>NW_028259169.1:7643333-9065000 GCF_977971745.1 Zootermopsis nevadensis
CAAGGGTTTGGAGGATAGAGACATTTGAATTTTTCGAAATTATTCGAAAGTCAATTTTTTAAAAGGCAAATATCTCCCGATCTGTAGGAATCTGAGAGACAAAACTTATGTCACTTTGAGGGAACGTATATGTCAACTTCATGTCAGAGTCACGTCAATGTATGTCCAAGGTGTTGGAGGATAGACATATTTTAATTTTTCGAGATTATTTGATAGTCAATTTTTGAAAAGGCAAATATCTCCCGATCTGTAGGAAACTGAGAGACAAACAATATGTTACTTTGGGGGAACGTATATGTTAACTTCATGTCAGATTCACGTCAATGTGTGTCCAAGGGTTTGGAGGACAGAGGCATTTTAATTTTGCGAGATTATTCGAAAGTCAATTTTTGAAAAGGCAAAGAACTCCCGATCTGTAGGAATCTGAGAGACAATACTTATGTCACTTTGAGGGAACGTATATGTAAACTTCATGTCAGAGTCACGTCAATGTATGTCCAAGGGTTTGGAGGATAGAGGCATTTTAATTTTTCGAGATTATTCGAAAGTCAATTTCTGAAAAGGCAAATATCTCCCGATCTGTTGGAATCTGAGAGACAAAACTTATGTCACTTTGAGGTAACGTACATGTCAATTTCATGTCAGATTCACGTCAATGTATGTCCAAGGGTTTGAAGGACAGAGGCATTTTAATTTTTCGAGATTATTCGAAAGTCAATTTTTGAAAAGGCAAATATCTCCCGATCTGTAGGAACCTGATAGACGAAACTTATGTCACTTTGAGGGAACGAATATATCAACTTCATGTCAGAGTCACGTCAATGTATGTCCAAGGGTTTGGAGGATAGAGACATTTTAATTTTTCGAGATTATTCGAAAGTCAATTTTTGAAAAGGCAAATATCTCCCGATCTGTAGGAATCCTTGAGACAAACCTTATGTCACTTTGAGGTAACGCATATGTCAACTTCATGTCAGAGTCATGTCAATGTATGTCCAAGGGTTTCGAGGATAGATACATTTTAATTTTTCGAGATTATTCGAAAGTCAATTTCTGAAAAGGCAAATATCTCCCGATCTGTAGGAACCTGAGAGACGATACTTATGTCACTTTGAGGGAACGTATATGTCAACTTCATGTCAGAGTCACGTCAATGTATGTCCAAGGGTTTGGAGGATAGAGAAATTTTAATTTTTCGAAATTATTCGAAAGTCAATTTTTGAAAATTCAAATATCTCCCGATCTGAAGGAATCTGAGAGACAAAACGTATGTCACTTTGAGGGAACGTATATGTCAACTTCATGTCACAGTCACGTCAATGTATGTCCAAGGGTTTGGAGGACAGAGGCATTTTAATTTTTTGAGATTATTCGAAAGTCAATTTTTGAAAAGGCAAATATCTCCCGATCTGTAGGAATCTGAGAGACAACACTTATGTTACTTTGAGGGAACGTATATGTCAACTTCATGTCAGAGTCACGTAAATGTATGTCCAAAGGTTTGGAGGATAGAGATATTTTAATTTTTCGAGATTATTCGAAAGTCAATTTTTGAAAAGGCAAATATCTCCCGATCTGTATTAATCTGAGAGACAAAACTTATGTCACTTTGAGGGAACGTATATGTCAACTTCATGTAGGAGTCACGTCAATGTATGTCCAAGAGTTTGGAGGATAGAGACATTTTAATTTTTCGAGATTATTCGAAAGTCAATTTTTGAAAAGGCAAATATCTCCCGATCTGTTGGAATCTGAGAGACAAAACTTATGTCACTTTGAGGTAACGTACATGTCAACTTCATGTCAGAGTCACGTCAATGTATGTCCAAGAGTTTGGAGGATAGAGACATTTTAATTTTTCGAGATTATTCGAAAGTCAATTTTTGAAAAGGCAAATATCTCCCGATCTGTAGGAATCTGAAAGACAAAACTTATGTCACTTTGAGGGAACGTATATGTCAACTTCATGTCAGAGTCACGTCAATGTATGTCCAAGGGGTTGGTGGATAGACATATTTTAATTTTTCGAGATTATTTGATAGTCAATTTTTGAAAAGGCAAATATCTCCCGATCTGTAGGAATCTGAGAGACAAAACTTATGTTACTTTGGGGGAACGTATATGTCAACTTCATGTCAGATTCACGTCAATGTGTGTCCAAGTGTTTGGAGGACAGAGGAATTTTAATTTTGCGAGATTATTCGAAAGTCAATTTTTGAAAAGGCAAATATCTCCCGATCTGTAGGAATCTGAGAGACAATACTTATGTCACTTTGAGGGAACGTATATGTAAACTTCATATAAGAGTCACGTCAATGTATGTCCAAGGGTTTGGAGGATAGAGGCATTTTAATTTTTCGAGATTATTCGAAAGTCAATTTCTGAAAAGGCAAATATCTCCCGATCTGTATTAATCTGAGAGACAAAACTTATGTCACTTTGAGGGAACGTATATGTCAACTTCATGCCAGAGTCATGTCAATGTATGTCCAAGGGTTTAGAGGATAAACACATTTTAATTTTTCGAGATTATTCCAAAGTCAATTTTTGAAAAGGCAAATATCTCCCGATCTGTTGGTATCTGTGAGACAAAACTTATGTCACTTTGAGGTAACGTATATGTCAACTTCATGTAAGAGGCACGTCAATGTATGTCAAAGGGTTTGGAGGATAGATATATTTTAATTTTTCGAGATTATAGAAAGTCAATTTTTGAAAAGGCAAATATCTCCCGATCTGTAAGAATCTGAGAGACAAAACTTATGTCACTTTAAGGGAACGTATATGTCAACTTCATGTCAGACTCACGTCAATGTATGTCTAAGAGTTTGGAGGATAGAGACATTTTAATTTTTCGAGATTATTCGAAAGTCAATTTTTGAAAAGGAAAATATCTCCCGATCTGTTGGAATCTGAGAGACAAAACTTATGTCACTTTGAGGTAACGTACATGTTAACTTCGTGTCAGAGTCACGTCAATGTATGTCCAAGGGTTTGAAGGACAGAGGCATTTTAATTTTCCGAGATTATTCGAAAGTCAATTTTTGAAAAGGCAAATATCTCCCGATCTGTAGGAATCTGAGAGACACCACTTATGTCACTTTGAGGGAACGTATATGTCAACTTCATGTCAGAGTCACGTCAATGTATGTCCAAGGGTTTGGAGGATAGAGAGATTTTAATTTTTCGAGATTATTCGAAAGTCAATTTCTGAAAAGGCAAATATCTCCCGATCTGTAGGAACCTGAGAGACGAAACTTATGTCACTTTAAGGGAACTTATATGTCAACGTCATTACAGAGTCACGTCAATGTATGTCCAAGGGTTTGGAGGATAGAGAGATTTTAATTTTTCGAGATTATTCGAAAGTCAATTTCTGAAAAGGCAAATATCTCCCGATCTGTAGGAATCTTAGAGACAAACCTTATGTCACTTTGAGGTAACGTATATGTCAACTTCATGTCAGAGTCACGTCAATGTATGTCCAAGGGTTTGGAGGATAGAGACATTTGAATTTTTCGAAATTATTCGAAAGTCAATTTTTTAAAAGGCAAATATCTCCCGATCTGTAGGAATCTGAGAGACAAAACTTATGTCACTTTGAGGGAACGTATATGTCAACTTCATGTCAGAGTCACGTCAATGTATGTCCAAGGTGTTGGAGGATAGACATATTTTAATTTTTCGAGATTATTTGATAGTCAATTTTTGAAAAGGCAAATATCTCCCGATCTGTAGGAAACTGAGAGACAAACAATATGTTACTTTGGGGGAACGTATATGTTAACTTCATGTCAGATTCACGTCAATGTGTGTCCAAGGGTTTGGAGGACAGAGGCATTTTAATTTTGCGAGATTATTCGAAAGTCAATTTTTGAAAAGGCAAAGAACTCCCGATCTGTAGGAATCTGAGAGACAATACTTATGTCACTTTGAGGGAACGTATATGTAAACTTCATGTCAGAGTCACGTCAATGTATGTCCAAGGGTTTGGAGGATAGAGGCATTTTAATTTTTCGAGATTATTCGAAAGTCAATTTCTGAAAAGGCAAATATCTCCCGATCTGTTGGAATCTGAGAGACAAAACTTATGTCACTTTGAGGTAACGTACATGTCAATTTCATGTCAGATTCACGTCAATGTATGTCCAAGGGTTTGAAGGACAGAGGCATTTTAATTTTTCGAGATTATTCGAAAGTCAATTTTTGAAAAGGCAAATATCTCCCGATCTGTAGGAACCTGATAGACGAAACTTATGTCACTTTGAGGGAACGAATATATCAACTTCATGTCAGAGTCACGTCAATGTATGTCCAAGGGTTTGGAGGATAGAGACATTTTAATTTTTCGAGATTATTCGAAAGTCAATTTTTGAAAAGGCAAATATCTCCCGATCTGTAGGAATCTGAGAGACAAACCTTATGTCACTTTGAGGTAACGCATATGTCAACTTCATGTCAGAGTCATGTCAATGTATGTCCAAGGGTTTCGAGGATAGATACATTTTAATTTTTCGAGATTATTCGAAAGTCAATTTTTGAAAAGGCAAATATCTCCCGATCTGTAGGAACCTGAGAGACGAAACTTATGTCACTTTGAGGGAACGTATATGTCAACTTCATGTCAGAGTCACGTCAATGTATGTCCAAGGGTTTGGAGGATAGAGAAATTTTAATTTTTCGAAATTATTCGAAAGTCAATTTTTGAAAATTCAAATATCTCCCGATCTGAAGGAATCTGAGAGACAAAACTTATGTCACTTTGAGGGAACGTATATGTCAAATTCATGTCACAGTCACGTCAATGTATGTCCAAGGGTTTGGAGGACAGAGGCATTTTAATTTTGCGAGATTATTCGAAAGTCAATTTTTGAAAAGGCAAATATCTCCCGATCTGTAGGAATCTGAGAGACAACACTTATGTTACTTTGAGGGAACGTATATGTCAACTTCATGTCAGAGTCACGTAAATGTATGTCCAAAGGTTTGGAGGATAGAGATATTTTAATTTTTCGAGATTATTCGAAAGTCAATTTTTGGAAAGGCAAATATCTCCCGATCTGTAGGAATCTGAGAGACAAAACTTATGTCACTTTGAGGGAACGTATATGTCAACTTCATGTAGGAGTCACGTCAATGTATGTCCAAGAGTTTGGAGGATAGAGACATTTTAATTTTTCGAGATTATTCGAAAGTCAATTTTTGAAAAGGCAAATATCTCCCGATCTGTTGGAATCTGAGAGACAAAACTTATGTCACTTTGAGGTAACGTACATGTCAACTTCATGTCAGAGTCACGTCAATGTATGTCCAAGAGTTTGGAGGATAGAGACATTTTAATTTTTCGAGATTATTCGAAAGTCAATTTTTGAAAAGGCAAATATCTCCCGATCTGTAGGAATCTGAAAGACAAAACTTATGTCACTTTGAGGGAACGTATATGTCAACTTCATGTCAGAGTCACGTCAATGTATGTCCAAGGGGTTGGTGGATAGACATATTTTAATTTTTCGAGATTATTTGATAGTCAATTTTTGAAAAGGCAAATATCTCCCGATCTGTAGGAATCTGAGAGACAAAACTTATGTTACTTTGGGGGAACGTATATGTCAACTTCATGTCAGATTCACGTCAATGTGTGTCCAAGTGTTTGGAGGACAGAGGAATTTTAATTTTGCGAGATTATTCGAAAGTCAATTTTTGAAAAGGCAAATATCTCCCGATCTGTAGGAATCTGAGAGACAATACTTATGTCACTTTGAGGGAACGTATATGTAAACTTCATATAAGAGTCACGTCAATGTATGTCCAAGGGTTTGGAGGATAGAGGCATTTTAATTTTTCGAGATTATTCGAAAGTCAATTTCTGAAAAGGCAAATATCTCCCGATCTGTAGGAATCTGAGAGACAAAACTTATGTCACTTTGAGGGAACGTATATGTCAACTTCATGCCAGAGTCATGTCAATGTATGTCCAAGGGTTTAGAGGATAAACACATTTTAATTTTTCGAGATTATTCCAAAGTCAATTTTTGAAAAGGCAAATATCTCCCGATCTGTTGGTATCTGTGAGACAAAACTTATGTCACTTTGAGGTAACGTATATGTCAACTTCATGTCAGAGGCACGTCAATGTATGTCAAAGGGTTTGGAGGATAGATATATTTTAATTTTTCGAGTTTATTCGAAAGTCAATTTTTGAAAAGGCAAATATTTCCCGATCTGTAGGAATCTGAGATACAAAACTTATGTCACTTTGAGGGAATGTATGTGTCAACTTCATGTCAGAGCCACGTCAAAGTATGTCCAAGGGTTTGGAGGACAGAGGCATTTAAATTTTTCGAGATTATTCGAAAGTCAATTTTTGAAAATTCAAATAACTCCCGATCTGAAGGAATCTGAGAGACAACACTTATGTCACTCTGAGGGAACGTATATGTCAACTTCATGACAGAGTCACGTCAATGTATGTCCAAAGGTTTGGAGGATAGAGATATTTTAATTTTTCGAGATTATTCGAAAGTCAATTTTTGAAAAGGCAAATATCGCCCGATCTGTAGGAATCTGAGAGACAAAATTTATGTTACTTTGAGGGAACGTATATGTCAACTACATGTCAGAGTCACGTCAATGTATGTCCAAGGGGTTGGAGGATAGAGATATTTTAATTTTTCGAGATTATTTGATAGTCAATTTTTGAAAAGGCAAATATCTCCCGATTTCTAGGAAACTGAGAGACAAACAATATGTTACTTTGGGGGAACGTATATGTCAAATTCATGTCAGATTCACGTCAATGTGTGTCCAAGTGTTTGGAGGACAGAGGCATTTTAATTTTGCAAGATTTTTCGAAAGTCAATTTTTGAAAAGGCAAATATCTCCCGATCTGTAGGAATCTGAGAGACTTCACTTATGTCACTTTGAGGGAACGTATATGTAAACTTCATGTCAGAGTCACGTCAATGTATGTCCAAGGGTTTGGAGGATAGAGACATTTTAATTTTTCGAGATTATTCGAAAGTCAATTTATGAAAAGGCAAATATCTCCCGATCTGTAGGAATCTGAGAGACAAAACTTATGTCACTTTGAGGGAACGTATATGTCAACTTCATGTCAAAGTCACGTCAATGTATGTCCAAGAGTTTGGAGGAGTGAGACATTTAAATTTTTCGAGATTATTCGAAAGTCAATTATTGAAAATTTAAATATCACCCGATCTGTTGGAATCTGAGAGACACCACTTATGTCACTTTGAGGGAACGTATATGTCAACTTCATGTCAGAGTCACGTCAATGTATGTCCAAGGGTTTGGAGGATAGAGAGATTTGAATTTTTCGCGATTATTCGAAAGTCAATTTCTGAAAGGGCAAATATCTCCCGATCTGTAGGAACCTGAGAGACGAAACGTATGTCACTTTGAGGGAACGTATATGTCAACTTCATGTCAGAGTCACGTCAATGTATGTCCAAGGGTTTGGAGGATAGAGAGATTTTAATTTTTCGAGATTATTCGAAAGTCAATTTTTGAAAAGGCAAATATCTTCCGATCTGTAGGAATCTGAGAGACAAACCTTATGTCACTTTGAGGTAACGTATATGTTAACTTCATGTCAGAGTCATGTCAATGTATGTCCAAGGGTTTCGAGGATAGAGACATTTAAATTTTTCGAGATTATTCGAAAGTCAATTTCTGAAAAGGCAAATATCTCCCGATCTGTAGGAATCTGAGAGACAAAACTTATGTCACTTTGAGGTAACGTATATGTGAACTTCATGTCAGAGTCACGTCAATGTATGTCCAAGGGTTTGCAGGATAGAGACATTTAAATTTTTCGAAATTATTCGAAAGTCAATTTTTTAAAAGGCAAATATCTCCCGATCTGTAGGAATCTGAGAGACAAAACTTATGCCAATTTGAGGGAACGTATATGTCAACATCATGTCACAGTCACGTCAATGTATGTCCAAGGGTTTGGAGGACAGAGACATTTTAATTTTTCGAAATTATTCGAAAGTCAATTTTTGAAAAGGCAAATATCTCCCGATCTGTAGTAATCTGAGAGACAACACTTATGTCACTTTGAGGGAACGTATATGTCAACTTCATGTCAGAGTCACGTAAATGTATGTCCAAAGGTTTGGAGGATAGAGATATTTTAATTTTTCGAGATTATTCGAAAGTCAATTTTTGAAAAGGCAAATATCTCCCGATCTGTAGGAATCTGAGAGACAAAACTTATGTCACTTTGAGGGAACGTATATGTCAACTTCATGTCAGAGTCACGTCAATGTATGTCCAAGAGTTTGGAGGATAGAGACATTTTAATTTTTCGAGATTATTCGAAAGTCAATTTTTGAAAAGGCAAATATCTCCCGATCTGTAGGAAACTGAGAGACAAACAATATGTTACTTAGGGGGAACGTATATGTCAACTTCATGTCAGATGCACGTCAATGTGTGTCCAAGTGTTTGGAGGACAGAGGCATTTTAATTTTGCGAGATTATTCGAAAGTCAATTTTTGAAAAGGCAAATATCTCCCGATCTCTAATAATCTGAGAAACAATACTTATGTTACTTTGAGGGAACGTATATGTAAACTTCATGTCAGAGTCACGTCAATGTATGTCCAAGGGTTTGGAGGATAGAGAGATTTTAATTTTTCGAGATTATTCGAAAGTCAATTTTTGAAAAGGCAAATATCTTCCGATCTGTAGGAATCTGAGATACAAACCTTATGTCACTTTGAGGTAACGTATATGTTAACTTCATGTCAGAGTCATGTCAATGTATGTCCAAGGGTTTCGAGGATAGAGACATTTAAATTTTTCGAGATTACTCGAAAGTCAATTTCTGAAAAGGCAAATATCTCCCGATCTGTAGGAATCTGAGAGACAAAACTTATGTCACTTTGAGGTAACGTATATGTGAACGTCATGTCAGAGTCACGTCAATGTATGTCCAAGGGTTTGCAGGATAGAGACATTTAAATTTTTCGAAATTATTCGAAAGTCAATTTTTTAAAAGGCAAATATCTCCCGATCTGTAGGAATCTGAGAGACAAAACTTATGCCAATTTGAGGGAACGTATATGTCAACTTCATGTCACAGTCACGTCAATGTATGTCCAAGGGTTTGGAGGACAGAGACATTTTAATTTTTCGAAATTATTCGAAAGTCAATTTTTGAAAAGGCAAATATCTCCCGATCTGTAGTAATCTGAGAGACAACACTTATGTCACTTTGAGGGAACGTATATGTCAACTTCATGTCAGAGTCACGTAAATGTATGTCCAAAGGTTTGGAGGATAGAGATATTTTAATTTTTCGAGATTATTCGAAAGTCAATTTTTGAAAAGGCAAATATCTCCCGATCTGTAGGAATCTGAGAGACAAAACTTATGTCACTTTGAGGGAACGTATATGTCAACTTCATGTCAGAGTCACGTCAATGTATGTCGAAGGGTTTGGAGGATAGTGGCATTTTAATTTTGCGAGATTATTCGAAAGTCAATTTTTGAAAAGGCAAATATCTCCCGATCTCTAATAATCTGAGAAACAATACTTATGTTACTTTGAGGGAACGTATATGTAAACTTCATGTCAGAGTCACGTCAATGTATGTCCAAGGGTTTGGAGGATAGTGGCATTTTAATTTTTCGAGATTATTCGAAAGTCAATTTATGAAAAGGCAAATATCTCCCGATCTGTTGGAATCTGAGAGACAAAACTTATGTCACTTTGAGGGAACGTATATGTCAAATTCATGTCAGAGGCACGTCAATGTATGTCAAAGGGTTTGGAGGATAGATATATTTTAATTTTTCGAGTTTATTCGAAAGTCAATTTTTGAAAAGGCAAATATCTCCCGATCTGTAGGAATCTGAGATACAAAACTTATGTCACTTTGAGGGAACGTATGTGTCAACTTCATGTCAGAGCCACGTCAAAGTATGTCCAAGGGTTTGGAGGACAGAGGCATTTAAATTTTTCGAGATTATTCGAAAGTCAATTTTTGAAAATTCAAATAACTCCCGATCTGAAGGAATCTGAGAGACAACACTTATGTCACTCTGAGGGAACGTATATGTCAACTTCATGACAGAGTCACGTCAATGTATGTCCAAAGGTTTGGAGGATAGAGATATTTTAATTTTTCGAGATTATTCGAAAGTCAATTTTTGAAAATTCAAATATCTCCCGATCTGAAGGAATCTGAGAGACAACACTTATGTCACTTTGAGGGAACGTATATGTCAACTTCATGTCAGAGTCACGTCAATGTATGTCCAAGAGTTTGGAGGATAGAGACATTTTAATTTTTCGAGATTATTCGAAAGTCAATTTATGAAAAGGCAAATATCGCCCGATCTGTAGGAATCTGAGAGACAAAATTTATGTTACTTTGAGGGAACGTATATGTCAACTACATGTCAGAGTCACGTCAATGTATGTCCAAGGGGTTGGAGGATAGAGATATTTTAATTTTTCGAGATTATTTGATAGTCAATTTTTGAAAAGGCAAATATCTCCCGATTTCTAGGAAACTGAGAGACAAACAATATGTTACTTTGGGGGAACGTATATGTCAACTTCATGTCAGATTCACGTCAATGTGTGTCCAAGTGTTTGGAGGACAGAGGCATTTTAATTTTGCAAGATTTTTCGAAAGTCAATTTTTGAAAAGGCAAATATCTCCCGATCTGTACGAATCTGAGAGACTACACTTATGTCACTTTGAGGGAACGTATATGTAAACTTCATGTCAGAGTCACGTCAATGTATCTCCAAGGGTTTGGAGGATAGAGACATTTTAATTTTTCGAGATTATTCGAAAGTCAATTTATGAAAAGGCAAATATCTCCCGATCTGTAGGAATCTGAGAGACAAAACTTATGTCACTTTGAGGGAACGTATATGTCAACTTCATGTCAAAGTCACGTCAATGTATGTCCAAGAGTTTGGAGGAGTGAGACATTTTAATTTTTCGAGATTATTCGAAAGTCAATTATTGAAAATTTAAATATCACCCGATCTGTTGGAATCTGAGAGACACCACTTATGTCACTTTGAGGGAACGTATATGTCAACTTCATGTCAGAGTCACGTCAATGTATGTCCAAGGGTTTGGAGGATAGAGAGATTTGAATTTTTCGCGATTATTCGAAAGTCAATTTCTGAAAGGGCAAATATCTCCCGATCTGTAGGAACCTGAGAGACTTAAAGTATGTCACTTTGAGGGAACGTATATGTCAACTTCATGTCAGAGTCACGTCAATGTATGTCCAAGGGTTTGGAGGATAGAGAGATTTTAATTTTTCGAGATTATTCGAAAGTCAATTTTTGAAAAGGCAAATATCTTCCGATCTGTAGGAATCTGAGAGACAAACCTTATGTCACTTTGAGGTAACGTATATGTTAACTTCATGTCAGAGTCATGTCAATGTATGTCCAAGGGTTTCGAGGATAGAGACATTTAAATTTTTCGAGATTATTCGAAAGTCAATTTCTGAAAAGGCAAATATCTCCCGATCTGTAGGAATCTGAGAGACAAAACTTATGTCACTTTGAGGTAACGTATATGTGAACGTCATGTCAGAGTCACGTCAATGTATGTCCAAGGGTTTGCAGGATAGAGACATTTAAATTTTTCGAAATTATTCGAAAGTCAATTTTTTAAAAGGCAAATATCTCCCGATCTGTAGGAATCTGAGAGACAAAACTTATGCCAATTTGAGGGAACGTATATGTCAACTTCATGTCACAGTCACGTCAATGTATGTCCAAGGGTTTGGAGGACAGAGACATTTTAATTTTTCGAAATTATTCGAAAGTCAATTTTTGAAAAGGCAAATATCTCCCGATCTGTAGTAATCTGAGAGACAACACTTATGTCACTTTGAGAGAACGTATATGTCAACTTCATGTCAGAGTCACGTAAATGTATGTCCAAAGGTTTGGAGGATAGAGATATTTTAATTTTTCGAGATTATTCGAAAGTCAATTTTTGAAAAGGCAAATATCTCCCGATCTGTAGGAATCTGAGAGACAAAACTTATGTCACTTTGAGGGAACGTATATGTCAACTTCATGTCAGAGTCACGTCAATGTATGTCGAAGGGTTTGGAGGATAGTGGCATTTTAATTTTGCGAGATTATTCGAAAGTCAATTTTTGAAAAGGCAAATATCTCCCGATCTCTAATAATCTGAGAAACAATACTTATGTTACTTTGAGGGAACGTATATGTAAACTTCATGTCAGAGTCACGTCAATGTATGTCCAAGGGTTTGGAGGATAGTGGCATTTTAATTTTTCGAGATTATTCGAAAGTCAATTTATGAAAAGGCAAATATCTCCCGATCTGTTGGAATCTGAGAGACAAAACTTATGTCACTTTGAGGTAACGTATATGTCAACTTCATGTCAGAGGCACGTCAATGTATGTCCAAGGGTTTGGAGGATAGATATATTTTAATTTTTCGAGTTTATTCGAAAGTCAATTTTTGAAAAGGCAAATATCTCCCGATCTGTAGGAATCTGAGAACAAACATGATATTACTTTGAGGGAACGTATATGTCAACTTCTTGTCAGATTCACGTCAATGTATGTAAAAGGGTTTGGAGTATAGAGACATTTTAATTTTTTGAGATTATTCGAAAGTCAATTTTTTAAAAGGCAAATATCTCCCGATCTGTAGGAATCTGAGAGACAAAACTTATGTCACTTTGAGGGAACGTATATGTCAACTTCATGTCAGAGTCACGTCAATGTATGTCCAAGGGTTTGGAGGATAAACACATTTTAATTTTTCGAGATTATAGAAAGTCAATTTTTGAAAAGGCAAATATCTCCCGATCTGTAGGAATCTGAGATACAAAACTTATGTCACTTTGAGGGAACGTATATGTCAACTTCATGTCAGACTCACGTCAATGTATGTCCAAGAGTTTGGAGGATAGAGACATTTTAATTTTTCGAGATTATTCGAAAGTCAATTTTTGAAAAGGCAAATATCTCCCGATCTGTTGGAATCTGAGAGACAAAACTTATGTCACTTTGAGGTAACGTACATGTCAACTTCATGTAAGAGTCACGTCAATGTATATCCAAGTGTTTGAAGGACAGAGGCATTTAAATTTTTCGAGATTATTCGAAAGTCAATTTTTGAAAATGCAAATATTTCCCGATCTGTAGGAATCTGAGAGACACCACTTATGTCACTTTGAGGGAACGTATATGTCAACTTCATGTCAGAGTCACGTCAATGTATGTCCAAGGGTTTGGAGGATAGAGAGATATTAATTTTTCGAGATTATTCGAAAGTCAATTTCTGAAAAGGCAAATATCTCCCGATCTGTAGGAACCTGAGAGACGAAACTTATGTCACTTTGAGGGAACGTATATGTCAATTCATGTCAGAGTCACGTCAATGTATGTCGAAGGGTTTGGAGGATAGAGACATTTTAATTTTTTGAGATTATTCGAAAGTCAATTTTTGAAAAGGCAAATATCTCCCGATCTGTAGGAATCTGAGAGACAAACCTTATGTCACTTTGAGGTAACGTATATGTCAACTTCATGTCAGAGTCATTGCAATGTATGTCCAAGGGTTTCGAGGATAGAGACATTTTAATTTTTCGAGATTATTCGAAAGTTAATTTCTGAAAAGGCAAATATCTCCCGATCTGTAGGAACCTGAGAGACGAAACTTATGTCACTTTGAGGGAACGTATATGTCAACGTCATGTCAGAGTCACGTCAATGTATGTCCAAGGGTTTGGAGGATAGAGACATTTTAATTTTTCGAAATTATTCGAAAGTCAATTTTTTAAAAGGCAAATATCTCCCGATCTGTAGGAATCTGAGAGACAAAACTTATGCCAATTTGAGGGAACGTATATGTCAACTTCATGTCACAGTCACGTCAATGTATGTCCAAGGGTTTGGAGGACAGAGGCATTTTAATTTTGCGAGATTATTCGAAAGTCAATTTTTGAAAAGGCAAATATCTCCCGATCTGTAGGAATCTGAGAGACAACACTTATGTCACTTTGAGGGAACGTATATGTCAACTTCATGTCAAAGTCAGGTAAATGTATGTCCAAAGGTTTGGAGGATAGAGATATTTTAATTTTTCGAGATTATTCGAAAGTCAATTTTTGAAAAGGCAAATATCTCCCGATCTGTAGGAATCTGAGAGACAAAACTTATGTCACTTTGAGGGAACGTATATGTCAACTTCATGTCAGAGTCACGTCAATGTATGTCCAAGGGGTTGGAGGATAGACATATTTTAATTTTTCGAGATTATTTGATAGTCAATTTTTGAAAAGGCAAATATCTCCCGATCTGTAGGAAACTGAGAGACAAACAATATGTTACTTTGTGGTAACGTATATGTCAACTTCATGTCAGATTCACGTCAATGTGTGTCCAAGTGTTTGGAGGACAGAGGCATTTTAATTTTGCGAGATTATTCGAAAGTCAATTTTTGAAAAGGCAAATATCTCCCGATCTGTAGGAATCTGAGGGACAATACTTATGTCACTTTGAGGGAACGTATATGTAAACTTCATGTCAGAGTCACGTCAATGTATGTCCAAGGGTTTGGAGGATACAGGCATTTTAATTTTTCGAGATTATTCGAAAGCCAATTTCTGAAAAGGCAAATATCTCCCGATCTGTAGGAATCTGAGAGACAAAACTTATGTCACTTTGAGGGAACGTATAAGTCAACTTCATGTCAGAGTCATGTCAATGTATGTCCAAGGGTTTAGAGGATAAACACATTTTAATTTTTCAAGATTATTCCAAAGTCAATTTTTGAAAAGGCAAATATCTCCCGATCTGTTGGAATCTGAGAGACAAAACTTATGTCACTTTGAGGTAACGTATATGTCAACTTCATGTCAGAGGCACGTCAATGTACGTCCAAGGGTTTGGAGGATAGATATATTTTAATTTTTCGAGTTTATTCGAAAGTCAATTTTTGAAAAGGCAAATATCTCCCGATCTGTAGGAATCTGAGAACAAACATGATGTTACTTTGAGGGAACGTATATGTCAAATTCTTGTCAGATTCACGTCAATGTATGTAAAAGGGTTTGGAGTATAGAGACATTTTAATTTTTTGAGATTATTCGAAAGTCAATTTTTTAAAAGGCAAATATCTCCCGATCTGTAGGAATCTGAGAGACAAAACTTATGTCACTTTGAGGGAACGTATATGTCAACTTCATGTCAGAGTCACGTCAATGTATGTCCAAGGGTTTGGAGGATAAACACATTTTAATTTTTCGAGATTATAGAAAGTCAATTTTTGAAAAGGCAAATATCTCCCGATCTGTAGGAATCTGAGATACAAAACTTATGTCACTTTGAGGGAACGTATATGTCAACTTCATGTCAGACTCACGTCAATGTATGTCCAAGAGTTTGGAGGATAGAGACATTTTAATTTTTCGAGATTATTCGAAAGTCAATTTTTGAAAAGGCAAATATCTCCCGATCTGTTGGAATCTGAGAGACAAAACTTATGTCACTTTGAGGTAACGTACATGTCAACTTCATGTAAGAGTCACGTCAATGTATGTCCAAGGGTTTGAAGGACAGAGGCATTTAAATTTTTCGAGATTATTCGAAAGTCAATTTTTGAAAATGCAAATATTTCCCGATCTGTAGGAATCTGAGAGACACCACTTATGTCACTTTGAGGGAACGTATATGTCAACTTCATGTCAGAGTCACGTCAATGTATGTCCAAGGGTTTGGAGGATAGAGAGATATTAATTTTTCGAGATTATTCGAAAGTCAATTTCTGAAAAGGCAAATATCTCCCGATCTGTAGGAACCTGAGAGACGAAACTTATGTCACTTTGAGGGAACGTATATGTCAACTTCATGTCAGAGTCACGTCAATGTATGTCGAAGGGTTTGGAGGATAGAGACATTTAAATTTTTTGAGATTATTCGAAAGTCAATTTTTGAAAAGGCAAATATCTCCCGATCTGTAGGAATCTGAGAGACAAACCTTATGTCACTTTGAGGTAACGTATATGTCAACTTCATGTCAGAGTCATTGCAATGTATGTCCAAGGGTTTCGAGGATAGAGACATTTTAATTTTTCGAGATTATTCGAAAGTTAATTTCTGAAAAGGCAAATATCTCCCGATCTGTAGGAACCTGAGAGACGAAACTTATGTCACTTTGAGGGAACGTATATGTCAACGTCATGTCAGAGTCACGTCAATGTATGTCCAAGGGTTTGGAGGATAGAGACATTTTAATTTTTCGAAATTATTCGAAAGTCAATTTTTTAAAAGGCAAATATCTCCCGATCTGTAGGAATCTGAGAGACAAAACTTATGCCAATTTGAGGGAACGTATATGTCAACTTCATGTCACAGTCACGTCAATGTATGTACAAGGGTTTGGAGGACAGAGGCATTTTAATTTTGCGAGATTATTCGAAAGTCAATTTTTGAAAAGGCAAATATCTCCCGATCTGTAGGAATCTGAGAGACAACACTTATGTCACTTTGAGGGAACGTATATGTCAACTTCATGTCAAAGTCAGGTAAATGTATGTCCAAAGGTTTGGAGGATAGAGATATTTTAATTTTTCGAGATTATTCGAAAGTCAATTTTTGAAAAGGCAAATATCTCCCGATCTGTAGGAATCTGAGAGACAAACCTTATGTCACTTTGAGGGAACGTATATGTCAACTTCATGTCAGAGTCACGTCAATGTATGTCCAAGGGGTTGGAGGATAGACATATTTTAATTTTTCGAGATTATTTGATAGTCAATTTTTGAAAAGGCAAATATCTCCCGATCTGTAGGAAACTGAGAGACAAACAATATGTTACTTTGTGGTAACGTATATGTCAACTTCATGTCAGATTCACGTCAATGTGTGTCCAAGTGTTTGGAGGACAAAGGCATTTTAATTTTGCGAGATTATTCGAAAGTCAATTTTTGAAAAGGCAAATATCTCCCGATCTGTAGGAATCTGAGGGACAATACTTATGTCACTTTGAGGGAACGTATATGTAAACTTCATGTCAGAGTCACGTCAATGTATGTCCAAGGGTTTGGAGGATACAGGCATTTTAATTTTTCGAGATTATTCGAAAGCCAATTTCTGAAAAGGCAAATATCTCCCGATCTGTAGGAATCTGAGAGACAAACCTTATGTCACTTTGAGGGAACGTATATGTCAACTTCATGTTAGAGTCATGTCAATGTATGTCCAAGGGTTTAGAGGATAAACACATTTTAATTTTTCAAGATTATTCCAAAGTCAATTTTTGAAAAGGCAAATATCTCCCGATCTGTTGGAATCTGAGAGACAAAACTTATGTCACTTTGAGGTAACGTATATGTCAACTTCATGTCAGAGGCACGTCAATGTATGTCCAAGGGTTTGGAGGATAGATATATTTTAATTTTTCGAGTTTATTCGAAAGACAATTTTTGAAAAGGCAAATATCTTCCGATCTGTAGGAATCTGAGAACAAACCTGATGTCACTTTGAGGGAACGTATATGTCAACTTCATGTCAGAGTCACGTCAATGTATGTCCAAGGGTTTGGAGGATAAACACATTTTAATTTTTCGAGATTATAGAAAGTCAATTTTTGAAAAGGCAAATATCTCCCGATCTGTAGGAATCTGAGAGACAAAACTTATGTCACTTTGAGGGAACGTATATGTCATAGTCATGTCAGAGTCACGTCAATGTATGTCCAACGGTTTCGAGGATAGAGACATTTTAATTTTTCGAGATTATTCGAAAGTCAATTTTTGAAAAGGCAAATATCTCCCGATCTGTTGGAATCTGAGAGACAAAACTTATGTCACTTTGAGGTAACGTATATGTCAACTTCATGTCAGACTCACGTCAATGTATGACCAAGAGTTTGGAGGATAGAGACATTTTAATTTTTCGAGATTATTCGAAAGTCAATTTATGAAAAGGCAAATATCTCCCGATCTGTTGGAATCTGAGAGACAAAACTTATGTCACTTTGAGGTAACGTATATGTCAACTTCATGTCAGATTCTTGTAAATGTATGTCCAAGAGTTTGGAGGATAGAGACATCTTAATTTTTCGAGATTATTCGAAAGTCAATTTTTGAAAAGGCAAATATCTCCCGATCTGTAGGTATATGAGAGACAAAACTTATGTCACTTTGAGGGAACGTATATATCAACTTCATGTCAGATTCACGTCAACGTATGTCCAAGGGTTTGGAGGATAGAGGCATTTTAATTTTACGAGATTATTCGAAAGTCAATTTCTGAAAAGGCAAATATCTCCCGATCTGTAGGAATCTGAGAGACAAAACTTATGTCACTTTGAGGGAACGTATATGTCAACTACATGTCAGAGTCATGTCAATGTATGTCCAGGAGTTTAGAGGATAAACACATTTTAATTTTTCGAGATTATTCCAAAGTCAATTTTTGAAAAGGCAAATATATCCCGATCTGTAGGAATCTGAGAGACAACACTTATATCACTTTGAGGGAACGTATATGTCAACTTCATGTCAGAGTCACGTCAATGTATGTCCAAGAGTTTGGAGGATAGAGACATTTTAATTTTTCGAGATTATTCGAAAGTCAATTTTTGAAAAGGCAAATATCTCCCGATCTGTTGGAATCTGAGAGACAAAACTTATGTCACTTTGAGGTAACGTACATGTCAACTTCATGTCAGAGTCACGTCAATGTATGTCCAAGGGTTTGAAGGACAGAGGCATTTTAATTTTTCGAGATTATTCGAAAGTCAATTTTTGAAAAGGCAAATATCTCCCGATCTGTAGGAATCTGAGAGTCAAAACTTATGTCACTTTGAGGGAACGTATATGTCAACTTCATGTCAGAGTCACGTCAATGTATGTCCAAGGGTTTGGAGGATAGAGAGATTTTAATTTTTCGAGATTATTCGAAAGTCAATTTCTGAAAAGGCAAATATCTCCCGATCTGTAGGAACCTGAGAGACGAAACTTATGTCACATTGAGGGAACGTATATGTCAACTTCATGTCAGAGTCACGTCAATGTATGTCCAAGGGTTTGGAGGATAGAGAGATTTTAATTTTTCGAGATTATTCGAAAGTCAATTTTTGAAAAGGCAAATATCTCCCGATCTGTAGGAATCTGAGAGACAAACCTTATGTCACTTTGAGGTAACGTATATGTCAACTTCATGTCAGAGTCTTGTCAATGTATGTCCAAGGGTTTCGAGGATAGAGACATTTTAATTTTTCGAGATTATTCGAAAGTCAATTTTTGAAAAGGCAAATATCTCCCGATCTGTAGGAATCTGAGAGACAAAACTTATGTCACTTTGAGGTAACGTATATGTCAACTTCATGTCAGAATCACGTCAATGTATGTCCAAGGGTTTGGAGGATAGAGACATTTTAATTTTTCGAAATTATTCGAAAGTCAATTTTTTAAAAGGCAAATATCTCCCGATCTGTATGAATCTGAGAGACAACACTTATGTAACTTTGAGGGAACGTATATGTCAACTTCATGTCAGAGTCACGTAAATGTATGTCCAAAGGTTTGGAGGATAGAGATATTTTAATTTTTCGAGATTATTCGAGAGTCAATTTTTGAAAAGGCAAATATCTCCCGATCTGTAGGAATGTGAGAGACAAAACTTATGTCACTTTGAGGGACTGTATAAGTAAACTTCATATCAGAGTCACGTCAATGTATGTCCAAGGGTTTGGAGGATAGAGGCATTTTAATTTTTCGAGATTATTCGAAAGTCAATTTTTGAAAAGGCAAATATATCCCGATCTGTAGGAATCTGAGAACAAACCTGATGTCACTTTGAGGGAACGTATATGTCAACTTCTTCTCAGATTCACGTCAATGTATGTAAATAGGGTTTGGAGTATAGAGATATTTTAATTTTTTGAGATTATTCGAAAGTCAATTTTTGAAAAATCAAATATCTCCCGATCTGTAGGAATCTGAGAGACAAAACTTATGTCACTTTGAGGGAACGTATATGTCAACTTCATGTCAGAGTCACGTCAATGTATGTCCAAGGGTTTGGAGGATAGAGACATTTAAATTTTTCGAGATTATTCGAAAGTCAATTTTTAAAAGGCAAATATCTCCCGATCAGTAGGAATCTGAAAGACAAAGCTTATGTCACATTGAGGGAACGTATATGTCAACTTCATGTCAGATTCACGTCAATGTGTGTCCAAGTGTTTGGAGGACAGAGGCATTTTAATTTTGCGAGATTATTCGAAAGTCAATTTCTGAAAAGGCAAATATCTCCCGATCTGTAGGAATCTGAGAGACAAAACTTATGTCACTTTGAGGGAACGTATATGTCAACTTCATGTCAGAGGCACGTCAGTGTATGTCAAAGGGTTTGGAGGATAGATATATTTCAATTTTTCGAGATTATTCGAAAGTCAATTTCTGAAAAGGCAAATATCTCCCGATCTGTAGGAATCTGAGAGACAAAACTTATGTCACTTTGAGGGAACGTATATGTCAACTACATGTCAGAGTCATGTCAATGTATGTCCAGGAGTTTAGAGGATAAACACATTTTAATTTTTCGAGATTATTCCAAAGTCAATTTTTGAAAAGGCAAATATATCCCGATCTGTATGAATCTGAGAGACAACACTTATGTCACTTTGAGGGAACGTATATGTCAACTTCATGTCAGAGTCACGTCAATGTATGTCCAAGAGTTTGGAGGATAGAGACATTTTAATTTTTCGAGATTATTCGAAAGTCAATTTTTGAAAATGCAAATATCTCCCGATCTGTTGGAATCTGAGAGACAAAACTTATGTCACTTTGAGGTAACGTACATGTCAACTTCATGTCAGAGTCACGTCAATGTATGTCCAAGGGTTTGAAGGACAGAGGCATTTTAATTTTTCGGGATTATTCGAAAGTCAATTTCTGAAAAGGCAAATATCTCCCGATCTGTAGGAACCTGAGAGACGAAACTTATGTCACTTTGAGGGAACGTATATGTCAACTTCATGTCAGAGTCACGTCAATGTATGTCCAAGGGTTTGGAGGATAGAGAGATTTAAATTTTTCGAGATTATTCGAAAGTCAATTTCTGAAAAGGCAAATATCTCCCGATCTGTTGGAACCTGAGAGACCTAACTTATGTCACTTTGAGGGAACGTATATGTCAACGTCATGTCAGAGTCACGTCAATGTATGTCCAAGGGTTTGGAGGATAGAGAGATTTTAATTTTTCGAGATTATTCGAAAGTCAATTTTTGAAAAGGCAAATATCTCCCGATCTGTAGGAATCTGAGAGACAAACCTTATGTCACTTTGAGGTAACGTATATGTCAACTTCAAGTCAGAGTCATGTCAATGTATGTCCAAGGGTTTCGAGGATAGAGACATTTTAATTTTTCGAGATTATTCGAAAGTCAATTTCTGAAAAGGCAAATATCTCCCGATCTGTAGGAATCTGAGAGTCAAAACTTATGTCACTTTGAGGTAACGTATATGTCAACTTCATGTCAGAGTCACGTCAATGTATGTCCAAGGGTTTGGAGGATAGAGACATTTTAATTTTTCCAAATTATTAGAAAGTCAATTTTTTAAAAGGCAAATATCTCTAGATCTGTAGGAATCTGAGAGACAAAACTTATGCCAATTTGAGGGAACGTGTATGTCAACTTCATGTCACAGTCACGTCAATGTATGTCCAAGGGTTTGGAGGAGAGAATCATTTTAATTTTGCGAGATTATTCGAAAGTCAATTTTTGAAAATTCAAATATCTCCCGATCTGTAGGAATCTGAGGGACAAAACTTATGTCACTTTGAGGGAACGTATATGTCAACTTCATGTCAGAGTCACGTCAATGTATGTCCAAGAGTTTGGAGGATAGAGACATTTTAATTTTTCGAGATTATTCGAAAGTCAATTTTTGAAAAGGCAAATATCTCCCGATCTGTAGGAATCTGAGAGACAAATCTTATGTCACTTTGAGGGAACGTATATGTCAACTTCATGTCAGAGTCACGTCAATGTATGTCCAAGGGGTTGGAGGATAGAAATATTTTAATTTTTCGAGATTATTTGATAGTCAATTTTTGAAAAGGCAAATATCTCCCGATCTGTAGGAAACTGAGAGACAAACAATATGTTACTTTGGGGGAACGTATATGTCAACTTCATGTCAGATTCACGTCAATGTGTGTCCAAGTGTTTGGAGGACAGAGGCATTTTAATTTTGCGAGATTATTCGAAAGTCAATTTTTGAAAAGGCAAATATCTCCCGATCTGTACTAATCTGAGAGACAATACTTATGTCACTTTGAGGGAACGTATATGTAAACTTCATGTCAGAGTCACGTCAATGTATGTCCAAGGGTTTGGAGGATAGAGGCATTTAAATTTTTCGAGATTATTCGAAAGTCATTTTCTGAAAAGGCAAATATCTCCCGATCTGTAGGAATCTGAGAGACAAAACTTATGTCACTTTGAGGGAACGTATATGTCAACTACATGTCAGAGGCACGTCAATGTATGTCCCAGGGTTTGGAGGATAGATATATTTTAATTTTTGAGTTTATTCGAAAGTCAATTTTTGAAAAGGCAAATATCTCCCGATCTGTAGGAATCTGAGAACAAACCTGATGTCACTTTGAGGGAACGTATATGTCATTTTCTTGTCAGATTCACGTCAATGTATGTAAAAGGGTTTGGAGGATAAACACATTTTAATTTTTCGAGATTATAGAAAGTCAATTTTTGAAAAGGCAAATATCTCCCGATCTGTAGGAATCTGAGAGACAAAACTTATGTCACTTTGAGGGAACGTATATGTCAACTTCATGTCAGACTCACGTCAATGTATGTCCAAGAGTTTGGAGGATAGAGACATTTTAATTTTTCGAGATTATTCGAAAGTCAATTTTTGAAAAGGCACATATCTCCCAATCTGTTGGAATCGGAGAGACAAAACTTATGTCACTTTGAGGTAACGTATATGTCAACTTCATGTCAGATTCACGTCAATGTATGTCCAAGAGTTTGGAGGATAGAGACATTTTAATTTTTCGAGATTATTCGAAAGTCAATTTCTGAAAAGGCAAATATCTCCCGATCTGTAGGAATCTGAGAGACAAAACTTATGTCACTTTGAGGGAACGTATATGTCAACTACATGTCAGAGTCATGTCAATGTATGTCCAGGAGTTTAGAGGATAAACACATTTTAATTTTTCGAGATTATTCCAGAGTCAATTTTTGAAAAGGCAAATATATCCCGATCTGTAGGAATCTGAGAGACAACACTTATGTCAATTTGAGGGAACGTATATGTCAACTTCATGTCAGAGTCACGTCAAAGTATGTCCAAGAGTTTGGAGGATAGAGACATTTTAATTTTTCGAGATTATTCGAAAGTCAATTTTTGAAAAGGCAAATATCTCCCGATCTGTTGGAATCTGAGTGACAAAACTTATGTCACTTTGAGGTATCGTATATGTCAACTTCATGTCAGACTCACGTCAATGTATGTCCAAGAGTTTGGAGGATAGAGACATTTTGATTTTTCGAGATTATTCGAAAGTCAATTTAAGGAAAGGCAAATATCTCCCGATCTGTTGGAATCTGAGAGACAAAACTTATGTCACTTTGAGGTAACGTATATGTCAACTTCATGTCAGATTCACGTAAATGTATGTCCAAGAGTTTGGAGGATAGAGACATATTAATTTTTCGAGATAATTCGAAAGTCAATTTTTGAAAAGGCAAATATCTCCCGATCTGTAGGAATCTGAGAACAAACCTGATGTCACTTTGAGGGAACGTATATGTCAACTTCTTCTCAGATTCACGTCAATGTATGTAAAAGGGTTTGGAGTATAGAGACATTTTAATTTTTTGTTATTATTCGAAAGTCAATTTTTGAAAATTCAAATATCTCCCGATCTGTAGGAATCTGAGAGACAAAACTTATGTCACTTTGAGGGAACGTATATGTCAACTTCATGTCAGAGTCACGTCAATGTATGTCCAATAGTTTGGAGGATAGAGACATTTAAATTTTTCGAGATTATTCGAAAGTCAATTTTAAAAGGCAAATATCTCCCGATCAGTAGGAATCTGAAAGACAAAGCTTATGTCACTTTGAGGGAACGTATATGTCAACTTCATGTCAGATTCACGTCAATGTGTGTCCAAGTGTTTGGAGGACAGAGGCATTTTAATTTTGCGAGATTATTCGAAAGTCAATTTCTGAAAAGGCAAATATCTCCCGATCTGTAGGAATCTGAGAGACAAAACTTATGTCACTTTGAGGGAACGTATATGTCAACTTCATGTCAGAGGCACGTCAATGTATGTCCAAGGGTTTGGAGGATAGATATATTTTAATTTTTCGAGATTATTCGAAAGTCAATTTCTGAAAAGGCAAATATCTCCCGATCTGTAGGAATCTGAGAGACAAAACTTATGTCACTTTGAGGGAACGTATATGTCAACTTCATGTCAGAGTCATGTCAATGTATGTCCAAGGGTTTAGAGGATAAGCACATTTTAATTTTTCGAGATTATTCCAAAGTCAATTTTTGAAAAGGCAAATATCTCCCGATCTGTTGGAATCTGAGAGACAAAACTTATGTCACTTTGAGGTAACGTATATGTCAACTTCATGTCAGAGGCACGTCAATGTATGTCCAAGGGTTTGGAGGATAGATATATTTTAATTTTTCGAGTTTATTCGAAAGTCAATTTTTGAAAAGGCAAATATCTCCCGATCTGTAGGAATCTGAGAACAAACCTGATGTCACTTTGAGGGAACGTATATGTCAACTTCTTGTCAGATTCACGTCAATGTATGTAAAAGGGTTTGGAGTATAGAGACATTTTAATTTTTTGAGATTATTCGAAAGTCAATTTTTCAAAAGGCAAATAACTCCCGATCTGTAGGAATCTGAGAGACAAAACTTATGTCACTTTGAGGGAACGTATATGTCAACTTCATGTCAGAGTCACGTCAATTTATGTCCAAGGGTTTGGAGGATAAACACATTTTAATTTTTCGAGATTATAGAAAGTCAATTTTTGAAAAGGCAAATATCTCCCGATCTGTAGGAATCTGAGAGACAAAACTTATGTCACTTTGAGGGAACGTATATGTCAACTTCATGTCAGATTCACGTCAACGTATGTCCAAGGGTTTGGAGGATAGAGGCATTTAAATTTTTCGAGATTATTTGAAAGTCAATTTTTGAAAAGGCAAATATCTCCCGATCTGTTGGAATCTGAGAGACAAAACTTATGTCACTTTGAGGGAACGTATATGTCAACTTCATGTCAGATTCACGTCAACGTATGTCCAAGGGTTTGGAGGATAGAGGCATTTAAATTTTTCGAGATTATTTGAAAGTCAATTTCTGAAAAGGCAAATATCTCCCGATCTGTAGGAATCTGAGAGACAAAACTTATGTTACTTTGAGGGAACGTATATGTCAACTACATGTCAGAGTCATGTCAAAGTATGTCCTAGAGTTTAGAGGATAAACACATTTTAAATTTTCGAGATTATTCCAAAGTCAATTTTTGAAAAGGCAAATATATCCCGATCTGTAGGAATCTGAGAGACAACACTTATGTCACTTTGAGGGAACGTATATGTCAACTTCATGTCAGAGTCACGTCAATGTATGTAAAAGGGTTTGGAGGATAAACAAATTTTAATTCTTCGAGATTATAGAAAGTCAATTTCTGAAACGGCAAATATCTCCCGATCTGTAGGAATCTGAGAGACAAAATTTATGTCACTTTGAGGGAACGAATATGTCAACTTCATGTCAGAGTCACGTCAATGTATGTCCAAGGGTTTAGAGGATAAACACATTTTAATTTTTCGATATTATTCCAGAGTCAATTTTTGAAAAGGCAAATATATCCCGATCTGTAGGAATCTGAGTGACAACACTTATGTCACTTTGAGGGAACGTAAATGTCAACTTCATGTCAGATTCATGTCAATGTATGTCCAAGGGTTTGGAGGATAGAGATATTTTAATTTTTCGAGATTATTCGAAAGTCAATTTTTTAAAAGGCAAATATCTCCCGATCTGTAGGAATCTGAGAGACAAAACTTATGTCACTTTGAGGGAACGTATATGTCAACTTCATGTCAGTGTCACGTCAATGTATGTCCAAGAGTTTGGAGGATAGAGACATTTTAATTTTTCGAGATTATTCGAAAGTAAATTTTTGAAAAGGCAAATATCTCCCGATCTGTAAGAATCTGAGAGACACCACTTATGTCACTTTGAGGGAACGTATATGTCAACTTCATGTCAGAGTCACGTCAATGTATGTCCAAGGGTTTGGAGGATAAAGACATTTTAATTATTCGAGATTATTCGAAAGTCAATTTTTGAAAAGGCAAATATCTCCCGATCTGTAGGAACCTGAGAGACGAAACTTATGTCACTTTGAGGGAACGTATATGTCAAGTTCATGTCAGAGTCATGTCAATGTATGTCCAAGAGTTTGGAGGATAGAGACATTTAAATTTTTCGAGATTATTTGAAAGTCAATTTTTGAAAAGGCAAATATCTCCTGATCTGTAGCAATCTGAGAGACAAAACTTATGTCACTTTGAGGGAACGTATATGTCAAGTTCATGTCAGAGTCATGTTAATGTATGTCCAAGAGTTTGGAGGATAAAGACATTTTAATTTTTCAAGATTATTCGAAAGTCAATTTTTGAAAAGGCAAATATCTCCCGATCTGTTGGAATCTGAGAGACAAAACTTATGTCACTTTGAGGTAATGTATATGTCAACTTCATGTCAGAGGCACGTGAATGTATGTCCAAGAGTTTGGAGGATAGAGGTATTTTAATTTTTCGAGTTTATTCGAAAGTCAATTTTTGAAAAGGCAAATATCTCCCGATCTGTAGGAATCTGAGAACAAACCTGATGTCACTTTGAGGGAACGTATATGTCAACTTCATGTCAGATTCTCGTCAATGTATGTAAAAGGGTTTGGAGTATAGAGACTTTTTAATTTTTTGAGATTATTCGAAAGTAAATTTTTGAAAAGGCAAAAATCTCCCGATCTGTAGGAATCTGAGAGACAAAACTTATGTCACTTTGAGGGAACGTATATGTCAACTTCATGTCAGAGTCACGTCAATGTATGTCCAAGGGTTTGGAGTAGTGAGACATTTTAATTTTTCGAAATTATTCGAAAGTCAATTTTTGAAAAGGCAAATATCTCCCGATCTGTAGGAATCTGAGATACAAAACTTATGTCACTTTGAGGGAACGTATACGTCAACTTCATGTCAGAGTCACGTCAATGTATGTCCAAGAGTTTGGAGAATAGAGACATTTAAATTTTTCGAGATTATTCGAAAGTCAATTTTTGAAAAGGCAAATATCTACCGATCTGTAGGAATCTGAGAGACAAAACTTATGTCACTTTGAGGGAACGTATATGTCAACTTCATGTCAGAGTCACGTTTATGTATGTCGAAGGGTTTGGAGGATAGAGACATTTTAATTTATCGAAATTATTCGAAAGTCAATTTTTCAAAAGGCTAATATCTCCCGATCTGTAGGAATCTGAGAGACAAAACTTGTGTCACTTTGAGGGAACGTATATTTCAACTTCATGTCAGAGTCACGTCAATGTATATAAAAGGATTTGGAGGACAGAGGCATTTTAATTTTGCGAGATTATTCGAAAGTCAATTTTTGAAAATTCAAATATCTCCCGATCTGAAGGAATCTGAGAGACAACACTTATGTCACTTTGAGGTAACGTATATGTCAACTTCATGTCAGAGTCACGTCAATGTATGTCCAAAGGTTTGGAGGATAGAGATATTTAAATTTTTCGAGATTATTCGAAAGTCAATTTTTGAAAAGGCAAATATCTCCCGATCTGTAGGTATCTGAGAGACAAAACTTATGTCACTTTGAGGAAACGTATATGTCAACTTTATGTCAGATTCACGTCAAAGTATGGTCAAGGGTTTGGAGGATAGAGGCATTTTAATTTTTCGAGATTATTCTAAAGTCAATTTCTGAAAAGGCAAATATCTCCCGATCTGAAAGAATCTGAGAGACAAAACTTATGTCACTTTGAGGGAACGTATATGTCAACTTCATGTCAGAGTCACGTCAATGTATGTCCAAGGATTTAGAGGATAAACACATTTTAATTTTTCGATATTATTCCAAAGTCAATTTTTGAAAAGGCAAATATATCCCGATCTGTAGGAATCTGAGTGACAACACTTATGTCACTTTGAGGGAACATATATGTCAACTTCATGTCAGAGTCACGTCAATGTATGTCCAAGGGTTTGGAGGAGTGAGACATTTTAATTTTTCGAGATTATTCGAAAGTTAATTTTTGAAAATTAAAATTTCTAACGATCTGTTGGAATCTGAGAGCCAAAACTTATGTCACTTTGAGGGAACGTATATGTCAACTTCATGTCAGAGTCTTGTCAATGTATGTCCAATGGTTTAGAGGATAAACACATTTTAATATTTCGATATTATTCCAAAGTCAATTTTTGAAAAGGCAAATATATCCCGATCTGTAGGAAACTGAGTGACAAGACTTATGTCACTTTGAGGGAACGTATATGTCAACATCATGTCAGAGTCATGTCAATGTATGTCCAAGGGTTTGGAGGATAGAGATATTTTAATTTTTCGAGATTATTCCTAAGTCAATTTATTAAAAGGCAAATATCTCCCGATCTGTAGGAATCTGAGAGACAAAACTTATGTCACTTTGAGGGAACGTATATGTCAACTTCATGTCAGAGTCACGTCAATGTATGTCCAATGGTTTGGAGGATAGAGATATTTTAATTTTTCGATATTATTCGAAAGTCAATTTTTGAAAAGGCAAATATCTCCCGATCTGTTGGTATCTGAGATACAAAACTTATGCCACTTTGAGGGAACGTATATGTCAACTTCATGTCAGATTCACGTCAAAGTATGTCCAAGGGGTTGGAGGATAGAGGCATTTTAATTTTTCGAGATAATTCGAAAGTCAATTTTTGAAAAGTCAAATATCTCCCGATCTGTAGGAATCTGAGAGACAAAACTTATGTCACTTTGAGGGAACGTATATGTCAACTTCATGTCAGAGTCACGTCAATGTATGTCCAAGGATTTAGAGGATAAACACATTTAAATTTTTCGAGATTATTCGAAAGTTAATTTTTGAAAAGGCAAACATCTTCCGATCTGTTTGAATCTGAGAGACAAAACTTATGTCACTTTGAGGTAACGTATATGTCAACTTCATGTCAGATGCACGTCAATGTATGTCCAAGGGTTCGGAGGATAATCAAATTTTAATTCCTCGAGATTATAGAAAGTCAATTTTTGAAACGGCAAATATCTCCCGATCTGTAGGAATCTGAGAGACAAAACTTATGTCACTTTGAGGGAACGTATATGTCAACTTCATGTCAGAGTCACGGCAAAGTATGTCCAAGGGTTTAGAGGATAAACACATTTTAATTTTTCGATATTATTCCAAAGTCAATTTTTGAAGAGGCAAATATATCCCGATCTGTAGGAATCTGAGTGACAACACTTATGTCACTTTGAGGGAACGTAAATGTCAACTTCATGTCAGAGTCATGTCAATGTATGTCCAAGGGTTTGGAGGATAGAGATATTTTAATTTTTCGAGATTATTCGAAAGTCAATTTTTTAAAAGGCAAATATCTCCGGATCTGTAGGAATCTGAGAGACAAAACTTATGTCACTTTGAGGGAACGTATATGTCAACTTCATGTCAGAGTCACGTCAATGTATGTCCAAGAGTTTGGAGGATAGAGACATTTTAATTTTTCGAGATTATTCGAAAGTAAATTTTTGAAAAGGCAAATATCTCCCGATCTTTAAGAATCTGAGAGACACCACTTATGTCACTTTGAGGGAACGTATATGTCAACTTCATGTCAGAGGCACGTCAATGTATGTCTAAGGGTTTGCAGGATAGTGATATTTAAATTTTTCGAGATTATTCGAAAGTCAATTTTTGAAAAGGCAAATATCTCCCGATCTGTAGGAATCTGAGAGACAAATCTTATGTCACTTTGAGGGAACGTATATGTCAAGTTCATGTCAGAGTCATGTCAATGTATGTCCAAGTGTTTGGAGGATAGAGACATTTTAATTTTTCGAGATTATTCGAAAGTCAATTTATGAAAAGGCAAATATCTCCCGATCTGTTAGAATCTGAGAGACAAAACTTATGTCACTTTGATGTAATGTATATGTCAACTTCATGTCAGAGGCACGTCAATGTATGTCCAAGAGTTTGGAGGATAGAGGTATTATAATTTTTCGAGTTTATTCGAAAGTCAATTTTTGTAAAAGGCAAATATCTCCCGATCTGTAGGAATCTGAGAACAAACCTGATGTCACTTTGAGGGAACGTATATGTCAACTTCATGTCAGATTCACGTCAATGTATGTAAAAGGGTTTGGAGTATAGAGACTTTTTAATTTTTTGAGATTATTCGAAAGTCAATTTTTGAAAAGGCAAAAATCTCCCGATCTGTAGGAATCTGAGAGACAAAACTTATGTCACTTTGAGGGAACGTATATGTCAACTTCATGACAGAGTCACGTCAATGTATGTCCAAGGGTTTGGAGGATAGAGATATTTTAATTTTTCGAGATTATTCGAAAGTCAATTTTTGAAAAGGCAAATATCTCCCGATCTGTAGGTATCTGAGAGACAAAACTTATGTCACTTTGAGGAAACGTATATGTCAACTTCGTGTCAGATTCACGTCAAAGTATGTCGAAGTGTTTGGAGGATAGAGGCATTTTAATTTTTCGAGATTATTCGAAAGTCAATTTCTGAAAAGGCAAATATCTCCCGATCTGTAGGAACGTGAGAGACAAAACTTATGTCCCTTTGAGGGAACGTATATGTAACTTCATGTCAGAGTCACGTCAATGTATGTCCAAGGGGTTGGAGGATAGAGATATTTTAATTTTGCGAGATTATTCGAAAGTCAATTTTTGAAAAGGCAAATATCTCCCGATCTGTAGGAATCTGAGTGACAACACTTATGTCACTTTGAGGGAACGTATATGTCACCTTCATGTCAGAGTCACTTCAATGTATGTCCAAGGGTTTGGAGGAGTGAGACATTTAAATTTTTCGAGATTATTCGAAAGTCAATTTTTGAAAAGGCAAATATCTAGCGATCTGTTGGAATCTGAGAGCCAAAACTTATGTCACTTTGAGGGAACGTATATGTCACCTTCATGTCAGAGTCACGTTAATGTATGTCCAAGGGTTTGGAGGATAGAGATATTTTAATTTTTCGAGATTATTCGAAAGTCAATTTTTGAAAAGGCAAATATCTCCCGATCTGTAGGTATCTGAGAGACAAAACTTATGTCACTTTGAGGAAACGTATATGTCAACTTCATGTCAGATTCACGTCAAAGTATGTCCAAAGGTTTGGAGGAAAGAGGCATTTTAATTTTTCGATATTATTCGAAAGTCAATTTCTGAAAAGGCAAATATCTCCCGATCTTTAGGAATCTGAGAGACAAAACTGATGTCACTTTGAGGGAACGTATATGTCAACTTCATGTCAGAGTCACGTCAAAGTATGTCAAAGTGTTTAGAGGATAAACACATTTTAATTTTTCGATATTATTCCAAAGTCAATTTTTGAAAAGGTAAATATATCCCGATCTGTAGGAATCTGAGTGACAACACTTATGTCACTTTGAGGGAACGTATATGTCAACTTCATGTCAGAGTGACGTCAATGTATGTCCAAGAGTTTGGAGGATAGAGACATTTTATTTTTTCGAGATTATTCGAAAGTCAATTTTTGAAAAGGCAAATATATCCCGATCTGTAGGAATCTGAGTGACAACACTTATGTCACTTTGAGGGAACGTAAATGTCAACTTCATGTCAATGTATGTCCAAGGGTTTGGAGGATAGAGATATTTTAATTTTTCGAGATTATTCGAAAGTCAATTTTTTAAAAGGCAAATATCTCCCGATCTGTAAGAATCTGAGAGACACCACTTTTGTCACTTTGAGGGAACGTATATGTCAACTTCATGTCAGAGTCACGTCAATGTATGTCCAAGGGTTTGGAGGATAAAGACATTTTAATTATTCGAGATTATTCGAAAGTCAATTTTTGAAAAGGCAAATATCTCCCGATCTGTAGGAACCTGAGAGACGAAACTTATGTCACTTTGAGGGAACGTATATGTCAAGTTCATGTCAGAGTCATGTCAATGTATGTCCAAGAGTTTGGAGGATAGAGACATTTTAATTTTTCGAGATTATTCGAAAGTCAATTTTTGAAAAGGCAAATATCTCGTGATCTGTAGCAATCTGAGAGACAAAACTTATGTCACTTTGAGGGAACGTATATGTCAAGTTCATGTCAGAGTCATGTCAATGTATGTCCAAGAGTTTGGAGGATAGAGACATTTTAATTTTTCAAGATTATTCGAAAGTCAATTTTTGAAAAGGCAAATATCTCCCGATCTGTTGGAATCTGAGAGACAAAACTTATGTCACTTTGAGGTAATGTATATGTCAACTTCATGTCAGAGGCACGTGAATGTATGTCCAAGAGTTTGGAGGATAGAGGTATTTTAATTTTTCGAGTTTATTCGAAAGTCAATTTTTGAAAAGGCAAATATCTCCCGATCTGTAGGAATCTGAGAACAAACCTGATGTCACTTTGAGGGAACGTATATGTCAACTTCATGTCAGATTCTCGTTAATGTATGTAAAAGGGTTTGGAGTATAGAGACTTTTTAATTTTTTGAGATTATTCGAAAGTAAATTTTTGAAAAGGCAAAAATCTCCCGATCTGTAGGAATCTGAGAGACAAAACTTATGTCACTTTGAGGGAACGTATATGTCAACTTCATGTCAGAGTCACGTCAATGTATGTCCAAGGGTTTGGAGTAGTGAGACATTTTAATTTTTCGAGATTATTCGAAAGTCAATTTTTGAAAAGGCAAATATCTCCCGATCTGTAGGAATCTGAGATACAAAACTTATGTCACTTTGAGGGAACGTATACGTCAACTTCATGTCAGAGTCACGTCAATGTATGTCCAAGAGTTTGGAGAATAGAGACATTTAAATTTTTCGAGATTATTCGAAAGTCAATTTTTGAAAAGGCAAATATCTACCGATCTGTAGGAATCTGAGAGACAAAACTTATGTCACTTTGAGGGAACGTATATGTCAACTTCATGTCAGAGTCACGTTTATGTATGTCGAAGGGTTTGGAGGATAGAGACATTTTAATTTATCGAAATTATTCGAAAGTCAATTTTTCAAAAGGCTAATATCTCCCGATCTGTAGGAATCTGAGAGACAAAACTTGTGTCACTTTGAGGGAACGTATATTTCAACTTCATGTCAGAGTCACGTCAATGTATATAAAAGGATTTGGAGGACAGAGGCATTTTAATTTTGCGAGATTATTCGAAAGTCAATTTTTGAAAATTCAAATATCTCCCGATCTGAAGAAATCTGAGAGACAACACTTATGTCACTTTGAGATAACGTATATGTCAACTTCATGTCAGAGTCACGTCAATGTATGTCTAAGGATTTAGAGGATAAACACATTTTAATTTTTCGAGATTATTCGAAAGTTAATTTTTGAAAAGGCAAATATCTCCCGATCTGTAGGTATCTGAGAGACAAAACTTATGTCACTTTGAGGAAACGTATATGTCAACTTTATGTCAGATTCACGTCAAAGTATGGTCAAGGGTTTGGAGGATAGAGGCATTTTCATTTTTCGAGATTATTCGAAAGTCAATTTCTGAAAAGGCAAATATCTCCCGATCTGAAAGAATCTGAGAGACAAAACTTATGTCACTTTGAGGGAACGTATATGTCAACTTCATGTCAGAGTCACGTCAATGTATGTCCAAGGGTTTGGAGGAGTGAGACATTTTAATTTTTCGAGATTATTCGAAAGTTAATTTTTGAAAAGGAAAATTTCTAACGATCTGTTGGAATCTGAGAGCCAAAACTTATGTCACTTTGAGGGAACGTATATGTCAACTTCATGTCAGAGTCACGTCAATGTATGTCCAAGTGTTTGGAGGATAGAGATATTTTAATTTTTCGAGATTATTCGAAAGTCAATTTTAGAAAAGGCAAATATCTCCCGATCTGTAGGTATCTGAGAGACAAAACTTATGTCACTTTGAGGAAACGTATATGTCAACTTCATGTCAGATTCACGTCAAAGTATGTCCAAGGGTTTGGAGGATAGAGGCATTTTAATTTTTCGAGATTATTTGAAAGTCAATTTTTGAAAAGGCAAATATCTCCCGATCTGTAGGAATCTGAGAGACAAAACTTATGTCACTTTGACGGAACGTATATGTCAACTTCATGTCAGTGTCACGTCAATGTATGTCCAAGAGTTTGGAGGATGGAGACATTTAAATTTTTCGAGATTATTCGAAAGAAAAATTTTTGAAAAGGCAAATATCTCCCGATCTGTAAGAATCTGAGAGACACCACTTATGTCACTTTGAGGGAACGTATATGTCAACTTCATGTCAGAGTCACGTCAATGTATGTCCAAGGGTTTGGAGGATAAAGACATTTTAATTATTCGAGATTATTGGAAAGTCAATTTTTGAAAAGGCAAATATCTCCCGATCTGTAGAAACCTGAGAGACGAAACTTATGTCACTTTGAGGGAACGTATATGTCAAGTTCATGTCAGAGTCATGTCAATGTATGTCCAAGAGTTTGGAGGATAGAGACATTTTAATTTTTCGAGATTATTCGAAAGTCAATTTTTGAAAAGGCAAATATTTCCTGATCTGTAGCAATCTGAGAGACAAAAATTATATCACTTTGAGGGAACGTATATGTCAAGTTCATGTCAGAGTCATGTCAATGTATGTCCAAGAGTTTGGAGGATAGAGACATTTTAATTTTTCAAGATTATTCGAAAGTCAATTTTTGAAAAGGCAAATATCTCCCGATCTGTTGGAATCTGAGAGACAAAACTTATGTCACTTTGAGGTAATGTATATGTCAACTTCATGTCAGAGGCACGTGAATGTATGTTCTTGAGTTTGGAGGATAGATGTATTTAAATTTTTCGAGTTTATTCGAAAGTCAATTTTTGAAAAGGCAAATATCTCCCGATCTGTAGGAATCTGAGAACAAACCTGATGTCACTTTGAGGGAACGTATATGTCAACTTCATGTCAGATTCTCGTCAATGTATGTAAAAGGGTTTGGAGTATAGAGACTTTTTAATTTTTTGAGATTATTCGAAAGTAAATTTTTGAAAAGGCAAAAATCTCCCGATCTGTAGGAATCTGAGAGACAAAACTTATGTCACTTTGAGGGAACGTATATGTCAACTTCATGTCAGAGTCACGTCAATGTATGTCCAAGGGTTTGGAGTAGTGAGACATTTAAATTTTTCGAGATTTTTCGAAAGTCAATTTTTGAAAAGGCAAATATCTCCCGATCTGTAGGAATCTGAGATACAAAACTTATGTCACTTTGAGGGAACGTATACGTCAACTTCATGTCAGAGTCACGTCAATGTATGTCCAAGAGTTTGGAGAATAGAGACATTTAAATTTTTCGAGATTATTCGAAAGTCAATTTTTGAAAAGGCAAATATCTACCGATCTGTAGGAATCTGAGAGACAAAACTTATGTCACTTTGAGGGAACGTATATGTCAACTTCATGTCAGAGTCACGTTTATGTATGTCGAAGGGTTTGGAGGATAGAGACATTTTAATTTATCGAAATTATTCGAAAGTCAATTTTTCAAAAGGCTAATATCTCCCGATCTGTAGGAATCTGAGAGACAAAACTTGTGTCACTTTGAGGGAACGTATATTTCAACTTCATGTCAGAGTCACGTCAATGTATGTAAAAGGATTTGGAGGACAGAGGCATTTAAATTTTGCGAGATTATTCGAAAGTCAATTTTTGAAAATTCAAATATCTCCCGATCTGAAGGAATCTGAGAGACAACACTTATGTCACTTTGAGGTAACGTATATGTCAACTTCATGTCAGAGTCACGTCAATGTATGTACAAAGGTTTGGAGGATAGAGATATTTAAATTTTTCGAGATTATTCGAAAGTCAATTTTTGAAAATTCAAATATCTCCCGATCTGTAGGAACGTGAGAGACAAAACTTATGTCACTTTGAGGGAACGTATATGTCAACTTCATGTCAGAGTCACGTCAATGTATGTCCAAAGGTTTGGAGGATAGAGATATTTAAATTTTTCGAGATTATTCGAAAGTCAATTTTTGAAAATTCAAATATCTCCCGATCTGTAGGAACGTGAGAGACAAAACTTATGTCACTTTGAGGGAACGTATATGTCAACTTCATGTCAGAGTCACGTCAATGTATGTCCAAGGGGTTGGAGGATAGAAATATTTTAATTTTGCGAGATTATTCGAAAGTCAATTTTTGAAAAGGCAAATATCTCCCGATCTGTAGGAATCTGAGAGACAAAACTTATGTCACTTTGAGGGAACGTACGTGTCAACTTCATGGCAGAGTCGCGTCAATGTATGTCCAAGGGTTTGGAGGATAAACACATTTTAAATTTTCGAGATTATAGGAAGTCAATTTTTGAAAAGTCAAATATCTCCCGATCTGTAGGAATCTGTGAGCTAAAACTTATGTCACTTTGAGGGAACGTATATGTCAACTTCATGTCAGAGTCACGTCAATGTATGTCCAAGGGTTTGGAGGATAGAGACATTTTAATTTTTCAAGGTTATTCGAAAGTCAATTTTTCAAAAAACAAATATCTCCCGATCTGTAGGAATCTGTGAGACAAAACTTATGTCACTCTGAGGGAACGTATATGTCAACTTCATGTCAGAGTCACGTCAATGTATGTCCAAGGGTTTGGAGGATAGAGATATTTTAATTTTTCGAGATTATTCGAAAGTCAATTTTAGAAAAGGCAAATATCTCCCGATCTGTAGGTATCTGAGAGACAAAACTTATGTCACTTTGAGGAAACGTATATGTCAACTTCATGTCAGATTCACGTCAAAGTATGTCCAAGGGTTTGGAGGATAGAGGCATTTTAATTTTTCGAGATTATTCGAAAGTCAATTTCTGAAAAGGCAAATATCTCCCGATCTGTAGGAATCTGAGAGACAAAACTTATGTCACTTTGAGGGAACGTATATGTCAACTTCATGTCAGAGTCTTGTCAATGTATGTCCAAGGGTTTAGAGGATAAACACATTTTAATATTTCGATATTATTCCAAAGTCAATTTTTGAAAAGGCAAATATATCCCGATCTGTAGGAATCTGAGTGACAAGACTTATGTCACTTTGAGGGAACGTATATGTCAACATCATGTCAGAGTCATGTCAATGTATGTCCAAGGGTTTGGAGGATAGAGATATTTTAATTTTTCGAGATTATTCCTAAGTCAATTTATTAAAAGGCAAATATCTCCCGATCTGTAGGAATCTGAGAGACAAAACTTATGTCACTTTGAGGGAACGTATATGTCAACTTCATGTCAGAGTCACGTCAATGTATGTCCAATGGTTTGGAGGATAGAGATATTTTAATTTTTCGATATTATTCGAAAGTCAATTTTTTAAAAGGCAAATATCTCCCGATCTGTTGGTATCTGAGATACAAAACTTATGTCACTTTGAGGGAACGTATATTTCAACTTCATGTCAGATTCACGTCAAAGTATATCCAAGGGGTTGGAGGATAGAGGCATTTTAATTTTTCGAGATAATTCGAAAGTCAATTTTTGAAAAGTCAAATATCTCCCGATCTGTAGGAATCTGAGAGACAAAACTTATGTCACTTTGAGGGAACGTATATGTCAACTTCATGTCAGAGTCACGTCAATGTATGTCCAAGGATTTAGAGGATAAACACATTTAAATTTTTCGAGATTATTCGAAAGTTAATTTTTGAAAAGGCAAACAACTTCCGATCTGTTTGAATCTGAGAGACAAAACTTATGTCACTTTGAGGTAACGTATATGTCAACTGCATGTCACATGCACGTCAATGTATGTCCAAGGGTTTGGAGGATAGAGACATTTAAATTTTTCGAGATTATTCGAAAGTCAATTTTTGAAAAGGCAAATATCTACCGATCTGTAGGAATCTGAGAGACAAAACTTATGTCACTTTGAGGGAACGTATATGTCAACTTCATGTCAGAGTCACGTTTATGTATGTCGAAGGGTTTGGAGGATAGAGACATTTTAATTTATCGAAATTATTCGAAAGTCAATTTTTCAAAAGGCTAATATCTCCCGATCTGTAGGAATCTGAGAGACAAAACTTGTGTCACTTTTAGGGAACGTATATTTCAACTTCATGTCAGAGTCACGTCAATGTATGTAAAAGGATTTGGAGGACAGAGGCATTTAAATTTTGCGAGATTATTCGAAAGTCAATTTTTGAAAATTCAAATATCTCCCGATCTGAAGGAATCTGAGAGACAACACTTATGTCACTTTGAGGTAACGTATATGTCAACTTCATGTCAGAGTCACGTCAATGTATGTACAAAGGTTTGGAGGATAGAGATATTTAAATTTTTCGAGATTATTCGAAAGTCAATTTTTGAAAATTCAAATATCTCCCGATCTGTAGGAACGTGAGAGACAAAACTTATGTCACTTTGAGGGAACGTATATGTCAACTTCATGTCAGAGTCACGTCAATGTATGTCCAAAGGTTTGGAGGATAGAGATATTTAAATTTTTCGAGATTATTCGAAAGTCAATTTTTGAAAATTCAAATATCTCCCGATCTGTAGGAACGTGAGAGACAAAACTTATGTCACTTTGAGGGAACGTATATGTCAACTTCATGTCAGAGTCACGTCAATGTATGTCCAAGGGGTTGGAGGATAGAAATATTTTAATTTTGCGAGATTATTCGAAAGTCAATTTTTGAAAAGGCAAATATCTCCCGATCTGTAGGAATCTGAGAGACAAAACTTATGTCACTTTGAGGGAACGTACGTGTCAACTTCATGGCAGAGTCGCGTCAATGTATGTCCAAGGGTTTGGAGGATAAACACATTTTAAATTTTCGAGATTATAGGAAGTCAATTTATGAAAAGTCAAATATCTCCCGATCTGTAGGAATCTGTGAGCTAAAACTTATGTCACTTCGAGGGAACGTATATGTCAACTTCATGTCAGAGTCACGTCAATGTATGTCCAAGGGTTTGGAGGATAGAGACATTTTAATTTTTCAAGGTTATTCGAAAGTCAATTTTTCAAAAGGCAAATATCTCCCGATCTGTAGGAATCTGTGAGACAAAACTTATGTCACTCTGAGGGAACGTATATGTCAACTTCATGTCAGAGTCACGTCAATGTATGTCCAAGGGTTTGGAGGATAGAGATATTTTAATTTTTCGAGATTATTCGAAAGTCAATTTTAGAAAAGGCAAATATCTCCCGATCTGTAGGTATCTGAGAGACAAAACTTATGTCACTTTGAGGAAACGTATATGTCAACTTCATGTCAGATTCACGTCAAAGTATGTCCAAGGGTTTGGAGGATAGAGGCATTTTAATTTTTCGAGATTATTCGAAAGTCAATTTCTGAAAAGGCAAATATCTCCCGATCTGTAGGAATCTGAGAGACAAAACTTATGTCACTTTGAGGGAACGTATATGTCAACTTCATGTCAGAGTCTTGTCAATGTATGTCCAAGGGTTTAGAGGATAAACACATTTTAATATTTCGATATTATTCCAAAGTCAATTTTTGAAAAGGCAAATATCTCCCGATCTGTAGGAATCTGAGAGACAAAACTTATGTCACTTTGAGGGAACGTATATGTCAACTTCATGTCAGAGTCACGTCAATGTATGTCCAAGGGTTTGGAGGATAGAGATATTTTAATTTTTCGAGATTATTCCTAAGTCAATTTATTAAAAGGCAAATATCTCCCGATCTGTAGGAATCTGAGAGACAAAACTTATGTCACTTTGAGGGAACGTATATGTCAACTTCATGTCAGAGTCACGTCAATGTATGTCCAATGGTTTGGAGGATAGAGATATTTTAATTTTTCGATATTATTCGAAAGTCAATTATTTAAAAGGCAAATATCTCCCGATCTGTTGGTATCTGAGATACAAAACTTATGTCACTTTGAGGGAACGTATATTTCAACTTCATGTCAGATTCACGTCAAAGTATATCCAAGGGGTTGGAGGATAGAGGCATTTTAATTTTTCGAGATAATTCGAAAGTCAATTTTTGAAAAGTCAAATATCTCCCGATCTGTAGGAATCTGAGAGACAAAACTTATGTCACTTTGAGGGAACGTATATGTCAACTTCATGTCAGAGTCACGTCAATGTATGTCCAAGGATTTAGAGGATAAACACATTTAAATTTTTCGAGATTATTCGAAAGTTAATTTTTGAAAAGGCAAACAACTTCCGATCTGTTTGAATCTGAGAGACAAAACTTATGTCACTTTGAGGTAACGTATATGTCAACTGCATGTCAGATGCACGTCAATGTATGTCCAAGGGTTTGGAGGATAGAGATATTTTAATTTTTCGAGATTATTCGAAAGTCATTTTCTGAAAAGGCAAATATCTCCCGATCTGTAGGAATCTGAGAGTCAAAACTTATGTCACTTTGAGGGAACGTAAATGTCAACTTCATGTCAGAGGCACGTCAATGTATGTCCAAGAGTTTGGAGGATAGAGGTATTATAATTTTTCGAGTTTATTCGAAAGTCATTTTTTGTAAAGGCAAATATCTCCCGATCTGTAGGAATCTGAGAACAAACCTGATGTCACTTTGAGGGAACGTATATGTCAACTTCATGTCAGATTCACGTCAATGTATGTAAAAGGGTTTGGAGTATAGAGACTTTTTAATTTTTTGAGATTATTCGAAAGTCAATTTTTGAAAAGGCAAAAATCTCCCGATCTGTAGGAATCTGAGAGACAAAACTTATGTCACTTTGAGGGAACGTATATGTCAACTTCATGACAGAGTCACGTCAATGTATGTCCAAGGGTTTGGAGGATAGAGATATTTTAATTTTTCGAGATTATTCGAAAGTCAATTTTTGAAAAGGCAAATATCTCCCGATCTGTAGGTATCTGAGAGACAAAACTTATGTCACTTTGAGGAAACGTATATGTCAACTTCGTGTCAGATTCACGTCAAAGTATGTCGAAGTGTTTGGAGGATAGAGGCATTTTAATTTTTCGAGATTATTCGAAAGTCAATTTCTGAAAAGGCAAATATCTCCCGATCTGTAGGAATCTGAAAGACAAAACTTATGTCACTTTGAGTCAACGTAAATGTCAACTTCATGTCAGATTCACGTCAATCTATGTCCAAGGGTTTGGAGTATAGAGACATTTTAATTTTTAGAGATTATTCGAAAGTCAATTTCTGAAAAAGGCAAATATCTCCCGATCTGTAGGAATCTGAGAGACAAAACTTATGGCACTTTGAGGGAACGTATATGTCAACTTCATGTCAGAGTCACGTCAATGTATGTAAAAGAGTTTGGAGGATAGAGACATTTAAATTTTTCGAGATTATTCAAAAGTCAATTTTTGAAAAGGAAAATATCTCCCGATCTGTAGGAATCTGAGAGACAAAACTTATGTCACTCTAAGGGAACGTATATGTCAACTTCATGTCAGAGTCACGTCAATGTATGTCCAAGGGTTTGAAGGACAGAGGCATTTTAATTTTTCGAGATTATTCGAAAGTCAATTTTTGAAAAGGCAAATATCTCCCGATCTGTTAGAATCTGAGAGACACCACTTATGGCACTTTGAGGGAACGTATATGTCAACTTCATGTCAGAGTCAAGTCAATGTATGTCCAAGGGTTTGGAGGATAAAGACATTTTAATTATTCGAGATTATTCGAAAGTCAATTTTTGAAAAGGCAAATATCTCCCGATCTGTAGGAACCTGAGAGACGAAACTTATCTCACTTTGAGGGAACGTATATGTCAACTTCATGTCAGATTCACGTCAAAGTATGTCCAAGGGTTTGGAGGATAGAGGCATTTTAATTTTTCGAGATTATTCGAAAGTCAATTTCTGAAAAGTCAAATATCTCCCGATCTGTAGGAATCTGAGAGACAAAACTTATGTCACTTTGAGGGAACGTATATGTCAACTTCATGTCAGAGTCAGGTCAATGTATGTCCAAGGGTTTGGAGGATAGAGGCATTTTAATTTTTCGAGATTATTCGAAAGTCAATTTCTGAAAAGGCAAATATCTCCCGATCTGTAGGAACGTGAGAGACAAAACTTATGTCACTTTGAGGGAACGTATATGTCAACTTCATGTCAGAGTCACGTCAATGTATGTCCAAGGGGTTGGAGGATAGAGATATTTTAATTTTGCGAGATTATTCGAAAGTCAATTTTTGAAAAGGCAAATATCTCCCGATCTGTAGGAATCTGAGAGACAACACTTATGTCACTTTGAGGGAACGTATATGTCAACTTCATGTCAGAGTCACGTCAATGTATGTCAAAGGGTTTGGAGGAGTGAGACATTTTAATTTTAATTTTTCGAGATTATTCGAAAGTCAATTTTTGAAAAGGCAAATATCTAGCGATCTGTTGGAATCTGAGAGCCAAAACTTATGTCACTTTGAGGGAACGTATATGTCAACTTCATGTCAGAGTCACGTTAATGTATGTCCAAGGGTTTGGAGGATAGAGATATTTTAATTTTTCGAGATTATTCGAAAGTCAATTTTTGAAAAGGCAAATATCTCCCGATCTGTAGGTATCTGAGAGACAAAACTTATGTCACTTTTAGGAAACGTATATGTCAACTTCATGTCAGATTCACGTCAAAGTATGTCCAAGGGTTTGGAGGATAGAGGCATTTTAATTTTTCGAGATTATTCGAAAGTCAATTTCTGAAAAGGCAAATATATCCCGATCTTTAGGAATCTGAGAGACAAAACTGATGTCACTTTGAGGGAACGTATATGTCAACTTCATGTCAGAGTCACGTCAAAGTATGTCAAAGGGTTTAGAGGATAAACATATTTTAATTTTTCGATATTATTCCAAAGTCAATTTTTGAAAAGGTAAATATATCCCGATCTGTAGGAATCTGAGTGACAACACTGATGTCACTTTGAGGGAACGTATATGTCAACTTCATGTCAGAGTGACGTCAATGTATGTCCAAGAGTTTGGAGGATAGAGACATTTTATTTTTTCGAGATTATTCGAAAGTCAATTTTTGAAAAGGCAAATATCTCCCGATCTGTTAGAATCTGAGAGACAAAACTTATGTCACTTTGAGATAATGTATATGTCAACTTCATGTCAGAGGCACGTCAATGTATCTCCAAGGGTTTGGAGGATAGAGATATTTTAATTTTTCGAGATTATTCGAAAGTCAATTTTTGAAAAGGCAAATATCTCCCGATCTGTAGGAATCTGAGAGACAAAACTTATGTCACTTTGAGTTAACGTATATGTCAACTTCATGTCAGATTCACGTCAATCTATGTCCAAGTGTTTGGAGTATAGAGACATTTTAATTTTTCGAATTATTCGAAAGTCAATTTCTGAAAAGGCAAATATCTCCCATCTGTAGGAATCTGAGAGACAAAACTTTTGTCACCTTGAGGGAACGTATATGTCAACTTCATGTCAGAGTCACGTCAATGTATGTCCAAGGGTTTGGAGGATAAACACATTTAAATTTTTCGAGATTAAAGAAAGTCAATTTTTGAAAAGGGAAATATCTCCCGATCTGTAGGAACCTGAGAGACAAAACTTATGTCTTGAGGGAACGTATATGTCAAGTTCATGTCAGAGTCACGTCAATGTATGTAAAAGAGTTTGGTGGATAGAGACATTTAAATTTTTCGAGATTATTCGAAAGTCAATTTTTGAAAAGGAAAATATCTCTCGATCTGTAGGAATCTGAGACACAAAACTTATGTCACTTTGAGGGAACATATATGTCAACTTCATGAAAGAGTCACGTCAATGTATGTCCAAGGGTTTGGAGGATAGAGACATTTAAATTTTTCGAGATTATTCGAAAGTCAATTTTTCAAAAGGCAAATATCTCCCGATCTGTAGGAATCTGAGAGACAAAACTTATGTCACTCTAAGGGACCTTATATGTCAACTTCATGTCAGAGTCACGTCAATGTATGTCCAAGGGTTTGAAGGACAGAGGCATTTTAATTTTTCGAGATTATTCGAAAGTCAATTTTTGAAAAGGCAAATATCTCCCGATCTGTAAGAATCTGAGAGACACCACTTATGTCACTTTGAGGGAACGTATATGTCAACTTCATGTCAGATTCACGTCAAAGTATGTCCAAGGGTTTGGAGGATAGAGGCATTTAAATTTTTCGTCATTATTCGAAAGTCAATTTTAGAAAAGTCAAATATCTCCCGATCTGTAGGAATCTGAGAGACAAATCTTATATCACTTTGAGGGAACGTATATGTCAACTTCATGTCAGAGTCACGTCAATGTATGTCCAAGGGGTTGGAGGATAGAGATATTTTAATTTTTCGAGATTATTCGAAAGTCAATTTTTGAAAAGGCAAATATCTCCCGATCTGTTGGTATCTGAGATACAAAACTTATGTCACTTTGAGGGAACGTATATGTCAACTTCATGTCAGATTCACGTCAAAGTATGTCCAAGGGTTTGGAGGATAGAGGCATTTTAATTTTTCGAGATTATTTGAAAGTCAATTTTTGAAAAGGCAAATATCTCCCGATCTGTAGGATCCTGAGAGACGAAACTTATGTCACTTTGAGGGAACGTATATGTCAATTTCATGTCAGATTCACGTCAAAGTATGTCCAAGGGTTTGGAGGATAGAGGCATTTTAATTTTTCGAGATTATTCGAAAATCAATTTCTGAAAAGTCAAATATCTCCCGATCTGTAGGAATCTGAGAGCAAATCTTATGTCACTTTGGAGGGAACGTATATGTCAACTTCATGTCAGAGTCACGTCAATGTATGTCCAAGGGTTTGGAGGATAGAGGCATTTTAATTTTTCGAGATTATTCGAAAGTCAATTTTTCAAAAGGCAAATATCTCCCGATCTGTTGGAACGTGAGAGACAGAACTTATGTCACTTTGAGGGAACGTATGTGTCAACTTCATGTCAGAGTCACGTCAATGTATGTCCAAGGGGTTGGAGGATAGAGATATTTTAATTTTGCGAGATTATTCGAAAGTCAATTTTTGAAAAGGCAAATATCTCCCGATCTGTAGGAATCTGAGAGACAACACTTATGTCACTTTGAGGGAACGTATATGTCAACTTCATGTCAGAGGCACGTCAATGTATGTCCAAGGGTTTGGAGGAGTGAGACATTTTAATTTTTCGAGATTATTCGAAAGTCAATTTTTGAAAAGGCAAATATCTCCCGATCTGTAGGTATCTGAGAGACAAAACTTATGTCACTTTTAGGAAACGTATATGTCAACTTCATGTCAGATTCACGTCAAAGTATGTCCAAGGGTTTGGAGGATAGAGGCATTTTAATTTTTCGAGATTATTCGAAAGTCAATTTCTGAAAAGGCAAATATATCCCGATCTTTAGGAATCTGAGAGACAAAACTGATGTCACTTTGAGGGAACGTATATGTCAACTTCATGTCAGAGTCACGTCAAAGTATGTCAAAGGGTTTAGAGGATAAACATATTTTAATTTTTCGATATTATTCCAAAGTCAATTTTTGAAAAGGTAAATATATCCCGATCTGTAGGAATCTGAGTGACAACACTGATGTCACTTTGAGGGAACGTATATGTCAACTTCATGTCAGAGTGACGTCAATGTATGTCCAAGAGTTTGGAGGATAGAGACATTTTATTTTTTCGAGATTATTCGAAAGTCAATTTTTGAAAAGGCAAATATCTCCCGATCTGTTAGAATCTGAGAGACAAAACTTATGTCACTTTGAGATAATGTATATGTCAACTTCATGTCAGAGGCACGTCAATGTATCTCCAAGGGTTTGGAGGATAGAGATATTTTAATTTTTCGAGATTATTCGAAAGTCAATTTTTGAAAAGGCAAATATCTCCCGATCTGTAGGAATCTGAGAGACAAAACTTATGTCACTTTGAGTTAACGTATATGTCAACTTCATGTCAGATTCACGTCAATCTATGTCCAAGTGTTTGGAGTATAGAGACATTTTAATTTTTCGAATTATTCGAAAGTCAATTTCTGAAAAGGCAAATATCTCCCATCTGTAGGAATCTGAGAGACAAAACTTTTGTCACCTTGAGGGAACGTATATGTCAACTTCATGTCAGAGTCACGTCAATGTATGTCCAAGGGTTTGGAGGATAAACACATTTAAATTTTTCGAGATTAAAGAAAGTCAATTTTTGAAAAGGGAAATATCTCCCGATCTGTAGGAACCTGAGAGACAAAACTTATGTCTTGAGGGAACGTATATGTCAAGTTCATGTCAGAGTCACGTCAATGTATGTAAAAGAGTTTGGTGGATAGAGACATTTAAATTTTTCGAGATTATTCGAAAGTCAATTTTTGAAAAGGAAAATATCTCTCGATCTGTAGGAATCTGAGACACAAAACTTATGTCACTTTGAGGGAACATATATGTCAACTTCATGAAAGAGTCACGTCAATGTATGTCCAAGGGTTTGGAGGATAGAGACATTTAAATTTTTCGAGATTATTCGAAAGTCAATTTTTCAAAAGGCAAATATCTCCCGATCTGTAGGAATCTGAGAGACAAAACTTATGTCACTCTAAGGGACCTTATATGTCAACTTCATGTCAGAGTCACGTCAATGTATGTCCAAGGGTTTGAAGGACAGAGGCATTTTAATTTTTCGAGATTATTCGAAAGTCAATTTTTGAAAAGGCAAATATCTCCCGATCTGTAAGAATCTGAGAGACACCACTTATGTCACTTTGAGGGAACGTATATGTCAACTTCATGTCAGATTCACGTCAAAGTATGTCCAAGGGTTTGGAGGATAGAGGCATTTAAATTTTTCGTCATTATTCGAAAGTCAATTTTAGAAAAGTCAAATATCTCCCGATCTGTAGGAATCTGAGAGACAAATCTTATATCACTTTGAGGGAACGTATATGTCAACTTCATGTCAGAGTCACGTCAATGTATGTCCAAGGGGTTGGAGGATAGAGATATTTTAATTTTTCGAGATTATTCGAAAGTCAATTTTTGAAAAGGCAAATATCTCCCGATCTGTTGGTATCTGAGATACAAAACTTATGTCACTTTGAGGGAACGTATATGTCAACTTCATGTCAGATTCACGTCAAAGTATGTCCAAGGGTTTGGAGGATAGAGGCATTTTAATTTTTCGAGATTATTTGAAAGTCAATTTTTGAAAAGGCAAATATCTCCCGATCTGTAGGATCCTGAGAGACGAAACTTATGTCACTTTGAGGGAACGTATATGTCAATTTCATGTCAGATTCACGTCAAAGTATGTCCAAGGGTTTGGAGGATAGAGGCATTTTAATTTTTCGAGATTATTCGAAAATCAATTTCTGAAAAGTCAAATATCTCCCGATCTGTAGGAATCTGAGAGCAAATCTTATGTCACTTTGGAGGGAACGTATATGTCAACTTCATGTCAGAGTCACGTCAATGTATGTCCAAGGGTTTGGAGGATAGAGGCATTTTAATTTTTCGAGATTATTCGAAAGTCAATTTTTCAAAAGGCAAATATCTCCCGATCTGTTGGAACGTGAGAGACAGAACTTATGTCACTTTGAGGGAACGTATGTGTCAACTTCATGTCAGAGTCACGTCAATGTATGTCCAAGGGGTTGGAGGATAGAGATATTTTAATTTTGCGAGATTATTCGAAAGTCAATTTTTGAAAAGGCAAATATCTCCCGATCTGTAGGAATCTGAGAGACAACACTTATGTCACTTTGAGGGAACGTATATGTCAACTTCATGTCAGAGGCACGTCAATGTATGTCCAAGGGTTTGGAGGAGTGAGACATTTTAATTTTTCGAGATTATTCGAAAGTCAATTTTTGAAAAGGCAAATATCTAGCGATCTGTTGGAATCTGAGAGCCAAAACTTATGTCACTTTGAGGGAACGTCTATGTCAACTTCATGTTAGAGTCACGTCAATGTATGTCCAAGGGTTTGGAGGATAGAGACATTTTAATTTTTCGAGATTATTCGAAAGTCAATTTATGAAAAGGCAAATATCTCCCGATCTGAAGGAATCTGAGAGACAAAACTTATGTCAGTTTGAGGGAACGTATATGTCAACTTCATGTCAGAGTCACGTCAATGTATGTCCAAGGGTTTGGAGGAGTGAGACATTTTAATTTTTCGAGATTATTCGAAAGTCAATTTTTGAAAAGGCAAATATCTAGCGATCTGTTGGAATCTGAGAGCCAAAACTTATGTCACTTTGAGGGAACGTATATGTCAACTTCATGTCAGAGTCACGTCAATGTATGTAAAAGGGTTTGGAGGATAGAGATATTTAAATTTTTCGAGATTATTCGAAAGTCAATTTTTGAAAATTCAAATATATCCCGATCTGTAGGTATCTGAGAGACAAAACTTATGTCACTTTGAGGAAACGTATATGTCAACTTCATGTCAGATTCACGTCAAAGTATGTCCAAGGGTTTGGAGGATAGAGGCATTTTAATTTTTCGAGATTATTCGAAAGTCAATTTCTGAAAAGGCAAATATCTCCCGATCTGTAGGAATCTGAGAGACAAAACTTATGTCACTTTGAGGGAACGTATATGTCAACTTCATGTCAGAGTCACGTCAATGTATGTCCAAGGGTTTGGAGGATAGAGATATTCGAATTTTTCGAGATTATTCGAAAGTCAATTTTTGAAAAGGCAAATATCTCCCGATCTGTTGGTATCTGAGATACAAAACTTATGTCACTTTGAGGGAACGTATATGTCAACTTCATGTCAGATTCACGTCAAAGTATGTCCAAGGGTTTGGAGAATAGAGGCATTTTAATTTTTCGAGATAATTGAAAAGTCAATTTCTGAAAAGTCAAATATCTCCCGATCTGTAGGAATCTGAGTGACAAAAAAAGTTATGTCTCTTTGAGGGAACGTATATGTCAACTTCATGTCAGAGTCACGTCAATGTATGTCCAAGGATTTAGAGGATAAACACATTTTAATTTTGCGAGATTATTCGAAAGTTAATTTTTGAAAAGGCAAACATCTCCCGATCTGTTTGAATCTGAGAGACAAAACTTATGTCACTTTGAGGGAACGTCTATGTCAACTTCATGTTAGAGTCACGTCAATGTATGTCAAAGGGTTTGGAGGATAGAGACATTTTAATTTTTCGAGATTATTCGAAAGTCAATTTATGAAAAGGCAAATATCTCCCGATCTGAAGGAATCTGAGAGACAAAACTTATGTCAGTTTGAGGGAACGTATATGTCAACTTCATGTCAGAGTCACGTCAATGTATGTCCAAGGGTTTGGAGGAGTGAGACATTTTAATTTTTCGAGATTATTCGAAAGTCAATTTTTGAAAAGGCAAATATCTAGCGATCTGTTGGAATCTGAGAGCCAAAACTTATGTCACTTTGAGGGAACGTATATGTCAACTTCATGTCAGAGTCACGTCAATGTATGTAAAAGGGTTTGGAGGATAGAGATATTTAAATTTTTCGAGATTATTCGAAAGTCAATTTTTGAAAATTCAAATATATCCCGATCTGTAGGTATCTGAGAGACAAAACTTATGTCACTTTGAGGAAACGTATATGTCAACTTCATGTCAGATTCACGTCAAAGTATGTCCAAGGGTTTGGAGGATAGAGGCATTTTAATTTTTCGAGATTATTCGAAAGTCAATTTCTGAAAAGGCAAATATCTCCCGATCTGTAGGAATCTGAGAGACAAAACTTATGTCACTTTGAGGGAACGTATATGTCAACTTCATGTCAGAGTCACGTCAATGTATGTCCAAGGGTTTGGAGGATAGAGATATTCGAATTTTTCGAGATTATTCGAAAGTCAATTTTTGAAAAGGCAAATATCTCCCGATCTGTTGGTATCTGAGATACAAAACTTATGTCACTTTGAGGGAACGTATATGTCAACTTCATGTCAGATTCACGTCAAAGTATGTCCAAGGGTTTGGAGAATAGAGGCATTTTAATTTTTCGAGATAATTGAAAAGTCAATTTCTGAAAAGTCAAATATCTCCCGATCTGTAGGAATCTGAGTGACAAAAAAAGTTATGTCTCTTTGAGGGAACGTATATGTCAACTTCATGTCAGAGTCACGTCAATGTATGTCCAAGGATTTAGAGGATAAACACATTTTAATTTTTCGAGATTATTCGAAAGTTAATTTTTGAAAAGGCAAACATCTCCCGATCTGTTTGAATCTGAGAGACAAAACTTATGTCACTTTGAGGGAACGTATATGTCAACTTCATGACAGATTCACGTCAAAGTATGTCCAAGGGTTTGGAGGATAGAGGCATTTTAATTTTTTGAGATTATTCGAAAGTCAATTTCTGAAAAGTCAAATATCTCCCGATCTGTAGGAATCTGAGAAACAAATCTTATGTCACTTTGAGGGAACGTATATGTCAACTTCATGTCCGAGTCACGTCAATGTATGTCCAAGGGTTTGGAGGATAGAGGCATTTAAATTTATCGAGATTATTCGAAAGTCAATTTTTCAAAAGGCAAATATCTCCCGATCTGTAGGAACGTGAGAGACAAAACTTATGTCACTTTGAAGGAACGTATATGTCAACTTCATGTCAGAGTCACGTCAATGTATGTCCAAGGGGTTGGAGGATAGAGATATTTTAATTTTGCGAGATTATTCGAAAGTGAATTTTTGAAAAGGCAAATATCTCCCGATCTGTAGGAATCTGAGAGACAACACTTATGTCACTTTGAGGGAACGTATATGTCAACTTCATGTCAGAGTCACGTCAATGTATGTCCAAGGGTTTGGAGGAGTGAGCCATTTTAATTTTTCGAGATAATTCGAAAGTCAATTTTTGAAAAGGCAAATATCTAGCGATCTGTTGGAATCTGAGAGCCAAAACTTATGTCACTTTGAGGGAACGTATATGTCAACTTCATGTCGGAGTCACGTCAATGTATGTCCAAGGGTTTAGAGGATAAACACATTTTAATTTTTCGATATTATTCCAAAGTCAATTTTTGAAAAGGCAAATATATCCCGATCTGTAGGAATCTGAGTGACAACACTTATGTCACTTTGAGGGAACGTATATGTCAACTTCATGTCAGAGTCATGTCAATGTATGTCCAAGGGTTTGGAGGATAGAGATATTTTAATTTTTCGAGATTATTCCTAAGTCAATTTTTTAAAAGGCAAATATCTCCCGATCTGTAGGAATCTGAGAGACAAAGCTTGTGTCACTTTGAGGGAACGTATATGTCAACTTCATGTCAGAGTCACGTCAATGTATGTCCAAGAGTTTGGAGGATAGAGACATTTTAATTTTTCGAGATTATTCGAAAGTCAATTTTTGAAAAGGCAAATATCCCCGATCTGTTATAATCTGAGAGACAAAACTTATGTCACTTTGAGGTAACGTATATGTCAACTTCATGTCAGAGGCACGTCAATGTATGTCCAAGGGTTTGGAGGATAGAGATATTTTAATTTTTGGAGATTATTCGAAAGTCAATTTTTGAAAAGGCTAATATCTCCCGATCTGTAGAAATCTGAGAGACAAAACTTATGTCACTTTGAGGGAACGTATATGTCAACTTCATGTCAGAGTCACGTCAATGTATGTCCAAGGGTTTGGAGGATAGAGGCATTTTAATTTTTCGAGATTATTCGAAAGTCAATTTTTGAAAAGGCAAATATCTAGCGATCTGTTGGAATCTGAGAGCCAAAACTTATGTCACTTTGAGGGAACGTATATGTCAACTTCATGTCAGAGTCACGTCAATGTATGTCCAAGGGTTTGGAGGATAGAGATATTTTAATTTTTCGAGATTATTCGAAAGTCAATTTTTGAAAAGGCAAATATCTCCCGATCTGTAGGTATCTGAGAGACAAAACTTATGTCACTTTGAGGAAACGTATATGTCAACCTCATGTCAGATTCACGTCAAAGTATGTCCAAGGGTTTGGAGGATAAACACATTTTAATTTTTCGAGTTATTCGAAAGTCAATTTTTGTAAAGGCAAATATCTCCCGATCTGTAGGACCGTGAGAGACACAACTTATGTCACTTTGAGGGAACGTATATGTCAACTTCATGTCAGTGTCACATCAATGTATGTCCAAGGGGTTGGAGGATAGAGATATTTTAATTTTGCGAGATTATTCGAAAGTCAATTTTTGAAAAGGCAAATATCTCCCGATCTGTAGGAATCTGAGAGACAACACTTATGTCACATTGAGGGAACGTATATGTCAACTTCATGTCAGAGTCACGTCAATGTATGTCCAAGGGTTTGGAGGAGTGAGACATTTTAATTTTTCGAGATTATTCGAAAGTCAAGTTTTGAAAAGGCAAATATCTAGCGATCTGTTGGAATCTGAGAGCCAAAACTTATGTCACTTTGAGGGAACGTCTTTGTCAACTTCATGTTAGAGTCACGTCAATGTATGTCCAAGGGTTTGGAGGATAGAGACATTTTAATTTTTCGAGATTATTCGAAAGTCAATTTATGAAAAGGCAAATATCTCCCGATCTGTAGGAATCTGAGAGACAAAACTTATGTCAGTTTGAGGGAACGTATATGTCAACTTCATGTCAGAGTCACGTCAATGTATGTAAAAGGGTTTGGAGGAGTGAGACATTTAAATTTTTCGAGATTATTCGAAAGTCAATTTTTGAAAAGGCAAATATCTAGCGATCTGTTGGAATCTGAGAGCCAAAACTTATGTCACTTTGAGGGAACGTATATGTCAACTTCATGTCAGAGTCACGTCAATGTATGTCCAAGGGTTTGGAGGATAGAGATATTTAAATTTTTCGAGATTATTCGAAAGTCAATTTCTGAAAAGGCAAATATCTCCCGATCTGTAGGAATTTGAGAGACAAAACTTATGTCACTTTGAGGGAACGTATATGTCAACTTCATGTCAGAGTCACGTCAATGTATGTCCAAGGTTTTAGAGGATAAACACATTTAAATTTTTCGATATTATTCCAAAGTCAATTTTTGAAAAGGCAAATATCTCCCGATCTGTTAGAATCTGAGAGACAAAACTTATGTCACTTTGAGGTAACGTATATGTCAACTTCATGTCAGAGGCACGTCAATGTATGTCCAAGGGTTTGGAGGATAGAGATATTTTAATTTTTCGAGATTATTCGAAAGTCAATTTCTGAAAAGGCAAATATCTCCCGATCTGTAGGAATGTGAGAGACAAAACTTATGTCACTTTGAGGGAACGTATATGTCAACTTCATGTCTGAGTCACGTCAATGTATGTCCAAGGGTTTGTAGGATAAACACATTTTAATTTTTCGAGATTAAAAAAAGTCAATTTTTGAAAAGGAAAATATCTCCCGATCTGTAGGAAACTGAGAGACAAAACTTATGTCACTTTGAGGGAACGTATATGTCAACTTCATGTCAGAGTCACGTCAATGTATGTAAAAGAGTTTGGAGGATAGAGACATTTAAATTTTTTGAGATTATTCGAAAGTCAATTTTTGAAAAGGAAAATATCTCCCGATCTGTAGGAATCTGAGAGACAAAACTTATGCCACTTTGAGGAAACGTATATGTCAACTTCATGTCAGAGTCATGTCAATGTATGTCCAAGGGTTTGGAGGATAGAGATATTTTAATTTTTCGAGATTATTCCTAAGTCAATTTTTTAAAGGCAAATATCTCCCGATCTGTAAGAATCTGAGAGACAAAACTTGTGTCACTTTGAGGGAATGTATATGTCAACTTCATGTCAGAGTCACGTCAATGTAAGTCCAAGAGTTTGGAGGATAGAGACATTTTAATATTTCGAGATTATTCGAAAGTCAATTTTTGAAAAGGCAAATATCTCCCGATCTGTTAGAATCTGAGAGACAAAACTTATGTCACTTTGAGGGAACGTATATGTCAACTTCATGTCAGAGTCACGTCAATGTATGTCCAAGGGTTTGGAGGATAAACACATTTTAATTTTTCGAGATTAAAGAAAGTCAATTTTTGAAAAGGAAAATATCTCCCGATCTGTAGGAAACTGAGAGACAAAACTTATGTCACTTTGAGGGAACGTATATGTCAACTTCATGTCAGAGTCACGTCAATGTATGTAAAAGAGTTTGGAGGATAGAGACATTTAAATTTTTTGAGATTATTCGAAAGTCAATTTTTGAAAAGGAAAATATCTCCCGATCTGTAGGAATCTGAGAGACAAAACTTATGTCACTTAGAGGGAACGTATATGTCAACTTCATGTCAGAGTCTCGTCAATATATGTCCAAGGGTTTGGAGGATAGAGACATTTTAATTTTTCGAGATTAAAAAAAGTCAATTTTTTAAAAGGAAAATATCTCCCGATCTGTAGGAAACTGAGAGACAAAACTTATGTCACTTTGAGGGAACGTATATGTCAACTTCATGTCAGAGTCACGTCAATGTATGTAAAAGAGTTTGGAGGATAGAGACATTTAAATTTTTTGAGATTATTCGAAAGTCAATTTTTGAAAAGGAAAATATCTCCCGATCTGTAGGAATCTGAGAGACAAAACTTATGTCACTTTGAGGGAACGTATATGTCAACTTCATGTCAGAGTCTCGTCAATGTATGTCCAAGGGTTTGGAGGATAGAGACATTTAAATTTTTCGAGATTATTCGAAAGTCAATTTTTGAAAAGGCAAATATCTCCCGATCTGTAGGAATCTGAGAGACAAAACTTATGTCACTCTAAGGGAACGTATATGTCAACTTCATGTCAGAGTCACGTCAATGAATGTCCAAGGGTTTGAAGGACAGAGGCATTTTAATTTTTCGAGATTATTCGAAAGTCAATTTTTGAAAAGGCAAATATCTCCCGATCTGTAAGATTCTGAGAGACACCACTTATGTCACTTTGAGGGAACGTATATGTCAACTTCATGTCAGAGTCACGTCAATGTATGTCCAAGAGTTTGGAGGATAAAGACATTTTAATTATTCGAGATTACTCGAAAGTCAATTTTTGAAAAGGCAAATATCTCCCGATCTGTAGGAACCTGAGAGACGAAACTTATGTCACCTTGAGTTTACGTATATGTCCACTTCATGTCAGATTCACGTCAAAGTATGTCCAAGGGTTTGGAGGATAGAGGCATTTTAATTTTTCGAGATTATTCGAAAGTCAATTTCTGAAAAGTCAAATATCTCCCGATCTGTAGGAATCTGAGAGACAAATCTTATGTCACTTTGAGGGAACGTATATGTCAACTTCATGTCAGAGTCACGTCAATGTATGTCCAAGGGTTTGGAGGATAGAGATATTTTAATTTTTCGAGATTATTCGAAAGTCAATTTTTGAAAAGGCAAATATCTCCCGATCTGTTGGTATCTGAGATACAAAACTTATGTCACTTTGAGGGAACGTATATGTCAACTTCATGTCAGAGTCACGTCAATGTATGTCCAAGGGTTTGGAGGATAGATGCATTTTAATTTATCGAGATTATACGTAAGCCAATTTTTCAAAAGGCAAATATCTCCCGATCTGTAGGAACGTGAGAGACAAAACTTATGTCACTTTGAGGGAACGTATATGTCAACTTCATGTCAGAGTCACGTCAATGTATGTCCAAGGGGTTGGAGGATAGAGATATTTTAATTTTGCGAGATTATTCGAAAGTCAATTTTTGAAAAGGCAAATATATCCCGATCTGTAGGAATCTGAGTGACAACACTTATGTCACTTTGAGGGAACGTATATATCAACTTCATGTCAGAGTCATGTCAATGTATGTCCAAGGGTTTGGAGGATAGAGATATTTTAATTTTTCGAGATTATTCCTAAGTCAATTTTTTAAAGGCAAATATCTCCCGATCTGTAGGAATCTGAGAGACAAAACTTGTGTCACTTTGAGGGAACGTATATGTCAACTTCATGTCAGAGTCACGTCAATGTATGTCCAAGGGTTTGGAGGATAAACACATTTTAATTTTTCGAGATTAAAGAAAGTCAATTTTTGAAAAGGAAAATATCTCCCGATCTGTAGGAAACTGAGAGACAAAACTTATGTCACTTTGAGGGAACGTATATGTCAACTTCATGTCAGAGTCACGTCAATGTATGTAAAAGAGTTTGGAGGATAGAGACATTTAAATTTTCTGAGATTATTCGAAAGTCAATTTTTGAAAAGGAAAATATCTCCCGATCTGTAGGAATCTGAGAGACAAAACTTATGTCACTTTGAGGGAACGTATATGTCAACTTCATGTCAGAGTCTCGTCAATGTATGTCCAAGGGTTTGGAGGATAGAGACATTTTAATTTTTCGAGATTATTCGAAAGTCAATTTTTGAAAAGGCAAATATCTCCCGATCTGTAAGAATCTGAAAGACACCACTTATGTCACTTTGAGGGAACGTATATGTCAACTTCATGTCAGAGTCACGTCAATGTATGTCCAAGAGTTTGGAGGATAAAGACATTTTAATTATTCGAGATTATTCGAAAGTCAATTTTTGAAATGGCAAATATCTCCCGATCTGTAGGAACCTGAGAGACGAAACTTATGTCACTTTGAGTTTACGTATATGTCCACTTCATGTCAGATTCACGTCAAAGTATGTCCAAGGGTTTGGAGGATAGAGGCATTTTAATTTTTCGAGATTATTCGAAAGTCAATTTCTGAAAAGTCAAATATCTCCCGATCTGTAGGAATCTGAGAGACAAATCTTATGTCACTTTGAGGGAACGTATATGTCAACTTCGTGTCAGAGTCACGTCAATGTATGTCCAAGGGTTTGGAGGATAGAGATATTTTAATTTTTCGAGATTATTCGAAAGTCAATTTTTGAAAAGGCAAATATCTCCCGATCTGTTAGTATCTGAGATACAAAACTTATGTCACTTTGAGGGAATGTATATGTCAACTTCATGTCAGATTCACGTCAAAGTATGTCCAAGGGTTTGGAGGAGAGAGGCATTTAAATTTTTCGAGATAATTCGAAAGTCAATTTCTGAAAAGTCAAATATCTCCCGATCTGTAGGAATCTGAGAGACAAAACTTATGTCATTTTGAGGGAACGTATATGTCAACTTCATGTCAGAGTCACGTCAATGTATGTCCAAGGATTTAGAGGATAAACACATTTAAATTTTTCGAGATTATTCGAAAGTTAATTTTTGAAAAGGCAAACATCTCCCGATCTGTTTGAATCTGAGAGACAAAACTTATGTCACTTTGAGGGAACGTATATGTCAACTTCATGTCAGATTCACGTCAAAGTATGTCCAAGGGTTTTTAGGATAGAGGCATTTTAATTTTTCGAGATTATTCGAAAGTCAATTTCTGAAAAGTCAAATATCTCCCGATCTGTAGGAATCTGAGAGACAAATCTTATGTCACTTTGAGGGAACGTATATGTCAACTTCATGTCAGAGTCACGTCAATGTATGTCCAAGGGTTTGGAGGATAGAGGCTTTTTAATTTATCGAGATTATACGAAAGCCAATTTTTCCAAAGGCAAATATCTCCCGATCTGTAGGAACGTGAGAGACAAAACTTAAGTCACTTTGAGGGAACGTATATGTCAACTTCATGTCAGAGTCACGTCAATGTATGTCCAAGGGGTTGGAGGATAGAGATATTTTAATTTTGCGAGATTATTCGAAAGTCAATTTTTGAAAAGGCAAATATCTCCCGATCTGTAGGAATCTGAGAGACAACACTTATGTCACTTTGAGGGAACGTATATGTCAACTTCATGTCAGAGTCTTGTCAATGTATGTCCAAGGGTTTGGAGGAGTGAGACATTTTAATTTTTCGAGATAATTCGAAAGTCAATTTTTGAAAAGGCAAATATCTAGCGATCTGTTGGAATCTGAGAGCCAAAACTTATGTCACTTTGAGGGAACGTATATGTCAACGTCATGTCAGAGTCACGTCAATGTATGTACAAGGGTTTGGAGGATAGAGACATTTTAATTTTTCGAGATTATTCGAAAGTCAATTTATGAAAAGGCAAATATCTCCCGATCTGTAGGAATCTGAGAGACAAACCTTATGTCACTTTGAGGGAACGTATATGTCAACTTCATGTCATAGTCAAGTCAATGTATGTCGAAGGGTTTGGAGGAGTGAGACATTTTAATTTTTCGAGATTATTCGAAAGTCAATTTTTGAAAAGGCAAATATCTAGCGATCTGTTGGAATCTGAGAGCCAAACCTTATGTCACTTTGAGGGAACGTATATGTCAACTTCATGACAGAGTCACGTCAATGTATGTCCAAGGGTTTGGAGGATAGATATATTTCAATTTTTCGAGATTATTCGAAAGTCAATTTTTGAAAAGGCAAATATCTCCCGATCTGTAGGTATCTGAGAGACAAAACTTATGTCACTTTGAGGAAACGTATATGTCAACTTCATGTCAGATTCACGTCAAAGTATGTCCAAAGGTTTGGAGGATAGAGGCATTTTAATTTTTCGAGATTATTCGAAAGTCAATTTCTGAAAAGGCAAATATCTCCCGATCTGTAGGAATCTGAGAGACAAAACTTATGTCACTTTGAGGGAACGTATATGTCAACTTCATGTCAGAGTCTCGTCAATGTATGTCCAAGGGTTTGGAGGATAGAGACATTTTAATTTTTCGAGATTATTCGAAAGTCAATTTTTCAAAAGGCAAATATCTCCCAATCTGTAGGAATCTGAGAGACAAAACTTATGTCACTCTAAGGGAACGTATATGTCAACTTCATGTCAGAGTCACGTCAATGTATGTCCAAGGGTGTGAAGGACAGAGGCATTTTAATTTTTCGAGATTATTCGAAAGTCAATTTTTGAAAAGGCAAATATCTCCCGATCTGTAAGAATCTGAGAGACACCACTTATGTCACATTGAGGGAACGTATATGTCAACTTCATGTCAGAGTCACGTCAATGTATGTCCAAGAGTTTGGAGGATAAAGACATTTTAATTATTCGAGATTATTCGAAAGTCAATTTTTGAAAAGGCAAATATCTCCCGATCTGTAGGAACCTGAGAGACGAAACTTATGTCACTTTGAGTTTACGTATATGTCCACTTCATGTCAGATTCACGTCAAAGTATGTCCAAGGGTTTGGAGGATAGAGGCATTTTAATTTTTCGAGATTATTCGAAAGTCAATTTCTGAAAAGTCAAATATCTCCCGATCTGTAGGAATCTGAGAGACATATCCTATGTCACTTTGAGGGAACGTATATGTCAACTTCATGTCGGAGTCACGTCAATGTATGTCCAAGGGTTTGGAGGATAGAGATATTTTAATTTTTCGAGATTATTCGAAAGTCAATTTTTGAAAAGGCAAATATTTCCCGATCTGTTAGTATCTGAGATACAAAACTTATGTCACTTTGAGGGAATGTATATGTCAACTTCATGTCAGATTCACGTCAAAGTATGTCCAAGGGTTTGGAGGAGAGAGGCATTTAAATTTTTCGAGATAATTCGAAAGTCAATTTCTGAAAAGTCAAATATCTCCCGATCTGTAGGAATCTGAGAGACAAAACTTATGTCACTTTGAGGGAACGTATATGTCAACTTCATGTCAGAGTCACGTCAATGTATGTCCAAGGATTTAGAGGATAAACACATTTAAATTTTTCGAGATTATTCGAAAGTTAATTTTTGAAAAGGCAAACATCTCCCGATCTGTTTGAATCTGAGAGACAAAACTTATGTCACTTTGAGGGAACGTATATGTCAACTTCATGTCAGATTCACGTCAAAGTATGTCCAAGGGTTTGGAGGATAGAGGCATTTTAATTTTTCGAGATTATTCGAAAGTCAATTTCTGAAAAGTCAAATATCTCCCGATCTGTAGGAATCTGAGGGACAAATCTTATGTCACTTTGAGGGAACGTATATGTCAACTTCATGTCAGAGTCACGTCAATGTATGTCCAAGGGTTTGGAGGATAGAGACATTTTAATTTATCGAGATTATACGAAAGCCAATTTTTCAAAAGGCAAATATCTCCCGATCTGTAGGAACGTGAGAGACAAAACTTATGTCACTTTGAGGGAACGTATATGTCAACTTCATGTCAGAGTCACGTCAATGTATGTCCAAGGGGTTGGAGGATAGAGATATTTTAATTTTGCGAGATTATTCGAAAGTCAATTTTTGAAAAGGCAAATATCTCCCGATCTGTAGGAATCTGAGAGACAACACTTATGTCACTTTGAGGGAACGTATATGTCAACTTCATGTCAGAGTCACGTCAATGTATGTCCAAGGGTTTGGAGGAGTGAGACATTTTAATTTTTCGAGATAATTCGAAAGTCAATTTTTGAAAAGGCAAATATCTAGCGATCTGTTGGAATCTGAGAGCCAAAACTTATGTCACTTTGAGGGAACGTATATGTCAACTTCATGTCAGAGTCACGTCAATGTATGTACAAGGGTTTGGAGGATAGAGACATTTTAATTTTTCGAGATTATTCGAAAGTCAATTTTTGAAAAGGCAAATATCTCCCGATCTGTAGAATCTGAGAGACAAAACTTATATCACTTTAAGGGAACGTACTTGTCATAGTCATGTCAGAGTCACGTAAATGTATGTCCAAGGGTTTGGAGGATAGAGACATTTTAATTTTTCGAGATTATTCGAAAGTCAATTTTTGAAAAGGCAAATATCTCCCGATCTGTAGTAAACTGAGAGACAAAACTTATGTCACTTTGAGGGAACGTATATGTCAACTTCATGTGAGAGTCTCGTCAATGTATGTCCAAGGGTTTGGAGGATAGATATATTTTAATTTTTCGAGATTATTCGAAAGTCAATTTTTGAAAAGGCAAATATCTCCCGATCTGTAGGTATCTGAGAGACAAAACTTATGTCACTTTGAGGAAACATATATGTCAACTTCATGTCAGATTCACGTCAAAGTATGTCCAAACGTTTGGAGGATAGAGGCATTTTAATTTTTCGAGATTATTCGAAAGTCAATTTCTGAAAAGGCAAATATCTCCCGATCTGTAGGAATCTGAGAGACAAAACTTATGTCACTTTGAGGGAACGTATATGTCAACTTCATGTCAGAGTCATGTCAATGTGTGTCCAAGGGTTTGGAGGATAGAGATATTTTAATTTTTCGAGATTATTCCTAAGTCAATTTTTTAAAAGGCAAATATCTCCCGATCTGTAGGTATCTGAGAGACAAAACTTATGTCACTTTGAGGAAACGTATATGTCAACTTCATGTCAGAGTCACGTCAATGTATGTCCAAGGGTTTAGAGGATAAACACATTTTAATTTTTCGATATTATTCCAAAGTCAATTTTTGAAAAGGCAAATATATCCCGATCTGTAGGAATCTGAGTGACAACACTTATGTCACTTTGAGGGAACGTATATGTCAACTTCATGTCAGAGTCATGTCAATGTATGTCCAAGGGTTTGGAGTTTAGAGATATTTTAATTTTTCGAGATTATTCCTAAGTCAATTTTTTAAAAGGCAAATATCTCCCGATCTGTAGGAATCTGAGAGACAAAACTTGTGTCACTTTGAGGGAACGTATATGTCAACTTCACGTCAGAGGCACGTCAATGTATGTCCAAGAGTTTGGAGGATAGAGACATTTTAATTTTTCGAGATTATTCGAAAGTCAATTTTTGAAAAGGCAAATATCTCCCGATCTGTTAGAATCTGAGAGACAAAACTTATGAGACTTTGAGGTAACGTATATGTCAACTTCATGTCAGATTCACGTCAATGTATGTCCAACGGTTTGGAGGATAGAGATATTTTAATTTTTGGAGATTTTTCGAAAGTCAATTTTTGAAAAGGCAAATATCTCCCGATCTGTAGGAATCTCAGAGACAAAACTTATGTCACTTTGAGGGAACGTATATGTCAACTTCATGTCAGAGTCACGTCAATGTATGTCCAAGGGTTTGGAGGATAAAGATATTTTAATTTTTCGAAATTATTCGAAAGTCAATTTTTGAAAAGGCAAATATCTCCCGATCTGTTGGTATCTGAGATACAAAACTTATGTCACTTTGAGGGAACGTATATGTCAACTTCATGTCAGATTCACGTCAAAGTATGTCCAAGGGTTTGGAGGATAGAGGCATTTTAATTTTTCGAGATAATTCGAAAGTCAATTTTTGAAAAGTCAAATATCTCCCGATCTGTAGGAATCTAAGAGACAAAACTTATGTCACTTTGAGGGAACGTATATGTTAACTTCATGTCAGAGTTACGTCAATGTATGTCCAAGGATTTAGAGGATAAACACATTTTAATTTTTCGAGAATATTCGAAAGTTAATTTTTGAAAAGGCAAACATCTCCCGATCTGTTTGAATCTGAGAAACAAAACTTATGTCACTTTGAGGAAACGTATATGTCAACTTCATGTCAATGGCACGTCAATGTATGTCCAAGGGTTTGGAGGATAAAGACATTTTAATTATTCGAGATTATTCGAAAGTCAATTTTTGAAAAGGCAAATATCTCCCGATCTGTAGGAACGTGAGAGACAAAACTTATGTCACTTTGAGGGAACGTATATGTCAACTTCATGTCAGAGTCACGTCAATGTATGTCCAAGGGGTTGGAGGATAGAGATATTTTAATTTTGCGAGATTATTCGAAAGTCAATTTTTGAAAAGGCAAATATCTCCCGATCTGTAGGAATCTGAGAGACAACACTTATGTCACTTTGAGGGAACGTATATGTCAACTTCATGTCAGAGTCACGTCAATGTATGTCCAAGGGTTTGGAGGAGTGAGACATTTTAATTTTTCGAGATAATTCGAAAGTCAATTTTTGAAAAGGCAAATATCTAGCGATCTGTTGGAATCTGAGAGCCAAAACTTATGTCACTTTGAGGGAACGTATATGTCAACTTCATGTCAGAGTCACGTCAATGTATGTACAAGGGTTTGGAGGATAGAGACATTTTAATTTTTCGAGATTATTCGAAAGTCAATTTTTGAAAAGGCAAATATCTCCCGATCTGTAGAATCTGAGAGACAAAACTTATGTCACTTTAAGGGAACGTACTTGTCATAGTCATGTCAGAGTCACGTAAATGTATGTCCAAGGGTTTGGAGGATAGAGACATTTTAATTTTTCGAGATTATTCGAAAGTCAATTTTTGAAAAGGCAAATATCTCCCGATCTGTAGTAAACTGAGAGACAAAACTTATATCACTTTGAGGGAACGTATATGTCAACTTCATGTGAGAGTCTCGTCAATGTATGTCCAAGGGTTTGGAGGATAGATATATTTTAATTTTTCGAGATTATTCGAAAGTCAATTTTTGAAAAGGCAAATATCTCCCGATCTGTAGGTATCTGAGAGACAAAACTTATGTCACTTTGAGGAAACATATATGTCAACTTCATGTCAGATTCACGTCAAAGTATGTCCAAACGTTTGGAGGATAGAGGCATTTTAATTTTTCGAGATTATTCGAAAGTCAATTTCTGAAAAGGCAAATATCTCCCGATCTGTAGGAATCTGAGAGACAAAACTTATGTCACTTTGAGGGAACGTATATGTCAACTTCATGTCAGAGTCATGTCAATGTGTGTCCAAGGGTTTGGAGGATAGAGATATTTTAATTTTTCGAGATTATTCCTAAGTCAATTTTTTAAAAGGCAAATATCTCCCGATCTGTAGGTATCTGAGAGACAAAACTTATGTCACTTTGAGGAAACGTATATGTCAACTTCATGTCAGAGTCACGTCAATGTATGTCCAAGGGTTTAGAGGATAAACACATTTTAATTTTTCGATATTATTCCAAAGTCAATTTTTGAAAAGGCAAATATATCCCGATCTGTAGGAATCTGAGTGACAACACTTATGTCACTTTGAGGGAACGTATATGTCAACTTCATGTCAGAGTCATGTCAATGTATGTCCAAGGGTTTGGAGTTTAGAGATATTTTAATTTTTCGAGATTATTCCTAAGTCAATTTTTTAAAAGGCAAATATCTCCCGATCTGTAGGAATCTGAGAGATAAAACTTGTGTCACTTTGAGGGAACGTATATGTCAACTTCACGTCAGAGGCACGTCAATGTATGTCCAAGAGTTTGGAGGATAGAGACATTTTAATTTTTCGAGATTATTCGAAAGTCAATTTTTGAAAAGGCAAATATCTCCCGATCTGTTAGAATCTGAGAGACAAAACTTATGAGACTTTGAGGTAACGTATATGTCAACTTCATGTCAGATTCACGTCAATGTATGTCCAACGGTTTGGAGGATAGAGATATTTTAATTTTTGGAGATTTTTCGAAAGTCAATTTTTGAAAAGGCAAATATCTCCCGATCTGTAGGAATCTCAGAGACAAAACTTATGTCACTTTGAGGGAACGTATATGTCAACTTCATGTCAGAGTCACGTCAATGTATGTCCAAGGATTTAGAGGATAAACACATTTTAATTTTTCGAGAATATTCGAAAGTTAATTTTTGAAAAGGCAAACATCTCCCGATCTGTTTGAATCTGAGAAACAAAACTTATGTCACTTTGAGGAAACGTATATGTCAACTTCATGTCAATGGCACGTCAATGTATGTCCAAGGGTTTGGAGGATAAAGACATTTTAATTATTCGAGATTATTCGAAAGTCAATTTTTGAAAAGGCAAATATCTCCCGATCTGTAGGAACCTGAGAGACGAAACTTATGTCACTTTGAGGGAACGTATATGTCAACTTCATGTCAGATTCACGTCAAAGTATGTCCAAGGGTTTGGAGGATAGAGGCATTTTAATTTTTCGAGATTATTCGAAAGTCAATTTCTGAAAAGTCAAATATCTCCCGATCTGTAGGAATCTGAGAGCAAATCTTATGCCACTTTGAGGGAACGTATATGTCAAATTCATGTCAGAGTCACGTCAATGTATGTCCAAGGGTTTGGAGGATAGAGGCATTTAAATTTTTCGAGATTATTCGAAAGTCAATTTTTCAAAAGGCAAATATCTCCCGATCTGTTGGAACGTGAGAGACAAAACTTATGTCACTTTGAGGGAACGTATATGTCAACTTCATGTCAGAGTCACGTCAATGTATGTCCTAGGGGTTGGAGGATAGAGATATTTTAATTTTTCGATATTATTCGAAAGTCAATTTTTGAAAAGGCAAATATCTCCCGATCTGTAGGAATCTGAGAGACAACACTTATGTCACTTTGAGGGAACGTATATGTCAACTTAATGTCAGTGTCACGTCAATGTATGTCCAAGGGTTTGGAGGATAGAGACATTTTAATTTTTCGAGATTATTCGAAAGTCAATTTATGAAAAGGCAAATATCTCCCGATCTGTATTAATCTGAGAGACAAAACTTATGTCACTTTGAGGGAACGTATATGTCAACTTCATGTCAGAGTCACGTCAATGTATGTCCAAAGGTTTAGAGGATAAACACATTTTAATTTTTCGATATTATTCCAAAGTCAATTTATGAAATGGCAAATATCTCCCGATCTGTAGGAATCTGAGAGACAAAACTTATGTCAGTTTGAGGGAACGTATATGTCAACTTCATGTCAGAGTCACGTCAATGTATGTCCAAGGGTTTGGAGGAGTGAGACATTTTAATATCTCGAGATTATTCGAAAGTCAATTTCTGAAAAGGCAAATATCTCCCGATCTGTAGGAACGTGAGAGACAAAACTTATGTCACTTTGAGGGAACGTATATGTCAACTTTATGTCAGAGTCACGTCAATGTATGTCCAAGTGGTTGCAGGATAGAGATATTTTAATTTTGCGAGATTATTCGAAAGTCAATTTTTGAAAAGGCAAATATCTCCCGATCTGTAGGAATCTGAGAGACAACACTTATGTCACTTTGAGGGAACGTATATGTCAACTTAATGTCAGAGTCACGTCAATGTATGTCCAAGGGTTTGGAGGATAGAGATATTTAAATTTTTCGAGATTATTCGAAAGTCAATTTTTGAAAATTCAAATATCTTCCGATCTGTAGGTATCTGAGAGACAAAACTTATGTCACTTTGAGGAAACGTATATGTCAACTTCATGTCAGATTCACGTCAAAGTATGTCCAAGGGTTTGGAGGATAGAGGCATTTTAATTTTTCGAGATTATTCGAAAGTCAATTTTTGAAAAGGCAAATATCTAGCGATCTGTTGGAATCTGAGAGCGAAAACTTATGTCACTTTGAGGGAACGTATATGTCAACTTCATGTCAGAGTCACGTCAATGTATGTCCAAGGGTTTGGAGGATAGAGATATTTAAATTTTTCGAGATTATTCGAAAGTCAATTTTTGAAAATTCAAATATCTCCCGATCTGTAGGTATCTGAGAGACAAAACTTATGTCACTATGAGGAAACGTATATGTCAACTTCATGTCAGATTCACGTCAAGGTATGCCCAAGGGTTTGGAGGATAGAGATATTTTAATTTTTCGAGATTATTCGAAAGTCAATTTTTGAAAAGGCAAATATCTCCCGATCTGTTAGTATCTGAGATACAAAACTTATGTCACTTTGAGGGAATGTATATGTCAACTTCATGTCAGATTCACGTCAAAGTATGTCCAAGGGTTTGGAGGAGAGAGGCATTTAAATTTTTCGAGATAATTCGAAAGTCAATTTCTGAAAAGTCAAATATCTCCCGATCTGTAGGAATCTGAGAGACAAAACTTATGTCACTTTGAGGGAACGTATATGTCAACTTCATGTCAGAGTCACGTCAATGTATGTCCAAGGATTTAGAGGATAAACACATTTAAATTTTTCGAGATTATTCGAAAGTTAATTTTTGAAAAGGCAAACATCTCCCGATCTGTTTGAATCTGAGAGACAAAACTTATGTCACTTTGAGGGAACGTATATGTCAACTTCATGTCAGATTCACGTCAAAGTATGTCCAAGGGTTTGGAGGATAGAGGCATTTTAATTTTTCGAGATTATTCGAAAGTCAATTTCTGAAAAGTCAAATATCTCCCGATCTGTAGGAATCTGAGGGACAAATCTTATGTCACTTTGAGGGAACGTATATGTCAACTTCATGTCAGAGTCACGTCAATGTATGTCCAAGGGTTTGGAGGATAGAGACATTTTAATTTATCGAGATTATACGAAAGCCAATTTTTCAAAAGGCAAATATCTCCCGATCTGTAGGAACGTGAGAGACAAAACTTATGTCACTTTGAGGGAACGTATATGTCAACTTCATGTCAGAGTCACGTCAATGTATGTCCAAGGGGTTGGAGGATAGAGATATTTTAATTTTGCGAGATTATTCGAAAGTCAATTTTTGAAAAGGCAAATATCTCCCGATCTGTAGGAATCTGAGAGACAACACTTATGTCACTTTGAGGGAACGTATATGTCAACTTCATGTCAGAGTCACGTCAATGTATGTCCAAGGGTTTGGAGGAGTGAGACATTTTAATTTTTCGAGATAATTCGAAAGTCAATTTTTGAAAAGGCAAATATCTAGCGATCTGTTGGAATCTGAGAGCCAAAACTTATGTCACTTTGAGGGAACGTATATGTCAACTTCATGTCAGAGTCACGTCAATGTATGTACAAGGGTTTGGAGGATAGAGACATTTTAATTTTTCGAGATTATTCGAAAGTCAATTTTAAAAAGGCAAATATCTCCCGATCTGTAGGAATCTAAGAGACAAAACTTATGTCACTTTGAGGGAACGTATATGTTAACTTCATGTCAGAGTTACGTCAATGTATGTCCAAGGATTTAGAGGATAAACACATTTTAATTTTTCGAGAATATTCGAAAGTTAATTTTTGAAAAGGCAAACATCTCCCGATCTGTTTGAATCTGAGAAACAAAACTTATGTCACTTTGAGGAAACGTATATGTCAACTTCATGTCAATGGCACGTCAATGTATGTCCAAGGGTTTGGAGGATAAAGACATTTTAATTATTCGAGATTATTCGAAAGTCAATTTTTGAAAAGGCAAATATCTCCCGATCTGTAGGAACCTGAGAGACGAAACTTATGTCACTTTGAGGGAACGTATATGTCAACTTCATGTCAGATTCACGTCAAAGTATGTCCAAGGGTTTGGAGGATAGAGGCATTTTAATTTTTCGAGATTATTCGAAAGTCAATTTCTGAAAAGTCAAATATCTCCCGATCTGTAGGAATCTGAGAGCAAATCTTATGCCACTTTGAGGGAACGTATATGTCAAATTCATGTCAGAGTCATGTCAATGTATGTCCAAGGGTTTGGAGGATAGAGGCATTTAAATTTTTCGAGATTATTCGAAAGTCAATTTTTCAAAAGGCAAATATCTCCCGATCTGTTGGAACGTGAGAGACAAAACTTATGTCACTTTGAGGGAACGTATATGTAAACTTCATGTCAGAGTCACGTCAATGTATGTCCTAGGGGTTGGAGGATAGAGATATTTTAATTTTTCGATATTATTCGAAAGTCAATTTTTGAAAAGGCAAATATCTCCCGATCTGTAGGAATCTGAGAGACAACACTTATGTCACTTTGAGGGAACGTATATGTCAACTTAATGTCAGTGTCACGTCAATGTATGTCCAAGGGTTTGGAGGATAGAGACATTTTAATTTTTCGAGATTATTCGAAAGTCAATTTATGAAAAGGCAAATATCTCCCGATCTGTATTAATCTGAGAGACAAAACTTATGTCACTTTGAGGGAACGTATATGTCAACTTCATGTCAGAGTCACGTCAATGTATGTCCAAAGGTTTAGAGGATAAACACATTTTAATTTTTCGATATTATTCCAAAGTCAATTTATGAAATGGCAAATATCTCCCGATCTGTAGGAATCTGAGAGACAAAACTTATGTCAGTTTGAGGGAACGTATATGTCAACTTCATGTCAGAGTCACGTCAATGTATGTCCAAGGGTTTGGAGGAGTGAGACATTTTAATATCTCGAGATTATTCGAAAGTCAATTTCTGAAAAGGCAAATATCTCCCGATCTGTAGGAACGTGAGAGACAAAACTTATGTCACTTTGAGGGAACGTATATGTCAACTTTATGTCAGAGTCACGTCAATGTATGTCCAAGTGGTTGCAGGATAGAGATATTTTAATTTTGCGAGATTATTCGAAAGTCAATTTTTGAAAAGGCAAATATCTCCCGATCTGTAGGAATCTGAGAGACAACACTTATGTCACTTTGAGGGAACGTATATGTCAACTTAATGTCAGAGTCACGTCAATGTATGTCCAAGGGTTTGGAGGATAGAGATATTTAAATTTTTCGAGATTATTCGAAAGTCAATTTTTGAAAATTCAAATATCTTCCGATCTGTAGGTATCTGAGAGACAAAACTTATGTCACTTTGAGGAAACGTATATGTCAACTTCATGTCAGATTCACGTCAAAGTATGTCCAAGGGTTTGGAGGATAGAGGCATTTTAATTTTTCGAGATTATTCGAAAGTCAATTTTTGAAAAGGCAAATATCTAGCGATCTGTTGGAATCTGAGAGCGAAAACTTATGTCACTTTGAGGGAACGTATATGTCAACTTCATGTCAGAGTCACGTCAATGTATGTCCAAGGGTTTGGAGGATAGAGATATTTAAATTTTTCGAGATTATTCGAAAGTCAATTTTTGAAAATTCAAATATCTCCCGATCTGTAGGTATCTGAGAGACAAAACTTATGTCACTATGAGGAAACGTATATGTCAACTTCATGTCAGATTCACGTCAAGGTATGCCCAAGGGTTTGGAGGATAGAGATATTTTAATTTTTCGAGATTATTCGAAAGTCAATTTTTGAAAAGGCAAATATCTCCCGATCTGTTAGTATCTGAGATACAAAACTTATGTCACTTTGAGGGAATGTATATGTCAACTTCATGTCAGATTCACGTCAAAGTATGTCCAAGGGTTTGGAGGAGAGAGGCATTTAAATTTTTCGAGATAATTCGAAAGTCAATTTCTGAAAAGTCAAATATCTCCCGATCTGTAGGAATCTGAGAGACAAAACTTATGTCACTTTGAGGGAACGTATATGTCAACTTCATGTCAGAGTCACGTCAATGTATGTCCAAGGATTTAGAGGATAAACACATTTAAATTTTTCGAGATTATTCGAAAGTTAATTTTTGAAAAGGCAAACATCTCCCGATCTGTTTGAATCTGAGAGACAAAACTTATGTCACTTTGAGGGAACGTATATGTCAACTTCATGTCAGATTCACGTCAAAGTATGTCCAAGGGTTTGGAGGATAGAGGCATTTTAATTTTTCGAGATTATTCGAAAGTCAATTTTAAAAAGGCAAATATCTCCCGATCTGTAGGAATCTAAGAGACAAAACTTATGTCACTTTGAGGGAACGTATATGTTAACTTCATGTCAGAGTTACGTCAATGTATGTCCAAGGATTTAGAGGATAAACACATTTTAATTTTTCGAGAATATTCGAAAGTTAATTTTTGAAAAGGCAAACATCTCCCGATCTGTTTGAATCTGAGAAACAAAACTTATGTCACTTTGAGGAAACGTATATGTCAACTTCATGTCAATGGCACGTCAATGTATGTCCAAGGGTTTGGAGGATAAAGACATTTTAATTATTCGAGATTATTCGAAAGTCAATTTTTGAAAAGGCAAATATCTCCCGATCTGTAGGAACCTGAGAGACGAAACTTATGTCACTTTGAGGGAACGTATATGTCAACTTCATGTCAGATTCACGTCAAAGTATGTCCAAGGGTTTGGAGGATAGAGGCATTTTAATTTTTCGAGATTATTCGAAAGTCAATTTCTGAAAAGTCAAATATCTCCCGATCTGTAGGAATCTGAGAGCAAATCTTATGCCACTTTGAGGGAACGTATATGTCAAATTCATGTCAGAGTCACGTCAATGTATGTCCAAGGGTTTGGAGGATAGAGGCATTTAAATTTTTCGAGATTATTCGAAAGTCAATTTTTCAAAAGGCAAATATCTCCCGATCTGTTGGAACGTGAGAGACAAAACTTATGTCACTTTGAGGGAACGTATATGTCAACTTCATGTCAGAGTCACGTCAATGTATGTCCTAGGGGTTGGAGGATAGAGATATTTTAATTTTTCGATATTATTCGAAAGTCAATTTTTGAAAAGGCAAATATCTCCCGATCTGTAGGAATCTGAGAGACAACACTTATGTCACTTTGAGGGAACGTATATGTCAACTTAATGTCAGTGTCACGTCAATGTATGTCCAAGGGTTTGGAGGATAGAGACATTTTAATTTTTCGAGATTATTCGAAAGTCAATTTATGAAAAGGCAAATATCTCCCGATCTGTATTAATCTGAGAGACAAAACTTATGTCACTTTGAGGGAACGTATATGTCAACTTCATGTCAGAGTCACGTCAATGTATGTCCAAAGGTTTAGAGGATAAACACATTTTAATTTTTCGATATTATTCCAAAGTCAATTTATGAAATGGCAAATATCTCCCGATCTGTAGGAATCTGAGAGACAAAACTTATGTCAGTTTGAGGGAACGTATATGTCAACTTCATGTCAGAGTCACGTCAATATATGTCCAAGGGTTTGGAGGAGTGAGACATTTTAATATCTCGAGATTATTCGAAAGTCAATTTCTGAAAAGGCAAATATCTCCCGATCTGTAGGAACGTGAGAGACAAAACTTATGTCACTTTGAGGGAACGTATATGTCAACTTTATGTCAGAGTCACGTCAATGTATGTCCAAGTGGTTGCAGGATAGAGATATTTTAATTTTGCGAGATTATTCGAAAGTCAATTTTTGAAAAGGCAAATATCTCCCGATCTGTAGGAATCTGAGAGACAACACTTATGTCACTTTGAGGGAACGTATATGTCAACTTAATGTCAGAGTCACGTCAATGTATGTCCAAGGGTTTGGAGGATAGAGATATTTAAATTTTTCGAGATTATTCGAAAGTCAATTTTTGAAAATTCAAATATCTTCCGATCTGTAGGTATCTGAGAGACAAAACTTATGTCACTTTGAGGAAACGTATATGTCAACTTCATGTCAGATTCACGTCAAAGTATGTCCAAGGGTTTGGAGGATAGAGGCATTTTAATTTTTCGAGATTATTCGAAAGTCAATTTTTGAAAAGGCAAATATCTAGCGATCTGTTGGAATCTGAGAGCGAAAACTTATGTCACTTTGAGGGAACGTATATGTCAACTTCATGTCAGAGTCACGTCAATGTATGTCCAAGGGTTTGGAGGATAGAGATATTTAAATTTTTCGAGATTATTCGAAAGTCAATTTTTGAAAATTCAAATATCTCCCGATCTGTAGGTATCTGAGAGACAAAACTTATGTCACTATGAGGAAACGTATATGTCAACTTCATGTCAGATTCACGTCAAGGTATGCCCAAGGGTTTGGAGGATAGAGATATTTTAATTTTTCGAGATTATTCGAAAGTCAATTTTTGAAAAGGCAAATATCTCCCGATCTGTTAGTATCTGAGATACAAAACTTATGTCACTTTGAGGGAATGTATATGTCAACTTCATGTCAGATTCACGTCAAAGTATGTCCAAGGGTTTGGAGGAGAGAGGCATTTAAATTTTTCGAGATAATTCGAAAGTCAATTTCTGAAAAGTCAAATATCTCCCGATCTGTAGGAATCTGAGAGACAAAACTTATGTCACTTTGAGGGAACGTATATGTCAACTTCATGTCAGAGTCACGTCAATGTATGTCCAAGGATTTAGAGGATAAACACATTTAAATTTTTCGAGATTATTCGAAAGTTAATTTTTGAAAAGGCAAACATCTCCCGATCTGTTTGAATCTGAGAGACAAAACTTATGTCACTTTGAGGGAACGTATATGTCAACTTCATGTCAGATTCACGTCAAAGTATGTCCAAGGGTTTGGAGGATAGAGGCATTTTAATTTTTCGAGATTATTCGAAAGTCAATTTCTGAAAAGTCAAATATCTCCCGATCTGTAGGAATCTGAGGGACAAATCTTATGTCACTTTGAGGGAACGTATATGTCAACTTCATGTCAGAGTCACGTCAATGTATGTCCAAGGGTTTGGAGGATAGAGACATTTTAATTTATCGAGATTATACGAAAGCCAATTTTTCAAAAGGCAAATATCTCCCGATCTGTAGGAACGTGAGAGACAAAACTTATGTCACTTTGAGGGAACGTATATGTCAACTTCATGTCAGAGTCACGTCAATGTATGTCCAAGGGGTTGGAGGATAGAGATATTTTAATTTTGCGAGATTATTCGAAAGTCAATTTTTGAAAAGGCAAATATCTCCCGATCTGTAGGAATCTGAGAGACAACACTTATGTCACTTTGAGGGAACGTATATGTCAACTTCATGTCAGAGTCACGTCAATGTATGTCCAAGGGTTTGGAGGAGTGAGACATTTTAATTTTTCGAGATAATTCGAAAGTCAATTTTTGAAAAGGCAAATATCTAGCGATCTGTTGGAATCTGAGAGCCAAAACTTATGTCACTTTGAGGGAACGTATATGTCAACTTCATGTCAGAGTCACGTCAATGTATGTACAAGGGTTTGGAGGATAGAGACATTTTAATTTTTCGAGATTATTCGAAAGTCAATTTTAAAAAGGCAAATATCTCCCGATCTGTAGAATCTGAGAGACAAAACTTATGTCACTTTAAGGGAACGTACTTGTCATAGTCATGTCAGAGTCACGTAAATGTATGTCCAAGGGTTTGGAGGATAGAGACATTTTAATTTTTCGAGATTATTCGAAAGTCAATTTTTGAAAAGGCAAATATCTCCCGATCTGTAGTAAACTGAGAGACAAAACTTATGTCACTTTGAGGGAACGTATATGTCAACTTCATGTCAGATTCACGTCAAAGTATGTCCAAACGTTTGGAGGATAGAGGCATTTCAATTTTTCGAGATTATTCGAAAGTCAATTTCTGAAAAGGCAAATATCTCCCGATCTGTAGGAATCTGAGAGACAAAACTTATGTCACTTTGAGGGAACGTATATGTCAACTTCATGTCAGAGTCATGTCAATGTGTGTCCAAGGGTTTGGAGGATAGATATATTTTAATTTTTCGAGATTATTCCTAAGTCAATTTTTTAAAAGGCAAATATCTCCCGATCTGTAGGTATTTGAGAGACAAAACATATGTCACTTTGAGGAAACGTATATGTCAACTTCATGTCAGAGTCACGTCAATGTATGTCCAAGGGTTTAGAGGATAAACACATTTTAATTTTTCGATATTATTCCAAAGTCAATTTTTGAAAAGGCAAATATATCCCGATCTGTAGGAATCTGAGTGACAACACTTATGTCACTTTGAGGGAACGTATATGTCAACTTCATGTCAGAGTCATGTCAATGTATGTCCAAGGGTTTGGAGGATAGAGATATTTTAATTTTTCGAGATTATTCCTAAGTCAATTTTTTAAAAGGCAAATATCTCCCGATCTGTAGGAATCTGAGAGACAAAACTTGTGTCACTTTGAGGGAACGTATATGTCAACTTCACGTCAGAGGCACGTCAATGTATGTCCAAGAGTTTGGAGGATAGAGACATTTTAATTTTTCGAGATTATTCGAAAGTCAATTTTTGAAAAGGCAAATATCTCCCGATCTGGTAGAATCTGAGAGACAAAACTTATGAGACTTTGAGGTAACGTATATGTCAACTTCATGTCAGATTCACGTCAATGTATGTCCAACGGTTTGGAGGATAGAGATATTTTAATTTTTGGAGATTTTTCGAAAGTCAATTTATGAAAAGGCAAATATCTCCCGATCTGTAGGAATCTCAGAGACAAAACTTATGTCACTTTGAGGGAACGTATATGTCAACTTCATGTCAGAGTCACGTCAATGTATGTCCAAGGGTTTGGAGGATAGAGATATTTTAATTTTTCGAAATTATTCGAAAGTCAATTTTTGAAAAGGCAAATATCTCCCGATCTGTTGGTATCTGAGATACAAAACTTATGTCACTTTGAGGGAACGTATATGTCAACTTCATGTCAGATTCACGTCAAAGTATGTCCAAGGGTTTGGAGGATAGAGGCATTTTAATTTTTCGAGATAATTCGAAAGTCAATTTTTGAAAAGTCAAATATCTCCCGATCTGTAGGAATCTAAGAGACAAAACTTATGTCACTTTGAGGGAACGTATATGTTAACTTCATGTCAGATTTACGTCAATGTATGTCCAAGGATTTAGAGGATAAACACATTTTAATTTTTCGAGAATATTCGAAAGTTAATTTTTTAAAAGGCAAACATCTCCCGATCTGTTTGAATCTGAGAGACAAAACTTATGTCACTTTGAGGTAACGTATATGTCAACTTCATGTCAATGGCACGTCAATGTATATCCAAGGGTTTGGAGGATAAAGACATTTTAATTATTCGAGATTATTCGAAAGTCAATTTTTGAAAAGGCAAATATCTCCCGATTTGTAGGAACCTGAGAGACGAAACTTATGTCACTTTGAGGGAACGTATATGTCAACTTCATGTCAGATTCACGTCAAAGTATGTCCAAGGGTTTGGAGGATAGAGGCATTTTAATTTTTCGAGATTATTCGAAAGTCAATTTCTGAAAAGTCAAATATCTCCCGATCTGTAGGAATCTGAGAGCAAATCTTATGCCACTTTGAGGGAACGTATATGTCAACTTCATGTCAGAGTCACGTCAATGTATGTCCAAGGGTTTGGCGGATAGAGGCATTTTAATTTTTCGAGATTATTCGAAAGTCAATTTTTCAAAAGGCAAATATCTCCCGATCTGTTGGAACGTGAGAGGCAAAACTTATGTCACTTTGAGGGAACGTATATGTCAACTTCATGTCAGAGTCACGTCAATGTATGTCCTAGGGGTTGGAGGATAGAGATATTTTAATTTTTCGATATTATTCGAAAGTCAATTTTTGAAAAGGCAAATATCTCCCGATCTGTAGGAATCTGAGAGACAACACTTATGTCACTTTGAGGGAACGTATATGTCAACTTCATGTCAGTGTCACGTCAATGTATGTCCAAGGGTTTGGAGGATAGAGACATTTAAATCTTTCGAGATTATTCGAAAGTCAATTTATGAAAAGGCAAATATCTCCCGATCTGTAGGAATCTGAGAGACAAAACTTATGTCACTTTGAGGGAACGTATATGTCAACTTCATGTCAGAGTCTCGTCAATGTATGTCCAAGGGTTTAGAGGATAAACACATTTTAATTTTTCGATATTATTCCAAAGTCAATTTATGAAATGGCAAATATCTCCCGATCTGTAGGAATCTGAGAGACAAAACTTATGTCACTTTGAGGGAACGTATATGTCAACTTCATGTCAGAGTCACGTCAATGTATGTCCAAGGGTTTGGAGGAGTGAGACATTTTAATTTCTCGAGATTATTCGAAAGTCAATTTTTGAAAAGGCAAATATCTAGCGATCTGTTGGAATCTGAGAGCCAAAACTTATGTCACTTTGAGGGAACGTATATGTCAACTTCATGTCAGAGTCACGTCAATGTATGTCCAAGGGTTTGGAGGATAGAGATATTTTAATTTTTCGAGATTATTCGAAAGTCAATTTTTGAAAAGGCAAATATCTCCCGATCTGTAGGAATCTGAGAGACAAAACTTATGTTACTTTGAGGGAACGTATATGTCAACTTCATGTCAGAGTCACGTCAATGTATGTCCAAGGGTTTGGAGGATAAACACATTTTAATTTTTCGAGATTAAAGAAAGTCAATTTTTGAAAAGGCAAATATCTCCCGATCTGTAGGAAACTGAGAGACAAAACTTATGTCACTTTGAGGGAACGTATATGTCAACATCATGTCAGAGTCACGTCAACGTATGTTAAAGAGTTTGGAGGATAGAGACATTTAAATTTTTCGAGATTATTCGAAAGTCAATTTCTGAAAAGGCAAATATCTCCCGATCTGTAGGAACGTGAGAGACAAAACTTATGTCGCTTTGAGGGAACGTATATGTCAACTTTATGTCAGAGTCACGTCAATGTATGTCCAAGTGGTTGCAGGATAGAGATATTTTAATTTTGCGAGATTATTCGAAAGTCAATTTTTGAAAAGGCAAATATCTCCCGATCTGTAGGAATCTGAGAGACAACACTTATGTCACTTTGAGGGAACGTATATGTCAACTTCATGTCAGAGTCACGTCAATGTATGTCCAAGGGTTTGGAGGATAGAGATATTTAAATTTTTCGAGATTATTCGAAAGTCAATTTTTGAAAATTCAAATATCTTCCGATCTGTAGGTATCTGAGAGACAAAACTTATGTCACTTTGAGGAAACGTATATGTCAACTTCATGTCAGATTCACGTCAAAGTATGTCCAAGGGTTTGGAGGATAGAGGCATTTTAATTTTTCGAGATTATTCGAAAGTCAATTCTTGAAAAGGCAAATATCTAGCGATCTGTTGGAATCTGAGAGCGAAAACTTATGTCACTTTGAGGGAACGTATATGTCAACTTCATGTCAGAGTCACGTCAATGTATGTCCAAGGGTTTGGAGGATAGAGATATTTAAATTTTTCGAGATTATTCGAAAGTCAATTTTTGAAAATTCAAATATCTCCCGATCTGTAGGTATCTGAGAGACAAAACTTATGTCACTATGAGGAAACGTATATGTCAACTTCATGTCAGATTCACGTCAATGTATGCCCAAGGGTTTGGATGATAGAGGCATTATAATTTTTCGAGATTATTTGAAAGTCAATATCTGAAAAGGCAAATATCTCCCGATCTGTAGGAATCTGAGAGACAAAACTTATGTCACTTTGAGGGAACGTATATGTCAACTTCATGTCAGAGTCACGTCAATGTATGTCGAAGGGTTTAGAGGATAAACACATTTTAATTTTTCGAGATTATTCCAAAGTCAATTTTTGAAAAGGCAAATATATCCCGATCTGTAGGAATCTGAGTGACAACACTTATGTCACTATGAGGGAACGTATATGTCAACTTCATGTCAGAGTCACGTCAATGTATGTCCAAGAGTTTGGAGGATAGAGACATTTTAATTTTTCAAGATTATTCGAAAGTCAATTTTTGAAAAGGCAAATATCTCCCGATCTGTTAGAATCTGAGAGACAAAACTTATGTCACTTTGAGGTAACGTATATGTCAACTTCATGTCAGAGGCACGTCAATGTATGTCCAAGGTTTTGGAGGATAGAGATATTTTAATTTTTCGAGATTATTCGAAAGTCAATTTCTGAAAAGGCAAATATCTCCCGATCTGTAGGAATCTGAGAGACAAAACTTATGTCACTTTGAGGGAACGTATATGTCAACTTCATGTCAGAGTCACGTCAATGTATGTCCAAGGGTTTGGAGGATAAACACATTTTAATTTTTCGAGATTAAAGAAAGTCAATTTTTGAAAAGGCAAATATCTCCCGATCTGTAGGAAACTGAGAGACAAAACTTATGTCACTTTGAGGGAACGTATATGTCAACTTCATGTCGGATTCACGTCAAAGTATGTCCAAGGGTTTGGAGGATAGAGGCATTTTAATTTTTCGAGATTATTCGAAAGTCAATTTCTGAAAAGTCAAATATCTCCCGATCTGTAGGAATCTGAGAGACAAATCTTATGTCAATTTGGGGAACGTATATGTCAACTTCATGTCAGAGTCACGTCAATGTATGTCCAAGGGTTTGGAGGATAGAGATATTTTAATTTTTCGAGATTATTCGAAAGTCAATTTTTGAAAAGGCAAATATCTCCCGATCTGTTGGTATCTGAGATACAAAACTTATGTCACTTTGAGGGAACGTATATGTCAACTTCATGTCAGATTCACGTCAAAGTATGTCCAAGGGTTTGGAGGATAGAGGCATTTTAATTTTTCGAGATAATTCGAAAGTCAATTTCTGAAAAGTCAAATATCTCCCGATCTGTAGGAATCTGAGAGACAAAACTTATGTCACTTTGAGGGAACGTATATGTCAACTTCATGTCAGAGTCACGTCAACGTATGTCCAAGGATTTAGAGGATAAACACATTTTAATTTTTCGAGATTATTCGAAAGTTAATTTTTGAAAAGGCAAACATCTCCCGATCTGTTTGAATCTGAGAGACAAAACTTATGTCACTTTGAGGTAACGTATATGTCAACTTCATGTCAGAGGCACGTCAATGTATGTCCAAGGGTTTGGAGGATAGAGATATTTTAATTTTTCGAGAATATTCGAAAGTCATTTTCTGAAAAGGCAAATATCTCCCGATCTGTAGGAATCTGAGAGACAAAACTTATGTCACTTTGAGGGATCGTAAATGTCAACTTCATGTCAGAGTCACGTCAATGTATGTCCAAGGGTTTGGAGGATAGAGAAATTTTAATTTTTCGAGATTATTCAAAAATCAATTTTTGAAAAGGCAAATATCTCCCGATCTGTAGGAATCTGAGAGACAAGACTTATGTCACTTTGAGGGAACGCATATGTCAACTTCATGTCAGATTCACGTTAATGTATGACCAAGGGTTTGGAGGATAGAGACATTTAAATTTTTCAAGATTATTCGAAAATCAATTTTTGAAACGGCAAATATCTCCCGATCTGTAGGAATCTGAGAGACAAGACTTATGTCACTTTGAGGGAACGTATATGTCAACTTCATGTCAGATTCACGTCAATGTATGTCCAAGGGTTTGGAGGATAGAGACATTTAAATTTTTCGAGATTATTCGAAAGTCAATTTCTGAAAAGGCAAATACCTCCCGATCTGTAGGAATCTGAGAGACAAACCTTTTGTCACTTTGAGGGAACGTATATGTCAACTTCATGTCAGAGTCACGTCATTGTATGTCCAAGGGTTTGGAGTATAGAGACATTTAAATTTTTCGAGATTATTCGAAAGTCAATTTTTGAAAAGGCAAATATCTCCCGATCTGTAGGAATCTGAGAGACAAATCTTATGTCACTTTGAGGTAACGTATATGTCAACTTTATGTCAGAGTCACGTCAATGTATGTCCAAGGGTTTGGAGGATAGAGACATTTTAATTTTTCGAAATTATTCGAAAGTCAATTTTTCAAAAGGCAAATATCTCCCGATCTGTAGGAATCTGTGAGACAAAACTTTTGTCACTTTGAGGGAACGTATATGTCAACTTCATGTCAGAGGCACGTCAATGTATGTCCAAGGGTTTGGAGGATAGAGATATTTTAATTTTTCGAGATTATTCGAAAGTCATTTTCTGAAAATGCAAATATCTCCCGATCTGTAGGAATCTGAGAGACAAAACTTATGTCACTTTGAGGGATCGTAAATGTCAACTTCATGTCAGAGTCACGTCAATGTATGTCCAAGGGTTTGGAGGATAAACAAATTTTAATTTTTCGAGATTATAGAAAGTCAATTTTTGAAAAGGCAAATATCTCCCGATCTGAAGGAATCTGAGAGACAAAACTTATGTCCCTTTGAGGGTACGTATATGTCAACTTCATGTCAGAGTCACGTCAATGTATGTCCAAGGGTTTGGAGGATAGAGAAATTTTAATTTTTCGAGATTATTCAAAAATCAATTTTTGAAAAGGCAAATATCTCCCGATCTGTAGGAATCTGATTGACAAGACTTATGTCACTTTGAGGGAACGTATATGTCAACTTCATGTCAGAGGCACGTCAATGTATGTCCAAGGGTTTGGAGGATAGAGATATTTTAATTTTTCGAGATTATTCGAAAGTCATTTTCTGAAAAGGCAAATATCTCCCGATCTGTAGGAATCTGAGAGACAAAACTTATGTCACTTTGAGGGATCGTAAATGTCAACTTCATGTCAGAGTCACGTCAATGTATGTCCAAGGGTTTGGAGGATAGAGAAATTTTAATTTTTCGAGATTATTCAAAAATCAATTTTTGAAAAGGCAAATATCTCCCGATCTGTAGGAATCTGATTGACAAGACTTATGTCACTTTGAGGGAACGTATATGTCAACTTCATGTCAGATTCACGTTAATGTATGACCAAGGGTTTGGAGGATAGAGACATTTAAATTTTTCGAGATTATTCGAAAATCAATTTTTGAATAGGCAAATATCTCCCGATCTGTAGGAATCTGAGAGACAAAACTTATGTCACTTTGAGGGAACGTATATGTCAACTTCATGTCAGAGTCACGTCAATGTATATCCAAGGGTTTGGAGGAGTGAGACATTTTAATTTTTCGAGATTATTCGAAAGTCAATTTTTGAAAAGGCAAATATCTCCCGATCTGTTGGAATCTGAGAGACAAAACTTATGTCACTTTGAAAGAACGTATATGTCAACTTCATGTCAGAGTCACGTCAATGTATGTCCAAGGGTTTGGAGGATAGAGATATTTTAATTTTTCGAGATTATTCGAAAGTCAATGTTTGAAAAGGCAAATATCTCCCGATCTGTAGGTATCTGAGAGACAAAACTTATGTCACTTTGAGGGAACGTATATGTCAACTTCATGTCAGATTCACGTCAAAGTATGTCCAAGGGTTTGGAGGATAGAGGCATTTTAATTTTTCGAGATTATTCGAAAGTCAAATTCTGAAAAGGCAAATATCTCCCGATCTGTAGGAATCTGAGAGACAAAACTTTTGTCACTTTGAGGGAACGTATATGTCAACTTCATGTCAGAGTCACGTCAATGTATGACCAAAGGTTTGGAGGATACAGATAATTTAATTTTTCGTGATTATTCGAAAGTCAATTTTTGAAAATTCAAATATCTCCCGATCTGTAGGAATCTGAGAGACAAAACTTATGTCACTTTGAGGGAACGTATATGTCAACTTCATGTCAGAGTCACGTCAATGTATGTCCAAGGGGTTGGAGGAGAGAGATATTTTAATTTTTCGAGATTATTTGATAGTCAATTTTTGAAAAGGCAAATATCTCCCGATCTGTTTTAAACTGAGAGACAAACAATATGTCACTTTGAGGGAACGTATATGTCAACTTCATGTCAGATTCACGTCAATGTATGTCCAAGTGTTTGGAGGACAGAGGCATTTTAATTTTGCGAGATTATTCGAAAGTCAATTTTTGAAAAGGCTAATATCTCCCGATCTGTAGGAATCTGAGAGACACCACTTATGTCACTTTGAGGGAACGTATATGTCAACTTCATGTCAGAGTCACGTTAATGTATGTCCAAGGGTTTGGAGGATAGAGACATTTTAATTTTTCGAGATTATTCGAAAGTCAATTTATGTAAAGGCAAATATCTCCCGATCTGTAGGAATCTGAGAGACTAAACTTATGTCACTTTGAGGGAACGTATATGTCAACTTCATGTCAGAGTCACGTCAATGTATGTCCAAGGGTTTGGAGGATAGAGACATTTTAATTTTTCGAGATTATTCGAAAGTCAATTTCTGAAAAGGCAAATATCTCCAGATCTGTAGGAATCTGAGAGACAAAATTGATGTCACTTTGAGGGAACGTATATGTCAACTTCATGTCAGAGTCACGACAATGTATGTCCAAGGGTTTAGAGGATAAACACATTTAAATTTTTCGATATTATTCCAAAGTCAATTTTTGAAAAGGCAAATATATCCCGATCTGTAGGAATCTGAGAGACAACACTTATGTCACTTTGAGGGAACGTATATGTCAACTTCATGTCAGAGTGACGTCAATGTATGTCCAAGGGTTTGGAGGATAGAGATATTTTAATTTTTCGAGATTATTCGAAAGTCAATTATTGAAAAGGCAAATATCTCCCGATCTGTAGGAATCTGAGAGACAAAACTTATGTCACTTTGAGGGAACGTATATGTCAACTTCATGTCAGAGTCACGTCAATGTATGTCCAAGAGTTTGGAGGATAGAGACATTTTAATTTTTCGAGATTATTCGAAAGTCAATTTTTGAAAAGGCAAATATCTCCCGATCTGTAGGAATCTGAGAGACAAAACTTATGTCACTTTGAGGTAACGTATATGTCAACTTCAAGTCAGAGGCACGTCAATGTATGTCCAAGGGATTGGAGGATAGAGATATTTTAATTTTTCGAGATTATTTGAAAGTCAATTTTTGAAAAGGCAAATATCTCCCGATCTGTAGGAATCTGAGAGACAAAACTTATGTCGCTTTGAGGGAACGTATATGTCAACTTCATGTCAGATTCACGTCAATGTATGTCCAAGGGTTTGGAGTATAGAGACATTTTAATTTTTCGAGATTATTCGAAAGTCAATTTTTGAAAAGGCAAATATCTCCCGATCTGTAGGAATCTGAGAGACAAAACTTACGTCACTTTGAGGGAACGTATATGTCAACTTCATGTCAGAGTCACGTCAATGTATGTCCAAGGGTTTGGAGGATAAACACATTTTAATTTTTCGAGATTATAGAAAGTCAATTTATGGAAATTCAAATATCTCCCGATCTGTAGGAATCTGAGTGATAAAACTTATGTCACTTTGAGGGAACGTATATGTCACCTTCATGTCAGAGTCATGTCAATGTATGTCCAAGAGTTTGGAGGATAGAGATATTTAAATTTTTCGAGATTATTCGAAAGTCAATTTTTGAAAGGCAAATATCTCCCGATCTGTATAATCTGAGAGACAAAACTTATGTCACTTTGAGGGCACGTATATGTCAACTTCATGTCAGAGTCACGTCAATGTATGTCCAAGAGTTTGGAGGATAGAGACATTTAAATTTTTCGAGATTATTCGAAAGTCAATTTTTGAAAAGGCAAATATCTCCCGATCTGCTGGAATCTGAGAGACAAAACTTATGTCACTTTGAGGTAACGTATATGTCAACTTCAAGTCAGAGACACGTCAATGTATGTCCTAGGGTTTGGAGGATGGAGATATTTAAATTTTTCGAGATTATTTGAAAGTCAATTTTTGAAAAGGCAAATATCTCCCGATCTGTAGGAATCTGAGAGACAAAACTTATGTCACTTTGAGGGAACGTATATGTCAACTTCATGTCAGATTCACGTCAATGTATGTCCAAGGGTTTGGAGGATAGAGACATTTTAATTTTTCGAGATTATTCGAAAGTCAATTTTTTAAAAGGCAAATATCTACCGATCTGTAGGAATCTGAGAAACAAAACTTATGTCACTTTGAGGGAACGTATATGTCACCTTCATGTCAGAGTCACGTCAATGTATGTCCAAGGGTTTGGAGGATAAACACATTTCAATGTTTCGAGATTATAGAAAGTCAATTTTTGAAAATTCAAATATCTCCCGATCTGTAGGAATCTGAGAGACAAAACTTATATCACTTTGAGGGAACGTATATGCCAACTTCCTGTCAGAGTCACGTCAATGTATATCCAAGGGTTTGGAGGAAAGAGACATTGAAATTTTTCGAGATTATTCGAAAGTCAATTTTAAAAGGCAAATACCTCCCGATCTGTAGGAATCTGAGAGACAAACCTTATGTCACTTTGAGGGAACGTATATGTCAACTTCATGTCAGAGTCACGTCATTGTATGTCCAAGGGTTTGGAGTATAGAGTCATTTAAATTTTTCGAGATTATTCGAAAGTCAATTTTTGAAAAGGCAAATATCTCCCGATCTGTAGGAATCTGAGAGACAAATCTTATGTCACTTTGAGGTAACGTATATGTCAACGTTATGTCAGAGTCACGTCAATGTATGTCCAAGGGTTTGGAGGATAGAGACATTTTAATTTTTCGAAATTATTCGAAAGTCAATTTTTCAAAAGGCAAATATCTCCGGATCTGTAGGAATCTGAGAGACAAAACTTATGTCACTTTGAGGGAACGTATTTGTCAACTTCATGCCAGAGGCACGTCAATGTATGTCCAAGGGTTTGGAGGATAGAGATATTTTAATTTTTCGAGATTATTCGAAAGTCATTTTCTGAAAAGGCAAATATCTCCCGATCTGTAGGAATCTGAGAGACAAGACTTATGTCCCTTTGAGGGAACGTATATGTCAACTTCATGTCAGATTCACGTCAATGTATGTCCAAGAGTTTGGAGAATAGAGACATTTTAATTTTTCGAGATTATTTGATAATCAATATTTGAAAAGGCAAATATCTCCGGATCTGTAGGAAACTGAGAGACAAACAATATGTCACTTTGAGGGAACGTATATGTCAACTTCATGTCAGATTCACGTCAATGTATGTCCAAGTGTTTGGAGGACAGAGGCATTTCAATTTTGCGAGATTATTCGAAAGTCAATTTTTGAAAAGGCAAATATCTCCCGATCTGTAGGAATCTGAGAGACAACACTTATGTCACTTTGAGGGAACGTATATTTCAACTTCATGTCAGAGTCACGTCAATGTATGTCCAAGGGTTTGGAGGATAGAGACATTTTAATTTTTCGAGATTATTCGAAAGTCAATTTATGAAAAGGCAAATATCTCCCGATCTGTAGGAATCTGAGAGACAAACCTTATGTCACTTTGAGGGGACGTATATGTCAACTTCATGTCAGAGTGACGTCAATGTATGTCCAAGGGTTTGGAGGAGTGAGACATTTTAATTTTTCGAGATTATTCGAAAGTCAATTTTTGAAAAGGCAAATATTTCCCGATCTGTTGGAATCTGAGAGACAAAACTTATGTCACTTTGAAAGAACGTATATGTCAACTTCATGTCAGAGTCACGTCAATGTATGTCCAAGGGTTTGGAGGATAGAGATATTTTAATTTTTCGAGATTATTCGAAAGTCAATTTTTGAAAAGGCAAATATCTCCCGATCTGTAGGTATCTGAGAGACAAAACTTATGTCACTTTGAGGGAACGTATATGTCAACTTCATGTCAGATTCACGTCAAAGTATGTCCAAGGGTTTGGAGGATAGAGGCATTTTAATTTTTCGAGATTATTCGAAAGTCAATTTCTGAAAAGGCAAATATCTCCCGATCTGTAGGAATCTGAGAGACAAAACGTTTGTCACTTTGAGGGAACGTATATGTCAACTTCATGTCAGAGTCACGTCAATGTATGTCCAAAGGTTTGGAGGATAGAGATATTTTAATTTTTCGTGATTATTCGAAAGTCAATTTTTGAAAATTCAAATATCTCCCGATCTGTAGGAATTTGAGGGACAAAACTTATGTCACTTTGAGGGAACGTATATGTCAACTTCATGTCAGAGTCACGTCAATGTATGTCCAAGGGGTTGGAGGATAGAGATATTTTAATTTTTCGAGAATATTTGATAGTCAATTTTTGAAAAGGCAAATATCTCCCGATCTGTTTTAAACTGAGAGACAAACAATATGTCACTTTGAGGGAACGTATATGTCAACTTCATGTCAGAGTCACGTTAATGTATGTCCAAGGGTTTGGAGGATAGAGACATTTTAATTTTTCGAGATTATTCGAAAGTCAATTTATGTAAAGGCAAATATCTCCCGATCTGTTGGAATCTGAGAGACTAAACTTATGTCACTTTGAGGGAACGTATATGTCAACTTCATGTCAGAGTCACGTCAATGTATGTAAAAGGGTTTGGAGGATAGAGACATTTAAATTTTTCGAGATTAATCGAAAGTCAATTTCTGAAAAGGCAAATATCTTCCGATCCGTAGGAATCTGACAATCACCACTAATGTCACTTAGAGGGAACGTATATGTCAACATCATGACAGAGTCACGTCAATGTATGTCCAAGGGTTTGGTTGATAGAGACATTTTAATTTTTCGAGATTATTCGAAAGTCAATTTTTGAAAAGGCAAATATTTAAGATCTGTAATAATCTGAGAGACAAAACTTATGTCACTTTGAGGGAACGTATATGTCAACTTCATGTCAGAGTCACTTCAAAGAATGTCCAAGGGTTTGGAGGATAGAGGCATTTTAATTTTTCGAGATTATTCGAAAGTCAATTTCTGAAAAGGCAAATATCTCCAGATCTGTAGAAATCTGAGAGACAAAATTGATGTCACTTTGAGGGAACGTATATGTCAACTTCATGTCAGAGTCACGACAATGTATGTAAAAGGGTTTAGAGGATAAAAACATTTTAATTTTTCGATATTATTCCAAAGTCAATTTTTGAAAAGGCAAATATATCCCGATCTGTAGGAATCTGAGAGACAACACTTATGTCACTTTGAGGGAACGTATATGTCAACTTCATGTCAGAGTCACGTCAATGTATGTCCAAGGGTTTGGAGGATAGAGATATTTTAATTTTTCGAGATTATTCGAAAGTCAATTTATGAAAAGGCAAATATCTCCCGATCTGTAGGAATCTGAGAGACAAAACTTATGTCACTTTGAGGGAACGTATATGTCAACTTCATGTCAGAGTCACGTCAATGTATGTCCAAGAGTTTGGAGGATAGAGACATTTTAATTTTTCGAGATTATTCGAAAGTCAATTTTTGAAAAGGCAAATATCTCCCGATCTGTAGGAATCTGAGAGACAAAACTTATGTCACTTTGAGGTAACGTATATGTCAACTTCAAGTCGGAGGCACGTCAATGTATGTCCAAGGGATTGGAGGATAGAGATATTTTAATTTTTCGAGATTATTTGAAAGTCAATTTTTGAAAAGGCAAATATCTCCCGATCTGTAGGAATCTGAGAGACAAAACTTATGTCACTTTGAGGGAACGTATATGTCAACTTCATGTCAGATTCACGTCAATGTATGTCCAAGGGTTTGGAGTATAGAGACATTTTAATTTTTCGAGATTATTCGAAAGTCAATTTCTGAAAAGGCAAATATCTCCCGATCTGTAGGAATCTGAGAGACAAAACTTACGTCACTTTGAGGGAACGTATATGTCAACTTCATGTCAGAGTCACGTCAATGTATGTCCAAGGGTTTGGAGGATAGAGATATTTTAATTTTTCTAGATTATTCGAAAGTCAATTTTTGAAAATGCAAATATCTCCCGATCTGTAGGTATCTCTGAGACAAAACTTATGTCACTTTGAGGGAACGTATATGTCAACTTCATGTCAGATTCACGTCAAAGTATGTCCAAGGGTTTGGAGGATAGAGGCATTTTAATTTTTCGAGATTATTCGAAAGTCAATTTCTGAAAATTCAAATATCTCCCGATCTGTAGGAATCTGAGAGACAAAACTTATGTCACTTTGAGGGAACGTATATGTCAACTTCATGTCAGAGTCACGTCAATGTATGTACAAGGGGTTGGAGGATAGAGATATTTTAATTTTTCGAGATTATTTGATAGTCAATTTTTGAAAAGGCAAATACCTCCCGATCTGTTTTAAACTGAGAGACAAACAATATGTCACTTTGAGGGAACGTATATGTCAACTTCATGTCAGATTCACGTCAATGTATGTCCAAGTGTTTGGAGGACAGAGGCATTTTAATTTTGCGAGATTATTCGAAAGTCAATTTTTGAAAAGGCAAATATCTCCCGATCTGTAGGAATCTGAGAGACAACACTTATGTCACTTTGAGGGAACGTATATGTCAACTTCATGTCAGAGTCACGTTAATGTATGTCCAAGGGTTTGGAGGATAGAGACATTTTAATTTTTCGAGATTATTCGAAAGTCAATTTATGTAAAGGCAAATATCTCCCGATCTGTAGGAATCTGAGATACTAAACTTATGTCACTTTGAGGGAACGTATATGTCAACTTCATGTCAGAGTCACGTCAATGTATGTAAAAGGGTTTGGAGGATAGAGACATTTAAATTTTTCGAGATTAATCGAAAGTCAATTTCTGAAAAGGCAAATATCTTCCGATCCGTAGGAATCTGACAGGCACCACTTATGTCACTTAGAGGGAACGTATATGTCAACATCGTGACAGAGTCACGTCAATGTATGTCCAAGGGTTTGGTTGATAGAGACATTTTAATTTTTCAAGATTATTCGAAAGTCAATTTTTGAAAAGGCAAATATTTCCGATCTGTAATAATCTGAGAGACAAAACTTATGTCACTTTGAGGGAACGTATATGTCAACTTCAAGTCAGAGGCACGTCAATGTATGTCCAAGGGATTGGAGGATAGAGATATTTTAATTTTTCGAGATTATTTGAAAGTCAATTTCTGAAAAGGCAAATATCTCCCGATCTGTAGGAATCTGAGAGACAAAACTTATGTCACATTGAGGGAACGTATATGTCAACTTCATGTCAGATTCACGTCAATGTATATCCAAGGGTTTGGAGTATAGAGACATTTTAATTTTTCGAGATTATTCGAAAGTCAATTTCTCAAAAGGCAAATATATCCCGATCTGTAGGAATCTGAGAGACAAAACTTACGTCACTTTGAGGGAACGTATATGTCAACTTCATGTCAGAGTCACGTCAATGTATGTCCAAGGGTTTGGAGGATAAACACATTTTAATTTTTCGAGATTATAGAAAGTCAATTTTTGGAAATTCAAATATCTCCCGATCTGTAGGAATCTGAGAGACAAAACTTATGTCACTTTGAGGGAACGTATATGTCACCTTCATGTCAGAGTCACGTCAATGTATGTCCAAGAGTTTGGAGGATAGAGATATTTAAATTTTTCGAGATTATTCCAAAGTCAATTTTTGAAAAGGCAAATATCTCCCGATCTGTATAATCTGATAGACAAAACTTATGTGACTTTATGAGAACGTATATGTCAACTTCATGTCAGAGTCACGTCAATGTATGTCCAAGAGTTTGGAGGATAGAGACATTTTAATTTTTCGAGATTATTCGAAAGTCAATTTTTGAAAAGGCAAATATCTCCCGATCTGTTGGAATCTGAGAGACAAAACTTATGTCACTTTGAGGTAACGTATATGTCAACTTCAAGTCAGAGACACGTCAATGTATGTCCTAGGGTTTGGAGGATAGAGATATTTAAATTTTTCGAGATTATTTGAAAGTCAATTTTTGAAAAGGCAAATATCTCCCGATCTGTAGGAATCTGAGAGACAAAACTTGTGTCACTTTGAGGGAACGTATATGTCAACTTCATGTCAGATTCACGTCAATGTATGTCCAAGGGTTTGGAGGATAGAGACATTTTAATTTTTCGAGATTATTCGAAAGTCAATTTTTTAAAAGGCAAATATCTCCCGATCTGTAGGAATCTGAGAAACAAAACTTATGTCACTTTGAGGGAACGTATATGTCACCTTCATGTCAGAGTCACGTCAATGTATGTCCAAGGGTTTGGAGGATAAACACATTTTAATTTATCGAGATTATAGAAAGTCAATTTTTGAAAATTCAAATATCTCCCGATCTGTAGGAATCTGAGAGACAAAACTTCTATCACTTTGATGGAACTTATATGCCAACTTCCTGTCAGAGTCACGTCAATGTATATCCAAGGGTTTGGAGGATAGAGACATTTAAATTTTTCGAGATTATTCGAAAGTCAATTTTTAAAAGGCAAATATCTTCCGATCTGTAGGAATCTGAGAGACAAAACTTATATCACTTTGAGGGAACGTATATGTCAAATTCCTGTCAGAGTAACGTCAATGTATGTCCAAGGGTTTTGATGATAGAGACATTTAATTTTTTATAGATTATTCGAAAGTCAATATTTAAAAGGCAAATATCTCCCGATCTTAGGAATCTGACAGACAAAACTTATGTCACTTTGAGGGAACGTATATGTCACCTTCATGTCAGAGTCACGTCAACGTATGTCCAAGAGTTTGGAGGATAGAGACATTTAAATTTTTCGAGATTATTCGAAAGTCAATTTATGAAAAGACAAATATCTCCCGATCTGTAGGAATCGGAGAGACAAAACTTATGTCACTTTGAGGGAACGTATATGTCAACTTCATGTCAGAGTCACGTCAATGTATGTCCAAGGGTTTGGAGGATAGAGACATTTAAATTTTTCGAGATTATTCGAAAGTCAATTTTTCAAAAGGCAAATATCTCCCGATCTGTAGGAATCTGAGAGACAAAACTTATGTCATTCTGAGGGAACGTATATGTCAACTTCATGTCAGAGTCACGTCAATGTATGTCCAAGGGGTTGGAGGAAAGAGATATTTTAATTTTTCGAGATTATTTAATAGTCAATTTTTGAAAAGGCAAATACCTCCCGATCTGTAGGAAACTGAGAGACAAACAATATGTCACTTTGAGGGAACGTATATGTCAACTTCATGTCAGATTCTTGTCAATGTATGTCCAAGTGTATGGAGGACAGAGGCATTTTAATTTTGCGAGATTATTCGAAAGTCAATTTATGAAAAGGCAAATATCTCCCGATCTGTAGGAATCTGAGAGACAAAACTTATGTCAGATTGAGGGAACGTATATGTCAACTTCATGTCAGAGTCACATCAATGTATGTCCAAGGGTTTGGAGGAGTGAAACATTTTAATTTATCGAGATTATTCGAAAGACAATTTTTGAAAATTCAAATATCTTTCGATCTGTTGGAATCTGAGATACAAAACTTATGTCACTTTGAAGGAACGTATATGTCAACTTCATGTCAGAGTCACGTCAATGTATGTCCAAGGGTTTGGAGGATAGAGATATTTTAATTTTTCGAGATTATTCGAAAGACAATTTTTGAAAAGGCAAATATCTCCCGATCTGTAGGTATCTGAGAGACAAAACGTATGTCACTTTGAGGTAACGTATATGTCAACTTCATGTCAGATTCACGTTAAAGTATGTCCAAGGGTTTGGAGGATAAAGGCATTTTAATTTTTCGAGATTATTCGAAAGTCAATTTCTGAAAAGGCAAATATCTCGCGATCTGTAGGAATCTGAGTGACAAAACTTATGTCACTTTGAGGGAACGTATATGTCAACTTCATGTCAGAGTCACGTCAATGTACGTCCAAGGGTTTAGAGGATAAACACATTTTAATTTTTCGATATTATTCCAAAGTCAATTTTTGAAAAGGCAAATATATCCCGATCTGTAGAAATCTGAGAGACAACACTTATGTCACTTTGAGGGAACGTATATGTCAACTTCATGTCAGAGTCACGTCAATGTATGTCCAAGGGTTTGGAGGTTAGAGATATTTTAATTTTTCGATATTATTCGAAAGTCAATTTTTTAAAAGGCAAATATCTCCCGATCTGTAGGAATCTGAGAGACAAAACTTATGTCACTTTGAGGGAACGTATATGTCAACTTCATGTAAGAGTCACGTCAATGTATGTCCAAGGGCTTGGAGGATAGAGACATTTTAATTTTTCGAGATTATTCGAAAGTCAATTTTTGAAAAAGCAAATATCTCCCGATCTGTAGGAATCTGAGAGACAAAACTTATGTCACTTTGAGGTAACATATATGTCAACTTCAAGTTAGAGGCACGTCAATGTATGTCCAAGGGTTTGGAGGATAGAGATATTTTAATTTTTCGAGATTATTTGAAAGTCAATTTTTGAAAAGGCAAATATCTCCCGTTCTGTAGGAATCTGAGAGACAACACTTATGTCACTTTGAGGGTACGTTTATGTCAACTTCATCTCAGAGTCACGTCAATGTATGTCCAAGGGTTTGGAGGATAGAGACATTTAAATTTTTCGAGATTATTCGAAAGTCAATTTCTGAAAAGGCAAATATCTCCCGATCTGTAGGAATCTGAGAGACAAAACTTATGTCACTTTGAGGTAACGTATATGTCAACTTCAAGTCAGAGACACGTCAATGTATGTCCTAGGGTTTGGAGGATAGAGATATTTAAATTTTTCGAGATTATTTGAAAGTCAATTTTTGAAAAGGCAAATATCTCCCGATCTGTAGGAATCTGAGAGACAAAACTTGTGTCACTTTGAGGGAACGTATATGTCAACTTCATGTCAGATTCACGTCAATGTATGTCCAAGGGTTTGGAGGATAGAGACATTTTAATTTTTCGAGATTATTCGAAAGTCAATTTTTTAAAAGGCAAATATCTCCCGATCTGTAGAAATCTGAGAAACAAAACTTATGTCACTTTGAGGGAACGTATATGTCACCTTCATGTCAGAGTCACGTCAATGTATGTCCAAGGGTTTGGAGGATAAACACATTTTAATTTATCGAGATTATAGAAAGTCAATTTTTGAAAATTCAAATATCTCCCGATCTGTAGGAATCTGAGAGACAAAACTTCTATCACTTTGATGGAACTTATATGCCAACTTCCTGTCAGAGTCACGTCAATGTATATCCAAGGGTTTGGAGGATAGAGACATTGAAATTTTTCGAGATTATTCGAAAGTCAATTATTAAAAGGCAAATATCTTCCGATCTGTAGGAATCTGAGAGACAAAACTTATATCACTTTGAGGGAACGTATATGTCAAATTCCTGTCAGAGTCACGTCAATGTATGTCCAAGGGTTTTGATGATAGAGACATTTAATTTTTTATAGATTATTCGAAAGTCAATATTTAAAAGGCAAATATCTCCCGATCTTAGGAATCTGAGAGACAAAACTTATGTCACTTTGAGGGAACGTATATGTCACCTTCATGTCAGAGTCACGTCAACGTATGTCCAAGAGTTTGGAGGATAGAGACATTTAAATTTTTCGAGATTATTCGAAAGTCAATTTATGAAAAGACAAATATCTCGCGATCTGTAGGAATCTGAGTGACAAAACTTATGTCACTTTGAGGGAACGTATATGTCAACTTCATGTCAGAGTCACGTCAATGTATGTCCAAGGGTTTGGAGGATAGAGACATTTAAATTTTTCGAGATTATTCGAAAGTCAATTTTTCAAAAGGCAAATATCTCCCGATCTGTAGGAATCTGAGAGACAAAACTTATGTCATTCTGAGGGAACGTATATGTCAACTTCATGTCAGAGTCACGTCAATGTATGTCCAAGGGGTTGGAGGAAAGAGATATTTTAATTTTTCGAGATTATTTAATAGTCAATTTTTGAAAAGGCAAATATCTCCCGATCTGTAGGAAACTGAGAGACAAACAATATGTCACTTTGAGGGAACGTATATGTCAACTTCATGTCAGATTCTTGTCAATGTATGTCCAAGTGTTTGGAGGACAGAGGCATTTTAATTTTGCGAGATTATTCGAAAGTCAATTTATGAAAAGGCAAATATCTCCCGATCTGTAGGAATCTGAGAGACAAAACTTATGTCAGTTTGAGGGAACGTATATGTCAACTTCATGTCAGAGTCACATCAATGTATGTCCAAGGGTTTGGAGGAGTGAAACATTTTAATTTATCGAGATTATTCGAAAGACAATTTTTGAAAATTCAAATATCTTTCGATCTGTTGGAATCTGAGATACAAAACTTATGTCACTTTGAAGGAACGTATATGTCAACTTCATGTCAGAGTCACGTCAATGTATGTCCAAGGGTTTGGAGGATAGAGATATTTTAATTTTTCGAGATTATTCGAAAGTCAATTTTTGAAAAGGCAAATATCTCCCGATCTGTAGGTATCTGAGAGACAAAACGTATGTCACTTTGAGGGAACGTATATGTCAACTTCATGTCAGATTCACGTTAAAGTATGTCCAAGGGTTTGGAGGATAAAGGCATTTTAATTTTTCGAGATTATTCGAAAGTCAATTTCTGAAAAGGCAAATATCTCGCGATCTGTAGGAATCTGAGTGACAAAACTTATGTCACTTTGAGGGAACGTATATGTCAACTTCATGTCAGAGTCACGTCAATGTACGTCCAAGGGTTTAGAGGATAAACACATTTTAATTTTTCGATATTATTCCAAAGTCAATTTTTGAAAAGGCAAATATATCCCGATCTGTAGAAATCTGAGAGACAACACTTATGTCACTTTGAGGGAACGTATATGTCAACTTCATGTCAGAGTCACGTCAATGTATGTCCAAGGGTTTGGAGGTTAGAGATATTTTAATTTTTCGATATTATTCGAAAGTCAATTTTTTAAAAGGCAAATATCTCCCGATCTGTAGGAATCTGAGAGACAAAACTTATGTCACTTTGAGGGAACGTATATGTCAACTTCATGTAAGAGTCACGTCAATGTATGTCCAAGGGTTTGGAGGATAGAGACATTTTAATTTTTCGAGATTATTCGAAAGTCAATTTTTGAAAAAGCAAATATCTCCCGATCTGTAGGAATCTGAGAGACAAAACTTATGTCACTTTGAGGTAACATATATGTCAACTTCAAGTTAGAGGCACGTCAATGTATGTCCAAGGGTTTGGAGGATAGAGATATTTTAATTTTTCGAGATTATTTGAAAGTCTATTTTTGAAAAGGCAAATATCTCCCGATCTGTAGGAATCTGAGAGACAACACTTATGTCACTTTGAGGGTACGTTTATGTCAACTTCATGTCAGAGTCACGTCAATGTATGTCCAAGGGTTTGGAGGATAGAGACATTTAAATTTTTCGAGATTATTCGAAAGTCAATTTCTGAAAAGGCAAATATCTCCCGATCTGTATTAATCTGAGAGACAAAACTTATGTCACTTTGAGGTAACGTATATGTCAACTTCATGTCAGAGTCACGTCAACGTATGTCTAAGGGTTTGGAGGATAGAGACATTTTAATTTTTCGAAATTATTCTAAAGTCAATTTTTCAAAAGGCAAATATCTCCCGATCTGTAGGAATCTGAGAGACAAAACTTATGTCACTTTGAGGGAACGTATATATCAACTTCATGTTGAGTCACGTCAATGTATGTCCAAGGGTTTAGAGGACTGAGGCATTTTAATTTTGCGAGATTATTGGAAAGTCAATTTTTGAAAATTCAAATATCTCGCGATCTGAAGGAATTTGAGAGACAACACTTATGTCACTTTGAGGGAACGTATATGTCAACTTCATGTCAGAGTCACGTCAATGTATGTTAAAAGGTTTGGAGGATAGAGACATTTTAATTTTTCGAGATTATTCGGAATCCAATTTTTGAAAATTCAAATATCTCCCGATCTGTAGGAATCTGAGAGACAAAACTTATGTCACTGTGAGGGAACGTATATGTCAACTTCATGTCAGAGTCACGTCAATGTATGTCCAAGGGGTTGTTGGAAAGAGATATTTTAATTTTTCGAGATTATTTGATAGTCAATGTTTGAAAAGGCAAATATCTCCCGATCTGTAGGAAACTGAGAGACAAACAATATGTTACTTTAGGGAACGTATATGTCAACTTCATGTCAGATTCACGTCAATGTATGTCCAAGTCTTTGGAGGACAGAGGCATTTTAATTTTGCGAGATTATTCGAAAGTCAATTTTTGAAAAGGCAAATATCTCCCGATCTGTAGGAATCTGAAAGACAAAACTTATGTCACTTTGAGGGAACGTATATGTCAACTTCATGTCAGAGTCACGTCAATGTATGTCCAAGGGTTTGGAGGAGTGAGACATTTTAATTTTTCGAGATTATTCGAAAGTCAATTTTTGAAAAGGCAAATATCTCCCGATCTGTAGGAATCTGAGAGACAAAACTTATGTCACTTTGAGGGAACGTATATGTCACCTCATGTCAGAGTCACGTCAATGTATGTCCAAGAGTTTGGAGGATAGAGACATTTAAATGTTTCGAGATTATTCGAAAGTCAATTTTTGAAAAGGCAAATATCTCCCGATCTGTATAATCTGAGAGACAAAACTTATGTAACTTTGAGGGAACGTATATGTCAACTTCATGTCAGAGTCACGTCAATGTATGTCCAAGGGTTTGGAGGATAGAGACATTTCAATTTTTCGAGATTATTCGAAAGTCAATTTTTGAAAAGGCAAATAGCCCCCGATCTGTATTAATCTGAGAGACAAAACTTATGTCACTCTGAGGGAACGTATATGTCAACTTCATGTCAGAGTCACGTCAATGTATGTCCAAGGGGTTCGAGGAAAGAGATATTTTAATTTTTCGAGATTATTTGAAAGTCAATTTTTAAAAGGCAAATATCTTCCGATCTGTAGGAATCTGAGAGACAAAACTAATATCACTTTGAGGGAACGTATATGTCAAATTCCTGTCAGAGTCACGTCAATGTATGTCCAAGGGTTTGGATGTTAGAGACATTTAATTTTTTATAGATTATTAGAAAGTCAATTTTTAAAAGGCAAATATCTCCCGATCTTAGGAATCTGAGAGACAAAACTTATGTCACTTTGAGGGAACGTATATGTCACCTTCATGTCAGAGTCACTTCAATGTATGTCCAAGAGTTTGGAGGATAGAGACATTTAAATTTTTCGAGATTATTCGAAAGTCAATTTTTGAAAAGGCAAATATCTCCCGATCTGTATAATCTAAGAGACAAAACTTATGTCACTTTGAGGGAACGTATATGTCAACTTCATGTCAGAGTCACTTCAATGTATGTCCAAGGGTTTGGAGGATAGAGACATTTAAATTTTTCGATATTATTCCAAAGTCAATTTTTGAAACGGCAAATATATCCCGATCTGTAGAAATCTGAGAGACAAAACTTATGTCACTCTGAGGGAACGTATATGTCAACTTCATGTCAGAGTCACGTCAATGTATGTGCAAGGGGTTGGAGGAAAGAGATATTTTAATTTTTTGAGATTATTTAATAGTCAATTTTTGAAAAGGCAAATATCTCCCGATCTGTAGGAAACTGAGAGACAAACAATATGCCACTTTGAGGGAACGTATATGTCAACTTCATGTCAGATTCACGTCAATGTATGTCCAAGTGTTTGGAGGACAGAGGCATTTTAATTTTGGGAGATTATTCGAAAGTCAATTTTTGAAAAGGCAAATATCTCCCGATCTGTAGGAATCTGAGAGACAACACTTATGTCACTTTGAGGGAACGTATATGTCAACTTCATGTCAGAGTCACGTCAATGTATGTCCAAGGGTTTGGAGGATAGAGACATTTAAATTTTTCGAGATTATTCGTAAGTCAATTTATGAAAAGGCAAATATCTCCCGATCTGTAGGAATCGGAGAGACAAAACTTATGTCACTTTGAGGGAACGTATATGTCAACTTCATGTCAGAGTCACGTCAATGTATGTCCAAGGGTTTGGAGGATAGAGACATTTTAATTGTTCGAGATTATTCGAAAGTCAATTTTTCAAAAGGCAAATATCTCCCGATCTGTAGGAATCTGAGAGACAAAACTTATGTCACTTTGAGGGAACGTATATGTCAACTTCATGTCAGAGTCACGTCAATGTATGTCCAAGGGGTTGGAGGAAAGAGATATTTTAATTTTTCGAGATTATTTGATAGTCAATTTTTGAAAAGGCAAATATCTCCCGATCTGTAGCAAACTGAGAGACAAACAATATGTCACTTTGAGGGAACGTATATGTCAACTTCATGTCAGATTCACGTCAATGTATGTCCAAGTGTTTGGAGGACAGAAGCATTTTAATTTTGCGAGATTATTCAAAAGTCAATTTTTGAAAAGGCAAATATCTCCCGATCTGTAGGAATCTGAGAGACAAAACTTATGTCACTTTGAGGGAACGTATATGTCAACTTCATGTCAGATTCACATCAATGTATGTCCAAGGGTTTGGAGGAGTGAAACATTTTAATTTATCGAGATTATTGGAAAGACAATTTTTGAAAAGGCAAATATCTTTCGATCTGTTGGAATCTGAGAGACAAAACTTATGTCACTTTGAAGGAACGTATATGTCAACTTCATGTCGGAGTCACGTCAATGTATGTCTAAGGGTTTGGAGGATAGAGATATTTTAATTTTTCGAGATTATTCGAAAGTCAATTTTTGAAAAGGCAAATATCTCCCGATCTGTAGGTATCTGAGAGACAAAACTTATGTCACTTTGAGGGAACGTATATGTCAACTTCATGTCAGAGTCACGTCAATGTACGTCCAAGGGTTTAGAGGATAAACACATTTTAATTTTTCGATATTATTCCAAAGTCAATTTTTGAAAAGGCAAATATATCCCGATCTATAGAAATCTGAGAGACAACACTTATGTCACTTTGAGGGAACGTATATGTCAACTTCATGTCAGAGTCACGTTAATGTATGTCCAAGGGTTTGGAGGATAGAGATATTTTAATTTTTCGATATTATTCGAAAGTCAATTTTTTAAAAGGCAAATATCTCCCGATCTGTAGGAATCTGAGAGACAAAACTTATGTCACTTTGAGGGAACGTATATGTCAACTTCATGTAAGAGTCACGTCAATGTATGTCCAAGGGTTTGGAGGATAGAGACATTTTAATTTTTCGAGATTATTCGAAAGTCAATTTTTGAAAAAGCAAATATCTCCCGATCTGTAGTAATCTGAGAGACAAAACTTCTGTCACTTTGAGGTAACATATATGTCAACTTCAAGTCAGAGGCACGTCAATGTATGTCCAAGGGTTTGGAGGATAGAGATATTTTAATTTTTCGAGATTATTTGAAAGTCAATTTTTGAAAAGGCAAATATCTCCCGATCTGTAGGAATCTGAGAGACAACACTTATGTCACTTTGAGGGTACGTATATGTCAACTTCATGTCAGAGTCACGTCAATGTATGTCCAAGGGTTTGGAGGATAGAGACATTTAAATTTTTCGAGATTATTCGAAAGTCAATTTTTGAAAAGGCAAATATCTCCCGATCTGTAGAAATCTGAGAGACAAAACTTATGTCACTTTGAGGTAACGTATATGTCAACTCCATGTCAGAGTCACGTCAATGTATGTCTAAGGGTTTGGAGGATAGAGACATTTTAATTTTTCGAAATTATTCTAAAGTCAATTTTTCAAAAGGCAAATATCTCCCGATCTGTAGGAATCTGAGAGACAAAACTTATGTCACTTTGAGGGAACGTATATATCAACTTCATGTCAGAGTCACGTCAATGTATGTCCAAGGGTTTGGAGGACTGAGGCATTTTAATTTTGCGAGATTATTGGAAAGTCAATTTTTGAAAATTCAAATATCTCGTGATCTGAAGGAATTTGAGAGACAACACTTATGTCACTTTGAGGGAACGTATATGTCAACTTCATGTCTGAGTCACGTCAATGTATGGTAAAAGGTTTGGAGGATAGAGACATTTTAATTTTTCGAGATTATTCGGAATCCAATTTTTGAAAATTCAAATATCTCCCGATCTGTAGGAATCTGAGAGACAAAACTTATGTCACTGTGAGGGAACGTATATGTCAACTTCATGTCAGAGTCACGTCAATGTATGTCCAAGGGGTTGTTGGAAAGAGATATTTTAATTTTTCGAGATTATTTGATAGTCAATTTTTGAAAAGGCAAATATCTCCCGATCTGTAGGAAACTGAGAGACAAACAATATGTCACTTTGAGGGAACGTATATGTCAACTTCATGTCAGATTCACGTCAATGTATGTCCAAGTGTTTGGAGGACAGAGGCATTTTAATTTTGCGAGATTTTTCGAAAGTCAATTTTTGAAAAGGCAAATATCTACCGATCTGTAGGAATCTGAGAGACAAAACTTATGTCACTTTGAGGGAACGTATATGTCAACTTCATGTCAGATTCACGTTAATGTATGTCCAAGGGTTTGGAGGATAGTGATATTTTAATTTTTCGAGATTATTTGAAAGTCAATTTTTGAAAAGGCAAATATCTCCCGATCTGTAGGAATCTGAGAGACAACACTTATGTCACTTTGAGGGTACGTATATGTCAACTTCATGTCAGAGTCACGTCAATGTATGTCCAAGGGTTTCGAGGATAGAGACATTTAAATCTTTCGAGATTATTCGAAAGTCAATTTATGAAAAGGCAAATATCTCCCGATCTGTAGGAATCTGAGAGACAAAACTTATGTCACTTTGAGGGAACGTATATGTCAACTTCATGTCAGATTCACGTTAATGTATGTCCAAGGGTTTGGAGGATAGTGATATTTTAATTTTTCGAGATTATTTGAAAGTCAATTTTTGAAAAGGCAAATATCTCCCGATCTGTAGGAATCTGAGAGACAACACTTATGTCACTTTGAGGGTACGTATATGTCAACTTCATGTCAGAGTCACGTCAATGTATGTCCAAGGGTTTCGAGGATAGAGACATTTAAATCTTTCGAGATTATTCGAAAGTCAATTTATGAAAAGGCAAATATCTCCCGATCTGTAGGAATCTGAGAGACAAAACTTATGTCACTTTGAGGGAACGTATATGTCAACTTCATGTCAGATTCACGTTAATGTATGTCCAAGGGTTTGGAGGATAGTGATATTTTAATTTTTCGAGATTATTTGAAAGTCAATTTTTGAAAAGGCAAATATCTCCCGATCTGTAGGAATCTGAGAGACAAAACTTATGTCACTTTGAGGGAACGAATATGTCAACTTCATGTCAGAGTCACGTCAATGTATGTCCAAGGGTTTCGAGGATAGAGACATTTAAATCTTTCGAGATTATTCGAAAGTCAATTTATGAAAAGGCAAATATCTCCCGATCTGTAGGAATCTGAGAGACAAAACTTATGTCACTTTGAGGGAACGTATATGTCAACTTCATGTCAGATTCACGTTAATGTATGTCCAAGGGTTTGGAGGATAGTGATATTTTAATTTTTCGAGATTATTTGAAAGTCAATTTTTGAAAAGGCAAATATCTCCCGATCTGTAGGAATCTGAGAGACAACACTTATGTCACTTTGAGGGTACGTATATGTCAACTTCATGTCAGAGTCACGTCAATGTATGTCCAAGGGTTTGAAGGATAGAGACATTTTAATTTTTGGAGATTCTTCGAAAGTCAATTTTTGAAAAGGCAAATATCTCCCGATCTGTAAGAATCTGAGAGACAAACCTTATGTCACTTTGAGGTAACGTATATGTCAACTTCATGTCAGAGTCACGTCAATGTATGTCCAAGGGTTTCGAGGATAGAGACATTTTAATTTTTCGAGATTATTAAAAAGTCAATTTTTGAAAAGGCAAATAACTCCCGATCTGTAGGAATCTGAGAGACAAACCTTATGTCACTTTGAGGGAACGTATATGTCAACTCCATTTCAGAGTCACGTCACTGTATGTCCAAGGGTTTGGAGGATAGAGACATTTAAATTTTTCGAGATTATTCGAAAGTCAATTTTTGAAAAGGCAAATATCTCCCGATCTGTAGGAATCTGAGAGACAAAACTTATGTCACTTAGAGGGAACGTATATGTCAACTTCATGTCAGAGTCACGTCAATGTATGTCGAAGGGTTTGGAGGATAGAGACATTTTAATTTTTCGAAATTAATCTAAAGTCAATTTATCAAAAGGCAAATATCTCCCGATCTGTAGGAATCTGAGAGACAAAACTTATGTCACTTAGAGGGAACGTATATGTCAACTTCATGTCAGAGTCACGTCAATGTATGTCCAAGGGTTTGGAGGACTGAGGCATTTTAATTTTGCGAGATTATTGGCAAGTCAATTTTTGGAAATTCAAATATCTCCCGATCTGAAGGAATCTAAGAGACAACACTTATGTCACTTTGAGGGAACGTATATGTCAACTTCATGTCACAGTCACGTCAATGTATGTCCAAAGGTTTGGAGGATAGAGACATTTTAATTTTTCGAGATTATTCGAAAGTCAATTTTTGAAAAGGCAAATATCTCCCGATCTGTAGGAATCTGAGAGACAAAACTTATGTCACTTTGAGGGAACGTATATGTCAACTTCATGTCAGAGTCACGTCAATGTATGTCCAAGGGTTTGGATTAAAGAGATATTTTGATTTTTCGAGATTATTTGATAGTCAATTTTTGAAAAGGCAAATATCTCCCGATCTGTAGGAAACTGAGAGACAAACAATATGTCACTTTGAGGGAACGTATATGTCAACTTCATGTCAGATTAACGTCAATGTATGTCCAAGTGTTTGGAGGACAGAGGCATTTTAATTTTGCGAGATTATTCGAAAGTCAATTTCTGAAAAGGCAAATGTATCCCGATCTGTAGGAATCTGAGAGACAACACTTATGTCACTTTGAGGGAACGTATATGTCAACTTCCTGTCAGAGTCACGTCAATGTATGTGCAAGGGTTTGGAGGATAGAGATATTTTAATTTTTCGAGATTATTCGAAAGTCAATTTTTTAAAGGCAAATATCTCCAGATCTGTAGGAATCTGAAAGACAAAACCTATGTCACTTTGAGGGAACGTATATGTCAACTTCATGTCAGAGTCACGTCAACGTATGTCCAAGAGTTTGGAGGATAGAGACATTTTAATTTTTCGAAATTATTCGAAAGTCAATTTTTGAAAAGGCAAATATCTCCCGATCTCTTTAATCTGAGAGACAAAACTTATGTCACTTTGAGGTAACGTATATGTCAACTTCAAGTCAGAGGCACGTCAATGTATGTCCAAGGGTTTGGAGGATAGAGATATTTTCATTTTTCGAGATTATTTGAAAGTCAATTTTTGAAAAGGCAAATATCTCCCGATCTCTTTAATCTGAGAGACAAAACTTATGTCACTTTGAGGTAACGTATATGTTAACTTCATGTCAGAGTCACGTCATTGTATGTCCAAGGGTTTGGAGGATAGAGACATTTTAATTTTTTGAGATTATTCGAAAGTCAATTTTTGTAAAGGCAAATATCTCCCGATCTGTAGGAACCTGAGAGACGAAACTTATGTCACTTTGAGGGAACGTATATGTCAACTTCATGTCAGAGTCACGTCAATGTATGTCCAAGGGTTTGGAGGATAGAAACATTTAAATTTTTCGAGATTATTCGATAGTCAATTTTTGAAAAGTCAAATATCTCTGTGATCTGTAGGAATCTGAGAGACAAAACTTATGTCATTCTGAGGGAACGTATATGTCAACTTCATGTCAGAGTCACGTCAATGTATGTCCAAGGGGTTGGAGGAAAGAGATATTTTAATTTTTCGAGATTATTTAATAGTCAATTTTTGAAAAGGCAAATATCTCCCGATCTGTAGGAAACTGAGAGACAAACAATATGTCACTTTGAGGGAACGTATATGTCAACTTCATGTCAGATTCTTGTCAATGTATGTCCAAGTGTTTGGAGGACAGAGGCATTTTAATTTTGCGAGATTATTCGAGAGTCAATTTATGAAAAGGCAAATATCTCCCGATCTGTAGGAATCTGAGAGACAAAACTTATGTCAGTTTGAGGGAACGTATATGTCAACTTCATGTCAGAGTCACATCAATGTATGTCCAAGGGTTTGGAGGAGTGAAACATTTTAATTTATCGAGATTATTCGAAAGACAATTTTTGAAAATTCAAATATCTTTCGATCTGTTGGAATCTGAGATACAAAACTTATGTCACTTTGAAGGAACGTATATGTCAACTTCATGTCAGAGTCACGTCAATGTATGTCCAAGGGTTTGGAGGATAGAGATATTTTAATTTTTCGAGATTATTCGAAAGTCAATTTTTGAAAAGGCAAATATCTCCCGATCTGTAGGTATCTGAGAGACAAAACGTATGTCACTTTGAGGGAACGTATATGTCAACTTCATGTCAGATTCACGTTAAAGTATGTCCAAGGGTTTGGAGGATAAAGGCATTTTAATTTTTCGAGATTATTCGAAAGTCAATTTCTGAAAAGGCAAATATCTCGCGATCTGTAGGAATCTGAGTGACAAAACTTATGTCACTTTGAGGGAACGTATATGTCAACTTCATGTCAGAGTCACGTCAATGTACGTCCAAGGGTTTAGAGGATAAACACATTTTAATTTTTCGATATTATTCCAAAGTCAATTTTTGAAAAGGCAAATATATCCCGATCTGTAGAAATCTGAGAGACAACACTTATGTCACTTTGAGGGAACGTATATGTCAACTTCATGTCAGAGTCACGTCAATGTATGTCCAAGGGTTTGGAGGTTAGAGATATTTTAATTTTTCGATATTATTCGAAAATCAATTTTTTAAAAGGCAAATATCTCCCGATCTGTAGGAATCTGAGAGACAAAACTTATGTCACTTTGAGGGAACGTATATGTCAACTTCATGTAAGAGTCACGTCAATGTATGTAAAAGGGTTTGGAGGATAGAGACATTTTAATTTATCGAGATTATTCGAAAGTCAATTTTTGAAAAAACAAATATCTCCCGATCTGTAGGAATCTGAGAGACAAAACTTATGTCACTTTGAGGTAACATATATGTCAACTTCAAGTTAGAGGCACGTCAATGTATGTCCAAGGGTTTGGAGGATAGAGATATTTTAATTTTTCGAGATTATTTGAAAGTCTATTTTTGAAAAGGCAAATATCTCCCGATCTGTAGGAATCTGAGAGACAACACTTATGTCACTTTGAGGGTACGTTTATGTCAACTTCATGTCAGAGTCACGTCAATGTATGTCCAAGGGTTTGGAGGATAGAGACATTTAAATTTTTCGAGATTATTCGAAAGTCAATTTCTGAAAAGGCAAATATCTCCCGATCTGTATTAATCTGAGAGACAAAACTTATGTCACTTTGAGGTAACGTATATGTCAACTTCATGTCAGAGTCACGTCAACGTATGTCTAAGGGTTTGGAGGATAGAGACATTTTAATTTTTCGAAATTATTCTAAAGTCAATTTTTCAAAAGGCAAATATCTCCCGATCTGTAGGAATCTGAGAGACAAAACTTATGTCACTTTGAGGGAACGTATATATCAACTTCATGTTGAGTCACGTCAATGTATGTCCAAGGGTTTAGAGGACTGAGGCATTTTAATTTTGCGAGATTATTGGAAAGTCAATTTTTGAAAATTCAAATATCTCGCGATCTGAAGGAATTTGAGAGACAACACTTATGTCACTTTGAGGGAACGTATATGTCAACTTCATGTCAGAGTCACGTCAATGTATGTTAAAAGGTTTGGAGGATAGAGACATTTTAATTTTTCGAGATTATTCGGAATCCAATTTTTGAAAATTCAAATATCTCCCGATCTGTAGGAATCTGAGAGACAAAACTTATGTCACTGTGAGGGAACGTATATGTCAACTTCATGTCAGAGTCACGTCAATGTATGTCCAAGGGGTTGTTGGAAAGAGATATTTTAATTTTTCGAGATTATTTGATAGTCAATTTTTGAAAAGGCAAATATCTCCCGATATGTAGGAAACTGAGAGACAAACAATATGTTACTTTAGGGAACGTATATGTCAACTTCATGTCAGATTCACGTCAATGTATGTCCAAGTCTTTGGAGGACAGAGGCATTTTAATTTTGCGAGATTATTCGAAAGTCAATTTTTGAAAAGCAAATATCTCCCGATCTGTAGGAATCTGAAAGACAAAACTTATGTCACTTTGAGGGAACGTATATGTCAACTTCATGTCAGAGTCACGTCAATGTATGTCCAAGGGTTTGGAGGAATGAGACATTTTAATTTTTCGAGATTATTCGAAAGTCAATTTTTGAAAAGGCAAATATCTCCCGATCTGTAGGAATCTGAGAGACAAAACTTATGTCACTTTGAGGGAACGTATATGTCACCTCATGTCAGAGTCACGTCAATGTATGTCCAAGAGTTTGGAGGATAGAGACATTTAAATGTTTCGAGATTATTCGAAAGTCAATTTTTGAAAAGGCAAATATCTCCCGATCTGTATAATCTGAGAGACAAAACTTATGTAACTTTGAGGGAACGTATATGTCAACTTCATGTCAGAGTCACGTCAATGTATGTCCAAGGGTTTGGAGGATAGAGACATTTTAATTTTTCGAGATTATTCGAAAGTCAATTTTTGAAAAGGCAAATATCCCCCGATCTGTAGGAATCTGAGAGACAAAACTTATGTCACTCTGAGGGAACGTATATGTCAACTTCATGTCAGAGTCACGTCAATGTATGTCCAAGGGGTTCGAGGAAAGAGATATTTTAATTTTTCGAGATTATTTGAAAGTCAATTTTTAAAAGGCAAATATCTTCCGATCTGTAGGAATCTGAGAGACAAAACTAATATCACTTTGAGGGAACGTATATGTCAAATTCCTGTCAGAGTCACGTCAATGTATGTCCAAGGGTTTGGATGTTAGAGACATTTAATTTTTTATAGATTATTAGAAAGTCAATTTTTAAAAGGCAAATATCTCCCGATCTTAGGAATCTGAGAGACAAAACTTATGTCACTTTGAGGGAACGTATATGTCACCTTCATGTCAGAGTCACTTCAATGTATGTCCAAGAGTTTGGAGGATAGAGACATTTAAATTTTTCGAGATTATTCGAAAGTCAATTCTTGAAAAGGCAAATATCTCCCGATCTGTATAATCTAAGAGACAAAACTTATGTCACTTTGAGGGAACGTATATGTCAACTTCATGTCAGAGTCACTTCAATGTATGTCCAAGGGTTTGGAGGATAGAGACATTTAAATTTTTCGATATTATTCCAAAGACAATTTTTGAAACGGCAAATATATCCCGATCTGTAGAAATCTGAGAGACAAAACTTATGTCACTCTGAGGGAACGTATATGTCAACTTCATGTCAGAGTCACGTCAATGTATGTGCAAGGGGTTGGAGGAAAGAGATATTTTAATTTTTTGAGATTATTTAATAGTCAATTTTTGAAAAGGCAAATATCTCCCGATCTGTAGGAAACTGAGAGACAAACAATATGCCACTTTGAGGGAACGTATATGTCAACTTCATGTCAGATTCACGTCAATGTATGTCCAAGTGTTTGGAGGACAGAGGCATTTTAATTTTGGGAGATTATTCGAAAGTCAATTTTTGAAAAGGCAAATATCTCCCGATCTGTAGGAATCTGAGAGACAACACTTATGTCACTTTGAGGGAACGTATATGTCAACTTCATGTCAGAGTCACGTCAATGTATGTCCAAGGGTTTGGAGGATAGAGACATTTAAATTTTTCGAGATTATTCGTAAGTCAATTTATGAAAAGGGAAATATCTCCCGATCTGTAGGAATCGGAGAGACAAAACTTATGTCACTTTGAGGGAACGTATATGTCAACTTCATGTCAGAGTCACGTCAATGTATGTCCAAGGGTTTGGAGGATAGAGACATTTTAATTGTTCGAGATTATTCGAAAGTCAATTTTCCAAAAGGCAAATATCTCCCGATCTGTAGGAATCTGAGAGACAAAACTTATGTCACTTTGAGGGAACGTATATGTCAACTTCATGTCAGAGTCACGTCAATGTATGTTCAAGGGGTTGGAGGAAAGAGATATTTTAATTTTTCGAGATTATTTGATAGTCAATTTTTGAAAAGGCAAATATCTCCCGATCTGTAGCAAACTGAGAGACAAACAATATGTCACTTTGAGGGAACGTATATGTCAACTTCATGTCAGATTCACGTCAATGTATGTATAAGTGTTTGGAGGACAGAAGCATTTTAATTTTGCGAGATTATTCGAAAGTCAATTTTTGAAAAGGCAAATATCTCCCGATCTGTAGGAATCTGAGAGACAAAACTTATGTCACTTTGAGGGAACGTATATGTCAACTTCATGTCAGAGTCACATCAATGTATGTCCAAGGGTTTGGAGGAGTGAAACATTTTAATTTATCGAGATTATTGGAAAGACAATTTTTGAAAAGGCAAATATCTTTCGATCTGTTGGAATCTGAGAGACAAAACTTATGTCACTTTGAAGGAACGTATATGTCAACTTCATGTCGGAGTCACGTCAATGTATGTCCAAGGGTTTGGAGGATAGAGATATTTTAATTTTTCGAGATTATTCGAAAGTCAATTTTTGAAAAGGCAAATATCTCCCGATCTGTAGGTATCTGAGAGACAAAACTTATGTCACTTTGAGGGAACGTATATGTCAACTTCATGTCAGAGTCACGTCAATGTACGTCCAAGGGTTTAGAGGATAAACACATTTTAATTTTTCGATATTATTCCAAAGTCAATTTTTGAAAAGGCAAATATATCCCGATCTATAGAAATCTGAGAGACAACACTTATGTCACTTTGAGGGAACGTATATGTCAACTTCATGTCAGAGTCACGTTAATGTATGTCCAAGGGTTTGGAGGATAGAGATATTTTAATTTTTCGATATTATTCGAAAGTCAATTTTTTAAAAGGCAAATATCTCCCGATCTGTAGGAATCTGAGAGACAAAACTTATGTCACTTTGAGGGAACGTATATGTCAACTTCATGTCAGAGTCACGTCAATGTATGTCCAAGGGTTTGGAGGATAGAGACATTTTAATTTTTCGAGATTATTCGAAAGTCAATTTTTGAAAGAGCAAATATCTCCCGATCTGTAGTAATCTGAGAGACAAAACTTATGTCACTTTGAGGTAACATATATGTCAACTTCAAGTCAGAGGCACGTCAATGTATGTCCAAGGGTTTGGAGGATAGAGATATTTTAATTTTTCGAGATTATTTGAAAGTCAATTTTTGAAAAGGCAAATATCTCCCGATCTGTAGGAATGTGAGAGACAACACTTATGTCACTTTGAGGGTACGTATATGTCAACTTCATGTCAGAGTCACGTCAATGTATGTCCAAGGGTTTGGAGGATAGAGACATTTAAATTTTTCGAGATTATTCGAAAGTCAATTTTTGAAAAGGCAAATATCTCCCGATCTGTAGAAATCTGAGAGACAAAACTTATGTCACTTTGAGGTAACGTATATGTCAACTCCATGTCAGAGTCACGTCAATGTATGTCTAAGGGTTTGGAGGATAAAGACATTTTAATTTTTCGAAATTATTCTAAAGTCAATTTTTCAAAAGGCAAATATCTCCCGATCTGTAGGAATCTGAGAGACAAAACTTATGTCACTTTGAGGGAACGTATATATCAACTTCATGTCAGAGTCACGTCAATGTATGTCCAAGGGTTTGGAGGACTGAGGCATTTTAATTTTGCGAGATTATTGGAAAGTCAATTTTTGAAAATTCAAATATCTCGTGATCTGAAGGAATTTGAGAGACAACACTTATGTCACTTTGAGGGAACGTATATGTCAACTTCATGTCAGAGTCACGTCAATGTATGTTAAAAGGTTTGGAGGATAGAGACATTTTAATTTTTCGAGATTATTCGGAATCCAATTTTTGAAAATTCAAATATCTCCCGATCTGTAGGAATCTGAGAGACAAAACTTATGTCACTGTGAGGGAACGTATATGTCAACTTCATGTCAGAGTCACGTCAATGTATGTCCAAGGGGTTGTTGGAAAGAGATATTTTAATTTTTCGAGATTATTTGATAGTCAATTTTTGAAAAGGCAAATATCTCCCGATCTGTAGGAAACTGAGAGACAAACAATATGTCACTTTGAGGGAACGTATATGTCAACTTCATGTCAGATTCACGTCAATGTATGTCCAAGTGTTTGGAGGACAGAGGCATTTTAATTTTGCGAGATTTTTCGAAAGTCAATTTTTGAAAAGGCAAATATCTACCGATCTGTAGGAATCTGAGAGACAACACTTATGTCACTTTGAGGGAACGAATATGTCAACTTCATGTCAGAGTCACGTCAATGTATGTCCAAGGGTTTGGAGGATAGAGACATTTAAATCTTTCGAGATTATTCGAAAGTCATTTTATGAAAAGGCAAATATCTCCCGATCTGTAGGAATCTGAGAGACAAAACTTATGTCACTTTGAGGGAACGTATATGTCAACTTCATGTCAGATTCACGTTAATGTATGTCCAAGGGTTTGGAGGATAGAGATATTTTAATTTTTCGAGATTATTTGAAAGTCAATTTTTGAAAAGGCAAATATCTCCCGATCTGTAGGAATCTGAGAGACAACACTTATGTCACTTTGAGGGTACGTATATGTCAACTTCATGTCAGAGTCACGTCAATGTATGTCCAAGGGTTTGAAGGATAGAGACATTTTAATTTTTGGAGATTCTTCGAAAGTCAATTTTTGAAAAGGCAAATATCTCCCGATCTGTAAGAATCTGAGAGACAAACCTTATGTCACTTTGAGGTAACGTATATGTCAACTTCATGTAAGAGTCACGTCAATGTATGTCCAAGGGTTTCGAGGATAGAGACATTTTAATTTTTCGAGATTATTAAAAAGTCAATTTTTGAAAAGGCAAATATCTCCCGATCTGTAGGAATCTGAGAGACAAACCTTATGTCACTTTGAGGGAACGTATATGTCAACTCCATTTCAGAGTCACGTCACTGTATGTCCAAGGGTTTGGAGGATAGAGACATTTAAATTTTTCGAGATTATTCGAAAGTAAATTTTTGAAAAGGCAAATATCTCCCGATCTGTAGGAATCTGAGAGACAAAACTTATGTCACTTAGAGGGAACGTATATGTCAACTTCATGTCAGAGTCACGTCAATGTATGTCGAAGGGTTTGGAGGATAGAGACATTTTAATTTTTCGAAATTAATCTAAAGTCAATTTATCAAAAGGCAAATATCTCCCGATCTGTAGGAATCTGAGAGACAAAACTTATGTCACTTAGAGGGAACGTATATGTCAACTTCATGTCAGAGTCACGTCAATGTATGTCCAAGGGTTTGGAGGACTGAGGCATTTTAATTTTGCGAGATTATTGGCAAGTCAATTTTTGGAAATTCAAATATCTCCCGATCTGAAGGAATCTAAGAGACAACACTTATGTCACTTTGGGGGAACGTATATGTCAACTTCATGTCAGAGTCACGTCAATGTATGTCCAAAGGTATGGAGGATAGAGACATTTTAATTTTTCGAGATTATTCGAAAGTCAATTTTTGAAAAGGCAAATATCTCCCGATCTGTAGGAATCTGAGAGACAAAACTTATGTCACTTTGAGGGAACGTATATGTCAACTTCATGTCAGAGTCACGTCAATGTATGTCCAAGGGTTTGGAGGAAAGAGATATTTTGATTTTTCGAGATTATTTGATAGTCAATTTTTGAAAAGGCAAATATCTCCCGATCTGTAGGAAACTGAGAGACAAACAATATGTCACTTTGAGGGAACGTATATGTCAACTTCATGTCAGATTAACGTCAATGTATGTCCAAGTGTTTGGAGGACAGAGGCATTTTAATTTTGCGAGATTATTCGAAAGACAATTTCTGAAAAGGCAAATGTATCCCGATCTGTAGGAATCTGAGAGACAACACTTATGTCACTTTGAGGGAACGTATATGTCAACTTCCTGTCAGAGTCACGTCAATGTATGTGCAAGGGTTTGGAGGATAGAGATATTTTAATTTTTCGAGATTATTCGAAAGTCAATTTTTTAAAGGCAAATATCTCCAGATCTGTAGGAATCTGAAAGACAAAACCTATGCCACTTTGAGGGAACGTATATGTCAACTTCATGTCAGAGTCTCGTCAACGTATGTCCAAGAGTTTGGAGGATAGAGACATTTTAATTTTTCGAAATTATTCGAAAGTCAATTTTTGAAAAGGCAAATATCTCCCGATCTCTTTAATCTGAGAGACAAAACTTATGTCACTTTGAGGTAACGTATATGTCAACTTCAAGTCAGAGGCACGTCAATGTATGTCCAAGGGTTTGGAGGATAGAGATATTTTAATTTTTCGAGATTATTTGAAAGTCAATTTTTGAAAAGGCAAATATCTCCCGATCTCTTTAATCTGAGAGACAAAACTTATGTCACTTTGAGGTAACGTATATGTTAACTTCATGTCAGAGTCACGTCATTGTATGTCCAAGGGTTTGGAGGATAGAGACATTTTAATTTTTTGAGATTATTCGAAAGTCAATTTTTGTAAAGGCAAATATCTCCCGATCTGTAGGAACCTGAGAGACGAAACTTATGTCACTTTGAGGGAACGTATATGTCAACTTCGTGTCAGAGTCACGTCAATGTATGTCCAAGGGTTTGGAGGATAGAAACATTTAAATTTTTCGAGATTATTCGATAGTCAATTTTTGAAAAGTCAAATATCTCTGTGATCTGTAGGAATCTGAGAGACAAAAATTATGTCACTCTCAGGTAACGTATATGTCAACTTCATGTCAGGGTCACGTCATTGTATGTCCAAGGGTTTGGAGGATAGAGACATTTAAATTTTTCGAGATTATTCGAAAGTCAATTTTTGAAAAGGCAAATATCTCCCGATCTGTAGGAATCTGAGAGACAAATCTTATGTCACTTTGAGGTAACGTATATGTCAACTTCATGTCAGAGTCACGTCAATTTATGTCGAAGGGTTTCGAGGATAGAGACATTTTAATTATTCGAAATTATTCGAAAGTCAATTATTCAAAAGGCAAATATCTCGCGATCTGTAGGAATCTGAGAAACAAAACTTATGTCACTTTGAGGAAACGTATATGTCACCTTCATGTCAGAGTCACGTCAAAGTATGTCCAAGGGTTTGGAGGATAGAGGCATTTTAATTTTTCGAGATTATTCGAAAGTCAATTTCTGAAAAGGCAAATATCTCCCGATCTGTAGGAATCTGAGAGGCAAAACTTATGTCACTCTGAGGGAACGTATATGTCAACTTCATGTCAGAGTCACGCCAATGTATGTCCAAGGGGTTGGAGGAAAGAGATATTTTAATTTTTTGAGATTATTTGATAGTCAATTTTTGAAAAGGCAAATATCTCCCGATCTGTAGGAAACTGAGAGACAAACAATATGTCACTTTGAGGGAACGTATATGTCAACTTCATGTCAGATTCACGTCAATGTATGTCCAAGTGTTTGGAGGACAGAGGCATTTTAATTTTGGGAGATTATTCGAAAGTCAATTTTTGAAAAGGCAAATATCTCCCGATCTGTAGGAATCTGAGAGACAACACTTATGTCACTTTGAGGGAATGTATATGTCAACTTCATGTCAGAGTCACGTCAATGAATGTCCAAGGGTTTGGAGGATAGAGACATTTAAATTTTTCGAGATTATTCGTAAGTCAATTTATGAAAAGGCAAATATCTCCCGATCTGTAGGAATCTGAGAGACAAAACTTATGTCACTTTGAGGGAACGTATATGTCAACTTTATGTCAGAGTCACGTCAATGTATGTCCAAGGGTTTGAAGGAAAGAGGCATTTTTATTTTTCGAGATTATTCGAAAGTCAATTTTTGAAAAGGCAAATATCTCCCGATCTGTAGGAATCTGAGAGACAACACTTATGTCACTTTGAGGGTACGTATATGTCAACATCATGTCAGAGTCACGTCATTGTATGTCCAAGGGTTTGGAGGATAGAGACATTTAAATTTTTCGAGATTATTCGAAAGTCAATTTTTGAAAAGGCAAATATCTCCCGATCTGTAGGAATCTGAGAGACAAATCTTATGTCACTTTGAGGTAACGTATATGTCAACTTCATGTCAGAGTCACGTCAATTTATGTCGAAGGGTTTCGAGGATAGAGACATTTTAATTATTCGAAATTATTCGAAAGTCAATTATTCAAAAGGCAAATATCTCGCGATCTGTAGGAATCTGAGAAACAAAACTTATGTCACTTTGAGGAAACGTATATGTCACCTTCATGTCAGAGTCACGTCAAAGTATGTCCAAGGGTTTGGAGGATAGAGGCATTTTAATTTTTCGAGATTATTCGAAAGTCAATTTCTGAAAAGGCAAATATCTCCCGATCTGTAGGAATCTGAGAGACAAAACTTATGTCACTTTGAGGGAACTTATATGTCAACTTCATGTCAAATTCATGTCATTGTATGTGCGAGGGTTTGGAGTATAGAGACATTTTAATTTTTCGAGATTATTCGAAAGTCAATTTCTGAAAAGGCAAATATCTCCCGATCTGTAGGAATCTGAAAGACAAAACTTATATCACTTTGAGGGAACGTATATGTCAACTTCCTGTAAGAGTCGCGTCAATGTATATCCAAGGGTTTGGAGGATAGAGACATTGAAATTCTTCGAGATTATTCGAAAGTCAATTTTTAAAAGGCAAATATCTTCCGATCTGTAGGAATCTGAGAGACAAAACTAATATCGCTTTGAGGGAACGTATATGTCAAATTCCTGTCAGAGTCACGTCAATGTATGTCCAAGGGTTTGGATGATAGAGACATTTAATTTTTTATAGATTATTAGAAAGTCAATTTTTAAAAGGCAAATATCTCCCGATCTTAGGAATCTGAGAGACAAAACTTATGTCACTTTGAGGGAACGTATATGTCACCTTCATGTCAGAGTCACGTCAATATATGTGCAAGAGTTTGGAGGATAGAGACATTTAAATTTTTCGAGATTATTCGAAAGTCAATTTTTGAAAATGCAAATATCTCCCGATCTGTATAATCTAAGAAACAAAACTTATGTCACTTTGAGGGAACGTACATGTCAACTTCATGTCAGAGTCACTTCAATGTATGTCCAAGGTTTTGGAGGATAGAGACATTTAAATTTTTCGAGATTATTCGAAAGTCAATTTTTCAAAAGGCAAATATCTCCCGATCTGTAGGAATCTGAGAGGCAAAACTTATGTCACTCTGAGGGAACGTATATGTCAACTTCATGTCAGAGTCACGCCAATGTATGTCCAAGGGGTTGGAGGAAAGAGATATTTTAATTTTTTGAGATTATTTGATAGTCAATTTTTGAAAAGGCAAATATCTCCCGATCTGTAGGAAACTGAGAGACAAACAATATGTCACTTTGAGGGAACGTATATGTCAACTTCATGTCAGATTCACGTCAATGTATGTCCAAGTGTTTGGAGGACAGAGGCATTTTAATTTTGGGAGATTATTCGAAAGTCAATTTTTGAAAAGGCAAATATCTCCCGATCTGTAGGAATCTGAGAGACAACACTTATGTCACTTTGAGGGAATGTATATGTCAACTTCATGTCAGAGTCACGTCAATGAATGTCCAAGGGTTTGGAGGATAGAGACATTTAAATTTTTCGAGATTATTCGTAAGTCAATTTATGAAAAGGCAAATATCTCCCGATCTGTAGGAATCTGAGAGACAAAACTTATGTCACTTTGAGGGAACGTATATGTCAACTTCATGTCAGAGTCACATCAATGTTTGTCCAAGGGTTTTGAGGAGTGAAACATTTTAATTTTTCGAGATTATTCGAAAGACAATTTTTGAAAATGAAAATATCTTTCGATCTGTAGGAATCTGAGAGACAAAACTTATGTCACTTTGAAGGAACGTATATGTCAACTTCATGTCAGAGTCACGTCAATGTATGTCTAAGGATTTGGAGGATAGAGATATTTTAATTTTTCGAGATTATTCGAAAGTCAATTTTTGAAAAGGCAAATATCTCCCGATCTGTAGGTATCTGAGAGACAAAACTTATGTCACTTTGAGGGAAAGTATATGCCAACTTCATGTCAGATTCACGTCAAAGTATGTCCAAGGGTTTGGAGGATAAAGGCATTTAAATGTTTCGAGATTATTCGAAAGTCAATTTCTGAAAAGGCAAATATCTCTCGATCTGTAGGAATCTGAGAGACAAAACTTATGTCACTTTGAGGGAACGTATATGTAAACTTCATGTCAGAGTCACGTCAATGTAACGTCCAAGGGTTTAGAGGATAAACACATTTTAATTTTTCGATATTATTCCAAAGTCAATTTTTGAAAAGGCAAATATATCCCGATCTGTAGGAATCTGAGAGACAACACTTATGTCACTTTGAGGGAACGTATATGTCAACTTCATGTCAGAGTCACGTCAATGTATGTCCAAGGGTTTGGAGGATAGAGATATTTTAATTTTTAGAGATTATTCGAAAGTCAATTTTTGAAAAGGCAGATATCTCCCGATCTGTAGGAATCTGAGAGACAAAACTTATGTCACTTTGAGGGAACGTATATGTCAACTTCATGTCAGAGTCACTTCAATGTATGTCCAAGAGTTTGGAGGATAGAGACATTTTAATTTTTCGAGATTATTCGAAAGTCAATTTTTGAAAAGGCAAATATCTCCCAATCTGTTGGAATCTGAGAGACAAAACTTATGTCACTTTGAGGTAACGTACGAGGGTCGCTCATTAAATAATGCCCCACATTTTTTTTCTCAGCCAATAATGAATATAGAAAAGTGTACTTTTACATGCTTGAGATTTTATGTTTCCCGTGTTCGTGTACGGAGTTTCAAATGATTCCAACCGATGGCGGAGCTGTAGTGAACTGTTAAAATGGCGTCTGTGAACGACTCTCGTTACAAGCAACGAGCTGTAATTGAATTCTTTTTTGCTGAAAAAGAAACTGTGGTGAACATTCATAAACGTTTGTGTGCTGTGTATGGAAGCTGTGCAGTCGATAGGAGCACCGTTGGTCGCTGGGCTAAGAGAGTTAAAGCTTCAGGAAGTGAAGAAACCGAGCTCCATGATCTGCCGCGCTCTGGGCGTCCTGCCACAGCCACCACTCCAGACATGTTGAACCGCGCGGATGACATTATTCGTGAGGATCGGCGCGTCACAACTCGACAATTGGCCCAACAGCTTTCAGTCAGCAATGGAAGTGTAATTGCAATTATCCGGGCTCCTGCATATTCGAAGGTGTGCGCAAGAAGGGTTCCACGAAGTCTCACAGCAGACCACAGGATTCAAAGGAAAACAATTTCTTCTGAATTGTTGGAAGCGTTTTGATGCTGAGGGATCATTACAGGTGACGAAACCTGGATACACCACTTTAAGCCGGAGACAAAAAGGCAGTCAATGGAGTGGATTCACCCTCAATCACCGAGAAAGAAGAAATTCAAGACAACTCCCTCCGCCGGAATAGTCATGATGACTGTCTTTTGGGACAGTGATGGGTTCATTCTTGTGGATGTAATGCCAAGAGGTGCGAGACGCGTACATCGGGACCCTTGAACTCTCAAGAAGCGTTTCCGACGAGTTCGGCCTCACAAGCATACAGCAGAAATTTTGCTCCTGCACGACAATGCACGCCCTCACACAAGTCCGAGAACCCGGGAAGAAATCACCAAATTGGGTTGGACGGTGCTGCCCCATCCACCCTCCGACTTTCATCTCTTTGGGCCACTCAAAGATGCTATCCGCGGAACAAGATTTGAAGATGACGAGAGCGTGATTCAAGCAGTGAGGACATGGCTACGTGCACAGGACAAGAGCTGGTACCGGCAAGGCATGCATGCACTTGTTCCACGCTGGCGTAAAACCGTACAAGTTGATGGGGACTATGTGGAAAAATAGTATGTGTAAAGGAACCATTGATTTATATTGTCACTAAATTTCAGCCATCTTGAATAAATATATTCTGAGGAAAAAAATGTGGGGCATTACTTAATGAGCGACCCTCGTATATGTCAACTTCAAGTCAGAGGCACGTCAATGTGTGTCCAAGGGTTTGGAGGATAGAGATATTTTAATTTTTCGAGATTATTTGAAAGTCAATTTTTGAAAAGGCAAATATCTCCCGATCTGTAGGAATTTGAGAGACAACACTTATGTCACTTTGAGGGTACGTACATGTCAACTTCATGTCAGAGTCACGTCAATGTATGTCCAAGGGTTTGAAGGATAGAGACATTTTAATTTTTCGAGATTCTTCGAAAATCAATTTTTGAAAAGGCAAATATCTCCCGATCTGTAAGAATCTGAGAGACAAACCTTATGTCACTTTGAGGTAACGTATATGTCAACTTCATGTCAGAGTCACGTCAATGTATGTCCAAGGGTTTCGAGGATAAAGACATTTTAATTTTTCGAGATTATTAAAAAGTCAATTTTTGAAAAGGCAAATATCTCCCGATCTGTAGGAATCTGAGAGACAAAACTTATGTCACTTTGAGGTAACGTATATGTCAACTTCATGTCAGAGTCACGTCAATGTATGTCGAAGGGTTTGGAGGATAGAGACATTTCAATTTTTCGAAATTAATCTAAAGTCAATTTTTGAAAAGGCAAATATCTCCCGATCTGTAGGAATCTGAGAGACAAAAATTATGTCACTTTGAGGGAACGTATATGTCAACTTCATGTCAGAGTCACGTCAATGTATGTCCAAGAGTTTGGAGGATAGAGACATTTTAATTTTTCGAGATTATTCGAAAGTCAATTTTTGAAAAGGCAAATATCTCCCGATCTGTTGGAATCTGAGAGACGAAACTTATGTCACTTTGAGGTAACGTATATGTCAACTTCAAGTCAGAGGCACGTCAATGTATGTCCAAGGGTTTGGAGTATAGAGACATTTTAATTTTTTGAGATTATTCGTAAGTAAATTTTTGAAAAGGCAAATATATCCCGATCTGTAGGAATCTGAGATACAACACTTATGTCACTTTGAGGGAACGTATATGTCAACTTCATGTCAGAGTCACGTCAATGTATGTCCAAGGGTTTGGAGGATAGAGATACTTTAATTTTTCGAGATTATTCGAAAGTCAATTTTTTAAAAAGCAAATATCTTCCGATCTGTAGGAATCTGAGATACAAAACTTATGTCACTTTGAGGGAACGTATATGTCAACTTCATGTCAGAGTCACGTCAATGTATGTCCAAGAGTTTGGAGGATAGAGAAATTTTAATTTTTCGAGATTATTCGAAAGTCAATTTTTGAAAAGGCTAATATCTCCCGATCTGTTGGAATCTGAAAGACAAAACTTATGTCACTTTGAAGGAACGTATATGTCAACTTCATGTCAGAGTCACGTCAATGTATGTCCAAGGGTTTGGAGGATAGAGATATTTAAATTTTTCGAGATTATTCGAAAGTCAATTTTTGAAAAGGCAAATATCTCCCGATCTGTAAGTATCTGAGAGACAAAACTTATGTCACTTTGAGGGAACGTATATGTCAACTTCATGTCAGATTCACGTCAAAGTATGTTCAAGGGTTTGGAGGATAGAGGCATTTTAAATTTTTGAGATTATTTGAAAGTCAATTTTTGAAAAGGCAAATATATCCCGATCTGTAGGAATCTGAGAGACAACACTAATGTCACTTTGAGGGAACGTATATGTCAACTTCATGTCAGAGTCACGTCAATGTATGTCCAAGGGTTTGGAGGATAGAGACATTTAAATTTTTCGAGATTATTCCAAAGTCAATTTTTGAAAAGGCAAATATATCCCGATCTGTAGGAATCTGAGAGACAACACGTATGTCACTTTGAGGGAACGTATATGTCAACTTCATGTCAGAGTCACGTCAATGTATGTCCAAGGGTTTGGAGGATAGAAATATTTTAATTTTTCGAGATTATTCGAAAGTCAATTTTTGAAAAGGCAAATATCTCCCGATCTGTAGGAATCTGAGAGACAAAACTTATGTCACTTTGAGGGAATGTATATGTCAACTTCATGTCAGAGTCACGTCAATGTATGTCCAAGAGTTTGGAGGATAGAGACATTTGAATTTTTCGAGATTATTCGAAAGTCAATTTTTGAAAAGGCAAATATCTCCCGATCTGTTGGAATCTGAGAACAAAACTTATGTCACTTTGAGGTAACGTATATGTCAACTTCAAGTCAGAGGCACGTCAATGTATGTCCAAGGGTTTGGAGTATAGAGACATTTTAATTTTTCAAGATTATTCGAAAGTCAATTTCTGAAAAGGCAAATATCTCCCGATCTGTAGGAATCTGAGAGACAAAACTTATGTCACTTTGAGGGAATGTATATGTCAATTTCATGTCAGAGTCACGTCAATGTATGTCCAAGGGTTTGGAGGACTGAGGCATTTTAATTTTGCGAGATTATTCGAAAGTCAATTTTTGAAAAGGCAAATATCTCCCGATCTGTAGGAATCTGAGAGACAACACTTATGTCACTTTGAGGGAACGTATATGTCAACTTCATATCAGAGTCACGTCAATGTATGTCCAAGGGTTTGGAGGATAGAGACATTTTAATTTTTCGAGATTATTCGAAAGTCAATTTTTAAAAGGCAAATATCTTCCGATCTGTAGGAATCTGAGAGACAAAACTAATATCGCTTTGAGGGAACGTATATGTCAAATTCCTGTCAGAGTCACGTCAATGTATGTCCAAGGGTTTGGATGATAGAGACATTTAATTTTTTATAGATTATTAGAAAGTCAATTTTTAAAAGGCAAATATCTCCCGATCTTAGGAATCTGAGAGACAAAACTTATGTCACTTTGAGGGAACGTATATGTCACCTTCATGTCAGAGTCACGTCAATGTATGTGCAAGAGTTTGGAGGATAGAGACATTTAAATTTTTCGAGATTATTCGAAAGTCAATTTTTGAAAATGCAAATATCTCCCGATCTGTATAATCTAAGAAACAAAACTTATGTCACTTTGAGGGAACGTACATGTCAACTTCATGTCAGAGTCACTTCAATGTATGTCCAAGGTTTTGGAGGATAGAGACATTTAAATTTTTCGAGATTTTTCGAAAGTCAATTTTTCAAAAGGCAAATATCTCCCGATCTGTAGGAATCTGAGAGGCAAAACTTATGTCACTCTGAGGGAACGTATATGTCAACTTCATGTCAGAGTCACGCCAATGTATGTCCAAGGGGTTGGAGGAAAGAGATATTTTAATTTTTTGAGATTATTTGATAGTCAATTTTTGAAAAGGCAAATATCTCCCGATCTGTAGGAAACTGAGAGACAAACAATATGTCACTTTGAGGGAACGTATATGTCAACTTCATGTCAGATTCACGTCAATGTATGTCCAAGTGTTTGGAGGACAGAGGCATTTTAATTTTGGGAGATTATTCGAAAGTCAATTTTTGAAAAGGCAAATATCTCCCGATCTGTAGGAATCTGAGAGACAACACTTATGTCACTTTGAGGGAATGTATATGTCAACTTCATGTCAGAGTCACGTCAATGAATGTCCAAGGGTTTGGAGGATAGAGACATTTAAATTTTTCGAGATTATTCGTAAGTCAATTTATGAAAAGGCAAATATCTCCCGATCTGTAGGAATCTGAGAGACAAAACTTATGTCACTTTGAGGGAACGTATATGTCAACTTTATGTCAGAGTCACGTCAATGTATGTCCAAGGGTTTGAAGGAAAGAGGCATTTTTATTTTTCGAGATTATTCGAAAGTCAATTTTTGAAAAGGCAAATATCTCCCGATCTGTAGGAATCTGAGAGACAACACTTATGTCACTTTGAGGGTACGTATATGTCAACTTCATGTCAGAGTCACGTCATTGTATGTCCAAGGGTTTGGAGGATAGAGACATTTAAATTTTTCGAGATTATTCGAAAGTCAATTTTTGAAAAGGCAAATATCTCCCGATCTGTAGGAATCTGAGAGACAAATCTTATGTCACTTTGAGGTAACGTATATGTCAACTTCATGTCAGAGTCACGTCAATTTATGTCGAAGGGTTTCGAGGATAGAGACATTTTAATTATTCGAAATTATTCGAAAGTCAATTATTCAAAAGGCAAATATCTCGCGATCTGTAGGAATCTGAGAAACAAAACTTATGTCACTTTGAGGAAACGTATATGTCACCTTCATGTCAGAGTCACGTCAAAGTATGTCCAAGGGTTTGGAGGATAGAGGCATTTTAATTTTTCGAGATTATTCGAAAGTCAATTTCTGAAAAGGCAAATATCTCCCGATCTGTAGGAATCTGAGAGACAAAACTTATGTCACTTTGAGGGAACTTATATGTCAACTTCATGTCAAATTCATGTCATTGTATGTGCGAGGGTTTGGAGTATAGAGACATTTTAATTTTTCGAGATTATTCGAAAGTCAATTTCTGAAAAGGCAAATATCTCCCGATCTGTAGGAATCTGAAAGACAAAACTTATATCACTTTGAGGGAACGTATATGTCAACTTCCTGTAAGAGTCGCGTCAATGTATATCCAAGGGTTTGGAGGATAGAGACATTGAAATTCTTCGAGATTATTCGAAAGTCAATTTTTAAAAGGCAAATATCTTCCGATCTGTAGGAATCTGAGAGACAAAACTAATATCGCTTTGAGGGAACGTATATGTCAAATTCCTGTCAGAGTCACGTCAATGTATGTCCAAGGGTTTGGATGATAGAGACATTTAATTTTTTATAGATTATTAGAAAGTCAATTTTTAAAAGGCAAATATCTCCCGATCTTAGGAATCTGAGAGACAAAACTTATGTCACTTTGAGGGAACGTATATGTCACCTTCATGTCAGAGTCACGTCAATGTATGTGCAAGAGTTTGGAGGATAGAGACATTTAAATTTTTCGAGATTATTCGAAAGTCAATTTTTGAAAATGCAAATATCTCCCGATCTGTATAATCTAAGAAACAAAACTTATGTCACTTTGAGGGAACGTACATGTCAACTTCATGTCAGAGTCACTTCAATGTATGTCCAAGGTTTTGGAGGATAGAGACATTTAAATTTTTCGAGATTATTCGAAAGTCAATTTTTCAAAAGGCAAATATCTCCCGATCTGTAGGAATCTGAGAGGCAAAACTTATGTCACTCTGAGGGAACGTATATGTCAACTTCATGTCAGAGTCACGCCAATGTATGTCCAAGGGGTTGGAGGAAAGAGATATTTTAATTTTTTGAGATTATTTGATAGTCAATTTTTGAAAAGGCAAATATCTCCCGATCTGTAGGAAACTGAGAGACAAACAATATGTCACTTTGAGGGAACGTATATGTCAACTTCATGTCAGATTCACGTCAATGTATGTCCAAGTGTTTGGAGGACAGAGGCATTTTAATTTTGGGAGATTATTCGAAAGTCAATTTTTGAAAAGGCAAATATCTCCCGATCTGTAGGAATCTGAGAGACAACACTTATGTCACTTTGAGGGAATGTATATGTCAACTTCATGTCAGAGTCACGTCAATGAATGTCCAAGGGTTTGGAGGATAGAGACATTTAAATTTTTCGAGATTATTCGTAAGTCAATTTATGAAAAGGCAAATATCTCCCGATCTGTAGGAATCTGAGAGACAAAACTTATGTCACTTTGAGGGAACGTATATGTCAACTTCATGTCAGAGTCACATCAATGTTTGTCCAAGGGTTTTGAGGAGTGAAACATTTTAATTTTTCGAGATTATTCGAAAGACAATTTTTGAAAAGGAAAATATCTTTCGATCTGTAGGAATCTGAGAGACAAAACTTATGTCACTTTGAAGGAACGTATATGTCAACTTCATGTCAGAGTCACGTCAATGTATGTCTAAGGATTTGGAGGATAGAGATATTTTAATTTTTCGAGATTATTCGAAAGTCAATTTTTGAAAAGGCAAATATCTCCCGATCTGTAGGTATCTGAGAGACAAAACTTATGTCACTTTGAGGGAAAGTATATGCCAACTTCATGTCAGATTCACGTCAAAGTATGTCCAAGGGTTTGGAGGATAAAGGCATTTAAATGTTTCGAGATTATTCGAAAGTCAATTTCTGAAAAGGCAAATATCTCTCGATCTGTAGGAATCTGAGAGACAAAACTTATGTCACTTTGAGGGAACGTATATGTAAACTTCATGTCAGAGTCACGTCAATGTAACGTCCAAGGGTTTAGAGGATAAACACATTTTAATTTTTCGATATTATTCCAAAGTCAATTTTTGAAAAGGCAAATATATCCCGATCTGTAGGAATCTGAGAGACAACACTTATGTCACTTTGAGGGAACGTATATGTCAACTTCATGTCAGAGTCACGTCAATGTATGTCCAAGGGTTTGGAGGATAGAGATATTTTAATTTTTAGAGATTATTCGAAAGTCAATTTTTGAAAAGGCAAATATCTCCCGATCTGTAGGAATCTGAGAGACAAAACTTATGTCACTTTGAGGGAACGTATATGTCAACTTCATGTCAGAGTCACTTCAATGTATGTCCAAGAGTTTGGAGGATAGAGACATTTTAATTTTTCGAGATTATTCGAAAGTCAATTTTTGAAAAGGCAAATAACTCCCAATCTGTTGGAATCTGAGAGACAAAACTTATGTCACTTTGAGGTAACGTACGAGGGTCGCTCATTAAATAATGCCCCACATTTTTTTTCTCAGCCAATAATGAATATAGAAAAGTGTACTTTTACATGCTTGAGATTTTATGTTTCCCGTGTTCGTGTACGGAGTTTCAAATGATTCCAACCGATGGCGGAGCTGTAGTGAACTGTTAAAATGGCGTCTGTGAACGACTCTCGTTACAAGCAACGAGCTGTAATTGAATTCTTTTTTGCTGAAAAAGAAACTGTGGTGAACATTCATAAACGTTTGTGTGCTGTGTATGGAAGCTGTGCAGTCGATAGGAGCACCGTTGGTCGCTGGGCTAAGAGAGTTAAAGCTTCAGGAAGTGAAGAAACCGAGCTCCATGATCTGCCGCGCTCTGGGCGTCCTGCCACAGCCACCACTCCAGACATGTTGAACCGCGCGGATGCCATTATTCGTGAGGATCGGCGCGTCACAACTCGACAATTGGCCCAACAGCTTTCAGTCAGCAATGGAAGTGTAATTGCAATTATCCGGGCTCTTGCATATTCGAAGGTGTGCGCAAGAAGGGTTCCACGAAGTCTCACAGCAGACCACAGGATTCAAAGGAAAACAATTTCTTCTGAATTGTTGGAAGCGTTTTGATGCTGAGGGATCATTACAGGTGACGAAACCTGGATACACCACTTTAAGCCGGAGACAAAAAGGCAGTCAATGGAGTGGATTCACCCTCAATCACCGAGAAAGAAGAAATTCAAGACAACTCCCTCCGCCGGAATAGTCATGATGACTGTCTTTTGGGACAGTGATGGGTTCATTCTTGTGGATGTAATGCCAAGAGGTGCGAGACGCGTACATCGGGACCCTGGAACTCTCAAGAAGCGTTTCCGACGAGTTCGGCCTCACAAGCATACAGCAGAAATTTTGCTCCTGCACGACAATGCACGCCCTCACACAAGTCCGAGAACCCGGGAAGAAATCACCAAATTGGGTTGGACGGTGCTGCCCCATCCACCCTCCGACTTTCATCACTTTAAGCCACTCAAAGATGCTATCCGCGGAACAAGATTTGAAGATGACGAGAGCGTGATTCAAGCAGTGAGGACATGGCTACGTGCACAGGACAAGAGCTGGTACCGGCAAGGCATGCATGCACTTGTTCCACGCTGGCGTAAAACCGTACAAGTTGATGGGGACTATGTGGAAAAATAGTATGTGTAAAGGAACCATTGATTTATATTGTCACTAAATTTCAGCCATCTTGAATAAATATATTCTGAGGAAAAAAATGTGGGGCATTACTTAATGAGCGACCCTCGTATATGTCAACTTCAAGTCAGAGGCACGTCAATGTGTGTCCAAGGGTTTGGAGGATAGAGATATTTTAATTTTTCGAGATTATTTGAAAGTCAATTTTTGAAAAGGCAAATATCTCCCGATCTGTAGGAATTTGAGAGACAACACTTATGTCACTTTGAGGGTACGTACATGTCAACTTCATGTCAGAGTCACGTCAATGTATGTCCAAGGGTTTGAAGGATAGAGACATTTTAATTTTTCGAGATTCTTCGAAAATCAATTTTTGAAAAGGCAAATATCTCCCGATCTGTAAGAATCTGAGAGACAAACCTTATGTCACTTTGAGGTAACGTATATGTCAACTTCATGTCAGAGTCACGTCAATGTATGTCCAAGGGTTTCGAGGATAAAGACATTTTAATTTTTCGAGATTATTAAAAAGTCAATGTTTGAAAAGGCAAATATCTCCCGATCTGTAGGAATCTGAGAGACAAAACTTATGTCACTTTGAGGTAACGTATATGTCAACTTCATGTCAGAGTCACGTCAATGTATGTCGAAGGGTTTGGAGGATAGAGACATTTCAATTTTTCGAAATTAATCTAAAGTCAATTTTTGAAAAGGCAAATATCTCCCGATCTGTAGGAATCTGAGAGACAAAAATTATGTCACTTTGAGGGAACGTATATGTCAACTTCATGTCAGAGTCACGTCAATGTATGTCCAAGAGTTTGGAGGATAGAGACATTTTAATTTTTCGAGATTATTCGAAAGTCAATTTTTGAAAAGGCAAATATCTCCCGATCTGTTGGAATCTGAGAGACGAAACTTATGTCACTTTGAGGTAACGTATATGTCAACTTCAAGTCAGAGGCACGTCAATGTATGTCCAAGGGTTTGGAGTATAGAGACATTTTAATTTTTTGAGATTATTCGTAAGTAAATTTTTGAAAAGGCAAATATATCCCGATCTGTAGGAATCTGAGATACAACACTTATGTCACTTTGAGGGAACGTATATGTCAACTTCATGTCAGAGTCACGTCAATGTATGTCCAAGGGTTTGGAGGATAGAGATACTTTAATTTTTCGAGATTATTCGAAAGTCAATTTTTTAAAAAGCAAATATCTTCCGATCTGTAGGAATCTGAGATACAAAACTTATGTCACTTTGAGGGAACGTATATGTCAACTTCATGTCAGAGTCACGTCAATGTATGTCCAAGAGTTTGGAGGATAGAGAAATTTTAATTTTTCGAGATTATTCGAAAGTCAATTTTTGAAAAGGCTAATATCTCCCGATCTGTTGGAATCTGAAAGACAAAACTTATGTCACTTTGAAGGAACGTATATGTCAACTTCATGTCAGAGTCACGTCAATGTATGTCCAAGGGTTTGGAGGATAGAGATATTTAAATTTTTCGAGATTATTCGAAAGTCAATTTTTGAAAAGGCAAATATCTCCCGATCTGTAAGTATCTGAGAGACAAAACTTATGTCACTTTGAGGGAACGTATATGTCAACTTCATGTCAGATTCACGTCAAAGTATGTTCAAGGGTTTGGAGGATAGAGGCATTTTAAATTTTTGAGATTATTTGAAAGTCAATTTTTGAAAAGGCAAATATATCCCGATCTGTAGGAATCTGAGAGACAACACTAATGTCACTTTGAGGGAACGTATATGTCAACTTCATGTCAGAGTTACGTCAATGTATGTCCAAGGGTTTGGAGGATAGAGACATTTAAATTTTTCGAGATTATTCCAAAGTCAATTTTTGAAAAGGCAAATATATCCCGATCTGTAGGAATCTGAGAGACAACACGTATGTCACTTTGAGGGAACGTATATGTCAACTTCATGTCAGAGTCACGTCAATGTATGTCCAAGGGTTTGGAGGATAGAAATATTTTAATTTTTCGAGATTATTCGAAAGTCAATTTTTGAAAAGGCAAATATCTCCCGATCTGTAGGAATCTGAGAGACAAAACTTATGTCACTTTGAGGGAATGTATATGTCAACTTCATGTCAGAGTCACGTCAATGTATGTCCAAGAGTTTGGAGGATAGAGACATTTGAATTTTTCGAGATTATTCGAAAGTCAATTTTTGAAAAGGCAAATATCTCCCGATCTGTTGGAATCTGAGAGACAAAACTTATGTCACTATGAGGTAACGTATATGTCAACTTCAAGTCAGAGGCACGTCAATGTATGTCCAAGGGTTTGGAGTATAGAGACATTTTAATTTTTCAAGATTATTCGAAAGTCAATTTCTGAAAAGGCAAATATCTCCCGATCTGTAGGAATCTGAGAGACAAAACTTATGTCACTTTGAGGGAATGTATATGTCAATTTCATGTCAGAGTCACGTCAATGTATGTCCAAGGGTTTGGAGGACTGAGGCATTTTAATTTTGCGAGATTATTCGAAAGTCAATTTTTGAAAAGGCAAATATCTCCCGATCTGTAGGAATCTGAGAGACAACACTTATGTCACTTTGAGGGAACGTATATGTCAACTTCATATCAGAGTCACGTCAATGTATGTCCAAGGGTTTGGAGGATAGAGACATTTTAATTTTTCGAGATTATTCGAAAGTCAATTTATGAAAAGGAAAATATCTCCCGATCTGTAGGAATCTGAGAGACAAAACTTATGTCACTTTGAGGGAACGTATATGTCAACTTCATGTCAGAGTCACGTCAATATATGTCCAAGGGTTTGGAGGAGTGAGACATTTTAATTTTTCGAGATTATTCGAAAGTCAATTTTTGAAAAGGCAAATATCTCCCGATCTGTTGGAATCTTAGAGACAAAACTTATGTCACTTTGAGGGAACGTTTATGTCACCTTCATGTCAGAGTCACGTCAATGTATGTCCAAGGGTTTGGAGGACTGAGGCATTTAAATTTTGCGAGATTATTGGAAAGTAAATTTTTGAAAATTCAAATATCTCCCGATCTGAAGGAATCTGAGAGACAACACTTATGTCACTTTGAGGGAACGTATATGTCAACTTCATGTCATATTCACGTCAAAGTATGTCCAAGGGTTTGGAGGATAGAGGCATTTTAATTTTTCGAGATTATTCGAAAGTCAATTTCTGAAAAGGCAAATATCTCCCGATCTGTAGGAATCTGAGAGACAAAACTTATGTCACTTTGAGGGAACGTATATGTCAACTTCATGTCAGATTCATGTTATTGTATGTCCGAGGGTTTGGAGTATAGAGACATTTTAATTTTTCGAGATTATTCGAAAGTCAATTTCTGAAAAGGCAAATATCTCCCGATCTGTAGGAATCTGAGAGACAAAACTTATGTCACTTTGAGGGAACGTATATGTCAACTTCATGTCAGAGTCACGTCAATGTATGTCCAAGAGTTTAGAGGATAAACACATTTTAATTTTTCGATATTATTCCAAAGTCAATTTTTGAAAAGGCAAATATATCCCGATCTGTAGGAATCTGAGAGACAACACTTATGTCACTTTGAGGGAACGTATATGTCAACTTCATGTCAGAGTCACGTCAATGTATGTCCAAGGGTTTGGAGGATAGAGATATTTTAATTTTTAGAGATTATTCGAAAGTCAATTTTTGAAAAGGCAAATATCTTCCGATCTGTAGGAATCTGAGAGACAAAACTTATGACACTTTGAGGGAACGTATATGTCAACTTCATGTCAGAGTCACGTCAATGTATGTCCAAGAGTTTGGAGGATAGAGACATTTTAATTTTTCGAGATTATTCGAAAGTCAATTTTTTAAAAGGCAAATATCTCCCAATTTGTTGGAATCTGAGAGACAAAACTTATGTCACTTTGAGGTAACGTATATGTCAACTTCAAGTCAGAGGCACGTCAATGTATGTCCAAGGGTTTGGAGGATAGAGATATTTCAATTTTTCGAGATTATTTGAAAGTCAATTTTTTAAAAGGCAAATATCTCCCGATCTGTAGGAATTTGAGAGACAACACTTATGTCACTTTGAGGGTACGTACATGTCAACTTCATGTCAGAGTCACGTCAATGTATGTCCAAGGGTTTGAAGGATAGAGACATTTTAATTTTTCGAGATTCTTCGAAAATCAATTTTTGAAAAGGCAAATATCTCCCGATCTGTAAGAATCTGAGAGACAAACCTTATGTCACTTTGAGGTAACGTATATGTCAACTTCATGTCAGAGTCACGTCAATGTATGTCCAAGGGTTTCGAGGATAGAGACATTTTAATTTTTCGAGATTATTAAAAAGTCAATTTTTGAAAAGGCAAATATCTCCCGATCTGTAGGAATCTGAGACACAAACCTTATGTCACTTTGAGGGAACGTATATGTCAACTTCATTTCAGAGTCACGTCAATGTATGTCCAAGGGTTTGGAGGATAGAGACATTTAAATTTTTCGAGATTATTCGAAAATCAATTTTTGAAAAGGCAAATATCTCCCGATCTGTAGGAATCTGAGAGACAAAACTTATGTCACTTTGAGGTAACGTATATGTCAACTTCATGTCAGAGTCACGTCAATGTATGTCGAAGGGTTTGGAGGATAGAGACATTTCAATTTTTCGAAATTAATCTAAAGTCAATTTTTGAAAAGGCAAATATCTCCCGATCTGTAGGAATCTGAGAGACAAAACTTATGTCACTTTGAGGGAACGTATATGTCAACTTCATGTCAGAGTCACGTCAATGTATGTCCAAGAGTTTGGAGGATAGAGACATTTTAATTTTTCGAGATTATTCGTAAGAAAATTTTTGAAAAGGCAAATATATCCCGATCTGTAGGAATCTGAGAGACAACACTTATGTCACTTTGAGGGAACGTATATGTCAACTTCATGTCAGAGTCACGTCAATGTATGTCCAAGGGTTTGGAGGATAGAGATATTTTAATTTTTCGAGATTATTCGAAAGTCAATTTTTTAAAAAGCAAATATCTTCCGATCTGTAGGAATCTGAGAGACAAAACTTATATCACTTTGAGGGAACGTATATGTCAACTTCCTGTCATTGTCGCGTCAATGTATATCCAAGGGTTTGGAGGATAGAGACATTGAAATTCTTCGAGATTATTCGAAAGTCAATTTTTAAAAGGCAAATATCTTCCGATCTGTAGGAATCTGAGAGACAAAACTAATATCGCTTTGAGGGAACGTATATGTCAATTTTCCTGTCAGAGTCTCGTCAATGTATGTCCAAGGGTTTGGATGATAGAGACATTTAATTTTTTATAGATTATTAGAAAGTCAATTTTTAAAAGGCAAATATCTCCCGATCTTACTAATCTGAGAGACAAAACTTATGTCACTTTGAGGGAACGTATATGTCACCTTCATGTCAGAGTCACGTCAATGTATGTGCAAGAGTTTGGAGGATAGAGACATTTAAATTTTTCGAGATTATTCGAAAGTCAATTTTTGAAAATGCAAATATCTCCCGATCTGTATAATCTAAGAAACAAAACTTATGTCACTTTGAGGGAACGTATATGTCAACTTCATGTCAGAGTCACTTCAATGTATGTCCAAGGTTTTGGAGGATAGAGACATTTAAATTTTTCGAGATTATTCGAAAGTCAATTTTTCAAAAGGCAAATATCTCCCGATCTGTATTAATCTGAGAAGCAAAACTTATGTCACTCTGAGGGAACGTATATGTCAACTTCATGTCAGAGTCACGTCAATGTATGTCCAAGGGGTTGGAGGAAAGAAATATTTTAATTTTTTGTGATTATTTGATAGTCAATTTTTGAAAAGGCAAATATCTCCCGATCTGTAGGAAACTGAGAGACAAACAATATGTCACTTTGAGGGAACGTATATGTCAACTTCATGTCAGATTCACGTCAATGTATGTCCAAGTGTTTGGAGGACAGAGGCATTTTAATTTTGGGAGATTATTCGAAAGTCAATTTTTGAAAAGGCAAATATCTCCCGATCTGTAGGAATCTGAGAGACAACACTTATGTCACTTTGAGGGAACGTATATGTCAACTTCATGTCAGAGTCACGTCAATGTATGTCCAAGGGTTTGGAGGATAGAGACATTTAAATTTTTCGAGATTATTCGTAAGTCAATTTATGAAAAGGCAAATATCTCCCGATCTGTAGGAATCTGAGAGACAAAACTTATGTCACTTTGAGGGAACGTATATGTCAACTTCATGTCAGAGTCACATCAATGTATGTCCAAGGGTTTGGAGGAGTGAAACATTTTAATTTTTCGAGATTATTCGAAAGACAATTTTTGAAAAGGAAAATATCTTTCGATCTGTAGGAATCTGAGAGACAAAACTTATGTCACTTTGAAGGAACGTATATGTCAACTTCATGTTAGAGTCACGTCAATGTATGTCTAAGGATTTGGAGGATAGAGATATTTTAATTTTTCGAGATTATTCGAAAGTCAATTTCTGAAAAGGCAAATATCTCCCGATCTGTAGGTATCTGAGAGACAAAACTTATGTCACTTTGAGGGAACGTATATGCCAACTTCATGTCAGATTCACGTCAAAGTATGTCCAAGGGTTTGGAGGATAAAGGCATTTAAATGTTTCGAGATTATTCGAAAGTCAATTTCTGAAAAGGCAAATATCTCTCGATCTGTAGGAATCTGAGAGACAAACCTTATGTCACTTTGAGGGAACGTATATGTCAACTTCATGTCAGAGTCACGTCAATGTATGTCCAAGAGTTTGGAGGATAGAGACATTTTAATTTTTCGTGATTATTCGAAAGTCAATTTTTGAAAAGGCAAATATCTCCCAATCTGTTGGAATCTGAGAGACAAAACTTATGTCACTTTGAGGTAACGTATATGTCAACTTCAAGTCAGAGGCACGTCAATGTATGTCCAAGGGTTTGGAGGATAGAGATATTTCAATTTTTCGAGATTATTTGAAAGTCAATTTTTTAAAAGGCAAATATCTCCCGATCTGTAGGAATTTGAGAGACAACACTTATGTCACTTTGAGGGTACGTACATGTCAACTTCATGTCAGAGTCACGTCAATGTATGTCCAAGGGTTTGAAGGATAGAGACATTTTAATTTTTCGAGATTCTTCGAAAATCAATTTTTGAAAAGGCAAATATCTCCCGATCTGTAAGAATCTGAGAGGTAAACCTTATGTCACTTTGAGGTAACGTATATGTCAACTTCATGTCAGAGTCACGTCAATGTATGTCCAAGGGTTTCGAGGATAGAGACATTTTAATTTTTCGAGATTATTAAAAAGTCAATTTTTGAAAAGGCAAATATCTCCCGATCTGTAGGAATCTGAGAGACAAACCTTATGTCACTTTGAGGGAACGTATATGTCAACTTCATTTCAGAGTCACGTCAATGTATGTCCAAGGGTTTGGAGGATAGAGACATTTAAATTTTTCGAGATTATTCGAAAATCAATTTTTGAAAAGGCAAATATCTCCCGATCTGTAGGAATCTGAGAGACAAAACTTATGTCACTTTGAGGTAACGTATATGTCAACTTCATGTCAGAGTCACGTCAATGTATGTAGAAGGGTTTGGAGGATAGAGACATTTCAATTTTTCGAAATTAATCTAAAGTCAATTTTTGAAAAGGCAAATATCTCCCGATCTGTAGGAATCTGAGAGACAAAACTTATGTCACTTTGAGGGAACGTATATGTCAACTTCATGTCAGAGTCACGTCAATGTATGTCCAAGAGTTTGGAGGATAGAGACATTTTAATTTTTCGAGATTATTCGAAAGTCAATTTTTGAAAAGGCAAATATCTCCCGATCTGTTGGAATCTGAGAGACGAAACTTATGTCACTTTGAGGTAACGTATATGTCAACTTCAATTCAGAGGCACGTCAATGTATGTCCAAGGGTTTGGAGTATAGAGACATTTTAATTTTTTGAGATTATTCGTAAGTAAATTTTTGAAAAGGCAAATATATCCCGATCTGTAGGAATCTGAGAGACAACACTTATGTCACTTTGAGGGAACGTATATGTCAACTTCATGTCAGAGTCACGTCAATGTATGTCCAAGGGTTTGGAGGATAGAGATATTTTAATTTTTCGAGATTATTCGAAAGTCAATTTCTTAAAAAGCAAATATCTTCCGATCTGTAGGAATCTGAGAGACAAAACTTATGTCACTTTGAGGGAACGCATATGTGAACTTCATGTCATAGTCACGTCAATGTATGTCCAAGAGTTTGGAGGATAGAGAAATTTAAATTTTTCGAGATTATTCGAAAGTCAATTTTTGAAAAGGCAAATATCTCCCGATCTGTTGGAATCTGAAAGACAAAACTTATGTCACTTTGAAGGAACGTATATGTCAACTTCATGTCAGAGTCACGTCAATGTATGTCCAAGGGTTTGGAGGATAGAGATATTTTAATTTTTCGAGATTATTCGAAAGTCAATTTTTGAAAAGGCAAATATCTTCCGATCTGTAAGTATCTGAGAGACAAAACTTATGTCACTTTGAGGGAACGTATATGTCAACTTCATGTCAGATTCACGTCAAAGTATGTCCAAGGGTTTGGAGGATAGAGGCATTTTAATTTTTTGAGATTATTCGAAAGTCAATTTTTGAAAAGGCAAATATATCCCGATCTGTAGGAATCTGAGAGACAACACTAATGTCACTTTGAGGGAACGTATATGTCAACTTCATGTCAGAGTCACGTCAATGTATGTCCAAGTGTTTGGAGGATAGAGATATTTTAATTTTTCGAGATTATTCGAAAGTCAATTTTTGAAAAGGCAAATATCTCCCGATCTGTAGGAATCTGAGAGACAAAACTTATGTCACTTTGAGGTAACGTATATGTCAACTTCAGGTCAGAGGCTCGTCAATGTATGTCCAAGGGTTTGGAGGATAGAGATATTTTAATTTTTCGAGATTATTTGAAAGTCAATTTCTGAAAAGGCAAATATCTCCCGATCTGTAGGAATCTGAGAGACAACACTTATGTCACTTTGAGGGAACGTATATGTCAACTTCATGTCAGAGTCACGTCAATGTATGTCCAAGGGTTTGGAGGATAGAGACATTTAAATTTTTCGAGATTATTCGAAAGTCAATTTATGAAAAGGCAAATATCCTCCGATCTGTAGGAATCTGAAAGACAAACCTTATGTCACTTTGAGGGAACGTATATGTCAACTTCATGTCAGAGTCACGTCAATGTATGTCCAAGGGTTTGGAGAATAGAGATTTAAATTTTTCGAGATTATTCGAAAGTCAATTTTTGTAAAAGGCAAATATCTCCCGATCTGTAGGAATTTGAGAGGCAAAACTTATGTCACTTTGAGGTAACGTATATGTCAACTTCATGTCAGAGTCACGTCAATGTATGTCGAAGAGTTTGGAGGATAGAGACATTTTAATTTTTCGAAATTATTCTAAAGTCAATTTTTCAAAAGGCAAATATCTCCCGATCTGTAGGAATCTGAGAGACAAAACTTATGTCACTTTGAGGGAATGTATATGTCAATTTCATGTCAGAGTCACGTCAATGTATGTCCAAGGGTTTGGAGGTCTGAGGCATTTTAATTTTGCGAGATTATTGGAAAGTCAATTTTTGAAAATTCAATTATCTCCCGATCTGAAGGAATCTGAGAGACAACACTTATGTCACTTTGAGGGAATGTATATGTCAACTTCATGTCAGATTCACGTCAATGTATGTCCAAGTGTTTGGAGGACAGAGGCATTTTAATTTTGGGAGATTATTCGAAAGTCAATTTTTGAAAAGGCAAATATCTCCCGATCTGTAGGAATCTGAGAGACAACACTTATGTCACTTTGAGGGAACGTATATGTCAACTTCATGTCAGAGTCACGTCAATGTATGTCCAAGGGTTTGGAGGATAGAGACATTTAAATTTTTCGAGATTATTCGTAAGTCAATTTATGAAAAGGCAAATATCTCCCGATCTGTAGGAATCTGAGAGACAAAACTTATGTCACTTTGAGGGAACGTATATGTCAACTTCATGTCAGAGTCACATCAATGTATGTCCAAGGGTTTGGAGGAGTGAAACATTTTAATTTTTCGAGATTATTCGAAAGACAATTTTTGAAAAGAAAAATATCTTTCGATCTGTAGGAATCTGAGAGACAAAACTTATGTCACTTTGAAGGAACGTATATGTCAACTTCATGACAGAGTCACGTCAATGTATGTCTAAGGATTTGGAGGATAGAGACATTTTAATTTTTCGTGATTATTCGAAAGTCAATAATTGAAAAGGCAAATACCTCCCAATCTGTTGGAATCTGAGAGACAAAACTTATGTCACTTTGAGGTAACGTATATGTCAACTTCAAGTCAGAGGCACGTCAATGTATGTCTAAGGGTTTGGAGGATAGAGATATTTCAATTTTTCGAGATTATTTGAAAGTCAATTTTTTAAAAGGCAAATATCTCCCGATCTGTAGGAATTTGAGATACAACACTTATGTCACTTTGAGGGTACGTACATGTCAACTTCATGTCAGAGTCACGTCAATGTATGTCCAAGGGTTTGAAGGATAGAGACATTTTAATTTTTCGAGATTCTTCGAAAATCAATTTTTGAAAAGGCAAATATCTCCCGATCTGTAAGAATCTGAGAGGTAAACCTTATGTCACTTTGAGGTAACGTATATGTCAACTTCATGTCAGAGTCACGTCAATGTATGTCCAAGGGTTTCGAGGATAGAGACATTTTAATTTTTCGAGATTATTAAAAAGTCAATTTTTGAAAAGGCAAATATCTCCCGATCTGTAGGAATCTGAGAGACAAACCTTATGTCACTTTGAGGGAACGTATATGTCAACTTCATTTCAGAGTCACGTCAATGTATGTCCAAGGGTTTGGAGGATAGAGACATTTAAATTTTTCGAGATTATTCGAAAATCAATTTTTGAAAAGGCAAATATCTCCCGATCTGTAGGAATCTGAGAGACAAAACTTATGTCACTTTGAGGTAACATATATGTCAACTTCATGTCAGAGTCACGTCAATGTATGTCCAAGGGTTTCGAGGATAGAGACATTTTAATTTTTCGAGATTATTAAAAAGTCAATTTTTGAAAAGGCAAATATCTCCCGATCTGTAGGAATCTGAGACACAAACCTTATGTCACTTTGAGGGAACGTATATGTCAACTTCATTTCAGAGTCACGTCAATGTATGTCCAAGGGTTTGGAGGATAGAGACATTTAAATTTTTCGAGATTATTCGAAAATCAATTTTTGAAAAGGCAAATATCTCCCGATCTGTAGGAATCTGAGAGACAAAACTTATGTCACTTTGAGGTAACGTATATGTCAACTTCATGTCAGAGTCACGTCAATGTATGTCGAAGGGTTTGGAGGATAGAGACATTTCAATTTTTCGAAATTAATCTAAAGTCAATTTTTGAAAAGGCAAATATCTCCCGATCTGTAGGAATCTGAGAGACAAAACTTATGTCACTTTGAGGGAACGTATATGTCAACTTCATGTCAGAGTCACGTCAATGTATGTCCAAGAGTTTGGAGGATAGAGACATTTTAATTTTTCGAGATTATACGAAAGTCAATTTTTGAAAAGGCAAATATCTCCCGATCTGTTGGAATCTGAGAGACGAAACTTATGTCACTTTGAGGTAACGTATATGTCAACTTCAAGTCAGAGGCACGTCAATGTATGTCCAAGGGTTTGGAGTATAGAGACATTTTAATTTTTTGAGATTATTCGTAAGAAAATTTTTGAAAAGGCAAATATATCCCGATCTGTAGGAATCTGAGAGACAACACTTATGTCACTTTGAGGGAACGTATATGTCAACTTCATGTCAGAGTCACGTCAATGTATGTCCAAGGGTTTGGAGGATAGAGATATTTTAATTTTTCGAGATTATTCGAAAGTCAATTTTTTAAAAAGCAAATATCTTCCGATCTGTAGGAATCTGAGAGACAAAACTTATATCACTTTGAGGGAACGTATATGTCAACTTCCTGTCAGAGTCGCGTCAATGTATATCCAAGGGTTTGGAGGATAGAGACATTGAAATTCTTCGAGATTATTCGAAAGTCAATTTTTAAAAGGCAAATATCTTCCGATCTGTAGGAATCTGAGAGACAAAACTAATATCGCTTTGAGGGAACGTATATGTCACCTTCATGTCAGAGTCACGTCAATGTATGTGCAAGAGTTTGGAGGATAGAGACATTTAAATTTTTCGAGATTATTCGAAAGTCAATTTTTGAAAATGCAAATATCTCCCGATCTGTATAATCTAAGAAACAAAACTTATGTCACTTTGAGGGAACGTATATGTCAACTTCATGTCAGAGTCACTTCAATGTATGTCCAAGGTTTTGGAGGATAGAGACATTTAAATTTTTCGAGATTATTCGAAAGTCAATTTTTCAAAAGTCAAATATCTCCCGATCTGTATTAATCTGAGAGGCAAAACTTATGTCACTCTGAGGGAACGTATATGTCAACTTCATGTCAGAGTCACGTCAATGTATGTCCAAGGGGTTGGAGGAAAGAAATATTTTAATTTTTTGTGATTATTTGATAGTCAATTTTTGAAAAGGCAAATATCTCCCGATCTGTAGGAAACTGAGAGACAAACAATATGTCACTTTGAGGGAACGTATATGTCAACTTCATGTCAGATTCACGTCAATGTATGTCCAAGTGTTTGGAGGACAGAGGCATTTAAATTTTGGGAGATTATTCGAAAGTCAATTTTTGAAAAGGCAAATATCTCCCGATCTGTAGGAATCTGAGAGACAACACTTATGTCACTTTGAGGGAACGTATATGTCAACTTCATGTCAGAGTCACGTCAATGTATGTCCAAGGGTTTGGAGGATAGAGACATTTTAATTTTTCGAGATTATTCGAAAGTCAATTTATGAAAAGGCAAATATCTCCCAATCTGTAGGAATCTGAGAGACAACACTTATGTCACATTGAGGGAACGTATATGTCAACTTCATGTCAGAGTCACATCAATGTATGTCCAAGGGTTTGGAGGAGTGAAACATTTTAATTTTTCGAGATTATTCAAAAGACAATTTTTGAAAAGGAAAATATCTTTCGATCTGTAGGAATCTGAGAGACAAAACTTATGTCACTTTGAAGGAACGTATATGTCAACTTCATGTCAGAGTCACGTCAATGTATGTCTAAGGATTTGGAGGATAGAGATATTTTAATTTTTCGAGATTATTCGAAAGTCAATTTTTGAAAAGGCAAATATCTCCCGATCTGTAGGTATCTGAGAGACAAAACTAATGTCACTTTGAGGGAACGTATATGCCAACTTCATGTCAGATTCACGTCAAAGTATGTCCAAGGGTTTGGAGGATAAAGTCATTTAAATGTTTCGAGATTATTCGAAAGTCAATTTCTGAAAAGGCAAATATCTCTCGATCTGTAGGAATCTGAGAGACAAAACTTATGTCACTTTGAGGGAACGTATATGTAAACTTCATGTCAGAGTCACGTCAATGTAACGTCCAAGGGTTTAGAGGATAAACACATTTTAATTTTTCGATATTATTCCAAAGTCAATTTTTGAAAAGGCAAATATATCCCGATCTGTAGGAATCTGAGAGACAACACATATGTCACTTTGAGGGAACGCATATGTCAACTTCATGTCAGAGTCACGTCAATGTATGTCCAAGGGTTTGGAGGATAGAGATATTTTAATTTTTAGAGATTATTCGAAAGTCAATTTTTGAAAAGGCAAATATCTCCCGATCTGTAGGAATCTGAGAGACAAACCTTATGTCACTTTGAGGGAACGTATATGTCAACTTCATGTCAGAGTCACGTCAATGTATGTCCAAGAATTTGGAGGATAGAGACATTTAAATTTTTCGTGATTATTCGAAAGTCAATTTTTGAAAAGGCAAATATCTCCCAATCTGTTGGAATCTGAGAGACAAAACTTATGTCACTTTGAGGTAACGTATATGTCAACTTCAAGTCAGAGGCACGTCAATGTATGTCCAAGGGTTTGGAGGATAGAGATATTTCAATTTTTCGAGATTATTTGAAAGTCAATTTTTTAAAAGGCAAATATCTCCCGATCTGTAGGAATTTGAGAGACAACACTTATGTCACTTTGAGGGTACGTACATGTCAACTTCATGTCAGAGTCACGTCAATGTATGTCCAAGGGTTTGAAGGATAGAGACATTTTAATTTTTCGAGATTCTTCGAAAATCAATTTTTGAAAAGGCAAATATCTCCCGATCTGTAAGAATCTGAGAGGTAAACCTTATGTCACTTTGAGGTAACGTATATGTCAACTTCATGTCAGAGTCACGTCAATGTATGTCCAAGGGTTTCGAGGATAGAGACATTTTAATTTTTCGAGATTATTAAAAAGTCAATTTTTGAAAAGGCAAATATCTCCCGATCTGTAGGAATCTGAGAGACAAACCTTATGTCACTTTGAGGGAACGTATATGTCAACTTCATTTTAGAGTCACGTCAATGTATGTCCAAGGGTTTGGAGGATAGAGACATTTAAATTTTTCGAGATTATTCGAAAATCAATTTTTGAAAAGGCAAATATCTCCCGATCTGTAGGAATCTGAGAGACAAAACTTATGTCACTTTGAGGTAACATATATGTCAACTTCATGTCAGAGTCACGTCAATGTATGTCCAAGGGTTTCGAGGATAGAGACATTTTAATTTTTCGAGATTATTAAAAAGTCAATTTTTGAAAAGGCAAATATCTCCCGATCTGTAGGAATCTGAGACACAAACCTTATGTAACTTTGAGGGAACGTATATGTCAACTTCATTTCAGAGTCACGTCAATGTATGTCCAAGGGTTTGGAGGATAGAGACATTTAAATTTTTCGAGATTATTCGAAAATCAATTTTTGAAAAGGCAAATATCTCCCGATCTGTAGGAATCTGAGAGACAAAACTTATGTCACTTTGAGGTAACGTATATGTCAACTTCATGTCAGAGTCACGTCAATGTATGTCGAAGGGTTTGGAGGATAGAGACATTTCAATTTTTCGAAATTAATCTAAAGTCAATTTTTGAAAAGGCAAATATCTCCCGATCTGTAGGAATCTGAGAGACAAAACTTATGTCACTTTGAGGGAACGTATATGTCAACTTCATGTCAGAGTCACGTCAATGTATGTCCAAGAGTTTGGAGGATAGAGACATTTTAATTTTTCGAGATTATTCGAAAGTCAATTTTTGAAAAGACAAATATCTCCCGATCTGTTGGAATCTGAGAGACGAAACTTATGTCACTTTGAGGTAACGTATATGTCAACTTCAAGTCAGAGGCACGTCAATGTATGTCCAAGGGTTTGGAGTATAGAGACATTTTAATTTTTTGAGATTATTCGTAAGAAAATTTTTGAAAAGGCAAATATATCCCGATCTGTAGGAATCTGAGAGACAACACTTATGTCACTTTGAGGGAACGTATATGTAAACTTCATGTCAGAGTCACGTCAATGTATGTCCAAGGGTTTGGAGGATAGAGATATTTTAATTTTTCGAGATTATTCGAAAGTCAATTTTTTAAAAAGCAAATATCTTCCGATCTGTAGGAATCTGAGAGACAAAACTTATATCACTTTGAGGGAACGTATATGTCAACTTCCTGTCAGAGTCGCGTCAATGTATATCCAAGGGTTTGGAGGATAGAGACATTGAAATTCTTCGAGATTATTCGAAAGTCAATTTTTAAAAGGCAAATATCTTCTGATCTGTAGGAATCTGAGAGACAAAACTAATATCGCTTTGAGGGAACGTATATGTCACCTTCATGTCAGAGTCACGTCAATGTATGTGCAAGAGTTTGGAGGATAGAGACATTTAAATTTTTCGAGATTATTCGAAAGTCAATTTTTGAAAATGCAAATATCTCCCGATCTGTATAATCTAAGAAACAAAACTTATGTCACTTTGAGGGAACGTATATGTCAACTTCATGTCAGAGTCACTTCAATGTATGTCCAAGGTTATGGAGGATAGAGACATTTAAATTTTTCGAGATTATTCGAAAGTCAATTTTTCAAAAGTCAAATATCTCCCGATCTGTATTAATCTGAGAGGCAAAACTTATGTCACTCTGAGGGAACGTATATGTCAACTTCATGTCAGAGTCACGTCAATGTATGTCCAAGGGGTTGGAGGAAAGAAATATTTTAATTTTTTGTGATTATTTGATAGTCAATTTTTGAAAAGGCAAATATCTCCCGATCTGTAGGAAACTGAGAGACAAACAATATGTCACTTTGAGGGAACGTATATGTCAACTTCATGTCAGATTCACGTCAATGTATGTCCAAGGGTTTGAAGGATAGAGACATTTTAATTTTTCGAGATTCTTCGAAAATCAATTTTTGAAAAGGCAAATATCTCCCGATCTGTAAGAATCTGAGAGGTAAACCTTATGTCACTTTGAGGTAACGTATATGTCAACTTCATGTCAGAGTCACGTCAATGTATGTCCAAGGGTTTCGAGGATAGAGACATTTTAATTTTTCGAGATTATTAAAAAGTCAATTTTTGAAAAGGCAAATATCTCCCGATCTGTAGGAATCTGAGAGACAAACCTTATGTCACTTTGAGGGAACGTATATGTCAACTTCATTTTAGAGTCACGTCAATGTATGTCCAAGGGTTTGGAGGATAGAGACATTTAATTTTTTCGAGATTATTCGAAAATCAATTTTTGAAAAGGCAAATATCTCCCGATCTGTAGGAATCTGAGAGACAAAACTTATGTCACTTTGAGGTAACATATATGTCAACTTCATGTCAGAGTCACGTCAATGTATGTCCAAGGGTTTCGAGGATAGAGACATTTTAATTTTTCGAGATTATTAAAAAGTCAATTTTTGAAAAGGCAAATATCTCCCGATCTGTAGGAATCTGAGACACAAACCTTATGTAACTTTGAGGGAACGTATATGTCAACTTCATTTCAGAGTCACGTCAATGTATGTCCAAGGGTTTGGAGGATAGAGACATTTAAATTTTTCGAGATTATTCGAAAATCAATTTTTGAAAAGGCAAATATCTCCCGATCTGTAGGAATCTGAGAGACAAAACTTATGTCACTTTGAGGTAACGTATATGTCAACTTCATGTCAGAGTCACGTCAATGTATGTCGAAGGGTTTGGAGGATAGAGACATTTCAATTTTTCGAAATTAATCTAAAGTCAATTTTTGAAAAGGCAAATATCTCCCGATCTGTAGGAATCTGAGAGACAAAACTTATGTCACTTTGAGGGAACGTATATGTCAACTTCATGTCAGAGTCACGTCAATGTATGTCCAAGAGTTTGGAGGATAGAGACATTTTAATTTTTCGAGATTATTCGAAAGTCAATTTTTGAAAAGACAAATATCTCCCGATCTGTTGGAATCTGAGAGACGAAACTTATGTCACTTTGAGGTAACGTATATGTCAACTTCAAGTCAGAGGCACGTCAATGTATGTCCAAGGGTTTGGAGTATAGAGACATTTTAATTTTTTGAGATTATTCGTAAGAAAATTTTTGAAAAGGCAAATATATCCCGATCTGTAGGAATCTGAGAGACAACACTTATGTCACTTTGAGGGAACGTATATGTAAACTTCATGTCAGAGTCACGTCAATGTATGTCCAAGGGTTTGGAGGATAGAGATATTTTAATTTTTCGAGATTATTCGAAAGTCAATTTTTTAAAAAGCAAATATCTTCCGATCTGTAGGAATCTGAGAGACAAAACTTATATCACTTTGAGGGAACGTATATGTCAACTTCCTGTCAGAGTCGCGTCAATGTATATCCAAGGGTTTGGAGGATAGAGACATTGAAATTCTTCGAGATTATTCGAAAGTCAATTTTTAAAAGGCAAATATCTTCTGATCTGTAGGAATCTGAGAGACAAAACTAATATCGCTTTGAGGGAACGTATATGTCACCTTCATGTCAGAGTCACGTCAATGTATGTGCAAGAGTTTGGAGGATAGAGACATTTAAATTTTTCGAGATTATTCGAAAGTCAATTTTTGAAAATGCAAATATCTCCCGATCTGTATAATCTAAGAAACAAAACTTATGTCACTTTGAGGGAACGTATATGTCAACTTCATGTCAGAGTCACTTCAATGTATGTCCAAGGTTATGGAGGATAGAGACATTTAAATTTTTCGAGATTATTCGAAAGTCAATTTTTCAAAAGTCAAATATCTCCCGATCTGTATTAATCTGAGAGGCAAAACTTATGTCACTCTGAGGGAACGTATATGTCAACTTCATGTCAGAGTCACGTCAATGTATGTCCAAGGGGTTGGAGGAAAGAAATATTTTAATTTTTTGTGATTATTTGATAGTCAATTTTTGAAAAGGCAAATATCTCCCGATCTGTAGGAAACTGAGAGACAAACAATATGTCACTTTGAGGGAACGTATATGTCAACTTCATGTCAGATTCACGTCAATGTATGTCCAAGTGTTTGGAGGACAGAGGCATTTTAATTTTGGGAGATTATTCGAAAGTCAATTTATGAAAAGGCAAATATCTCCCAATCTGTAGGAATCTGAGAGACAACACTTATGTCACATTGAGGGAACGTATATGTCAACTTCATGTCAGAGTCACATCAATGTATGTCCAAGGATTTGGAGGAGTGAAACATTTTAATTTTTCGAGATTATTCAAAAGACAATTTTTGAAAAGGAAAATATCTTTCGATCTGTAGGAATCTGAGAGACAAAACTTATGTCACTTTGAAGGAACGTATATGTCAACTTCATGTCAGAGTCACGTCAATGTATGTCTAAGGATTTGGAGGATAAAGGCATTTAAATGTTTCGAGATTATTCGAAAGTCAATTTCTGAAAAGGCAAATATCTCTCGATCTGTAGGAATCTGAGAGACAAAACTTATGTCACTTTGAGGGAACGTATATGTAAACTTCATGTCAGAGTCACGTCAATGTAACGTCCAAGGGTTTAGAGGATAAACACATTTTAATTTTTCGATATTATTCCAAAGTCAATTTTTGAAAAGGCAAATATATCCCGATCTGTAGGAATCTGAGAGACAACACTTATGTCACTTTGAGGGAACGCATATGTCAACTTCATGTCAGAGTCACGTCAATGTATGTCCAAGGGTTTGGAGGATAGAGATATTTTAATTTTTAGAGATTATTCGAAAGTCAATTTTTGAAAAGGCAAATATCTCCCGATCTGTAGGAATCTGAGAGACAAACCTTATGTCACTTTGAGGGAACGTATATGTCAACTTCATGTCAGAGTCACGTCAATGTATGTCCAAGAATTTGGAGGATAGAGACATTTAAATTTTTCGTGATTATTCGAAAGTCAATTTTTGAAAAGGCAAATATCTCCCAATCTGTTGGAATCTGAGAGACAAAACTTATGTCACTTTGAGGTAACGTATATGTCAACTTCAAGTCAGAGGCACGTCAATGTATGTCCAAGGGTTTGGAGGATAGAGATATTTAAATTTTTCGAGATTATTTGAAAGTCAATTTTTTAAAAGGCAAATATCTCCCGATCTGTAGGAATTTGAGAGACAACACTTATGTCACTTTGAGGGTACGTACATGTCAACTTCATGTCAGAGTCACGTCAATGTATGTCCAAGGGTTTGAAGGATAGAGACATTTTAATTTTTCGAGATTCTTCGAAAATCAATTTTTGAAAATTCAAATATCTCCCGATCTGTAAGAATCTGAGAGGTAAACCTTATGTCACTTTGAGGTAACGTATATGTCAACTTCATGTCAGAGTCACGTCAATGTATGTCCAAGGGTTTCGAGGATAGAGACATTTTAATTTTTCGAGATTATTAAAAAGTCAATTTTTGAAAAGGCAAATATCTCCCGATCTGTAGGAATCTGAGAGACAAAACTTATGTCACTTTGAGGGAACGTATATGTCAACTTCATTTTAGAGTCACGTCAATGTATGTCCAAGGGTTTGGAGGATAGAGACATTTAAATTTTTCGAGATTATTCGAAAATCAATTTTTGAAAAGGCAAATATCTCCCGATCTGTAGGAATCTGAGAGACAAAACTTATGTCACTTTGAGGTAACATATATGTCAACTTCATGTCAGAGTCACGTCAATGTATGTCCAAGGGTTTCGAGGATAGAGACATTTTAATTTTTCGAGATTATTAAAAAGTCAATTTTTGAAAAGGCAAATATCTCCCGATCTGTAGGAATCTGAGACACAAACCTTATGTAACTTTGAGGGAACGTATATGTCAACTTCATTTCAGAGTCACGTCAATGTATGTCCAAGGGTTTGGAGGATAGAGACATTTAAATTTTTCGAGATTATTCGAAAATCAATTTTTGAAAAGGCAAATATCTCCCGATCTGTAGGAATCTGAGAGACAAAACTTATGTCACTTTGAGGTAACGTATATGTCAACTTCATGTCAGAGTCACGTCAATGTATGTCGAAGGGTTTGGAGGATAGAGACATTTCAATTTTTCGAAATTAATCTAAAGTCAATTTTTGAAAAGGCAAATATCTCCCGATCTGTAGGAATCTGAGAGACAAAACTTATGTCACTTTGAGGGAACGTATATGTCAACTTCATGTCAGAGTCACGTCAATGTATGTCCAAGAGTTTGGAGGATAGAGACATTTTAATTTTTCGAGATTATTCGAAAGTCAATTTTTGAAAAGACAAATATCTCCCGATCTGTTGGAATCTGAGAGACGAAACTTATGTCACTTTGAGGTAACGTATATGTCAACTTCAAGTCAGAGGCACGTCAATGTATGTCCAAGGGTTTGGAGTATAGAGACATTTTAATTTTTTGAGATTATTCGTAAGAAAATTTTTGAAAAGGCAAATATATCCCGATCTGTAGGAATCTGAGAGACAACACTTATGTCACTTTGAGGGAACGTATATGTAAACTTCATGTCAGAGTCACGTCAATGTATGTCCAAGGGTTTGGAGGATAGAGATATTTTAATTTTTCGAGATTATTCGAAAGTCAATTTTTTAAAAAGCAAATATCTTCCGATCTGTAGGAATCTGAGAGACAAAACTTATATCACTTTGAGGGAACGTATATGTCAACTTCCTGTCAGAGTCGCGTCAATGTATATCCAAGGGTTTGGAGGATAGAGACATTGAAATTCTTCGAGATTATTCGAAAGTCAATTTTTAAAAGGCAAATATCTTCTGATCTGTAGGAATCTGAGAGACAAAACTAATATCGCTTTGAGGGAACGTATATGTCACCTTCATGTCAGAGTCACGTCAATGTATGTGCAAGAGTTTGGAGGATAGAGACATTTAAATTTTTCGAGATTATTCGAAAGTCAATTTTTGAAAATGCAAATATCTCCCGATCTGTATAATCTAAGAAACAAAACTTATGTCACTTTGAGGGAACGTATATGTCAACTTCATGTCAGAGTCACTTCAATGTATGTCCAAGGTTATGGAGGATAGAGACATTTAAATTTTTCGAGATTATTCGAAAGTCAATTTTTCAAAAGTCAAATATCTCCCGATCTGTATTAATCTGAGAGGCAAAACTTATGTCACTCTGAGGGAACGTATATGTCAACTTCATGTCAGAGTCACGTCAATGTATGTCCAAGGGGTTGGAGGAAAGAAATATTTTAATTTTTTGTGATTATTTGATAGTCAATTTTTGAAAAGGCAAATATCTCCCGATCTGTAGGAAACTGAGAGACAAACAATATGTCACTTTGAGGGAACGTATATGTCAACTTCATGTCAGATTCACGTCAATGTATGTCCAAGTGTTTGGAGGACAGAGGCATTTTAATTTTGGGAGATTATTCGAAAGTCAATTTATGAAAAGGCAAATATCTCCCAATCTGTAGGAATCTGAGAGACAACACTTATGTCACATTGAGGGAACGTATATGTCAACTTCATGTCAGAGTCACATCAATGTATGTCCAAGGATTTGGAGGAGTGAAACATTTTAATTTTTCGAGATTATTCAAAAGACAATTTTTGAAAAGGAAAATATCTTTCGATCTGTAGGAATCTGAGAGACAAAACTTATGTCACTTTGAAGGAACGTATATGTCAACTTCATGTCAGAGTCACGTCAATGTATGTCTAAGGATTTGGAGGATAAAGGCATTTAAATGTTTCGAGATTATTCGAAAGTCAATTTCTGAAAAGGCAAATATCTCTCGATCTGTAGGAATCTGAGAGACAAAACTTATGTCACTTTGAGGGAACGTATATGTAAACTTCATGTCAGAGTCACGTCAATGTAACGTCCAAGGGTTTAGAGGATAAACACATTTTAATTTTTCGATATTATTCCAAAGTCAATTTTTGAAAAGGCAAATATATCCCGATCTGTAGGAATCTGAGAGACAACACTTATGTCACTTTGAGGGAACGCATATGTCAACTTCATGTCAGAGTCACGTCAATGTATGTCCAAGGGTTTGGAGGATAGAGATATTTTAATTTTTAGAGATTATTCGAAAGTCAATTTTTGAAAAGGCAAATATCTCCCGATCTGTAGGAATCTGAGAGACAAACCTTATGTCACTTTGAGGGAACGTATATGTCAACTTCATGTCAGAGTCACGTCAATGTATGTCCAAGAATTTGGAGGATAGAGACATTTAAATTTTTCGTGATTATTCGAAAGTCAATTTTTGAAAAGGCAAATATCTCCCAATCTGTTGGAATCTGAGAGACAAAACTTATGTCACTTTGAGGTAACGTATATGTCAACTTCAAGTCAGAGGCACGTCAATGTATGTCCAAGGGTTTGGAGGATAGAGATATTTAAATTTTTCGAGATTATTTGAAAGTCAATTTTTTAAAAGGCAAATATCTCCCGATCTGTAGGAATTTGAGAGACAACACTTATGTCACTTTGAGGGTACGTACATGTCAACTTCATGTCAGAGTCACGTCAATGTATGTCCAAGGGTTTGAAGGATAGAGACATTTTAATTTTTCGAGATTCTTCGAAAATCAATTTTTGAAAATTCAAATATCTCCCGATCTGTAAGAATCTGAGAGGTAAACCTTATGTCACTTTGAGGTAACGTATATGTCAACTTCATGTCAGAGTCACGTCAATGTATGTCCAAGGGTTTCGAGGATAGAGACATTTTAATTTTTCGAGATTATTAAAAAGTCAATTTTTGAAAAGGCAAATATCTCCCGATCTGTAGGAATCTGAGAGACAAACTTTATGTCACTTTGAGGGAACGTATATGTCAACTTCATTTCAGAGTCACGTCAAAGTATGTCCAATGTTTTGGAGGATAGAGACATTTAAATTTTTCGAGATTATTCGAAAATCAATTTTTGAAAAGGCAAATATCTCCCGATCTGTAGGAATCTGAGAGAGAAAACTTATGTCACTTTGAGGTAACGTATATGTCAACTTCATGTCAGAGTCACGTCAATGTATGTAGAAGGGTTTGGAGGATAGAGACATTTCAATTTTTCGAAATTAATCTAAAGTCAATTTTTGAAAAGGCAAATATCTCCCGATCTGTAGGAATCTGAGAGGCAAAACTTATGTCACTTTGAGGGAACGTATATGTCAACTTCATGTCAGAGTCACGTCAATGTATGTCCAAGAGTTTGGAGGATAGAGACATTTTAATTTTTCGAGATTATTCGAAAGTCAATTTTTGAAAATTCAAATATCTCCCGATCTGTTGGAATCTGAGAGACGAAACTTATGTCACTTTGAGGTAACGTATATGTCAACTTCAATTCAGAGGCACGTCAATGTATGTCCAAGGGTTTGGAGTATAGAGACATTTTAATTTTTTGAGATTATTCGTAAGTAAATTTTTGAAAAGGCAAATATATCCCGATCTGTAGGAATCTGAGAGACAACACTTATGTCACTTTGAGGGAACGTATATGTCAACTTCATGTCAGAGTCACGTCAATGTATGTCGAAGGGTTTGGAGGATAGAGATATTTTAATTTTTCGAGATTATTCGAAAGTCAATTTTTTAAAAAGCAAATATCTTCCGATCTCTAGGAATCTGAGAGACAAAACTTATGTCACTTTGAGGGAACGTATATGTGAACTTCATGTCATAGTCACGTCAATGTATGTGAAAGAGTTTGGAGGATAGAGAAATTTTAATTTTTCGAGATTATTCGAAAGTCAATTTTTGAAAAGGCAAATATCTCCCGATCTGTTGAAATCTAAAAGACAAAACTTATGTCACTTTGAAGGAACGTATATGTCAACTTCATGTCAGAGTCACGTCAATGTATGTCCAAGGGTTTGGAGGATAGAGATATTTGAATTTTTCGAGATTATTCGAAAGTCAATTTTTGAAAAGGCAAATATCTTCCGATCTGTAAGTATCTGAGAGACAACACTAATGTCACTTTGAGGGAACGTATATGTCAACTTCATGTCAGAGTCACGTCAAAGTATGTCCAAGGGTTTGGAGGATAGAGGCATTTTAATTTATTGAGATTATTCGAAAGTCAATTTTTGAAAAGGCAAATATATCCCGATCTGTAGGAATCTGAGAGACAACACTAATGTCACTTTGAGGGAACGTATATGTCAACTTCATGTCAGAGGCTCGTCAATGTATGTCCAAGGGTTTGGAGGATAGAGATATTTTAATTTTTCGAGATTATTTGAAAGTCAATTTTTGAAAAGGCAAATATCTCCCGATCTGTAGGAATCTGAGAGACAACACTTATGTCACTTTGTGGGAACGTATATGTCAACTTCATGTCAGAGTCACGTCAATGTATGTCCAAGGGTTTGGAGGATATAGACATTTAAATTTTTCGAGATTATTCGAAAGTCAATTTATGAAAAGGCAAATATCCTCCGATCTGTAGGAATCTGAAAGACAAACCTTATGTCACTTTGAGGGAACGTATATGTCAACTTCATGTCAGAGTCACGTCAATGTATGTCCAAGGGTTTGGAGAATAGAGATTTAAATTTTTCGAGATTATTCGAAAGTCAATTTTTGTAAAAGGCAAATATCTCCCGATCTGTAGGAATTTGAGAGGCAAAACTTATGTCACTTTGAGGTAACGTATATGTCAACTTCATGTCAGAGTCACGTCAATGTATGTCGAAGGGTTTGGAGGATAGAGACATTTTAATTTTTCGAAATTATTCTAAAGTCAATTTTTCAAAAGGCAAATATCTCCCGATCTGTAGGAATCTGAGAGACAAAACTTATGTCACTTTGAGGGAATGTATATGTCAATTTTATGTCAGAGTCACGTCAATGTATGTCCAAGGGTTTGGAGGTCTGAGGCATTTTAATTTTGCGAGATTATTGGAAAGTCAATTTTTGAAAATTCAATTATCTCCCGATCTGAAGGAATCTGAGAGACAACACTTATGTCACTTTGAGGGAATGTATATGTCAACTTCATGTCAGATTCACGTCAATGTATGTCCAAGTGTTTGGAGGACAGAGGCATTTTAATTTTGGGAGATTATTCGAAATTCAATTTTTGAAAAGGCAAATATCTCCCGATCTGTAGGAATCTGAGAGACAACACTTATGTCACTTTGAGGGAACGTATATGTCAACTTCATGTCAGAGTCACGTCAATGTATGTCCAAGGGTTTGGAGGATAGAGACATTTAAATTTTTCGAGATTATTCGAAAGACAATTTTTGAAAAGGAAAATATCTTTCGATCTGTAGGAATCTGAGAGACAAAACTTATGTCACTTTGAAGGAACTTATATGTCAACTTCATGTCAGAGTCACGTCAATGTATGTCTAAGGATTTGGAGGATAGAGACATTTTAATTTTTCGTGATTATTCGAAAGTCAATTTTTGAAAAGGCAAATACCTCCCAATCTGTTGGAATCTGAGAGACAAAACTTATGTCACTTTGAGGTAACGTATATGTCAACTTCAAGTCAGAGGCACGTCAATGTATGTCTAAGGGTTTGGAGGATAGAGATATTTCAATTTTTCGAGATTATTTGAAAGTCAATTTTTTAAAAGGCAAATATCTTTCGATCTGTAGGAATCTGAGAGACAAAACTTATGTCACTTTGAAGGAACGTATATGTCAACTTCATGTCAGAGTCACGTCAATGTATGTCTAAGGATTTGGAGGATAGAGACATTTTAATTTTTCGTGATTATTCGAAAGTCAATTTTTGAAAAGGCAAATACCTCCCAATCTGTTGGAATCTGAGAGACAAAACTTATGTCACTTTGAGGTAACGTATATGTCAACTTCAAGTCAGAGGCACGTCAATGTATGTCTAAGGGTTTGGAGGATAGAGATATTTCAATTTTTCGAGATTATTTGAAAGTCAATTTTTTAAAAGGCAAATATCTCCCGATCTGTAGGAATTTGAGAGACAACACTTATGTCACTTTGAGGGTACGTACATGTCAACTTCATGTCAGAGTCACGTCAATGTATGTCCAAGGGTTTGAAGGATAGAGACATTTTAATTTTTCGAGATTCTTCGAAAATCAATTTTTGAGAAGGCAAATATCTCCCGATCTGTAAGAATCTGAGAGGTAAACCTTATGTCACTTTGAGGTAACGTATATGTCAACTTCATGTCAGAGTCACATCAATGTATGTCCAAGGGTTTCGAGGATAGAGACATTTAAATTTTTCGAGATTATTAAATAGTCAATTTTTGAAAAGGCAAATATCTCCCGATCTGTAGGAATCTGAGAGACAAACCTTATGTCACTTTGAGGGAACGTATATGTCAACTTCATTTCAGAGTCACGTCAATGTATGTCCAAGGGTTTGGAGGATAGAGACATTTAAATTTTTCGAGATTATTCGAAAATCAATTTTTGAAAAGGCAAATATCTCCCGATCTGTAGGAATCTGAGAGACAAAACTTATGTCACTTTGAGGTAACGTATATGTCAACTTCATGTCAGAGTCACGTCAATGTATGTAGAAGGGTTTGGAGGATAGAGACATTTCAATTTTTCGAAATTAAACTAAAGTCAATTTTTGAAAAGGCAAATATCTCCCGATCTGTAGGAATCTGAGAGACAAAACTTATGTCACTTTGATGGAACGTATATGTCAACTTCATGTCAGAGTCACGTCAATGTATGTCCAAGAGTTTGGAGGATAGAGACATTTTAATTTTTCGAGATTATTCGAAAGTCAATTTTTGAAAAGGCAAATATCTCCCGATCTGTTGGAATCTGAGAGACGAAACTTATGTCACTTTGAGGTAACGTATATGTCAACTTCAATTCAGAGGCACGTCAATGTATGTCCAAGGGTTTGGAGTATAGAGACATTTTAATTTTTTGAGATTATTCGTAAGTAAATTTTTGAAAAGGCAAATATATCCCGATCTGTAGGAATCTGAGAGACAACACTTATGTCACTTTGAGGGAACGTATATGTCAACTTCATGTCAGAGTCACGTCAATGTATGTCCAAGGGTTTGGAGGATAGAGATATTTTAATTTTTCGAGATTATTCGAAAGTCAATTTTTTTAAAAGCAAATATCTTCCGATCTGTAGGAATCTGAGAGACAAAACTTATGTCACTTTGAGGGAACGTATATGTGAACTTCATGTCATAGTCACGTCAATGTATGTCCAAGAGTTTGGAGGATAGAGAAATTTTAATTTTTCGAGATTATTCGAAAGTCAATTTTTGAAAAGGCAAATATCTCCCGATCTGTTGGAATCTGAGAGACAAAACTTATGTCACTTTGAGGTAACGTATATGTCAACTTCAGGTCAGAGGCACGTCAATGTATGTCCAAGGGTTTGGAGGATAGAGATATTTTAATTTTTCGAGATTATTTGAAAGTCAATTTTTGAAAAGGCAAATATCTCCCGATCTGTAGGAATCTGAGAGACAACACTTATGTCACTTTGAGGGAACGTGTATGTCAACTTCATGTCAGAGTCACGTCAATGTATGTCCAAGGGTTTGGAGGATAGAGACATTTAAATTTTTCGAGATTATTCGAAAGTCAATTTATGAAAAGGCAAATATCCTCCGATCTGTAGGAATCTGAAAGACAAACCTTATGTCACTTTGAGGGAACGTATATGTCAACTTCATGTCAGAGTCACGTCAATGTATGTCCAAGGGTTTGGAGAATAGAGATTTAAATTTTTCGAGATTATTCGAAAGTCAATTTTTGTAAAAGGCAAATATCTCCCGATCTGTAGGAATTTGAGAGGCAAAACTTATGTCACTTTGAGGTAACGTATATGTCAACTTCATGTCAGAGTCACGTCAATGTATGTCTAACTGTTTGGAGGATAGAACAATTTAAATTTTCCGAGATTATTGGAAAGTCAATTTTTCAAAAGGCAAATATCTCCCGATCTGTAGGAATCTGAGAGACAAAACTTATGTCACTTTGAGGGAATGTATATGTCAATTTCATGTCAGAGTCACGTCAATGTATGTCCAAGGGTTTGGAGGACTGAGGCATTTTAATTTTGCGAGATTATTGGAAAGTCAATTTTTTAAAATTCAATTATCTCCCGATCTGAAATAATCTGAGAGACAACACTTATGTCACTTTGAGGGAACGTATATCTCAACTTCATGTCAGAGTCACGTCAATGTATGTCCCAAGGTTTGGAGGATAGAGATATTTTAATTTTTCGAGATTATTCGAAAGTCAATTTTTGAAAATTCAAATATCTCCCGATCTGTAGGAATCTGAGAGACAAAACTTATGTCACTTTGAGGGAACGTATATGTCAACTTCATGTCAAAGTCACGTCAATGTATGTCCAAGGGGTTGGAGGAAAGAGATATTTTAATTTTTCGAGATTATTTGATAGTCAATTATTGAAAAGGCAAATATCTCCCGATCTGTAGGAAACTGAGAGGCAAACAATATGTCACTTTGAGGGAACGTATATGTCAACTTCATGTCAGAGTCACGTCAATGTATGTCCAAGGGTTTGGAGGATAGAGACATTTAAATTTTTCGAGATTATTCCAAAGTCAATTTTTGAAAAGACAAATATATCCCGATCTGTAGGAATCTGAGAGACAACACGTATGTCACTTTGAGGGAACGTATATGTCAACTTCATGTCAGAGTCACGTCAATGTATGTCCAAGGGTTTGGAGGATAGAGATATTTTAATTTTTCGAGATTATTCGAAAGTCAATTTTTGAAAAGGCAAATATCTCCCGATCTGTAGGAATCTGAGAGACAAAACTTATGTCACTTTGAGGGACCGTATATGTCAACTTCATGTCAGAGTCACGTCAATGTATGTCCAAGAGTTTGGAGGATAGAGACATTTTAATTTTTCGAGATTATTCGAAAGTCAATTTTTGAAAAGGCAAATATCTCCCGATCTGTTGGAATCTGAGAGACAAAACTTATGTCACTTTGAGGTAACGTATATGTCAACTTCAAGTCAGAGGCACGTCAATGTATGTCCAAGGGTTTGGAGTATAGAGACATTTTAATTTTTCAAGATTATTCGAAAGTCAATTTTTGAAAAGGCAAATATCTCCCGATCTGTAGGAATCTGAGAGACAAAGCTTATGTCACTTTGAGGGAACGTATATGTCAACTTCATGTCAGAGTCACGTCAATGTATGTCGAAGGGTTTGGAGGATAAACACATTTTAATTTTTCGAGATTATAGAAAGTCAATTTTTGAAAATTTAAATATCTCCTGATCTGTAGGAATCTGAGAGACAAAACTTATGTCACTTTGAGGGAACGTATATGTCACCTTCATATCAGAGTCACGTCAATGTATGTCCAAGAGTTTGGAGGATAGAGACATTTAAATTTTTCGAGATTTTTCGAAAGTAAATTTTTGAAAAGGCAAATATCCTCCGATCTGTAGGAATCTGAAAGACAAACCTTATGTCACTTTGAGGGAACGTATATGTCAACTTCATGTCAGAGTCACGTCAATGTATGTCCAAGGGTTTGGAGAATAGAGATTTAAATTTTTCGAGATTATTCGAAAGTCAATTTTTGTAAAAGGCAAATATCTCCCGATCTGTAGGAATTTGAGAGGCAAAACTTATGTCACTTTGAGGTAACGTATATGTCAACTTCATGTCAGAGTCACGTCAATGTATGTCTAACTGTTTGGAGGATAGAACAATTTAAATTTTCCGAGATTATTGGAAAGTCAATTTTTCAAAAGGCAAATATCTCCCGATCTGTAGGAATCTGAGAGACAAAACTTATGTCACTTTGAGGGAATGTATATGTCAATTTCATGTCAGAGTCACGTCAATGTATGTCCAAGGGTTTGGAGGACTGAGGCATTTTAATTTTGCGAGATTATTGGAAAGTCAATTTTTGAAAATTCAATTATCTCCCGATCTGAAGGAATCTGAGAGACAACACTTATGTCACTTTGAGGGAACGTATATGTCAACTTCATGTCAGAGTCACGTCAATGTATGTCCCAAGGTTTGGAGGATAGAGATATTTTAATTTTTCGAGATTATTCGAAAGTCAATTTTTGAAAATTCAAATATCTCCCGATCTGTAGGAATCTGAGAGACAAAACTTATGTCACTTTGAGGGAACGTATATGTCAACTTCATGTCAAAGTCACGTCAATGTATGTCCAAGGGGTTGGAGGAAAGAGATATTTTAATTTTTCGAGATTATTTGATAGTCAATTATTGAAAAGGCAAATATCTCCCGATCTGTAGGAAACTGAGAGGCAAACAATATGTCACTTTGAGGGAACGTATATGTCAACTTCATGTCAGAGTCACGTCAATGTATGTCCAAGGGTTTGGAGGATAGAGACATTTAAATTTTTCGAGATTATTCCAAAGTCAATTTTTGAAAAGGCAAATATATCCCGATCTGTAGGAATCTGAGAGACAACACGTATGTCACTTTGAGGGAACGTATATGTCAACTTCATGTCAGAGTCACGTCAATGTATGCCCAAGGGTTTGGAGGATAGAGATATTTTAATTTTTCGAGATTATTCGAAAGTCAATTTTTGAAAAGGCAAATATCTCCCGATCTGTAGGAATCTGAGAGACAAAACTTATGTCACTTTGAGGGACCGTATATGTCAACTTCATGTCAGAGTCACGTCAATGTATGTCCAAGAGTTTGGAGGATAGAGACATTTTAATTTTTCGAGATTATTCGAAAGTCAATTTTTGAAAAGGCAAATATCTCCCGATCTGTTGGAATCTGAGAGACAAAACTTATGTCACTTTGAGGTAACGTATATGTCAACTTCAAGTCAGAGGCACGTCAATGTATGTCCAAGGGTTTGGAGTATAGAGACATTTTAATTTTTCAAGATTATTCGAAAGTCAATTTTTGAAAAGGCAAATATCTCCCGATCTGTAGGAATCTGAGAGACAAAGCTTATGTCACTTTGAGGGAACGTATATGTCAACTTCATGTCAGAGTCACGTCAATGTATGTCCAAGGGTTTGGAGGATAAACACATTTTAATTTTTCGAGATTATAGAAAGTCAATTTTTGAAAATTTAAATATCTCCCGATCTGTAGGAATCTGAGACACAAAACTTATGTCACTTTGAGGGAACGTATATGTCACCTTTCATATCAGAGTCACGTCAATGTATGTCCAAGAGTTTGGAGGATAGAGACATTTAAATTTTTCGAGATTTTTCGAAAGTAAATTTTTGAAAAGGCAAATATCTCCCGATCTGTATAATCTGAGAGACAAAACTTATGTCACTTTGAGGGAACGTATATGTCAACTTCATGTCAGAGTCACGTCAATGTATGTCCAAGGGTTTGGAGAATAGAGACATTTTAATTTTTCGAGATTATTCGAAAGTCAATTTTTTAAAAGACAAATATCTCCCGATCTGTAGGAATCTGAGAGACAAAACTTATGTCACTTTGAGGGAACGTATATGTCAACTTCATGTCAGTGGCACGTCAATGTATGTCCAAGGGTTTGGAGGATAGATATATTTTAATTTTTCGAGTTTATTCGAAAGTCAATTTTTGAAAAGGCAAATATCTCCCGATCTGTAGGAATCTGAGAACAAACCTGATGTCACTCTGAGGGAACGTATATGTCAACTTCATGTCAGATTCACGTCAATGTATGTAGAAGTGTTTGGAGGACAGAGGCATTTTAATTTTGCGAGATTATTCGAAAGTCAATTTTTGAAAAGGCAAATATCTCCCGATCTGTAGGAATCTGAGAGACAACACTTATGTCACTTTGAGGGAACGTATATGTCAACTTCATATCAGAGTCACGTCAATGTATGTCCAAGGGTTTGGAGGATAGAGACATTTTAATTTTTCGAGATTATTCGTAAGTCAATTTATGAAAAGGAAAATATCTCCCGATCTGTAGGAATCTGAGAGACAAAACTTATGTCACTTTGAGGGAACGTATATGTCAACTTCATGTCAGAGTCACGTCAATGTATGTCCAAGGGTTTGGAGGAGTGAGACATTTTAATTTTTCGAGATTATTCGAAAGTCAATTTTTCAAAAGGCAAGTATCTCCCGATCTGTAGGAATCTGAGAGACAAAACTTATGTCACTTTGAGGGAACGTATATGTCAACTTCATGTCAGTGGCACGTCAATGTATGACCTAGGGGTTGGAGGAAAGAGATATTTTAATTTTTCGAGATTATTTGATAGTCAATTTTTGAAAAGGCAAATATCTCCCGATCTGTAGGAAACTGAGAGACAAACAATATGTCACTTTGAGGGAATGTATATGTCAACTTCATGTCAGATTCACGTCAATGTATGTAGAAGTGTTTGGAGGACAGAGGCATTTAAATTTTGCGAGATTATTCGAAAGTCAATTTTTGAAAAGGCAAATATCTCCCGATCTGTAGGAATCTGAGAGACAACACTTATGTCACTTTGAGGGAACGTATATGTCAACTTCATATCAGAGTCACGTCAGTGTATGTCCAAGGGTTTGGAGGATAGAGACATTTTAATTTTTCGAGATTATTCGAAAGTCAATTTATGAAAAGGAAAATATCTCCCGATCTGTAGGAATCTGAGAGACAAAACTTATGTCACTTTGAGGGAACGTATATGTCAACTTCATGTCAGAGTCACGTCAATGTATGTCCAAGGGTTTGGAGGAGTGAGACATTTTAATTTTTCGAGATTATTCGAAAGTCAATTTTTGAAAAGGCAAATATCTCCCGATCTGTTGGAATTTTAGAGACAAAGCTTATGTCACTTTGAAGGAACGTATATGTCAACTTCATGTCAGAGTCACGTCAATGTATGTCCAAGGGTTTGGAGAATAGAGATATTTTAATTTTTCGAGATTATTCGAAAGTCAATTTTTGAAAAGGCAAATATCTCCCGATCTGTAGGTATCTGAGAGACAAAACTTATGTCACTTTGAGGGAACGTAAATGTCAACTTTATGTCAGAGTCACGTCAATGTATGTCCAAGGGTTTAGAGGATAAACACATTTTAATTTTTCGATATTATTCCAAAGTCAATTTTTGAAAAGGCAAATATATCCCGATCTGTAGGAATCTGAGAGACAACACTTATGTCACTTTGAGGGAACGTATATGTCAACTTCATGTCAGAGTCACTTCAATGTATGTCCAAGGGTTTGGAGGATAGAGATATTTTAATTTTTCGAGATTATTCGAAAGTCAATTTTTGAAACGGCAAATATCTCCCGATCTGTAGGAATCTGAGAGGCAAAACTTATGTCACTTTGAGGGAACGTATATGTCAACTTCATGTCAGAGTCACGTCAATGTATGTCCAAGAGTTTGGAGAATAGAGACATTTTAATTTTTCGAGATTATTCGAAAGTCAATTTTTGGAAAGGCAAATATCTCCCGATCTGTTGGAATCTGAGAGACAAAACTTATGTCACTTTGAGGTAACGTATATGTCATCTTCAAGTCAGAGGCACGTCAATGTATGTATAAGGGTTTGGAGTATAGAGACATTTTAATTTTTCAAGATTATTCGAAAGTCAATTTCTGAAAAGGCAAATATCTCCCGATCTGTAGGAATCTGAGAGACAAAACTTATGTCACTTTCAGGGAACGTATATGTCAACTTCATGTCAGATTCACTTCAATGTATGTCCAAGGGTTTGGAGGATAGAGATATTTTAATTTTTCGAGATTATTCGAAAGTCAATTTTTGAAACGGCAAATATCTCCCGATCTGTAGGAATCTGCGAGGCAAAACTTATGTCACTTTGAGGGAACGTATATGTCAACTTCATGTCAGAGTCACGTCAATGTATGTCCAAGAGTTTGGAGAATAGAGACATTTTAATTTTTCGAGATTATTCGAAAGTCAATTTTTGGAAAGGCAAATATCTCCCGATCTGTTGGAATCTGAGAGACAAAACTTATGTCACTTTGAGGTAACGTATATGTCATCTTCAAGTCAGAGGCACGTCAATGTATGTATAAGGGTTTGGAATATAGAGACATTTTAATTTTTCAAGATTATTCGAAAGTCAATTTCTGAAAAGGCAAATATCTCCCGATCTGTAGGAATCTGAGAGACAAAACTTATGTCACTTTCAGGGAACGTATATGTCAACTTCATGTCAGATTCACGTCAAAGTATGTCCAAGGGTTTGGAGGATAAAGGCATTTAAATGTTTCGAGATTATTCGAAAGTCAATTTTTGAAAAGGCAAATATCTCTCGATCTGTAGGAATCTGAGAGACAAAACTTATGTCACTTTGAGGGAACGTATATGTAAACTTCATGTCAGAGTCACGTCAATGTACGTCCAAGGGTTTAGAGGATAAACACATTTTAATTTTTCGATATTATTCCAAAGTCAATTTGTGAAAAGGTAAATATATCCCGATCTGTAGGAATCTGAGAGACAACACTTATGTCACTTTGAGGGAACGTGTATGTCAACTTCATGTCAGAGTCACGTCAATGTATGTCCAAGGGTTTGGAGGATAGAGATATTTTAATTTTTAGAGATTATTCGAAAGTCAATTTTTGAAAAGGCAAATATCTCCCGATCTGTAGGAATCTGAGAGACAAAACTTATGTCGCTTTGAGGGAACGTATATGTCAACTTCAAGTCAGAGGCACGTCAAGGTATGTCCAAGGGTTTGGAGGATAGAGATATTTTAATTTTTCGAGATTATTTGAAAGTCAATTTTTGAAAAGGCAAATATCTCCCGATCTGTAAGAATTTGTGAGACAACACTTATGTCACTTTGAGGGTACGTACATGTCAACTTCATGTCAGAGTCACGTCAATGTATGTCCAAGGGTTTGAAGGATAGAGACATTTTAATTATTCGAGATTCTTCGAAAATCAATTTTTGAAAAGGCAAATATCTCCCGATCTGTAAGAATCTGAGATACAAACCTTATGTCACTTTGAGGTAACGTATATGTCAACTTCATGTCAGAGTCACGTCAATGTATGTCCAAGGGTTTCGAGGATAGAGACATTTTAATTTTTCGAGATTATTAAAAAGTCAATTTTTGAAAAGGCAAATATCTCCCGATCTGTAGGAATCTGAGAGACAAACCTTATGTCACTTTGAGGGAACGTATATGTCAACTTCATTTCAGAGTCACGTCAATGTATGTCCAAGGGTTTGGAGGATAGAGACATTTAAATTTTTCGAGATTATTCGAAAGTCAATCTTTGAAAAGGCAAATATCTCCCGATCTGTAGCAATCTGAGAGACAAATCTTATGTCACTTTGAGGTAACGTATATGTCAACTTCATGTCAGAGTCACGTCAATGTATGTCGAAGGGTTTGGAGGATAGAGACATTTCAATTTTTCGAAATTAATCTAAAGTCAATTTTTGAAAAGGCAAATATCTCACGATCTGTAGGAATCTGAGAGACAAAACTTATGTCACTTTGAGGGAACGTATATGTCAACTTCATGTCAGAGTCACGTCAATGTATGTCCAAGAGTTTGGAGGATAGAGACATTTAAATTTTTCGAGATTATTCGAAAGTCAATTCTTGAAAAGGCAAATATATCCCGATCTGTAGGAATCTGAGAGACAACACTTATGCCACTTTGAGGGAACGTATATGTCAACTTCATGTCAGAGTCACGTCAATGTATTTCCAAGGGTTTGGAGGATAGAGATATTTTAATTTTTCGAGATTATTCGAAAGTCAATTTTTGAAAAGGCAAATATCTCCCGATCTGTAGTAATCTGAGAGACAAAACTTATGTCACATTGAGGTAACGTATATGTCAACTTCAGGTCAGAGGCACGTCAATGTATGTCCAAGGGTTTGGAGGATAGAGATATTTTAATTTTTCGAGATTATTTGAAAGTCAATTTTTGAAAAGGCAAATATCTCCCGATCTGTAGGAATCTGAGAGGCAACAATTATGTCACTTTGAGGGAACGTATATGTCAACTTCATGTCAGAGTCACGTCAATGTATGTCCAAGGGTTTGAGGATAGAGACATTTAAATTTTTCGAGATTATTCGAAAGTCAATTTATGAAAAGGCAAATATCCTCCGATCTGTAGGAATCTGAAAGACAAACCTTATGTCACTTTGAGGGAACGTATATGTCAACTTCATGTCAGAGTCACGTCAATGTATGTAGAAGGGTTTGGGGAATAGAGATTTAAATTTTTCGAGATTATTCGAAAGTCAATTTTTGTAAAAGGCAAATATCTCCCGATCTGTAGGAATTTGAGAGGCAAAACTTATGTCACTTTGAGGTAACGTATATGCCAACTTCATGTCAGAGTCACGTCAATGTATGTAGAAGGGTTTGGAGGATAGAGACATTTTAATTTTTCGAAATTATTCTAAAGTCAATTTTTCAAAAGGCAAATATCTCCCGATCTGTAGGAATCTGAGAGACAAAACTTATGTCACTTTGAGGGAATGTATATGTCAACTTCATGTCAGAGTCACGTCAATGTATGTCCAAGGGTTTGGAGGAATGAGGCATTTTAATTTTGCGAGATTATTGGAAAGTCAATTTTTGAAAATTCAATTATCTCCCGATCTGAAGGAATCTGAGAGACAACACTTATGTCACTTTGAGGGAACGTATATGTCAACTTCATGTCAGAGTCACGTCAATGTATGTCCCAAGGTTTGGAGGATAGAGATATTTAAATTTTTCGAGATTATTCGAAAGTCAATTTTTGAAAAGGCAAATATCTCCCGATCCGTAGGAATCTGAGAGACAACACTTATGTCACTTTGAGGGAACGTATATGTCAACTTCATGTCAGAGTCACGTCAATGTATGTCCAAGGGTTTGGAGGATAGAGATATTTTAATTTTTCGAGATTATTCGAAAGTCAATTTTTGAAAAGGCAAATATCTCCCGATCTGTAGGAATCTGAGAGACAAAACTTATGTCACTTTGAGGTAACGTATATGTCAACTTCAAGTCAGAGGCACGCCAATGTATGTCCAAGGGTTTGGAGTATAGAGACATTTAAATTTTTCAAGATTATTCGAAAGTCAATTTCTGAAAAGGCAAATATCTCCCGATCTGTAGGAATCTGAGAGACAAAGCTTATGTCACTTTGAGGGAACGTATATGTCAACTTCATGTCAGAGTCACGTCAATGTATGTCCAAGAGTTTGGAGGATAGAGACATTTTAATTTTTCGAGATTATTCGAAAGTCAATTCTTGAAAAGGCAAATATATCCCGATCTGTAGGAATCTGAGAGACAACACTTATGTCACTTTGAGGGAACGTATATGTCAACTTCATGTCAGAGTCACGTCAATGTATGTCCAAGGGTTTGGAGGATAGAGATATTTTAATTTTTAGAGATTATTCGAAAGTCAATTTTTGAAAAGGCAAATATCTCCCGATCTGTAGGAATCTGATATACAAAACTTATGTCGCTTTGAGGGAACGTATATGTCAACTTCATGTCAGTGGCACGTCAATGTATGTCAAAGGGTTTGGAGGATAAACACATTTTAATTTTTCGAGATTATAGAAAGTCAATTTTTGAAAATTTAAATATCTCCCGATCTGTAGGAATCTGAGAGACAAAACTTATGTCACTTTGAGGGATCGTATATGTCACCTTCATATCAGAGTCACGTCAATGTATGTCCAAGAGTTTGGAGGATAGAGACATTTAAATTATTCGAGATTTTTCGAAAGTCAATATTTGAAAAGTCAAATATCTCCCGATCTGTATAATCTGAGAGACAAAACTTATGTCACTTTGAGGGAACGTATATGTCAACTTCATGTCAGAGTCACGTCAATGTATGTCCAAGGGTTTGGAGAATAGAGACATTTTAATTTTTCGAGATTATTCGAAAGTCAATTTTTCAAAAGGCAAATATCTCCCGATCTGTATGAATCTGAGAGACAAAACTTATGTCACTTTGAGGGAACGTATATGTCAACTTCATGTCAGTGGCACGTCAATGTATGTCAAAGGGTTTGGAGGATAGATATATTTTAATTTTTCGAGTTTATTCGAAAGTCAATTTTTGAAAAGGCAAATATCTCCCGATCTGTAGGAATCTGAGAACAAACCTGATGTCTCTCTGAGGGAACGTATATGTCAACTTCATGTCAGAGTCACGTCAATTTATGTCCAAGGGGTTGGAGGAAAGAGATATTTTAATTTTTCGAGATTATTTGATAGTCAATTTTTGAAAATTTAAATATCTCCCGATCTGTAGGAATCTGAGAGACAAAACTTATGTCACTTTGAGGGATCGTATATGTCACCTTCATATCAGAGTCACGTCAATGTATGTCCAAGAGTTTGGAGGATAGAGACATTTAAATTTTTCGAGATTTTTCGAAAGTCAATATTTGAAAAGTCAAATATCTCCCGATCTGTATAATCTGAGAGACAAAACTTATGTCACTTTGAGGGAACGTATATGTCAACTTCATGTCAGAGTCACGTCAATGTATGTCCAAGGGTTTGGAGAATAGAGACATTTTAATTTTTCGAGATTATTCGAAAGTCAATTTTTCAAAAGGCAAATATCTCCCGATCTGTATGAATCTGAGAGACAAAACTTATGTCACTTTGAGGGAACGTATATGTCAACTTCATGTCAGTGGCACGTCAATGTATGTCAAAGGGTTTGGAGGATAGATATATTTTAATTTTTCGAGTTTATTCGAAAGTCAATTTTTGAAAAGGCAAATATCTCCCGATCTGTAGGAATCTGAGAACAAACCTGATGTCTCTCTGAGGGAACGTATATGTCAACTTCATGTCAGAGTCACGTCAATTTATGTCCAAGGGGTTGGAGGAAAGAGATATTTTAATTTTTCGAGATTATTTGATAGTCAATTTTTGAAAATTTAAATATCTCCCGATCTGTAGGAATCTGAGAGACAAAACTTATGTCACTTTGAGGGATCGTATATGTCACCTTCATATCAGAGTCACGTCAATGTATGTCCAAGAGTTTGGAGGATAGAGACATTTAAATTTTTCGAGATTTTTCGAAAGTCAATATTTGAAAAGTCAAATATCTCCCGATCTGTATAATCTGAGAGACAAAACTTATGTCACTTTGAGGGAACGTATATGTCAACTTCATGTCAGAGTCACGTCAATGTATGTCCAAGGGTTTGGAGAATAGAGACATTTTAATTTTTCGAGATTATTCGAAAGTCAATTTTTCAAAAGGCAAATATCTCCCGATCTGTATGAATCTGAGAGACAAAACTTATGTCACTTTGAGGGAACGTATATGTCAACTTCATGTCAGTGGCACGTCAATGTATGTCAAAGGGTTTGGAGGATAGATATATTTTAATTTTTCGAGTTTATTCGAAAGTCAATTTTTGAAAAGGCAAATATCTCCCGATCTGTAGGAATCTGAGAACAAACCTGATGTCTCTCTGAGGGAACGTATATGTCAACTTCATGTCAGAGTCACGTCAATTTATGTCCAAGGGGTTGGAGGAAAGAGATATTTTAATTTTTCGAGATTATTTGATAGTCAATTTTTGAAAAGGCAAATATCTCCCGATCTGTAGGAATCTGAGAGACAACACTTATGTCACTTTGAGGGAACGTATATGTCAACTTCATATCAGAGTCACGTCAATGTATGTCCAAGGGTTTGGAGGATAGAGACATTTTAATTTTTCGAGATCATTCGAAAGTCAATTTATGAAAAGGAAAATATCTCCCGATCTGTAGGAATCTGAGAGACAAAACTTATGTCACTTTGAGGGAACGTATATGTCAACTTCATGTCAGTGGCACGTCAATGTATGTCCAAGGGTTTGGAGGATAGATATATTTTAATTTTTCGAGTTTATTCGAAAGTCAATTTTTGAAAAGGCAAATATCTCCCGATCTGTAGGAATCTGAGAGACAAAACTTATGTAACTTTGAGGGAACGTATATGTAAACTTCATGTCAGAGTCACGTCAATGTATGTCCAAGGGTTTAGAGGATAAACACATTTTAATTTTTCGATATTATTCCAAAGTCAATAATTGAAAAGGTAAATATATCCCGATATGTAGGAATCTGAGAGACAACACTTATGTCACTTTGAGGGAACGTATATGTCAACTTCATGTCAGAGTCACGTCAATGTATGTCCAAGGGTTTGGAGGATAGAGATATTTTAATTTTTAGAGATTATTCGAAAGTCAATTTTTGAAAAGGCAAATATCTCCCGATCTGTAGGAATCTGATATACAAAACTTATGTCGCTTTGAGGGAACGTATATGTCAACTTCAAGTCAGAGGCACGTCAAGGTATGTCCAAGGGTTTGGAGGATAGAGATATTTTAATTTTTCGAGATTATTTGAAAGTCAATTTTTGAAAAGTCAAATATCTCCCGATCTGTAAGAATTTGTGAGACAACACTTATGCCACTTTGAGGGTACGTACATGTCAACTTCATGTCAGAGTCACGTCAATGTATGTCCAAGGGTTTGAAGGATAGAGACATTTGAATTTTTCGAGATTCTTCGAAAATCAATTTTTGAAAAGGCAAATATCTCACGATCTGTAAGAATCTGAGAGACAAACCTTATGTCACTTTGAGGTAACGTATATGTCAACTTCATGTCAGAGTCACGTCAATGTATGTCCAAGGGTTTCGAGGATAGAGACATTTTAATTTTTCGAGATTATTAAAAAGTCAATTTTTGAAAAGGCAAATATCTCCCGATCTGTAGGAATCTGAGAGACAAACCTTATGTCACTTTGAGGGAACGTATATGTCAACTTCATTTCAGAGTCACGTCAATGTATGTCCAAGGGTTTGGAGGATAGAGACATTTAAATTTTTCGAGATTATTCGAAAGTCAATTTTTGAAAAGGCAAATATCTCCCGATCTGTAAGAATCTGAGAGACAAATCTTATGTCACTTTGAGGTAACGTATATGTCAACTTCATGTCAGAGTCACGTCAATGTATGTCGAAGGGTTTGGAGGATAGAGACATTTCAATTTTTCGAAATTAATCTAAAGTCAATTTTTGAAAAGGCAAATATCTCCCGATCTGTAGGAATCTGAGAGACAAAACTTATGTCACTTTGAGGGAACGTATATGTCAACTTCATGTCAGAGTCACGTCAATGTATGTCCAAGAGTTTGGAGGATAGAGACATTTTAATTTTTCGAGATTATTCGAAAGTCAATTCTTGAAAAGGCAAATATATCCCGATCTGTAGGAATCTGAGAGACAACACTTATGTCACTTTGAGGGAACGTATATGTCAACTTCATGTCAGAGTCACGTCAATGTATGTCCAAGGGTTTGGAGGATAGAGATATTTTAATTTTTCGAGAATATTCGAAAGTCAATTTTTTAAAAAGCAAATATCTTCCGATCTGTATTAATCTGAGAGACAAAACTTATGTCACTTTGAGGGAACGTATATGTCAACTTCATGTCAGATTCACGTCAAAGTATGTCCAAGGGTTTGGAGGATAGAGGCATTTTAATTTTTTGAGATTATTCGAAAGTCAATTTTTGAAAAGGCAAATATATCCCGATCTGTAGGAATCTGAGAGACAACACTAATGTCACTTTGAGGGAACGTATATGTCAACTTCATGTCAGAGTCACGTCAATGTATTTCCAAGGGTTTGGAGGATAGAGATATTTTAATTTTTCGAGATTATTCGAAAGTCAATTTTTGAAAAGGCAAATATCTCCCGATCTGTAGGAATCTGAGAGACAAAACTTATGTCACTTTGAGGTAACGTATATGTGAACTTCAGGTCAGAGGCATGTCAATGTATGTCCAAGGGTTTGGGGAATAGAGATTTAAATTTTTCGAGATTATTCGAAAGTCAATTTTTGTAAAAGGCAAATATCTCCCGATCTGTAGGAATTTGAGAGGCAAAACTTATGTCACTTTGAGGTAACGTATATGTCAACTTCATGTCAGAGTCACGTCAATGTATGTCGAAGGGTTTGGAGGATAGAGACATTTTAATTTTTCGAAATTATTCTAAAGTCAATTTTTCAAAAGGCAAATATCTCCCGATCTGTAGGAATCTGAGAGACAAAACTTATGTCACTTTGAGGGAATGTATATGTCAACTTCATGTCAGAGTCACGTCAATGTATGTCCAAGGGTTTGGAGGAATGAGGCATTTTAATTTTGCGAGATTATTGGAAAGTCAATTTTTGAAAATTCAATTATCTCCCGATCTGAAGGAATCTGAGAGACAACACTTATGTCACTTTGAGGGAACGTATATGTCAACTTCATGTCAGAGTCACGTCAATGTATGTCCCAAGGTTTGGAGGATAGAGATATTTTAATTTTTCGAGATTATTCGAAAGTCAATTTTAGAAAATTCAAATATCTCCCGATCTGTAGGAATCTGAGAGACAACACTTATGTCACTTTGAGGGAACGTATATGTCAACTTCATGTCAGAGTCACGTCAATGTATGTCCAAGGGTTTGGAGGATAGAGATATTTTAATTTTTCGAGATTATTCGAAAGTCAATTTTTGAAAAGGCAAATATCTCCCGATCTGTAGGAATCTGAGAGACAAAACTTATGTCACTTTGAGGTAACGTATATGTCAACTTCAAGTCAGGGGCACGCCAATGTATGTCCAAGGGTTTGGAGTATAGAGACATTTAAATTTTTCAAGATTATTCGAAAGTCAATTTCTGAAAAGGCAAATATCTCCCGATCTGTAGGAATCTGAAAGACAAAGCTTATGTCACTTTGAGGGAACGTATATGTCAACTTCATGTCAGAGTCACGTCAATGTATGTCGAAGGGTTTGGAGGATAAACACATTTTAATTTTTCGAGATTATAGAAAGTCAATTTATGAAAATTTAAATATCTCCCGATCTGTAGGAATCTGAGAGACAAAACTTATGTCACTTTGAGGGATCGTATATGTCACCTTCATATCAGAGTCACGTCAATGTATGTCCAAGAGTTTGGAGGATAGAGACATTTAAATTTTTCGAGATTTTTCGAAAGTCAATTTTTGAAAAGTCAAATATCTCCCGATCTGTATAATCTGAGAGACAAAACTTATGTCACTTTGAGGGAACGTATATGTCAACTTCATGTCAGAGTCACGTCAATGTATGTCCAAGGGTTTGGAGAATAGAGACATTTTAATTTTTCGAGATTATTCGAAAGTCAATTTTTCAAAAGGCAAATATCTCCCGATCTGTATGAATCTGAGAGACAAAACTTATGTCACTTTGAGGGAACGTATATGTCAACTTCATGTCAGTGGCACGTCAATGTATGTCCAAGGGTTTGGAGGATAAATATATTTTAATTTTTCGAGTTTATTCGAAAGTCAATTTTTGAAAAGGCAAATATCTCCCGATCTGTAGGAATCTGAGAACAAACCTGATGTCACTCTGAGGGAACGTATATGTCAACTTCATGTCAGAGTCACGTCAATTTATGTCCAAGGGGTTGGAGGAAAGAGATATTTTAATTTTTCGAGATTATTTGATAGTCAATTTTTGAAAAGGCAAATATCTCCCGATCTGTAGGAATCTGAGAGACAACACTTATGTCACTTTGAGGGAACGTATATGTCAACTTCATATCAGAGTCACGTCAACGTATGTCCAAGGGTTTGGAGGATAGAGACATTTTAATTTTTCGAGATTATTCGAAAGTCAATTTATGAAAAGGAAAATATCTCCCGATCTGTAGGAATCTGAGAGACAAAACTTATGTCACTTTGAGGGAACGTATATGTCAACTTCATGTCAGTGGCACGTCAATGTATGTCCAAGGGTTTGGAGGATAGATATATTTTAATTTTTCGAGTTTATTCGAAAATCAATTTTTGAAAAGGCAAATATCTCCCGATCTGTAGGAAATTGAGAACAAACCTGATGTCACTCTGAGGGAACGTATATGTCAACTTCATGTCAGAGTCACGTCAATGTATGTCCTAGGGGTTGGAGGAAAGAAATATTTTAATTTTTCGAGATTATTTGATAGTCAATTTTTGAAAAGGCAAATATCTCCCGATCTGTAGGAAACTGAGAGACAAACAATATGTCACTTTGAGGGAATGTATATGTCAACTTCATGTCAGATTCACGTCAATGTATGTAGAAGTGTTTGGAGGACAGAGGCATTTTAATTTTGCGAGATTATTCGAAAGTCAATTTTTGAAAAGGCAAATATCTCCCGATCTGTAGGAATCTGAGAGACAAAACTTATGTCACTTTGAGGGAACGTATATGTCAACTTCATATCAGAGTCACGTCAATGTATGTCCAAGGGTTTGGAGGATAGAGACATTTTAATTTTTCGAGATTATTCGAAAGTCAATTTATGAAAAGGGAAAATATCTCCCGATCTGTAGGAATCTGAGAGACAAAACTTATGTCACTTTGAGGGAACGTATATGTCAACTTCATGTCAGAGCCACGTCAATGTATGTCCAAGGGTTTGGAGGAGTGAGACATTTTAATTTTTCGAAATTATTCGAAAGTCAATTTTTGAAAAGGCAAATATCTCCCGATCTGTTGGAATCTTAGAGACAAAACTTATGTCACTTTGAAGGAACGTATATGTCAACTTCATGTCAGAGTCACGTCAATGTATGTCCAAGGGTTTGGAGGATAGAGATATTTTAATTTTTCGAGATTATTCGAAAGTCAATTTTTGAAAAGGGAAATATCTCCCGATCTGTAGGTATCTGAGAGACAAAACTTATGTCACTTTGAGGGAACGTATATGTCAACTTTATGTCAGAGTCACGTCAATGTATGTCCAAGGGTTTAGAGGATAAACACATTTTAATTTTTCGATATTATTCCAAAGTCAATTTTTGAAAAGGCAAATATATCCCGATCTGTAGGAATCTGAGAGACAAAACTTATGTCACTTTGAGGGAACGTATACGTCAACTTCATGTCAGAGTCACGTCAATGTATGTCCAAGGGTTTGGAGGATAGAGATATTTTAATTTTTCGAGATTATTCGAAAGTCAATTTTTGAAACGGCAAATATCTCCCGATCTGTAGGAATCTGAGAGACAAAACTTATGTCACTTTGAGGGAACGATATGTCAACTTCATGTCAGAGTCACGTCAATGTATGTCCAAGAGTTTGGAGGATAGAGACATTTTAATTTTTCGAGATTATTCGATAGTCAATTTTTGGAAAGGCAAATATCTCCCGATCTGTTGGAATCTGAGAGACAAAACTTATGTCACTTTGAGGTAACGTATATGTCATCTTCAAGTCAGAGGAACGTCAATGTATGTATAAGGGTTTGGAGTATAGAGACATTTTAATTTTTCAAGATTATTCGAAAGTCAATTTCTGAAAAGGCAAATATCTCCCGATCTGTAGGAATCTGAGAGACAAAACTTATGTCACTTTCAGGGAACGTATATGTCAACTTCATGTCAGATTCACGTCAAAGTATGTCCAAGGGTTTGGAGGATAAATTCATTTAAATGTTTCGAGATTATTCGAAAGTCAATTTTTGAAAAGGCAAATATCTCTCGATCTGTATTAATCTGAGAGACAAAACTTATGTCACTTTGAGGGAACGTATATGTAAACTTCATGTCAGAGTCACGTCAATGTACGTCCAAGGGTTTAGAGGATAAACACATTTTAATTTTTCGATATTATTCCAAAGTCAATTTTTGAAAAGGTAAATATATCCCGATCTGTAGGAATCTGAGAGACAACACTTATGTCACTTTGAGGGAACGTATATGTCAACTTCATGTCAGAGTCACGTCAATGTATGTCCAAGGGTTTGGAGGATAGAGATATTTTAATTCTTAGAGATTATTCGAAAGTCAATTTTTGAAAAGGCAAATATCTCCCGATCTGTAGGAATCTGAGAGACAAAACTTATGTCACTTTGAGGGAACGTATATGTCAACTTCAAGTCAGAGGCACGTCAAGGTATGTCCAAGGGTTTGGAGGATAGAGATATTTTAATTTTTCGAGATTATTTGAAAGTCAATTTTTGAAAAGGCAAATATCTCCCGATCTGTAAGAATTTGTGAGACAACACTTATGTCACTTTGAGGGTACGTACATGTCAACTTCATGTCAGATTCACGTCAATGTATGTCCAAGGGTTTGAAGGATAGAGACATTTTAATTTTTCGAGATTCTTCGAAAATCAATTTTTGAAAAGGCAAATATCTCCCGATCTGTAAGAATCTGAGAGACAAACCTTATGTCACTTTGAGGTAACGTATATGTCAACTTCATGTCAGAGTCACGTCAATGTATGTCCAAGGGTTTCGAGGATAGAGACATTTTAATTTTTCGAGATTATTAAAAAGTCAATTTTTGAAAAGGCAAATATCTCCCGATCTGTAGGAATCTGAGAGACAAACCTTATGTCACTTTGAGGGAACGTATATGTCAACTTCATGTCAGAGTCACGTCAATGTATGTCCAAGGGTTTGGACGATAGAGACATTTAAATTTTTCGAGATTATTCGAAAGTCAATTTATGAAAAGGCAAATATCCTCCGATCTGTAGGAATCTGAAAGACAAACCTTATGTCACTTTGAGGGAACGTATATGTCAACTTCATGTCAGAGTCACGTCAATGTATGTCCAAGGGTTTGGGGAATAGAGATTTAAATTTTTCGAGATTATTCGAAAGTCAATTTTTGTAAAAGGCAAAATCTCCCGATCTGTAGGAATTTGAGAGGCAAAACTTATGTCACTTTGAGGTAACGTATATGTCAACTTCATGTCAGAGTCACGTCAATGTATGTCCAAGGGTTTGGAGGAATGAGGCATTTTAATTTTGCGAGATTATTGGAAGGTCAATTTTTGAAAATTCAATTATCTCCCGATCTGAAGGAATCTGAGAGACAACACTTATGTCACTTTGAGGGAACGTATATGTCAACTTCATGTCAGAGTCACGTCAATGTATGTCCCAAGGTTTGGAGGATAGAGATATTTTAATTTTTCGAGATTATTCGAAAGTCAATTTTAGAAAATTCAAATATCTCCCGATCTGTAGGAATCTGAGAGACAAAACTTATGTCACTTTGAGGGAACGTATATGTCAACTTCATGTCAAAGTCACGTCAATGTATGTCCAAGGGGTTGAAGGAAAGAGATATTTTAATTTTTCGAGATTATTTGATAGTCAATTATTGAAAAGGCAAATATCTCCCGATCTGTATCAAACTGAGAGGCAAACAATATGTCACGTTGAGGGAACGTATATGTCAACTTCATGTCAGAGTCACGTCAATGTATGTCCAAGGGTTTGGAGGATAGAGACATTTAAATTTTTCGAGATTATTCGAAAGTCAATTTATGAAAAGGCAAATATCTCCCGATCTGTAGAAATCTGAGAGACAAACCTTATGTCACTTTGAGGGAACTTATGTGTCAACTTCATGTCAAAGTCACGTCAATGTATGTCCAAGGGTTTGGAGGAATGAGACATTTAAATTATTCGAGATTATTCGATAGTCAATTTTTGAAAAGGCAAATATCTCCCGATCTGTAGGTATCTGAGAGACAAAACTTATGTCACTTTGAGGGAACGTATATGTCAACTTCATGTCAGATTCACGTGAAAGTATGTCCAAGGGTTTGGAGGATATAGGCATTTTAATTTTTCGAGATTATTCGAAAGTCAATTTCTGAAAAGGCAAATATCTCCCGATCTGTAGGAATCTGAGAGACAAAACTTATGTCACTTTGAGGGAACGTATATGTCAACTTCATGTCAGAGTCACGTCAATGTATGTCCAAGGGTTTAGAGGATAAATACATTTTAATTTTTCGATATTATTGCAAAGCCAATTTTTGAAAAGGCAAATATATCCCGATCTGTAGGAATCTGAGAGACAACACTTATGTCACTTTGAGGGAACGTATATGTCAACTTCATGTCAGAGTCACGTCAATGTATGTCCAAGGGTTTGGAGGATAGAGATATTTTAATTTTTCGAGATTATTCGAAAGTCAATTTTTCAAAAGGCAAATATCTCCCGATCTGTAGGAATCTGAGAGACAAAACTTATGTCACTTTGAGGGAATGTATATGTCAACTTCATGTCAGAGTCACGTCAATGTATGTCCAAGGGTTTGGAGGAATGAGGCATTTTAATTTTGCGAGATTATTGGAAAGTCAATTTTTGAAAATTCAATTATCTCCCGATCTGAAGGAATCTGAGAGACAACACTTATGTCACTTTGAGGGAACGTATATGTCAACTTCATGTCAGAGTCACGTCAATGTATGTCCCAAGGTTTGGAGGATAGAGATATTTTAATTTTTCGAGATTATTCGAAAGTCAATTTTAGAAAATTCAAATATCTCCCGATCTGTAGGAATCTGAGAGACAACACTTATGTCACTTTGAGGGAACGTATATGTCAACTTCATGTCAGAGTCACGTCAATGTATGTCCAAGGGTTTGGAGGATAGAGATATTTTAATTTTTCGAGATTATTCGAAAGTCAATTTTTGAAAAGGCAAATATCTCCCGATCTGTAGGAATCTGAGAGACAAAACTTATGTCACTTTGAGGTAACGTATATGTCAACTTCAAGTCAGAGGCACGCCAATGTATGTCCAAGGGTTTGGAGTATAGAGACATTTAAATTTTTCAAGATTATTCGAAAGTCAATTTCTGAAAAGGCAAATGTCTCCCGATCTGTAGGAATCTGAAAGACAAAGCTTATGTCACTTTGAGGGAACGTATATGTCAACTTCATGTCAGAGTCACGTCAATGTATGTCGAAGGGTTTGGAGGATAAACACATTTTAATTTTTCGAGATTATAGAAAGTCAATTTTTGAAAATTTAAATATCTCCCGATCTGTAGGAATCTGAGAGACAAAACTTATGTCACTTTGAGGGATCGTATATGTCACCTTCATATCAGAGTCACGTCAATGTATGTCCAAGAGTTTGGAGGATAGAGACATTTAAATTTTTCGAGATTTTTCGAAAGTCAATTTTTGAAAAGTCAAATATCTCCCGATCTGTATAATCTGAGAGACAAAACTTATGTCACTTTGAGGGAACGTATATGTCAACTTCATGTCAGAGTCACGTCAATGTATGTCCAAGGGTTTGGAGAATAGAGACATTTTAATTTTTCGAGATTATTCGAAAGTCAATTTTTCAAAAGGCAAATATCTCCCGATCTGTATGAATCTGAGAGACAAAACTTATGTCACTTTGAGGGAACGTATATGTCAACTTCATGTCAGTGGCACGTCAATGTATGTCCAAGGGTTTGGAGGATAAATATATTTTAATTTTTCGAGTTTATTCGAAAGTCAATTTTTGAAAAGGCAAATATCTCCCGATCTGTAGGAATCTGAGAACAAACCTGATGTCACTCTGAGGGAACGTATATGTCAACTTCATGTCAGAGTCACGTCAATTTATGTCCAAGGGGTTGGAGGAAAGAGATATTTTAATTTTTCGAGATTATTTGATAGTCAATTTTTGAAAAGGCAAATATCTCCCGATCTGTAGGAATCTGAGAGACAACACTTATGTCACTTTGAGGGAACGTATATGTCAACTTCATATCAGAGTCACGTCAATGTATGTCCAAGGGTTTGGAGGATAGAGACATTTTAATTTTTCGAGATTATTCGAAAGTCAATTTATGAAAAGGAAAATATCTCCCGATCTGTAGGAATCTGAGAGACAAAACTTATGTCACTTTGAGGGAACGTATATGTCAACTTCATGTCAGTGGCACGTCAATGTATGTCCAAGGGTTTGGAGGATAGATATATTTTAATTTTTCGAGTTTATTCGAAAGTCAATTTTTGAAAAGGCAAATATCTCCCGATCTGTAGGAAATTGAGAACAAACCTGATGTCACTCTGAGGGAACGTATATGTCAACTTCATGTCAGAGTCACGTCAATGTATGTCCTAGGGGTTGGAGGAAAGAGATATTTTAATTTTTCGAGATTATTTGATAGTCAATTTTTGAAAAGGCAAATATCTCCCGATCTGTAGGAAACTGAGAGACAAACAATATGTCACTTTGAGGGAATGTATATGTCAACTTCATGTCAGATTCACGTCAATGTATGTAGAAGTGTTTGGAGGACAGAGGCATTTTAATTTTGCGAGATTATTCGAAAGTCAATTTTTGAAAAGGCAAATATCTCCCGATCTGTAGGAATCTGAGAGACAACACTTATGTCACTTTGAGGGAACGTATATGTCAACTTCATATCAGAGTCACGTCAATGTATGTCCAAGGGTTTGGAGGATAGAGACATTTTAATTTTTCGAGATTATTCGAAAGTCAATTTATGAAAAGGGAAAATATCTCCCGATCTGTAGGAATCTGAGAGACAAAACTTATGTCACTTTGAGGGAACGTATATGTCAACTTCATGTCAGAGCCACGTCAATGTATGTCCAAGGGTTTGGAGGATAGAGACATTTTAATTTTTCGAGATTATTCGAAAGTCAATTTTTGAAAAGGCAAATATCTCCCGATCTGTTGGAATCTTAGAGACAAAACTTATGTCACTTTGAAGGAACGTATATGTCAACTTCATGTCAGAGTCACGTCAATGTATGTCCAAGGGTTTGGAGGATAGAGATATTTTAATTTTTCGAGATTATTCGAAAGTCAATTTTTGAAAAGGGAAATATCTCCCGATCTGTAGGTATCTGAGAGACAAAACTTATGTCACTTTGAGGGAACGTATATGTCAACTTTATGTCAGAGTCACGTCAATGTATGTCCAAGGGTTTAGAGGATAAACACATTTTAATTTTTCGATATTATTCCAAAGTCAATTTTTGAAAAGGCAAATATATCCCGATCTGTAGGAATCTGAGAGACAAAACTTATGTCACTTTGAGGGAACGTATACGTCAACTTCATGTCAGAGTCACGTCAATGTATGTCCAAGGGTTTGGAGGATAGAGATATTTTAATTTTTCGAGATTATTCGAAAGTCAATTTTTGAAACGGCAAATATCTCCCGATCTGTAGGAATCTGAGAGACAAAACTTATGTCACTTTGAGGGAACGATATGTCAACTTCATGTCAGAGTCACGTCAATGTATGTCCAAGAGTTTGGAGGATAGAGACATTTTAATTTTTCGAGATTATTCGATAGTCAATTTTTGGAAAGGCAAATATCTGCCGATCTGTTGGAATCTGAGAGACAAAACTTATGTCACTTTGAGGTAACGTATATGTCATCTTCAAGTCAGAGGCACGTCAATGTATGTATAAGGGTTTGGAGTATAGAGACATTTTAATTTTTCAAGATTATTCGAAAGTCAATTTCTGAAAAGGCAAATATCTCCCGATCTGTAGGAATCTGAGAGACAAAACTTATGTCACTTTCAGGGAACGTATATGTCAACTTCATGTCAGATTCACGTCAAAGTATGTCCAAGGGTTTGGAGGATAAAGGCATTTAAATGTTTCGAGATTATTCGAAAGTCAATTTTTGAAAAGGCAAATATCTCTCGATCTGTATTAATCTGAGAGACAAAACTTATGTCACTTTGAGGGAACGTATATGTAAACTTCATGTCAGAGTCACGTCAATGTACGTCCAAGGGTTTAGAGGATAAACACATTTTAATTTTTCGATATTATTCCAAAGTCAATTTTTGAAAAGGTAAATATATCCCGATCTGTAGGAATCTGAGAGACAACACTTATGTCACTTTGAGGGAACGTATATGTCAACTTCATGTCAGAGTCACGTCAATGTATGTCCAAGGGTTTGGAGGATAGAGATATTTTAATTCTTCGAGATTATTCGAAAGTCAATTTTTGAAAAGGCAAATATCTCCCGATCTGTAGGAATCTGAGAGACAAAACTTATGTCACTTTGAGGGAACGTATATGTCAACTTCAAGTCTGAGGCACGTCAAGGTATGTCCAAGGGTTTGGAGGATAGAGATATTTTAATTTTTCGAGATTATTTGAAAGTCAATTTTTGAAAAGGCAAATATCTCCCGATCTGTAAGAATTTGTGAGACAACACTTATGTCACTTTGAGGGTACGTACATGTCAACTTCATGTCAGATTCACGTCAATGTATGTCCAAGGGTTTGAAGGATAGAGACATTTTAATTTTTCGAGATTCTTCGAAAATCAATTTTTGAAAAGGCAAATATCTCCCGATCTGTAAGAATCTGAGAGACAAACCTTATGTCACTTTGAGGTAACGTATATGTCAACTTCATGTCAGAGTCACGTCAATGTATGTCCAAGGGTTTCGAGGATAGAGACATTTTAATTTTTCGAGATTATTAAAAAGTCAATTTTTGAAAAGGCAAATATCTCCCGATCTGTAGGAATCTGAGAGACAAACCTTATGTCACTTTGAGGGAACGTATATGTCAACTTCATGTCAGAGTCTCGTCAATGTATGTCCAAGGGTTTGGGGAATAGAGATTTAAATTTTTCGAGATTATTCGAAAGTCAATTTTTGTAAAAGGCAAAATCTCCCGATCTGTAGGAATTTGAGAGGCAAAACTTATGTCACTTTGAGGTAACGTATATGTCAACTTCATGTCAGAGTCACGTCAATGTATGTCGAAGGGTTTGGAGGATAGAGACATTTTAATTTTTCGAAATTATTCTGAAGTCAATTTTTCAAAAGGCAAATATCTCCCGATCTGTAGGAATCTGAGAGACAAAACTTATGTCACTTTGAGGGAACGTATATGTCAACTTCATGTCAGAGCCACGTCAATGTATGTCCAAGGGTTTGGAGGAGTGAGACATTTTAATTTTTCGAGATTATTCGAAAGTCAATTTTTGTAAAAGGCAAAATCTCCCGATCTGTAGGAATTTGAGAGGCAAAACTTATGTCACTTTGAGGTAACGTATATGTCAACTTCATGTCAGAGTCACGTCAATGTATGTCCAAGGGTTTGGAGGATAGAGATATTTTAATTTTTCGAGATTATTTGAAAGTCAATTTTTGAAAAGGCAAATATCTCCCGATCTGTAAGAATTTGTGAGACAACACTTATGTCACTTTGAGGGTACGTACATGTCAACTTCATGTCAGATTCACGTCAATGTATGTCCAAGGGTTTGAAGGATAGAGACATTTTAATTTTTCGAGATTCTTCGAAAATCAATTTTTGAAAAGGCAAATATCTCCCGATCTGTAAGAATCTGAGAGACAAACCTTATGTCACTTTGAGGTAACGTATATGTCAACTTCATGTCAGAGTCACGTCAATGTATGTCCAAGGGTTTCGAGGATAGAGACATTTTAATTTTTCGAGATTATTAAAAAGTCAATTTTTGAAAAGGCAAATATCTCCCGATCTGTAGGAATCTGAGAGACAAACCTTATGTCACTTTGAGGGAACGTATATGTCAACTTCATGTCAGAGTCACGTCAATGTATGTCCAAGGGTTTGGACGATAGAGACATTTAAATTTTTCGAGATTATTCGAAAGTCAATTTATGAAAAGGCAAATATCCTCCGATCTGTAGGAATCTGAAAGACAAACCTTATGTCACTTTGAGGGAACGTATATGTCAACTTCATGTCAGAGTCACGTCAATGTATGTCCAAGGGTTTGGGGAATAGAGATTTAAATTTTTCGAGATTATTCGAAAGTCAATTTTTGTAAAAGGCAAAATCTCCCGATCTGTAGGAATTTGAGAGGCAAAACTTATGTCACTTTGAGGTAACGTATATGTCAACTTCATGTCAGAGTCACGTCAATGTATGTCCAAGGGTTTGGAGGAATGAGGCATTTTAATTTTGCGAGATTATTGGAAGGTCAATTTTTGAAAATTCAATTATCTCCCGATCTGAAGGAATCTGAGAGACAACACTTATGTCACTTTGAGGGAACGTATATGTCAACTTCATGTCAGAGTCACGTCAATGTATGTCCCAAGGTTTGGAGGATAGAGATATTTTAATTTTTCGAGATTATTCGAAAGTCAATTTTAGAAAATTCAAATATCTCCCGATCTGTAGGAATCTGAGAGACAAAACTTATGTCACTTTGAGGGAACGTATATGTCAACTTCATGTCAAAGTCACGTCAATGTATGTCCAAGGGGTTGAAGGAAAGAGATATTTTAATTTTTCGAGATTATTTGATAGTCAATTATTGAAAAGGCAAATATCTCCCGATCTGTATCAAACTGAGAGGCAAACAATATGTCACGTTGAGGGAACGTATATGTCAACTTCATGTCAGAGTCACGTCAATGTATGTCCAAGGGTTTGGAGGATAGAGACATTTAAATTTTTCGAGATTATTCGAAAGTCAATTTATGAAAAGGCAAATATCTCCCGATCTGTAGAAATCTGAGAGACAAACCTTATGTCACTTTGAGGGAACTTATGTGTCAACTTCATGTCAAAGTCACGTCAATGTATGTCCAAGGGTTTGGAGGAATGAGACATTTAAATTATTCGAGATTATTCGATAGTCAATTTTTGAAAAGGCAAATATCTCCCGATCTGTAGGTATCTGAGAGACAAAACTTATGTCACTTTGAGGGAACGTATATGTCAACTTCATGTCAGATTCACGTGAAAGTATGTCCAAGGGTTTGGAGGATATAGGCATTTTAATTTTTCGAGATTATTCGAAAGTCAATTTCTGAAAAGGCAAATATCTCCCGATCTGTAGGAATCTGAGAGACAAAACTTATGTCACTTTGAGGGAACGTATATGTCAACTTCATGTCAGAGTCACGTCAATGTATGTCCAAGGGTTTAGAGGATAAATACATTTTAATTTTTCGATATTATTGCAAAGCCAATTTTTGAAAAGGCAAATATATCCCGATCTGTAGGAATCTGAGAGACAACACTTATGTCACTTTGAGGGAACGTATATGTCAACTTCATGTCAGAGTCACGTCAATGTATGTCCAAGGGTTTGGAGGATAGAGATATTTTAATTTTTCGAGATTATTCGAAAGTCAATTTTTCAAAAGGCAAATATCTCCCGATCTGTAGGAATCTGAGAGACAAAACTTATGTCACTTTGAGGGAATGTATATGTCAACTTCATGTCAGAGTCACGTCAATGTATGTCCAAGGGTTTGGAGGAATGAGGCATTTTAATTTTGCGAGATTATTGGAAAGTCAATTTTTGAAAATTCAATTATCTCCCGATCTGAAGGAATCTGAGAGACAACACTTATGTCACTTTGAGGGAACGTATATGTCAACTTCATGTCAGAGTCACGTCAATGTATGTCCCAAGGTTTGGAGGATAGAGATATTTTAATTTTTCGAGATTATTCGAAAGTCAATTTTAGAAAATTCAAATATCTCCCGATCTGTAGGAATCTGAGAGACAACACTTATGTCACTTTGAGGGAACGTATATGTCAACTTCATGTCAGAGTCACGTCAATGTATGTCCAAGGGTTTGGAGGATAGAGATATTTTAATTTTTCGAGATTATTCGAAAGTCAATTTTTGAAAAGGCAAATATCTCCCGATCTGTAGGAATCTGAGAGACAAAACTTATGTCACTTTGAGGTAACGTATATGTCAACTTCAAGTCAGAGGCACGCCAATGTATGTCCAAGGGTTTGGAGTATAGAGACATTTAAATTTTTCAAGATTATTCGAAAGTCAATTTCTGAAAAGGCAAATGTCTCCCGATCTGTAGGAATCTGAAAGACAAAGCTTATGTCACTTTGAGGGAACGTATATGTCAACTTCATGTCAGAGTCACGTCAATGTATGTCGAAGGGTTTGGAGGATAAACACATTTTAATTTTTCGAGATTATAGAAAGTCAATTTTTGAAAATTTAAATATCTCCCGATCTGTAGGAATCTGAGAGACAAAACTTATGTCACTTTGAGGGATCGTATATGTCACCTTCATATCAGAGTCACGTCAATGTATGTCCAAGAGTTTGGAGGATAGAGACATTTAAATTTTTCGAGATTTTTCGAAAGTCAATTTTTGAAAAGTCAAATATCTCCCGATCTGTATAATCTGAGAGACAAAACTTATGTCACTTTGAGGGAACGTATATGTCAACTTCATGTCAGAGTCACGTCAATGTATGTCCAAGGGTTTGGAGAATAGAGACATTTTAATTTTTCGAGATTATTCGAAAGTCAATTTTTCAAAAGGCAAATATCTCCCGATCTGTATGAATCTGAGAGACAAAACTTATGTCACTTTGAGGGAACGTATATGTCAACTTCATGTCAGTGGCACGTCAATGTATGTCCAAGGGTTTGGAGGATAAATATATTTTAATTTTTCGAGTTTATTCGAAAGTCAATTTTTGAAAAGGCAAATATCTCCCGATCTGTAGGAATCTGAGAACAAACCTGATGTCACTCTGAGGGAACGTATATGTCAACTTCATGTCAGAGTCACGTCAATTTATGTCCAAGGGGTTGGAGGAAAGAGATATTTTAATTTTTCGAGATTATTTGATAGTCAATTTTTGAAAAGGCAAATATCTCCCGATCTGTAGGAATCTGAGAGACAACACTTATGTCACTTTGAGGGAACGTATATGTCAACTTCATATCAGAGTCACGTCAATGTATGTCCAAGGGTTTGGAGGATAGAGACATTTTAATTTTTCGAGATTATTCGAAAGTCAATTTATGAAAAGGAAAATATCTCCCGATCTGTAGGAATCTGAGAGACAAAACTTATGTCACTTTGAGGGAACGTATATGTCAACTTCATGTCAGTGGCACGTCAATGTATGTCCAAGGGTTTGGAGGATAGATATATTTTAATTTTTCGAGTTTATTCGAAAGTCAATTTTTGAAAAGGCAAATATCTCCCGATCTGTAGGAAATTGAGAACAAACCTGATGTCACTCTGAGGGAACGTATATGTCAACTTCATGTCAGAGTCACGTCAATGTATGTCCTAGGGGTTGGAGGAAAGAGATATTTTAATTTTTCGAGATTATTTGATAGTCAATTTTTGAAAAGGCAAATATCTCCCGATCTGTAGGAAACTGAGAGACAAACAATATGTCACTTTGAGGGAATGTATATGTCAACTTCATGTCAGATTCACGTCAATGTATGTAGAAGTGTTTGGAGGACAGAGGCATTTTAATTTTGCGAGATTATTCGAAAGTCAATTTTTGAAAAGGCAAATATCTCCCGATCTGTAGGAATCTGAGAGACAACACTTATGTCACTTTGAGGGAACGTATATGTCAACTTCATATCAGAGTCACGTCAATGTATGTCCAAGGGTTTGGAGGATAGAGACATTTTAATTTTTCGAGATTATTCGAAAGTCAATTTATGAAAAGGGAAAATATCTCCCGATCTGTAGGAATCTGAGAGACAAAACTTATGTCACTTTGAGGGAACGTATATGTCAACTTCATGTCAGAGCCACGTCAATGTATGTCCAAGGGTTTGGAGGAGTGAGACATTTTAATTTTTCGAGATTATTCGAAAGTCAATTTTTGAAAAGGCAAATATCTCCCGATCTGTTGGAATCTTAGAGACAAAACTTATGTCACTTTGAAGGAACGTATATGTCAACTTCATGTCAGAGTCACGTCAATGTATGTCCAAGGGTTTGGAGGATAGAGATATTTTAATTTTTCGAGATTATTCGAAAGTCAATTTTTGAAAAGGGAAATATCTCCCGATCTGTAGGTATCTGAGAGACAAAACTTATGTCACTTTGAGGGAACGTATATGTCAACTTTATGTCAGAGTCACGTCAATGTATGTCCAAGGGTTTAGAGGATAAACACATTTTAATTTTTCGATATTATTCCAAAGTCAATTTTTGAAAAGGCAAATATATCCCGATCTGTAGGAATCTGAGAGACAAAACTTATGTCACTTTGAGGGAACGTATACGTCAACTTCATGTCAGAGTCACGTCAATGTATGTCCAAGGGTTTGGAGGATAGAGATATTTTAATTTTTCGAGATTATTCGAAAGTCAATTTTTGAAACGGCAAATATCTCCCGATCTGTAGGAATCTGAGAGACAAAACTTATGTCACTTTGAGGGAACGATATGTCAACTTCATGTCAGAGTCACGTCAATGTATGTCCAAGAGTTTGGAGGATAGAGACATTTTAATTTTTCGAGATTATTCGATAGTCAATTTTTGGAAAGGCAAATATCTGCCGATCTGTTGGAATCTGAGAGACAAAACTTATGTCACTTTGAGGTAACGTATATGTCATCTTCAAGTCAGAGGCACGTCAATGTATGTATAAGGGTTTGGAGTATAGAGACATTTTAATTTTTCAAGATTATTCGAAAGTCAATTTCTGAAAAGGCAAATATCTCCCGATCTGTAGGAATCTGAGAGACAAAACTTATGTCACTTTCAGGGAACGTATATGTCAACTTCATGTCAGATTCACGTCAAAGTATGTCCAAGGGTTTGGAGGATAAAGGCATTTAAATGTTTCGAGATTATTCGAAAGTCAATTTTTGAAAAGGCAAATATCTCTCGATCTGTATTAATCTGAGAGACAAAACTTATGTCACTTTGAGGGAACGTATATGTAAACTTCATGTCAGAGTCACGTCAATGTACGTCCAAGGGTTTAGAGGATAAACACATTTTAATTTTTCGATATTATTCCAAAGTCAATTTTTGAAAAGGTAAATATATCCCGATCTGTAGGAATCTGAGAGACAACACTTATGTCACTTTGAGGGAACGTATATGTCAACTTCATGTCAGAGTCACGTCAATGTATGTCCAAGGGTTTGGAGGATAGAGATATTTTAATTCTTCGAGATTATTCGAAAGTCAATTTTTGAAAAGGCAAATATCTCCCGATCTGTAGGAATCTGAGAGACAAAACTTATGTCACTTTGAGGGAACGTATATGTCAACTTCAAGTCTGAGGCACGTCAAGGTATGTCCAAGGGTTTGGAGGATAGAGATATTTTAATTTTTCGAGATTATTTGAAAGTCAATTTTTGAAAAGGCAAATATCTCCCGATCTGTAAGAATTTGTGAGACAACACTTATGTCACTTTGAGGGTACGTACATGTCAACTTCATGTCAGATTCACGTCAATGTATGTCCAAGGGTTTGAAGGATAGAGACATTTTAATTTTTCGAGATTCTTCGAAAATCAATTTTTGAAAAGGCAAATATCTCCCGATCTGTAAGAATCTGAGAGACAAACCTTATGTCACTTTGAGGTAACGTATATGTCAACTTCATGTCAGAGTCACGTCAATGTATGTCCAAGGGTTTCGAGGATAGAGACATTTTAATTTTTCGAGATTATTAAAAAGTCAATTTTTGAAAAGGCAAATATCTCCCGATCTGTAGGAATCTGAGAGACAAACCTTATGTCACTTTGAGGGAACGTATATGTCAACTTCATGTCAGAGTCTCGTCAATGTATGTCCAAGGGTTTGGGGAATAGAGATTTAAATTTTTCGAGATTATTCGAAAGTCAATTTTTGTAAAAGGCAAAATCTCCCGATCTGTAGGAATTTGAGAGGCAAAACTTATGTCACTTTGAGGTAACGTATATGTCAACTTCATGTCAGAGTCACGTCAATGTATGTCGAAGGGTTTGGAGGATAGAGACATTTTAATTTTTCGAAATTATTCTGAAGTCAATTTTTCAAAAGGCAAATATCTCCCGATCTGTAGGAATCTGAGAGACAAAACTTATGTCACTTTGAGGGAATGTATATGTCAACTTCATGTCAGAGTCACGTCAATGTATGTCCAAGGGTTTGGAGGAATGAGGCATTTTAATTTTGCGAGATTATTGGAAGGTCAATTTTTGAAAATTCAATTATCTCCCGATCTGAAGGAATCTGAGAGACAACACTTATGTCACTTTGAGGGAACGTATATGTCAACTTCATGTCAGAGTCACGTCAATGTATGTCCCAAGGTTTGGAGGATAGAGATATTTTAATTTTTCGAGATTATTCGAAAGTCAATTTTAGAAAATTCAAATATCTCCCGATCTGTAGGAATCTGAGAGACAAAACTTATGTCACTTTGAGGGAACGTATATGTCAACTTCATGTCAAAGTCACGTCAATGTATGTCCAAGGGGTTGAAGGAAAGAGATATTTTAATTTTTCGAGATTATTTGATAGTCAATTATTGAAAAGGCAAATATCTCCCGATCTGTATCAAACTGAGAGGCAAACAATATGTCACGTTGAGGGAACGTATATGTCAACTTCATGTCAGAGTCACGTCAATGTATGTCCAAGGGTTTGGAGGATAGAGACATTTAAATTTTTCGAGATTATTCGAAAGTCAATTTATGAAAAGGCAAATATCTCCCGATCTGTAGAAATCTGAGAGACAAAACTTATGTCACTTTGAGGGAACTTATGTGTCAACTTCATGTCAAAGTCACGTCAATGTATGTCCAAGGGTTTGGAGGAATGAGACATTTAAATTATTCGAGATTATTCGATAGTCAATTTTTGAAAAGGCAAATATCTCCCGATCTGTAGGTATCTGAGAGACAAAACTTATGTCACTTTGAGGGAACGTATATGTCAACTTCATGTCAGATTCACGTCAAAGTATGTCCAAGGGTTTGGAGGATATAGGCATTTTAATTTTTCGAGATTATTCGAAAGTCAATTTCTGAAAAGGCAAATATCTCCCGATCTGTAGGAATCTGAGAGACAAAACTTATGTCACTTTGAGGGAACGTATATGTCAACTTCAAGTCAGAGGCACGCCAATGTATGTCCAAGGGTTTGGAGTATAGAGACATTTAAATTTTTTAAGATTATTCGAAAGTCAATTTCTGAAAAGGCAAATATCTCCCGATCTGTAGGAATCTGAGAGACAAAGCTTATGTCACTTTGAGGGAACGTATATTTCAACTTCATGTCAGAGTCACGTCAATGTATGTCGAAGGGTTTGGAGGATAAACACATTTAAATTTTTCGAGATTATAGAAAGTCAATTTTTGAAAATTTAAATATCTCCCGATCTGTAGGAATCTGAGAGACAAAACTTATGTCACTTTGAGGGAACGTATATGTCACCTTCATATCAGAGTCACGTCAATGTATGTCCAAGAGTTTGGAGGATAGAGACATTTAAATTTTTCGAGATTTTTCGAAAGTCAATTTTTGAAAATTCAATTATCTCCCGATCTGTATATTCTGAGAGACAAAACTTATGTCACTTTGAGGGAACGTATATGTCAACTTCATGTCAGAGTCACGTCAATGTATGTCCAAGGGTTTGGAGAATAGAGACATTTTAATTTTTCGAGATTATTCGAAAGTCAATTTTTCAAAAGGCAAATATCTCCCGATCTGTAGGAATCTGAGAGACAAAACTTATGTCACTTTGAGGGAACGTATATGTCAACTTCATGTCAGTGGCACGTCAATGTATGTCCAAGGGTTTGGAGGATAGATATATTTTATTTTTTCGAGTTTATTCGAAAGTCAATTTTTGAAAAGGCAAATATCTCCCGATCTGTAGGAATCTGAGAACAAACCTGATGTCACTCTGAGGGAACGTATATGTCAACTTCATGTCAGAGTCACGTCAATTTATGTCCAAGGGGTTGGAGGAAAGAGATATTTTAATTTTTCGAGATTATTTGATAGTCAATTTTTGAAAAGGCAAATATCTCCCGATCTGTAGGAATCTGAGAGACAAAACTTATGTCACTTTGAGGTAACGTATATGTCATCTTCAAGTCAGAGGCACGTCAATGTATGTATAAGGGTTTGGAGTATAGAGACATTTTAATTTTTCAAGATTATTCGAAAGTCAATTTCTGAAAAGGCAAATATCTCCCGATCTGTAGGAATCTGAGAGACAAAACTTATGCCACTTTCAGGGAACGTATATGTCAACTTCATGTCAGATTCACGTCAAAGTATGTCCAAGGGTTTGGAGGATAAAGGCATTTAAATGTTTCGAGATTATTCGAAAGTCAATTTTTGAAAAGGCAAATATCTCTCGATCTGTAGGAATCTGAGAGACAAAACGTATGTCACTTTGAGGGAACGTATATGTAAACTTCATGTCAGAGTCACGTCAATGTACGTCCAAGGGTTTAGAGGATAAACACATTTTAATTTTTCGATATTATTCCAAAGTCAATTTTTGAAAAGGTAAATATATCCCGATCTGTAGGAATCTGAGAGACAACACTTATGTCACTTTGAGGGAACGTATATGTCAACTTCATGTCAGAGTCACGTCAATGTATGTCCAAGGGTTTGGAGGATAGAGATATTTTAATTCTTAGAGATTATTCGAAAGTCAATTTTTGAAAAGGCAAATATCTCCCGATCTGTAGGAATCTGAGAGACAAAACTTATGTCACTTTGAGGGAACGTATATGTCAACTTCAAGTCAGAGGCACGTCAAGGTATGTCCAAGTGTTTGGAGGATAGAGATATTTTAATTTTTCGAGATTATTTGAAAGTCAATTTTTGAAAAGGCAAATATCTCCCGATCTGTAAGAATTTGTGAGACAACACTTATGTCACTTTGAGGGTACGTACATGTCAACTTCATGTCAGAGTCACGTCAATGTATGTCCAAGGGTTTGAAGGATAGAGACATTTTAATTTTTCGAGATTCTTCGAAAATCAATTTTTGAAAAGGAAAATATCTCCCGATCTGTAAGAATCTGAGAGACAAACCTTATGTCACTTTGAGGTAACGTATATGTCAACTTCATGTCAGAGTCACGTCAATGTATGTCCAAGGGTTTCGAGGATAGAGACATTTTAATTTTTCGAGATTATTAAAAAGTCAATTTTTGAAAAGGCAAATATCTCCCGATCTGTAGGAATCTGAGAGACAAACCTTATGTCACTTTGAGGGAACGTATATGTCAACTTCATGTCAGAGTCACGTCAATGTATGTCCAAGGGTTTGGAGGATAGAGACATTTAAATTTTTCGAGATTATTCGAAAGTCAATTTATGAAAAGGCAAATATCCTCCGATCTGTAGGAATCTGAAAGACAAACCTTATGTCACTTTGAGGGAACGTATATGTCAACTTCATGTCAGAGTCACGTCAATGTATGTCCAAGGGTTTGGGGAATAGAGATTTAAATTTTTCGAGATTATTCGAAAGTCAATTTTTGTAAAAGGCAAAATCTCCCGATCTGTAGGAATTTGAGAGGCAAAACTTATGTCACTTTGAGGTAACGTATATTTCAACTTCATGTCAGAGTCACGTCAATGTATGTCGAAGGGTTTGGAGGATAGAGACATTTTAATTTTGCGAGATTATTGGAAAGTCAATTTTTGAAAATTCAATTATCTCCCGATCTGAAGGAATCTGAGAGACAACACTTATGTCACTTTGAGGGATCGTATATGTCAACTTCATGTCAGAGTCACGTCAATGTATGTCCCAAGGTTTGGAGGATAGAGATATTTTAATTTTTCGAGATTATTCGAAAGTCAATTTTAGAAAATTCAAATATCTCCCGATCTGTAGGAATCTGAGAGACAAAACTTATGTCACTTTGAGGGAACGTATATGTCAACTTCATGTCAAAGTCACGTCAATGTATGTCCAAGGGGTTGGAGGAAAGAGATATTTTAATTTTTCGAGATTATTTGATAGTCAATTATTGAATAGGCAAATATCTCCCGATCTGTATCAAACTGAGAGGCAAACAATATGTCACGTTGAGGGAACGTATATGTCAACTTCATGTCAGAGTCACGTCAATGTATGCCCAAGGGTTTGGAGGATAGAGACATTTAAATTTTTCGAGATTATTCGAAAGTCAATTTATGAAAAGGCAAATATCTCCCGATCTGTAGAAATCTGAGAGACAAAACTTATGTCACTTTGAGGGAACGTATGTGTCAACTTCATGTCAGAGTCACGTCAATGTATGTCCAAGCGTTTGGAGGAATGAGACATTTAAATTATTCGAGATTATTCGATAGTCAATTTTTGAAAAGGCAAATATCTCCCGATCTGTAGGTATCTGAGAGACAAAACTTATGTCACTTTGAGGGAACGTATATGTCAACTTCATGTCAGATTCACGTCAAAGTATGTCCAAGGGTTTGGAGGATATAGGCATTTTAATTTTTCGAGATTATTCGAAAGTCAATTTCTGAAAAGGCAAATATCTCCCGATCTGTAGGAATCTGAGAGACAAAACTTATGTCACTTTGAGGGAACGTATATGTCAACTTCATGTCAGAGTCACGTCAATGTATGTCCAAGGGTTTAGAGGATAAATACATTTTAATTTTTCGATATTATTCCAAAGCCAATTTTTGAAAAGGCAAATATATCCCGATCTGTAGGAATCTGAGAGGCAACACTTATGTCACTTTGAGGGAACGTATATGTCAACTTCATGTCAGAGTCACGTCAATGTATGTCCAAGGGTTTGGAGGATAGAGATATTTTAATTTTTCCAGATTATTCGAAAGTCAATTTTTGAAAAGGCAAATATCTCCCGATCTGTAAGAATCTGAGAGACAAAACTTATGTCACTTTGAGGTAACGTATATGTCAACTTCAAGTCAGAGGCACGCCAATGTATGTCCAAGGGTTTGGAGTATAGAGACATTTTAATTTTTCGAGATTATTGAAAGTCAATTTTTGAAAATTTAAATATCTCCCGATCTGTAGGAATCTGAGAGACAAAACTTATGTCACTTTGAGGGAACGTATATGTCACCTTCATATCAGAGTCACGTCAATGTATGTCCAAGAGTTTGGAGGATAGAGACATTTAAATTTTTCGAGATTTTTCGAAAGTCAATTTTTGAAAAGTCAATTATCTCCCGATCTGTATAATCTGAGAGACAAAACTTATGTCACTTTGAGGGAACGTATATGTCAACTTCATGTCAGAGTCACGTCAATGTATGTCCAAGGGTTTGGAGAATAGAGACATTTTAATTTTTCGAGATTATTCGAAAGTCAATTTTTCAAAAGGCAAATATCTCCCGATCTGTAGGAATCTGAGAGACAAAACTTATGTCACTTTGAGGGAACGTATATGTCAACTTCATGTCAGTGGCACGTCAATGTATGTCCAAGGGTTTGGAGGATAGATATATTTTATTTTTTCGAGTTTATTCGAAAGTCAATTTTTGAAAAGGCAAATATTTCCCGATCTGTAGGAATCTGAAAACAAACCTGATGTCACTCTGAGGGAACGTATATGTCAACTTCATGTCAGAGTCACGTCAATTTATGTCCAAGGGGTTGGAGGAAAGAGATATTTTAATTTTTCGAGATTATTTGATAGTCAATTTTTGAAAAGGCAAATATCTCCCGATCTGTAGGAATCTGAGAGACAACACTTATGTCACTTTGAGGGAACGTATATGTCAACTTCATATCAGAGTCACGTCAATGTATGTCCAAGGGTTTGGAGGATAGAGACATTTTAATTTTTCGAGATTATTCGAAAGTCAATTTATGAAAAGGAAAATATCTCCCGATCTGTAGGAATCTGAGAGACAAAACTTATGTCACTTCGAAGGAACGTATATGTCAACTTCATATGAGAGTCACGTCAATGTATGTCCAAGGGTTTGGAGAATAGATATATTTTAATTTTTCGAGATTATTCGAAAGTCAATTTTTGAAAAGGCAAATATCTCCCGATCTGTTGGAATCTGAGAGACAAAACTTATGTCACTTTGAGGTAACGTATATGTCATCTTCAAGTCAGAGGCACGTCAATGTATGTCCAAGGGTTTGGAGTATAGAGACATTTTAATTTTTCAAGATTATTCGAAAGTCAATTTTTGAAAAGGCAAATATCTCCCGATCTGTAGGAATCTGAGAGACAAAACTTATGTCACTTTCAGGGAACGTATATGTCAACTTCATGTCAGAGTCACGTCAATGTATGTCCAAGGGTTTGGAGGATAAACACATTTTAATTTTTCGAGATTATAGAAAGTCAATTTTTGAAAATTCAAATATCTCCCGATCTGTAGAAATCTGAGAGACAAAACTTATGTAACTTTGAGGGAACGTATATGTCACCTTCATGTCAGAGTCACGTCAATGTATGTCCAAGAGTTTGGAGGATAGAGACATTTAAATGTTTCGAGATTATTCGAAAGTCAATTTTTGAAAAGGCAAATATCTCCCGATCTGTATAATCTGAGAGACAAAACTTATGTCACTTTGAGGGAACGTATATGTCAACTTCATGTCAGAGTCACGTAAATGTATGTCCAAGGGTTTGGAGGATAGAGACATTTTAATTTTTCGAGATTATTCGAAAGTCAATTTTTCAAAAGGCAAATATCTCCCGATCTGTAGGAATCTGAGAGACAAAACTTATGTCACTCTGAGGGAACGTATATGTCAACTTCATGTCAGAGTCACGTCAATGTATGTCCAAGGGTTTAGAGGATAAACACTTTTTAATTTTTCGATATTATTTGATAGTCAATTTTTGAAAAGGCAAATATCTCCCGATCTGTAGGAAACTGAGAGACAAACAATATGTCACTTTGAGGGAACGTATATGTCAACTTCATGTCAGAGTCATGTCAATGAATGTCCAAGCGTTTGGAGGAGTGAGACATTTTAATTTTTCGAGATTATTCGAAAGTCAATTTTTGAAAAGGCAAATATCTCCCGATCTGTAGGAATCTGAGAGACAAAACTTATGTCACTTTGAAGGAACGTATATGTCAATTTCATGTCATAGTCACGTCAATGTATGTCCTAGGGTTTGGAGGATAGAGATATTTTAATTTTTCGAGATTATTCGAAAGTCAATTTTTGAAAAGGAAATATCTCCCGATCTGTAGGTATCTGAGAGACAAAACTTATGTCACTTTGAGGGAACGTATATGTCAACTTCATGTCAGATTCACGTCAAAGTATGTAAAAGAGTTTGGAGGATAGAGACATTTAAATTTTTCGAGATTTTTCGAAAGTCAATTTTTGAAAAGGCAAATATATCCCGATCTGTAGGAATCTGAGAGACAACACTAATGTCACTTTGAGGGAACGTATATGTCAACTTCATGTCAGAGTCACGTCAAAGTATGTCCAAGGGTTTGGAGGATAGAGATATTTTAATTTTTCGAGATTATTCGAAAGTCAATTTTTGAAAAGGCAAATATCTCCCGATCTGTAGGAATCTGAGAGACAAAACTTATGTCACTTTGAGGTAACGTATATGTCAACTTCTCGTCAGAGGCACGTCAATGTATGTCCAAGGGTTTGGAGGATAGAGATATTTTAATTTTTCGAGATTATTCGAAAGTCAATTTTTTAAAAGGCAAATATCTCCCGACTTGTAGGAATCTGAAAGACAAAACTTATGTCACTTTGAGGGAACGTATATGTCAACTTCATGTCAGAGTCACGTCAATGTATGTCCAAGAGTTTGGAGGATAGAGACATTTAAATTTTTCGAGATTATTAAAAAGTCAATTTTTGAAAAGGCAAGTATCTCCCGATCTGTTGGAATCTGAGAGACAAAACTTATGTCACTTTGAGGTAACGTATATGTCAACTTCAAGTCAGAGGCACGTCAATGTATGTCCAAGGGTTTGGAGAATAGAGATATTTTATTTTTTCGAGATTATTTGAAAGTCAATTTCTGAAAAGGCAAATAACTCCCGATCTGTAGGAATCTGAGAGACAAAACTTATGTCACTTTGAGGGAACGTATATGTCAACTTCATGTCAGATTCACGTCAATGTATGTCCAAGGGTTTGGAGGATAGAGACATTTTAATTTTTCGAGATTATTCGAAAGTCAATTTCTGAAAAGTCAAATATCTCCCGATCTGTAGGTATCTGAGAGACAAACCTTATGTCACTTTGAGGGAACGTATATGTCAACTTCATGTCAGAGTCACGTCAATGTATGTCGAAGGGTATGGAGGATAAACAAATTTTAATTTTTCGAGATTATAGAAAGTCAATTTTTGAAAATTCAAATATCTCCCGATCTGTAGGAATCTGAGAGACAAAACTTATGTCACTTTGAGGGAACGTATATGTGACCTTCATATCAGACTCACGTCAATGTATGTAAAAGAGTTTGGAGGATAGAGACATTTAAATTTTTCGAGATTTTTCGAAAGTCAATATTTGAAAAGGCAAATATCTCCCGATCTGTATAATCTGAGAGACAAAACTTATGTCACTTTGAGGGAACGTATATGTCAACTTCATGTCAGAGTCACGTCAATGTATGTCAAAGGGTTTGGAGAATAGAGACATTTTAATTTTTCGAGATTATTCGAAAGTCAATTTTTCAAAAGGCAAATATCTCCCGATCTGTAGGAATCTGAGAGACAAAACTTATGTCACTTTGAGGGAACGTATATGTCAACTTCATGTCAGAGGCACGTCAATGTATGTCCAAGGGTTTGGAGGATAGATATATTTTAATTTTTCGAGTTTATTCGAAAGTCAATTTTTGAATAGACAAATATCTCCCGATCTGTAGGAATCTGAGAACAAACCTGATGTCACTCTGAGGGAACGTATATGTCAACTTCATGTCAGAGTCACGTCAATGTATGTCCAAGGGGTTGGAGGAAAGAGATATTTTAATTTTTCGAGATTATTTGATAGTCAATTTTTGAAAAGGCAAATATCTCCCGATTTGTAGGAAACTGAGAGACAAACAAAATGGCACTTTGAGGGAATGTATATGTCAACTTCATGTCAGATTCTCGTCAATGTATGTCCAAGTGTTTGGAGGACAGAGGCATTTTAATTTTGCGAGATTATTCGAAAGTCAATTTTTGAAAAGGCAAATATCTCCCGATCTGTAGGAATCTGAGAGACAACACTTATGTCACTTTGAGGGAACGTATATGTCAACTTCATATCAGAGTCACGTCAATGTATGTCCAAGGGTTTGGAGGATAGAGACATTTTAATTTTTCGAGATTATTCGAAAGTCAATTTATGAAAAGGCAAATATCTCCCGATCTGTAGGAATCTGAGAGACAAAACTTATGTCACTCTGAGGGAACGTATATGTCAACTTCATGTCAGAGTCACGTCAATGTATGTCCAAGGGTTTAGAGGATAAACACTTTTTAATTTTTCGATATTATTTGATAGTCAATTTTTGAAAAGGCAAATATCTCCCGATCTGTAGGAAACTGAGAGACAAACAATATGTCACTTTGAGGGAACGTATATGTCAACTTCATGTCAGAGTCATGTCAATGAATGTCCAAGCGTTTGGAGGAGTGAGACATTTTAATTTTTCGAGATTATTCGAAAGTCAATTTTTGAAAAGGCAAATATCTCCCGATCTGTAGGAATCTGAGAGACAAAACTTATGTCACTTTGAAGGAACGTATATGTCAACTTCATGTCATAGTCACGTCAATGTATGTCCTAGGGTTTGGAGGATAGAGATATTTTAATTTTTCGAGATTATTCGAAAGTCAATTTTTGAAAAGGAAATATCTCCCGATCTGTAGGTATCTGAGAGACAAAACTTATGTCACTTTGAGGGAACGTATATGTCAACTTCATGTCAGATTCACGTCAAAGTATGTAAAAGAGTTTGGAGGATAGAGACATTTAAATTTTTCGAGATTTTTCGAAAGTCAATTTTTGAAAAGGCAAATATCTCCCGATCTGTAGGAATCTGAGAGACAAAACTTATGTCACTTTGAGGTAACGTATATGTCAACTTCTCGTCAGAGGCACGTCAATGTATGTCCAAGGGTTTGGAGGATAGAGATATTTTAATTTTTCGAGATTATTCGAAAGTCAATTTTTTAAAAGGCAAATATCTCCCGACTTGTAGGAATCTGAAAGACAAAACTTATGTCACTTTGAGGGAACGTATATGTCAACTTCATGTCAGAGTCACGTCAATGTATGTCCAAGAGTTTGGAGGATAGAGACATTTAAATTTTTCGAGATTATTAAAAAGTCAATTTTTGAAAAGGCAAGTATCTCCCGATCTGTTGGAATCTGAGAGACAAAACTTATGTCACTTTGAGGTAACGTATATGTCAACTTCAAGTCAGAGGCACGTCAATGTATGTCCAAGGGTTTGGAGAATAGAGATATTTTATTTTTTCGAGATTATTTGAAAGTCAATTTCTGAAAAGGCAAATAACTCCCGATCTGTAGGAATCTGAGAGACAAAACTTATGTCACTTTGAGGGAACGTATATGTCAACTTCATGTCAGATTCACGTCAATGTATGTCCAAGGGTTTGGAGTATAGAGACATTTTAATTTTTCGAGATTATTCGAAAGTCAATTTCTGAAAAGTCAAATATCTCCCGATCTGTAGGTATCTGAGAGACAAACCTTATGTCACTTTGAGGGAACGTATATGTCAACTTCATGTCAGAGTCACGTCAATGTATGTCGAAGGGTATGGAGGATAAACAAATTTTAATTTTTCGAGATTATAGAAAGTCAATTTTTGAAAATTCAAATATCTCCCGATCTGTAGGAATCTGAGAGACAAAACTTATGTCACTTTGAGGGAACGTATATGTGACCTTCATATCAGAGTCACGTCAATGTATGTAAAAGAGTTTGGAGGATAGAGACATTTAAATTTTTCGAGATTTTTCGAAAGTCAATATTTGAAAAGGCAAATATCTCCCGATCTGTATAATCTGAGAGACAAAACTTATGTCACTTTGAGGGAACGTATATGTCAACTTCATGTCAGAGTCACGTCAATGTATGTCAAAGGGTTTGGAGAATAGAGACATTTTAATTTTTCGAGATTATTCGAAAGTCAATTTTTCAAAAGGCAAATATCTCCCGATCTGTAGGAATCTGAGAGACAAAACTTATGTCACTTTGAGGGAACGTATATGTCAACTTCATGTCAGAGGCAGGTCAATGTATGTCCAAGGGTTTGGAGGATAGATATATTTTAATTTTTCGAGTTTATTCGAAAGTCAATTTTTGAATAGACAAATATCTCCCGATCTGTAGGAATCTGAGAACAAACCTGATGTCACTCTGAGGGAACGTATATGTCAACTTCATGTCAGAGTCACGTCAATGTATGTCCAAGGGGTTGGAGGAAAGAGATATTTTAATTTTTCGAGATTATTTGATAGTCAATTTTTGAAAAGGCAAATATCTCCCGATTTGTAGGAAACTGAGAGACAAACAAAATGGCACTTTGAGGGAATGTATATGTCAACTTCATGTCAGATTCTCGTCAATGTATGTCCAAGTGTTTGGAGGACAGAGGCATTTTAATTTTGCGAGATTATTCGAAAGTCAATTTTTGAAAAGGCAAATATCTCCCGATCTGTAGGAATCTGAGAGACAACACTTATGTCACTTTGAGGGAACGTATATGTCAACTTCATATCAGAGTCACGTCAATGTATGTCCAAGGGTTTGGAGGATAGAGACATTTTAATTTTTCGAGATTATTCGAAAGTCAATTTATGAAAAGGCAAATATCTCCCGATCTGTAGGAATCTGAGAGACAAAACTTATGTCACTTTGAGGGAACGTATATGTCAACTTCATGTCAGAGTCACGTCAATGTATGTCCAAGGGTTTGGAGGAATGAGACATTTTAATTTTTCGAGATTATTCGAAAGTCAATTTATGAAAAGGCAAATATCTCCCGATCTGTTGGAATCTTAGAGACAAAACTTATGTCACTTTGAAGGAACGTATATGTCAACTTCATGTCAGAGTCACGTCAATGTATGTCCAAGGGTTTGGAGGATAGAGATATTTTAATTTTTCGAGATTATTCGAAAGTCAATTTTTGAAAATTCAAATATCTCCCGATCTGTAGGTATCTGAGAGACAAAACTTATGTCACTTTGAGGGAACGTATATGTAAACTTCATGTCAGATTCACGTCAAAGTATGTCCAAGGGTTTGGAGGAAAGAGGCATTTTAATTTTTCGAGATTATCCGAAAGTCAATTTCTGAAAAGGCATAAATATCTCCCGATCTGTAGGAATCTGAGAGACAAAACTTATGTCACTTTGAGGGAACGTATATGTCAACTTCATGTCAGAGTCACGTCAATGTATGTCCAAGGGTTTAGAGGATAAACACATTTTAATTTTTCGATATTATTCCAAAGTCAATTTTTGAAAAGGCAAATATATCCCGATCTGTAGGAATCTGAGAGACAACACTTATGTCACTTTGAGGGAACGTATATGTCAACTTCATGTCAGAGTCACGTCAATGTATGTCCAAGAGTTTGGAGGATAGAGACATTTTAATTTTTCGAGATTATTCTAAAGCCAATTTTTGAAAAGGCAAATATCTCCCGATCTGTAGGAATCTGAGAGACAAAACTTATGTCACTTTGAGGTAACGTATATGTCAACTTCAAGTCAGAGGCACGTCAATGTATGTCAAAGGGTTTGGAGTATAGAGACATTTTAATTTTTCAAGATTATTCGAAAGTCAATTTCTGAAAAGGCAAATAACTCCCGATCTGTAGGAATCTGAGAGACAAAACTTATGTCACTTTCAGGGAACGTATATGTCAACTTCATGTCAGAGTCACGTCAATGTATGTCAAAGGGTTTGGAGGATAAACACATTTTAATTTTTCGAGATTATAGAAAGTCAGTTTTTCAAAAGGCAAATATCTCCCGATCTGTAGGAATCTGAGAGACAAAACTTATGTCACTTTGAGGGAACGTATATGTCAACTTCATGTCAGAGGCACGTCAATGTATATCCAAGGGTTTGGAGGATAGATATATTTTAATTTTTCGAGTTTATTCGAAAGCCTTTTTTTGAAAAGGCAAATATCTCCCGATCTGTAGGAATCTGAGAGTAAACCTAATGTCACTCTGAGGGAACGTATATGTCAACTTCATGTCAGAGTCACGTCAATGTATGTCCAAGAGTTTGGAGGATAGAGACATTTAAATGTTTCGAGATTATTCGAAAGTCAATTTTTGAAAAGGCAAATATCTCCCGATCTGTATAACCTGAGAGACAAAACTTATGTCACTTTGAGGGAACGTATATGTCAACTTCATGTCAGAGTCACGTCAATGTATGTCCAAGGGTTTGGAGGATAGAGACATTTTAATTTTTCGAGATTATTCGAAAGTCAATTTTTCAAAAGGCAAATATCTCCCGATCTGTAGGAATCTGAGAGACAACACTTATGTCACTTTGAGGGAACGTATATGTCAACTTCATGTCAGAGTCATGTCAATGTATGTCCAAGCTTTTGGAGGAGTGAGACATTTTAATTTTTCGAGATTTTTCGAAAGTCAATTTTTGAAAAGGCAAATATCTCCCGATCTGTAGGAATCTGAGAGACAAAACTTATGTCACTTTGAGGGAACGTATATGTCAACTTCATGTCAGAGTCACGTCAATGTATGTCCAAGGGTTTGGAGGAATGAGACATTTTAATTTTTCGAGATTATTCGAAAGTCAATTTATGAAAAGGCAAATATCTCCCGATCTGTTGGAATCTTAGAGACAAAACTTATGTCACTTTGAAGGAACGTATATGTCAACTTCATGTCAGAGTCACGTCAATGTATGTCCAAGGGTTTGGAGGATAGAGATATTTTAATTTTTCGAGATTATTCGAAAGTCAATTTTTGAAAATTCAAATATCTCCCGATCTGTAGGTATCTGAGAGACAAAACTTATGTCACTTTGAGGGAACGTATATGTAAACTTCATGTCAGATTCACGTCAAAGTATGTCCAAGGGTTTGGAGGAAAGAGGCATTTTAATTTTTCGAGATTATCCGAAAGTCAATTTCTGAAAAGGCATAAATATCTCCCGATCTGTAGGAATCTGAGAGACAAAACTTATGTCACTTTGAGGGAACGTATATGTCAACTTCATGTCAGAGTCACGTCAATGTATGTCCAAGGGTTTAGAGGATAAACACATTTTAATTTTTCGATATTATTCCAAAGTCAATTTTTGAAAAGGCAAATATATCCCGATCTGTAGGAATCTGAGAGACAACACTTATGTCACTTTGAGGGAACGTATATGTCAACTTCATGTCAGAGTCACGTCAATGTATGTCCAAGAGTTTGGAGGATAGAGACATTTTAATTTTTCGAGATTATTCTAAAGCCAATTTTTGAAAAGGCAAATATCTCCCGATCTGTAGGAATCTGAGAGACAAAACTTATGTCACTTTGAGGTAACGTATATGTCAACTTCAAGTCAGAGGCACGTCAATGTATGTCAAAGGGTTTGGAGTATAGAGACATTTTAATTTTTCAAGATTATTCGAAAGTCAATTTCTGAAAAGGCAAATAACTCCCGATCTGTAGGAATCTGAGAGACAAAACTTATGTCACTTTCAGGGAACGTATATGTCAACTTCATGTCAGAGTCACGTCAATGTATGTCAAAGGGTTTGGAGGATAAACACATTTTAATTTTTCGAGATTATAGAAAGTCAGTTTTTCAAAAGGCAAATATCTCCCGATCTGTAGGAATCTGAGAGACAAAACTTATGTCACTTTGAGGGAACGTATATGTCAACTTCATGTCAGAGGCACGTCAATGTATATCCAAGGGTTTGGAGGATAGATATATTTTAATTTTTCGAGTTTATTCGAAAGCCTTTTTTTGAAAAGGCAAATATCTCCCGATCTGTAGGAATCTGAGAGTAAACCTGATGTCACTCTGAGGGAACGTATATGTCAACTTCATGTCAGAGTCACGTCAATGTATGTCCAAGAGTTTGGAGGATAGAGACATTTAAATGTTTCGAGATTATTCGAAAGTCAATTTTTGAAAAGGCAAATATCTCCCGATCTGTATAACCTGAGAGACAAAACTTATGTCACTTTGAGGGAACGTATATGTCAACTTCATGTCAGAGTCACGTCAATGTATGTCCAAGGGTTTGGAGGATAGAGACATTTTAATTTTTCGAGATTATTCGAAAGTCAATTTTTCAAAAGGCAAATATCTCCCGATCTGTAGGAATCTGAGAGACAACACTTATGTCACTTTGAGGGAACGTATATGTCAACTTCATGTCAGAGTCATGTCAATGTATGTCCAAGCTTTTGGAGGAGTGAGACATTTTAATTTTTCGAGATTTTTCGAAAGTCAATTTTTGAAAAGGCAAATATCTCCCGATCTGTTGGAATCTGAGAGACAAAACTTATGTAACTTTGAAGGAACGTTTATGTCAACTTCATGTCAGAGTCACGTCAATGTATGTCCAAGGGTTTGGAGGATAGAGATATCTTAATTCTTCGAGATTATTCGAAAGTCAATTTATGAAAAGGCAAATATCTCCCGATCTGTAGGGATCTGAGAGACAAAACTTATGTCACTTTGAGGGAACTTATATGTCAACTTCATGTCAGATTCACGTCAAAGTATGTCCAAGGGTTTGGAGGATAGAGGCATTTTAATTTTTTGAGATTATTCGAGAGACAATTTTTGAAAAGGCAAATATATCCCGATCTGTAGGAATCTGAGAGACAACACTAATGTCACTTTGAGGGAACGTATATGTCAACTTCATGTCAGAGTCACGTCAATGTATGTCCAAGGGTTTGGAGGATAGAGATATTTTAAATTTTCGAGATTATTCGAAAGTCAATTTTTGAAAAGTCAATTATCTCCCGATCTGTATAATCTGAGAGACAAAACTTATATCACTTTGAGGGAACGTATATGTCAACTTCATGTCAGAGTCACGTCAATGTATGTCCAAGGGTTTGGAGAATAGAGACATTTTAATTTTTCGAGATTATTCGAAAGTCAATTTTTCAAAAGGCAAATATCTGCCGATCTGTAGGAATCTGAGAGACAAAACTTATGTCACTTTGAGGGAACGTATATGTCAACTTCATGTCAGTGGCACGTCAATGTATGTCCAAGGGTTTGGAGGATAGTTATATTTTAATTTTTCGAGTTTATTCGAAAGTCAATTTTTGAAAAGGCAAATATCTCCCGATCTGTAGGAATCTGAGAACAAACCTGATGTCACTCTGAGGGAACGTATATGTCAACTTCATGTCAGAGTCACGTCAATTTATGTCCAAGGGGTTGGAGGAAAGAGATATTTTAATTTTTCGAGATTATTTGATAGTCAATTTTTAAAAAGGCAAATATCTCCCGATCTGTAGGAATCTGAGAGACAACACTTATGTCACTTTGAGGGAACGTATATGTAAACTTCATGTCAGATTCACGTCAAAGTATGTCCAAGGGTTTGGAGGAAAGAGGCATTTTAATTTTTCGAGATTATCCGAAAGTCAATTTCTGAAAAGGCATAAATATCTCCCGATCTGTAGGAATCTGAGAGACAAAACTTATGTCACTTTGAGGGAACGTATATGTCAACTTCATGTCAGAGTCACGTCAATGTATGTCCAAGGGTTTAGAGGATAAACACATTTTAATTTTTCGATATTATTCCAAAGTCAATTTTTGAAAAGGCAAATATATCCCGATCTGTAGGAATCTGAGAGACAACACTTATGTCACTTTGAGGGAACGTATATGTCAACTTCATGTCAGAGTCACGTCAATGTATGTCCAAGAGTTTGGAGGATAGAGACTTTTTAATTTTTCGATATTATTCGAAAGTCAATTTTTGAAAAGGCAAATATCTCCCGATCTGTAGGAATCTGAGAGACAAAACTTATGTCACTTTGAGGGAACGTATATGTCAACTTCATGTCAGAGTCACGTCAATGTATGTCCAAGAGTTTGGAGGATAGAGAAATTTTAATTTTTCGAGATTATTCGAAAGTCAATTTTTGAAAAGGCAAATATCTCCCGATCTGTAGAAATCTGAGAGACAAAACTTATGTCACTTTGAGGTAACGTATATGTCAACTTCAAGTCAGAGGCACGTCAATGTATGTCAAAGGGTTTGGAGTATAGAGACATTTTAATTTTTCAAGATTATTCGAAAGTCAATTTCTGAAAAGGCAAATAACTCCCGATCTGTAGGAATCTGAGTGACAAAACTTATGTCACTTTCAGGGAACGTATATGTCAACTTGATGTCAGAGTCACGTCAATGTATGTCAAAGGGTTTGGAGGATAAACACATTTAAATTTTTCGAGATTATAGAAAGTCAATTTTTGAAAATTCAAATATCTCCCGATCTGTAGGAATCTGAGAGACAAAACTTATGTCACTTTGAGGGAACGTATATGCCACCTTCATATCAGAGTCACGTCAGTGTATGTCCAAGAGTTTGGAGGTTAGAGACATTTAAATTTTTCGAGATTTTTCGAAAGTCAATTTTTGAAAAGGCAAATATCTCCCGATCTGTATAATCTGAGAGACAAAACTTATGTCACTTTGAGGGAACGTATATGTCAACTTCATGTCAGAGTCACGTCAATGTATGTCCAAGGGTTTGGAGAATAGAGATATTTTAATTTTTCGAGATTATTCGAAAGTCAATTTTTCAAAAGGCAAATATCTCCCGATCTGTAGGAATCTGAGAGACAAAACTTATGTCACTTTGAGGGAACGTATATGTCAACTTCATGTCAGAGGCACGTCAATGTATGTCCAAGGGTTTGGAGGATAGATATATTTTAATTTTTCGAGTTTATTCGAAACCCTTTTTTTGAAAAGGCAAATATCTCCCGATCTGTAGGAATCTGAGAGTAAACCTGATGTCACTCTGAGGGAACGTATATGTCAACTTCATGTCAGAGTCACGTCAATGTATGTCCAAGAGTTTGGAGGATAGAGACATTTAAATGTTTCGAGATTATTCGAAAGTCAATTTTTGAAAAGGCAAATATCTCCCGATCTGTATAACCTGAGAGACAAAACTTATGTCACTTTGAGGGAACGTATATGTCAACTTCATGTCAGAGTCACGTCAATGTATGTCCAAGGGTTTGGAGGATAGAGACATTTTAATTTTTCGAGATTATTCGAAAGTCAATTTTTCAAAAGGCAAATATCTCCCGATCTGTAGGAATCTGAGAGACAACACTTATGTCACTTTGAGGGAACGTATATGTCAACTTCATGTCAGAGTCATGTCAATGTATGTCCAAGCTTTTGGAGGAGTGAGACATTTTAATTTTTCGAGATTTTTCGAAAGTCAATTTTTGAAAAGGCAAATATCTCCCGATCTGTTGGAATCTGAGAGACAAAACTTATGTAACTTTGAAGGAACGTATATGTCAACTTCATGTCAGAGTCACGTCAATGTATGTCCAAGGGTTTGGAGGATAGAGATATCTTAATTCTTCGAGATTATTCGAAAGTCAATTTTTGAAAAGGCAAATATCTCCCGATCTGTAGGGATCTGAGAGACAAAACTTATGTCACTTTGAGGGAACTTATATGTCAACTTCATGTCAGATTCACGTCAAAGTATGTCCAAGGGTTTGGAGGATAGAGGCATTTTAATTTTTTGAGATTATTCGAGAGACAATTTTTGAAAAGGCAAATATATCCCGATCTGTAGGAATCTGAGAGACAACACTAATGTCACTTTGAGGGAACGTATATGTCAACTTCATGTCAGAGTCACGTCAATGTATGTCCAAGGGTTTGGAGGATAGAGATATTTTAAATTTTCGAGATTATTCGAAAGTCAATTTTTGAAAAGTCAATTATCTCCCGATCTGTATAATCTGAGAGACAAAACTTATATCACTTTGAGGGAACGTATATGTCAACTTCATGTCAGAGTCACGTCAATGTATGTCCAAGGGTTTGGAGAATAGAGACATTTTAATTTTTCGAGATTATTCGAAAGTCAATTTTTCAAAAGGCAAATATCTGCCGATCTGTAGGAATCTGAGAGACAAAACTTATGTCACTTTGAGGGAACGTATATGTCAACTTCATGTCAGTGGCACGTCAATGTATGTCCAAGGGTTTGGAGGATAGATATATTTTAATTTTTCGAGTTTATTCGAAAGTCAATTTTTGAAAAGGCAAATATCTCCCGATCTGTAGGAATCTGAGAACAAACCTGATGTCACTCTGAGGGAACGTATATGTCAACTTCATGTCAGAGTCACGTCAATTTATGTCCAAGGGGTTGGAGGAAAGAGATATTTTAATTTTTCGAGATTATTTGATAGTCAATTTATAAAAAGGCAAATATCTCCCGATCTGTAGGAATCTGAGAGACAACACTTATGTCACTTTGAGGGAACGTATATGTCAACTTCATATCAGAGTCACGTCAATGTATGTCCAAGGGTTTGGAGGATAGAGACATTTTAATTTTTCGAGATTATTCGAAAGTCAATTTATGAAAAGGAAAATATCTCCCGATCTGTAGGAATCTGAGAGACAAAACTTATGTCACTTTGAGGGAACGTATATGTCAACTTCATGTCAGAGTCACGTCAATGTATGTCCAAGGGTTTGGAGGAGTGAGACATTTTAATTTTTCGAGATTATTCGAAAGTCAATTTATGAAAAGGCAAATATCTCCCGATCTGTTGGAATCTGAGAGACAAAACTTATGTCACTTTGAGGTAACGTATATGTCATCTTCAAGTCAGGGCACGTCAATGTATGTCCAAGGGTTTGGAGTATAGAGACATTTTAATTTTTCAAGATTATTCGAAAGTCAATTTCTGAAAAGGCAAATATCTCCCGATCTGTAGGAATCTGAGAGACAAAACTTATGTCACTTTCAGGGAACGTATATGTCAACTTCATGTCAGAGTCACGTCAATGTATGTCCAAGGGTTTGGAGGATACACACATTTAAATTTTTCGAGATTATAGAAAGTCAATTTTTGAAAATTCAAATATCTCCCGATCTGTAGGAATCTGAGAGACAAATCTTATGTAACTTTGAGGGAACGTATATGTCACCTTCATGTCAGAGTCACGTCAATGTATGTCCAAGAGTTTGGAGGATAGAGACATTTAAATGTTTCGAGATTATTCGAAAGTCAATTTTTGAAAAGGCAAATATCTCCCGATCTGTATAATCTGAGAGACAAAACTTATGTCACTTTGAGGGAACGTATATGTCAACTTCATGTCAGATTCACGTCAATGTATGTCCTAGGGTTTGGAGTATAGAGACATTTTAATTTTTCGAGATTATTCGAAAGTCAATTTCTGAAAAGGCAAATATCTCCCGATCTGTAGGAATCTGAGAGACAAAACTTACGTCAATTTGAGGGAACGTATATGTCACCTTCATGTCAGAGTCATGTCAATGTATGTCCAAGAGTTTGGAGGATAGAGATATTTAAATTTTTCGAGATTATTCGAAAGTCAATATTTGAAAGGCAAATATCTCCCGATCTGTATAACCTGAGAGACAAAACTTATGTCACTTTGAGGGCACGTATATGTCAACTTCATGTCAGAGTCACGTCAATGTATGTCCAAGAGTTTGGAGGATAGAGACATTTAAATTTTTCGAGATTATTCGAAAGTCAATTTTTGAAAAGGCAAATATCTCCCGATCTGTAGGAATCTGAGAGACAAAACTTATGTCACTTTGAGGTAACGTATATGTCAACTTCTCGTCAGAGGCACGTCAATGTATGTCCAAGGGTTTGGAGGATAGAGATATTTTAATTTTTCGAGATTATTCGAAAGTCAATTTTTTAAAAGGCAAATATCTCCCGACTTGTAGGAATCTGAAAGACAAAACTTATGTCACTTTGAGGGAACGTATATGTCAACTTCATGTCAGAGTCACGTCAATGTATGTCCAAGAGTTTGGAGGATAGAGACATTTAAATTTTTCGAGATTATTAAAAAGTCAATTTTTGAAAAGGCAAGTATCTCCCGATCTGTTGGAATCTGAGAGACAAAACTTATGTCACTTTGAGGTAACGTATATGTCAACTTCAAGTCAGAGGCACGTCAATGTATGTCCAAGGGTTTGGAGAATAGAGATATTTTATTTTTTCGAGATTATTTGAAAGTCAATTTCTGAAAAGGCAAATAACTCCCGATCTGTAGGAATCTGAGAGACAAAACTTATGTCACTTTGAGGGAACGTATATGTCAACTTCATGTCAGATTTTGTCAATGTATGTCCAAGGGTTTGGAGTATAGAGACATTTTAATTTTTCGAGATTATTCGAAAGTCAATTTCTGAAAAGTCAAATATCTCCCGATCTGTAGGTATCTGAGAGACAAACCTTATGTCACTTTGAGGGAACGTATATGTCAACTTCATGTCAGAGTCACGTCAATGTATGTCGAAGGGTATGGAGGATAAACAAATTTTAATTTTTCGAGATTATAGAAAGTCAATTTTTGAAAATTCAAATATCTCCCGATCTGTAGGAATCTGAGAGACAAAACTTATGTCACTTTGAGGGAACGTATATGTGACCTTCATATCAGAGTCACGTCAATGTATGTAAAAGAGTTTGGAGGATAGAGACATTTAAATTTTTCGAGATTTTTCGAAAGTCAATATTTGAAAAGGCAAATATCTCCCGATCTGTATAATCTGAGAGACAAAACTTATGTCACTTTGAGGGAACGTATATGTCAACTTCATGTCAGAGTCACGTCAATGTATGTCAAAGGGTTTGGAGAATAGAGACATTTTAATTTTTCGAGATTATTCGAAAGTCAATTTTTCAAAAGGCAAATATCTCCCGATCTGTAGGAATCTGAGAGACAAAACTTATGTCACTTTGAGGGAACGTATATGTCAACTTCATGTCAGAGGCACGTCAATGTATGTCCAAGGGTTTGGAGGATAGATATATTTTAATTTTTCGAGTTTATTCGAAAGTCAATTTTTGAAAAAACAAATATCTCCCGATCTGTAGGAATCTGAGAACAAACCTGATGTCACTCTGAGGGAACGTATATGTCAACTTCATGTCAGAGTCACGTCAATGTATGTCCAAGGGGTAGGAGGAAAGAGATATTTTAATTTTTCGAGATTATTTGATAGTCAATTTTTGAAAAGGCAAATATCTCCCGATCTGTAGGAATCTGAGAGACAACACTTATGTCACTTTGAGGGAACGTATATGTCAACTTCATATCAGAGTCACGTCATTGTATGTCCAAGGGTTTGGAGGATAGAGACATTTTAATTTTTCGAGATTATTCGAAAGTCAATTTATGAAAAGGCAAATATCTCCCGATCTGTAGGAATCTGAGAGACAAAACTTATGTCACTTTGAGGGAACGTATATGTCAACTTCATGTCAGAGTCACGTCAATGTATGTCCAAGGGTTTGGAGGAATGAGACATTTTAATTTTTCGATATTATTCCAAAGTCAATTTTTGAAAAGGCAAATATATCCCGATCTGTAGGAATCTGAGAGACAACACTTATGTCACTTTGAGGGAACGTATATGTCAACTTCATGTCAGAGTCACGTCAATGTATGTCCAAGAGTTTGGAGGATAGAGACTTTTTAATTTTTCGATATTATTCGAAAGTCAATTTTTGAAAAGGCAAATATCTCCCGATCTGTAGGAATCTGAGACACAAAACTTATGTCACTTTGAGGGAACGTATATGTCAACTTCATGTCAGAGTCACGTCAATGTATGTCCAAGAGTTTGGAGGATAGAGACTTTTTAATTTTTCGATATTATTCGAAAGTCAATTTTTGAAAAGGCAAATATCTCCCGATCTGTAGGAATCTGAGAGACAAAACTTATGTCACTTTGAGGGAACGTATATGTCAACTTCATGTCAGAGTCACGTCAATGTATGTCCAAGAGTTTGGGGGATAGAGACATTTTAATTTTTCGAGATTATTCGAAAGTCAATTTTTGAAAAGGCAAATATCTCCCGATCTGTAGGAATCTGAGAGACAAAACTTATGTCACTTTGAGGTAACGTATATGTCAACTTCAAGTCAGAGGCACGTCAATGTATGTCAAAGGGTTTGGAGTATAGAGACATTTTAATTTTTCAAGATTATTCGAAAGTCAATTTCTGAAAAGGCAAATAACTCCCGATCTGTAGGAATCTGAGAGACAAAACTTATGTCACTTTCAGGGAACGTATATGTCAACTTCATGTCAGAGTCACGTCAATGTATGTCAAAGGGTTTGGAGGATAAACACATTTTAATTTTTCGAGATTATAGAAAGTCAATTTTTGAAAATTCAAATATCTCCCGATCTGTAGGAATCTGAGAGACAAAACTTATGTCACTTTGAGGGAACGTATATGCCACCTTCATATCAGAGTCACGTCAGTGTATGTCCAAGAGTTTGGAGGATAGAGACATTTAAATTTTTCGAGATTTTTCGAAAGTCAATTTTTGAAAAGGCAAATATCTCCCGATCTGTATAATCTGAGAGACAAAACTTATGTCACTTTGAGGGAACGTATATGTCAACTTCATGTCAGAGTCACGTCAATGTATGTCCAAGGGTTTGGAGAATAGAGATATTTTAATTTTTCGAGATTATTCGAAAGTCAATTTTTCAAAAGGCAAATATCTCCCGATCTGTAGGAATCTGAGAGACAAAACTTATGTCACTTTGAGGGAACGTATATGTCAACTTCATGTCAGAGGCACGTCAATGTATGTCCAAGGGTTTGGAGGATAGATATATTTTAATTTTTCGAGTTTATTCGAAAGCCTTTTTTTGAAAAGGCAAATATCTCCCGATCTGTAGGAATCTGAGAGTAAACCTGATGTCACTCTGAGGGAACGTATATGTAAACTTCATGTCAGAGTCACGTCAATGTATGTCCAAGAGTTTGGAGGATAGAGACATTTAAATGTTTCGAGATTATTCGAAAGTCAATTTTTGAAAAGGCAAATATCTCCCGATCTGTATAACCTGAGAGACAAAACTTATGTCACTTTGAGGGAACGTATATGTCACCTTCATGTCAGAGTCACGTCAATGTATGTCCAAGGGTTTGGAGGATAGAGACATTTTAATTTTTCGAGATTATTCGAAAGTCAATTTTTCAAAAGGCAAATATCTCCCGATCTGTAGGAATCTGAGAGACAACACTTATGTCACTTTGAGGGAACGTATATGTCAACTTCATGTCAGAGTCATGTCAATGTATGTCCAAGCTTTTGGAGGAGTGAGACATTTTAATTTTTCGAGATTTTTCGAAAGTCAATTTTTGAAAAGGCAAATATCTCCCGATCTGTTGGAATCTGAGAGACAAAACTTATGTAACTTTGAAGGAACGTATATGTCAACTTCATGTCAGAGTCACGTCAATGTATGTCCAAGGGTTTGGAGGATAGAGATATCTTAATTCTTCGAGATTATTCGAAAGTCAATTTTTGAAAAGGCAAATATCTCCCGATCTGTAGGGATCTGAGAGACAAAACTTATGTCACTTTGAGGGAACTTATATGTCAACTTCATGTCAGATTCACGTCAAAGTATGTCCAAGGGTTTGGAGGATAGAGGCATTTTAATTTTTTGAGATTATTCGAGAGACAATTTTTGAAAAGGCAAATATATCCCGATCTGTAGGAATCTGAGAGACAACACTAATGTCACTTTGAGGGAACGTATATGTCAACTTCATGTCAGAGTCACGTCAATGTATGTCCAAGGGTTTGGAGGATAGAGATATTTTAAATTTTCGAGATTATTCGAAAGTCAATTTTTGAAAAGTCAATTATCTCCCGATCTGTATAATCTGAGAGACAAAACTTATATCACTTTGAGGGAACGTATATGTCAACTTCATGTCAGAGTCACGTCAATGTATGTCCAAGGGTTTGGAGAATAGAGACATTTTAATTTTTCGAGATTATTCGAAAGTCAATTTTTCAAAAGGCAAATATCTGCCGATCTGTAGGAATCTGAGAGACAAAACTTATGTCACTTTGAGGGAACGTATATGTCAACTTCATGTCAGTGGCACGTCAATGTATGTCCAAGGGTTTGGAGGATAGATATATTTTAATTTTTCGAGTTTATTCGAAAGTCAATTTTTGAAAAGGCAAATATCTCCCGATCTGTAGGAATCTGAGAACAAACCTGATGTCACTCTGAGGGAACGTATATGTCAACTTCATGTCAGAGTCACGTCAATTTATGTCCAAGGGGTTGGAGGAAAGAGATATTTTAATTTTTCGAGATTATTTGATAGTCAATTTTTAAAAAGGCAAATATCTCCCGATCTGTAGGAATCTGAGAGACAACACTTATGTCACTTTGAGGGAACGTATATGTCAACTTCATATCAGAGTCACGTCAATGTATGTCCAAGGGTTTGGAGGATAGAGACATTTTAATTTTTCGAGATTATTCGAAAGTCAATTTATGAAAAGGAAAATATCTCCCGATCTGTAGGAATCTGAGAGACAAAACTTATGTCACTTTGAGGGAACGTATATGTCAACTTCATGTCAGAGTCACGTCAATGTATGTCCAAGGGTTTGGAGGAGTGAGACATTTTAATTTTTCGAGATTATTCGAAAGTCAATTTATGAAAAGGCAAATATCTCCCGATCTGTTGGAATCTGAGAGACAAAACTTATGTCACTTTGAGGTAACGTATATGTCATCTTCAAGTCAGGGCACGTCAATGTATGTCCAAGGGTTTGGAGTATAGAGACATTTTAATTTTTCAAGATTATTCGAAAGTCAATTTCTGAAAAGGCAAATATCTCCCGATCTGTAGGAATCTGAGAGACAAAACTTATGTCACTTTGAGGGAACGTATATGTCAACTTCATGTCAGAGTCACGTCAATGTATGTCCAAGGGTTTGGAGGATACACACATTTAAATTTTTCGAGATTATAGAAAGTCAATTTTTGAAAATTCAAATATCTCCCGATCTGTAGGAATCTGAGAGACAAAACTTATGTAACTTTGAGGGAACGTATATGTCACCTTCATGTCAGAGTCACGTCAATGTATGTCCAAGAGTTTGGAGGATAGAGACATTTAAATGTTTCGAGATTATTCGAAAGTCAATTTTTGAAAAGGCAAATATCTCCCGATCTGTATAATCTGAGAGACAAAACTTATGTCACTTTGAGGGAACGTATATGTCAACTTCATGTCAGAGTCACGTAAATGTATGTCCAAGGGTTTGGAGGATAGAGACTTTTTAATTTTTCGAGATTATTCGAAAGTCAATTTTTCAAAAGGCAAATATCTCTCGATCTGTAGGAATCTGAGAGACAAAACTTATGTCACTCTGAGGGAACGTATATGTCAACTTCATGTCAGATTCACGTCAATGTATGTCCAAGGGTTTAGAGGATAAACACATTTTAATTTTTCGATATTATTTGATAGTCAATTTTTGAAAAGGCAAATATCTCCCGATCTGTAGGATACTGAGAGACAAACAATATGTCACTTTGAGGGAACGTATATGTCAACTTCATGTCAGAGTCATGTCAATGTATGTCCAAGCGTTTGGAGGAGTGAGACATTTTAATTTTTCGAGATTATTCGAAAGTCAATTTTTGAAAAGGCAAATATCTCCCGATCTGTTGGAATCTGAGAGACAAAACTTATGTCACTTTGAAGGAACGTATATGTCAACTTCATGTCAGAGTCACAGCAATGTATGTCCTAGGGTTTGGAGGATAGAGATATTTTAATTTTTCGAGATTATTCGAAAGTCAATTTTTGAAAAGGAAATATCTCCCGATCTGTAGGTATCTGAGAGACAAAACTTATGTCACTTTGAGGGAACGTATATGTCAACTTCTTGTCAGATTCACGTCAAAGTATGTCCAAGGGTTTGGAGGATAGAGGCATTTTAATTTTTTGAGATTATTCGAAAGTCAATTTTTGAAAAGGCAAATATATCCCGATCTGTAGGAATCTGAGAGACAACACTAATGTCACTTTGAGGGAACGTATATGTCAACTTCATGTCAGAGTCACGTCAAAGTATGTCCAAGGGTTTGGAGGATAGAGATATTTTAATTTTTCGAGATTATTCGAAAGTCAATTTTTGAAAAGGCAAATATCTCCCGATCTGTAGGAATCTGAGAGACAAAACTTATGTCACTTTGAGGTAACGTATATGTCAACTTCTCGTCAGAGGCACGTCAATGTATGTCCAAGGGTTTGGAGGATAGAGATATTTTAATTTTTCGAGATTATTCGAAAGTCAATTTTTTAAAAGGCAAATATCTCCCGACTTGTAGGAATCTGAAAGACAAAACTTATGTCACTTTGAGGGAACGTATATGTCAACTTCATGTCAGAGTCACATCAATGTATGTCCAAGAGTTTGGAGGATAGAGACATTTAAATTTTTCGAGATTATTAAAAAGTCAATTTTTGAAAAGGCAAGTATCTCCCGATCTGTTGGAATCTGAGAGACAAAACTTATGTCACTTTGAGGTAACGTATATGTCAACTTCAAGTCAGAGGCACGTCAATGTATGTCCAAGGGTTTGGAGAATAGAGATATTTTATTTTTTCGAGATTATTTGAAAGTCAATTTCTGAAAAGGCAAATAACTCCCGATCTGTAGGAATCTGAGAGACAAAACTTATGTCACTTTGAGGGAACGTATATGTCAACTTCATGTCAGATTTTGTCAATGTATGTCCAAGGGTTTGGAGTATAGAGACATTTTAATTTTTCGAGATTATTCGAAAGTCAATTTCTGAAAAGTCAAATATCTCCCGATCTGTAGGTATCTGAGAGACAAACCTTATGTCACTTTGAGGGAACGTATATGTCAACTTCATGTCAGAGTCACGTCAATGTATGTCGAAGGGTATGGAGGATAAACAAATTTTAATTTTTCGAGATTATAGAAAGTCAATTTTTGAAAATTCAAATATCTCCCGATCTGTAGGAATCTGAGAGACAAAACTTATGTCACTTTGAGGGAACGTATATGTGACCTTCATATCAGAGTCACGTCAATGTATGTAAAAGAGTTTGGAGGATAGAGACATTTAAATTTTTCGAGATTTTTCGAAAGTCAATACTTGAAAAGGCAAATATCTCCCGATCTGTATAATCTGAGAGACAAAACTTATGTCACTTTGAGGGAACGTATATGTCAACTTCATGTCAGAGTCACGTCAATGTATGTCAAAGGGTTTGGAGAATAGAGACATTTTAATTTTTCGAGATTATTCGAAAGTCAATTTTTCAAAAGGCAAATATCTCCCGATCTGTAGGAATCTGAGAGACAAAACTTATGTCACTTTGAGGGAACGTATATGTCAACTTCATGTCAGAGGCACGTCAATGTATGTCCAAGGGTTTGGAGGATAGATATATTTTAATTTTTCGAGTTTATTCGAAAGTCAATTTTTGAAAAGACAAATATCTCCCGATCTGTAGGAATCTGAGAACAAACCTGATGTCACTCTGAGGGAACGTATATGTCAACTTCATGTCAGAGTCACGTCAATGTATGTCCAAGGGGTTGGAGGAAAGAGATATTTTAATTTTTCGAGATTATTTGATAGTCAATTTTTGTAAAAGCAAATATCTCCCGATCTGTAGGAATCTGAGAGACAACACTTATGTCACTTTGAGGGAACGTATATGTCAACTTCATATCAGAGTCACGTCATTGTATGTCCAAGGGTTTGGAGGATAGAGACATTTTAATTTTTCGAGATTATTCGAAAGTCAATTTATGAAAAGGCAAATATCTCCCGATCTGTTGGAATCTTAGAGACAAAACTTATGTCACTTTGAAGGAACGTATATGTCAACTTCATGTCAGAGTCACGTCAATGTATGTCCAAGGGTTTGGAGGATAGAGATATTTTAATTTTTCGAGATTATTCGAAAGTCAATTTTTGAAAAGGCAAATATCTCCCGATCTGTAGGTATCTGAGAGACAAAACTTATGTCACTTTGAGGGAACGTATATGTAAACTTCATGTCAGATTCACGTCAAAGTATGTCCAAGGGTTTGGAGGATAGAATCATTTTAATTTTTCGAGATTATTCGAAAGTCAATTTCTGAAAAGGCAAAAATATCTCCCGATCTGTAGGAATCTGAGAGACAAAACTTATGTCACTTTGAGGGAACGTATATGTCAACTTCATGTCAGAGTCACGTCAATGTATGTCCAAGGGTTTAGAGGATAAACACATTTTAATTTTTCGATATTATTCCAAAGTCAATTTTTGAAAAGGCAAATATATCCCGATCTGTAGGAATCTGAGAGACAACACTTATGTCACTTTGAGGGAACGTATATGTCAACTTCATGTCAGAGTCACGTCAATGTATGTCCAAGAGTTTGGAGGATAGAGACTTTTTAATTTTTCGATATTATTCGTAAGTCAATTTTTGAAAAGGCAAATATCTCCCGATCTGTAGGAATCTGAGAGACAAAACTTATGTTACTTTGAGGGAACGTATATGTCAACCTCATGTCAGAGTCTTGTTAATGTATGTCCAAGGGTTTTTTTAGGATAGAGATTTTTGTATTTTTCGAGATTATTCAAATGTTAATTATTAAAAAGGCAAATATCTCCGCGATCTGTTGGAATCTGAGAGACAAAACTGATGTCACTTTGAGGGAACGTCTTTGTCAACTTCATGTCAGAGTCACGTCAATGTATGTCCAAGGGTTTGGAGGATAGAGACATTTTAATTTTCCGAGATTATTCGAAAGTCAATTTTTGAAAAGGCTAATATCTCCCGATGTGTAGGAATCTGAGAGACAAAACTTATGTCACGTTGAGGGAACGTATATGTCAACTTCATGTCAGAGTCTTGTCAATTTATGTCCAAGGGTTTGGAGGATAGAAATTTTTGAATTTTTCGAGATTATTCAAATGACAATTATTGAAAAGGCAAATATCTCCCGATCTGTAGGAATCTGAGAGACAAAACTTATGACACTTTGAGGGAACGTATATGTCAACTTCATGTCAGAGTCACGTCAATGTATGTAAAAATGGTTTGGAGGATAGAGACATTTAAATTTTTCGAGATTATTCGAAATTCAATTTTTGAAAAGGCAAATATCTCCCGATCTGTAGGAATCTGAGAGACAAAACTTATGTCACTTTGAGGGAACGTATATGCCAAATTCATCTCAGAGTCACGTCAATATATGTCCAAGGGTTTGGAGGATAGAGACATTTTAATTTTTCGAGATTATTCGAAAGTCAATTTTTGAAAAAGCAAATAACTCCCGTTCTGTGGGAATCTGAGAGACAAAACTTATGTCACTTTGAGGGAACGTATATGTCAACTTCATGTCAGAGTAACGTCAATGTATGTCAAAGGGTTTGGAGGATAGAGACATTTTAATTTTTCGAGATTATTCGAAAGTCAATTTTTAAAAGGCAAATATCTCCCGATCTGTAAGCATCTGAGAGACAAACCTTATGTCACTTTGAGGGAAAACATATGTCAACTTCCTGTCAGAGTCACTTCAATGTATGTCCAAGGGTTTAGAGGATAGAGACATTTAAATTTTTAGAGATTATTCGAAAGCATATTCTTTAAAAAGCAAATATCTCCCGATCTGTAGGAATCTGAGAGACAAAACTTATGTCACTTTGAGGGAACGTATATGTCAACTTCATGTCAGAGTCATGTCAATGTATGTCCAAGGGTTTGGAGGATAGAGACATTTAAATTTTTCGAGATTATTCGAAAGTCAATTTGTGAAAGGCAAATATCTCTCGATCTGTAGCAATCTGAGAGACAAACCTTATGTCACATTGAGGGAACGTATATGTCAACTTCATGTCATAGTCACGTCAATGTATGTGCAAGGGTTTGTAGGATAGAGACATCTTAATTTTTCGAGATTATTCGAAAGTCAATTTTTCAAAAGGCAAATATCTCCCGATCTGTAGGAATCTGAGAGACAAAACTTATGTCACTTTGTGGGAACGCATGTGTCAACTTCATGTCAGAATCTCGTCAATGTATGTTCAAGGGTTTGGACGATAGAGACATTTTAATTTTTAGAGATTATTCGAAAGTCAATTTTAAAAAGGCAAATATCTCCCGATCTGTAGGAATCTGAGAGACAAAACTTATGTCACTATGAGGGAACGTATATGTCAACTTCATGTCACAGTCACGTCAATGTATGTCCAAGGGTTTGGAGGATAGAGACATTTAATTTTTCAGAGATTATTCGAAAGTCAATTCTAAAAGGCAAATATCTCCCGATCTGTAGGAATCTGAGAGACAAAACTTATGTCACTTTGAGGGAACGTATATGTAAACGCCCTGTCAGAGTCACGTCAATGTATGTCAAAGGGTTTGGAGGATAGAGATATTTATATTTATAAAGATTATTCGACAGTCAATTTTTAAAAGACAAATATCTCCTGATCTGTAGAAATCTGAGAGACAAAACTTATGTCACTTTGAGGGAACGTATATGTCAACTTCATGTCAGAATCTCGTCAATGTATGTCCAAGGGTTTGGCCGATAGACACATTTTAATTTTTCGAGATTATTTGAAAGTCTATTTTTTAAAGGCAAATATCTCCCGATCTGTAGGCATCTGAGAGACAAACCTTATGTCACTTTGAGGGAACGCATAAGTCATCGTCATGTCAGAGTCACGTCAATGTATGCCCAAGGGTTTGCAGGATACAGACATTTTAATTTTTCAGGGTTATTCGAAAGTCAATTATTCAGAGGCATATATCTCTCGATATGTAGGAATCTGAGAGACACAACTCATGTCACTATGAGGACATTTACATATCAACTTCATGTCAAAGTCACGACAATGTACGAAAAAGGGTTTGAAGGATAGAGACATTTTAATTTTTCGAGATTATTCGAAAGTCAATTTTTGAAAAGGCAAATATCTCCCGATCTGTAGGAATCTGAGAGACAAACCTTATGTCACATTGAGGGAACGTATATGTCAACTTCATGTCAGAGTCACGTCAATGTATGTGCAAGGGTTTGTAGGATAGAGACATCTTAATTTTTCGAGATTATTCGAAAGTCAATTTATCAAAAGGCAAATATCTCCCGATCTGTAGGAATCTGAGAGACAAATCTTGTGTCACTTTGTGGGAACGTATATGTCAACTTCATGTCAGAATCTCATCAATGTATGTTCCAAGGGTTTGGACAATAGAGACATTTAAATTTTTAGAGATTATTCGAAAGTCAATTTTTAAAAGGCAAATATCTCCCGATCTGTAGGAATCTGAGAGACAAAACTTATGTCACTTTGAGGGAACGTATATGTAAACGTCCTGTCAGAATCACGTCTATGTATATCCAAGGGTTTGGAGGATAGAGACATTTATATTCTTAGAGATCATTCGAAAGTCAATTTTTAAAGGCAAATATCTCCCGATCTGTAGGGATCTGAGAGACAAAACTTATGACACTTAGAGGGAACGTATATGTCAACTTCATGTCAGAATCTCGTCAATGTATGTAAAAGGGTTTGGACGATAGAGACATTTTAATTTTTCGAGATTATTCGAAAGTCAATTTTTAAAAGGCAAATATCTCCCGATCTGTAGGAATCTGAGAGACAAAACTTATGTGACTTTGAGGGAACGTATATGTCAACTTCCTCTCATAGTCACGTCAATGTATGTCGAAGGGTTTGGAGGATAGAGACATTTAAATTTTTAGAGATTATTCGAAAGTCAATATTTAAAGGCAAATATCTTTCGATCTATAGGGATCTGAGAGACAAAACTTATGACACTTAGAGGGAACGTATATGTCAACTTCATGTCAGAATCTCGTCAATGTATGTAAAAGGGTTTGGACGATAGAGACATTTTAATTTTTCGAGATTATTCGAAAGTCAATTTTTAAAAGGCAAATATCTCCCGATCTGTAGGAATGCGAGAGACAAAACTTATGTCACATTGAGAGAACGTATATGTAAACTTCCAGTCAGAGTCACGTCAATGTATGCCCAACGGTTTGGAGGATAGAGACATTTTAATTTTTCGAGATTATTCGAAAGTCAAGTTTTGGAAAGTCAAATATCTCCCGATCTGTAGGAATCTGAGAGACAAAACTTATGTCACTTTGAGGGAATGCATACGTCATCGTCATGTCAGAGTCACGTCAATGTATGCCCAAGGGTTTGCAGGATACAGACATTTTAATTTTTCAGGGTTATTCGAAAGTCAATTATTCAGAGGCATATATCTCTCGATATGTAGGAATCTGAGAGACACAACTCATGTCACAATGAGGACATTTACATATCAACTTCATGTCAAAGTCACGACAATGTACGAAAAAGCGTTTGAAGGATAGAGACATTTGAATTTTTCGAGATTATTCGAAAGTCAATTTTTGAAAAGGCAAATATCTCCCGATCTGTAGGAATCTGAGAGACAAACCTTATGTCACATTGAGGGAACGTATATGTCAACTTCATGTCATAGTCACGTCAATGTATGTGCAAGGGTTTGTAGGATAGAGACATCTTAATTTTTCGAGATTATTCGAAAGTCAATTTTTCCAAAGGCAAATATCTCCCGATCTGTAGGAATCTGAGAGACAAAACTTATGTCACTTTGTGGGAACGCATGTGTCAACGTCATGTCAGAATCTCGTCAATGTATGTTCAAGGGTTTGGACGATAGAGACATTTTAATTTTTAGAGATTATTCGAAAGTCAATTTTAAAAAGGCAAATATCTCCCGATCTGTAGGAATCTGAGAGACAAAACTTATGTCACTTTGAGGGAACGTATATGTCAACTTCATGTCACAGTCACGTCAATGTATGTCCAAGGGTTTGGAGGATAGAGACATTTAAATTTTTAGAGATTATTCGAAAGTCAATTCTTAAAAGGCAAATATCTCCCGATCTGTAGGAATGCGAGAGACAAAACTTATGTCACATTGAGCGAACGTATATGTAAACTTCCAGTCAGAGTCACGTCAATGTATGCGCAACGGTTTGGAGGATAGAGACATTTAAATTTTTCGAGATTATTCGAAAGTCAAGTTTTGAAAAGTCAAATATCTCCCGATCTGTAGGAATCTGAGAGAGAAAACTTATATCACTTTGAGGGAACGCATACGTCATCGTCATGTCAGAGTCACTTCAATGTATGCCCAAGGGTTTGTAGGATACAAACATTTTAATTTTTCAGGGTTATTCGAAAGTCAATTATTCAGAGGCATATATCTCTCGATATGTAGGAATCTGAGAGACACAACTCATGTCACTATGAGGACATTTACATATCAACTTCATGTCAAAGTCACGACAATGTACGAAAAAGGGTTTGAAGGATAGAGACATTTGAATTTTTCGAGATTATTCGAAAGTCAATTTTTGAAAAGGCAAATATCTCCCGATCTGTAGGAATCTGAGAGACAAACCTTATGTCACATTGAGGGAACGTATATGTCAACTTCATGTCATAGTCACGTCAATTTATGTGCAAGGGTTTGTAGGATAGAGACATCTTAATTTTTCGCGATTATACGAAAGTCAATTTTTCAAAAGGCAAATATCTCCCGATCTGTAGGAATCTGAGAGACAGAAACTTATGTCACTTTGTGGGAACGCATGTGTCAACTTCATGTCAGAATCTCGTCAATGTATGTTCAAGGGTTTGGACGATAGAAACATTTAAATTTTTAGAGATTATTCGAAAGTCAATTTTTAAAAGGCAAATATCTCCCGATCCGTAGGAATCTGAGAGACAAAACTTATGTCATTTTGAGGGAACGTATATGTAAACGCCCTGTCAGAGTCACGTCAATGTATGTCCAAGGGTTTGGAGGATAGAGATATTTATATTTATAAAGATTATTCGAAAGTCAATTTATTAAAAGGCAAATATCTCCTGATCTGTAGGAATCTGAGAGACAAAACGTATGTCACTTTGAGGGAACGTATATGTCAACTTCATGTCACAGTCACGTCAATGTATGTCCAAGGGTTTGGAGGATAGAGACATTTAAATTTTTAGAGATTATTCGAAAGTCAATTATTAAAAGGCAAATATCTCCCGATCTGTAGGAATGCGAGAGACAAAACTTATGTCACATTGAGCGATCGTATATGTAAACTTCCAGTCAGAGTCACGTCAATGTATGCCCAACGGTTTGGAGGATAGAGACATTTTAATTTTTCTAGATTATTCGAAAGTCAATTTTTGAAAAGTCAAATATCTCCCGATCTGTAGGAATCTGAGAGACAAAACTTATGTCACTTTGAGGGAACGCATACGTCATCGTCATATCAGAGTCACGTCAATGTATGCCCAAGGGTTTGCAGGATACAGACATTTTAATTTTTCAGGGTAATTCGAAAGTCAATTATTCAGAGGCATATATCTCTCGAAATGTAGGAATCTGAGAGACACAACTCATGTCACTATGAGGACATTTACATATCAACTTCATGTCAAAGTCACGACAATGTACGAAAAAGGGTTTGAAGGATAGAGACATTTGAATTTTTCGAGATTATTCGAAAGTCAATTTTTGAAAAGGCAAATATCTCCCGATCTGTAGGAATCTGAGAGACAAAACTTAAGTCACTTTGAGGGAACGTATATGTCAACTTCCTGTCAAAGTCACGTCAATGTATGTCGAAGGGTTTGGAGGATAGAGACATTTATATTCTTAGAGATTATTCGAAAGTCAATTTTTAAAGGCAAATATCTCCCGATCTGTAGGGATCTGAGAGATAAAACTTATGACACTTAGAGGGAACGTATATGTCAACATCATGTCAGAATCTCGTCAATGTATGTCCAAGGGTTTGGACGATAGAGACATTTTAATTTTTCGAGATTATTCGAAAGTCAATTTTTAAAAGGCAAATATCTCCCGATCTGTAGGAATCTGAGAGACAAAACTTATATGACTTTGAGGGAACGTATATGTCAACTTCCTCTCATAGTCACGTCAATGTATGTCGAAGGGTTTGGAGGATAGAGACATTTAAATTTTTAGAGATTATTCGAAAGTCAATTTTTAAAGGCAAATATCTTTCGATCTATAGGAATCTGAGTGACAAAACTTATGTCACTTTGAGGGAACGTATACGTCAACTTCATGTCAGAATCTCGTCAAAGTATGTCCAAGGGTTTGGACGATAGAGACATTTAAATTTTTCGAGATTATTCGAAAGTCAATTATTCAGAGGCATATATCTCTCGATATGTAGGAATCTGAGAGACACCACTTATGTCACTATGAGGACATTTACATATCAACTTCATGTCAGTGTCACGACAATGTACGAAAAAGTGTTTGAAGGATAGAGACATTTGAATTTTTCGAGATTATTCGAAAGTCAATTTTTGAAAAGGCAAATATCTCCCGATCTGTAATAATCTGAGAGACAAACCTTATGTCACATTGAGGGAACGTATATGTCAACTTCATGTCAGAGTCACGTCAATGTATGTCCAAGGGTTTGGAGGATAGAGACATCTTAATTTTTCGAAATTATTCGAAAGTCAATTTTTCCAAAGGCAAATATCTCCCGATCTGTAGGAATCTGAGAGTCAAGACTTATGTCACTTAGAGGGAACGTGTATGTCAACTTCATGTCAGAATCGCGTCAATGTATGTAAAAGGGTTTGGACGATAGAGACATTTTAATTCTTCGAGATTATTCGAAAGTCAATTTTTAAAGGCAAATATCTCCCGATCTGTAGGAATCTGAGAGACAAAGCTTAAGTCACTTTGAGGGAACGTATATGTCAACTTCCTGTCAAAGTCACGTCAATGTATGTCGAAGGGTTTGTAGGATAGGGACATTTAAATTCTTGGAGATTATTCGAAAGTCAATTTTTAAAGGCAAATATCTCCCGATCTGTAGGAATCTGAGAGACAGAACTTATGTCACTTTGAGGGAACGTAAATGTCAACTTCCAGTCAGAGGCACGTCAATGTATGTCCAAGGGTTTGGAGGATAGAGACATTTGAATTTTTCGAGATTATTCGAAAGTCAATTTTTAAAGGCAAATATCTCCCGATCTGTAGGCATCTGAGAGACAAAACGTATGTCACTTTGAGGGAACGAAAATATCAACTTCATGTCAGAGTCTCGTCAATATATGTGCAAGGGTTTGGAGGATAGCGACATTTTAATTTTTCGTGATTATTCGAAAGTCAATTTTTGAAAAGCCAAATATCTCCCGATCTGTAGGAATCTGAGAGAAAAACCTTATGTCACTTTGAGGGAACGTATATGTCAACTTCATGTCATAGTCACGTCAATGTATGTCCAAGGGTTTGGAGGATACAGACATTTAAATTTTTAGAGATTATTCGAAAGTCAATTCTTAAAAGGCAAATATCTCCCGACCTGTAGGAATCTGAGAGACAAAACTTATGTCACATTGAGGGAACGTATATGTAAACTTCCAGTCAGAGTCACGTCAATGTATGTCCAAGGGTTTGGAGGATAAAGACATTTTAATTTTTCGAGATTATTCGAAAGTCAAGTTTTGAAAAAGCAAATATCTCCCGATCTGTAGGAATCTGAGAGACAAAACTTATGTCACTTTGAGGGAACGCATACGTCATCGTCATGTCAGAGTCACGTCAATATATGTCCAAGGGTGTGAAGGATACAGACATTTTAATTTTTCAGGGTTATTCGAAAGTCAATTATTCAGAGGCATATATCTCTCGATATGTAGGAATCTGAGAGACATAACTCACGTCACTATGAATACATTTACATATCAACTTCATGTCAGAGTCACGACAATGTACGAAAAAGGGTTTGAAGGATAGAGACATTTGAATTTTTCGAGATTATTCGAAAGTCAATTTTTGAAAAGGCAAATATCTCCCGATCTGTAGGTATCTGAGAGACAAACCTTATGTCACATTGAGGGAACGTATATGTCAACTTCATGTCATAGTCACGTCAATGTATGTCCAAGGGTTTGGAGGATAGAGACATTTAAATTTTTAGAGATTATTCGAAAGTCAATTATTAAAAGGCAAATATCTCCCGATCTGTAGGAATCTGAGAGACAAAACTTATGTCACTTAGAGGGAACGTATATGTCAACTTCATGTCAGAATCTCGTCAATGTATGTCCAAGGGTTTGGACGATAGAGACATTATAATTTATCGAGATTATTCGAAATTCAATTTTTAAAAGGCAAATATCTCCCGATCTGTAGCCATCTGAGAGACAAACCTTATGTCACTTTGAGGGAACGCATATGTCAACTTCATGTCAGAGTCTCGAAAATGTATGTCCAAGGATTTGGACGATAGAGACATTTAAATTTTTCGAGATTATTTGAAAGTCAATTTTTAAAAGGCAAATATCTCCCGATCTGTAGGCATCTGAGAGACAAAACTTATGTCACTTTGAGGGAACGCATATGTCAACTTCATTTCAGAGTCTCGTCAATGTATGTCTAAGGGTTTGGAGGATAGAGACATTTTAATTTTTCTAGATTATTCGAAAGTGAATTATTAAAAGGCAAATATCTCCCGATCTGTGTTAATCTGAGAGACAAAACGTATGTCACTTTGAGGGAACGAAAATATTAACTTCATGTCACAGCCTCGTCAATATATGTGCAAGGGTTTAGAGGATAGAGACATTTTAATTTTTCGTGATTATTCGAAAGTCAATTTTTGAAAAGGCAAATATCTCCCGATCTGTAGGAATCTGAGAGACAAAACTTATGTCACTTTGAGGGCACGTATATGTCAACTTCATGTCACAGTCACGTCAATGTATGTCCAAGGGTTTGGAGGATAGAGACATTTAAATTTTTAGAGATTATTCGAATGTCAATTCTTAAAAGGCAAATATCTCCCGATCTGTAGGAATCTGAGAGACAAAACTTATGTCACATTGAGGGAACGTATATGTAAACTTCATGTCAGGGTCACGTCAATGTATGTCCAAGGGTTTGGAGGAAAGAGACATTTTAATTTTTCGAGATTATTCGAAAGTCAATTATTAAAAGGCAAATATCTCCCGATCTGTAGGAATCTGAGAGACAAAACTTATGTCACTTTGAGGGGACGTATATGTCAACTTCCTGTCAGAGGCACGTCAATGTATGTCCAAGGGGTTGGACGATAGAGATATTTTAATTTTTCGAGATTATTCGATAGTCAATTTTTAAAAGACAAATATCTCCCGATCTGTAGGCATCTGAGAGAAAAACCTTATGTCACTTTGAGGGAACGCATATGTCAACTTCATGTCAGAGTCTCGTCAATGTATGTTCAAGGGTTTGGAGGATAGAGACATTTTAATTTTTCGAGATTTTTCGAAAGTCAATTTTTAAAAGGCAAATATCTACCGATCTGTAGGAATCTGAGAGACAAAACTTATGTCACTTTGAGGGAACGTATATGTCAACTTGCTATCAGAGGCACGTCAATGTATGTCCAAGGGTTTGGAGGATAGAGACATTTAAATTTTTAGAGATTATTTGAAAGTCAATTTTTAAAAGGCAAATATCTCCCGATCTGTAGGCATCTGAGAGACAAACCTTATGTCACTTTGAGGGAACGTATATGTCAACTACATGTCAGAATCTCGTCAATGTATGTCATAAGGTTTGGACGATAGAGATATTTTAATTTTTCGAGATTATTCGAAAGTCAATTTTTAAAAGGCAAATATCTCCCGATCTGTAGGCATCTGAGAGACAAACCTTATGTCACTTTGAGGGAACGCATATGTCAACTTCATGTCAGAGTCTCGTCAATGTATGTTCAAGGGTTTGGAGGATAGACACATTTTAATTTTTCGAGATTATTCGAAAGTCAATTTTTAAAGGCAAATATCTCCCCATCTGTAGGAATCTGAGAGGCAAAACTTATGTCACTTTGAGGGAACGTATATGTCAACTTCCTGCCAGAGGCACGTCAATGTATGTCCAAGGGTTTGGAGGATAGAGACATTTAAATTTTTAGAGATTATTTGAAAGCCAATTTTTAAAAGGCAAATATCTCCCGATCTGTAGGCATCTGAGAGACAAACTTTATGTCACTTTGAGGGAACGCATATGTCAACTTCATGTCAGAGTCTCGTCAATGTATGTCCAAGGGTTTGGAGGATAGAGACATTTAAATTTTTAGAGATTATTCGAAAGTCAATTTTTAAAAGGCAAATATCTCCCGATCTGTAGGAATCTGAGAGACAAAACTTATGTCACTTTGAGGGAACGCATATGTCAACTTCATGTCAGAGTCTCGTCAATGTATGTTAAAGGGTTTGGAGGATAGAGACATTTTAATTTTTCGAGATTATTCGAAAGTCAATTTTTAAAAGGCTAATATCTCTGGATCTGTAGGAATCTGAGAGACAAAACTTATGTCACTTTGAGGGAACGTATATGTCAACTTGCAGTCAGAGTCACGTCAATGTATGTCCAAGGGTTTGGAGGATAGAGACATTTAAATTTTTAGAGATTATTCGAAAGTCAATTTTTGAAAAGGCAAATATCTCCCGATCTGTAGGAATCAGAGAGACAAAACTTATGTCACCTTGAGGGAACGTATATGTGAAGTAGATGTCAAAATCTCGTCAATGTATGTCCAAGGGTTTGGAGGATAGAGACATTTAAATTTTTAGAGATTTTTCGAAAGTCAATTTTTAAAAGGCAAATATCTACCGATCTGTAGGCATCTGAGAGACAAAACTTATGTCACTTTGAGGGAACATATATGTCAACTCCCTGTCAGAGTCACGTCAATGTATGTCCAATTGTTTGGAGGATAGAGACATTTAAATGTTTAGAGATTATTCGAAAGTCAATTTTTGAAAAGGCAAATATCTCCCGATCTGTAGGAATCAGAGAGACAAACCTTATGTCACTTTGAGGGAACGTATATGTGAAGTACATGTCAAAATCTCGTCAATGTATGTCCAAGGGTTTGGAGGATAGAGACATTTAAATTTTTAGAGATTATTCGAAAGTCAATTATTAAAAGGCAAATATCTCCCGATCTGTAGGAATCTGAGAGACAAAACTTTTGTCACTTAGAGGGAACGTATATGTCAACTTCATGTCAGAATCTCGTCAATGTATGTCCAAGGGTTTGGACGATAGAGACATTATAATTTATCGAGATTATTCGAAAGTCAATTTTTAAAAGGCAAATATCTCCCGATCTGTAGCCATCTGAGAGACAAACCTTATGTCACTTTGAGGGAACGCATATGTCAACTTCATGTCAGAGTCTCGAAAATGTATGTCCAAGGATTTGGACGATAGAGACATTTAAATTTTTCGATATTATTTGAAAGTCAATTTTTAAAAGGCAAATATCTCCCGATCTGTAGGCATCTGAGAGACAAAACTTATGTCACTTTGAGGGAACGCATATGTCAACTTCATTTCAGAGTCTCGTCAATGTATGTCTAAGGGTTTGGAGGATAGAGACATTTTAATTTTTCTAGATTATTCGAAAGTGAATTATTAAAAGGCAAATATCTCCCGATCTGTGTTAATCTGAGAGACAAAACGTATGTCACTTTGAGGGAACGAAAATATTAACTTCATGTCACAGCCTCGTCAATATATGTGCAAGGGTTTAGAGGATAGAGACATTTTAATTCTTCGTGATTATTCGAAAGTCAATTTTTAAAAAGGCAAATATCTCCCGATCTGTAGGAATCTGAGAGACAAAACTTATGTCACTTTGAGGGCACGTATATGTCAACTTCATGTCACAGTCACGTCAATGTATGTCCAAGGGTTTGGAGGATAGAGACATTTAAATTTTTAGAGATTATACGAATGTCAATTCTTAAAAGGCAAATATCTCCCGATCTGTAGGAATCTGAGAGACAAAACTTATGTCACATTGAGGGAACGTATATGTAAACTTCATATCAGGGTCACGTCAATGTATGTCCAAGGGTTTGGAGGAAAGAGACATTTTAATTTTTCGAGATTATTCGAAAGTCAATTATTAAAAGGCAAATATCTCCCGATCTGTAGGAATCTGAGAGACAAAACTTATGTAACTTTGAGGGGACGTATATGTCAACTTCCTGTCAGAGGCACGTCAATGTATGTCCAAGGGTTTGGACGATAGAGATATTTTAATTTTTCGAGATTATTCGATAGTCAATTATTAGAAGACAAATATCTCCCGATCTGTAGGCATCTGAGAGAAAAACCTTATGTCACTTTGAGGGATCGCATATGTCAACTTCATGTCAGAGTCTCGTCAATGTATGTTCAAGGGTTTGGAGGATAGAGACATTTTAATTTTTCGAGATTTTTCGAAAGTCAATTTTTAAAAGGCAAATATCTACCGATCTGTAGGAATCTGAGAGACAAAACTTATGTCACTTTGAGGGAACGTATATGTCAACTTGCTGTCAGAGGCACGTCAATGTATGTCCAAGGGTTTGGAGGATAGAGACATTTAAATTTTTAGAGATTATTTGAAAGTCAATTTTTAAAAGGCAAATATCTCCCGATCTGTAGGCATCTGAGAGACAAACCTTATGTCACTTTGAGGGAACGTATATGTCAACTACATGTCAGAATCTCGTTAATGTATGTCATAGGGTTTGGACGATAGAGATATTTCAATTTTTCGAGATTATTCGAAAGTCAATTTTTAAAAGGCAAATATCTCCCGATCTGTAGGCATCTGAGAGACAAACCTTATGTCACTTTGAGGGAACGCATATGTCAACTTCATGTCAGAGTCTCGTCAATGTATGTTCAAGGGTTTGGAGGATAGACACATTTTAATTTTTCGAGATTATTCGAAAGTCAATTTTTAAAGGCAAATATCTCCCCATCTGTAGGAATCTGAGAGGCAAAACTTATGTCACTTTGAGGGAACGTATATGTCAACTTCCTGCCAGAGGCACGTCAATGTATGTCCAAGGGTTTGGAGGATAGAGACATTTAAATTTTTAGAGATTATTTGAAAGCCAATTTTTAAAAGGCAAATATCTCCCGATCTGTAGGCATCTGAGAGACAAACCTTATGTCACTTTGAGGGAACGCATATGTCAACTTCATGTCAGAGTCTCGTCAATGTATGTCCAAGGGTTTGGAGGATAGAGACATTTAAATTTTTAGAGATTATTCGAAAGTCAATTATTAAAAGGCAAATATCTCCCGATCTGTAGGAATCTGAGAGACAAAACTTATGTCACTTTGAGGGAACGCATATGTCAACTTCATGTCAGAGTCTCGTCAATGTATGTTCAAGGGTTTGGAGGATAGAGACATTTTAATTTTTCGAGATTATTCGAAAGTCAATTTTTAAAAGGCAAATATCTCTGGATCTGTAGGAATCTGAGAGACAAAACTTATGTCACTTTGAGGGAACGTATATGTCAACTTGCAGTCAGAGTCACGTCAATGTATGTCCAAGGGTTTGGAGGATAGAGACATTTAAATTTTTAGAGATTATTCAAAAGTCAATTTTTGAAAAGGCAAATATCTCCCGATCTGTAGGAATCAGAGAGACAAAACTTATGTCACCTTGAGGGAACGTATATGTGAAGTAGATGTCAAAATCTCGTCAATGTATGTCCAAGGGTTTGGAGGATAGAGACATTTAAATTTTTAGAGATTTTTCGAAAGTCAATTTTTAAAGGCAAATATCTACCGATCTGTAGGCATCTGAGAGACAAAACTTATGTCACTTTGAGGGAACATATATGTCAACTCCCTGTCAGAGTCACGTCAATGTATGTCCAATTGTTTGGAGGATAGAGACATTTAAATGTTTAGAGATTATTCGAAAGTCAATTTTTGAAAAGGCAAATATCTCCCGATCTGTAGGAATCAGAGAGACAAACCTTATGTCACTTTGAGGGAACGTATATGTGAAGTACATGTCAAAATCTCGTCAATGTATGTCCAAGGGTTTGGAGGATAGAGACATTTAAATTTTTAGAGATTATTCGAAAGTCAATTATTAAAAGGCAAATATCTCCCGATCTGTAGGAATCTGAGAGACAAAACTTTTGTCACTTAGAGGGAACGTATATGTCAACTTCATGTCAGAATCTCGTCAATGTATGTCCAAGGGTTTGGACGATAGAGACATTATAATTTATCGAGATTATTCGAAAGTCAATTTTTAAAAGGCAAATATCTCCCGATCTGTAGCCATCTGAGAGACAAACCTTATGTCACTTTGAGGGAACGCATATGTCAACTTCATGTCAGAGTCTCGAAAATGTATGTCCAAGGATTTGGACGATAGAGACATTTAAATTTTTCGATATTATTTGAAAGTCAATTTTTAAAAGGCAAATATCTCCCGATCTGTAGGCATCTGAGAGACAAAACGTATGTCACTTTGAGGGAACGAAAATATTAACTTCATGTCACAGCCTCGTCAATATATGTGCAAGGGTTTAGAGGATAGAGACATTTTAATTCTTCGTGATTATTCGAAAGTCAATTTTTAAAAAGGCAAATATCTCCCGATCTGTAGGAATCTGAGAGACAAAACTTATGTCACTTTGAGGGCACGTATATGTCAACTTCATGTCACAGTCACGTCAATGTATGTCCAAGGGTTTGGAGGATAGAGACATTTAAATTTTTAGAGATTATACGAATGTCAATTCTTAAAAGGCAAATATCTCCCGATCTGTAGGAATCTGAGAGACAAAACTTATGTCACATTGAGGGAACGTATATGTAAACTTCATATCAGGGTCACGTCAATGTATGTCCAAGGGTTTGGAGGAAAGAGACATTTTAATTTTTCGAGATTATTCGAAAGTCAATTATTAAAAGGCAAATATCTCCCGATCTGTAGGAATCTGAGAGACAAAACTTATGTAACTTTGAGGGGACGTATATGTCAACTTCCTGTCAGAGGCACGTCAATGTATGTCCAAGGGTTTGGACGATAGAGATATTTTAATTTTTCGAGATTATTCGATAGTCAATTATTAGAAGACAAATATCTCCCGATCTGTAGGCATCTGAGAGAAAAACCTTATGTCACTTTGAGGGATCGCATATGTCAACTTCATGTCAGAGTCTCGTCAATGTATGTTCAAGGGTTTGGAGGATAGAGACATTTTAATTTTTCGAGATTTTTCGAAAGTCAATTTTTAAAAGGCAAATATCTACCGATCTGTAGGAATCTGAGAGACAAAACTTATGTCACTTTGAGGGAACGTATATGTCAACTTGCTGTCAGAGGCACGTCAATGTATGTCCAAGGGTTTGGAGGATAGAGACATTTAAATTTTTAGAGATTATTTGAAAGTCAATTTTTAAAAGGCAAATATCTCCCGATCTGTAGGCATCTGAGAGACAAACCTTATGTCACTTTGAGGGAACGTATATGTCAACTACATGTCAGAATCTCGTCAATGTATGTCATAGGGTTTGGACGATAGAGATATTTCAATTTTTCGAGATTATTCGAAAGTCAATTTTTAAAAGGCAAATATCTCCCGATCTGTAGGCATCTGAGAGACAAACCTTATGTCACTTTGAGGGAACGCATATGTCAACTTCATGTCAGAGTCTCGTCAATGTATGTTCAAGGGTTTGGAGGATAGACACATTTTAATTTTTCGAGATTATTCGAAAGTCAATTTTTAAAGGCAAATATCTCCCCATCTGTAGGAATCTGAGAGGCAAAACTTATGTCACTTTGAGGGAACGTATATGTCAACTACATGTCAGAATCTCGTCAATGTATGTCATAGGGTTTGGACGATAGAGATATTTCAATTTTTCGAGATTATTCGAAAGTCAATTTTTAAAAGGCAAATATCTCCCGATCTGTAGGCATCTGAGAGACAAACCTTATGTCACTTTGAGGGAACGCATATGTCAACTTCATGTCAGAGTCTCGTCAATGTATGTTCAAGGGTTTGGAGGATAGACACATTTTAATTTTTCGAGATTATTCGAAAGTCAATTTTTAAAGGCAAATATCTCCCCATCTGTAGGAATCTGAGAGGCAAAACTTATGTCACTTTGAGGGAACGTATATGTCAACTTCCTGCCAGAGGCACGTCAATGTATGTCCAAGGGTTTGGAGGATAGAGACATTTAAATTTTTAGAGATTATTTGAAAGCCAATTTTTAAAAGGCAAATATCTCCCGATCTGTAGGCATCTGAGAGACAAACCTTATGTCACTTTGAGGGAACGCATATGTCAACTTCATGTCAGAGTCTCGTCAATGTATGTCCAAGGGTTTGGAGGATAGAGACATTTAAATTTTTAGAGATTATTCGAAAGTCAATTTTTAAAAGGCAAATATCTCCCGATCTGTAGGAATCTGAGAGACAAAACTTATGTCACTTTGAGGGAACGCATATGTCAACTTCATGTCAGAGTCTCGTCAATGTATGTTCAAGGGTTTGGAGGATAGAGACATTTTAATTTTTCGAGATTATTCGAAAGTCAATTTTTAAAAGGCAAATATCTCTGGATCTGTAGGAATCTGAGAGACAAAACTTATGTCACTTTGAGGGAACGTATATGTCAACTTGCAGTCAGAGTCACGTCAATGTATGTCCAAGGGTTTGGAGGATAGAGACATTTAAATTTTTAGAGATTATTCGAAAGTCAATTTTTGAAAAGGCAAATATCTCCCGATCTGTAGGAATCAGAGAGACAAAACTTATGTCACCTTGAGGGAACGTATATGTGAAGTAGATGTCAAAATCTCGTCAATGTATGTCCAAGGGTTTGGAGGATAGAGACATTTAAATTTTTAGAGATTTTTCGAAAGTCAATTTTTAAAAGGCAAATATCTACCGATCTGTAGGCATCTGAGAGACAAAACTTATGTCACTTTGAGGGAACATATATGTCAACTCCCTGTCAGAGTCACGTCAATGTATGTCCAATTGCTTGGAGGATAGAGACATTTAAATTTTTAGAGACTATTCGAAAGTCAATTTTTGAAAAGGCAAATATCTCCCGATCTGTAGGAATCAGAGAGACAAAACTTATGTCACCTTGAGGGAACGTATATGTGAAGTAGATGTCAAAATCTCGTCAATGTATGTCCAAGGGTTTGGAGGATAGAGACATTTAAATTTTTAGAGATTATTCGAAAGTCAATTATTAAAAGGCAAATATCTCCCGATCTGTAGGAATCTGAGAGACAAAACTTATGTCACTTAGAGGGAACGTATATGTCAACTTCATGTCAGAATATCGTCAATGTATGTCCAAGGGTTTGGACGATAGAGACATTATAATTTATCGAGATTATTCGAAAGTCAATTTTTAAAAGGCAAATATCTCCCGATCTGTAGCCATCTGAGAGACAAACCTTATGTCACTTTGAGGGAACGCATATGTCAACTTCATGTCAGAGTCTTGAAAATGTATGTCCAAGGATTTGGACGATAGAGACATTTAAATTTTTCGAGATTATTTGAAAGTCAATTTTTAAAAGGCAAATATCTCCCGATCTGTAGGCATCTGAGAGACAAAACTTATGTCACTTTGAGGGAACGCATATGTCAACTTCATTTCAGAGTCTCGTCAATGTATGTCTAAGGGTTTGGAGGATAGAGACATTTAAATTTTTAGAGATTATACGAATGTCAATTCTTAAAAGGCAAATATCTCAAGATCTGTAGGAATCTGAGAGACAAAACTTATGTCACATTGAGGGAACGTATATGTAAACTTCATGTCAGGGTCACGTCAATGTATGTCCAAGGGTTTGGAGGAAAGAGACATTTTAATTTTTCGAGATTATTCGAAAGTCAATTATTAAAAGGCAAATATCTCCCGATCTGTAGGAATCTGAGAGACAAAACTTATGTAACTTTGAGGGGACGTATATGTCAACTTCCTGTCAGAGGCACGTCAATGTATGTCCAAGGGTTTGGACGATAGAGATATTTTAATTTTTCGAGATTATTCGATAGTCAATTTTTAAAAGACAAATATCTACCGATCTGTAGGAATCTGAGAGACAAAACTTATGTCACTTTGAGGGAACGTACATGTCAACTTGCTGTCAGAGGCACGTCAATGTATGTCCAAGGGTTTGGAGGATAGAGACATTTAAATTTTTAGAGATTATTTGAAAGTCAATTATTAAAAGGCAAATATCTCCCGATCTGTAGGCATCTGAGAGACAAACCTTATGTCACTTTGAGGGAACGCATATGTCAACTTCATGTCAGAGTCTCGTCAATGTATGTTCAAGGGTTTGGAGGATAGAGACATTTTAATTTTTCGAGATTTTTCGAAAGTCAATTTTTAAAAGGCAAATATCTACCGATCTGTAGGAATCTGAGAGACAAAACTTATGTCACTTTGAGGGAACGTACATGTCAACTTGCTGTCAGAGGCACGTCAATGTATGTCCAAGGGTTTGGAGGATAGAGACATTTAAATTTTTAGAGATTATTTGAAAGTCAATTATTAAAAGGCAAATATCTCCCGATCTGTAGGCATCTGAGAGACAAACCTTATGTCACTTTGAGGGAACGTATATGTCAACTACATGTCAGAATCTCGTCAATGTATGTCATAGGGTTTGGACGATAGAGATATTTCAATTTTTCGAGATTATTCGAAAGTCAATTTTTAAAAGGCAAATATCTCCCGATCTGTAGGAATCTGAGAGACAAAACTTATGTCACTTTGAGGGAACGCATATGTCAACTTCATGTCAGAGTCTCGTCAATGTATGTTCAAGGGTTTGGAGGATAGAGACATTTTAATTTTTCGAGATTATTCGAAAGTCAATTTTTAAAAGGCAAATATCTCTGGATCTGTAGGAATCTGAGAGACAAAACTTATGTCACTTTGAGGGAACGTATATGTCAACTTGCAGTCAGAGTCACGTCAATGTATGTCCAAGGGTTTGGAGGATAGAGACATTTAAATTTTTAGAGATTATTCGAAAGTCAATTTTTGAAAAGGCAAATATCTCCCGATCTGTTGGAATCAGAGAGACAAAACTTATGTCACCTTGAGGGAACGTATATGTGAAGTAGATGTCAAAATCTCGTCAATGTATGTCCAAGGGTTTGGAGGATAGAGACATTTAAATTTTTAGAGATTTTTCGAAAGTCAATTTTTAAAAGGCAAATATCTACCGATCTGTAGGCATCTGAGAGACAAAACTTATGTCACTTTGAGGGAACGCATATGTCAACTTCATGTCAGAGTCTCGTCAATGTATGTTCAAGGGTTTGGAGGATAGAGACATTTTAATTTTTCGAGATTATTCGAAAGTCAATTTTTAAAAGGCAAATATCTCTGGATCTGTAGGAATCTGAGAGACAAAACTTATGTCACTTTGAGGGAACGTATATGTCAACTTGCAGTCAGAGTCACGTCAATGTATGTCCAAGGGTTTGGAGGATAGAGACATTTAAATTTTTAGAGATTATTCGAAAGTCAATTTTTGAAAAGGCAAATATCTCCCGATCTGTTGGAATCAGAGAGACAAAACTTATGTCACCTTGAGGGAACGAATATGTGAAGTAGATGTCAAAATCTCGTCAATGTATGTCCAAGGGTTTGGAGGATAGAGACATTTAAATTTTTAGAGATTTTTCGAAAGTCAATTTTTAAAAGGCAAATATCTACCGATCTGTAGGCATCTGAGAGACAAAACTTATGTCACTTTGAGGGAACATATATGTCAACTCCCTGTCAGAGTCACGTCAATGTATGTCCAATTGTTTGGAGGATAGAGACATTTACATTTTTTGAGATTATTCGAAAGTGAATTTTTAAAAGGCAAATATCTCCCGATCAATAGGAATCTAAGAGACAAAACTTATGTCACTTTGAGGGAACGTATGTGTAAATGTCCTGTCAGAGTCACGTCAATGTATGTCCAAGGGTTTGGACGATAGAGACATTTAAATTTTTCGAGATTATTTGAAAGTCAATTCTCAAAAGGAAAATATCTCCCGTTCTGTAGGCATCTGAAAGACATAACCTTATGTCACTTTGAGGGAACGCAAATGTCAACTTCATGTCAGAGTCTCGTCAGTGTATGTCCAAGGGTTTGGACGATAGAGACATTTGAATTTTTCGAGATTATTCGAAAGTCAATTTTTAAAGGCAAATATCTCCCGATCTGTAGGCATCTGAGAGACAAAACGTATGTCACTTTGAGGGAACGAAAATATCAACTTCATGTCAGAGTCTCGTCAATGTATGTCCAAGGGTTTGGAGGATAAAGACATTTTAATTTTTCGAGATTATTCGAAAGTCAAGTTTTGAAAAGGCAAATATCTCCCGATCTGTAGGAATCTGAGAGACAAAACTTATGTCACTTTGAGGGAACGCATACGTCATCGTCATGTCAGAGTCACGTCAATATATGTCCAAGGGTTTGCAGGATACAGACATTTTAATTTTTCAGGGTTATTCGAAATTCAATTATTCAGAGGCATATATCTCTCGATATGTAGGAATCTGAGAGACACCACTTATGTCACTATGAATACATTTACATATCAACTTCATGTCAGTGTCACGACAATGTACGAAAAAGTGTTTGAAGGATAGAGACATTTGAATTTTTCGAGATTATTCGAAAGTCAATTTTTGAAAAGGCAAATATCTCCCGATCTGTAATAATCTGAGAGACAAACCTTATGTCACATTGAGGGAACGTATATGTCAACTTCATGTCAGAGTCACGTCAATGTATGTCCAAGGGTTTGGAGGATAGAGACATTTTAATTTTTCGAAATTATTCGAAAGTCAATTTTTCCAAAGGCAAATATCTCCCGATCTGTAGGAATCTGAGAGACAAGACTTATGTCACTTAGAGGGAACGTGTATGTCAACTTCATGTCAGAATCTCGTCAATGTATGTCCAAGGGTTTGGACGATAGAGACATTTTAATTCTTCGAGATTATTCGAAAGTCAATTTTTAAAGGCAAATATCTCCCGATCTGTAGGAATCTGAGAGACAAAACTTAAGTCACTTTGAGGGAACGTATATGTCAACTTCCTGTCAAAGTCACGTCAATGTATGTCCAAGGGTTTGGAGGATAGAGACATTTAAATTTTTAGAGATTATTCGAAAGTCAATTTTTGAAAAGGCAAATATCTCCCGATCAATAGGAATCTAAGAGACAAAACATATGTCACTTTGAGGGAACGTATATGTCAACTTCATGTCAGAAACTCGTCAATGTATTTCCAAGGGTTTGGACGATAGAGACATTTAAATTTTTCGAGATTATTCGAAAGTCAATTTTTAAAAGGCAAATATCTCCCGATCTGTAGGCATCTGAGAGACAAACCTTATGTCACTTTGAGGGAACGTATATGTAAACTTCCAGTCAGAGTCACGTCAATGTATGTCCAAGGGTTTGGAGGATGAAGACATTTTAATTATTCGAGATTATTCGAAAGTCAATTTTTGAAAAGGCAAATATCTCCCGATCTGTATTAATATGAGAGACAAAACTTATGTCACTTTGAGGGAACGTATATGTCAAATTCATGTCATAGTCACGTCAATGTATGTCCAAGAGTTTGGAGGATAGAGACATTTAAATTTTTAGAGATTATTCGAAAGTCAATTTTTAAAAGGCAAATATCTCCCGATCTGTAGGCATCTGTGAGACAAAACTTATGTCACTTTGAGGGAACGCATATGTCAACTTCATTTCAGAGTCTCGTCAATGTATGTCTAAGGGTTTAGAGGATAGAGACATTTTAATTTTTCGAGATTATTCGAAAGTGAATTATTAAAAGGCAAATATCTCCCGATCTGTATTAATATGAGAGACAAAACGTATGTCACTTTGAGGGAACGAAAATATTAACTTCATGTCACAGTCTCGTCAATATATGTGGAAGGGTTTGGAGGATAGAGACATTTTAATTTTTCGTGATTATTCGAAAGTCAATTTTTGAAAAGGCAAATATCTCCCGATCTGTAGGAATCTGAGAGACAAAACTTATGTCACATTGAGGGAACGTATATGTAAACTTCATGTCAGAGTCACGTCAATGTATGTCCAAGGGTTTGGAGGATAAAGACATTTTAATTTTTCGAGATTATTCGAAAGTCAAGTTTTGAAAAGGCAAATATCTCCCGATCTGTAGGAATCTGAGAGACAAAACTTATGTCACTTTGAGGGAACGCATACGTCATCGTCATGTCAGACTCACGTCAATGTATGTCCAAGGGTTTGCAGGATACAGACATTTTAATTTTTCAGGGTTATTCGAAAGTCAATTATTCAGAGGCATATATCTCTCGATATGTAGGAATCTGAGAGACACAACTCATGTCACTTTGAGGACATTTACATATCAACTTCATGTCAGAGTCACGACAATGTACGAAAAAGGGTTGGAAGGATAGAGACATTTGAATTTTTCGAGATTATTCGAAAGTCAATTTTTGAAAAAGCAAATAACTCCCGATCTGTAGGAATCTGAGAGACAAACCTTATGTCACATTGAGGGAACGTATATGTCAACTTCATGTCAGAGTCACGTCAATGTATGTGCAAGAGTTTGGAGGATAGAGACATCTTAATTTTTCGAGATTATTCGAAAGTCAATTTTTCAAAAGGCAAATATCTCCCGATCTGTAGGAATCTGAGAGACAAAACTCATGTCACTTTGTGGGAACGTATATGTCAACTTCATGTCAGAATCTCGTCAATGTATGTCCAAGGGTTTGGACGATAGAGACATTTAAATTTTTAGAGATTATTCGAAAGTCAATTTATGAAAAGGCAAATATCTCCCGATCTGTATTAATCTGAGAGACAAAACTTATGTCACTTTGAGGGAACGTATATGGCAACTTCCTGTCAGAATCTCGTCAATGTATGTCCAAGGGTTTGGACTATAGAGACATTTTAATTTTTCGAGATTATTCGAAATTCAATTTTTAAAAGGCAAATATGTCCCGATCTGTAGGCATCTGAGAGACAAACCTTATGTCACGTTGAGGGAACGCATATGTCAACTTCATGCCAGAGTCTCGTCAATTTATGTCCAAGGGTTTGGGCGATAGAGACATTTTAATTTTTCGAGATTATTTGAAACTCAATTTTTAAAAGGCAAATATCTCCCGATCTGTAGGCATCTGAGAGACAAACCTTATGTCACTTTGAGGGAATGCATATGTCAACTTCATGTCAGAGTCTCGTCAATGTATGTCCAAGGGTTTGGAGGATAGAGACATTTAAATTTTTCGAGATTATTCGAAAGTCAATTTTTGAAAAGGCAAATATCTCCCGATCTGTATTAATATGAGAGACAAAACTTATGTCACTTTGACGGAACGTATATGTCAACTGCATGTCATAGTCACGTCAATGTATGTCGAAGGGTCTGGAGGATAGAGACATTTAAATTTTTAGAGATTATTCGAAACTCAATTATTAAAAGGCAAATATCTCCCGAACTGTAGGAATCTGAGAGTCAGAACTTATGTCACTTTGAGGGAACGTATATGTCAACTTCCTGTCAGAGGCACGTCAATGTATGTCCAAGGGTTTGGAGGATAGAGACATTTGAATTTTTCGAGATTAGTCGAAAGTCAATTTTTAAAGGCAAATATCTCCCGATCTGAAGGCATCTGAGAGACAAAACGTAATTCACTTTGAGGGAACGAAAATATCAACTTCATGTCAGAGTCTAGTCAATATATGTGCAAGGGTTTGGAGGATAGCGACATTTTAATTTTTCGTGATTATTCGAAAGTCAATTTTTGAAAAGCCAAATATCTCCCGATCTGTAGGAATCTGAGAGACATAACTTATGTCACTTTGAGGGAACGTATATGTCAACTTCATGTCACAGTCACGTCAATGTATGTACAAGGGTTTGGAGGATAGAGACATTTAAATTTTTAGAGATTATTCGAAAGTCAATTCTTAAAAGGCAAATATCTCCCGATCTGTAGGAATCTGAGAGACAAAACTTATGTCACATTGAGGGAACGTATATGTAAACTTCCAGTCAGGGTCACGTTAATGTATGTCCAAGGGTTTGGAGGATAAAGACATTTTAGTTTTTCGAGATTATTCGAAAGTCAAGTTTTGAAAAGGCAAATATCTCCCGATCTATAGGAATCTGAGAGACAAAACTTATGTCACTTTGAGGGAACGCATACGTCATCGTCATGTCAGAGTCACGTCTATATATGTCCAAGGGTGTGAAGGATACAGACATTTTAATTTTTCAGGGTTATTCGAAAGTCAATTATTCAGAGGCATATATCTCTCGATATGTAGGAATCTGAGAGACACATCTCATGTCACTATGAGGACATTTACATATCAACTTCATGTCAGAGTCACGACAATGTACGAAACAGTGTTTGAAGGATAGAGACATTTTAGTTTTTCGAGATTATTCGAAAGTCAATTTTTAAAAGGCAAATATCTCCCTTTCTGTAGGCATCTGAGAGACAAACCTTATGTCACTTTGAGGGAACGCATATGTCAACTTCATGCAAGAGTCTCGTCAATGTATGTCCAAGGGTTTGGGCGATAGAGACATTTTAATTTTTCGAGATTATTTGAAAGTCAATTTTTAAAAGGCAAATATCTCCCGTTCTGTAGGCATCTGAGAGACAAACCTTATGTCACTTTGAGGGAACGCATATGTCAACTTCATGTCAGAGTCTCGTCAATGTATGTCCAAGGGTTTGGAGTATAGAGACATTTTAATTTTTCGAGATTATTCGAAAGTGAATTATTTAAAGGCAAATATCTCCCGATCTGTAGGAATCTGAGAGACAAAACTAATGTCACTTTGAGGTAACATATATGTCAACTTCCTGTCAGAGTCACGTCAATGTATGTCCAAGGGTTTGGAGGATAGAGACATTTAAATTTCTAGAGATTATTCGAAAGTCAATTTTTTAAAGGCAAATATCTCCCGATCTGTAGGAATCTGAGAGACAAAACTTATGTCACTTTGAGGGAACATATATGGCAACTTCCTGTCAGAGTCACGTCAATGTATGTCCAAGGGTTTGGGGCATAGAGACATTTAATTTTTCGAGATTATTCGAAAGTCATTTATTAAAAGGCAAATATCTCCCGATCTGTAGGAATCTGAGAGACAAAACTTATGTCACCTTGAGGGACCGTATATGTAAATGTCCTGTCAGAGTCACGTCATTGTATTTCCAAGGGTTTGGAGGATAGAGACATTTTAATTTTACGAGATTATTCGAAAGTCAATTTTTAAAAGGCAAATATCTTCCGATCTGTAGGCATCTGAGAGACAAACCTTATGTCACTTTGTGGGAACGCATATGTCAACTTCATGTCAGAGTCTCGTAAATGTATGTCCAAGGGTTTGGAGGATAGAGACATTTAAATTTTTCGAGATTATTCGAAAGTCAATTTTTGAAAAGGCAAATATCTCCCGATCTGTATTAATATGAGAGACAAAACTTATGTCACTTTGAGGGAACGTATATGTCAACTGCATGTCATAGTCACGTCAATGTATGTCGAAGGGTCTGGAGGATAGAGACATTTAAATTTTTAGAGATTATTCGAAAGTCAATTATTAAAAGGCAAATATCTCCCGATCTGTAGGAATGTGAGAGACAAAACTTATGTCACATTGAGGGAACGTATGTGTAAACTTGCAGTCAGAGTCACGTCGATGTATGTCCAAGGGTTTGGAGGATAGAGACATTCTAATTTTTCGAGATTATTCGAAAGTCAATTTTTGAAAAGGCAAATATCTCCCGATCTGTATTAATATGAGAGACAAAACTTATGTCACTTTGAGGGAACGTATATGTCAATTTCATGTCATAGTCACGTCAATGTATGTCGAAGGGTCTGGAGGATAGAGACATTTAAATTTTTAGAGATTATTCGAAAGTCAACTTTTAAAAGGCAAATATCTCCCGATCTGTAGGAATGTGAGAGACAACACTTATGTCACTTTGAGGGAACGTATATGTCAACTTCCTGTCAGAGTCACGTCAATGTATGTCCAAGGGTTTGGAGGATAGAGACATTTAAATTTTTAGAGATTATTCGAAAGTCAATTTTTAAAAGGCAAATATCTCCCGATCTGTAGAAATCTGAGAGACAAAACTTATGTCACTTTGAGGGAACGTATATGTCAACTGCATGTCATAGTCACGTCAATATATGTCGAAGGGTCTGGAGGATAGAGACATTTAAATTTTTAGAGATTATTCGAAAGTCAATTTTTGAAAAGGCAAATATCTCCCGATCTGTATTAATATGAGAGACAAAACTTATGTCACTTTGAGGGAACGTATATGTCAACTGCATGTCATAGTCACGTCAATGTATGTCGAAGGGTCTGGAGGATAGAGACATTTAAATTTTTAGAGATTATTCGAAACTCAATTATTAAAAGGCAAATATCTCCCGAACTGTAGGAATCTGAGAGACAGAACTTATGTCACTTTGAGGGAACGTATATGTCAACTTCCTGTCAGAGGCACGTCAATGTATGTCCAAGGGTTTGGAGGATAGAGACATTTGAATTTTTCGAGATTAGTCGAAAGTCAATTTTTAAAGGCAAATATCTCCCGATCTGTGGGCATCTGAGAGACAAAACGTATGTCACTTTGAGGGAACGAAAATATCAACTTCATGTCAGAGTCTAGTCAATATATGTGCAAGGGTTTGGAGGATAGCAACATTTTAATTTTTCGTGATTATTCGAAAGTCAATTTTTGAAAAGCCAAATATCTCCCGATCTGTAGGAATCTGAGAGACATAACTTATGTCACTTTGAGGGAACGTATATGTCAACTTCATGTCACAGTCACGTCAATGTATGTCCAAGGGTTTGGAGGATAAAGACATTTTAATTTTTCGAGATTATTCGAAAGTCAAGTTTTGAAAAGGCAAATATCTCCCGATCTGTAGGAATCTGAGAGACAAAGCTTATGTCACTTTGAGGGAACGCTTACGTCATCGTCATGTCAGAGTCACGTCAATATATGTCCAAGGGTGTGAAGGATACAGACATTTTAATTTTTCAGGGTTATTCGAAAGTCAATTATTCAGAGGCATATATCTCTCGATATGTAGGAATCTGAGAGACACATCTCATGTCACTATGAGGACATTTACATATCAACTTCATGTCAGAGTCACGACAATGTACGAAACAGTGTTTGAAGGATAGAGACATTTTAGTTTTTCGATATTATTCGAAAGTCAATTTTTAAAAGGCAAATATCTCCCGTTCTGTAGGCATCTGAGAGACAAACCTTATGTCACTTTGAGGGAACGCACATGTCAACTTCATGCCAGAGTCTCGTCAATGTATGTCCAAGGGTTTGGGCGATAGAGACATTTTAATTTTTCGAGATTATTTGAAAGTCAATTTTTAAAAGGCAAATATCTCCCGTTCTGTAGGCATCTGAGAGACAAACCTTATGTCACTTTGAGGGAACGCATATGTCAACTTCATGTCAGAGTCTCGTCAATGTATGTCCAAGGGTTTGGAGTATAGAGACATTTTAATTTTTCGAGATTATTCGAAAGTGAATTATTTAAAGGCAAATATCTCCCGATCTGTAGGAATCTGAGAGACAAAACTAATGTCACTTTGAGGGAACGCATATGTCAACTTCATGTCAGAGTCTCGTCAATGTATGTCCAAGGGTTTGGGGCATAGAGACATTTAATTTTTCGAGATTATTCGAAAGTCATTTATTAAAAGGCAAATATCTCCCGATCTGTAGGATTCTGAGAGACAAAACTTATGTCACCTTGAGGGACCGTATATGTAAATGACCTGTCAGAGTCACGTCATTGTATGTCCAAGGGTTTGGAGGATAGAGACATTTTAATTTTACGAGATTATTCGAAAGTCAATTTTTAAAAGGCAAATATCTTCCGATCTGTAGGCATCTGAGAGACAAACCTTATGTCACTTTGTGGGAACGCATATGTCAACTTCATGTCAGAGTCTCGTAAATGTATGTCCAAGGGTTTGGAGGATAGAGACATTTAAATTTTTCGAGATTATTCGAAAGTCAATTTCTAAAAGGCAAATATCTCCCGATCTGTAGGATTCTGAGAGACAAAACTAATGCCACTTTGAGGGAACGTATATGTCAACTACATGTCAGAGTCTCGTCAAAGTATGTAGAAACGTTTGGAGGATAGAGACATTTGAATTTTTCGAGATTATTCGAAAGTCAATATTTAAAGGCAAATATCTCCCGATCTGTAGGCATCTGAGAGACAAAACGTATGTCACTTTGAGGGAACGAAAATATCAACTTCATGTCAGAGTCTCGTCAATATATAAAAAAGGGTTTGGAGGATAGAGACATTTTAATTTTTCGTGATTATTCGAAAGTCAATTTTTGAAATGGCAAATATCTCCCGATCTGTAGGAATCTGAGAGACAAAACTTATGTCACTTTGAGGGAACGTATATGTCAAAGTCATGTCACAGTCACGTCAATGTATGTCCAAGGGTTTGGAGGATAGACACATTTAAATTTTTAGAGATTATTCGAAAGTCAATTATTAAAAGGCAAATATCTCCCGATCTGTAGGAATGTGAGATACAAAACTTATGTCACATTGAGGGAACGTATGTGTAAACTTGCAGTCAGAGTCACGTCGATGTATGTCCAAGGGTTTGGAGGATAGAGACATTTTAATTTTTCGAGATTATTCGAAAGTCAATTTTTGAAAAGGCAAATATCTCCCGATCTGTATTAATATGAGAGACAAAACTTATGTCACTTTGAGGGAACGTATATGTCAATTTCATGTCATAGTCACGTCAATGTATGTCGAAGGGTCTGGAGGATAGAGACATTTAAATTTTTAGAGATTATTCGAAAGTCAACTTTTAAAAGGCAAATATCTCCCGATCTGTAGGAATGTGAGAGACAACACTTATGTCACTTTGAGGGAACGTATATGTCAACTTCCTGTCAGAGTCACGTCAATGTATGTCCAAGGGTTTGGAGGATAGAGACATTTAAATTTTTAGAGATTATTCGAAAGTCAATTTTTAAAAGGCAAATATCTCCCGATCTGTAGGAATCTGAGAGACAAAACTTATGTCACTTAGAGGGAACGTATATGTCAACTTCATGTCAGAATCTCGTCAATGTATGTCCAAGGGTTTGGACGATAGAGACATTAAAACTTTTCGAGATTATTCGAAAGTCAATTTTTAAAAGGCAAATATCTCCCGATCTGTAGGCATCTGAGAGACAAACCTTATGTCACTTTGAGGGAACGCATATGTTAACTTCATGTCAGAGTCTCGTCAATGTATGTCCAAGGGTTTGGAGGATAGAGACATTTAAATTTTTCTTAATTATACGAAAGTGAATTATTAAAAGGCAAATATCTCACGATCTGTATTAATCTGAGAGACAAAACGTATGTCACTTTGAGGGAACGAAAATATCAACTTCATGTCAGAGTCTCGTCAATATATGTCCAAGGGTTTGGAGTATAGAGACATTTTAATTTTTCGAGATTATTCGAAAGTCAATTTTTAAAAGGCAAATATCTCCCGATTTGTAGGAATCTGAGAGACAAAACTTATGTCACTTTGAGGGAACGTGTATGGCAACTTCCTGTCAGAATCTCGTCAAGGTATGTCCAAGGGTTTGGACTATAGAGACATTTTAATTTTTCGAGATTATTCGAAAGTCAATTTTTAAAAGGCAAATATGTCCCGATCTGTAGGCATCTGAGAGACAAACCTTATGTCACTTTGAGGGAACGCATATGTCAACTTCATGTCAGAGTCTCGTCAATGTATGTCCAAGGGTTTGGAGTATAGAGACATTTTAATTTTTCGAGATTATTCGAAAGTGAATTATTAAAAGGCAAATATCTCCCGATCTGTAGGAATCTGAGAGACAAAACTAATGTCACTTTGAGGTAACATACGAGGGTCGCTCATTAAGTAATGCCCCACATTTTTTTCCTCAGAACATATTTATTCAAGATGGCTCAAATTTAGTGACAATATAAATCAATGTTTCCTTTACACATACTATTTTTCCACATAGTCCCCATGAACTTGTACGGTTTTACGCCAGCGTGGAACAAGTGCATGCATGCCTTGCCGGTACCAGCTCTTGTCCTGTGCACGTAGCCATGTCCTCACTGCTTGAATTACGCTCTCGTCATCTTCAAACCTTGTTCCGCGGATAGCATCTTTGAGTGGCCCAAAGAGATGGAAGTCGGAGGGTGGATGGGGCAGCACCGTCCAACCCAATTTGGTGATTTCTTCCCGGGTTCTCGGACTTGTGTGAGGGCGTGCATTGTCGTGCAGGAGCAAAATTTCTGCTGGATGCTTGTGAGGCCGAACTCGTCGGAAAAGCTTCTCGAGAGTTTTCAGGGTCCTGATATACGCGTCTGAATTGATGGTCGCACCTCTTGGCATCACATCCACAAGAATGACCCCATCACTGTCCCAAAAGACAGTCATCATGACTTTTCCGGCGGAGGGAGTTGACTTGAATTTCTTCTTTCTCGGTGATAGAGGATGATGCCACTCCATTGACTGCCTTTTTGTCTCCGGCTCAAAGTGGTGTATCCAGGTTTCGTCACCTGTAATGATCCGGGACAGAAAGATCTCTCCCTCAGCATCAAAACGCTCCAAAAATTCAGAAGAAATCATTTTCCTTTGAATCCTGTGGTCTGCTGTGAGACTTCGTGGAACCCATCTTGCGCACACCTTCGAATATGCAAGAGCCCGGATAATTGCAATTACACTTCCATTGCTGACTGAAAGCTGTTGGGCCAATTGTCGAGTTGTGATGCGCCGATCCTCACGAATAATGGCATCCGCGCGGTTCAACATGTCTGGAGTGGTGGCTGTGGCAGGACGCCCAGAGCGCGGCAGATCATGGAGCTCGGTTTCTTCACTTCCTGAAGCTTTAACTCTCTTAGCCCAGCGACCAACGGTGCTCCTATCGACTGCACAGCTTCCATACACAGCACACAAACGTTTATGAATGTTCACCACTGTTTCTTTTTCAGCAACAAAGAATTCAATTACAGCTCGTTCTTTGCAACGAGAGTCGTTCACAGAAGCCATATTAACAGTTCACTACAGCTCCGCTATCGGTTGGAATCATTTGAAACTCCGTACACGAACGCGGGAAACATCAAATCTCAAGCATGTAAAAGTGCACTTTTCTATCTTCATTATTGGCTGAGAAAAAAATGTGGGGCATTACTTAATGAGCGACCCTCGTATATGTGAACTTCCTGTCAGAGTCACGTCAATGTATGTCCAAGGGTTTGGAGGATAGAGACATTTAAATTTTTAGAGATTATTCGAAAGTCAATTCTTAAAAGGCAAATATCTCCCGATCTGTAGGAATTTGAGAGACAAAACTTATGTCACTTTGAGGGAACATATATGTCAACTTCCTGTCAGAGTCTCGTCAATGTATGTCCAAAGGTTTGGAGGATAGAGACATTTAATTTTTAGAGATTATTCGAAAGTCAATTCTTAAAAGGCAAATATCTCCCGAACTGTAGGAATCTGAGAGACAAAACTTATATCACTTTGAGGGAAGATATATGTAAATGTCCTGTCAGAGTCACGTCAATGTATGTCCAAGGGTTTGGAGGATAGAGACATTTTCATTTTACGAGATTATTCGAAAGTCAATTTTTAGAAGGCAAATATCTCCCGATCTGTAGGAACCTGAGAGACAAAACTTATGTCACTTTGAGGGAACGTATATGTCAACTTCATGTCAGAGTCTCGTCAATGTATGTCCAAGGGTTTGGGCGATAGAGACATTTAAATTTTTCGAGATTATTTGAAAGTCAATTTTTAAAAGGCAAATATGTCCCGATCTGTAGGCATCTGCGAGACAAACCTTATGTCACTTTGAGGGAACGCATATGTCAACTTCATGTCAGAGTCTCGTCAATGTATGTCCAAGGGTTTGGGCGATAGAGACATTTTAATTTTTCGAGATTATTTGAAAGTCAATTTTTAAAAGGCAAATATCTCCCGATCTGTAGGCATCTGAGAGACAAACCTTATGTCACTTTGAGGGAACGCATATGTCAACTTCATGTCAGAATCTGGTCAATGTATGTCCAAGGGTTTGGAGGATAGAGACATTTAAATTTTTCGAAATTATTCGAAAGTGAATTATTAAAAGGCATATATCTCCCGATCTGTAGGAATCTGAGAGACAAAACTAATGTCACTTTGAGGGAGCATATATGTCAACTTACTGTCAGATTCACGTCAATGTATGTCCAAGGGTTTGGAGGATAGAGACATTTAAATTCTTAGAGATTATTCGAAAGTCAATTTTTAAAAGGCAAATATCTCCCGATCTGTAGGCATCTGAGAGACAAAACTAATGTCACTTTGAGGGAGCATATATGTCAACTTACTGTCAGATTCACGTCAATGTATGTCCAAGGGTTTGGAGGATAGAGACATTTAAATTCTTAGAGATTATTCGAAAGTCAATTTTTAAAAGGCAAATATCTCCCGATCTGTAGGCATCTGAGAGACAAAACTTATGTCACCTTGAGGGAACGTATATGTAAATGTCCTGTCAGAGTCACGTCAATGTATGTCCAAGGGTTTCGAGGACAGAGACATTTTAATTTTACGAGATTATTCGAAAGTCAATTTTTAAAAGGCAAATATCTCCCGATCTGTAGGCATCTAAGAGACAAACCTTATGTCACTTTGAGGGAACGCATTTGTCAACTTCATGTCAGTGTCTCGTCAAAGTATGTCCAAGGGTTTGGAGGATAGAGACATTTTAATTTTTCGAGATTATTCGAAAGTCAATTTTTAAAAGGCAAATATCTCCCGATCTGTAGGCATCTGAGAGACAAACATTATGTCACTTTGAGGGAACGCATATGTCAACTTCATGTCAGAGTCTCGTCAATATATGTCCAAGAGTTTGGAGGATAGAGACATTTTAATTTTTCGAGATTATTCGAAAGTCAATTTTTGAAAAGGCAAATATCTCCCGATCTGTATTAATATGAGAGACAAAACTTATGTCACTTTGAGGGAACATATATGTCAACTTCATGTCATAATCACGTCAATGTATGTCGAAGGGTCTGGAGGATAGAGACATTTAAATTTTTAGAGATTATTCGAAAGTCAATTTTTAAAAGGCAAATATCTCCCGATCTGTAGGAATCTGAGAGACAAAACTTATGTCACTTTGAGGGAACGTATATGTCAAATTCCTTTCAGAGTCACGTCAATGTATGTCCAAAGGTTTGGAGGATAGAGACATTCAAATTTTTAGAGATTATTCGAAAGTCAATTTTTAAAAGGCAAATATCTCCCGATTTGTAGGAATCTGAGAGACAAACCTTATGTCACTTTGAGGGAACGTATATGGTAACTTCCTGTCAGAATCTCGTCTAGGTATGTCCAAGGGTTTGGACTATAGAGACATTTTAATTTTTCGAGATTATTCGAAAGTCAATTATTAAAAGGCAAATATGTCCCGATCTGTAGGCATCTGAGAGACAAACATTATGTCGCTTTGAGGGAACGCATATGTCAACTTCATGTCAGAGTCTCGTCAATGTATGTCCAAGGGTTTGGAGTATAGAGACATTTTAATTTTTCGAGATTATTCGAAAGTGAATTATTAAAAGGCAAATATCTCCCGATCTGTAGGAATCTGAGAGACAAAACTAATGTCACTTTGAGGTAACATATATGTCAACTTCCTGTCAGAGTCACGTCAATGTATGTCCAAGGGTTTGGAGGATAGAGACATTTAAATTTTTAGAGATTATTCGAAAGTCAATTTTCAAAGGCAAATATCTCCCGATCTGTAGGAATTTGAGAGACAAAACTTATGTCACTTTGAGGGAACATATATGTTAACTTCCTGTCAGAGTCACGTCAATGTATGTCCAAGGGTTTGGAGTATAGAGACATTTTAATTTTTCGAGATTATTCGAAAGTGAATTATTTAAACGCAAATATCTCCCGATCTGTAGGAATCTGAGAGACAAAACTAATGTCACTTTGAGGTAACATATATGTCAACTTCCTGTCAGAGTCACGTCAATGTATGTCCAAGGGTTTGGAGGATAGAGACATTTAAATTTCTAGAGATTATTCGAAAGTCAATTTTTAAAAGGCAAATATCTCCCGATCTGTAGGAATCTGAGAGACAAAACTTATGTCACTTTTAGGGAACATATATGTCAACTTCCTGTCAGAGTCACGTCAATGTATGTCCAAGGGTTTGGGGCATAGAGACATTTAATTTTTCGAGATTATTCGAAAGTCATTTATTAAAAGGCAAATATCTCCCGATCTGTAGGAATCTGAGAGACAAAACTTATGTCACCTTGAGGGACCGTATATGTAAATGTCCTGTCAGAGTCACGTCATTGTATGTCCAAGGGTTTGGAGGATAGAGATATTTTAATTTTACGAGATTATTCGAAAGTCAATTTTTAAAAGGCAAATATCTTCCGATCTGTAGGCATCTGAGAGACAAACCTTATGTCACTTTGTGGGAACGCATATGTCAACTTCATGTCAGAGTCTCGTAAATGTATGTCCAAGGGTTTGGAGGATAGAGACATTTAAATTTTTCGAGATTATTCGAAAGTCAATATTTAAAGGCAAATATCTCCCGATCTGTAGGCATCTGAGAGACAAAACGTATGTCACTTTGAGGGAACGAAAATATCAACTTCATGTCAGAGTCTCGTCAATAAATGAAAAAGGGTTTGGAGGATAGAGACATTTTAATTTTTCGTGATTATTCGAAAGTCAATTTTTGAAATGGCAAATATCTCCCGATCTGTAGGAATCTGAGAGACAAAACTTATGTCACTTTGAGGGAACGTATATGTCAAAGTCATGTCACAGTCACGTCAATGTACGTAAAAGGGTTTGGAGGATAGACACATTTAAATTTTTAGAGATTATTCGAAAGTCAATTATTAAAAGGCAAATATCTCCCGATCTGTAGGAATGTGAGAGACAAAACGTATGTCACATTGAGGGAACGTATGTGTAAACTTGCAGTCAGAGTCACGTCGATGTATGTCCAAGGGTTTGGAGGATAGAGACATTTTAATTTTTCGAGATTATTCGAAAGTCAATTTTTGAAAAGGCAAATATCTCCCGATCTGTATTAATATGAGAGACAAAACTTATGTCACTTTGAGGGAACGTATATGTCAATTTCATGTCATAGTCACGTCAATGTATGTCGAAGGGTCTGGAGGATAGAGACATTTAAATTTTTAGAGATTATTCGAAAGTCAACTTTTAAAAGGCAAATATCTCCCGATCTGTACGAATGTGAGAGACAACACTTATGTCACTTTGAGGGAACGTATATGTCAACTTCCTGTCAGAGTCACGTCAATGTATGTCCAAGGGTTTGGAGGATAGAGACATTTAAATTTTTAGAGATTATTCGAAAGTCAATTTTTAAAAGGCAAATATCTCCCGATCTGTAGGAATCTGAGAGACAAAACTTATGTCACTTAGAGGGAACGTATATGTCAACTTCATGTCAGAATCTCGTCAATGTATGTCCAAGGGTTTGGACGATAGAGACATTAAAACTTTTCGAGATTATTCGAAAGTCAATTTTTAAAAGGCAAATATCTCCCGATCTGTAGGCATCTGAGAGACAAACCTTATGTCACTTTGAGGGAACGCATATGTTAACTTCATGTCAGAGTCTCGTCAATGTATGTCCAAGGGTTTGGAGGATAGAGACATTTTAATTTTTCTTTATTATTCGAAAGTGAATTATTAAAAGGCAAATATCTCACGATCTGTATTAATCTGAGAGACAAAACGTATGTCACTTTGAGGGAACGAAAATATCAACTTCATGTCAGAGTCTCGTCAATATATGTCCAAGGGTTTGGAGGATAGAGACATTTAAATTTTAGAGATTATTCGAAAGTCAATTCTCAAAAAGGCAAATATCTCCCGATCTGTAGGAATCTGAGAGACAAAACTTATGTCACATTGAGGGAACGTATATGAAAACTTCCAGTCAAAGTCACGTCAATGTATGTCCAAGGGTTTGGAGGATAAAGACATTTAAATTTTTCGAGATTATTCGAAAGTCAAGTTTTGAAAAGGCAAATATCTCCCGATCTGTAGGAATCTGAGAGACAAAACTTATGTCACTTTGAGTTAACATATATGTCAACTTCCTGTCAGTGTCACGGCAATGTATGTCCAAGGGTTTGCAGGATACATACATTTTAATTTTTCAGGGTTATTTGAAAGTCAATTATTCAGAGGCATATATCTCTCGATATGTAGGAATCTGAGAGACACAACTCATGTCACTATGAGGACATTTACATATCAACTTTATGTCAGAGTCACGACAATGTACGAAAAAGGGTTTGAAGGATAGAGACATTTGAATTTTTCGAGATTATTCGAAAGTCAATTTTTGAAAAGGCAAATATCTCCCGATCTGTAGGAATCTGAGAGACAAAACTCATGTCACTTTGTGGGATCGTATATGTCAACTTCATGTCAGAATCTCGTCAATGTATGTCAAAGGGTTTGGACGATAGAGACATTTAAATTTTTAGAGATTATTCGAAAGTCAATTTTTAAAAGGCAAATAACTCCCGATCTGTAGGAATTTGAGAGACAAAACTTATGTCACTTTGAGGGAACATATATTTCAACTTCCTGTAAGAGTTTTGTCAATGTATGTCCAAGGGTTTGGAGGATAGAGACATTTAATTTTTAGAGATTATTCGAAAGTCAATTTTTAAAAGGCAAATATCTCCCGATCTGTAGGAATCTGAGAGACAAACCTTATGTCACTTTGAGGGAACGTATATGTAAATGTCCTGTCAGAGTCACGTCAATGTATGTCCAAGGGTTTGGAGGATAGAGACATTTTCATTTTACGAGATTATTCGAAAGTCAATTTTTAAAAGGCTAATATCTCCCGATCTGTACGAACCTAAGAGACAAAATTTATGTCACTTTGAGGGAACGTATATGTCAACTTCATGTCAGAGTCTCGTCAATGTATGTCCAAGGGTTTGGGCGATAGAGCCATTTTAATTTTTCGAGATTATTTGAAAGTCAATTTTTAAAAGGCAAATATATCCCGATCTGTAGGCATCTGCGAGACAAACCTTATGTCACTTTGAGGGAACGCATATTTCAACTTCATGTCAGAGTCTCGTCAATGTATGTCTAAGGGTTTGGGCGATAGAGACATTTTAATTTTTCGAGATTATTTGAAAGTCAATTTTTAAAAGGCAAATATCTCCCGATCTGTAGGCATCTGAGAGATAAACCTTATGTAACTTTGAGGGAACGCATATGTCAACTTCATGTCAGAGTCACGTCAATGTATGTCCAAGCGTTTGGAGGATAGAGACATTTAAATTTTTAGAGATTATTCGAAAGTCAATTTTTAAAAGGCAAATATCTCCCGATCTGTAGGAATCTGAGAGACAAAACTAATGTCACTTTGAGGGAACATATATGTCAACTTCATGTCAGAGTCACGGCAATGTATGTCCAAGGGTTTGGAGGATAGAGACATTTAATTTTTAGAGATTATTCGAAAGTCAATTTTTAAAAGGCAAATATCTCCCGATCTGTAGGAATCTGAGAGACAAAACTTATGTCTCTCTGAGGCAACGTATATGTAAATGTCCTGTCAGAGTCACGTCAATGTATGTCCAAGGGTTTGGAGGATACATAAATTTAAATTTTTAGAGATTATTCGAAAGTCAATTTTTAAAAAGCAAATATCTCCCGATATGTAGGAATCTGAGAGACAAACCTTATGCCACTTTGAGGGAAAGTGTATGTCAACTTCATGTCAGAATCTCGTCAATGTATGTCCAAGGGTTTGGAGGATAGAGACATTTTAATTTTTCGAGATTATTAGAAAGTCAATTATTAAAAGTTTAATATCTCCCGATCTGTAGGAATCTGAGAGACAAAACTTATGTCACTTTGAGGGAACGTATATGTCAACTTCATGTCAGAGTCTCGTCAATGTATGTCCAAGAGGTTGGAGGATAGAGACATTTAAATTTTTCGAGAATATTCGAAAGTCAATTATTGAAAAGGCAAATATCTCCCGATCTGTATTAATATGAGAGACAAAACTTATGTCACTTTGAGGGAACGTATATGTCAACTTCATGTCATAATCACGTCAATGTATGTCGAAGGGTCTGGAGGATAGAGACATTTAAATTTTTAGAGATTATTCGAAAGTCAATTTTTAAAAGGCAAATATCTCCCGATCTGTAGGAATCTGAGAGACAAAACTTATGTCACTTTGAGGGAACGTATATGTCAAATTCCTTTCAGAGTCACGTCAATGTATGTCCAAGGGTTTGGAGGATAAAGACATTTAAATTTTTAGAGATTATTCGAAAGTCAATTTTTAAAAGGCAAATATCTCCCGATTTGTAGGAATCTGAGAGAAAAAACTTATGTCACTTTGAGGGAACGTGTATGGCAACTTCCTGTCAGAATCTCGTCAAGGTATGTCCAAGGGTTTGGACTATAGAGACATTTTAATTTTTCGAGATTATTCGAAAGTCAATTTTTAAAAGGCAAATATGTCCCGATCTGTAGGCATCTGAGAGACAAACCTTATGTCACTTTGAGGGAACGCATATGTCAACTTCATGTCAGAGTCTCGTCAATGTATGTCCAAGGGTTTGGAGTATAGAGACATTTTAATTTTTCGTGATTATTCGAAAGTGAATTATTAAAAGGCAAATATCTCCCGATCTGTAGGAATCTGAGAGACAAAACTAATGTCACTTTGAGGTAACATACGAGGGTCGCTCATTAAGTAATGCCCCACATTTTTTTCCTCAGAACTTATTTATTCAAGATGGCTCAAATTTAGTGACAATATAAATCAATGTTTCCTTTACACATACTATTTTTCCACATAGTCCCCATGAACTTGTACGGTTTTACGCCAGCGTGGAACAAGTGCATGCATGCCTTGCCGGTACCAGCTCTTGTCCTGTGCACGTAGCCATGTCCTCACTGCTTGAATTACGCTCTCGTCATCTTCAAACCTTGTTCCGCGGATAGCATCTTTGAGTGGCCCAAAGAGATGGAAGTCGGAGGGTGGATGGGGCAGCACCGTCCAACCCAATTTGGTGATTTCTTCCCGGGTTCTCGGACTTGTGTGAGGGCGTGCATTGTCTTGCAGGAGCAAAATTTCTGCTGGATGCTTGTGAGGCCGAACTCGTCGGAAAAGTTTCTCGAGAGTTTTCAGGGTCCTGATATACGCGTCTGAATTGATGGTCGCACCTCTTGGCATCACATCCACAAGAATGACCCCATCACTGTCCCAAAAGACAGTCATCATGACTTTTCCGGCGGAGGGAGTTGACTTGAATTTCTTCTTTCTCGGTGATAGAGGATGATGCCACTCCATTGACTGCCTTTTTGTCTCCGGCTCAAAGTGGTGTATCCAGGTTTCGTCACCTGTAATGATCCGGGACAGAAAGATCTCTCCCTCAGCATCAAAACGCTCCAAAAATTCAGAAGAAATCATTTTCCTTTGAATCCTGTGGTCTGCTGTGAGACTTCGTGGAACCCATCTTGCGCACACCTTCGAATATGCAAGAGCCCGGATAATTGCAATTACACTTCCATTGCTGACTGAAAGTTGTTGGGCCAATTGTCGAGTTGTGATGCGCCGATCCTCACGAATAATGGCATCCGCGCGGTTCAATATGTCTGGAGTGGTGGCTGTGGCAGGACGCCCAGAGCGCGGCAGATCATGGAGCTCGGTTTCTTCACTTCCTGAAGCTTTAACTCTCTTAGCCCAGCGACCAACGGTGCTCCTATCGACTGCACAGCTTCCATACACAGCACACAAACGTTTATGAATGTTCACCACTGTTTCTTTTTCAGCAACAAAGAATTCAATTACAGCTCGTTCTTTGCAACGAGAGTCGTTCACAGACGCCATATTAACAGTTCACTACAGCTCCGCTATCGGTTGGAATCATTTGAAACTCCGTACACGAACGCGGGAAACATCAAATCTCAAGCATGTAAAAGTGCACTTTTCTATCTTCATTATTGGCTGAGAAAAAAAATGTGGGGCATTACTTAATGAGCGACCCTCGTATATGTGAACTTCCTGTCAGAGTCACGTCAATGTATGTCCAAGGGTTTGGAGGATAGAGACATTTAAATTTTTAGAGATTATTCGAAAGTCAATTCTTAAAAGGCAAATATCTCCCGATCTGTAGGAATTTGAGAGACAAAACTTATGTCACTTTGAGGGAACATATATGTCAACTTCCTGTCAGAGTCTCGTCAATGTATGTCCAAGGGTTTGGAGGATAGAGACATTTAATTTTTAGAGATTATTCGAAAATCAATTTTTAAAAGGCAAATATCTCCCGAACTGTAGGAATCTGAGAGACAAAACTTATATCACTTTGAGGGAAGATATATGTAAATGTCCTGTCAGAGTCACGTCAATGTATGTCCAAGGGTTTGGAGGATAGAGACATTTTCATTTTACGAGATTATTCGAAAGTCAATTTTTAGAAGGCAAATATCTCCCGATCTGTAGGAACCTGAGAGACAAAACTTATGTCACTTTGAGGGAACGTATATGTCAACTTCATGTCAGAGTCTCGTCAATGTATGTCCAAGGGTTTGGGCGATAGAGACATTTAAATTTTTTGAGATTATTTGAAAGTCAATTTTTAAAAGGCAAATATGTCCCGATCTGTAGTCATCTGCGAGACAAACCTTATGTCACTTTGAGGGAACGCATATGTCAACTTCATGTCAGAGTCTCGTCAATGTATGTCCAAGGGTTTGGGCGATAGAGACATTTTAATTTTTCGAGATTATTTGAAAGTCAATTTTTAAAAGGCAAATATCTCCCGATCTGTAGGCATCTGAGAGACAAACCTTATGTCACTTTGAGGGAACGCATATGTCAACTTCATGTCAGAATCTGGTCAATGTATGTCCAAGGGTTTGGAGGATAGAGACATTTTAATTTTTCGAGATTATTCGAAAGTGAATTATTAAAAGGCATATATCTCCCGATCTGTAAGAATCTGAGAGACAAAACTAATGTCACTTTGAGGGAACATATATGTCAACTTACTGTCAGATTCACGTCAATGTATGTCCAAGGGTTTGGAGGATAGAGACATTTAAATTCTTAGAGATTATTCGAAAGTCAATTTTTAAAAGGCAAATATCTCCCGATCTGTAGGAATCTGAGAGACAAAACTTATGTCACCTTGAGGGAACGTATATGTAAATGTCCTGTCAGAGTCACGTCAATGTATGTCCAAGGGTTTCGAGGATAGAGACATTTTAATTTTACGAGATTATTCGAAAGTCAATTTTTAAAAGGCAAATATCTCCCGATCTGTAGGCATCTAAGAGACAAACCTTATGTCACTTTGAGGGAACGCATTTGTCAACTTCATGTCAGTGTCTCGTCAAAGTATGTCCAAGGGTTTGGAGGATAGAGACATTTTAATTTTTCGAGATTATTCGAAAGTCAATTTTTAAAAGGCAAATATCTCCCGATCTGTAGGCATCTGAGAGACAAACATTATGTCACTTTGAGGGAACGCATATGTCAACTTCATGTCAGAGTCTCGTCAATGTATGTCCAAGAGTTTGGAGGATAGAGACATTTTAATTTTTCGAGATTATTCGAAAGTCAATTTTTGAAAAGGCAAATATCTCCCGATCTGTATTAATATGAGAGACAAAACTTATGTCACTTTGAGGGAACATATATGTCAACTTCATGTCATAATCACGTCAATGTATGTCGAAGGGTCTGGAGGATAGAGACATTTAAATTTTTAGAGATTATTCGAAAGTCAATTTTTAAAAGGCAAATATCTCCCGATCTGTAGGAATCTGAGAGACAAAACTTATGTCACTTTGAGGGAACGTATATGTCAAATTCCTTTCAGAGTCACGTCAATGTATGTCCAAAGGTTTGGAGGATAGAGACATTTAAATTTTTAGAGATTATTCGAAAGTCAATTTTTGTAAGGCAAATATCTCCCGATTTGTAGGAATCTGAGAGACAAACCTTATGTCTCTTTGAGGGAACGTATATGGCAACTTCATGTCAGAGTCTCGTCAATGCATGTCCAAGGTTTTGGGCGATAGAGACATTTTAATTTTTCGAGATTATTTGAAAGTCAATTTTTAAAAGGCAAATATCTCCCGATCTGTAGGCATCTGAGAGACAAACCTTATGTCGCTTTGAGGGAACGCATATGTCAACTTCATGTCAGGGTCTCGTCAATGTATGTCCAAGGGTTTGGAGTATAGAGACATTTTAATTTTTCGAGATTATTCGAAAGTGAATTATTAAAAGGCAAATATCTCCCGATCTGTAGGAATCTGAGAGACAAAACTAATGTCACTTTGAGGTAACATATATGTCAACTTCCTGTCAGAGTCACGTCAATGTATGTCCAAGGGTTTGGAGGATAGAGACATTTAAATTTTTAGAGATTATTCGAAAGTCAATTTTCAAAGGCAAATATCTCCCGATCTGTAGGAATTTGAGAGACAAAACTTATGTCACTTTGAGGGAACATATATGTTAACTTCCTGTCAGAGTCACGTCAATGTATGTCCAAGGGTTTGGAGTATAGAGACATTTTAATTTTTCGAGATTATTCGAAAGTGAATTATTTAAACGCAAATATCTCCCGATCTGTAGGAATCTGAGAGACAAAACTAATGTCACTTTGAGGTAACATATATGTCAACTTCCTGTCAGAGTCACGTCAATGTATGTCCAAGGGTTTGGAGGATAGAGACATTTAAATTTCTAGAGATTATTCGAAAGTCAATTTTTAAAAGGCAAATATCTCCCGATCTGTAGGAATCTGAGAGACAAAACTTATGTCACTTTGAGGGAACATATATGTCAACTTCCTGTCAGAGTCTCGTCAATGTATGTCCAAGGGTTTGGGGCATAGAGACATTTAATTTTTCGAGATTATTCGAAAGTCATTTATTAAAAGGCAAATATCTCCCGATCTGTAGGAATCTGAGAGACAAAACTTATGTCACCTTGAGGGACCGTATATGTAAATGTCCTGTCAGAGTCACGTCATTGTATGTCCAAGGGTTTGGAGGATAGAGATATTTTAATTTTACGAGATTAATCGAAAGTCAATTTTTAAAAGGCAAATATCTTCCGATCTGTAGGCATCTGAGAGACAAACCTTATGTCACTTTGTGGGAACGCATATGTCAACTTCATGTCAGAGTCTCGTAAATGTATGTCCAAGGGTTTGGAGGATAGAGACATTTAAATTTTTCGAGATTATTCGAAAGTCAATTTTTAAAGGCAAATATCTCCCGATCTGTAGGATTCTGAGAGACAAAACTAATGCCACTTTGAGGGAACGTATATGTCAACTACATGTCAGAGTCTCGTCAAAGTATGTAGAAACGTTTGGAGGATAGAGACATTTGAATTTTTCGAGATTATTCGAAAGTCAATATTTAAAGGCAAATATCTCCCGATCTGTAGGCATCTGAGAGACAAAACGTATGTCACTTTGAGGGAACAAAAATATCAACTTCATGTCAGAGTCTCGTCAATATATGAAAAAGGGTTTGGAGGATAGAGACATTTTAATTTTTCGTGATTATTCGAAAGTCAATTTTTGAAATGGCAAATATCTCCCGATCTGTAGGAATCTGAGAGACAAAACTTATGTCACTTTGAGGGAACGTATATGTCAAAGTCATGTCACAGTCACGTCAATGTATGTCCAAGGGTTTGGAGGATAGACACATTTAAATTTTTAGAGATTATTCGAAAGTCAATTATTAAAAGGCAAATATCTCCCGATCTGTATGAATGTGAGAGACAAAACTTATGTCACATTGAGGGAACGTAAGTGTAAACTTGCAGTCAGAGTCTCGTCGATGTATGTCCAAGGGTTTGGAGGATAGAGACATTTTAATTTTTCGAGATTATTCGAAAGTCAATTTTTGAAAAGGCAAATATCTCCCGATCTGTATAAATATGAGAGACAAAACTTATGTCACTTTGAGGGAACGTATATGTCAATTTCATGTCATAGTCACGTCAATGTATGTCGAAGGGTCTGGAGGATAGAGACATTTAAATTTTTAGAGATTATTCGAAAGTCAACTTTTAAAAGGCAAATATATCCCGATCTGTACGAATGTGAGAGACAACACTTATGTCACTTTGAGGGAACGTATATGTCAACTTCCTGTCAGAGTCACGTCAATGTATGTCCAAGGGTTTGGAGGATAGAGACATTTAAATTTTTAGAGATTATTCGAAAGTCAATTATTAAAAGGCAAATATCTCCCGATCTGTAGGAATCTGAGAGACAAAACTTATGTCACTTAGAGGGAACGTATATGTCAACTTCATGTCAGAATCTCGTCAATGTATGTCCAAGGGTTTGGACGATAGAGACATTAAAACTTTTCGAGATTATTCGAAAGTCAATTTTTAAAAGGCAAATATCTCCCGATCTGTAGGCATCTGAGAGACAAACCTTATGTCACTTTGAGGGAACGCATATGTTAACTTCATGTCAGAGTCTCGTCAATGTATGTCCAAGGGTTTGGAGGATAGAGACATTTTAATTTTTCTTGATTATTCGAAAGTGAATTATTAAAAGGCAAATATCTCACGATCTGTATTAATCTGAGAGACAAAACGTATGTCACTTTGAGGGAACGAAAATATCAACTTCATGTCAGAGTCTCGTCAATATATGTCCAAGGGTTTGGAGGATAGAGACATTTAAATTTTATTGATTATTCGAAAGTCAATTCTCAAAAAGGCAAATATCTCCCGATCTGTAGGAATCTGAGAGACAAAACTTATGTCACATTGAGGGAACGTATATGAAAACTTCCAGTCAAAGTCACGTCAATGTATGTCCAAGGGTTTGGAGGATAAAGACATTTAAATTTTTCGAGATTATTCGAAAGTCAAGTTTTGAAAAGGCAAATATCTCCCGATCTGTAGGAATCTGAGAGACAAAACTTATGTCACTTTGAGTTAACATATATGTCAACTACCTGTCAGTGTCACGGCAATGTATGTCCAAGGGTTTGCAGGATACATACATTTTAATTTTTCTGGGTTATTTGAAAGTCAATTATTCAGAGGCATATATCTCTCGATATGTAGGAATCTGAGAGACACAACTCATGTCACTATGAGGACATTTACATATCAACTTCATGTCAGAGTCACGACAATGTACGAAAAAGGGTTTGAAGGATAGAGACATTTGAATTTTTCGAGATTATTCGAAAGTCAATTTTTAAAAGGCAAATATCTTCCGATCTGTAGGCATCTGAGAGACAAACCTTATGTCACTTTGTGGGAACGCATATGTCAACTACATGTCAGAGTCTCGTCAAAGTATGTAGAAACGTTTGGAGGATAGAAACATTTGAATTTTTCGAGATTATTCGAATGTCAATATTTAAAGGCAAATATCTCCCGATCTGTAGGCATCTGAGAGACAAAACGTATGTCACTTTGAGGGAACGAAAATATCAACTTCATGTCAGAGTCTCGTCAATATATGAAAAAGGGTTTGGAGGATAGAGACATTTTAATTTTTCGTGATTATTCGAAAGTCAATTTTTGAAATGGCAAATATCTCCCGATCTGTAGGAATCTGAGAGACAAAACTTATGTCACTTTGAGGGAACGTATATGTCAAAGTCATGTCACAGTCACGTCAATGTATGTCCAAGGGTTTGGAGGATAGACACATTTAAATTTTTAGAGATTATTCGAAAGTCAATTATTAAAAGGCAAATATCTCCCGATCTGTAGTAATGTGAGAGACAAAACTTATGTCACATTGAGGGAACGTATGTGTAAACTTGCATTCAGAGTCACGTCGATGTATGTCCAAGGGTTTGGAGGATAGAGACATTTTAATTTTTCGAGATTATTCGAAAGTCAATTTTTGAAAAGGCAAATATCTCCCGATCTGTATTAATATGAGAGACAAAACTTATGTCACTTTGAGGGAACGTATATGTCAATTTCATGTCATAGTCACGTCAATGTATGTCGAAGGGTCTGGAGGATAGAGACATTTAAATTTTTAGAGATTATTCGAAAGTCAACTTTTAAAAGGCAAATATCTCCCGATCTGTACGAATGTGAGAGACAACACTTATGTCACTTTGAGGGAACGTATATGTCAACTTCCTGTCAGAGTCACGTCAATGTATGTCCAAGGGTTTGGAGGTTAGAGACATTTAAATTTTTAGAGATTATTCGAAAGTCAATTTTTAAAAGGCAAATATCTCCCGATCTGTAGGAATCTGAGAGACAAAACGTATGTCACTTAGAGGGAACGTATATGTCAACTTCATGTCAGAATCTCGTCAATGTATGTCCAAGGGTTTGGACGATAGAGACATTAAAACTTTTCGAGATTATTCGAAAGTCAATTTTTAAAAGGCAAATATCTCCCGATCTGTAGGCATCTGAGAGACAAACCTTATGTCACTTTGAGGGAACGCATATGTTAACTTCACGTCAGAGTCTCGTCAATGTATGTCCAAGGGTTTGGAGGATAGAGACATTTTAATTTTTCTTGATTATTCGAAAGTGAATTATTAAAAGGCAAATATCTCACGATCTGTATTAATCTGAGAGACAAAACGTATGTCACTTTGAGGGAACGAAAATATCAACTTCATGTCAGAGTCCCGTCAATATATGTCCAAGGGTTTGGAGGATAGAGACATTTAAATTTTAGAGATTATTCGAAAGTCAATTCTCAAAAAGGCAAATATCTCCCGATCTGTAGGAATCTGAGAGACAAAACTTATGTCACATTGAGGGAACGTATATGAAAACTTCCAGTCAAAGTCACGTCAATGTATGTCCATGGGTTTGGAGGATAAAGACATTTAAATTTTTCGAGATTATTCGAAAGTCAAGTTTTGAAAAGGCAAATATCTCCCGATCTGTAGAAATCTGAGAGACAAAACTTATGTCACTTTGAGTTAACATATATGTCAACTACCTGTCAGTGTCACGGCAATGTATGTCCAAGGGTTTGCAGGATACATACATTTTAATTTTTCAGGGTTATTTGAAAGTCAATTATTCAGAGGCATATATCTCTCGATATGTAGGAATCTGAGAGACACAACTCATGTCACTATGAGGACATTTACATATCAACTTCATGTCAGAGTCACGACAATGTACGAAAAAGGGTTTGAAGGATAGAGACATTTGAATTTTTCGAGATTATTCGAAAGTCAATTTTTGAAAAGGCAAATATCTCCCGATCTGTAGGAATCTGAGAGACAAAACTCATGTCACTTTGTGGGATCGTATATGTCAACTTCATGTCAGAATCTCGTCAATGTATGTCCAAGGGTTTGGACGATAGAGAAATTTAAATTTTTAGAGATTATTCGAAAGTCAATTCTTAAAAGGCAAATATCTCCCGATCTGTAGGAATTTGAGAGACAAAACTTATGTCACTTTGAGGGAACATATATTTCAACTTCCTGTAAGAGTTTTGTCAATGTATGTCCAAGGGTTTGGAGGATAGAGACATTTAATTTTTAGAGATTATTCGAAAGTCAATTATTAAAAGGCAAATATCTCCCGATCTGTAGGAATCTGAGAGACAAACCTTATGTCACTTTGAGGGAACGTATATGTAAATGTCCTGTCAGAGTCACGTCAATGTATGTCCAAGGGTTTGGAGGATAGAGACATTTTCATTTTACGAGATTATTCGAAAGTCAATTTTTAAAAGGCTAATATCTCCCGATCTGTACGAACCTGAGAGACAAAACTTATGTCACTTTGAGGGAACGTATATGTCAACTTCATGTCAGAGTCTCGTCAATGTATGTCCAAGGGTTTGGGCGATAGAGCCATTTTAATTTTTCGAGATTATTTGAAAGTCAATTTTTAAAAGGCAAATATATCCCGATCTGTAGGCATCTGCGAGACAAACCTTATGTCACTTTGAGGGAACGCATATTTCAACTTCATGTCAGAGTCTCGTCAATGTATGTCTAAGGGTTTGGGCGATAGAGACATTTTAATTTTTCGAGATTATTTGAAAGTCAATTTTTAAAAGGCAAATATCTCCCGATCTGTAGGCATCTGAGAGATAAACCTTATGTCACTTTGAGGGAACGCATATGTCAACTTCATGTCAGAGTCACGTCAATGTATGTCCAAGGGTTTGGAGGATAGAGACATTTAAATTTTTAGAGATTATTCGAAAGTCAATTTTTAAAAGGCAAATATCTCCCGATCTGTAGGAATCTGAGAGACAAAACTAATGTCACTTTGAGGGAACATATATGTCAACTTCATGTCAGAGTCACGGCAATGTATGTCCAAGGGTTTGGAGGATAGAGACATTTAATTTTTCGAGATTATTCGAAAGTCAATTTTTAAAAGGCAAATATCTCCCGATCTGTAGGAATCTGAGAGACAAAACTTATGTCTCTCTGAGGCAACGTATATGTAAATGTCCTGTCAGAGTCACGTCAATGTATGTCCAAGGGTTTGGAGGATACATAAATTTAAATTTTTAGAGATTATTCGAAAGTCAATTTTTAAAAAGCAAATATCTCCCGATATGTAGGAATCTGAGAGACAAACCTTATGCCACTTTGAGGGAAAGTGTATGTCAACTTCATGTCAGAATCTCGTCAATGTATTTCCAAGGGTTTGGAGGATAGAGACATTTTAATTTTTCGAGATTATTAGAAAGTCAATTATTAAAAGTTTAATATCTCCCGATCTGTAGGAATCTGAGAGACAAAACTTATGTCACTTTGAGGGAACGTATATGTCAACTTCATGTCAGAGTCTCGTCAATGTATGTCCAAGAGTTTGGAGGATAGAGACATTTAAATTTTTCGAGAATATTCGAAAGTCAATTATTGAAAAGGCAAATATCTCCCGATCTGTATTAATATGAGAGACAAAACTTATGTCACTTTGAGGGAACGTATACGTCAACTTCATGTCATAATCACGTCAATGTATGTCGAAGGGTCTGGAGGATAGAGACATTTAAATTTTTAGAGATTATTCGAAAGTCAATTTTTAAAAGGCAAATATCTCCCGATTTGTAGGAATCTGAGAGACAAACCTTATGTCACTTTGAGGGAACGTATATGGCAACTTCCTGTCAGAATCTCGTCTAGGTATGTCCAAGGGTTTGGACTATAGAGACATTTTAATTTTTCGAGATTATTCGAAAGTCAATTATTAAAAGGCAAATATGTCCCGATCTGTAGGCATCTGAGAGACAAACATTATGTCACTTTGAGGGAACGCATATGTCAACTTCATGTCAGAGTCTCGTCAATGCATGTCCAAGGTTTTGGGCGATAGAGACATTTAAATTTTTCGAGATTATTTGAAAGTCAATTTTTAAAAGGCAAATATCTCCCGATCTGTAGGCATCTGAGAGACAAACCTTATGTCGCTTTGAGGGAACGCATATGTCAACTTCATGTCAGAGTCTCGTCAATGTATGTCCAAGGGTTTGGAGTATAGAGACATTTTAATTTTTCGAGATTATTCGAAAGTGAATTATTAAAAGGCAAATATCTCCCGATCTGTAGGAATCTGAGAGACAAAACTAATGTCACTTTGAGGTAACATATATGTCAACTTCCTGTCAGAGTCACGTCAATGTATGTCCAAGGGTTTGGAGGATAGAGACATTTAAATTTTTAGAGATTATTCGAAAGTCAATTTTCAAAGGCAAATATCTCCCGATCTGTAGGAATTTGAGAGACAAAACTTATGTCACTTTGAGGGAACATATATGTTAACTTCCTGTCAGAGTCACGTCAATGTATGTCCAAGGGTTTGGAGTATAGAGACATTTTAATGTTTCGAGATTATTCGAAAGTGAATTATTTAAACGCAAATATCTCCCGATCTGTAGGAATCTGAGAGACAAAACTAATGTCACTTTGAGGTAACATATATGTCAACTTCCTGTCAGAGTCACGTCAATGTATGTCTAAGGGTTTGGAGGATAGAGACATTTAAATTTCTAGAGATTATTCGAAAGTCAATTTTTAAAAGGCAAATATCTCCCGATCTGTAGGAATCTGAGAGACAAAACTTATGTCACTTTGAGGGAACATATATGTCAACTTCCTGTCAGAGTCACGTCAATGTATGTCCAAGGGTTTGGGGCATAGAGACATTTAATTTTTCGAGATTATTCGAAAGTCATTTATTAAAAGGCAAATATCTCCCGATCTGTAGGAATCTGAGAGACAAAACTTATGTCACCTTGAGGGACCGTATATGTAAATGTCCTGTCAGAGTCACGTCAATGTATGTCCAAGGGTTTGGAGGATAGAGATATTTTAATTTTACGAGATTATTCGAAAGTCAATTTTTAAAAGGCAAATATCTTCCGATCTGTAGGCATCTGAGAGACAAACCTTATGTCACTTTGTGGGAACGCATATGTCAACTTCATGTCAGAGTCTCGTAAATGTATGTCCAAGGGTTTGGAGGATAGAGACATTTAAATTTTTCGAGATTATTCGAAAGTCAATTTTTAAAGGCAAATATCTCCCGATCTGTAGGATTCTGAGAGACAAAACTAATGCCACTTTGAGGGAACGTATATGTCAACTACATGTCAGAGTCTCGTCAAAGTATGTAGAAACGTTTGGAGGATAGAGACATTTGAATTTTTCGAGATTATTCGAAAGTCAATATTTAAAGGCAAATATCTCCCGATCTGTAGGCATCTGAGAGACAAAACGTATGTCACTTTGAGGGAACGAAAATATCAACTTCATGTCAGAGTCTCGTGAATATATGAAAAAGGGTTTGGAGGATAGAGACATTTTAATTTTTCGTGATTATTCGAAAGTCAATTTTTGAAATGGCAAATATCTCCCGATCTGTAGGAATCTGAGAGACAAAACTTATGTCACTTTGAGGGAACGTATATGTCAAAGTCATGTCACAGTCACGTCAATGTATGTCCAAGGGTTTGGAGGATAGACACATTTAAATTTTTAGAGATTATTCGAAAGTCAATTATTAAAAGGCAAATATCTCCCGATCTGTAGGAATGTGAGAGACAAAACTTATGTCACATTGAGGGAACGTATGTGTAAACTTGCAGTCAGAGTCACGTCGATGTATGACCAAGGGTTTGGAGGATAGAGACATTTTAATTTTTCGAGATTATTCGAAAGTCAATTTTTGAAAAGGCAAATATCTCCCGATCTGTATTAATATGAGAGACAAAACTTATGTCACTTTGAGGGAACGTATATGTCAATTTCATGTCATAGTCACGTCAATGTATGTCGAAGGGTCTGGAGGATAGAGACATTTAAATTTTTAGAGATTATTCGAAAGTCAACTTTTAAAAGGCAAATATCTCCCGATCTGTACGAATGTGAGAGACAACACTTATGTCACTTTGAGGGAACGTATATGTCAACTTCCTGTCAGAGTCACGTCAATGTATGTCCAAGGGTTTGGAGGATAAAGAGATTTAAATTTTTAGAGATTATTCGAAAGACAAATTTTTAAAAGGCAAATATCTCCCGATCTGTAGGAATCTGAGAGACAAAACGTATGTCACTTAGAGGGAACGTATATGTCAACTTCATGTCAGAATCTCGTCAATGTATGTCCAAGGGTTTGGACGATAGAGACATTAAAACTTTTCGAGATTATTCGAAAGTCAATTTTTAAAAGGCAAATATCTCCCGATCTGTAGGCATCTGAGAGACAAACCTTATGTCACTTTGAGGGAACGCATATGTTAACTTCATGTCAGAGTCTCGTCAATGTATGTCCAAGGGTTTGGAGGATAGAGACATTTTAATTTTTCTTGATTATTCGAAAGTGAATTATTAAAAGGCAAATATCTCACGATCTGTATTAATCTGAGAGACAAAACGTATGTCACTTTGAGGGAACGAAAATATCAACTTCATGTCAGAGTCTCGTCAATATATGTCCAAGGGTTTGGAGGATAGAGACATTTAAATTTTAGAGATTATTCGAAAGTCAATTCTCAAAAAGGCAAATATCTCCCGATCTGTAGGAATCTGAGAGACAAAACTTATGTCACATTGAGGGAACGTATATGAAAACTTCCAGTCAAAGTCACGTCAATGTATGTCCAAGGGTTTGGAGGATAAAGACATTTAAATTTTTCGAGATTATTCGAAAGTCAAGTTTTGAAAAGGCAAATATCTCCCGATCTGTTGGAATCTGAGAGACAAAACTTATGTCACTTTGAGTTAACATATATGTCAACTACCTGTCAGTGTCACGGCAATGTATGTCCAAGGGTTTGCAGGATACATACATTTTAATTTTTCAGGGTTATTTGGAAGTCAATTATTCAGAGGCATATATCTCTCGATATGTAGGAATCTGAGAGACACAACTCATGTCACTATGAGGACATTTACATATCAACTTCATGTCAGAGTCACGACAATGTACGAAAAAGGGTTTGAAGGATAGAGACATTTGAATTTTTCGAGATTATTCGAAAGACAATTTTTGAAAAGGCAAATATCTCCCGATCTGTAGGAATCTGAGAGACAAAACTCATGTCACTTTGTGGGATCGTATATGTCAACTTCATGTCAGAATCTCGTCAATGTATGTCCAAGGGTTTGGATGATAGAGAAATTTAAATTTTTAGAGATTATTCGAAAGTCAATTATTAAAAGGCAAATATCTCCCGATCTGTAGGAATTTGAGAGACAAAACTTATGTCACTTTGAGGGAACATATACTTCAACTTCCTGTAAGAGTTTTGTCAATGTATGTCCAAGGGTTTGGAGGATAGAGACATTTAATTTTTAGAGATTATTCGAAAGTCAATTTTTAAAAGGCAAATATCTCCCGATCTGTAGGAATCTGAGAGACAAACCTTATGTCACTTTGAGGGAACGTATATGTAAATGTCCTGTCAAAGTCACGTCAATGTATGTCCAAGGGTTTGGAGGATAGAGACATTTTCATTTTACGAGATTATTCGAAAGTCAATTTTTAAAAGGCTAATATCTACCGATCTGTACGAACCTGAGAGACAAAACTTATGTCACTTTGAGGGAACGTATATGTCAACTTCATGTCAGAGTCTCGTCAATGTATGTCCAAGGGTTTGGGCGATAGAGCCATTTTAATTTTTCGAGATTATTTGAAAGTCAATTTTTAAAAGGCAAATATATCCCGATCTGTAGGCATCTGCGAGACAAACCTTATGTGACTTTGAGGGAACGCATATTTCAACTTCATGTCAGAGTCTCGTCAATGTATGTCTAAGGGTTTGGGCGATAGAGACATTTTAATTTTTCGAGATTATTTGAAAGTCAATTTTTAAAAGGCAAATATCTCCCGATCTGTAGGCATCTGAGAGATAAACCTTATGTCACTTTGAGGGAACGCATATGTCAACTTCATGTCAGAGTCACGTCAATGTATGTCCAAGGGTTTGGAGGATAGAGACATTTAAATTTTTAGAGATTATTCGAAAGTCAATTTTTAAAAGGCAAATATCTCCCGATCTGTAGGAATCTGAGAGACAAAACTAATGTCACTTTGAGGGAACATATATGTCAACTTCATGTCAGAGTCACGGCAATGTATGACCAAGGGTTTGGAGGATAGAGACATTTAATTTTTCGAGATTATTCGAAAGTCAATTTTTAAAAGGCAAATATCTCCCGATCTGTAGGAATCTGAGAGACAAAACTTATGTCTCTCTGAGGCAACGTATATGTAAATGTCCTGTCAGAGTCACGTCAATGTATGTCCAAGGGTTTGGAGGATACATAAATTTAAATTTTTAGAGATTATTCGAAAGTCAACTTTTAAAAAGCAAATATCTCCCGATATGTAGGAATCTGAGAGACAAACCTTATGCCACTTTGAGGGAAAGTGTATGTCAACTTCATGTCAGAATCTCGTCAATGTATGTCCAAGGGTTTGGAGGATAGAGACATTTTAATTTTTCGAGATTATTAGAAAATCAATTATTAAAAGTTTAATATCTCCCGATCTGTAGGAATCTGAGAGACAAAACTTATGTCACTTTGAGGGAACGTATATGTCAACTTCATGTCAGAGTCTCGTCAATGTATGTCCAAGAGTTTGGAGGATAGAGACATTTAAATTTTTCGAGAATATTCGAAAGTCAATTATTGAAAAGGCAAATATCTCCCGATCTGTATTAATATGAGAGACAAAACTTATGTCACTTTGAGGGAACGTATATGTCAACTTCATGTCATAATCACGTCAATGTATGTCGAAGGGTCTGGAGGATAGAGACATTTAAGTTTTTAGAGATTATTCGAAAGTCAATTTTTAAAAGGCAAATATCTCCCGATTTGTAGGAATCTGAGAGACAAACCTTATGTCACTTTGAGGGAACGTATATGGCAACTTCCTGTCAGAATCTCGTCTAGGTATGTCCAAGGGTTTGGACTATAGAGACATTTTAATTTTTCGAGATTATTCGAAAGTCAATTATTAAAAGGCAAATATGTCCCGATCTGTAGGCATCTGAGAGACAAACATTATGTCACTTTGAGGGAACGCATATGTCAACTTCATGTCAGAGTCTCGTCAATGCATGTCCAAGGTTTTGGGCGATAGAGACATTTTAATTTTTCGAGATTATTTGAAAGTCAATTTTTAAAAGGCAAATATCTCCCGATCTGTAGGCATCTGAGAGACAAACCTTATGTCGCTTTGAGGGAACGCATATGTCAACTTCATGTCAGAGTCTCGTCAATGTATGTCCAAGGGTTTGGAGTATAGAGACATTTTAATTTTTCGAGATTATTCGAAAGTGAATTATTTAAAGGCAAATATCTCCCGATCTGTAGGAATCTGAGAGACAAAACTAATGTCACTTTGAGGTAACATATATGTCAACTTCCTGTCAGAGTCACGTCAATGTATGTCCAAGGGTTTGGAGGATAGAGACATTTAAATTTTTAGAGATTATTCGAAAGTCAATTTTCAAAGGCAAATATCTCCCGATCTGTAGGAATTTGAGAGACAAAACTTATGTCACTTTGAGGGAACATATATGTTAACTTCCTGTCAGAGTCACGTCAATGTATGTCCAAGGGTTTGGAGTATAGAGACATTTTAATTTTTCGAGATTATTCGAAAGTGAATTATTTAAACGCAAATATCTCCCGATCTGTAGGAATCTGAGAGACAAAACTAATGTCACTTTGAGGTAACATATATGTCAACTTCCTGTCAGAGTCACGTCAATGTATGTCCAAGGGTTTGGAGGATATAGACATTTTAATTTTTCCAGATTATTCGAAAGTCAATTTTTGAAAAGGCAAATATCTCCCGATCTGTATTAATCTGAGAGACAAAACTTATGTCACTTTGAGGGAACGTATATGTCAACTTCGTGTCATAGTCACGTCAATGTATGTCCAAGGGTTTGGGGCATAGAGACATTTAATTTTTCGAGATTATTCGAAAGTCATTTATTAAAAGGCAAATATCTCCCGATCTGTAGGAATCTGAGAGACAAAACTTATGTCACCTTGAGGGACCGTATATGTAAATGTCCTGTCAGAGTCACGTCATTGTATGTCCAAGGGTTTGGAGGATAGAGATATTTTAATTTTACGAGATTATTCGAAAGTCAATTTTTAAAAGGCAAATATCTTCCGATCTGTAGGCATCTGAGAGACAAACCTTATGTCACTTTGTGGGAACGCATATGTCAACTTCATGTTAGAGTCTCGTAAATGTATGTCCAAGGGTTTGGAGGATAGAGACATTTAAATTTTTCGAGATTATTCGAAAGTCAATTTTTAAAGGCAAATATCTCCCGATCTGTAGGATTCTGAGAGACAAAACTAATGCCACTTTGAGGGAACGTATATGTCAACTACATGTCAGAGTCTCGTCAAAGTATGTAGAAACGTTTGGAGGATAGAGACATTTGAATTTTTCGAGATTATTCGAAAGTCAATATTTAAAGGCAAATATCTCCCGATCTGTAGGCATCTGAGAGACAAAACGTATGTCACTTTGATGGAACGGAAATATCAACTTCATGTCAGAGTCTCGTGAATATATGAAAAAGGGTTTGGAGGATAGAGACATTTTAATTTTTCGTGATTATTCGAAAGTCAATTTTTGAAATGGCAAATATCTCCCGATCTGTAGGAATCTGAGAGACAAAACTTATGTCACTTTGAGGGAACGTATATGTCAAAGTCATGTCACAGTCACGTCAATGTATGTCCAAGGGTTTGGAGGATAGACACATTTAAATTTTTAGAGATTATTCGAAAGTCAATTATTAAAAGGCAAATATCTCCCGATCTGTAGGAATGTGAGAGACAAAACTTATGTCACATTGAGGGAACGTATGTGTAAACTTGCAGTCAGAGTCACGTCGATGTATGTCCAAGGGTTTGAAGGATAGAGACATTTTAATTTTTCGAGATTATTCGAAAGTCAATTTTTGAAAAGGCAAATATCTCCCGATCTGTATTAATATGAGAGACAAAACTTATGTCACTTTGAGGGAACGTATATGTCAATTTCATGTCATAGTCACGTCAATGTATGTCGAAGGGTCTGGAGGATAGAGACATTTAAATTTTTAGAGATTATTCGAAAGTCAACTTTTAAAAGGCAAATATCTCCCGATCTGTACGAATGTGAGAGACAACACTTATGTCACTTTGAGGGAACGTATATGTCAACTTCCTGTCAGAGTCACGTCAATGTATGTCCAAGGGTTTGGAGGATAGAGACATTTAAATTTTTAGAGATTATTCGAAAGTCAATTTTTAAAAGGCAAATATCTCCCGATCTGTAGGAATCTGAGAGACAAAACGTATGTCACTTAGAGGGAACGTATATGTCAACTTCATGTCAGAATCTCGTCAATGTATGTCCAAGGGTTTGGACGATAGAGACATTAAAACTTTTCGAGATTATTCGAAAGTCAATTTTTAAAAGGCAAATATCTCCCGATCTGTAGGCATCTGAGAGACAAACCTTATGTCACTTTGAGGGAACGCATATGTTAACTTCATGTCAGAGTCTCGTCAATGTATGTCCAAGGGTTTGGAGGATAGAGACATTTTAATTTTTCTTGATTATTCGAAAGTGAATTATTAAAAGGCAAATATCTCACGATCTGTATTAATCTGAGAGACAAAACGTATGTCACTTTGAGGGAACGAAAATATCAACTTCATGTCAGAGTCTCGTCAATATATGTCCAAGGGTTTGGAGGATAGAGACATTTAAATTTTAGAGTTTAATCGAAAGTCAATTCTCAAAAAGGCAAATATCTCCCGATCTGTAGGAATCTGAGAGACAAAACTTATGTCACATTGAGGGAACGTATATGAAAACTTCCAGTCAAAGTCACGTCAATGTATGTCCAAGGGTTTGGAGGATAAAGACATTTAAATTTTTCGAGATTATTCGAAAGTCAAGTTTTGAAAAGGCAAATATCTCCCGATCTGTAGGAATCTGAGAGACAAAACTTATGTCACTTTGAGTTAACATATATGTCAACTACCTGTCAGTGTCACGGCAATGTATGTCCAAGGGTTTGCAGGATACATACATTTTAATTTTTCAGGGTTATTTGAAAGTCAATTATTCAGAGGCATATATCTCTCGATATGTAGGAATCTGAGAGACACAACTCATGTCATTATGAGGACATTTACATATCAACTTCATGTCAGAGTCACGACAATGTACGAAAAAGGGTTTGAAGGATAGAGACATTTGAATTTTTCGAGATTATTCGAAAGTCAATTTTTGAAAAGGCAAATATCTCCCGATCTGTAGGAATCTGAGAGACAAAACTCATGTCACTTTGTGGGATCGTATATGTCAACTTCATGTCAGAATCTCGTCAATGTATGTCCAAGGGTTTGGACGATAGAGAAATTTAAATTTTTAGAGATTATTCGAAAGTCAATTCTTAAAAGGCAAATATCTCCCGATCTGTAGGAATTTGAGAGACAAAACTTATGTCACTTTGAGGGAACATATATTTCAACTTCCTGTAAGAGTTTTGTCAATGTATGTCCAAGGGTTTGGAGGATAGAGACATTTAATTTTTAGAGATTATTCGAAAGTCAATTTTTAAAAGGCAAATATCTCCCGATCTGTAGGAATCTGAGAGACAAACCTTATGTCACTTTGAGGGAACGTATATGTAAATGTCCTGTCAGAGTCACGTCAATGTATGTCCAAGGGTTTGGAGGATAGAGACATTTTCATTTTACGAGATTATTCGAAAGTCAATTTTTAAAAGGCTAATATCTCCCGATCTGTACAAACCTGAGAGACAAAACTTATGTCACTTTGAGGGAACGTATATGTCAACTTCATGTCAGAGTCTCGTCGATGTATGTCCAAGGGTTTGGGCGATAGAGCCATTTTAATTTTTCGAGATTATTTGAAAGTCAATTTTTAAAAGGCAAATATATCCCGATCTGTAGGCATCTGCGAGACAAACCTTATGTCACTTTGAGGGAACGCATATTTCAACTTCATGTCAGAGTCTCGTCAATGTATGTCTAAGGGTTTGGGCGATAGAGACATTTTAATTTTTCGATATTATTTGAAAGTCAATTTTTAAAAGGCAAATATCTCCCGATCTGTAGGCATCTGAGAGATAAACCTTATGTCACTTTGAGGGAACGCATATGTCAACTTCATGTCAGAGTCACGTCAATGTATGTCCAAGGGTTTGGAGGATAGAGACATTTAAATTTTTAGAGATTATTCGAAAGTCAATTTTTAAAAGGCAAATATCTCCCGATCTGTAGGAATCTGAGAGACAAAACTAATGTCACTTTGAGGGAACATATATGTCAACTTCATGTCAGAGTCACGGCAATGTATGTCCAAGGGTTTGGAGGATAGAGACATTTAATTTTTCGAGATTATTCGAAAGTCAATTTTTAAAAGGCAAATATCTCTCGATCTGTGGGAATCTGAGAGACAAAACTTATGTCTCTCTGAGGCAACGTATATGTAAATGTCCTGTCAGAGTCACGTCAATGTATGTCCAAGGGTTTGGAGGATACATAAATTTAAATTTTTAGAGATTATTCGAAAGTCAATTTTTAAAAAGCAAATATCTCCCGATATGTAGGAATCTGAGAGACAAACCTTATGCCACTTTGAGGGAAAGTGTATGTCAACTTCATGTCAGAATCTCGTCAATGTATGTCCAAGGGTTTGGAGGATAGAGACATTTTAATTTTTCGAGATTATTAGAAAGTCAATTATTAAAAGTTTAATATCTCCCGATCTGTAGGAATCTGAGAGACAAAACTTATGTCACTTTGAGGGAACGTATATGTCAACTTCATGTCAGAGTCTCGTCAATGTATGTCCAAGAGTTTGGAGGATAGAGACATTTAAATTTTTCGAGAATATTCGAAAGTCAATTATTGAAAAGGCAAATATCTCCCGATCTGTATTAATATGAGAGACAAAACTTATGTCACTTTGAGGGAACGTATATGTCAACTTCATGTCATAATCACGTCAATGTATGTCGAAGGGTCTGGAGGATAGAGACATTTAAATTTTTAGAGATTATTCGAAAGTCAATTTTTAAAAGGCAAATATCTCCCGATCTGTAGGAATCTGAGAGACAAAACTTATGTCACTTTGAGGGAACGTATATGTCAAATTCCTTTCAGAGTCACGTCAATGTATGTCCAAGGGTTTGGAGGATAAAGACATTTAAATTTTTAGAGATTATTCGAAAGTCAATTTTTAAAAGGCAAATATCTCCCGATTTGTAGGAATCTGAGAGACAAAACTTATGTCACTTTGAGGGAACGTGTATGGCAACTTCCTGTCAGAATCTCGTCAAGGTATGTCCAAGGGTTTGGACTATAGAGACATTTTAATTTTTCGAGATTATTCGAAAGTCAATTTTTAAAAGGCAAATATGTCCCGATCTGTAGGCATCTGAGAGAAAAACCTTATGTCACTTTGAGGGAACGCATATGTCAACTTCATGTCAGAGTCTCGTCAATGTATGTCCAAGGGTTTGGAGTATAGAGACATTTTAATTTTTCGAGATTATTCGAAAGTGAATTATTAAAAGGCAAATATCTCCCGATCTGTAGGAATCTGAGAGACAAAACTAATGTCACTTTGAGGTAACATACGAGGGTCGCTCATTAAGTAATGCCCCACATTTTTTTCCTCAGAACTTATTTATTCAAGATGGCTCAAATTTAGTGACAATATAAATCAATGTTTCCTTTACACATACTATTTTTCCACATAGTCCCCATGAACTTGTACGGTTTTACGCCAGCGTGGAACAAGTGCATGCATGCCTTGCCGGTACCAGCTCTTGTCCTGTGCACGTAGCCATGTCCTCACTGCTTGAATTACGCTCTCGTCATCTTCAAACCTTGTTCCGCGGATAGCATCTTTGAGTGGCCCAAAGAGATGGAAGTCGGAGGGTGGATGGGGCAGCACCGTCCAACCCAATTTGGTGATTTCTTCCCGGGTTCTCGGACTTGTGTGAGGGCGTGCATTGTCGTGCAGGAGCAAAATTTCTGCTGGATGCTTGTGAGGCCGAACTCGTCGGAAAAGCTTCTCGAGAGTTTTCAGGGTCCTGATATACGCGTCTGAATTGATGGTCGCACCTTTTGGCATCACATCCACAAGAATGACCCCATCACTGTCCCAAAAGACAGTCATCATGACTTTTCCGGCGGAGGGAGTTGACTTGAATTTCTTCTTTCTCGGTGATAGAGGATGATGCCACTCCATTGACTGCCTTTTTGTCTCCGGCTCAAAGTGGTGTATCCAGGTTTCGTCACCTGTAATGATCCGGGACAGAAAGATCTCTCCCTCAGCATCAAAACGCTCCAAAAATTCAGAAGAAATCATTTTCCTTTGAATCCTGTGGTCTGCTGTGAGACTTCGTGGAACCCATCTTGCGCACACCTTCGAATATGCAAGAGCCCGGATAATTGCAATTACACTTCCATTGCTGACTGAAAGCTGTTGGGCCAATTGTCGAGTTGTGATGCGCCGATCCTCACGAATAATGGCATCCGCGCGGTTCAACATGTCTGGAGTGGTGGCTGTGGCAGGACGCCCAGAGCGCGGCAGATCATGGAGCTCGGTTTCTTCACTTCCTGAAGCTTTAACTCTCTTAGCCCAGCGACCAACGGTGCTCCTATCGACTGCACAGCTTCCATACACAGCACACAAACGTTTATGAATGTTCACCACTGTTTCTTTTTCAGCAACAAAGAATTCAATTACAGCTCGTTCTTTGCAACGAGAGTCGTTCACAGACGCCATATTAACAGTTCACTACAGCTCCGCTATCGGTTGGAATCATTTGAAACTCCGTACACGAACGCGGGAAACATCAAATCTCAAGCATGTAAAAGTGCACTTTTCTAACTTCATTATTGGCTGAGAAAAAAAATGTGGGGCATTACTTAATGAGCGACCCTCGTATATGTGAACTTCCTGTCAGAGTCACGTCAATGTATGTCCAAGGGTTTGGAGGATAGAGACATTTAAATTTTTAGAGATTATTCGAAAGTCAATTTTTAAAAGGCAAATATCTCCCGATCTGTAGGAATTTGAGAGACAAAACTTATGTCACTTTGAGGGAACATATATGTCAACTTCCTGTCAGAGTCTCGTCAATGTATGTCCAAGGGTTTGGAGGATAGAGACATTTAATTTTTAGAGATTATTCGAAAGTCAATTTTTAAAAGGCAAATATCTCCCGAACTGTAGGAATCTGAGAGACAAAACTTATATCACTTTGAGGGAAGATATATGTAAATGTCCTGTCAGAGTCACGTCAATGTATGTCCAAGGGTTTGGAGGATAGAGACATTTTCATTTTACGAGATTATTCGAAAGTCAATTTTTGAAGGCAAATATCTCCCGATCTGTAGGAACCTGAGAGACAAAACTTATGTCACTTTGAGGGAACGTATATGTCAACTTCATGTCAGAGTCTCGTCAATGTATGTCCAAGGGTTTGGGCGATAGAGATATTTAAATTTTTCGAGATTATTTGAAAGTCAATTTTTAAAAGGCAAATATGTCCCGATCTGTAGGCATCTGCGAGACAAACCTTATGTCACTTTGAGGGAACGCATATGTCAACTTCATGTCAGAGTCTCGTCAATGTATGTCCAAGGGTTTGGGCGATAGAGACATTTTAATTTTTCGAGATTACTTGAAAGTCAATTTTTAAAAGGCAAATATCTCCCGATCTGTAGGCATCTGAGAGACAAACCTTATGTCACTTTGAGGGAACGCATATGTCAACTTCATGTCAGAATCTGGTCAATGTATGTCCAAGGGTTTGGAGGATAGAGACATTTTAATTTTTCGAGATTATTCGAAAGTGAATTATTAAAAGGCATATATCTCCCGATCTGTAGGAATCTGAGAGACAAAACTAATGTCACTTTGAGGGAACATATATGTCAACTTACTGTCAGATTCACGTCAATGTATGTCCAAGGGTTTGGAGGATAGAGACATTTAAATTCTTAGAGATTATTCGAAAGTCAATTTTTAAAAGGCAAATATCTCCCGATCTGTAGGAATCTGAGAGACAAAACTTATGTCACCTTGAGGGAACGTATATGTAAATGTCCTGTCAGAGTCACGTCAATGTATGTCCAAGGGTTTCGAGGATAGAGACATTTTAATTTTACGAGATTATTCGAAAGTCAATTTTTAAAAGGCAAATATCTCCCGATCCGTAGGCATCTAAGAGACAAACCTTATGTCACTTTGAGGGAACGCATTTGTCAACTTCATGTCAATGTCTCGTCAAAGTATGTCCAAGGGTTTGGAGGATAGAGACATTTTAATTTTTCGAGATTATTCGAAAGTCAATTTTTAAAAGGCAAATATCTCCCGATCTGTAGGCATCTGAGAGACAAACATTATGTCACTTTGAGGGAACGCATATGTCAACTTCATGTCAGAGTCTCGTCAATGTATGTCCAAGAGTTTGGAGGATAGAGACATTTTAATTTTTCGAGATTATTCGAAAGTCAATTTTTGAAAAGGCAAATATCGCCCGATCTGTATTAATATGAGAGACAAAACTTATGTCACTTTGAGGGAACATATATGTCAACTTCGTGTCATAATCACGTCAATGTATGTCGAAGGGTCTGGAGGATAGAGACATTTAAATTTTTAGAGATTATTCGAAAGTCAATTTTTAAAAGGCAAATATCTCCCGATCTGTAGGAATCTGAGAGACAAAACTTATGTCACTTTGAGGGAACGTATATGTCAAATTCCTTTCAGAGTCACGTCAATGTATATCCAACGGTTTGGAGGATAGAGACATTTAAATTTTTAGAGATTATTCGAAAGTCAATTTTTAAAAGGCAAATATCTCCCGATTTGTAGGAATCTGAGAGACAAACCTTATGTCACTTTGAGGGAACGTATATGGCAACTTCCTGTCAGAATCTCGTCTAGGTATGTCCAAGGGTTTGGACTATAGAGACATTTTAATTTTTCGAGATTATTCGAAAGTCAATTATTAAAAGGCAAATATGTTCCGATCTGTAGGCATCTGAGAGACAAACATTATGTCACTTTGAGGGAACGCATATGTCAACTTCATGTCAGAGTCTCGTCAATGCATGTCCAAGGGTTTGGGCGATAGAGACATTTTAATTTTTCGAGATTATTTGAAAGTCAATTTTTAAAAGGCAAATATCTCCCGATCTGTAGGCATCTGTGAGACAAACCTTATGTCGCTTTGAGGGAACGCATATGTCAACTTCATGTCAGAGTCTCGTCAATGTATGTCCAAGGGTTTGGAGTATAGAGACATTTTAATTTTTCGAGATTATTCGAAAGTGAATTATTAAAAGGCAAATATCTCCCGATCTGTAGGAACCTGAGAGACAAAACTAATGTCACTTTGAGGTAACATATATGTCAACTTCCTGTCAGAGTCACGTCAATGTATGTCCAAGGGTTTGGAGGATAGAGACATTTAAATTTTTAGAGATTATTCGAAAGTCAATTTTCAAAGGCAAATATCTCCCGATCTGTAGGAATTTGAGAGACAAAACTTATGTCACTTTGAGGGAACATATATGTTAACTTCCTGTCAGAGTCACGTCAATGTATGTCCAAGGGTTTGGAGGATAGAGACATTTAATTTTTAGAGATTATTCGAAAGTCAATTTTTAAAAGGCAAATATCTCCCGAACTGTAGGAATCTGAGAGACAAAACTTATGTCACTTTGAGGGAACGTATATGTAAATGTCCTTTCAGAGTCACGTCAATGTATGTCCAAGGGTTTGGAGGATAGAGACATTTTCATTTTACGAGATTATTCGAAAGTCAATTTTTAGAAGGCAAATATCTCCCGATCTGTAGGAACCTGAGAGACAAAACTTATGACACATTGAGGGAACGTATATGTCAACTTCATATCAGAGTCTCGTCAATATATGTCCAAGGGTTTGCGCGATAGAGACATTTAAATTTTTCGAGATTATTTAAAGTCAATTATTAAAAGGCAAATATGTCCCGATCTGTAGGCATCTGCGAGACAAACCTTATGTCACTTTGAGGGAACGCATATGTCAACTTCATGTCAGAGTCTCGTCAATGTATGTCCAAGGGTTTGGGCGATAGAGACATTTTAATTTTTCGAGATTATTTGAAAGTCAAATTTTAAAAGGCAAATATCTTCCGATCTGTAGGCATCTGAGAGACAAACCTTATGTCACTTTGAGGGAACGCATATGTCAACTTCATGTCAGAATCTGGTCAATGTATGTCCAAGGGTTTGGAGGATAGAGACATTTAAATTTTTCGAGATTATTCGAAAGTGAATTATTAAAAGGCATATATCTCCCGATCTGTAGGAATCTGAGAGACAAAACTAATGTCACTTTGAGAAAACATATATGTCAACTTCCTGTCAGATTCACGTCAATGTATGTCGGAGGGTTTGGAGGATAGAGACATTTAAATTATTAGAGATTATTCGAAAGTCAATTTTTAAAAGGCAAATATCTCCCGATCTGTTGGAATCTGAGAGACAAAACTTATGTTACTTTGAGGGAACATATATGTCAACTTCCTGTCAGAGTCACGTCAATGTATGTCCAAGGGTTTGGAGGATAGAGATATTTAATTTTTCGAGATTATTCGAAAGTCAATTTTTAAAAGGCAAATATCTCCCGATCTGTAGGAATCTGAGGGGCAAAGCTTATGTCACCTTGAGGGAACGTATATGTAAATGTCCTGTCAGAGTCACTTCAATGTATGTCCAAGGGTTTGGAGAATAGAGACATTTTAATTTTACGAGATTATTCGAAAGTCAATTTTAAAAAGGCAAATATCTCCCGATCTGTAGGCATCTGAGAGACAAACCTTATGTCACTTTGAGGGAACGCATATGTCAACTTCGTGTCAGAGTCTCGTCAATGTATGTCCAAGGGTTTGGAGGATAGAGACATTTAAATTCTTAGAGATTATTCGAAAGTCAATTTTTAAAAGGCAAATATCTCTCGATCTGTAGGAATCTGAGAGACAAAACTTATGTCACCTTGAGGGAACGTATATGTAAATGTCCTGTCAGAGTCACGTCAATGTATGTCCAAGGGTTTCGAGGATAGAGACATTTTAATTTTTCGAGATTATTCGAAAGTCAATTTTTAAAAGGCAAATATCTCCCGATCTGTAGGAATCTGAGAGACAAACCTTATGCCACTTTGAGGGAACGTATATGTCAAATTCCTTTCAGAGTCACGTCAATGTATGTCCAAAGGTTTGGAGGATAGAGACATTTAAATTTTTAGAGATTATTCGAAAGTCAATTTTTAAAAGGCAAATATCTCCCGATTTGTAGGAATCTGAGAGACAAACCTTATGTCACTTTAAGGGAACGTATATGGCAACTTCCTGTCAGAATCTCGTCTAGGTATGTCCAAGGGTTTGGACTATAGAGACATTTTAATTTTTCGAGATTATTCGAAAGTCAATTTTTAAAAGGCAAATATGTCCCGATCTGTAGGCATCTGAGAGACAAAAATCATGTCACTTTGAGGGAACGCATATGTCAACTTCATGTCAGAGTCTCGTCAATGCATGTCCAAGGGTTTGGGCGATAGAGACATTTTAATTTTTCGAGATTATTTGAAAGTCAATTTTTAAAAGGCAAATATCTCCCGATCTGTAGGCATCTGAGAGACAAACCTTATGTCGCTTTGAGGGAACGCATATGTCAACTTCATGTCAGAGTCTCGTCAATGTATGTCCAAGGGTTTGGAGTATAGAGACATTTTAATTTTTCGAGATTATTCGAAAGTGAATTATTAAAAAGCAAATATCTCCCGATCTGTAGGAATCTGAGAGACAAAACTAATGTCACTTTGAGGTAACATATATGTCAACTTCCTGTCAGAGTCACGTCAATGTATGTCCAAGGGTTTGGAGGATAGAGACATTTAATTTTTAGAGATTATTCGAAAGTCAATTTTTAAAATTCAAATATCTCCCGAACTGTAGGAACCTGAGAGACAAAACTTATGTCACTTTGAGGGAACGTATATGTAAATGTCCTTTCAGAGTCACGTCAATGTATGTAAAAGAGTTTGGAGGATAGAGACATTTTCATTTTACGAGATTATTCGAAAGTCAATTTTTAGAAGGCAAATATCTCCCGATCTGTAGGAACCTGAGAGACAAAACTTATGACACTTTGAGGGAACGTATATGTCAACTTCATGTCAGAGTCTCGTCAATATATGTCCAAGGGTTTGCGCGATAGAGACATTTTAATTTTTCGAGATTATTTGAAAGTCAATTTTTAAAAGGCAAATATGTCCCGATCTGTAGGCATCTGCGAGACAAACCTTATGTCACTTTGAGGGAACGCATATGTCAACTTCATGTCAGAGTCTCGTCAATGTATGTCCAAGGGTTTGGGCGATAGAGACATTTAAATTTTTCGAGATTATTTGAAAGTCAATTTTTAAAAGGCAAATATCTTCCGATCTGTAGGCATCTGAGAGACAAACCTTATGTCACTTTGAGGGAACGCATATGTCAACTTCATGTCAGAATCTGGCCAATGTATGTCCAAGGGTTTGGAGGATAGAGACATTTAAATTTTTCGAGATTATTCGAAAGTGAATTATTAAAAGGCATATATCTCCCGATCTGTAGGAATCTGAGAGACAAAACTAATGTCACTTTGAGGGAACATATATGTCAACTTCCTGTCAGATTCACGTCAATGTATGTCCGAGGGTTTGGAGGATAGAGACATTTAAATTCTTAGAGATTATTCGAAAGTCAATTTTTAAAAGGCAAATATCTCCCGATCTGGAGGAATCTGAGAGACAAAACTTATGTCACCTTGAGGGAACGTATATGTCAACTTCCTGTCAGAGTCTCGTCAATGTATGTCCAAGGGTTTGGAGGATAGAGATATTTAATTTTTCGAGATTATTCGAAAGTCAATTTTTAAAAGGCAAATATCTCCCGATCTGTAGGAATCTGAGAGGCAAAGCTTATGTCACCTTGAGGGAACGTATATGTAAATGTCCTGTCAGAGTCACTTCAATGTATGTCCAAGGGTTTGGAGGATAGAGACATTTTAATTTTACGAGATTATTCGAAAGTCAATTTTTAAAAGGCAAATATCTCCCGATCTGTAGGCATCTGAGAGACAAACCTTATGTCACTTTGAGGGAACGCATATGTGAACTTCGTGTTAGAGTCTCGTCAATGTATGTCCAAGGGTATGGAGGATAGAGACATTTAAATTCTTAGAGATTATTCGAAAGTCAATTTTTAAAAGGCAAATATCTCCCGATCTGTAGGAATCTGAGAGACAAAACTTATGTCACCTTGAGGGAACGTATATGTAAATGTCCTGTCAGAGTCACGTCAATGTATGTCCAAGGGTTTCGAGGATAGAGACATTTTAATTTTACGAGATTATTCGAAAGTCAATTTTTAAAAGGCAAATATCTCCCGATCTGTAGGCATCTAAGAGACAAACCTTATGTCACTTTGAGGGAACGCATTTGTCAACTTCATGTCAGTGTCTCGTCAAAGTATGTCCAAGGGTTTGGAGGATAGAGACATTTTAATTTTTCGAGATTATTCGAAAGTCAATTTTTAAAAGGCAAATATCTCCCGATCTGTAGGCATCTGAGAGACAAACATTATGTCACTTTGAGGGAACGCATATGTCAACTTCATGTCAGAGTCTCGTCAATGTATGTCCAAGAGTTTGGAGGATAGAGACATTTTAATTTTTCGAGATTATTCGAAAGTCAATTTTTGAAAAGGCAAATATCTCCCGATCTGTATTAATATGAGAGACAAAACTTATGTCACTTTGAGGGAACGTATATGTCAACTTCATGCCATAATCACGTCAATGTATGTCGACGGGTCTGGAGGATAGAGACATTTAAATTTTTAGAGATTATTCGAAAGTCAATTTTTAAAAGGCAAATATCTCCCGATCTGTAGGAATCTGAGAGACAAAACTTATGTCACTTTGAGGGAACGTATATGTCAAATTCCTTTCAGAGTCACGTCAATATATGTCCAAAGGTTTGGAGGATAGAGACATTTAAATTTTTAGAGATTATTCGAAAGTCAATTTTTAAAAGGCAAATATCTCCCGATCTGTAGGAATCTGAGAGACAAAACTTATGTCACTTTGAGGGAACGTATATGTAAATGTCCTGTCAGAGTCACGTCAATGTATGTCCAAGGGTTTGGAGGATAGAGACATTTTCATTTTACGAGATTATTCGAAAGTCAATTTTTAAAAGGCTAATATCTCCCGATCTGTACGAACCTGAGAGACAAACCTTATGTCACTTTGAGGGAACGTATATGTCAACTTCATGTCAGAGTCTCGTCAATGTATGTCCAAGGGTTTGGGCGAGAGAGCCATTTTAATTTTTCGAGATTATTTGAAAGTCAATTTTTAAAGGCAAATATATCCCGATCTGTAGGCATCTGCGAGACAAACCTTATGTCACTTTGAGGGAACGCATATGTCAACTTCATGTCAGAATCTCGTCAATGTATGTCCAAGGGTTTGGAGGATAGAGACGTTTTAATTTTTCGAGATTGTTCGAAAGTGAATTATTAAAAGGCAAATATCTCCCGATCTGTAGGAATCTGAGAGACAAAACTAATGTCACTTTGAGGGAACATATATGTCAACTTCCTGTCAGAGTCACGTCAATGTATGTCCAAGGGTTTGGAGGATAGAGACATTTAAATTTTTAGAGATTATTCGAAAGTCAATTTTTAAAAGGCAAATATCTCCCGATCTGTAGGAATCTGAGAGACAAAACTAATGTCACTTTGAGGGAACATATATGTCAACTTCATGTCAGAGTCACGGCAATGTATGTCCAAGGGTTTGGAGGATAGAGACATTTAATTTTTCGAGATTATTCGAAAGTCAATTTTTAAAAGGCAAATATCTCCCGATCTGTAGGAATCTGAGAGACAAAACTTATGTCTCTCTGAGGCAACGTATATGTAAATGTCCTGTCAGAGTCACGTCAATGTATGTCCAAGGGTTTGGAGGATACATAAATTTAAATTTTTAGAGATTATTCGAAAGTCAATTTTTAAAAAGCAAATATCTCCCGATATGTAGGAATCTGAGAGACAAACCTTATGCCACTTTGAGGGAAAGTGTATGTCAACTTCATGTCAGAATCTCGTCAATGTATGTCCAAGGGTTTGGAGGATAGAGACATTTTAATTTTTCGAGATTATTAGAAAGTCAATTATTAAAAGTTTAATATCTCCCGATCTGTAGGAATCTGAGAGACAAAACTTATGTCACTTTGAGGGAACGTATATGTCAACTTCATGTCAGAGTCTCGTCAATGTATGTCCAAGAGTTTGGAGGATAGAGACATTTTAATTTTTCGAGAATATTCGAAAGTCAATTATTGAAAAGGCAAATATCTCCCGATCTGTATTAATATGAGAGACAAAACTTATGTCACTTTGAGGGAACGTATATGTCAACTTCATGTCATAATCACGTCAATGTATGTCGAAGGGTCTGGAGGATAGAGACATTTAAATTTTTAGAGATTATTCGAAAGTCAATTTTTAAAAGGCAAATATCTCCCGATCTGTAGGAATCTGAGAGACAAAACTTATGTCACTTTGAAGGAACGTATATGTCAAATTCCTTTCAGAGTCACGTCAATGTATGTCCAAGGGTTTGGAGGATAAAGACATTTAAATTTTTAGAGATTATTCGAAAGTCAATTTTTAAAAGGCAAATATCTCCCGATTTGTAGGAATCTGAGAGACAAAACTTATGTCACTTTGAGGGAACGTGTATGGCAACTTCCTGTCAGAATCTCGTCAAGGTATGTCCAAGGGTTTGGACTATAGAGACATTTTAATTTTTCGAGATTATTCGAAAGTCAATTTTTAAAAGGCAAGTATGTCCCGATCTGTAGGCATCTGAGAGACAAACCTTATGTCACTTTGAGGGAACGCATATGTCAACTTCATGTCAGAGTCTCGTCAATGTATGTCCAAGGGTTTGGGCGATAGAGACATTTTAATTTTTCGAGATTATTTGAAAGTCAATTTTTAAAAGGCAAATATCTCCCGATCTGTAGGCATCTGAGAGACAAACCTTATGTCGCTTTGAGGGAACGCATATGTCAACTTCATGTCAGAGTCTCGTCAATGTATGTCCAAGGGTTTGGAGTATAGAGACATTTTAATTTTTCGAGATTATTCGAAAGTGAATTATTAAAAGGCAAATATCTCCCGATCTGTAGGAATCTGGTAGACAAAACTAATGTCACTTTCAGGTAACATACGAGGGTCGCTCATTAAGTAATGCCCCACATTTTTTTCCTCAGAACATATTTATTCAAGATGGCTCAAATTTAGTGACAATATAAATCAATGTTTCCTTTACACATACTATTTTTCCACATAGTCCCCATGAACTTGTACGGTTTTACGCCAGCGTGGAACAAGTGCATGCATGCTTTGCCGGTACCAGCTCTTGTCCTGTGCACGTAGCCATGTCCTCACTGCTTGAATTACGCTCTCGTCATCTTCAAACCTTGTTCCGCGGATAGCATCTTTGAGTGGCCCAAAGAGATGGAAGTCGGAGGGTGGATGGGGCAGCACCGTCCAACCCAATTTGGTGATTTCTTCCCGGGTTCTCGGACTTGTGTGAGGGCGTGCATTGTCGTGCAGGAGCAAAATTTCTGCTGGATGCTTGTGAGGCCGAACTCGTCGGAAAAGCTTCTCGAGAGTTTTCAGGGTCCTGATATACGCGTCTGAATTGATGGTCGCACCTCTTGGCATCACATCCACAAGAATGACCCCATCACTGTCCCAAAAGACAGTCATCATGACTTTTCCGGCGGAGGGAGTTGACTTGAATTTCTTCTTTCTCGGTGATAGAGGATGATGCCACTCCATTGACTGCCTTTTTGTCTCCGGCTCAAAGTGGTGTATCCAGGTTTCGTCACCTGTAATGATCCGGGACAGAAAGATCTCTCCCTCAGCATCAAAACGCTCCAAAAATTCAGAAGAAATCATTTTCCTTTGAATCCTGTGGTCTGCTGTGAGACTTCGTGGAACCCATCTTGCGCACACCTTCGAATATGCAAGAGCCCGGATAATTGCAATTACACTTCCATTGCTGACTGAAAGCTGTTGGGCCAATTGTCGAGTTGTGATGCGCCGATCCTCACGAATAATGGCATCCGCGCGGTTCAACATGTCTGGAGTGGTGGCTGTGGCAGGACGCCCAGAGCGCGGCAGATCATGGAGCTCGGTTTCTTCACTTCCTGAAGCTTTAACTCTCTTAGCCCAGCGACCAACGGTGCTCCTATCGACTGCACAGCTTCCATACACAGCACACAAACGTTTATGAATGTTCACCACTGTTTCTTTTTCAGCAACAAAGAATTCAATTACAGCTCGTTCTTTGCAACGAGAGTCGTTCACAGACGCCATATTAACAGTTCACTACAGCTCCGCTATCGGTTGGAATCATTTGAAACTCCGTACACGAACGCGAGAAACATCAAATCTCAAGCATGTAAAAGTGCACTTTTCTAACTTCATTATTGGCTGAGAAAAAAAATGTGGGGCATTACTTAATGAGCGACCCTCGTATATGTGAACTTCCTGTCAGAGTCACGTCAATGTATGTCCAAGGGTTTGGAGGATAGAGACATTTAAATTTTTAGAGATTATTCGAAAGTCAATTTTTAAAAGGCAAATATCTCCCGATCTGTAGGAATTTGAGAGACAAAACTTATGTCACTTAGAGGGAACATATATGTCAACTTCCTGTCAGAGTCTCGTCAATGTATGTCCAAGAGTTTGGAGGATAGAGACATTTTCATTTTACGAGATTATTCGAAAGTCAATTTTTAGAAGGCAAATATCTCCCGATCTGTAGGAACCTGAGAGACAAAACTTATGTCACTTTGAGGGAACGTATATGTCAACTTCTTGTCAGAGTCTCGTCAATGTATGTCCAAGGGTTTGGGCGATAGAGACATTTAAATTTTTCGAGATTATTTGAAAGTCAATTTTTAAAAGGCAAATATGTCCCGATCTGTAGGCATCTGCGAGACAAACCTTATGTCACTTTGAGGGAACGCATATGTCAACTTCATGTCAGAGTCTCGTCAATGTATGTCCAAGGGTTTGGGCGATAGAGACATTTTAATTTTTCGAGATTATTTGAAAGTCAATTTTTAAAAGGCAAATATCTCCCGATCTGTAGGCATCTGAGAGACAAACCTTATGTCACTTTGAGGGAACGCATATGTCAACTTCATGTCAGAATCTGGTCAATGTATGTCCAAGGGTTTGGAGGATAGAGACATTTTAATTTTTAGAGATTATTCGAAAGTCAATTATTAAAAGGCATATATCTCCCGATCTGTAGGAATCTGAGAGACAAAACTAATGTCACTTTGAGGGAACATATATGTCAACTTACTGTCAGATTCACGTCAATGTATGTCCAAGTGTTTGGAGGATAGAGACATTTAAATTCTTAGAGATTATTCGAAAGTCAATTCTTAAAAGGCAAATATATCCCGATCTGTAGGAATCTGAGAGACAAAACTTATGTCACCTTGAGGGAACGTATATGTAAATGTCCTGTCAGAGTCATGTCAATGTATGTCCAAGGGTTTCGAGGATAGAGACATTTTAATTTTACGAGATTATTCGAAAGTCAATTTTTAAAAGGCAAATATCTCCCGATCTGTAGGCATCTAAGAGACAAACCTTATGTCACTTTGAGGGAACGCATTTGTCAACTTCATGTCAGTGTCTCGTCAAAGTATGTCCAAGGGTTTGGAGGATAGAGACATTTTAATTTTTCGAGATTATTCGAAAGTCAATTTTTAAAAGGCAAATATCTCCCGATCTGTAGGCATCTGAGAGACAAACATTATGTCACTTTGAGGGAACGCATATGTCAACTTCATGTCAGAGTCTCGTCAATGTATGTCCAAGAGTTTGGAGGATAGAGACATTTTAATTTTTCGAGATTATTCGAAAGTCAATTTTTGAAAAGGCAAATATCTCCCGATCTGTATTAATATGAGAGACAAAACTTATGTCACTTTGAGGGAACATATATGTCAACTTCATGTCATAATCACGTCAATGTATGTCGAAGGGTCTGGAGGATAGAGACATTTAAATTTTTAGAGATTATTCGAAAGTCAATTTTTAAAAGGCAAATATCTCCCGATCTGTAGGAATCTGAGAGACAAAACTTATGTCACTTTGAGGGAACGTATATGTCAAATTCCTTTCAGAGTCACGTCAATGTATGTCCAAAGGTTTGGAGGATAGAGACATTTAAATTTTTAGAGATTATTCGAAAGTCAATTTTTAAAAGGCAAATATCTCCCGATTTGTAGGAATCTGAGAGACAAACCTTATGTCACTTTGAGGGAACGTATATGGTAACTTCCTGTCAGAATCTCGTCTAGGTATGTCCAAGGGTTTGGACTATAGAGACATTTTAATCTTTCGAGATTATTCGAAAGTCAATTATTAAAAGGCAAATATGTCCCGATCTGTAGGCATCTGAGAGACAAACATTATGTCACTTTGAGGGAACGCGTATGTCAACTTCATGTCAGAGTCTCGTCAATGCATGTCCAAGGGTTTGGGCGATAGAGACATTTTAATTTTTCGAGATTATTTGAAAGTCAATTTTTAAAAGGCAAATATCTCCCGATCTGTAGGCATCTGAGAGACAAACCTTATGTCGCTTTGAGGGAACGCATATGTCAACTTCATGTCAGAGTCTCGTCAATGTATGTCCAAGGGTTTGGAGTATAGAGACATTTTAATTTTTCGAGATTATTCGAAAGTGAATTATTAAAAGGCAAATATCTCCCGATCTGTAGGAATCTGAGAGACAAAAGTAATGTCACTTTGAGGTAACATATATGTCAACTTCCTGTCAGAGTCACGTCAATGTATGTCCAAGGGTTTGGAGGATAGAGACATTTAAATTTTTAGAGATTATTCGAAAGTCAATTTTCAAAGGCAAATATCTCCCGATCTGTAGGAATTTGAGAGACAAAACTTATGTCTCTTTGAGAGAACATATATGTTAACTTCCTGTCAGAGTCACGTCAATGTATGTCCAAGGGTTTGGAGGATAGAGACATTTAATTTTTAGAGATTATTCGAAAGTCAATTTTTAAAAGGCAAATATCTCCCGAACTGTAGGAATCTGAGAGACAAAACTTATGTCACTTTGAGGGAACGTATATGTAAATGTCCTTTCAGAGTCACGTCAATGTATGTCCAAGGGTTTGGAGGATAGAGACATTTTCATTTTACGAGATTATTCGAAAGTCAATTTTTAGAAGGCAAATATCTCCCGATCTGTAGGTACCTGAGAGACAAAACTTATGACACTTTGAGGGAACGTTTATGTCAACTTCATGTCAGAGTCTCGTCAATATATGTCCAAGGGTTTGCGCGATAGAGACATTTAAATTTTTCGAGATTATTTAAAGTCAATTATTAAAAGGCAAATATGTCCCGATCTGTAGGCATCTGCGAGACAAACCTTATGTCACTTTGAGGGAACGCATATGTCAACTTCATGTCAGAGTCTCGTCAATGTATGTCCAAGGGTTTGGGCGATAGAGACATTTTAATTTTTCGAGATTATTTGAAAGTCAATTTTTAAAAGGCAAATATCTTCCGATCTGTAGGCATCTGAGAGACAAACCTTATGTCACTTTGAGGGAACATATATGTCAACTTCGTGTCAGATTCACGTCAATGTATGTCCGAGGGTTTGGAGGATAGAGACATTTAAATTATTAGAGATTATTCGAAAGTCAATTTTTAAAAGGCAAATATCTCCCGATCTGTTGGAATCTGAGAGACAAAACTTATGTTACTTTGAGGGAACATATATGTCAACTTCCTGTCAGAGTCACGTCAATGTATGTCCAAGGGTTTGGAGGATAGAGATATTTAATTTTTCGAGATTATTCGAAAGTCAATTTTTAAAAGGCAAATATCTCCCGATCTGTAGGAATCTGAGAGGCAAAGCCTATGTCACCTTGAGGGAACGTATATGTAAATGTCCTGTCAGAGTCACTTCAATGTATGTCCAAGGGTTTGGAGGATAGAGACATTTTAATTTTACGAGATTATTCGAAAGTCAATTTTTTAAAGGCAAATATCTCCCGATCTGTAGGCATCTGAGAGACAAACCTTATGTCACTTTGAGGGAACGCATATGTCAACTTCGTGTCAGAGTCTCGTCAATGTATGTCCAAGGGTTTGGAGTATAGAGATATTTTAATTTTTCGAGATTATTCGAAAGTCAAGTTTTGAAAAGGCAAATATCTCCCGATCTATAGGAACCTTAGAGACAAACCTTATGTCACCTTGAGGGAACGCATATGTCAACTTCATGTCAGAGTCTGGTCAATGTATGTTCAAGGGTTTGGAGGATAGACACATTTTAATTTTTCGAGATTATTCGAAAGTCAATTATTTAAAGGCAAATATCTCCCGATCTGAAGGAATCTGAGAGGGGCAAACTTATGTCACTTTGATGGAACGTATATGTCAACTTGCTGTCAGAGGCACGTCAAAGTATGTCCAAGGGTTTGGAGGATAGAGACATTTAAATTTTTAGAGATTATTTGAAAGTCAATTTTTAAAAGGCAAATATCTCCCGATCTGTAGGCATCTGAGAGACAAACCTTATGTCACTTTGAGGGAACGCATATATCAACTTCATGTCAGAGTCTCGTCAATGTATGTCCAAGGGTTTGGAGGATAGAGACATTTAAATTTTTAGAGATTATTCGAAAGTCAATTTTTAAAAGGCAAATATCTCCCGATCTGTAGGAATCTGAGATACAAAACTTATGTCACTTTGAGGGAACGTATATGTCAACTACATGTCAGAATCTCGTCAATTTATGTCCAAGGGTTTGGACGATAAAGACATTTAAATTTTTCGAGATTATTTGAAAGTCAATTTTTAAAAGGCAAATATCTCCCGATCTGTAGGCATCTGAGAGAAAAACCTTATGTCACTTTGAGGGAACGCATATGTTAACTTCATGTAAGAGTCTCGTCAATGTATGTCCAAGGGTTTGGAGGATAGAGACATTTTAATTTTTCGAGATTATTCGAAAGTGAATTATTAAAAGGCATATATCTCCCGATCTGTACTAATCTGAAAGACAAAACGTATGTCACTTTGAGGGAACGAAAATATCAACTTCATGTCAGAGTCTCGTCAATATGTGTGCAAGGGTTTGGAGGATAGAGACATTTTAATTTTTCGTGATTATTCGAAAGTCAATTTTTGAAAAGGCAAATATCTCCCGATCTGTAGGAATCTGAGAGACAAAACTTATGTCACTTTGAGGGAACGTATATGACAACTTCATGTCACAGTCACGTCAATGTATGTCCAAGGGTTTGGAGGATAGAGACTATTAAAATTTTAGAGATTATTCGAAAGTCAATTCTTAAAAGGCAAATATCTCCCGATCTGTAGGAATCTGAGAGACAAACCTTATGTCACTTTGAGGGAACGCATATGTCAACTTCATGTCAGAGTCTCGTCAATGTATGTTCAAGGGTTTGGAGGATAGAGACATTTTAATTTTTCGAGATTATTCGAAAGTCAATTTTTAAAAGGCAAATATCTCCCGATCTGTAGGAATCTGAGAGACAAAACTTATGTCACTTTGAGGGAACGTATATGTCAACTTGCAGTCAGAGGCACGTCAATGTATGTCAAAGGGTTTGGATAATAGAGACATTTAAATTTTTAGAGATTATTGTGAAAGTCAATTTTTAAAAGGCATATATCTCCCGATCTGTAGGAATCTGAGAGACAAAACTTATGTCACTTTGAGGGAACGTATATGTCAACTTCCTGTCAGAGTCACGGCGACGTATGTCCAAGGGTTTGGAGGATAGAGACATTTAAAGTTTTAGAGATTATTCGAAAGTCAATTTTTGAAAAGGCAAATATCTCCCAATCTGTAGGAATCAGAGAGACAAAACTTATGTCACCTTGAGGGAACGTATATGTCAACTAGATGTCAGAATCTCGTCACTGTATGTCCAAGGGTTTGGACGATAGAGATATTTTAATTTTTCGAGATTATTCGAAAGTCAATTTCTAAAAGGCAAATATCTCCCGATCTGTAGGCATGTGAGAGACAAACCTTATGCCACTTTGGGGGAACGCATATGTCAACTTCATGTCAGAGTCACGTCAATGTATGTCCAAGGGTTTGGAGGATAGAGACATTTTAATTTTTCGAGATTATTCGAAAGTGAATTATTAAAAGGCATATATCTCCCGATCTGTAGGAATCTGAGAGACATAACTAATGTCACTTTGAGGGAACATATATGTCAACTTCCTGTCAGAGTCACGTCAATGTATGTCCAAGGGTTTGGAGGATAGAGGCATTTAATTTTTCGAGATTATTCGTAAGTCAATTTTTAAAAGGCAAAGATCTCCCGATCTATAGGAATCTGAGAGGCAAAACTTATGTCACCTTGAGGGAACGTATATGTAAATGTCCTGTCAGAGTCTCGTCGATGTATGTCCAAGGGTTTGGGCGATAGAGACATTTTAATTCTTCGAGATTATTTGAAAGTCAATTTTTAAAAGGCAAATATCTCCCGATCTGTAGGCATCTGAGAGACAAACCTTATGTCGCTTTGAGGGAACGCATATGTCAACTTCATGTCAGAGTCTCGTCAATGTATGTCCAAGGGTTTGGAGTATAGAGACATTTTAATTTTTCGAGATTATTCGAAAGTGAATTATTAAATGGCAAATATCTCCCGATCTGTAGGAATCTGAGAGACAAAACTAATGTCACTTTGAGGGAACATATATGTCAACTTCCTGTCAGAGTCACGTCAATGTATGTCCAAGGGTTTGGAGGATAGAGACATTTAAATTTTTAGAGATTATTCGAAAGTCAATTTTTAAAAGGCAAATATCTCCCGGTCTGTAGGAATTTGAGAGACAAAACTTATGTCACTTTGAGGGAACATATATGTTAACTTCCTGTCAGAGTCACGTCAATGTATGTCCAAGGGTTTGGAGGATAGAGACATTTAATTTTTAGAGATTATTCGAAAGTCAATTTTTAAAAGGCAAATATCTCCCGAACTGTAGGAATCTGAGAGACAAACCTGATGTCACATTGAGGGAACGTATATGTCAACTACATGTCAGAATCTCGTCAATGTATGTCCAAGGGTTTGGACGATAGAGATATTTTAATTTTTCGAGATTATTCGAAAGTCAATTTTTAAAAGGCAAATATCTCCCGATCTGTAGGCATCTGAGAGACAAACCTTATGTCACTTTGAGGGAACGCATATGTCAACTTGATGTCAGAGTCTCGTCAATGTATGTTCAAGGGTTTGGAGGATAGAGACATTTTAATTTTTCGAGTTTATTCGAAAGTCAATTTTTAAAAGGCAAATATCTCCCGATCTGTAGGAATCTGAGAGACAAAACTTATGTCACTTTGAGGGAACGTATATGTCAACTTGCAGTCAGAGGCACGTCAATGTATGTCAAAGGGTTTGGAGGATAGAGACATTTAAATTTTTAGAGATTATTGTGAAAGTCAATTTTTAAAAGGCATATATCTCCCGATCTGTAGGAATCTGAGAGACAAAACTTATGTCACTTTGAGGGAACGTATATGTCAACTTCTTGTCAGAGTCACGTCAACGTATGTCCAAGGGTTTGGAGGATAGAGACATTTAAAATTTTAGAGATTATTCGAAAGTCAATTTTTGAAAAGGCAAATATCTCCCAATCTGTAGGAATCAGAGAGACAAAACTTATGTCACCTTGAGGGAACGTATATGTCAACTAGATGTCAGAATCTCGTCAATGTATGTCCACGCGTTTGGACGATAAAGATATTTTAATTTTTCGAGATTATTCGAAAGTCAATTTCTAAAAGGCAAATATCTCCCGATCTGTAGGCATGTGAGAGACAAACCTTATGTCACATTGAGGGAACGCATACGTCAACTTCATGTCAGAGTCTCGTCAATGTATGTTCAAGGGTTTGGAGGATAGAGACATTTCAATTTTTCGAGATTATTCGAAAGTCAATTTTTAAAAGGCAAATATCTCCCGACCTGTAGGAATCTGAGAGACAAAACTAATGTCACTTTGAGGGAACGTATATGTCAACTTGCTGTCAGAGGCACGTCAATGTATGTCCAAGGGTTTGGAGGATAGAGACATTTAAATTTTTAGAGATTATTCGAAAGTCAATTTTTGAAAAGGCAAATATCTTCCGATCAATAGGAATCTAAGAGACAAAACTTATGTCACTTTGAGGGAACGTATATGTCAACTTCATGTGAGAATCTCGTCAATGTATGTCCAAGGGTTTGGACGATAGAGACATTTTAATTTTTCGAGATTATTCGAAAGTCAATTTTTAAAAGGCAAATATCTCCCGATCTGTAGGCATCTGAGAGACAACCCTTGTGCCGCTTTGAGGGAACGCATATGTCAACTTCATGTCAGAGTCTCGTCAATGTATGTCCAAGGGTTTGGAGGATAGAGACATTTTAATTTTTCGAGATTATTCGAAAGTCAATTTTTGAAAAGGCAAATATCTCCCGATCTGTATTAATCTGAGAGTCAAAACTTATGTCACTTTGAGGGAACGTATATGTCAACTTCATGTCATAGTCACGTCAATGTATTTCGAAGGGTTTGGAGGATAGAGACATTTAAATTTTTAGAGATTATTCGAAAGTCAATTTTTAAAAGGCAAATATCTCCCGATCTGTAGGCATCTGAGAGACAAACCTTATGTCACTTTGAGGGAACGCATATGTCAACTTCATGTCAGAGTCTCGTCGATGTATGTCCAAGGGTTTGGGCGATAGAGACATTTTAATTTTTCGAGATTATTTGAAAGTCAATTTTTAAAAGGCAAATATCTCCCGATCTGTAGGCATCTGAGAGACAAACCTTATGTCACTTTGAGGGAACGCATATGTCAACTTCATGTCAGAGTCTCGTCAATGTATGTCCAAGGGTTTGGAGTATAGAGACATTTTAATTTTTCGAGATTATTCGAAAGTGAATTATTAGATGGCAAATATCTCCCGATCTGTAGGAATCTGAGAGACAAAACTAATGTCACTTTGAGGTAACATGTATGTCAACTTCCTGTCAGAGTCACGTCAATGTATGTCCAAGGGTTTGGAGGATAGAGACTATTAAAATTTTAGAGATTATTCGAAAGTCAATTCTTAAAAGGCAAATATCTCCCGATCTGTAGGAATCTGAGAGACAAAACTTATGTCACTTTGTGGGAACGTATATGTCAACTTCATGTCAGAATCTCGTCAATGTATGTCCGAGGGTTTGGACGATAGAGACATTTAAATTTTTAGAGATTATTCGAAAGTCAATTTTTAAAAGGCAAATATCTCCCGATCTGTAGGAATCTGAGAGACAAACCTTATGTCACTTTGAGGGAACGCATATGTCAACTTCATGTCAGAGTCTCGTCAATGTATGTTCAAGGGTTTGGAGGATAGAGACATTTTAATTTTTCGAGATTATTCGAAAGTCAATTTTTAAAAGGCAAATATCTCCCGATCTGTAGGAATCTGAGAGACAAAACTTATGTCACTTTGAGGGAACGTATATGTCAACTTGCAGTCAGAGGCACGTCAATGTATGTCAAAGGGTTTGGAGGATAGAGACATTTAAATTTTTAGAGATTATTGTGAAAGTCAATTTTTAAAAGGCATATATCTCCCGATCTGTAGGAATCTGAGAGACAAAACTTATGTCACTTTGAGGGAACGTATATGTCAACTTCCTGTCAGAGTCACGGCCACGTATGTCCAAGGGTTTGGAGGATAGAGACATTTAAATTTTAGAGATTATTCGAAAGTCAATTTTTGAAAAAGCAAATATCTCCCAATCTGTAGGAATCAGAGAGACAAAACTTATGTCACCTTGAGGGAACGTATATGTCAACTAGACGTCAGAATCTCGTCAATGTATGTCCAAGGGTTTGGACGATAGAGATATTTTAATTTTTCGAGATTATTCGAAAGTCAATTTCTAAAAGGCAAATATCTCCCGATCTGTAGGCATGTGAGAGACAAACCTTATGCCACTTTGGGGGAACGCATATGTCAACTTCCTGTCAGAGTCACGTCAATGTATGTCCAAGGGTTTGGAGGATAGAGACATTTTAATTTTTCGAGATTATTCGAAAGTGAATTATTAAAAGGCATATATCTCCCGATCTGTAGGAATCTGAGAGACATAACTAATGTCACTTTGAGGGAACATATATGTCAACTTCCTGTCAGAGTCACGTCAATGTATGTCCAAGGGTTTGGAGGATAGAGGCATTTAATTTTTCGAGATTATTCGTAAGTCAATTTTTAAAAGGCAAAGATCTCCCGATCTATAGGAATCTGAGAGGCAAAACTTATGTCACCTTGAGGGAACGTATATGTAAATGTCCTGTCAGAGTCTCGTCGATGTATGTCCAAGGGTTTGGGCGATAGAGACATTTTAATTCTTCGAGATTATTTGAAAGTCAATTTTTAAAAGGCAAATATCTCCCGATCTGTAGGCATCTGAGAGACAAACCTTATGTCGCTTTGAGGGAACGCATATGTCAACTTCATGTCAGAGTCTCGTCAATGTATGTCCAAGGGTTTGGAGTATAGAGACATTTTAATTTTTCGAGATTATTCGAAAGTGAATTATTAAATGGCAAATATCTCCCGATCTGTAGGAATCTGAGAGACAAAACTAATGTCACTTTGAGGTAACATGTATGTCAACTTCCTGTCAGAGTCACGTCAATGTATGTCCAAGGGTTTGGAGGATAGAGACTATTAAAATTTTAGAGATTATTCGAAAGTCAATTCTTAAAAGGCAAATATCTCCCGATCTGTAGGAATCTGAGAGACAAAACTTATGTCACTTTGTGGGAACGTATATGTCAACTTCATGTCAGAATCTCGTCAATGTATGTCCGAGGGTTTGGACGATAGAGACATTTAAATTTTTAGAGATTATTCGAAAGTCAATTTTTAAAAGGCAAATATCTCCCGATCTGTAGGAATCTGAGAGACAAACCTTATGTCACTTTGAGGGAACGCATATGTCAACTTCATGTCAGAGTCTCGTCAATGTATGTTCAAGGGTTTGGAGGATAGAGACATTTTAATTTTTCGAGATTATTCGAAAGTCAATTTTTAAAAGGCAAATATCTCCCGATCTGTAGGAATCTGAGAGACAAAACTTATGTCACTTTGAGGGAACGTATATGTCAACTTGCAGTCAGAGGCACGTCAATGTATGTCAAAGGGTTTGGAGGATAGAGACATTTAAATTTTTAGAGATTATTGTGAAAGTCAATTTTTAAAAGGCATATATCTCCCGATCTGTAGGAATCTGAGAGACAAAACTTATGTCACTTTGAGGGAACGTATATGTCAACTTCCTGTCAGAGTCACGGCCACGTATGTCCAAGGGTTTGGAGGATAGAGACATTTAAATTTTAGAGATTATTCGAAAGTCAATTTTTGAAAAAGCAAATATCTCCCAATCTGTAGGAATCAGAGAGACAAAACTTATGTCACCTTGAGGGAACGTATATGTCAACTAGACGTCAGAATCTCGTCAATGTATGTCCAAGGGTTTGGACGATAGAGATATTTTAATTTTTCGAGATTATTCGAAAGTCAATTTCTAAAAGGCAAATATCTCCCGATCTGTAGGCATGTGAGAGACAAACCTTATGCCACTTTGGGGGAACGCATATGTCAACTTCCTGTCAGAGTCACGTCAATGTATGTCCAAGGGTTTGGAGGATAGAGACATTTTAATTTTTCGAGATTATTCGAAAGTGAATTATTAAAAGGCATATATCTCCCGATCTGTAGGAATCTGAGAGACATAACTAATGTCACTTTGAGGGAACATATATGTCAACTTCCTGTCAGAGTCACGTCAATGTATGTCCAAGGGTTTGGAGGATAGAGGCATTTAATTTTTCGAGATTATTCGTAAGTCAATTTTTAAAAGGCAAAGATCTCCCGATCTATAGGAATCTGAGAGGCAAAACTTATGTCACCTTGAGGGAACGTATATGTAAATGTCCTGTCAGAGTCTCGTCGATGTATGTCCAAGGGTTTGGGCGATAGAGACATTTTAATTCTTCGAGATTATTTGAAAGTCAATTTTTAAAAGGCAAATATCTCCCGATCTGTAGGCATCTGAGAGACAAACCTTATGTCGCTTTGAGGGAACGCATATGTCAACTTCATGTCAGAGTCTCGTCAATGTATGTCCAAGGGTTTGGAGTATAGAGACATTTTAATTTTTCGAGATTATTCGAAAGTGAATTATTAAATGGCAAATATCTCCCGATCTGTAGGAATCTGAGAGACAAAACTAATGTCACTTTGAGGGAACATATATGTCAACTTCCTGTCAGAGTCACGTCAATGTATGTCCAAGGGTTTGGAGGATAGAGACATTTAAATTATTAGAGATTATTCGAAAGTCAATTTTTAAAAGGCAAATATCTCCCGGTCTGTAGGAATTTGAGAGACAAAACTTATGTCACTTTGAGGGAACATATATGTTAACTTCCTGTCAGAGTCACGTCAATGTATGTCCAAGGGTTTGGAGGATAGAGACATTTAATTTTTAGAGATTATTCGAAAGTCAATTTTTAAAAGGCAAATATCTCCCGAACTGTAGGAATCTGAGAGACAAACCTGATGTCACTTTGAGGGAACGTATATGTCAACTACATGTCAGAATCTCGTCAATGTATGTCCAAGGGTTTGGACGATAGAGATATTTTAATTTTTCGAGATTATTCGAAAGTCAATTTTTAAAAGGCAAATATCTCCCGATCTGTAGGCATCTGAGAGACAAACCTTATGTCACTTTGAGGGAACGCATATGTCAACTTGATGTCAACGTCCTGTCAAAGACACGTAAATGTATGTCCAAGGGTTTGGAGGATAGAGACATTTAAATTTTTAGAGATTATTCGAAAGTCAATTTTTAAAAGGCAAATATCTCCCGATCTGTAGGAATCTGAGAGACAAAACTTATGTCACTTTGAGGGAACGTATATGTCAACTTGCAGTCAGAGGCACGTCAATGTATGTCAACGGGTTTGGAGGATAGAGACATTTAAATTTTTAGAGATTATTGTGAAAATCAATTTTTAAAAGGCATATATCTAACGATCTGTAGGAATCTGAGAGACAAAACTTATGTCACTTTGAGGGAACGTATATGTCAACTTCTTGTCAGAGTCACGTCAACGTATGTCCAAGGGTTTGGAGGATAGAGACATTTAAAATTTTAGAGATTATTCGAAAGTCAATTTTTGAAAAGGCAAATATCTCCCAATCTGTAGGAATCAGAGAGACAAAACTTATGTCACCTTGAGGGAACGTATATGTCAACTAGATGTCAGAATCTCGTCAATGTATGTCAACGGGTTTGGACGATAAAGATATTTTAATTTTTCGAGATTATTCGAAAGTCAATTTCTAAAAGGCAAATATCTCCCGATCTGTAGGCATGTGAGAGACAAACCTTATGTCACATTGAGGGAACGCATACGTCAACTTCATGTCAGAGTCTCGTCAATGTATGTTCAAGGGTTTGGAGGATAGAGACATTTCAATTTTTCGAGATTATTCGAAAGTCAATTTTTAAAAGGCAAATATCTCCCGATCTGTAGGAATCTGAGAGACAAAACTAATGTCACTTTGAGGGAACGTATATGTCAACTTGCTGTCAGAGGCACGTCAATGTATGTCCAAGGGTTTGGAGGATAGAGACATTTAAATTTTTAGAGATTATTCGAAAGTCAATTTTTGAAAAGGCAAATATCTCCCGATCAATAGGAATCTAAGAGACAAAACTTATGTCACTTTGAGGGAACGTATATGTCAACTTCATGTGAGAATCTCGTCAATGTATGTCCAAGGGTTTGGACGATAGAGACATTTTAATTTTTCGAGATTATTCGAAAGTCAATTTTTAAAAGGCAAATATCTCCCGATCTGTAGGCATCTGAGAGACAACCCTTGTGCCGCTTTGAGGGAACGCATATGTCAACTTCATGTCAGAGTCTCGTCAATGTATGTCCAAGGGTTTGGAGGATAGAGACATTTTAATTTTTCGAGATTATTCGAAAGTCAATTTTTGAAAAGGCAAATATCTCCCGATCTGTATTAATCTGAGAGTCAAAACTTATGTCACTTTGAGGGAACGTATATGTCAACTTCATGTCATAGTCACGTCAATGTATTTCGAAGGGTTTGGAGGATAGAGACATTTAAATTTTTAGAGATTATTCGAAAGTCAATTTTTAAAAGGCAAATATCTCCCGATCTGTAGGCATCTGAGAGACAAACCTTATGTCACTTTGAGGGAACGCATATGTCAACTTCATGTCAGAGTCTCGTCGATGTATGTCCAAGGGTTTGGGCGATAGAGACATTTTAATTTTTCGAGATTATTTGAAAGTCAATTTTTAAAAGGCAAATATCTCCCGATCTGTAGGCATCTGAGAGACAAACCTTATGTCACTTTGAGGGAACGCATATGTCAACTTCATGTCAGAGTCTCGTCAATGTATGTCCAAGGGTTTGGAGTATAGAGACATTTTAATTTTTCGAGATTATTCGAAAGTGAATTATTAGATGGCAAATATCTCCCGATCTGTAGGAATCTGAGAGACAAAACTAATGTCACTTTGAGGTAACATGTATGTCAACTTCCTGTCAGAGTCACGTCAATGTATGTCCAAGGGTTTGGAGGATAGAGACTATTAAAATTTTAGAGATTATTCGAAAGTCAATTCTTAAAAGGCAAATATCTCCCGATCTGTAGGAATCTGAGAGACAAAACTTATGTCACTTTGTGGGAACGTATATGTCAACTTCATGTCGGAATCTCGTCAATGTATGTCCGAGGGTTTGGACGATAGAGACATTTAAATTTTTAGAGATTATTCGAAAGTCAATTTTTAAAAGGCAAATATCTCCCGATCTGTAGGAATCTGAGAGACAAACCTTATGTCACTTTGAGGGAACGCATATGTCAACTTCATGTCAGAGTCTCGTCAATGTATGTTCAAGGGTTTGGAGGATAGAGACATTTTAATTTTTCGAGATTATTCGAAAGTCAATTTTTAAAAGGCAAATATCTCCCGATCTGTAGGAATCTGAGAGACAAAACTTATGTCACTTTGAGGGAACGTATATGTCAACTTGCAGTCAGAGGCACGTCAATGTATGTCAAAGGGTTTGGAGGATAGAGACATTTAAATTTTTAGAGATTATTGTGAAAGTCAATTTTTAAAAGGCATATATCTCCCGATCTGTAGGAATCTGAGAGACAAAACTTATGTCACTTTGAGGGAACGTATATGTCAACTTCCTGTCAGAGGCACGGCCACGTATGTCCAAGGGTTTGGAGGATAGAGACATTTAAATTTTAGAGATTATTCGAAAGTCAATTTTTGAAAAAGCAAATATCTCCCAATCTGTAGGAATCAGAGAGACAAAACTTATGTCACCTTGAGGGAACGTATATGTCAACTAGACGTCAGAATCTCGTCAATGTATGTCCAAGGGTTTGGACGATAGAGATATTTTAATTTTTCGAGATTATTCGAAAGTCAATTTCTAAAAGGCAAATATCTCCCGATCTGTAGGCATGTGAGAGACAAACCTTATGCCACTTTGGGGGAACGCATATGTCAACTTCCTGTCAGAGTCACGTCAATGTATGTCCAAGGGTTTGGAGGATAGAGACATTTTAATTTTTCGAGATTATTCGAAAGTGAATTATTAAAAGGCATATATCTCCCGATCTGTAGGAATCTGAGAGACATAACTAATGTCACTTTGAGGGAACATATATGTCAACTTCCTGTCAGAGTCACGTCAATGTATGTCCAAGGGTTTGGAGGATAGAGGCATTTAATTTTTCGAGATTATTCGTAAGTCAATTTTTAAAAGGCAAAGATCTCCCGATCTATAGGAATCTGAGAGGCAAAACTTATGTCACCTTGAGGGAACGTATATGTAAATGTCCTGTCAGAGTCTCGTCGATGTATGTCCAAGGGTTTGGGCGATAGAGACATTTTAATTCTTCGAGATTATTTGAAAGTCAATTTTTAAAAGGCAAATATCTCCCGATCTGTAGGCATCTGAGAGACAAACCTTATGTCGCTTTGAGGGAACGCATATGTCAACTTCATGTCAGAGTCTCGTCAATGTATGTCCAAGGGTTTGGAGTATAGAGACATTTTAATTTTTCGAGATTATTCGAAAGTGAATTATTAAATGGCAAATATCTCCCGATCTGTAGGAATCTGAGAGACAAAACTAATGTCACTTTGAGGGAACATATATGTCAACTTCCTGTCAGAGTCACGTCAATGTATGTCCAAGGGTTTGGAGGATAGAGACATTTAAATTATTAGAGATTATTCGAAAGTCAATTTTTAAAAGGCAAATATCTCCCGGTCTGTAGGAATTTGAGAGACAAAACTTATGTCACTTTGAGGGAACATATATGTTAACTTCCTGTCAGAGTCACGTCAATGTATGTCCAAGGGTTTGGAGGATAGAGACATTTAATTTTTAGAGATTATTCGAAAGTCAATTTTTAAAAGGCAAATATCTCCCGAACTGTAGGAATCTGAGAGACAAACCTGATGTCACTTTGAGGGAACGTATATGTCAACTACATGTCAGAATCTCGTCAATGTATGTCCAAGGGTTTGGACGATAGAGATATTTTAATTTTTCGAGATTATTCGAAAGTCAATTTTTAAAAGGCAAATATCTCCCGATCTGTAGGCATCTGAGAGACAAACCTTATGTCACTTTGAGGGAACGCATATGTCAACTTGATGTCAACGTCCTGTCAAAGACACGTAAATGTATGTCCAAGGGTTTGGAGGATAGAGACATTTAAATTTTTAGAGATTATTCGAAAGTCAATTTTTAAAAGGCAAATATCTCCCGATCTGTAGGAATCTGAGAGACAAAACTTATGTCACTTTGAGGGAACGTATATGTCAACTTGCAGTCAGAGGCACGTCAATGTATGTCAACGGGTTTGGAGGATAGAGACATTTAAATTTTTAGAGATTATTGTGAAAATCAATTTTTAAAAGGCATATATCTAACGATCTGTAGGAATCTGAGAGACAAAACTTATGTCACTTTGAGGGAACGTATATGTCAACTTCTTGTCAGAGTCACGTCAACGTATGTCCAAGGGTTTGGAGGATAGAGACATTTAAAATTTTAGAGATTATTCGAAAGTCAATTTTTGAAAAGGCAAATATCTCCCAATCTGTAGGAATCAGAGAGACAAAACTTATGTCACCTTGAGGGAACGTATATGTCAACTAGATGTCAGAATCTCGTCAATGTATGTCAACGGGTTTGGACGATAAAGATATTTTAATTTTTCGAGATTATTCGAAAGTCAATTTCTAAAAGGCAAATATCTCCCGATCTGTAGGCATGTGAGAGACAAACCTTTTGTCACATTGAGGGAACGCATACGTCAACTTCATGTCAGAGTCTCGTCAATGTATGTTCAAGGGTTTGGAGGATAGAGACATTTCAATTTTTCGAGATTATTCGAAAGTCAATTTTTAAAAGGCAAATATCTCCCGATCTGTAGGAATCTGAGAGACAAAACTAATGTCACTTTGAGGGAACGTATATGTCAACTTGCTGTCAGAGGCACGTCAATGTATGTCCAAGGGTTTGGAGGATAGAGACATTTAAATTTTTAGAGATTATTCGAAAGTCAATTTTTGAAAAGGCAAATATCTCCCGATCAATAGGAATCTAAGAGACAAAACTTATGTCACATTGAGGGAACGTATATGTCAACTTCATGTGAGAATCTCGTCAATGTATGTCCAAGGGTTTGGACGATAGAGACATTTTAATTTTTCGAGATTATTCGAAAGTCAATTTTTAAAAGGCAAATATCTCCCGATCTGTAGGCATCTGAGAGACAACCCTTATGCCGCTTTGAGGGAACGCATATGTCAACTTCATGTCAGAGTCTCGTCAATGTATGTCCAAGGGTTTGGAGGATAGAGACATTTTAATTTTTCGAGATTATTCGAAAGTCAATTTTTGAAAAGGTAAATATCTCCCGATCTGTATTAATCTGAGAGTCAAAACTTATGTCACTTTGAGGGAACGTATATGTCAACTTCATGTCATAGTCACGTCAATGTATTTCGAAGGGTTTGGAGGATAGAGACATTTAAATTTTTAGAGATTATTCGAAAGTCAATTTTTAAAAGGCAAATATCTCCCGATCTGTAGGCATCTGAGAGACAAACCTTATGTCACTTTGAGGGAACGCATATGTCAACTTCATGTCAGAGTCTCGTCGATGTATGTCCAAGGGTTTGGGCGATAGAGACATTTTAATTTTTCGAGATTATTTGAAAGTCAATTTTTAAAAGGCAAATATCTCCCGATCTGTAGGCATCTGAGAGACAAACCTTATGTCGCTTTGAGGGAACGCATATGTCAACTTCATGTCAGAGTCTCGTCAATGTATGTCCAAGGGTTTGGAGTATAGAGACATTTTAATTTTTCGAGATTATTCGAAAGTGAATTATTAAATGGCAAATATCTCCCGATCTGTAGGAATCTCAGAGACAAAACTTATGTCACTTTGAGGGAACGTATATGTAAATGTCCTGTCAGAGTCACGTCAATGTATGTCCAAGGGTTTGGAGGATAGAGACATTTTCATTTTACGAGATTATTCGAAAGTCAATTTTAGAAGGCAAATATCTCCCGATCTGTAGGAACCTGAGAGACAAAACTTATGTCACTTTGAGGGAAAGTATGTGTCAACTTCATGTCAGAGTCTCGTCAATGTATGTCCAAGGGTGTGGGCGATAGAGACATTTAAATTTTTCGAGATTATTTGAAAGTCAATTCTTAAAAGGCAAATATGTCCCGATCTGTAGGCATCTGCGAGACAAACCTTATGTTACTTTGAGGGAACGCATATGTCAACTTCATGTTAGAGTCTCGTCAATGTATGTCCAAGGGTTTGGACGATAGAGATATTTTAATTTTTCGAGATTATTCGAAAGTCAATTTCTAAAAGGCAAATATCTCCCGATCTGTAGGCATGTGAGAGACAAACCTTATGCCACTTTGGGGGAACGCATATGTCAACTTCCTGTCAGAGTCACGTCAATGTATGTCCAAGGGTTTGGAGGATAGAGACATTTTAATTTTTCGAGATTATTCGAAAGTGAATTATTAAAAGGCATATATCTCCCGATCTGTAGGAATCTGAGAGACATAACTAATGTCACTTTGAGGGAACATATATGTCAACTTCCTGTCAGAGTCACGTCAATGTATGTCCAAGGGTTTGGAGGATAGAGGCATTTAATTTTTCGAGATTATTCGTAAGTCAATTTTTAAAAGGCAAAGATCTCCCGATCTATAGGAATCTGAGAGGCAAAACTTATGTCACCTTGAGGGAACGTATATGTAAATGTCCTGTCAGAGTCTCGTCGATGTATGTCCAAGGGTTTGGGCGATAGAGACATTTTAATTCTTCGAGATTATTTGAAAGTCAATTTTTAAAAGGCAAATATCTCCCGATCTGTAGGCATGTGAGAGACAAACCTTATGTCGCTTTGAGGGAACGCATATGTCAACTTCATGTCAGAGTCTCGTCAATGTATGTCCAAGGGTTTGGAGTATAGAGACATTTTAATTTTTCGAGATTATTCGAAAGTGAATTATTAAATGGCAAATATCTCCCGATCTGTAGGAATCTGAGAGACAAAACTAATGTCACTTTGAGGGAACATATATGTCAACTACCTGTCAGAGTCACGTCAATGTATGTCCAAGGGTTTGGAGGATAGAGACATTTAAATTTTTAGAGATTATTCGAAAGTCAATTTTTAAAAGGCAAATATCTCCCGAACTGTAGGAATCTGAGAGACAAACCTGATGTCACTTTGAGGGAACGTATATGTCAACTACATGTCAGAATCTCGTCAATGTATGTCCAAGGGTTTGGACGATAGAGATATTTTAATTTTTCGAGATTATTCGAAAGTCAATTTTTAAAAGGCAAATATCTCCCGATCTGTAGGCATCTGAGAGACAAACCTTATGTCACTTTGAGGGAACGCATATGTCAACTTGATGTCAGAGTCTCGTCAATGTATGTTCAAGGGTTTGGAGGATAGAGACATTTTAATTTTTCGAGATTATTCGAAAGTCAATTGTTAAAAGGCAAATATCTCCTGATCTGTAGGAATCTGAGAGACAAAACTTATGTCACTTTGAGGGAAAGTATATGTCAACTTGCAGTCAGAGGCACGTCAATGTATGTCAAAGGGTTTGGAGGATAGAGACATTTAAATTTCTAGAGATTATTGTGAAAGTCAATTTTTAAAAGGCATATATCTCCCGATCTGTAGGAATCTGAGAGACAAAACTTATGTCACTTTGAGGGAACGTATATGTCAACTTCTTGTCAGAGTCACGTCAACGTATGTCCAAGGGTTTGGAAGATAGAGACATTTAAAATTTTAGAGATTATTCGAAAGTCAATTTTTGAAAAGGCAAATATCTCCCAATCTGTAGGAATCAGAGAGACAAAACTTATGTCACCTTGAGGGAACGTATATGTCAACTAGATGTCAGAATCTCGTCAATGTATGTCCACGGGTTTGGACGATAAAGATATTTTAATTTTTCGAGATTATTCGAAAGTCAATTTCTAAAAGGCAAATATCTCCCGATCTGTAGGCATGTGAGAGACAAACCTTATGTCACATTGAGGGAACGCATACGTCAACTTCATGTCAGAGTCTCGTCAATGTATGTTCAAGGGTTTGGAGGATAGAGACATTTCAATTTTTCGAGATTATTCGAAAGTCAATTTTTAAAAGGCAAATATCTCCCGATCTGTAGGAATCTGAGAGATAAAACTAATGTCACTTTGAGGGAACGTATATGTCAACTTGCTGTCAGAGGCACGTCAATGTATGTCCAAGGGTTTGGAGGATAGAGACATTTAAATTTTTAGAGATTATTCGAAAGTCAATTTTTGAAAAGGCAAATATCTCCCGATCAATAGGAATCTAAGAGACAAAACTTATGTCACTTTGAGGGAACGTATATGTCAACTTCATGTGAGAATCTCGTCAATGTATGTCCAAGGGTTTGGACGATAGAGACATTTTAATTTTTCGAGATTATTCGAAAGTCAATTTTTAAAAGGCAAATATCTCCCGATCTGTAGGCATCTGAGAGACAACCCTTATGCCGCTTTGAGGGAACGCATATGTCAACTTCATGTCAGAGTCTCGTCAATGTATGTCCAAGGGTTTGGAGGATAGAGACATTTTAATTTTTCGAGATTATTCGAAAGTCAATTTTTTAAAAGGCAAATATCTCCCGATCTGTATTAATCTGAGAGTCAAAACTTATGTCACTTTGAGGGAACGTATATGTCAACTTCATGTCATAGTCACGTCAATGTATTTCGAAGGGTTTGGAGGATAGAGACATTTAAATTTTTAGAGATTATTCGAAAGTCAATTTTTAAAAGGCAAATATCTCCTGATCTGTAGGCATCTGAGAGACAAACCATATGTCACTTTGAGGGAACGCATATGTCAACTTCATGTCAGAGTCTCGTCGATGTATGTCCAAGGGTTTGGGCGATAGAGACATTTTAATTTTTCGAGATTATTTGAAAGTCAATTTTTAAAAGGCAAATATCTCCCGATCTGTAGGCATCTGAGAGACAAACCTTATGTCGCTTTGAGGGAACGCATATGTCAACTTCATGTCAGAGTCTCGTCAATGTATGTCCAAGGGTTTGGAGTATAGAGACATTTTAATTTTTCGAGATTATTCGAAAGTGAATTATTAAATGGCAAATATCTCCCGATCTGTAGGAATCTGAGAGACAAAACTAATGTCACTTTGAGGTAACATGTATGTCAACTTCCTGTCAGAGTCACGTCAATGTATGTCCAAGGGTTTGGAGGATAGAGACATTTAAATTTTTAGAGATTATTCGAAAGTCAATTTTTAAAAGGCAAATATCTCCCGGTCTGTAGGAATTTGAGAGACAAAACTTATGTCACTTTGAGGGAACATATATGTTAACTTCCTGTCAGAGTCACGTCAATGTATGTCCAAGGGTTTGGAGGATAGAGACATTTAATTTTTAGAGATTATTCGAAAGTCAATTTTTAAAAGGCAAATATCTCCCGAACTGTAGGAATCTCAGAGACAAAACTTATGTCACTTTGAGGGAACGTATATGTAAATGTCCTGTCAGAGTCACGTCAATGTATGTCCAAGGGTTTGGAGGATAGAGACATTTTCATTTTACGAGATTATTCGAAAGTCAATTTTAGAAGGCAAATATCTCCCGATCTGTAGGAACCTGAGAGACAAAACTTATGTCACTTTGAGGGAAAGTATGTGTCAACTTCATGTCAGAGTCTCGTCAATGTATGTCCAAGGGTGTGGGCGATAGAGACATTTAAATTTTTCGAGATTATTTGAAAGTCAATTTTTAAAAGGCAAATATGTCCCGATCTGTAGGCATCTGCGAGACAAACCTTATGTTACTTTGAGGGAACGCATATGTCAACTTCATGTTAGAGTCTCGTCAATGTATGTCCAAGGGTTTGGGCGATAGAGACATTTTAATTTTTCGAGATTATTTGAAAGTCAATTTTTAAAAGGCAAATATCTCCCGATCTGTAGGTATCTGAGAGACAAACCTTATGTCACTTTGAGGGAAAGCATATGTCAACTTCCTGTCAGAGTCACGTCAATGTATGTCCAAGGGTTTGGAGGATAGAGACATTTTAATTTTTCGAGATTATTCGAAAGTGAATTATTAAAAGGCATATATCTCCCGATCTGTAGGAATCTGAGAGACATAACTAATGTCACTTTGAGGGAACATATATGTCAACTTCCTGTCAGAGTCACGTCAATGTATGTCCAAGGGTTTGGAGGATAGAGACATTTAATTTTTCGAGATTATTCGTAAGTCAATTTTTAAAAGGCAAAGATCTCCCGATCTATAGGAATCTGTGAGGCAAAACTTATGTCACCTTGAGGGAACGTATATGTAAATGTCCTGTCAGAGTCTCGTCGATGTATGTCCAAGGGTTTGGGCGATAGAGACATTTTAATTCTTCGAGATTATTTGAAAGTCAATTTTTAAAAGGCAAATATCTCCCGATCTGTAGGCATCTGAGAGACAAACCTTATGTCGCTTTGAGGGAACGCATATGTCAACTTCATGTCAGAGTCTCGTCAATGTATGTCCAAGGGTTTGGAGTATAGAGACATTTTAATTTTTCGAGATTATTCGAATGTGAATTATTAAATGGCAAATATCTCCCGATCTGTAGGAATCTGAGAGACAAAACTAATGTCACTTTGAGGGAACATATATGTCAACTTCCTGTCAGAGTCACGTCAATGTATGTCCAAGGGTTTGGAGGATAGAGACATTTAAATTTTTAGAGATTATTCGAAAGTCAATTATTAAAAGGCAAATATCTCCCGGTCTGTAGGAATTTGAGAGACAAAACTTATGTCACTTTGAGGGAACATATATGTTGACTTCCTGTCAGAGTCACGTCAATGTATGTCCAAGGGTTTGGAGGATAGAGACATTTAATTTTTAGAGATTCTTCGAAAGTCAATTTTTAAAAGGCAAATATCTCCCGAACTGTAGGAATCTGAGAGACAAACCTGATGTCACTTTGAGGGAACGTATATGTCAACTACATGTCAGAATCTCGTCAATGTATGTCCAAGGGTTTGGACGATAGAGATATTTTAATTTTTCGAGATTATTCGAAAGTCAATTTTTAAAAGGCAAATATCTCCCGATCTGTAGGCATCTGAGAGACAAACCTTATGTCACTTTGAGGGAACGCATATGTCAACTTGATGTCAGAGTCTCGTCAATGTATGTTCAAGGGTTTGGAGGATAGAGACATTTTAATTTTTCGAGATTATTCGAAAGTCAATTTTTAAAAGGCAAATACCTCCCGATCTGTAGGAATCTGAGAGACAAAACTTATGTCACTTTGAGGGAACGTATATGTCAACTTGCAGTCAGAGGCACGTCAATGTATGTCAAAGGGTTTGGAGGATAGAGACATTTAAATTTTTAGAGATTATTGTGAAAGTCAATTTTTAAAAGGCATATATCTCCCGATCTGTAGGAATCTGAGAGACAAAACTTATGTCACTTTGAGGGAACGTATATGTCAACTTCTTGTCAGAGTCACGTCAACGTATGTCCAAGGGTTTGGAGGATAGAGACATTTAAAATTTTAGAGATTATTCGAAAGTCAATTTTTGAAAAGGCAAATATCTCCCAATCTGTAGGAATCAGAGAGACAAAACTTATGTCACCTTGAGGGAACGTATATGTCAACTAGATGTCAGAATCTCGTCAATGTATGTCCACGGGTTTGGACGATAAAGATATTTTAATTTTTCGAGATTATTCGAAAGTCAATTCCTAAAAGGCAAATATCTCCCGATCTGTAGGCATGTGAGAGACAAACCTTATGTCACATTGAGGGAACGCATACGTCAACTTCATGTCAGAGTCTCGTCAATGTATGTTCAAGGGTTTGGAGGATAGAGACATTTCAATTTTTCGAGATTATTCGAAAGTCAATTTTTAAAAGGCAAATATCTCCCGATCTGTAGGAATCTGAGAGACAAAACTAATGTCACTTTGAGGGAACGTATATGTCAACTTGCTGTCAGAGGCACGTCAATGTATGTCCAAGGGTTTGGAGGATAGAGACATTTAAATTTTTAGAGATTATTCGAAAGTCAATTTTTGAAAAGGCAAATATCTCCCGATCAATAGGAATCTAAGAGACAAAACTTATGTCACTTTGAGGGAACGTATATGTCAACTTCATGTGAGAATCTCGTCAATGTATGTCCAAGGGTTTGGACGATAGAGACATTTTAATTTTTCGAGATTATTCGAAAGTCAATTTTTAAAAGGCAAATATCTCCCGATCTGTAGGCATCTGAGAGACAACCCTTATGCAGCTTTGAGGGAACGCATATGTCAACTTCATGTCAGAGTCTCGTCAATGTATGTCCAAGGGTTTGGAGGATAGAGACATTTTAATTTTTCGAGATTATTCGAAAGTCAATTTTTGAAAAGGCAAATATCTCCCGATCTGTATTAATCTGAGAGTCAAAACTTATGTCACTTTGAGGGAAAGTATGTGTCAACTTCATGTCAGAGTCTCGTCAATGTATGTCCAAGGGTTTGGGCGATAGAGACATTTAAATTTTTCGAGATTATTTGAAAGTCAATTTTTAAAAGGCAAATATGTCCCGATCTGTAGGCATCTGCGAGACAAACCTTATGTTACTTTGAGGGAACGCATATGTCAACTTCATGTTAGAGTCTCGTCAATGTATGTCCAAGGGTTTGGGCGATAGAGACATTTTAATTTTTCGATATTATTTGAAAGTCAATTTTTAAAGGCAAATATCTCCCGATCTGTAGGCATCTGAGAGACAAACCTTATGTCACTTTGAGGGAAAGCATATGTCAACTTCCTGTCAGAGTCACGTCAATGTATGTCCAAGGGTTTGGAGGATAGAGACATTTTAATTTTTCGAGATTATTCGAAAGTGAATTATTTAAAGGCATATATCTCCCGATCTGTAGGAATCTGAGAGACATAACTAATGTCACTTTGAGGGATCATATATGTCAACTTCATGTCAGAGTCACGTCAATGTATGTCCAAGGGTTTGGAGGATAGAGACATTTAATTTTTCGAGATTATTCGTAAGTCAATTTTTAAAAGGCAAAGATCTCCCGATCTATAGGAATCTGAGAGGCAAAACTTATGTCACCTTGAGGGAACGTATATGTAAATGTCCTGTCAGAGTCACGTCAATGTATGTCCAAGGTTTTGGAGGATAGAGACATTTTAATTTTACGAGATTATTTGAAAGTCAATTTTTAAAAGGCAAATATCTCCCGATCTGTAGGCATCTGAGAGACAAACCTTATGTCACTTTGAGGGAACGCATATGTCAACTTCATGTCAGAGTCTCGTCAATGTATGTCCAAGGGTTTGGAGTATAGAGACATTTTAATTTTTCGAGATTATTCGAAAGTCAATTTTTAAAAGGCAAATATCTCCCGATCTGTAGGCATCTGAGAGACAAACCTTATGTCACTTTGAGGGAACGAATATATCAACTTCATGTCAGAGTCTCGTCAATATATGTCCAAGGGTTTGGAGGATAGAGACATTTTAATTTTTCGAGATTATTCGTAAGTCAATTTTTGAAAAGGCAAATATCTCCCGATCTGTAGGAACCTGAGAGACAAAACTTAAGTCACTTTGAGGGAACGTATATGTCAACTTCATGTCACAGTCACGTCAATGTATGTCCAAGGGTTTGGAGGATAGAGAAATTTAAATTTTTAGAGATTATTCGAAAGTCAATTCTTAAAATACAAATATCTCCCGATCTGTAGGAATGTGAGAGACAAAACTTATGTCACATTGAGGGAACGTATATGTAAACTTCCAGTCAGAGTTACGTCAATGTATGTCCAACGGTTTGGAGGATAGAGACATTTTAATTTTTCGAGATTATTCGAAAGTCAAGTTGTGAAAAGGCAAATATCTCCCGATCTGTAGGAATCTGAGAGACAAAACTTATGTCACTTTGAGGGAACGCATACGTCATCGTCATGTCAGAGTCACGTCAATGTATGCCCAAGGGTTTGCAGGATACAGAAATTTTAATTTTTCAGGGTTATTCGAAAGTCAATTATTCAGAGGCATATATCTCTCGATATGTAGGAATCTGAGAGACACAACTCATGTCACTATGAGGACATTTACATATCAACTTCATGTCAGAGTCACGACAATGTACGAAACAGTGTTTGAAGGATATAGACATTTTAGTTTTTCGAGATTATTCGAAAGTCAATTTTTAAAAGGCAAATATCTCCCGATCTGTGGGCATCTGCGAGACAAACCTTATGTCACTTTGAGGGAACGCATATGTCAACTTCATGTCAGAGTCTCGTCAATGTATGTCCAAGGGTTTGGGCGATAGAGACATTTTAATTTTTCGAGATTATTTGAAAGTCAATTTTTAAAAGGCAAATATCTTCCGATCTGTAGGCATCTGAGAGACAAACCTTATGTCACTTTGAGGGAACGCATATGTCAACTTCATGTCAGAATCTGGTCAATGTATGTCCAAGGGTTTGGAGGATAGAGACATTTAAATTTTTCGAGATTATTCGAAAGTGAATTATTAAAAGGCATATATCTCCCGATCTGTAGGAATCTGAGAGACAAAACTAATGTCACTTTGAGGGAACATATATGTCAACTTCGTGTCAGATTCACGTCAATGTATGTCCGAGGGTTTGGAGGATAGAGACATTTAAATTATTAGAGATTATTCGAAAGTCAATTTTTAAAAGGCAAATATCTCCCGATCTGTTGGAATCTGAGAGACAAAACTTATGTTACTTTGAGGGAACATATATGTCAACTTCCTGTCAGAGTCACGTCAATGTATGTCCAAGGGTTTGGAGGATAGAGATATTTAATTTTTCGAGATTATTCGAAAGTCAATTTTTAAAAGGCAAATATCTCCCGATCTGTAGGAATCTGAGAGGCAAAGCTTATGTCACCTTGAGGGAACGTATATGTAAATGTCCTGTCAGAGTCACTTCAATGTATGTCCAAGGTTTTGGAGGATAGAGACATTTTAATTTTACGAGATTATTCGAAATTCAATTTTTAAAAGGCAAATATCTCCCGATCTGTAGGCATCTGAGAGACAAACCTTATGTCACTTTGAGGGAACGCATATGTCAACTTCGTGTCAGAGTCTCGTCAATGTATGTCCAAGGGTTTGGAGTATAGAGATATTTTAATTTTTCGAGATTATTCGAAAGTCAAGTTTTGAAAAGGCAAATATCTCCCGATCTATAGGAACCTTAGAGACAAACCTTATGTCACCTTGAGGGAACGCATATGTGAACTTCATGTCAGAGTCTCGTCAATGTATGTTCAAGGGTTTGGAGTATAGACACATTTTAATTTTTCGAGATTATTCGAAAGTCAATTATTTAAAGGCAAATATCTCCCGATCTGAAGGAATCTGAGAGGGGCAAACTTATGTCACTTTGATGGAACGTATATGTCAACTTGCTGTCAGAGGCACGTCAATGTATGTCCAAGGGTTTGGAGGATAGAGACATTTAAATTTTTAGAGATTATTTGAAAGTCAATTTTTAAAAGGCAAATATCTCCCGATCTGTAGGCATCTGAGACATAAACCTTATGTCACTTTGAGGGAACGCATATGTCAACTTCATGTCAGAATCTCGTCAATGTATGTCCAAGGGTTTGGAGGATAGAGACGTTTTAATTTTTCGAGATTGTTCGAAAGTGAATTATTAAAAGGCAAATATCTCCCGATCTGTAGGAATCTGAGAGACAAAACTAATGTCACTTTGAGGGAACATATATGTCAACTTCCTGTCAGAGTCACGTCAATGTATGTCCAAGGGTTTGGAGGATAGAGACATTTAAATTTTTAGAGATTATTCGAAAGTCAATTTTTAAAAGGCAAATATCTCCCGATCTGTAGGAATCTGAGAGACAAAACTAATGTCACTTTGAGGGAACATATATGTCAACTTCATGTCAGAGTCACGGCAATGTATGTCCAAGGGTTTGGAGGATAGAGACATTTAATTTTTCGAGATTATTCGAAAGTCAATTTTTAAAAGGCAAATATCTCCCGATCTGTAGGAATCTGAGAGACAAAACTTATGTCTCTCTGAGGCAACGTATATGTAAATGTCCTGTCAGAGTCACGTCAATGTATGTCCAAGGGTTTGGAGGATACATAAATTTAAATTTTTAGAGATTATTCGAAAGTCAATTTTTAAAAAGCAAATATCTCCCGATATGTAGGAATCTGAGAGACAAACCTTATGCCCTTTGAGGGAAAGTGTATGTCAACTTCATGTCAGAATCTCGTCAATGTATGTCCAAGGGTTTGGAGGATAGAGACATTTTAATTTTTCGAGATTATTAGAAAGTCAATTATTAAAAGTTTAATATCTCCCGATCTGTAGGAATCTGAGAGACAAAACTTATGTCACTTTGAGGGAACGTATATGTCAACTTCATGTCAGAGTCTCGTCAATGTATGTCCAAGAGTTTGGAGGATAGAGACATTTTAATTTTTCGAGAATATTCGAAAGTCAATTATTGAAAAGGCAAATATCTCCCGATCTGTATTAATATGAGAGACAAAACTTATGTCACTTTGAGGGAACGTATATGTCAACTTCATGTCATAATCACGTCAATGTATGTCGAAGGGTCTGGAGGATAGAGACATTTAAATTTTTAGAGATTATTCGAAAGTCAATTTTTAAAAGGCAAATATCTCCCGATCTGTAGGAATCTGAGAGACAAAACTTATGTCACTTTGAGGGAACGTATATGTCAAATTCCTTTCAGAGTCACGTCAATGTATGTCCAAGGGTTTGGAGGATAAAGACATTTAAATTTTTAGAGATTATTCGAAAGTCAATTTTTAAAAGGCAAATATCTCCCGATTTGTAGGAATCTGAGAGACAAAACTTATGTCACTTTGAGGGAACGTGTATGGCAACTTCCTGTCAGAATCTCGTCAAGGTATGTCCAAGGGTTTGGACTATAGAGACATTTTAATTTTTCGAGATTATTCGAAAGTCAATTTTTAAAAGGCAAGTATGTCCCGATCTGTAGGCATCTGAGAGACAAACCTTATGTCACTTTGAGGGAACGCATTTGTCAACTTCATGTCAGAGTCTCGTCAATGTATGTCCAAGGGTTTGGGCGATAGAGACATTTTAATTTTTCGAGATTATTTGAAAGTCAATTTTTAAAAGGCAAATATCTCCCGATCTGTAGGCATCTGAGAGACAAACCTTATGTCGCTTTGAGGGAACGCATATGTCAACTTCATGTCAGAGTCTCGTCAATGTATGTCCAAGGGTTTGGAGTATAGAGACATTTTAATTTTTCGAGATTATTCGAAAGTGAATTATTAAAAGGCAAATATCTCCCGATCTGTAGGAATCTGGTAGACAAAACTAATGTCACTTTCAGGTAACATACGAGGGTCGCTCATTAAGTAATGCCCCACATTTTTTTCCTCAGAACATATTTATTCAAGATGGCTCAAATTTAGTGACAATATAAATCAATGTTTCCTTTACACATACTATTTTTCCACATAGTCCCCATGAACTTGTACGGTTTTACGCCAGCGTGGAACAAGTGCATGCATGCTTTGCCGGTACCAGCTCTTGTCCTGTGCACGTAGCCATGTCCTCACTGCTTGAATTACGCTCTCGTCATCTTCAAACCTTGTTCCGCGGATAGCATCTTTGAGTGGCCCAAAGAGATGGAAGTCGGAGGGTGGATGGGGCAGCACCGTCCAACCCAATTTGGTGATTTCTTCCCGGGTTTTCGGACTTGTGTGAGGGCGTGCATTGTCGTGCAGGAGCAAAATTTCTGCTGGATGCTTGTGAGGCCGAACTCGTCGGAAAAGCTTCTCGAGAGTTTTCAGGGTCCTGATATACGCGTCTGAATTGATGGTCGCACCTCTTGGCATCACATCCACAAGAATGACCCCATCACTGTCCCAAAAGACAGTCATCATGACTTTTCCGGCGGAGGGAGTTGACTTGAATTTCTTCTTTCTCGGTGATAGAGGATGATGCCACTCCATTGACTGCCTTTTTGTCTCCGGCTCAAAGTGGTGTATCCAGGTTTCGTCACCTGTAATGATCCGGGACAGAAAGATCTCTCCCTCAGCATCAAAACGCTCCAAAAATTCAGAAGAAATCATTTTCCTTTGAATCCTGTGGTCTGCTGTGAGACTTCGTGGAACCCATCTTGCGCACACCTTCGAATATGCAAGAGCCCGGATAATTGCAATTACACTTCCATTGCTGACTGAAAGCTGTTGGGCCAATTGTCGAGTTGTGATGCGCCGATCCTCACGAATAATGGCATCCGCGCGGTTCAACATGTCTGGAGTGGTGGCTGTGGCAGGACGCCCAGAGCGCGGCAGATCATGGAGCTCGGTTTCTTCACTTCCTGAAGCTTTAACTCTCTTAGCCCAGCGACCAACGGTGCTCCTATCGACTGCACAGCTTCCATACACAGCACACAAACGTTTATGAATGTTCACCACTGTTTCTTTTTCAGCAACAAAGAATTCAATTACAGCTCGTTCTTTGCAACGAGAGTCGTTCACAGACGCCATATTAACAGTTCACTACAGCTCCGCTATCGGTTGGAATCATTTGAAACTCCGTACACGAACGCGAGAAACATCAAATCTCAAGCATGTAAAAGTGCACTTTTCTAACTTCATTATTGGCTGAGAAAAAAAATGTGGGGCATTACTTAATGAGCGACCCTCGTATATGTGAACTTCCTGTCAGAGTCACGTCAATGTATGTCCAACGGTTTGGAGGATAGAGACATTTAAATTTTTAGAGATTATTCGAAAGTCAATTTTTAAAAGGCAAATATCTCCCGATCTGTAGGAATTTGAGAGACAAAACTTATGTCACTTAGAGGGAACATATATGTCAACTTCCTGTCAGAGTCTCGTCAATGTATGTCCAAGGGTTTGGAGGATAGAGACATTTTCATTTTACGAGATTATTCGAAAGTCAATTTTTAGAAGGCAAATATCTCCCGATCTGTAGGAACCTGAGAGACAAAACTTATGTCACTTTGAGGGAACGTATATGTCAACTTCATGTCAGAGTCTCGTCAATGTATGTCCAAGGGTTTGGGCGATAGAGACATTTAAATTTTTCGAGATTATTTGAAAGTCAATTTTTAAAAGGCAAATATGTCCCGATCTGTAGGCATCTGCGAGACAAACCTTATGTCACTTTGAGGGAACGCATATGTCAACTTCATGTCAGAGTCTCGTCAATGTATGTCCAAGGGTTTGGGCGATAGAGACATTTTAATTTTTCGAGATTATTTGAAAGTCAATTTTTAAAAGGCAAATATCTCCCGATCTGTAGGCATCTGAGAGACAAACCTTATGTCACTTTGAGGGAACGCATATGTCAACTTCATGTCAGAATCTGGTCAATGTATGTCCAAGGGTTTGGAGGATAGAGACATTTTAATTTTTAGAGATTATTCGAAAGTCAATTATTAAAAGGCATATATCTCCCGATCTGTAGGAATCTGAGAGACAAAACTAATGTCACTTTGAGGGAACATATATGTCAACTTACTGTCAGATTCACGTCAATGTATGTCCAAGTGTTTGGAGGATAGAGACATTTAAATTCTTAGAGATTATTCGAAAGTCAATTTTTAAAAGGCAAATATATCCCGATCTGTAGGAATCTGAGAGACAAAACTTATGTCACCTTGAGGGAACGTATATGTAAATGTCCTGTCAGAGTCACGTCAATGTATGTCCAAGGGTTTGGAGGATAGAGACATTTTAATTTTTCGAGATTATTCGAAAGTCAATTTTTGAAAAGGCAAATATCTCCCGATCTGTATTAATCTGAGAGTCAAAACTTATGTCACTTTGAGGGAAAGTATGTGTCAACTTCATGTCAGAGTCTCGTCAATGTATGTCCAAGGGTTTGGGCGATAGAGACATTTAAATTTTTCGAGATTATTTGAAAGTCAATTTTTAAAAGGCAAATATGTCCCGATCTGTAGGCATCTGCGAGACAAACCTTATGTTACTTTGAGGGAACGCATATGTCAACTTCATGTTAGAGTCTCGTCAATGTATGTCCAAGGGTTTGGGCGATAGAGACATTTTAATTTTTCGATATTATTTGAAAGTCAATTTTTAAAGGCAAATATCTCCCGATCTGTAGGCATCTGAGAGACAAACCTTATGTCACTTTGAGGGAAAGCATATGTCAACTTCCTGTCAGAGTCACGTCAATGTATGTCCAAGGGTTTGGAGGATAGAGACATTTTAATTTTTCGAGATTATTCGAAAGTGAATTATTTAAAGGCATATATCTCCCGATCTGTAGGAATCTGAGAGACATAACTAATGTCACTTTGAGGGATCATATATGTCAACTTCATGTCAGAGTCACGTCAATGTATGTCCAAGGGTTTGGAGGATAGAGACATTTAATTTTTCGAGATTATTCGTAAGTCAATTTTTAAAAGGCAAAGATCTCCCGATCTATAGGAATCTGAGAGGCAAAACTTATGTCACCTTGAGGGAACGTATATGTAAATGTCCTGTCAGAGTCACGTCAATGTATGTCCAAGGTTTTGGAGGATAGAGACATTTTAATTTTACGAGATTATTTGAAAGTCAATTTTTAAAAGGCAAATATCTCCCGATCTGTAGGCATCTGAGAGACAAACCTTATGTCACTTTGAGGGAACGCATATGTCAACTTCATGTCAGAGTCTCGTCAATGTATGTCCAAGGGTTTGGAGTATAGAGACATTTTAATTTTTCGAGATTATTCGAAAGTCAATTTTTAAAAGGCAAATATCTCCCGATCTGTAGGCATCTGAGAGACAAACCTTATGTCACTTTGAGGGAACGAATATATCAACTTCATGTCAGAGTCTCGTCAATATATGTCCAAGGGTTTGGAGGATAGAGACATTTTAATTTTTCGAGATTATTCGTAAGTCAATTTTTGAAAAGGCAAATATCTCCCGATCTGTAGGAACCTGAGAGACAAAACTTAAGTCACTTTGAGGGAACGTATATGTCAACTTCATGTCACAGTCACGTCAATGTATGTCCAAGGGTTTGGAGGATAGAGAAATTTAAATTTTTAGAGATTATTCGAAAGTCAATTCTTAAAATACAAATATCTCCCGATCTGTAGGAATGTGAGAGACAAAACTTATGTCACATTGAGGGAACGTATATGTAAACTTCCAGTCAGAGTTACGTCAATGTATGTCCAACGGTTTGGAGGATAGAGACATTTTAATTTTTCGAGATTATTCGAAAGTCAAGTTGTGAAAAGGCAAATATCTCCCGATCTGTAGGAATCTGAGAGACAAAACTTATGTCACTTTGAGGGAACGCATACGTCATCGTCATGTCAGAGTCACGTCAATGTATGCCCAAGGGTTTGCAGGATACAGAAATTTTAATTTTTCAGGGTTATTCGAAAGTCAATTATTCAGAGGCATATATCTCTCGATATGTAGGAATCTGAGAGACACAACTCATGTCACTATGAGGACATTTACATATCAACTTCATGTCAGAGTCACGACAATGTACGAAACAGTGTTTGAAGGATATAGACATTTTAGTTTTTCGAGATTATTCGAAAGTCAATTTTTAAAAGGCAAATATCTCCCGATCTGTGGGCATCTGCGAGACAAACCTTATGTCACTTTGAGGGAACGCATATGTCAACTTCATGTCAGAGTCTCGTCAATGTATGTCCAAGGGTTTGGGCGATAGAGACATTTTAATTTTTCGAGATTATTTGAAAGTCAATTTTTAAAAGGCAAATATCTTCCGATCTGTAGGCATCTGAGAGACAAACCTTATGTCACTTTGAGGGAACGCATATGTCAACTTCATGTCAGAATCTGGTCAATGTATGTCCAAGGGTTTGGAGGATAGAGACATTTAAATTTTTCGAGATTATTCGAAAGTGAATTATTAAAAGGCATATATCTCCCGATCTGTAGGAATCTGAGAGACAAAACTAATGTCACTTTGAGGGAACATATATGTCAACTTCGTGTCAGATTCACGTCAATGTATGTCCAAGGGTTTGGAGGATAGAGACATTTAAATTATTAGAGATTATTCGAAAGTCAATTTTTAAAAGGCAAATATCTCCCGATCTGTTGGAATCTGAGAGACAAAACTTATGTTACTTTGAGGGAACATATATGTCAACTTCCTGTCAGAGTCACGTCAATGTATGTCCAAGGGTTTGGAGGATAGAGATATTTAATTTTTCGAGATTATTCGAAAGTCAATTTTTAAAAGGCAAATATCTCCCGATCTGTAGGAATCTGAGAGGCAAAGCTTATGTCACCTTGAGGGAACGTATATGTAAATGTCCTGTCAGAGTCACTTCAATGTATGTCCAAGGTTTTGGAGGATAGAGACATTTTAATTTTACGAGATTATTCGAAATTCAATTTTTAAAAGGCAAATATCTCCCGATCTGTAGGCATCTGAGAGACAAACCTTATGTCACTTTGAGGGAACGCATATGTCAACTTCGTGTCAGAGTCTCGTCAATGTATGTCCAAGGGTTTGGAGTATAGAGATATTTTAATTTTTCGAGATTATTCGAAAGTCAAGTTTTGAAAAGGCAAATATCTCCCGATCTATAGGAACCTTAGAGACAAACCTTATGTCACCTTGAGGGAACGCATATGTGAACTTCATGTCAGAGTCTCGTCAATGTATGTTCAAGGGTTTGGAGTATAGACACATTTTAATTTTTCGAGATTATTCGAAAGTCAATTATTTAAAGGCAAATATCTCCCGATCTGAAGGAATCTGAGAGGGGCAAACTTATGTCACTTTGATGGAACGTATATGTCAACTTGCTGTCAGAGGCACGTCAATGTATGTCCAAGGGTTTGGAGGATAGAGACATTTAAATTTTTAGAGATTATTTGAAAGTCAATTTTTAAAAGGCAAATATCTCCCGATCTGTAGGCATCTGAGACATAAACCTTATGTCACTTTGAGGGAACGCATATGTCAACTTCATGTCAGAATCTCGTCAATGTATGTCCAAGGGTTTGGAGGATAGAGACGTTTTAATTTTTCGAGATTGTTCGAAAGTGAATTATTAAAAGGCAAATATCTCCCGATCTGTAGGAATCTGAGAGACAAAACTAATGTCACTTTGAGGGAACATATATGTCAACTTCCTGTCAGAGTCACGTCAATGTATGTCCAAGGGTTTGGAGGATAGAGACATTTAAATTTTTAGAGATTATTCGAAAGTCAATTTTTAAAAGGCAAATATCTCCCGATCTGTAGGAATCTGAGAGACAAAACTAATGTCACTTTGAGGGAACATATATGTCAACTTCATGTCAGAGTCACGGCAATGTATGTCCAAGGGTTTGGAGGATAGAGACATTTAATTTTTCGAGATTATTCGAAAGTCAATTTTTAAAAGGCAAATATCTCCCGATCTGTAGGAATCTGAGAGACAAAACTTATGTCTCTCTGAGGCAACGTATATGTAAATGTCCTGTCAGAGTCACGTCAATGTATGTCCAAGGGTTTGGAGGATACATAAATTTAAATTTTTAGAGATTATTCGAAAGTCAATTTTTAAAAAGCAAATATCTCCCGATATGTAGGAATCTGAGAGACAAACCTTATGCCACTTTGAGGGAAAGTGTATGTCAACTTCATGTCAGAATCTCGTCAATGTATGTCCAAGGGTTTGGAGGATAGAGACATTTTAATTTTTCGAGATTATTAGAAAGTCAATTATTAAAACTTTAATATCTCCCGATCTGTAGGAATCTGAGAGACAAAACTTATGTCACTTTGAGGGAACGTATATGTCAACTTCATGTCAGAGTCTCGTCAATGTATGTCCAAGAGTTTGGAGGATAGAGACATTTTAATTTTTCGAGAATATTCGAAAGTCAATTATTGAAAAGGCAAATATCTCCCGATCTGTATTAATATGAGAGACAAAACTTATGTCACTTTGAGGGAACGTATATGTCAACTTCATGTCATAATCACGTCAATGTATGTCGAAGGGTCTGGAGGATAGAGACATTTAAATTTTTAGAGATTATTCGAAAGTCAATTTTTAAAAGGCAAATATCTCCCGATCTGTAGGAATCTGAGAGACAAAACTTATGTCACTTTGAGGGAACGTATATGTCAAATTCCTTTCAGAGTCACGTCAATGTATGTCCAAGGGTTTGGAGGATAAAGACATTTAAATTTTTAGAGATTATTCGAAAGTCAATTTTTAAAAGGCAAATATCTCCCGATTTGTAGGAATCTGAGAGACAAAACTTATGTCACTTTGAGGGAACGTGTATGGCAACTTCCTGTCAGAATCTCGTCAAGGTATGTCCAAGGGTTTGGACTATAGAGACATTTTAATTTTTCGAAATTATTCGAAAGTCAATTTTTAAAAGGCAAGTATGTCCCGATCTGTAGGCATCTGAGAGACAAACCTTATGTCACTTTGAGGGAACGCATATGTCAACTTCATGTCAGAGTCTCGTCAATGTATGTCCAAGGGTTTGGGCGATAGAGACATTTTAATTTTTCGAGATTATTTGAAAGTCAATTTTTAAAAGGCAAATATCTCCCGATCTGTAGGCATCTGAGAGACAAACCTTATGTCGCTTTGAGGGAACGCATATGTCAACTTCATGTCAGAGTCTCGTCAATGTATGTCCAAGGGTTTGGAGTATAGAGACATTTTAATTTTTCGAGATTATTCGAAAGTGAATTATTAAAAGGCAAATATCTCCCGATCTGTAGGAATCTGGTAGACAAAACTAATGTCACTTTCAGGTAACATACGAGGGTCGCTCATTAAGTAATGCCCCACATTTTTTTCCTCAGAACATATTTATTCAAGATGGCTCAAATTTAGTGACAATATAAATCAATGTTTCCTTTACACATACTATTTTTCCACATAGTCCCCATGAACTTGTACGGTTTTACGCCAGCGTGGAACAAGTGCATGCATGCTTTGCCGGTACCAGCTCTTGTCCTGTGCACGTAGCCATGTCCTCACTGCTTGAATTACGCTCTCGTCATCTTCAAACCTTGTTCCGCGGATAGCATCTTTGAGTGGCCCAAAGAGATGGAAGTCGGAGGGTGGATGGGGCAGCACCGTCCAACCCAATTTGGTGATTTCTTCCCGGGTTTTCGGACTTGTGTGAGGGCGTGCATTGTCGTGCAGGAGCAAAATTTCTGCTGGATGCTTGTGAGGCCGAACTCGTCGGAAAAGCTTCTCGAGAGTTTTCAGGGTCCTGATATACGCGTCTGAATTGATGGTCGCACCTCTTGGCATCACATCCACAAGAATGACCCCATCACTGTCCCAAAAGACAGTCATCATGACTTTTCCGGCGGAGGGAGTTGACTTGAATTTCTTCTTTCTCGGTGATAGAGGATGATGCCACTCCATTGACTGCCTTTTTGTCTCCGGCTCAAAGTGGTGTATCCAGGTTTCGTCACCTGTAATGATCCGGGACAGAAAGATCTCTCCCTCAGCATCAAAACGCTCCAAAAATTCAGAAGAAATCATTTTCCTTTGAATCCTGTGGTCTGCTGTGAGACTTCGTGGAACCCATCTTGCGCACACCTTCGAATATGCAAGAGCCCGGATAATTGCAATTACACTTCCATTGCTGACTGAAAGCTGTTGGGCCAATTGTCGAGTTGTGATGCGCCGATCCTCACGAATAATGGCATCCGCGCGGTTCAACATGTCTGGAGTGGTGGCTGTGGCAGGACGCCCAGAGCGCGGCAGATCATGGAGCTCGGTTTCTTCACTTCCTGAAGCTTTAACTCTCTTAGCCCAGCGACCAACGGTGCTCCTATCGACTGCACAGCTTCCATACACAGCACACAAACGTTTATGAATGTTCACCACTGTTTCTTTTTCAGCAACAAAGAATTCAATTACAGCTCGTTCTTTGCAACGAGAGTCGTTCACAGACGCCATATTAACAGTTCACTACAGCTCCGCTATCGGTTGGAATCATTTGAAACTCCGTACACGAACGCGAGAAACATCAAATCTCAAGCATGTAAAAGTGCACTTTTCTAACTTCATTATTGGCTGAGAAAAAAAATGTGGGGCATTACTTAATGAGCGACCCTCGTATATGTGAACTTCCTGTCAGAGTCACGTCAATGTATGTCCAACGGTTTGGAGGATAGAGACATTTAAATTTTTAGAGATTATTCGAAAGTCAATTTTTAAAAGGCAAATATCTCCCGATCTGTAGGAATTTGAGAGACAAAACTTATGTCACTTAGAGGGAACATATATGTCAACTTCCTGTCAGAGTCTCGTCAATGTATGTCCAAGGGTTTGGAGGATAGAGACATTTTCATTTTACGAGATTATTCGAAAGTCAATTTTTAGAAGGCAAATATCTCCCGATCTGTAGGAACCTGAGAGACAAAACTTATGTCACTTTGAGGGAACGTATATGTCAACTTCATGTCAGAGTCTCGTCAATGTATGTCCAAGGGTTTGGGCGATAGAGACATTTAAATTTTTCGAGATTATTTGAAAGTCAATTTTTAAAAGGCAAATATGTCCCGATCTGTAGGCATCTGCGAGACAAACCTTATGTCACTTTGAGGGAACGCATATGTCAACTTCATGTCAGAGTCTCGTCAATGTATGTCCAAGGGTTTGGGCGATAGAGACATTTTAATTTTTCGAGATTATTTGAAAGTCAATTTTTAAAAGGCAAATATCTCCCGATCTGTAGGCATCTGAGAGACAAACCTTATGTCACTTTGAGGGAACGCATATGTCAACTTCATGTCAGAATCTGGTCAATGTATGTCCAAGGGTTTGGAGGATAGAGACATTTTAATTTTTAGAGATTATTCGAAAGTCAATTATTAAAAGGCATATATCTCCCGATCTGTAGGAATCTGAGAGACAAAACTAATGTCACTTTGAGGGAACATATATGTCAACTTACTGTCAGATTCACGTCAATGTATGTCCAAGTGTTTGGAGGATAGAGACATTTAAATTCTTAGAGATTATTCGAAAGTCAATTTTTAAAAGGCAAATATATCCCGATCTGTAGGAATCTGAGAGACAAAACTTATGTCACCTTGAGGGAACGTATATGTAAATGTCCTGTCAGAGTCACGTCAATGTATGTCCAAGGGTTTGGAGGATAGAGACATTTTAATTTTTCGAGATTATTCGAAAGTCAATTTTTAAAAGGCAAATATCTCCCGATCTGTAGGCATCTGAGAGACAAACATTATGTCACTTTGAGGGAACGCATATGTCAACTTCATGTCAGAGTCTCGGCAATGTATGTCCAAGAGTTTGGAGGATAGAGACATTTTAATTTTTCGAGATTATTCGAAAGTCAATTTTTGAAAAGGCAAATATCTCCCGATCTGTATTAATATGAGAGACAAAACTTATGTCACTTTGAGGGAACATATATGTCAACTTCATGTCATAATCACGTCAATGTATGTCGAAGGGTCTGGAGGATAGAGACATTTAAATTTTTAGAGATTATTCGAAAGTCAATTTTTAAAAGGCAAATATCTCCCGATCTGTAGGAATCTGAGAGACAAAACTTATGTCACTTTGAGGGAACGTATATGTCAAATTCCTTTCAGAGTCACGTCAATGTATGTCCAAAGGTTTGGAGGATAGAGACATTTAAATTTTTAGAGATTATTCGAAAGTCAATTTTTAAAAGGCAAATATCTCCCGATTTGTAGGAATCTGAGAGACAAACCTTATGTCACTTTGAGGGAACGTATATGGTAACTTCCTGTCAGTATCTCGTCTAGGTATGTCCAAGGGTTTGGACTATAGAGACATTTTAATCTTTCGAGATTATTCGAAAGTCAATTATTAAAAGGCAAATATGTCCCGATCTGTAGGCATCTGAGAGACAAACATTATGTCACTTTGAGGGAACGCGTATGTCAACTTCATGTCAGAGTCTCGTCAATGCATGTCCAAGGGTTTGGGCGATAGAGACATTTTAATTTTTCGAGATTATTTGAAAGTCAATTTTTAAAAGGCAAATATCTCCCGATCTGTAGGCATCTGAGAGACAAACCTTATGTCGCTTTGAGGGAACGCATATGTCAACTTCATGTCAGAGTCTCGTCAATGTATGTCCAAGGGTTTGGAGTATAGAGACATTTTAATTTTTCGAGATTATTCGAAAGTGAATTATTAAAAGGCAAATATCTCCCGATCTGTAGGAATCTGAGAGACAAAAGTAATGTCACTTTGAGGTAACATATATGTCAACTTCCTGTCAGAGTCACGTCAATGTATGTCCAAGGGTTTGGAGGATAGAGACATTTAAATTTTTAGAGATTATTCGAAAGTCAATTTTCAAAGGCAAATATCTCCCGATCTGTAGGAATTTGAGAGACAAAACTTATGTCACTTTGAGAGAACATATATGTTAACTTCCTGTCAGAGTCACGTCAATGTATGTCCAAGGGTTTGGAGGATAGAGACATTTAATTTTTAGAGATTATTCGAAAGTCAATTTTTAAAAGGCAAATATCTCCCGAACTGTAGGAATCTGAGAGACAAAACTTATGTCACTTTGAGGGAACGTATATGTAAATGTCCTTTCAGAGTCACGTCAATGTATGTCCAAGGGTTTGGAGGATAGAGACATTTTCATTTTACGAGATTATTCGAAAGTCAATTTTTAGAAGGCAAATATCTCCCGATCTGTAGGTACCTGAGAGACAAAACTTATGACACTTTGAGGGAACGTTTATGTCAACTTCATGTCAGAGTCTCGTCAATATATGTCCTAGGGTTTGCGCGATAGAGACATTTAAATTTTTCGAGATTATTTAAAGTCAATTATTAAAAGGCAAATATGTCCCGATCTGTAGGCATCTGCGAGACAAACCTTATGTCACTTTGAGGGAACGCATATGTCAACTTCATGTCAGAGTCTCGTCAATGTATGTCCAAGGGTTTGGGCGATAGAGACATTTTAATTTTTCGAGATTATTTGAAAGTCAATTTTTAAAAGGCAAATATCTTCCGATCTGTAGGCATCTAAGAGACAAACCTTATGTCACTTTGAGGGAACGCATATGTCAACTTCATGTCAGAATCTGGTCAATGTATGTCCAAGGGTTTGGAGGATAGAGACATTTAAATTTTTCGAGATTATTCGAAAGTGAATTATTAAAAGGCATATATCTCCCGATCTGTAGGAATCTGAGAGACAAAACTAATGTCACTTTGAGGGAACATATATGTCAACTTCGTGTCAGATTCACGTCAATGTATGTCCGAGGGTTTGGAGGATAGAGACATTTAAATTATTAGAGATTATTCGAAAGTCAATTTTTAAAAGGCAAATATCTCCCGATCTGTTGGAATCTGAGAGACAAAACTTATGTTACTTTGAGGGAACATATATGTCAACTTCCTGTCAGAGTCACGTCAATGTATGTCCAAGGGTTTGGAGGATAGAGATATTTAATTTTTCGAGATTATTCGAAAGTCAATTTTTAAAAGGCAAATATCTCCCGATCTGTAGGAATCTGAGAGGCAAAGCCTATGTCACCTTGAGGGAACGTATATGTAAATGTCCTGTCAGAGTCACTTCAATGTATGTCCAAGGGTTTGGAGGATAGAGACATTTTAATTTTACGAGATTATTCGAAAGTCAATTTTTTAAAGGCAAATATCTCCCGATCTGTAGGCATCTGAGAGACAAACCTTATTTCACTTTGAGGGAACGCATATGTCAACTTCGTGTCAGAGTCTCGTCAATGTATGTCCAAGGGTTTGGAGTATAGAGATATTTTAATTTTTCGAGATTATTCGAAAGTCAAGTTTTGAAAAGGCAAATATCTCCCGATCTATAGGAACCTTAGAGACAAACCTTATGTCACCTTGAGGGAACGCATATGTCAACTTCATGTCAGAGTCTCGTCAATGTATGTTCAAGGGTTTGGAGGATAGACACATTTTAATTTTTCGAGATTATTCGAAAGTCAATTATTTAAAGGCAAATATCTCCCGATCTGAAGGAATCTGAGAGGGGCAAACTTATGTCACTTTGATGGAACGTATATGTCAACTTGCTGTCAGAGGCACGTCAATGTATGTCCAAGGGTTTGGAGGATAGAGACATTTAAATTTTTAGAGATTATTTGAAAGTCAATTTTTAAAAGGCATATATCTCCCGATCTGTAGGAATCTGAGAGACAAACCTTATGTCACTTTGAGGGAACGCATATGTCAACTTCATGTCAGAGTCTCGTCAATGTATGTTCAAGGGTTTGGAGGATAGAGACATTTTAATTTTTCGAGATTATTCGAAAGTCAATTTTTAAAAAGCAAATATCTCCCGATCTGTAGGAATCTGAGAGACAAAACTTATGTCACTTTGAGGGAACGTATATGTCAACTTGCAGTCAGAGGCACGTCAATGTATGTCAAAGGGTTTGGATAATAGAGACATTTAAATTTTTAGAGATTATTGTGAAAGTCAATTTTTAAAAGGCATATATCTCCCGATCTGTAGGAATCTGAGAGACAAAACTTATGTCACTTTGAGGGAACGTATATGTCAACTTCCTGTCAGAGTCACGGCCACGTATGTCCAAGGGTTTGGAGGATAGAGACATTTAAAGTTTTAGAGATTATTCGAAAGTCAATTTTTGAATAGGCAAATATCTCCCAATCTGTAGGAATCAGAGAGACAAAACTTATGTCACCTTGAGGGAACGTATATGTCAACTAGATGTCAGAATCTCGTCAATGTATGTCCAAGGGTTTGGACGATAGAGATATTTTAATTTTTCGAGATTATTCGAAAGTCAATTTCTAAAAGGCAAATATCTCCCGATCTGTAGGCATGTGAGAGACAAACCTTATGCCACTTTGGGGGAACGCATATGTCAACTTCCTGTCAGAGTCACGTCAATGTATGTCCAAGGGTTTGGAGGATAGAGACATTTTAATTTTTCGAGATTATTCGAAAGTGAATTATTAAAAGGCATATATCTCCCGATCTGTAGGAATCTGAGAGACATAACTAATGTCACTTTGAGGGAACATATATGTCAACTTCCTGTCAGAGTCACGTCAATGTATGTCCAAGGGTTTGGAGGATAGAGGCATTTAATTTTTCGAGATTATTCGTAAGTCAATTTTTAAAAGGCAAAGATCTCCCGATCTATAGGAATCTGAGAGGCAAAACTTATGTCACCTTGAGGGAACGTATATGTAAATGTCCTGTCAGAGTCTCGTCGATGTATGTCCAAGGGTTTGGGCGATAGAGACATTTTAATTCTTCGAGATTATTTGAAAGTCAATTTTTAAAAGGCAAATATCTCCCGATCTGTAGGCATCTGAGAGACAAACCTTATGTCGCTTTGAGGGAACGCATATGTCAACTTCATGTCAGAGTCTCGTCAATGTATGTCCAAGGGTTTGGAGTATAGAGACATTTTAATTTTTCGAGATTATTCGAAAGTGAATTATTAAATGGCAAATATCTCCCGATCTGTAGGAATCTGAGAGACAAAACTAATGTCACTTTGAGGGAACATATATGTCAACTTCCTGTCAAAGTCACGTCAATGTATGTCCAAGGGTTTGGAGGATAGAGACATTTAAATTTTTAGAGATTATTCGAAAGTCAATTTTTAAAAGGCAAATATCTCCCGGTCTGTAGGAATTTGAGAGACAAAACTTATGTCACTTTGAGGGAACATATATGTTAACTTCTTGTCAGAGTCACGTCAATGTATGTCCAAGGGTTTGGAGGATAGAGACATTTAATTTTTAGAGATTATTCGAAAGTCAATTTTTAAAAGGCAAATATCTCCCGAACTGTAGGAATCTGAGAGACAAACCTGATGTCACATTGAGGGAACGTATATGTCAACTACATGTCAGAATCTCGTCAATGTATGTCCAAGGGTTTGGACGATAGAGATATTTTAATTTTTCGAGATTATTCGAAAGTCAATTTTTAAAAGGCAAATATCTCCCGATCTGTAGGCATCTGAGAGACAAACCTTATGTCACTTTGAGGGAACGCATATGTCAACTTGATGTCAGAGTCTCGTCAATGTATGTTCAAGGGTTTGGAGGATAGAGACATTTTAATTTTTCGAGTTTATTCGAAAGTCAATTTTTAAAAGGCAAATATCTCCCGATCTGTAGGAATCTGAGAGACAAAACTTATGTGACTTTGAGGGAACGTATATGTCAACTTGCAGTCAGAGGCACGTCAATGTATGTCAAAGGGTTTGGAGGATAGAGACATTTAAATTTTTAGAGATTATTGTGAAAGTCAATTTTTAAAAGGCATATATCTCCCGATCTGTAGGAATCTGAGAGACAAAACTTATGTCACTTTGAGGGAACGTATATGTCAACTTCTTGTCAGAGTCACGTCAACGTATGTCCAAGGGTTTGGAGGATAGAGACATTTAAAATTTTAGAGATTATTCGAAAGTCAATTTTTGAAAAGGCAAATATCTCCCAATCTGTAGGAATCAGAGAGACAAAACTGATGTCACCTTGAGGGAACGTATATGTCAACTAGATGTCAGAATCTCGTCAATGTATGTCCACGGGTTTGGACGATAAAGATATTTTAATTTTTCGAGATTATTCGAAAGTCAATTTCTAAAAGGCAAATATCTCCCGATCTGTAGGCATGTGAGAGACAAACCTTATGTCACATTGAGGGAACGCATACGTCAACTTCATGTCAGAGTCTCGTCAATGTATGTTCAAGGGTTTGGAGGATAGAGACATTTCAATTTTTCGAGATTATTCGAAAGTCAATTTTTAAAAGGCAAATATCTCCCGACCTGTAGGAATCTGAGAGACAAAACTAATGTCACTTTGAGGGAACGTATATGTCAACTTGCTGTCAGAGGCACGTCAATGTATGTCCAAGGGTTTGGAGGATAGAGACATTTAAATTTTTAGAGATTATTCGAAAGTCAATTTTTGAAAAGGCAAATATCTTCCGATCAATAGGAATCTAAGAGACAAAACTTATGTCACTTTGAGGGAACGTATATGTCAACTTCATGTGAGAATCTCGTCAATGTATGTCCAAGGGTTTGGACGATAGAGACATTTTAATTTTTCGAGATTATTCGAAAGTCAATTTTTAAAAGGCAAATATCTCCCGATCTGTAGGCATCTGAGAGACAACCCTTATGCCGCTTTGAGGGAACGCATATGTCAACTTCATGTCAGAGTCTCGTCAATGTATGTCCAAGGGTTTGGAGGATAGAGACATTTTAATTTTTCGAGATTATTCGAAAGTCAATTTTTGAAAAGGCAAATATCTCCCGATCTGTATTAATCTGAGAGTCAAAACTTATGTCACTTTGAGGGAACGTATATGTCAACTTCATGTCATAGTCACGTCAATGTATTTCGAAGGGTTTGGAGGAGAGAGACATTTAAATTTTTAGAGATTATTCGAAAGTCAATTTTTAAAAGGCAAATATCTCCCGATCTGTAGGCATCTGAGAGACAAACCTTATGTCACTTTGAGGGAACGCATATGTCAACTTCATGTCAGAGTCTCGTCGATGTATGTCCAAGGGTTTGGGCGATAGAGACATTTTAATTTTTCGAGATTATTTGAAAGTCAATTTTTAAAAGGCAAATATCTCCCGATCTGTAGGCATCTGAGAGACAAACCTTATGTCGCTTTGAGGGAACGCATATGTCAACTTCATGTCAGAGTCTCGTCAATGTATGTCCAAGGGTTTGGAGTATAGAGACATTTTAATTTTTCGAGATTATTCGAAAGTGAATTATTAGATGGCAAATATCTCCCGATCTGTAGGAATCTGAGAGACAAAACTAATGTCACTTTGAGGTAACATGTATGTCAACTTCCTGTCAGAGTCACGTCAATGTATGTCCAAGGGTTTGGAGGATAGAGACTATTAAAATTTTAGAGATTATTCGAAAGTCAATTCTTAAAAGGCAAATATCTCACGATCTGTAGGAATCTGAGAGACAAAACTTATGTCACTTTGAGGGAACGTATATGTCAACTTCCTGTCAGAGTCACGGCCACGTATGTCCAAGGGTTTGGAGGATAGAGACATTTAAAGTTTTAGAGATTATTCGAAAGTCAATTTTTGAAAAAGCAAATATCTCCCAATCTGTAGGAATCAGAGAGACAAAACTTATGTCACCTTGAGGGAACGTATATGTCAACTAGATGTCAGAATCTCGTCAATGTATGTCCAAGGGTTTGGACGATAGAGATATTTTAATTTTTCGAGATTATTCGAAAGTCAATTTCTAAAAGGCAAATATCTCCCGATCTGTAGGCATGTGAGAGACAAACCTTATGCCACTTTGGGGGAACGCATATGTCAACTTCCTGTCAGAGTCACGTCAATGTATGTCCAAGGGTTTGGAGGATAGAGACATTTTAATTTTTCGAGATTATTCGAAAGTGAATTATTAAAAGGCATATATCTCCCGATCTGTAGGAATCTGAGAGACATAACTAATGTCACTTTGAGGGAACATATATGTCAACTTCCTGTCAGAGTCACGTCAATGTATGTCCAAGGGTTTGGAGGATAGAGGCATTTAATTTTTCGAGATTATTCGTAAGTCAATTTTTAAAAGGCAAAGATCTCCCGATCTATAGGAATCTGAGAGGCAAAACTTATGTCACCTTGAGGGAACGTATATGTAAATGTCCTGTCAGAGTCTCGTCGATGTATGTCCAAGGGTTTGGGCGATAGAGACATTTTAATTCTTCGAGATTATTTGAAAGTCAATTTTTAAAAGGCAAATATCTCCCGATCTGTAGGCATCTGAGAGACAAACCTTATGTCGCTTTGAGGGAACGCATATGTCAACTTCATGTCAGAGTCTCGTCAATGTATGTCCAAGGGTTTGGAGTATAGAGACATTTTAATTTTTCGAGATTATTCGAAAGTGAATTATTAAATGGCAAATATCTCCCGATCTGTAGGAATCTGAGAGACAAAACTAATGTCACTTTGAGGGAACATATATGTCAACTTCCTGTCAAAGTCACGTCAATGTATGTCCAAGGGTTTGGAGGATAGAGACATTTAAATTTTTAGAGATTATTCGAAAGTCAATTTTTAAAAGGCAAATATCTCCCGGTCTGTAGGAATTTGAGAGACAAAACTTATGTCACTTTGAGGGAACATATATGTTAACTTCCTGTCAGAGTCACGTCAATGTATGTCCAAGGGTTTGGAGGATAGAGACATTTAATTTTTAGAGATTATTCGAAAGTCAATTTTTAAAAGGCAAATATCTCCCGAACTGTAGGAATCTGAGAGACAAACCTGATGTCACATTGAGGGAACGTATATGTCAACTACATGTCAGAATCTCGTCAATGTATGTCCAAGGGTTTGGACGATAGAGATATTTTAATTTTTCGAGATTATTCGAAAGTCAATTTTTAAAAGGCAAATATCTCCCGATCTGTAGGCATCTGAGAGACAAACCTTATGTCACTTTGAGGGAACGCATATGTCAACTTGATGTCAGAGTCTCGTCAATGTATGTTCAAGGGTTTGGAGGATAGAGACATTTTAATTTTTCGAGTTTATTCGAAAGTCAATTTTTAAAAGGCAAATATCTCCCGATCTGTAGGAATCTGAGAGACAAAACTTATGTGACTTTGAGGGAACGTATATGTCAACTTGCAGTCAGAGGCACGTCAATGTATGTCAAAGGGTTTGGAGGATAGAGACATTTAAATTTTTAGAGATTATTGTGAAAGTCAATTTTTAAAAGGCATATATCTCCCGATCTGTAGGAATCTGAGAGACAAAACTTATGTCACTTTGAGGGAACGTATATGTCAACTTCTTGTCAGAGTCACGTCAACGTATGTCCAAGGGTTTGGAGGATAGAGACATTTAAAATTTTAGAGATTATTCGAAAGTCAATTTTTGAAAAGGCAAATATCTCCCAATCTGTAGGAATCAGAGAGACAAAACTGATGTCACCTTGAGGGAACGTATATGTCAACTAGATGTCAGAATCTCGTCAATGTATGTCCACGGGTTTGGACGATAAAGATATTTTAATTTTTCGAGATTATTCGAAAGTCAATTTCTAAAAGGCAAATATCTCCCGATCTGTAGGCATGTGAGAGACAAACCTTATGTCACATTGAGGGAACGCATACGTCAACTTCATGTCAGAGTCTCGTCAATGTATGTTCAAGGGTTTGGAGGATAGAGACATTTCAATTTTTCGAGATTATTCGAAAGTCAATTTTTAAAAGGCAAATATCTCCCGACCTGTAGGAATCTGAGAGACAAAACTAATGTCACTTTGAGGGAACGTATATGTCAACTTGCTGTCAGAGGCACGTCAATGTATGTCCAAGGGTTTGGAGGATAGAGACATTTAAATTTTTAGAGATTATTCGAAAGTCAATTTTTGAAAAGGCAAATATCTTCCGATCAATAGGAATCTAAGAGACAAAACTTATGTCACTTTGAGGGAACGTATATGTCAACTTCATGTGAGAATCTCGTCAATGTATGTCCAAGGGTTTGGACGATAGAGACATTTTAATTTTTCGAGATTATTCGAAAGTCAATTTTTAAAAGGCAAATATCTCCCGATCTGTAGGCATCTGAGAGACAACCCTTATGCCGCTTTGAGGGAACGCATATGTCAACTTCATGTCAGAGTCTCGTCAATGTATGTCCAAGGGTTTGGAGGATAGAGACATTTTAATTTTTCGAGATTATTCGAAAGTCAATTTTTGAAAAGGCAAATATCTCCCGATCTGTATTAATCTGAGAGTCAAAACTTATGTCACTTTGAGGGAACGTATATGTCAACTTCATGTCATAGTCACGTCAATGTATTTCGAAGGGTTTGGAGGAGAGAGACATTTAAATTTTTAGAGATTATTCGAAAGTCAATTTTTAAAAGGCAAATATCTCCCGATCTGTAGGCATCTGAGAGACAAACCTTATGTCACTTTGAGGGAACGCATATGTCAACTTCATGTCAGAGTCTCGTCGATGTATGTCCAAGGGTTTGGGCGATAGAGACATTTTAATTTTTCGAGATTATTTGAAAGTCAATTTTTAAAAGGCAAATATCTCCCGATCTGTAGGCATCTGAGAGACAAACCTTATGTCGCTTTGAGGGAACGCATATGTCAACTTCATGTCAGAGTCTCGTCAATGTATGTCCAAGGGTTTGGAGTATAGAGACATTTTAATTTTTCGAGATTATTCGAAAGTGAATTATTAGATGGCAAATATCTCCCGATCTGTAGGAATCTGAGAGACAAAACTAATGTCACTTTGAGGTAACATGTATGTCAACTTCCTGTCAGAGTCACGTCAATGTATGTCCAAGGGTTTGGAGGATAGAGACTATTAAAATTTTAGAGATTATTCGAAAGTCAATTCTTAAAAGGCAAATATCTCACGATCTGTAGGAATCTGAGAGACAAAACTTATGTCACTTTGAGGGAACGTATATGTCAACTTCCTGTCAGAGTCACGGCCACGTATGTCCAAGGGTTTGGAGGATAGAGACATTTAAAGTTTTAGAGATTATTCGAAAGTCAATTTTTGAAAAAGCAAATATCTCCCAATCTGTAGGAATCAGAGAGACAAAACTTATGTCACCTTGAGGGAACGTATATGTCAACTAGACGTCAGAATCTCGTCAATGTATGTCCAAGGGTTTGGACGATAGAGATATTTTAATTTTTCGAGATTATTCGAAAGTCAATTTCTAAAAGGCAAATATCTCCCGATCTGTAGGCATGTGAGAGACAAACCTTATGCCACTTTGGGGGAACGCATATGTCAACTTCCTGTCAGAGTCACGTCAATGTATGTCCAAGGGTTTGGAGGATAGAGACATTTTAATTTTTCGAGATTATTCGAAAGTGAATTATTAAAAGGCATATATCTCCCGATCTGTAGGAATCTGAGAGACATAACTAATGTCACTTTGAGGGAACATATATGTCAACTTCCTGTCAGAGTCACGTCAATGTATGTCCAAGGGTTTGGAGGATAGAGGCATTTAATTTTTCGAGATTATTCGAAAGTCAATTTTTAAAAGGCAAATATCTCCCGATCTGTAGGCATCTGAGAGACAAACCTTATGTCACTTTGAGGGAACGCATATGTCAACTTGATGTCAACGTCCTGTCAAAGACACGTAAATGTATGTCCAAGGGTTTGGAGGATAGAGACATTTAAATTTTTAGAGATTATTCGAAAGTCAATTTTTAAAAGGCAAATATCTCCCGATCTGTAGGAATCTGAGAGACAAAACTTATGTCACTTTGAGGGAACGTATATGTCAACTTGCAGTCAGAGGCACGTCAATGTATGTCAACGGGTTTGGAGGATAGAGACATTTAAATTTTTAGAGATTATTGTGAAAATCAATTTTTAAAAGGCATATATCTAACGATCTGTAGGAATCTGAGAGACAAAACTTTTGTCACTTTGAGGGAACGTATATGTCAACTTCTTGTCAGAGTCACGTCAACGTATGTCCAAGGGTTTGGAGGATAGAGACATTTAAAATTTTAGAGATTATTCGAAAGTCAATTTTTGAAAAGGCAAATATCTCCCAATCTGTAGGAATCAGAGAGACAAAACTTATGTCACCTTGAGGGAACGTATATGTCAACTAGATGTCAGAATCTCGTCAATGTATGTCAACGGGTTTGGACGATAAAGATATTTTAATTTTTCGAGATTATTCGAAAGTCAATTTCTAAAAGGCAAATATCTCCCGATCTGTAGGCATGTGAGAGACAAACCTTATGTCACATTGAGGGAACGCATACGTCAACTTCATGTCAGAGTCTCGTCAATGTATGTTCAAGGGTTTGGAGGATAGAGACATTTCAATTTTTCGAGATTATTCGAAAGTCAATTTTTAAAAGGCAAATATCTCCCGATCTGTAGGAATCTGAGAGACAAAACTAATGTCACTTTGAGGGAACGTATATGTCAACTTGCTGTCAGAGGCACATCAATGTATGTCCAAGGGTTTGGAGGATAGAGACATTTAAATTTTTAGAGATTATTCGAAAGTCAATTTTTGAAAAGGCAAATATCTCCCGATCAATAGGAATCTAAGAGACAAAACTTATGTCACTTTGAGGGAACGTATATGTCAACTTCATGTGAGAATCTCGTCAATGTATGTCCAAGGGTTTGGACGATAGAGACATTTTAATTATTCGAGATTATTCGAAAGTCAATTTTTAAAAGGCAAATATCTCCCGATCTGTAGGCATCTGAGAGACAACCCTTATGCCGCTTTGAGGGAACGCATATGTCAACTTCATGTCAGAGTCTCGTCAATGTATGTCCAAGGGTTTGGAGGATAGAAACATTTTAATTTTTCGAGATTATTCGAAAGTCAATTTTTGAAAAGGTAAATATCTCCCGATCTGTATTAATCTGAGAGTCAAAACTTATGTCACTTTGAGGGAACGTATATGTCAACTTCATGTCATAGTCACGTCAATGTATTTCGAAGGGTTTGGAGGATAGAGACATTTAAATTTTTAGAGATTATTCGAAAGTCAATTTTTAAAAGGCAAATATCTCCCGATCTGTAGGCATCTGAGAGACAAACCTTATGTCACTTTGAGGGAACGCATATGTCAACTTCATGTCAGAGTCTCGTCGATGTATGTCCAAGGGTTTGGGCGATAGAGACATTTTAATTTTTCGAGATTATTTGAAAGTCAATTTTTAAAAGGCAAATATCTCCCGATCTGTAGGCATCTGAGAGACAAACCTTATGTCGCTTTGAGGGAACGCATATGTCAACTTCATGTCAGAGTCTCGTCAATGTATGTCCAAGGGTTTGGAGTATAGAGACATTTTAATTTTTCGAGATTATTCGAAAGTGAATTATTAAATGGCAAATATCTCCCGATCTGTAGGAATCTGAGAGACAAAACTAATGTCACTTTGAGGTAACATGTATGTCAACTTCCTGTCAGAGTCACGTCAATGTATGTCCAAGGGTTTGGAGGATAGAGACATTTAAATTCTTAGAGATTATTCGAAAGTCAATTTTTAAAAGGCAAATATCTCCCGGTCTGTAGGAATTTGAGAGACAAAACTTATGTCACTTTGAGGGAACATATATGTTAACTTCCTGTCAGAGTCACGTCAATGTATGTCCAAGGGTTTGGAGGATAGAGACATTTAATTTTTAGAGATTATTCGAAAGTCAATTTTTAAAAGGCAAATATCTCCCGAACTGTAGGAATCTCAGAGACAAAACTTATGTCACTTTGAGGGAACGTATATGTAAATGTCCTGTCAGAGTCACGTCAATGTATGTCCAAGGGTTTGGAGGATAGAGACATTTTCATTTTACGAGATTATTCGAAAGTCAATTTTAGAAGGCAAATATCTCCCGATCTGTAGGAACCTGAGAGACAAAACTTATGTCACTTTGAGGGAAAGTATGTGTCAACTTCATGTCAGAGTCTCGTCAATGTATGTCCAAGGGTGTGGGCGATAGAGACATTTAAATTTTTCGAGATTATTTGAAAGTCAATTTTTAAAAGGCAAATATGTCCCGATCTGTAGGCATCTGCGAGACAAACCTTATGTTACTTTGAGGGAACGCATATGTCAACTTCATGTTAGAGTCTCGTCAATGTATGTCCAAGGGTTTGGACGATAGAGATATTTTAATTTTTCGAGATTATTCGAAAGTCAATTTCTAAAAGGCAAATATCTCCCGATCTGTAGGCATGTGAGAGACAAACCTTATGCCACTTTGGGGGAACGCATATGTCAACTTCCTGTCAGAGTCACGTCAATGTATGTCCAAGGGTTTGGAGGATAGAGACATTTTAATTTTTCGAGATTATTCGAAAGTGAATTATTAAAAGGCATATATCTCCCGATCTGTAGGAATCTGAGAGACATAACTAATGTCACTTTGAGGGAACATATATGTCAACTTCCTGTCAGAGTCACGTCAATGTATGTCCAAGGGTTTGGAGGATAGAGGCATTTAATTTTTCGAGATTATTCGTAAGTCAATTTTTAAAAGGCAAAGATCTCCCGATCTATAGGAATCTGAGAGGCAAAACTTATGTCACCTTGAGGGAACGTATATGTAAATGTCCTGTCAGAGTCTCGTCGATGTATGTCCAAGGGTTTGGGCGATAGAGACATTTTAATTCTTCGAGATTATTTGAAAGTCAATTTTTAAAAGGCAAATATCTCCCGATCTGTAGGCATGTGAGAGACAAACCTTATGTCGCTTTGAGGGAACGCATATGTCAACTTCATGTCAGAGTCTCGTCAATGTATGTCCAAGGGTTTGGAGTATAGAGACATTTTAATTTTTCGAGATTATTCGAAAGTGAATTATTAAATGGCAAATATCTCCCGATCTGTAGGAATCTGAGAGACAAAACTAATGTCACTTTGAGGGAACATATATGTCAACTACCTGTCAGAGTCACGTCAATGTATGTCCAAGGGTTTGGAGGATAGAGACATTTAAATTTTTAGAGATTATTCGAAAGTCAATTTTTAAAAGGCAAATATCTCCCGGTCTGTAGCAATTTGAGAGACAAAACTTATGTCACTTTGAGGGAACATATATGTTAACTTCCTGTCAGAGTCACGTCAATGTATGTCTAAGGGTTTGGAGGATAGAGACATTTAATATTTAGAGATTATTCGAAAGTCAATTTTTAAAAGGCAAATATCTCCCGAACTGTAGGAATCTGAGAGACAAACCTGATGTCACTTTGAGGGAACGTATATGTCAACTACATGTCAGAATCTCGTCAATGTATGTCCAAGGGTTTGGACGATAGAGATATTTTAATTTTTCGAGATTATTCGAAAGTCAATTTTTAAAAGGCAAATATCTCCCGATCTGTAGGCATCTGAGAGACAAACCTTATGTCACTTTGAGGGAACGCATATGTCAACTTGATGTCAGAGTCTCGTCAATGTATGTTCAAGGGTTTGGAGGATAGAGACATTTTAATTTTTCGAGATTATTCGAAAGTCAATTGTTAAAAGGCAAATATCTCCTGATCTGTAGGAATCTGAGTGACAAAACTTATGTCACTTTGAGGGAAAGTATATGTCAACTTGCAGTCAGAGGCACGTCAATGTATGTCAAAGGGTTTGGAGGATAGAGACATTTAAATTTCTAGAGATTATTGTGAAAGTCAATTTTTAAAAGGCATATATCTCCCGATCTGTAGGAATCTGAGAGACAAAACTTATGTCACTTTGAGGGAACGTATATGTCAACTTCTTGTCAGAGTCACGTCAACGTATGTCCAAGGGTTTGGAAGATAGAGACATTTAAAATTTTAGAGATTATTCGAAAGTCAATTTTTAAAAGGCAAATATCTCCCGGTCTGTAGGAATTTGAGAGACAAAACTTATGTCACTTTGAGGGAACATATATGTTAACTTCCTGTCAGAGTCACGTCAATGTATGTCCAAGGGTTTGGAGGATAGAGACATTTAATTTTTAGAGATTATTCGAAAGTCAATTTTTAAAAGGCAAATATCTCCCGAACTGTAGGAATCTCAGAGACAAAACTTATGTCACTTTGAGGGAACGTATATGTAAATGTCCTGTCAGAGTCACGTCAATGTATGTCCAAGGGTTTGGAGGATAGAGACATTTTCATTTTACGAGATTATTCGAAAGTCAATTTTAGAAGGCAAATATCTCCCGATCTGTAGGAACCTGAGAGACAAAACTTATGTCACTTTGAGGGAAAGTATGTGTCAACTTCATGTCAGAGTCTCGTCAATGTATGTCCAAGGGTGTGGGCGATAGAGACATTTAAATTTTTCGAGATTATTTGAAAGTCAATTTTTAAAAGGCAAATATGTCCCGATCTGTAGGCATCTGCGAGACAAACCTTATGTTACTTTGAGGGAACGCATATGTCAACTTCATGTTAGAGTCTCGTCAATGTATGTCCAAGGGTTTGGGCGATAGAGACATTTTAATTTTTCGAGATTATTTGAAAGTCAATTTTTAAAAGGCAAATATCTCCCGATCTGTAGGTATCTGAGAGACAAACCTTATGTCACTTTGAGGGAAAGCATATGTCAACTTCCTGTCAGAGTCACGTCAATGTATGTCCAAGGGTTTGGAGGATAGAGACATTTTAATTTTTCGAGATTATTCGAAAGTGAATTATTAAAAGGCATATATCTCCCGATCTGTAGGAATCTGAGAGACATAACTAATGTCACTTTGAGGGAACATATATGTCAACTTCCTGTCAGAGTCACGTCAATGTATGTCCAAGGGTTTGGAGGATAGAGACATTTAATTTTTCGAGATTATTCGTAAGTCAATTTTTAAAAGGCAAAGATCTCCCGATCTATAGGAATCTGTGAGGCAAAACTTATGTCACCTTGAGGGAACGTATATGTAAATGTCCTGTCAGAGTCTCGTCGATGTATGTCCAAGGGTTTGGGCGATAGAGACATTTTAATTCTTCGAGATTATTTGAAAGTCAATTTTTAAAAGGCAAATATCTCCCGATCTGTAGGCATCTGAGAGACAAACCTTATGTCGCTTTGAGGGAACGCATATGTCAACTTCATGTCAGAGTCTCGTCAATGTATGTCCAAGGGTTTGGAGTATAGAGACATTTTAATTTTTCGAGATTATTCGAATGTGAATTATTAAATGGCAAATATCTCCCGATCTGTAGGAATCTGAGAGACAAAACTAATGTCACTTTGAGGGAACATATATGTCAACTTCCTGTCAGAGTCACGTCAATGTATGTCCAAGGGTTTGGAGGATAGAGACATTTAAATTTTTAGAGATTATTCGAAAGTCAATTTTTAAAAGGCAAATATCTCCCGGTCTGTAGGAATTTGAGAGACAAAACTTATGTCACTTTGAGGGAACATATATGTTGACTTCCTGTCAGAGTCACGTCAATGTATGTCCAAGGGTTTGGAGGATAGAGACATTTAATTTTTAGAGATTCTTCGAAAGTCAATTTTTAAAAGGCAAATATCTCCCGAACTGTAGGAATCTGAGAGACAAACCTGATGTCACTTTGAGGGAACGTATATGTCAACTACATGTCAGAATCTCGTCAATGTATGTCCAAGGGTTTGGACGATAGAGATATTTTAATTTTTCGAGATTATTCGAAAGTCAAATTTTAAAAGGCAAATATCTCCCGATCTGTAGGCATCTGAGAGACAAACCTTATGTCACTTTGAGGGAACGCATATGTCAACTTGATGTCAGAGTCTCGTCAATGTATGTTCAAGGGTTTGGAGGATAGAGACATTTTAATTTTTCGAGATTATTCGAAAGTCGATTTTTAAAAGGCAAATATCTCCCGATCTGTAGGAATCTGAGAGACAAAACTTATGTCACTTTGAGGGAACGTATATGTCAACTTGCAGTCAGAGGCACGTCAATATATGTCAAAGGGTTTGGAGGATAGAGACATTTAAATTTTTAGAGATTATTGTGAAAGTCAATTTTTAAAAGGCATATATCTCCCGATCTGTAGGAATCTGAGAGACAAAACTTATGTCACTTTGAGGGAACGTATATGTCAACTTCTTGTCAGAGTCACGTCAACGTATGTCCAAGGGTTTGAAGGATAGAGACATTTAAAATTTTAGAGATTATTCGAAAGTCAATTTTTGAAAAGGCAAATATCTCCCAATCTGTAGGAATCAGAGAGACAAAACTTATGTCACCTTGAGGGAACGTATATGTCAACTAGATGTCAGAATCTCGTCAATGTATGTCCACGGGTTTGGACGATAAAGATATTTTAATTTTTCGAGATTATTCGAAAGTCAATTTCTAAAAGGCAAATATCTCCCGATCTGTAGGCATGTGAGAGACAAACCTTATGTCACATTGAGGGAACGCATACGTCAACTTCATGTCAGAGTCTCGTCAATGTATGTTCAAGGGTTTGGAGGATAGAGACATTTCAATTTTTCGAGATTATTCGAAAGTCAATTTTTAAAAGGCAAATATCTCCCGATCTGTAGGAATCTGAGAGACAAAACTAATGTCACTTTGAGGGAACGTATATGTCAACTTGCTGTCAGAGGCACGTCAATGTATGTCCAAGAGTTTGGAGGATAGAGACATTTAAATTTTTAGAGATTATTCGAAAGTCAATTTTTGAAAAGGCAAATATCTCCCGATCAATAGGAATCTAAGAGACAAAACTTATGTCACTTTGAGGGAACGTATATGTCAACTTCATGTGAGAATCTCGTCAATGTATGTCCAAGGGTTTGGACGATAGAGACATTTTAATTTTTCGAGATTATTCGAAAGTCAATTTTTAAAAGGCAAATATCTCCCGATCTGTAGGCATCTGAGAGACAACCCTTATGCAGCTTTGAGGGAACGCATATGTCAACTTCATGTCAGAGTCTCGTCAATGTATGTCCAAGGGTTTGGAGGATAGAGACATTTTAATTTTTCGAGATTATTCGAAAGTCAATTTTTGAAAAGGCAAATATCTCCCGATCTGTATTAATCTGAGAGTCAAAACTTATGTCACTTTGAGGGAAAGTATGTGTCAACTTCATGTCAGAGTCTCGTCAATGTATGTCCAAGGGTTTGGGCGATAGAGACATTTAAATTTTTCGAGATTATTTGAAAGTCAATTTTTAAAAGGCAAATATGTCCCGATCTGTAGGCATCTGCGAGACAAACCTTATGTTACTTTGAGGGAACGCATATGTCAACTTCATGTTAGAGTCTCGTCAATGTATGTCCAAGGGTTTGGGCGATAGAGACATTTTAATTTTTCGATATTATTTGAAAGTCAATTTTTAAAGGCAAATATCTCCCGATCTGTAGGCATCTGAGAGACAAACCTTATGTCACTTTGAGGGAAAGCATATGTCAACTTCCTGTCAGAGTCACGTCAATGTATGTCCAAGGGTTTGGAGGATAGAGACATTTTAATTTTTCGAGATTATTCGAAAGTGAATTATTTAAAGGCATATATCTCCCGATCTGTAGGAATCTGAGAGACATAACTAATGTCACTTTGAGGGATCATATATGTCAACTTCATGTCAGAGTCACGTCAATGTATGTCCAAGGGTTTGGAGGATAGAGACATTTAATTTTTCGAGATTATTCGTAAGTCAATTTTTAAAAGGCAAAGATCTCCCGATCTATAGGAATCTGAGAGGCAAAACTTATGTCACCTTGAGGGAACGTATATGTAAATGTCCTGTCAGAGTCACGTCAATGTATGTCCAAGGTTTTGGAGGATAGAGACATTTTAATTTTACGAGATTATTTGAAAGTCAATTTTTAAAAGGCAAATATCTCCCGATCTGTAGGCATCTGAGAGACAAACCTTATGTCACTTTGAGGGAACGCATATGTCAACTTCATGTCAGAGTCTCGTCAATGTATGTCCAAGGGTTTGGAGTATAGAGACATTTTAATTTTTCGAGATTATTCGAAAGTCAATTTTTAAAACGCAAATATCTCCCGATCTGTAGGCATCTGAGAGACAAACCTTATGTCACTTTGAGGGAACGAATATATCAACTTCATGTCAGAGTCTCGTCAATATATGTCCAAGGGTTTGGAGGATAGAGACATTTTAATTTTTCGAGATATTCGTAAGTCAATTTTTGAAAAGGCAAATATCTCCCGATCTGTAGGAACCTGAGAGACAAAACTTAAGTCACTTTGAGGGAACGTATATGTCAACTTCATGTCACAGTCACGTCAATGTATGTCCAAGGGTTTGGAGGATAGAGAAATTTAAATTTTTAGAGATTATTCGAAAGTCAATTCTTAAAATACAAATATCTCCCGATCTGTAGGAATGTGAGAGACAAAACTTATGTCACATTGAGGGAACGTATATGTAAACTTCCAGTCAGAGTTACGTCAATGTATGTCCAACGGTTTGGAGGATAGAGACATTTTAATTTTTCGAGATTATTCGAAAGTCAAGTTGTGAAAAGGCAAATATCTCCCGATCTGTAGGAATCTGAGAGACAAAACTTATGTCACTTTGAGGGAACGCATACGTCATCGTCATGTCAGAGTCACGTCAATGTATGCCCAAGGGTTTGCAGGATACAGAAATTTTAATTTTTCAGGGTTATTCGAAAGTCAATTATTCAGAGGCATATATCTCTCGATATGTAGGAATCTGAAAGACACAACTCATGTCACTATGAGGACATTTACATATCAACTTCATGTCAGAGTCACGACAATGTACGAAACAGTGTTTGAAGGATATAGACATTTTAGTTTTTCGAGATTATTCGAAAGTCAATTTTTAAAAGGCAAATATCTCCCGATCTGTGGGCATCTGCGAGACAAACCTTATGTCACTTTGAGGGAACGCATATGTCAACTTCATGTCAGAGTCTCGTCAATGTATGTCCAAGGGTTTGGGCGATAGAGACATTTTAATTTTTCGAGATTATTTGAAAGTCAATTTTTAAAAGGCAAATATCTTCCGATCTGTAGGCATCTGAGAGACAAACCTTATGTCACTTTGAGGGAACGCATATGTCAACTTCATGTCAGAATCTGGTCAATGTATGTCCAAGGGTTTGGAGGATAGAGACATTTAAATTTTTCGAGATTATTCGAAAGTGAATTATTAAAAGGCATATATCTCCCGATCTGTAGGAATCTGAGAGACAAAACTAATGTCACTTTGAGGGAACATATATGTCAACTTCCTGTCAGATTCACGTCAATGTATGTCCGAGGGTTTGGAGGATAGAGACATTTAAATTATTAGAGATTATTCGAAAGTCAATTTTTGAAAAGGCAAATATCTCCCAATCTGTAGGAATCAGAGAGACAAAACTGATGTCACCTTGAGGGAACATATATGTCAACTTCCTGTCAGAGTCACGTCAATGTATGTCCAAGGGTTTGGAGGATAGAGATATTTAATTTTTCGAGATTATTCGAAAGTCAATTTTTAAAAGGCAAATATCTCCCGATCTGTAGGAATCTGAGAGGCAAAGCTTATGTCACCTTGAGGGAACGTATATGTAAATGTCCTGTCAGAGTCACTTCAATGTATGTCCAAGGTTTTGGAGGATAGAGACATTTTAATTTTACGAGATTATTCGAAATTCAATTTTTAAAAGGCAAATATCTCCCGATCTGTAGGCATCTGAGAGACAAACCTTATGTCACTTTGAGGGAACGCATATGTCAACTTCGTGTCAGAGTCTCCTCAATGTATGTCCAAGGGTTTGGAGTATAGAGATATTTTAATTTTTCGAGATTATTCGAAAGTCAAGTTTTGAAAAGGCAAATATCTCCCGATCTATAGGAACCTTAGAGACAAACCTTATGTCACCTTGAGGGAACGCATATGTGAACTTCATGTCAGAGTCTCGTCAATGTATGTTCAAGGGTTTGGAGTATAGACACATTTTAATTTTTCGAGATTATTCGAAAGTCAATTATTTAAAGGCAAATATCTCCCGATCTGAAGGAATCTGAGAGGGGCAAACTTATGTCACTTTGATGGAACGTATATGTCAACTTGCTGTCAGAGGCACGTCAATGTATGTCCAAGGGTTTGGAGGATAGAGACATTTAAATTTTTAGAGATTATTTGAAAGTCAATTTTTAAAAGGCAAATATCTCCCGATCTGTAGGCATCTGAGACATAAACCTTATGTCACTTTGAGGGAACGCATATGTCAACTTCATGTCAGAATCTCGTCAATGTATGTCCAAGGGTTTGGAGGATAGAGACGTTTTAATTTTTCGAGATTGTTCGAAAGTGAATTATTAGAAGGCAAATATCTCCCGATCTGTAGGAATCTGAGAGACAAAACTAATGTCACTTTGAGGGAACATATATGTCAACTTCCTGTCAGAGTCACGTCAATGTATGTCCAAGGGTTTGGAGGATAGAGACATTTAAATTTTTAGAGATTATTCGAAAGTCAATTTTTAAAAGGCAAATATCTCCCGATCTGTAGGAATCTGAGAGACAAAACTAATGTCACTTTGAGGGAACATATATGTCAACTTCATGTCAGAGTCACGGCAATGTATGTCCAAGGGTTTGGAGGATAGAGACATTTAATTTTTCGAGATTATTCGAAAGTCAATTTTTAAAAGGCAAATATCTCCCGATCTGTAGGAATCTGAGAGACAAAACTTATGTCTCTCTGAGGCAACGTATATGTAAATGTCCTGTCAGAGTCACGTCAATGTATGTCCAAGGGTTTGGAGGATACATAAATTTAAATTTTTAGAGATTATTCGAAAGTCAATTTTTAAAAAGCAAATATCTCCCGATATGTAGGAATCTGAGAGACAAACCTTATGCCACTTTGAGGGAAAGTGTATGTCAACTTCATGTCAGAATCTCGTCAATGTATGTCCAAGGGTTTGGAGGATAGAGACATTTTAATTTTTCGAGATTATTAGAAAGTCAATTATTAAAAGTTTAATATCTCCCGATCTGTAGGAATCTGAGAGACAAAACTTATGTCACTTTGAGGGAACGTATATGTCAACTTCATGTCAGAGTCTCGTCAATGTATGTCCAAGAGTTTGGAGGATAGAGACATTTTAATTTTTCGAGAATATTCGAAAGTCAATTATTGAAAAGGCAAATATCTCCCGATCTGTATTAATATGAGAGACAAAACTTATGTCACTTTGAGGGAACGTATATGTCAACTTCATGTCATAATCACGTCAATGTATGTCGAAGGGTCTGGAGGATAGAGACATTTAAATTTTTAGAGATTATTCGAAAGTCAATTTTTAAAAGGCAAATATCTCCCGATCTGTAGGAATCTGAGAGACAAAACTTATGTCACTTTGAGGGAACGTATATGTCAAATTCCTTTCAGAGTCACGTCAATGTATGTCCAAGGGTTTGGAGGATAAAGACATTTAAATTTTTAGAGATTATTCGAAAGTCAATTTTTAAAAGGCAAATATCTCCCGATTTGTAGGAATCTGAGAGACAAAACTTATGTCACTTTGAGGGAACGTGTATGGCAACTTCCTGTCAGAATCTCGTCAAGGTATGTCCAAGGGTTTGGACTATAGAGACATTTTAATTTTTCGAGATTATTCGAAAGTCAATTTTTAAAAGGCAAGTATGTCCCGATCTGTAGGCATCTGAGAGACAAACCTTATGTCACTTTGAGGGAACGCATATGTCAACTTCATGTCAGAGTCTCGTCAATGTATGTCCAAGGGTTTGGGCGATAGAGACATTTTAATTTTTCGAGATTATTTGAAAGTCAATTTTTAAAAGGCAAATATCTCCCGATCTGTAGGCATCTGAGAGACAAACCTTATGTCGCTTTGAGGGAACGCATATGTCAACTTCATGTCAGAGTCTCGTCAATGTATGTCCAAGGGTTTGGAGTATAGAGACATTTTAATTTTTCGAGATTATTCGAAAGTGAATTATTAAAAGGCAAATATCTCCCGATCTGTAGGAATCTGGTAGACAAAACTAATGTCACTTTCAGGTAACATACGAGGGTCGCTCATTAAGTAATGCCCCACATTTTTTTCCTCAGAACATATTTATTCAAGATGGCTCAAATTTAGTGACAATATAAATCAATGTTTCCTTTACACATACTATTTTTCCACATAGTCCCCATGAACTTGTACGGTTTTACGCCAGCGTGGAACAAGTGCATGCATGCTTTGCCGGTACCAGCTCTTGTCCTGTGCACGTAGCCATGTCCTCACTGCTTGAATTACGCTCTCGTCATCTTCAAACCTTGTTCCGCGGATAGCATCTTTGAGTGGCCCAAAGAGATGGAAGTCGGAGGGTGGATGGGGCAGCACCGTCCAACCCAATTTGGTGATTTCTTCCCGGGTTCTCGGACTTGTGTGAGGGCGTGCATTGTCGTGCAGGAGCAAAATTTCTGCTGGATGCTTGTGAGGCCGAACTCGTCGGAAAAGCTTCTCGAGAGTTTTCAGGGTCCTGATATACGCGTCTGAATTGATGGTCGCACCTCTTGGCATCACATCCACAAGAATGACCCCATCACTGTCCCAAAAGACAGTCATCATGACTTTTCCGGCGGAGGGAGTTGACTTGAATTTCTTCTTTCTCGGTGATAGAGGATGATGCCACTCCATTGACTGCCTTTTTGTCTCCGGCTCAAAGTGGTGTATCCAGGTTTCGTCACCTGTAATGATCCGGGACAGAAAGATCTCTCCCTCAGCATCAAAACGCTCCAAAAATTCAGAAGAAATCATTTTCCTTTGAATCCTGTGGTCTGCTGTGAGACTTCGTGGAACCCATCTTGCGCACACCTTCGAATATGCAAGAGCCCGGATAATTGCAATTACACTTCCATTGCTGACTGAAAGCTGTTGGGCCAATTGTCGAGTTGTGATGCGCCGATCCTCACGAATAATGGCATCCGCGCGGTTCAACATGTCTGGAGTGGTGGCTGTGGCAGGACGCCCAGAGCGCGGCAGATCATGGAGCTCGGTTTCTTCACTTCCTGAAGCTTTAACTCTCTTAGCCCAGCGACCAACGGTGCTCCTATCGACTGCACAGCTTCCATACACAGCACACAAACGTTTATGAATGTTCACCACTGTTTCTTTTTCAGCAACAAAGAATTCAATTACAGCTCGTTCTTTGCAACGAGAGTCGTTCACAGACGCCATATTAACAGTTCACTACAGCTCCGCTATCGGTTGGAATCATTTGAAACTCCGTACACGAACGCGAGAAACATCAAATCTCAAGCATGTAAAAGTGCACTTTTCTAACTTCATTATTGGCTGAGAAAAAAAATGTGGGGCATTACTTAATGAGCGACCCTCGTATATGTGAACTTCCTGTCAGAGTCACGTCAATGTATGTCCAACGGTTTGGAGGATAGAGACATTTAAATTTTTAGAGATTATTCGAAAGTCAATTTTTAAAAGGCAAATATCTCCCGATCTGTAGGAATTTGAGAGACAAAACTTATGTCACTTAGAGGGAACATATATGTCAACTTCCTGTCAGAGTCTCGTCAATGTATGTCCAAGGGTTTGGAGGATAGAGACATTTTCATTTTACGAGATTATTCGAAAGTCAATTTTTAGAAGGCAAATATCTCCCGATCTGTAGGAACCTGAGAGACAAAACTTATGTCACTTTGAGGGAACGTATATGTCAACTTCATGTCAGAGTCTCGTCAATGTATGTCCAAGGGTTTGGGCGATAGAGACATTTAAATTTTTCGAGATTATTTGAAAGTCAATTTTTAAAAGGCAAATATGTCCCGATCTGTAGGCATCTGCGAGACAAACCTTATGTCACTTTGAGGGAACGCATATGTCAACTTCATGTCAGAGTCTCGTCAATGTATGTCCAAGGGTTTGGGCGATAGAGACATTTTAATTTTTCGAGATTATTTGAAAGTCAATTTTTAAAAGGCAAATATCTCCCGATCTGTAGGCATCTGAGAGACAAACCTTATGTCACTTTGAGGGAACGCATATGTCAACTTCATGTCAGAATCTGGTCAATGTATGTCCAAGGGTTTGGAGGATAGAGACATTTTAATTTTTAGAGATTATTCGAAAGTCAATTATTAAAAGGCATATATCTCCCGATCTGTAGGAATCTGAGAGACAAAACTAATGTCACTTTGAGGGAACATATATGTCAACTTACTGTCAGATTCACGTCAATGTATGTCCAAGCTTTTGGAGGATAGAGACATTTAAATTCTTAGAGATTATTCGAAAGTCAATTTTTAAAAGGCAAATATATCCCGATCTGTAGGAATCTGAGAGACAAAACTTATGTCACCTTGAGGGAACGTATATGTAAATGTCCTGTCAGAGTCACGTCAATGTATGTCCAAGGGTTTCGAGGATAGAGACATTTTAATTTTACGAGATTATTCGAAAGTCAATTTTTAAAAGGCAAATATCTCCCGATCTGTAGGCATCTAAGAGACAAACCTTATGTCACTTTGAGGGAACGCATTTGTCAACTTCATGTCAGTGTCTCGTCAAAGTATGTCCAAGGGTTTGGAGGATAGAGACATTTTAATTTTTCGAGATTATTCGAAAGTCAATTTTTAAAAGGCAAATATCTCCCGATCTGTAGGCATCTGAGAGACAAACATTATGTCACTTTGAGGGAACGCATATGTCAACTTCATGTCAGAGTCTCGTCAATGTATGTCCAAGAGTTTGGAGGATAGAGACATTTTAATTTTTCGAGATTATTCGAAAGTCAATTTTTGAAAAGGCAAATATCTCCCGATCTGTATTAATATGAGAGACAAAACTTATGTCACTTTGAGGGAACATATATGTCAACTTCATGTCATAATCACGTCAATGTATGTCGAAGGGTCTGGAGGATAGAGACATTTAAATTTTTAGAGATTATTCGAAAGTCAATTTTTAAAAGGCAAATATCTCCCGATCTGTAGGAATCTGAGAGACAAAACTTATGTCACTTTGAGGGAATGTATATGTCAAATTCCTTTCAGAGTCACGTCAATGTATGTCCAAAGGTTTGGAGGATAGAGACATTTAAATTTTTAGAGATTATTCGAAAGTCAATTTTTAAAAGGCAAATATCTCCCGATTTGTAGGAATCTGAGAGACAAACCTTATGTCACTTTGAGGGAACGTATATGGTAACTTCCTGTCAGAATCTCGTCTAGGTATGTCCAAGGGTTTGGACTATAGAGACATTTTAATCTTTCGAGATTATTCGAAAGTCAATTATTAAAAGGCAAATATGTCCCGATCTGTAGGCATCTGAGAGACAAACATTATGTCACTTTGAGGGAACGCGTATGTCAACTTCATGTCAGAGTCTCGTCAATGCATGTCCAAGGGTTTGGGCGATAGAGACATTTTAATTTTTCGAGATTATTTGAAAGTCAATTTTTAAAAGGCAAATATCTCCCGATCTGTAGGCATCTGAGAGACAAACCTTATGTCGCTTTGAGGGAACGCATATGTCAACTTCATGTCAGAGTCTCGTCAATGTATGTCCAAGGGTTTGGAGTATAGAGACATTTTAATTTTTCGAGATTATTCGAAAGTGAATTATTAAAAGGCAAATATCTCCCGATCTGTAGGAATCTGAGAGACAAAAGTAATGTCACTTTGAGGTAACATATATGTCAACTTCCTGTCAGAGTCACGTCAATGTATGTCCAAGGGTTTGGAGGATAGAGACATTTAAATTTTTAGAGATTATTCGAAAGTCAATTTTCAAAGGCAAATATCTCCCGATCTGTAGGAATTTGAGAGACAAAACTTATGTCACTTTGAGAGAACATATATGTTAACTTCCTGTCAGAGTCACGTCAATGTATGTCCAAGGGTTTGGAGGATAGAGACATTTAATTTTTAGAGATTATTCGAAAGTCAATTTTTAAAAGGCAAATATCTCCCGAACTGTAGGAATCTGAGAGACAAAACTTATGTCACTTTGAGGGAACGTATATGTAAATGTCCTTTCAGAGTCACGTCAATGTATGTCCAAGGGTTTGGAGGATAGAGACATTTTCATTTTACGAGATTATTCGAAAGTCAATTTTTAGAAGGCAAATATCTCCCGATCTGTAGGTACCTGAGAGACAAAACTTATGACACTTTGAGGGAACGTTTATGTCAACTTCATGTCAGAGTCTCGTCAATATATGTCCAAGGGTTTGCGCGATAGAGACATTTAAATTTTTCGATATTATTTAAAGTCAATTATTAAAAGGCAAATATGTCCCGATCTGTAGGCATCTGCGAGACAAACCTTATGTCACTTTGAGGGAACGCATATGTCAACTTCATGTCAGAGTCTCGTCAATGTATGTCCAAGGGTTTGGGCGATAGAGACATTTTAATTTTTCGAGATTATTTGAAAGTCAATTTTTAAAAGGCAAATATCTTCCGATCTGTAGGCATCTAAGAGACAAACCTTATGTCACTTTGAGGGAACGCATATGTCAACTTCATGTCAGAATCTGGTAAATGTATGTCCAAGGGTTTGGAGGATAGAGACATTTAAATTTTTCGAGATTATTCGAAAGTGAATTATTAAAAGGCATATATCTCCCGATCTGTAGGAATCTGAGAGACAAAACTAATGTCACTTTGAGGGAACATATATGTCAACTTCGTGTCAGATTCACGTCAATGTATGTCCGAGGGTTTGGAGGATAGAGACATTTAAATTATTAGAGATTATTCGAAAGTCAATTTTTAAAAGGCAAATATCTCCCGATCTGTTGGAATCTGAGAGACAAAACTTATGTTACTTTGAGGGAACATATATGTCAACTTCCTGTCAGAGTCACGTCAATGTATGTCCAAGGGTTTGGAGGATAGAGATATTTAATTTTTCGAGATTATTCGAAAGTCAATTTTTAAAAGGCAAATATCTCCCGATCTGTAGGAATCTGAGAGGCAAAGCCTATGTCACCTTGAGGGAACGTATATGTAAATGTCCTGTCAGAGTCACTTCAATGTATGTCCAAGGGTTTGGAGGATAGAGACATTTTAATTTTACGAGATTATTCGAAAGTCAATTTTTTAAAGGCAAATATCTCCCGATCTGTAGGCATCTGAGAGACAAACCTTATGTCACTTTGAGGGAACGCATATGTCAACTTCGTGTCAGAGTCTCGTCAATGTATGTCCAAGGGTTTGGAGTATAGAGATATTTTAATTTTTCGAGATTATTCGAAAGTCAAGTTTTGAAAAGGCAAATATCTCCCGATCTATAGGAACCTTAGAGACAAACCTTATGTCACCTTGAGGGAACGCATATGTCAACTTCATGTCAGAGTCTCGTCAATGTATGTTCAAGGGTTTGGAGGATAGACACATTTTAATTTTTCGAGATTATTCGAAAGTCAATTATTTAAAGGCAAATATCTCCCGATCTGAAGGAATCTGAGAGGGGCAAACTTATGTCACTTTGATGGAACGTATATGTCAACTTGCTGTCAGAGGCACGTCAATGTATGTCCAAGGGTTTGGAGGATAGAGACATTTAAATTTTTAGAGATTATTTGAAAGTCAATTTTTAAAAGGCAAATATCTCCCGATCTGTAGGCATCTGAGAGACAAACCTTATGTCACTTTGAGGGAACGCATATATCAACTTCATGTCAGAGTCTCGTCAATGTATGTCCAAGGGTTTGGAGGATAGAGACATTTTAATTTTTCGAGATTATTCGAAAGTGAATTATTAAAAGGCATATATCTCCCGATCTGTACTAATCTGAAAGACAAAACGTATGTCACTTTGAGGGAACGAAAATATCAACTTCATGTCAGAGTCTCGTCAATATGTGTGCAAGGGTTTGGAGGATAGAGACATTTTAATTTTTCGTGATTATTCGAAAGTCAATTTTTGAAAAGGCAAATATCTCCCGATCTGTAGGAATCTGAGAGACAAAACATATGTCACTTTGAGGCAACGTATATGACAACTTCATGTCACAGTCACGTCAATGTATGTCCAAGGGTTTGGAGGATAGAGACTATTAAAATTTTAGAGATTATTCGAAAGTCAATTCTTAAAAGGCAAATATCTCCCGATCTGTAGGAATCTGAGAGACAAACCTTATGTCACTTTGAGGGAACGCATATGTCAACTTCATGTCAGAGTCTCGTCAATGTATGTTCAAGGGTTTGGAGGATAGAGACATTTTAATTTTTCGAGATTATTCGAAAGTCAATTTTTAAAAAGCAAATATCTCCCGATCTGTAGGAATCTGAGAGACAAAACTTATGTCACTTTGAGGGAACGTATATGTCAACTTGCAGTCAGAGGCACGTCAATGTATGTCAAAGGGTTTGGATAATAGAGACATTTAAATTTTTAGAGATTATTGTGAAAGTCAATTTTTAAAAGGCATATATCTCCCGATCTGTAGGAATCTGAGAGACAAAACTTATGTCACTTTGAGGGAACGTATATGTCAACTTCCTGTCAGAGTCACGGCCACGTATGTCCAAGGGTTTGGAGGATAGAGACATTTAAAGTTTTAGAGATTATTCGAAAGTCAATTTTTGAATAGGCAAATATCTCCCAATCTGTAGGAATCAGAGAGACAAAACTTATGTCACCTTGAGGGAACGTATATGTCAACTAGATGTCAGAATCTCGTCAATGTATGTCCAAGGGTTTGGACGATAGAGATATTTTAATTTTTCGAGATTATTCGAAAGTCAATTTCTAAAAGGCAAATATCTCCCGATCTGTAGGCATGTGAGAGACAAACCTTATGCCACTTTGGGGGAACGCATATGTCAACTTCCTGTCAGAGTCACGTCAATGTATGTCCAAGGGTTTGGAGGATAGAGACATTTTAATTTTTCGAGATTATTCGAAAGTGAATTATTAAAAGGCATATATCTCCCGATCTGTAGGAATCTGAGAGACATAACTAATGTCACTTTGAGGGAACATATATGTCAACTTCCTGTCAGAGTCACGTCAATGTATGTCCAAGGGTTTGGAGGATAGAGGCATTTAATTTTTCGAGATTATTCGTAAGTCAATTTTTAAAAGGCAAAGATCTCCCGATCTATAGGAATCTGAGAGGCAAAACTTATGTCACCTTGAGGGAACGTATATGTAAATGTCCTGTCAGAGTCTCGTCGATGTATGTCCAAGGGTTTGGGCGATAGAGACATTTTAATTCTTCGAGATTATTTGAAAGTCAATTTTTAAAAGGCAAATATCTCCCGATCTGTAGGCATCTGAGAGACAAACCTTATGTCGCTTTGAGGGAACGCATATGTCAACTTCATGTCAGAGTCTCGTCAATGTATGTCCAAGGGTTTGGAGTATAGAGACATTTTAATTTTTCGAGATTATTCGAAAGTGAATTATTAAATGGCAAATATCTCCCGATCTGTAGGAATCTGAGAGACAAAACTAATGTCACTTTGAGGGAACATATATGTCAACTTCCTGTCAGAGTCACGTCAATGTATGTCCAAGGGTTTGGAGGATAGAGACATTTAAATTTTTAGAGATTATTCGAAAGTCAATTTTTAAAAGGCAAATATCTCCCGGTCTGTAGGAATTTGAGAGACAAAACTTATGTCACTTTGAGGGAACATATATGTTAACTTCCTGTCAGAGTCACGTCAATGTATGTCCAAGGGTTTGGAGGATAGAGACATTTAATTTTTAGAGATTATTCGAAAGTCAATTTTTAAAAGGCAAATATCTCCCGAACTGTAGGAATCTGAGAGACAAACCTGATGTCACATTGAGGGAACGTATATGTCAACTACATGTCAGAATCTCGTCAATGTATGTCCAAGGGTTTGGACGATAGAGATATTTTAATTTTTCGAGATTATTCGAAAGTCAATTTTTAAAAGGCAAATATCTCCCGATCTGTAGGCATCTGAGAGACAAACCTTATGTCACTTTGAGGGAACGCATATGTCAACTTGATGTCAGAGTCTCGTCAATGTATGTTCAAGGGTTTGGAGGATAGAGACATTTTAATTTTTCGAGTTTATTCGAAAGTCAATTTTTAAAAGGCAAATATCTCCCGATCTGTAGGAATCTGAGAGACAAAACTTATGTGACTTTGAGGGAACGTATATGTCAACTTGCAGTCAGAGGCACGTCAATGTATGTCAAAGGGTTTGGAGGATAGAGACATTTAAATTTTTAGAGATTATTGTGAAAGTCAATTTTTAAAAGGCATATATCTCCCGATCTGTAGGAATCTGAGAGACAAAACTTATGTCACTTTGAGGGAACGTATATGTCAACTTCTTGTCAGAGTCACGTCAACGTATGTCCAAGGGTTTGGAGGATAGAGACATTTAAAATTTTAGAGATTATTCGAAAGTCAATTTTTGAAAAGGCAAATATCTCCCAATCTGTAGGAATCAGAGAGACAAAACTGATGTCACCTTGAGGGAACGTATATGTCAACTAGATGTCAGAATCTCGTCAATGTATGTCCACGGGTTTGGACGATAAAGATATTTTAATTTTTCGAGATTATTCGAAAGTCAATTTCTAAAAGGCAAATATCTCCCGATCTGTAGGCATGTGAGAGACAAACCTTATGTCACATTGAGGGAACGCATACGTCAACTTCATGTCAGAGTCTCGTCAATGTATGTTCAAGGGTTTGGAGGATAGAGACATTTCAATTTTTCGAGATTATTCGAAAGTCAATTTTTAAAAGGCAAATATCTCCCGACCTGTAGGAATCTGAGAGACAAAACTAATGTCACTTTGAGGGAACGTATATGTCAACTTGCTGTCAGAGGCACGTCAATGTATGTCCAAGGGTTTGGAGGATAGAGACATTTAAATTTTTAGAGATTATTCGAAAGTCAATTTTTGAAAAGGCAAATATCTTCCGATCAATAGGAATCTAAGAGACAAAACTTATGTCACTTTGAGGGAACGTATATGTCAACTTCATGTGAGAATCTCGTCAATGTATGTCCAAGGGTTTGGACGATAGAGACATTTTAATTTTTCGAGATTATTCGAAAGTCAATTTTTAAAAGGCAAATATCTCCCGATCTGTAGGCATCTGAGAGACAACCCTTATGCCGCTTTGAGGGAACGCATATGTCAACTTCATGTCAGAGTCTCGTCAATGTATGTCCAAGGGTTTGGAGGATAGAGACATTTTAATTTTTCGAGATTATTCGAAAGTCAATTTTTGAAAAGGCAAATATCTCCCGATCTGTATTAATCTGAGAGTCAAAACTTATGTCACTTTGAGGGAACGTATATGTCAACTTCATGTCATAGTCACGTCAATGTATTTCGAAGGGTTTGGAGGAGAGAGACATTTAAATTTTTAGAGATTATTCGAAAGTCAATTTTTAAAAGGCAAATATCTCCCGATCTGTAGGCATCTGAGAGACAAACCTTATGTCACTTTGAGGGAACGCATATGTCAACTTCATGTCAGAGTCTCGTCGATGTATGTCCAAGGGTTTGGGCGATAGAGACATTTTAATTTTTCGAGATTATTTGAAAGTCAATTTTTAAAAGGCAAATATCTCCCGATCTGTAGGCATCTGAGAGACAAACCTTATGTCGCTTTGAGGGAACGCATATGTCAACTTCATGTCAGAGTCTCGTCAATGTATGTCCAAGGGTTTGGAGTATAGAGACATTTTAATTTTTCGAGATTATTCGAAAGTGAATTATTAGATGGCAAATATCTCCCGATCTGTAGGAATCTGAGAGACAAAACTAATGTCACTTTGAGGTAACATGTATGTCAACTTCCTGTCAGAGTCACGTCAATGTATGTCCAAGGGTTTGGAGGATAGAGACTATTAAAATTTTAGAGATTATTCGAAAGTCAATTATTAAAAGGCAAATATCTCCCGATCTGTAGGAATCTGAGAGACAAAACTTATGTCACTTTGTGGGAACGTATATGTCAACTTCATGTCAGAATCTCGTCAATGTATGTCCGAGGGTTTGGACGATAGAGACATTTAAATTTTTAGAGATTATTCGAAAGTCAATTTTTAAAAGGCAAATATCTCCCGATCTGTAGGAATCTGAGAGACAAACCTTATGTCACTTTGAGGGAACGCATATGTCAACTTCATGTCAGAGTCTCGTCAATGTATGTTCAAGGGTTTGGAGGATAGAGACATTTTAATTTTTCGAGATTATTCGAAAGTCAATTTTTAAAAGGCAAATATCTCCCGATCTGTAGGAATCTGAGAGACAAAACTTATGTCACTTTGAGGGAACGTATATGTCAACTTGCAGTCAGAGGCACGTCAATGTATGTCAAAGGGTTTGGAGGATAGAGACATTTAAATTTTTAGAGATTATTGTGAAAGTCAATTTTTAAAAGGCATATATCTCCCGATCTGTAGGAATCTGAGAGACAAAACTTATGTCACTTTGAGGGAACGTATATGTCAACTTCCTGTCAGAGTCACGGCCACGTATGTCCAAGGGTTTGGAGGATAGAGACTTTTAAATTTTTAGAGATTATTCGAAAGTCAATTTTTGAAAAAGCAAATATCTCCCAATCTGTAGGAATCAGAGAGACAAAACTTATGTCACCTTGAGGGAACGTATATGTCAACTAGACGTCAGAATCTCGTCAATGTATGTCCAAGGGTTTGGACGATAGAGATATTTTAATTTTTCGAGATTATTCGAAAGTCAATTTCTAAAAGGCAAATATCTCCCGATCTGTAGGCATGTGAGAGACAAACCTTATGCCACTTTGGGGGAACGCATATGTCAACTTCCTGTCAGAGTCACGTCAATGTATGTCCAAGGGTTTGGAGGATAGAGACACTTTAATTTTTCGAGATTATTCGAAAGTGAATTATTAAAAGGCATATATCTCCCGATCTGTAGGAATCTGAGAGACATAACTAATGTCACTTTGAGGGAACATATATGTCAACTTCCTGTCAGAGTCACGTCAATGTATGTCCAAGGGTTTGGAGGATAGAGGCATTTAATTTTTCGAGATTATTCGTAAGTCAATTTTTAAAAGGCAAAGATCTCCCGATCTATAGGAATCTGAGAGGCAAAACTTATGTCACCTTGAGGGAACGTATATGTAAATGTCCTGTCAGAGTCTCGTCGATGTATGTCCAAGGGTTTGGGCGATAGAGACATTTAAATTCTTCGAGATTATTTGAAAGTCAATTTTTAAAAGGCAAATATCTCCCGATCTGTAGGCATCTGAGAGACAAACCTTATGTCGCTTTGAGGGAACGCATATGTCAACTTCATGTCAGAGTCTCGTCAATGTATGTCCAAGGGTTTGGAGTATAGAGACATTTTAATTTTTCGAGATTATTCGAAAGTGAATTATTAAATGGCAAATATCTCCCGATCTGTAGGAATCTGAGAGACAAAACTAATGTCACTTTGAGGGAACATATATGTCAACTTCCTGTCAGAGTCACGTCAATGTATGTCCAAGGGTTTGGAGGATAGAGACATTTAATTTTTAGAGATTATTCGAAAGTCAATTTTTAAAAGGCAAATATCTCCCGAACTGTAGGAATCTGAGAGACAAACCTGATGTCACTTTGAGGGAACGTATATGTCAACTACATGTCAGAATCTCGTCAATGTATGTCCAAGGGTTTGGACGATAAAGATATTTTAATTTTTCGAGATTATTCGAAAGTCAATATCTAAAAGGCAAATATCTCCCGATCTGTAGGCATCTGAGAGACAAACCTTATGTCACTTTGAGGGAACGCATATGTCAACTTGATGTCAGAGTCTCATCAATGTATGTTCAAGGGTTTGGAGGATAGAGACATTTTAATTTTTCGAGATTATTCGAAAGTCAATTTTTAAAAGGCAAATATCTCCCGATCTGTAGGAATCTGAGAGACAAAACTTATGTCACTTTGAGGGAACGTATATGTCAACTTGCAGTCAGAGGCACGTCAATGTATGTCAACGGGTTTGGAGGATAGAGACATTTAAATTTTTAGAGATTATTGTGAAAGTCAATTTTTAAAAGGCATATATCTCCCGATCTGTAGGAATCTGAGAGACAAAACTTATGTCACTTTGAGGGAACGTATATGTCAACTTCTTGTCAGAGTCACGTCAACGTATGTCCAAGGGTTTGGAGGATAGAGACATTTAAAATTTTAGAGATTATTCGAAAGTCAATTTTTGAAAAGGCAAATATCTCCCAATCTGTAGGAATCAGAGAGACAAAACTTATGTCACCTTGAGGGAACGTATATGTCAACTAGATGTCAGAATCTCGTCAATGTATGTCAACGGGTTTGGACGATAAAGATATTTTAATTTTTCGAGATTATTCGAAAGTCAATTTCTAAAAGGCAAATATCTCCCGATCTGTAGGCATGTGAGAGACAAACCTTATGTCACATTGAGGGAACGCATACGTCAACTTCATGTCAGAGTCTCGTCAATGTATGTTCAAGGGTTTGGAGGATAGAGACATTTCAATTTTTCGAGATTATTCGAAAGTCAATTTTTAAAAGGCAAATATCTCCCGATCTGTAGGAATCTGAGAGACAAAACTAATGTCACTTTGAGGGAACGTATATGTCAACTTGCTGTCAGAGGCACGTCAATGTATGTACAAGGGTTTGGAGGATAGAGACATTTAAATTTTTAGAGATTATTCGAAAGTCAATTTTTGAAAAGGCAAATATCTCCCGATCAATAGGAATCTAAGAGACAAAACTTATGTCACTTTGAGGGAACGTATATGTCAACTTCATGTGAGAATCTCGTCAATGTATGTCCAAGGGTTTGGACGATAGAGACATTTTAATTTTTCGAGATTATTCGAAAGTCAATTTTTAAAAGGCAAATATCTCCCGATCTGTAGGCATCTGAGAGACAACCCTTATGCCGCTTTGAGGGAACGCATATGTCAACTTCATGTCAGAGTCTCGTCAATGTATGTCCAAGGGTTTGGAGGATAGAGACATTTTAATTTTTCGAGATTATTCGAAAGTCAATTTTTGAAAAGGCAAATATCTCCCGATCTGTATTAATCTGAGAGTCAAAACTTATGTCACTTTGAGGGAACGTATATGTCAACTTCATGTCATAGTCACGTCAATGTATTTCGAAGGGTTTGGAGGATAGAGACATTTAAATTTTTAGAGATTATTCGAAAGTCAATTTTTAAAAGGCAAATATCTCCCGATCTGTAGGCATCTGAGAGACAAACCTTATGTCACTTTGAGGGAACGCATATGTCAACTTCATGTCAGAGTCTCGTCGATGTATGTCCAAGGGTTTGGGCGATAGAGACATTTTAATTTTTCGAGATTATTTGAAAGTCAATTTTTAAAAGGCAAATATCTCCCGATCTGTAGGCATCTGAGAGACAAACCTTATGTCGCTTTGAGGGAACGCATATGTCAACTTCATGTCAGAGTCTCGTCAATGTATGTCCAAGGGTTTGGAGTATAGAGACATTTTAATTTTTCGAGATTATTCGAAAGTGAATTATTAAATGGCAAATATCTCCCGATCTGTAGGAATCTGAGAGACAAAACTAATGTCACTTTGAGGGAACATATATGTCAACTTCCTGTCAGAGTCACGTCAATGTATGTCCAAGGGTTTGGAGGATAGAGACATTTAAATTATTAGAGATTATTCGAAAGTCAATTTTTAAAAGGCAAATATCTCCCGGTCTGTAGGAATTTGAGAGACAAAACTTATGTCACTTTGAGGGAACATATATGTTAACTTCCTGTCAGAGTCACGTCAATGTATGTCCAAGGGTTTGGAGGATAGAGACATTTAATTTTTAGAGATTATTCGAAAGTCAATTTTTAAAAGGCAAATATCTCCCGAACTGTAGGAATCTGAGAGACAAACCTGATGTCACTTTGAGGGAACGTATATGTCAACTACATGTCAGAATCTCGTCAATGTATGTCCAAGGGTTTGGACGATAAAGATATTTTAATTTTTCGAGATTATTCGAAAGTCAATATCTAAAAGGCAAATATCTCCCGATCTGTAGGCATCTGAGAGACAAACCTTATGTCACTTTGAGGGAACGCATATGTCAACTTGATGTCAGAGTCTCATCAATGTATGTTCAAGGGTTTGGAGGATAGAGACATTTTAATTTTTCGAGATTATTCGAAAGTCAATTTTTAAAAGGCAAATATCTCCCGATCTGTAGGAATCTGAGAGACAAAACTTATGTCACTTTGAGGGAACGTATATGTCAACTTGCAGTCAGAGGCACGTCAATGTATGTCAACGGGTTTGGAGGATAGAGACATTTAAATTTTTAGAGATTATTGTGAAAGTCAATTTTTAAAAGGCATATATCTCCCGATCTGTAGGAATCTGAGAGACAAAACTTATGTCACTTTGAGGGAACGTATATGTCAACTTCTTGTCAGAGTCACGTCAACGTATGTCCAAGGGTTTGGAGGATAGAGACATTTAAAATTTTAGAGATTATTCGAAAGTCAATTTTTGAAAAGGCAAATATCTCCCAATCTGTAGGAATCAGAGAGACAAAACTTATGTCACCTTGAGGGAACGTATATGTCAACTAGATGTCAGAATCTCGTCAATGTATGTCAACGGGTTTGGACGATAAAGATATTTTAATTTTTCGAGATTATTCGAAAGTCAATTTCTAAAAGGCAAATATCTCCCGATCTGTAGGCATGTGAGAGACAAACCTTATGTCACATTGAGGGAACGCATACGTCAACTTCATGTCAGAGTCTCGTCAATGTATGTTTAAGGGTTTGGAGGATAGAGACATTTCAATTTTTCGAGATTATTCGAAAGTCAATTTTTAAAAGGCAAATATCTCCCGATCTGTAGGAATCTGAGAGACAAAACTAATGTCACTTTGAGGGAACGTATATGTCAACTTGCTGTCAGAGGCACGTCAATGTATGTACAAGGGTTTGGAGGATAGAGACATTTAAATTTTTAGAGATTATTCGAAAGTCAATTTTTGAAAAGGCAAATATCTCCCGATCAATAGGAATCTAAGAGACAAAACTTATGTCACTTTGAGGGAACGTATATGTCAACTTCATGTGAGAATCTCGTCAATGTATGTCCAAGGGTTTGGACGATAGAGACATTTTAATTTTTCGAGATTATTCGAAAGTCAATTTTTAAAAGGCAAATATCTCCCGATCTGTAGGCATCTGAGAGACAACCCTTATGCCGCTTTGAGGGAACGCATATGTCAACTTCATGTCAGAGTCTCGTCAATGTATGTCCAAGGGTTTGGAGGATAGAGACATTTTAATTTTTCGAGATTATTCGAAAGTCAATTTTTGAAAAGGCAAATATCTCCCGATCTGTATTAATCTGAGAGTCAAAACTTATGTCACTTTGAGGGAACGTATATGTCAACTTCATGTCATAGTCACGTCAATGTATTTCGAAGGGTTTGGAGGATAGAGACATTTAAATTTTTAGAGATTATTCGAAAGTCAATTTTTAAAAGGCAAATATCTCCCGATCTGTAGGCATCTGAGAGACAAACCTTATGTCACTTTGAGGGAACGCATATGTCAACTTCATGTCAGAGTCTCGTCGATGTATGTCCAAGGGTTTGGGCGATAGAGACATTTTAATTTTTCGAGATTATTTGAAAGTCAATTTTTAAAAGGCAAATATCTCCCGATCTGTAGGCATCTGAGAGACAAACCTTATGTCGCTTTGAGGGAACGCATATGTCAACTTCATGTCAGAGTCTCGTCGATGTATGTCCAAGGGTTTGGGCGATAGAGACATTTTAATTTTTCGAGATTATTTGAAAGTCAATTTTTAAAAGGCAAATATCTCCCGATCTGTAGGAATCTGAGAGACAAAACTAATGTCACTTTGAGGTAACATGTATGTCAACTTCCTGTCAGAGTCACGTCAATGTATGTCCAAGGGTTTGGAGGATAGAGACATTTAAATTTTTAGAGATTATTCGAAAGTCAATTTTTAAAAGGCAAATATCTCCCGGTCTGTAGGAATTTGAGAGACAAAACTTATGTCACTTTGAGGGAACATATATGTTAACTTCCTGTCAGAGTCACGTCAATGTATGTCCAAGGGTTTGGAGGATAGAGACATTTAATTTTTAGAGATTATTCGAAAGTCAATTTTTAAAAGGCAAATATCTCCCGAACTGTAGGAATCTCAGAGACAAAACTTATGTCACTTTGAGGGAACGTATATGTAAATGTCCTGTCAGAGTCACGTCAATGTATGTCCAAGGGTTTGGAGGATAGAGACATTTTCATTTTACGAGATTATTCGAAAGTAAATTTTAGAAGGCAAATATCTCCCGATCTGTAGGAACCTGAGAGACATAACTTATGTCACTTTGAGGGAAAGTATGTGTCAACTTCATGTCAGAGTCTCGTCAATGTATGTCCAAGGGTGTGGGCGATAGAGACATTTAAATTTTTCGAGATTATTTGAAAGTCAATTTTTAAAAGGCAAATATGTCCCGATCTGTAGGCATCTGCGAGACAAACCTTATGTTACTTTGAGGGAACGCATATGTCAACTTCATGTTAGAGTCTCGTCAATGTATGTCCAAGGGTTTGGACGATAGAGATATTTTAATTTTTCGAGATTATTCGAAAGTCAATTTCTAAAAGGCAAATATCTCCCGATCTGTAGGCATGTGAGAGACAAACCTTATGCCACTTTGGGGGAACGCATATGTCAACTTCCTGTCAGAGTCACGTCAATGTATGTCCAAGGGTTTGGAGGATAGAGACATTTTAATTTTTCGAGATTATTCGAAAGTGAATTATTAAAAGGCATATATCTCCCGATCTGTAGGAATCTGAGAGACATAACTAATGTCACTTTGAGGGAACATATATGTCAACTTCCTGTCAGAGTCACGTCAATGTATGTCCAAGGGTTTGGAGGATAGAGGCATTTAATTTTTCGAGATTATTCGTAAGTCAATTTTTAAAAGGCAAAGATCTCCCGATCTATAGGAATCTGAGAGGCAAAACTTATGTCACCTTGAGGGAACGTATATGTAAATGTCCTGTCAGAGTCTCGTCGATGTATGTCCAAGGGTTTGGGCGATAGAGACATTTTAATTCTTCGAGATTATTTGAAAGTCAATTTTTAAAAGGCAAATATCTCCCGATCTGTAGGCATCTGAGAGACAAACCTTATGTCGCTTTGAGGGAACGCATATGTCAACTTCATGTCAGAGTCTCGTCAATGTATGTCCAAGGGTTTGGAGTATAGAGACATTTTAATTTTTCGAGATTATTCGAAAGTGAATTATTAAATGGCAAATATCTCCCGATCTGTAGGAATCTGAGAGACAAAACTAATGTCACTTTGAGGGAACATATATGTCAACTACCTGTCAGAGTCACGTCAATGTATGTCCAAGGGTTTGGAGGATAGAGACATTTAAATTTTTAGAGATTATTCGAAAGTCAATTTTTAAAAGGCAAATATCTCCCGGTCTGTAGGAATTTGAGAGACAAAAGTTATGTCACTTTGAGGGAACATATATGTTAACTTCCTGTCAGAGTCACGTCAATGTATGTCTAAGGGTTTGGAGGATAGAGACATTTAATATTTAGAGATTATTCGAAAGTCAATTTTTAAAAGGCAAATATCTCCCGAACTGTAGGAATCTGAGAGACAAACCTGATGTCACTTTGAGGGAACGTATATGTCAACTACATGTCAGAATCTCGTCAATGTATGTCCAAGGGTTTGGACGATAGAGATATTTTAATTTTTCGAGATTATTCGAAAGTCAATTTTTAAAAGGCAAATATCTCCCGATCTGTAGGCATCTGAGAGACAAACCTTATGTCACTTTGAGGGAACGCATATGTCAACTTGATGTCAGAGTCTCGTCAATGTATGTTCAAGGGTTTGGAGGATAGAGACATTTTAATTTTTCGACATTATTCGAAAGTCAATTTTTAAAAGGCAAATATCTCCCGATCTGTAGGAATCTGAGAGACAAAACTTATGTCACTTTGAGGGAACGTATATGTCAACTTGCAGTCAGAGGCACGTCAATGTATGTCAAAGGGTTTGGAGGATAGAGACATTTAAATTTCTAGAGATTATTGTGAAAGTCAATTTTTAAAAGGCATATATCTCCCGATCTGTAGGAATCTGAGAGACAAAACTTATGTCACTTTGAGGGAACGTATATGTCAACTTCTTGTCAGAGTCACGTCAACGTATGTCCAAGGGTTTGGAGGATAGAGACATTTAAAATTTTAGAGATTATTCGAAAGTCAATTTTTGAAAAGGCAAATATCTCCCAATCTGTAGGAATCAGAGAGACAAAACTTATGTCACCTTGAGGGAACGTATATGTCAACTAGATGTCAGAATCTCGTCAATGTATGTCCACGGGTTTGGACGATAAAGATATTTTAATTTTTCGAGATTATTCGAAAGTCAATTTCTAAAAGGCAAATATCTCCCGATCTGTAGGCATGTGAGAGACAAACCTTATGTCACATTGAGGGAACGCATACGTCAACTTCATGTCAGAGTCTCGTCAATGTATGTTCAAGGGTTTGGAGGATAGAGACATTTCAATTTTTCGAGATTATTCGAAAGTCAATTTTTAAAAGGCAAATATCTCCCGAACTGTATTAATCTCAGAGACAAAACTTATGTCACTTTGAGGGAACGTATATGTAAATGTCCTGTCAGAGTCACGTCAATGTATGTCCAAGGGTTTGGAGGATAGAGACATTTTCATTTTACGAGATTATTCGAAAGTCAATTTTAGAAGGCAAATATCTCCCGATCTGTAGGAACCTGAGAGACAAAACTTATGTCACTTTGAGGGAAAGTATGTGTCAACTTCATGTCAGAGTCTCGTCAATGTATGTCCAAGGGTGTGGGCGATAGAGACATTTAAATTTTTCGAGATTATTTGAAAGTCAATTTTTAAAAGGCAAATATGTCCCGATCTGTAGGCATCTGCGAGACAAACCTTATGTTACTTTGAGGGAACGCATATGTCAACTTCATGTTAGAGTCTCGTCAATGTATGTCCAAGGGTTTGGGCGATAGAGACATTTTAATTTTTCGAGATTATTTGAAAGTCAATTTTTAAAAGGCAAATATCTCCCGATCTGTAGGTATCTGAGAGACAAACCTTATGTCACTTTGAGGGAAAGCATATGTCAACTTCCTGTCAGAGTCACGTCAATGTATGTCCAAGGGTTTGGAGGATAGAGACATTTTAATTTTTCGAGATTATTCGAAAGTGAATTATTAAAAGGCATATATCTCCCGATCTGTAGGAATCTGAGAGACATAACTAATGTCACTTTGAGGGAACATATATGTCAACTTCCTGTCAGAGTCACGTCAATGTATGTCCAAGGGTTTGGAGGATAGAGACATTTAATTTTTCGAGATTATTCGTAAGTCAATTTTTAAAAGGCAAATATCTCCCGATCTGTAGGAATCTGAGAGACAAAACTTATGTCACTTTGAGGGAACGTATATGTCAACTTGCAGTCAGAGGCACGTCAATGTATGTCAAAGGGTTTGGAGGATAGAGACATTTAAATTTCTAGAGATTATTGTGAAAGTCAATTTTTAAAAGGCATATATCTCCCGATCTGTAGGAATCTGAGAGACAAAACTTATGTCACTTTGAGGGAACGTATATGTCAACTTCTTGTCAGAGTCACGTCAACGTATGTCCAAGGGTTTGGAGGATAGAGACATTTAAAATTTTAGAGATTATTCGAAAGTCAATTTTTGAAAAGGCAAATATCTCCCAATCTGTAGGAATCAGAGAGACAAAACTTATGTCACCTTGAGGGAACGTATATGTCAACTAGATGTCAGAATCTCGTCAATGTATGTCCACGGGTTTGGACGATAAAGATATTTTAATTTTTCGAGATTATTCGAAAGTCAATTTCTAAAAGGCAAATATCTCCCGATCTGTAGGCATGTGAGAGACAAACCTTATGTCACATTGAGGGAACGCATACGTCAACTTCATGTCAGAGTCTCGTCAATGTATGTTCAAGGGTTTGGAGGATAGAGACATTTCAATTTTTCGAGATTATTCGAAAGTCAATTTTTAAAAGGCAAATATCTCCCGAACTGTATTAATCTCAGAGACAAAACTTATGTCACTTTGAGGGAACGTATATGTAAATGTCCTGTCAGAGTCACGTCAATGTATGTCCAAGGGTTTGGAGGATAGAGACATTTTCATTTTACGAGATTATTCGAAAGTCAATTTTAGAAGGCAAATATCTCCCGATCTGTAGGAACCTGAGAGACAAAACTTATGTCACTTTGAGGGAAAGTATGTGTCAACTTCATGTCAGAGTCTCGTCAATGTATGTCCAAGGGTGTGGGCGATAGAGACATTTAAATTTTTCGAGATTATTTGAAAGTCAATTTTTAAAAGGCAAATATGTCCCGATCTGTAGGCATCTGCGAGACAAACCTTATGTTACTTTGAGGGAACGCATATGTCAACTTCATGTTAGAGTCTCGTCAATGTATGTCCAAGGGTTTGGGCGATAGAGACATTTTAATTTTTCGAGATTATTTGAAAGTCAATTTTTAAAAGGCAAATATCTCCCGATCTGTAGGTATCTGAGAGACAAACCTTATGTCACTTTGAGGGAAAGCATATGTCAACTTCCTGTCAGAGTCACGTCAATGTATGTCCAAGGGTTTGGAGGATAGAGACATTTTAATTTTTCGAGATTATTCGAAAGTGAATTATTAAAAGGCATATATCTCCCGATCTGTAGGAATCTGAGAGACATAACTAATGTCACTTTGAGGGAACATATATGTCAACTTCCTGTCAGAGTCACGTCAATGTATGTCCAAGGGTTTGGAGGATAGAGACATTTAATTTTTCGAGATTATTCGTAAGTCAATTTTTAAAAGGCAAAGATCTCCCGATCTATAGGAATCTGTGAGGCAAAACTTATGTCACCTTGAGGGAACGCATATGTCAACTTCATGTTAGAGTCTCGTCAATGTATGTCCAAGGGTTTGGGCGATAGAGACATTTTAATTTTTCGATATTATTTGAAAGTCAATTTTTAAAGGCAAATATCTCCCGATCTGTAGGCATCTGAGAGACAAACCTTATGTCACTTTGAGGGAAAGCATATGTCAACTTCCTGTCAGAGTCACGTCAATGTATGTCCAAGGGTTTGGAGGATAGAGACATTTTAATTTTTCGAGATTATTCGAAAGTGAATTATTTAAAGGCATATATCTCCCGATCTGTAGGAATCTGAGAGACATAACTAATGTCACTTTGAGGGATCATATATGTCAACTTCCTGTCAGAGTCACGTCAATGTATGTCCAAGGGTTTGGAGGATAGAGACATTTAATTTTTCGAGATTATTCGTAAGTCAATTTTTAAAAGGCAAAGATCTCCCGATCTATAGGAATCTGAGAGGCAAAACTTATGTCACCTTGAGGGAACGTATATGTAAATGTCCTGTCAGAGTCACGTCAATGTATGTCCAAGGTTTTGGAGGATAGAGACATTTTAATTTTACGAGATTATTTGAAAGTCAATTTTTAAAAGGCAAATATCTCCCGATCTGTAGGCATCTGAGAGACAAACCTTATGTCACTTTGAGGGAACGCATATGTCAACTTCATGTCAGAGTCTCGTCAATGTATGTCCAAGGGTTTGGAGTATAGAGACATTTTAATTTTTCGAGATTATTCGAAAGTCAATTTTTAAAAGGCAAATATCTCCCGATCTGTAGGCATCTGAGAGACAAACCTTATGTCACTTTGAGGGAACGAATATATCAACTTCATGTCAGAGTCTCGTCAATATATGTCCAAGGGTTTGGAGGATAGAGACATTTTAATTTTTCGAGATTATTCGTAAGTCAATTTTTGAAAAGGCAAATATCTCCCGATCTGTAGGAACCTGAGAGACAAAACTTAAGTCACTTTGAGGGAACGTATATGTCAACTTCATGTCACAGTCACGTCAATGTATGTCCAAGGGTTTGGAGGATAGAGAAATTTAAATTTTTAGAGATTATTCGAAAGTCAATTCTTAAAATACAAATATCTCCCGATCTGTAGGAATGTGAGAGACAAAACTTATGTCACATTGAGGGAACGTATATGTAAACTTCCAGTCAGAGTTACGTCAATGTATGTCCAACGGTTTGGAGGATAGAGACATTTTAATTTTTCGAGATTATTCGAAAGTCAAGTTGTGAAAAGGCAAATATCTCCCGATCTGTAGGAATCTGAGAGACAAAACTTATGTCACTTTGAGGGAACGCATACGTCATCGTCATGTCAGAGTCACGTCAATGTATGCCCAAGGGTTTGCAGGATACAGAAATTTTAATTTTTCAGGTTTATTCGAAAGTCAATTATTCAGAGGCATATATCTCTCGATATGTAGGAATCTGAGAGACACAACTCATGTCACTATGAGGACATTTACATATCAACTTCATGTCAGAGTCACGACAATGTACGAAACAGTGTTTGAAGGATATAGACATTTTAGTTTTTCGAGATTATTCGAAAGTCAATTTTTAAAAGGCAAATATCTCCCGATCTGTGGGCATCTGCGAGACAAACCTTATGTCACTTTGAGGGAACGCATATGTCAACTTCATGTCAGAGTCTCGTCAATGTATGTCCAAGGGTTTGGGCGATAGAGACATTTTAATTTTTTGAGATTATTTGAAAGTCAATTTTTAAAAGGCAAATATCTTCCGATCTGTAGGCATCTGAGAGACAAACCTTATGTCACTTTGAGGGAACGCATATGTCAACTTCATGTCAGAATCTGGTCAATGTATGTCCAAGGGTTTGGAGGATAGAGACATTTAAATTATTAGAGATTATTCGAAAGTCAATTTTTAAAAGGCAAATATCTCCCGATCTGTTGGAATCTGAGAGACAAAACTTATGTTACTTTGAGGGAACATATATGTCAACTTCCTGTCAGAGTCACGTCAATGTATGTCCAAGGGTTTGGAGGATAGAGATATTTAATTTTTCGAGATTATTCGAAAGTCAATTTTTAAAAGGCAAATATCTCCCGATCTGTAGGAATCTGAGAGGCAAAGCTTATGTCACCTTGAGGGAACGTATATGTAAATGTCCTGTCAGAGTCACTTCAATGTATGTCCAAGGTTTTGGAGGATAGAGACATTTTAATTTTACGAGATTATTCGAAATTCAATTTTTAAAAGGCAAATATCTCCCGATCTGTAGGCATCTGAGAGACAAACCTTATGTCACTTTGAGGGAACGCATATGTCAACTTCGTGTCAGAGTCTCGTCAATGTATGTCCAAGGGTTTGGAGTATAGAGATATTTTAATTTTTCGAGATTATTCGAAAGTCAAGTTTTGAAAAGGCAAATATCTCCCGATCTATAGGAACCTTAGAGACAAACCTTATGTCACCTTGAGGGAACGCATATGTGAACTTCATGTCAGAGTCTCGTCAATGTATGTTCAAGGGTTTGGAGTATAGACACATTTTAATTTTTCGAGATTATTCGAAAGTCAATTATTTAAAGGCAAATATCTCCCGATCTGAAGGAATCTGAGAGGGGCAAACTTATGTCACTTTGATGGAACGTATATGTCAACTTGCTGTCAGAGGCACGTCAATGTATGTCCAAGGGTTTGGAGGATAGAGACATTTAAATTTTTAGAGATTATTTGAAAGTCAATTTTTAAAAGGCAAATATCTCCCGATCTGTAGGCATCTGAGAGACAAACCTTATGCCACTTTGAGGGAACGCATATATCAACTTCATGTCAGAGTCTCGTCAATGTATGTAAAAGGGTTTGGAGGATAGAGACATTTAAATTTTTAGAGATTATTCGAAAGTCAATTTTTAAAAGGGAAATATCTCCCGATTTGTAGGAATCTGAGATACAAAACTTATGTCACTTTGAGGGAACGTATATGTCAACTACATGTCAGAATCTCGTCAATGTATGTCCAAGGGTATGGACGATAAAGATATTTTAATTTTTCGAGATTATTCGAAAGTCAATTTTTAAAAGGCAAATATCTCCCGATCTGTAGGAATCTGAGAGACAAAACTTATGTCACTTAGAGGGAACGTATATGTCAACTGCATGTCAGAATCTCGTTAATGTATGTCCAAGGGTTTGGACGATAGAAACATTATAATTTTTCGCGATTATTCGAATGTCAATTATTTAAAGGCAAATATCTCCCGATCTGCAAGCATCTGAGAGACAAACCTTATGTCACTTTGAGGGAACGCATATGTCAACATCATGTCAGAGTCTCGTCAATGTATGTCCAAGAATTTGGACGATAGAGACATTTAAATTTTTCGAGATTATTTGAAAGTCAATTTTTAAAAGGCAAATATCTCCCGATCTGTAGGCATCTGAGAGAAAAACCTTATGTCACTTTGAGGGAACGCATATGTTAACTTCATGTCAGAGTCTCGTCAATGTATGTCCAAGGGTTTGGAGGATAGAGACATTTTAATTTTTCGAGATTATTCGAAAGTGAATTATTAAAAGGCAAATATCTCCCGATCTGTACTAATCTGAGAGACAAAACGTATGTCACTTTGAGGGAACGAAAATATCAACTTCATGTCAGAGTCTCGTCAATATGTGTGCAAGGGTTTAGAGGATAGAGACATTTTAATTTTTCGTGATTATTCGAAAGTCAATTTTTGAAAAGGCAAATATCTCCCGATCTGTAGGAATCTGAGAGACAAAACTTATGTCACTTTGAGGGAACGTATATGAAAACTTCATGTCACAGTCACGTCAATGTATGTCCAAGGGTTTGGAGCATAGAGACTATTAAAATTTTAGAGATTATTCGAAAGTCAATTCTTAAAAGGCAAATATCTCCCGATCTGTAGGAATCTGAGAGACAAAACTTATGTCACCTTGAGGGAACGTATATGTCAACTAGATGTCAGAATCTCGTCAATGTATGTCCAAGGGTTTGGACGATAGAGATATTTTAATTTTTCGAGATTATTCGAAAGTCAATTTCTAAAAGGCAAATATCTCCCGATCTGTAGGCATGTGAGAGACAAACCTTATGCCACTTTGGGGGAACGCATATGTCAAATTCATGTCAGAGTCTCGTCAATGTATGTCCAAGGGTTTGGAAGATAGAGACATTTTAATTTTTCGAGATTATTCGAAAGTCAATTTTTGAAAAGGCAAATATCTCCCGATTTGTATTAATCTGAGAGTCAAAACTTATGTCACTTTGAGGGAACGTATATGTCAACTTCATGTCATAGTCACGTCAATGTATTTCGAAGGGTTTGGAGGATAGAGACATTTAAATTTTTAGAGATTATTCGAAAGTCAATTTTTAAAAGGCAAATATCTCCCGATCTGTAGGCATCTGAGAGACAAACCTTATGTCACTTTGAGGGAACGCATATGTCAACTTCATGTCAGAGTCTCGTCGATGTATGTCCAAGGGTTTGGGCGATAGAGACATTTTAATTCTTCGAGATTATTTGAAAGTCAATTTTTAAAAGGCAAATATCTCCCGATCTGTAGGCATCTGAGAGACAAACCTTATGTCGCTTTGATGGAACGCATATGTCAACTTCATGTCAGAGTCTCGTCAATGTATGTCCAAGGGTTTGGAGTATAGAGACATTTTAATTTTTCGAGATTATTCGAAAGTGAATTATTAAATGGCAAATATCTCCCGATCTGTAGGAATCTGAGAGACAAAACTAATGTCACTTTGAGGGAACATATATGTCAACTTCCTGTCAGAGTCACGTCAATGTATGTCCAAGGGTTTGGAGGATAGAGACATTTAAATTTTTAGAGATTTTTCGAAAGTCAATTTTTAAAAGGCAAATATCTCCGGGTCTGTAGGAATTTGAGAGACAAAACTTATGTCACTTTGAGGGAACATATATGTTAACTTCCTGTCAGAGTCACGTCAATGTATGTCCAAGGGTTTGGAGGATAGAGACATTTAATTTTTAGAGATTATTCGAAAGTCAATTTTTAAAAGGCAAATATCTCCCGAACTGTAGGAATCTGAGAGACAAACCTGATGTCACTTTGAGGGAACGTATATGTCAACTACATGTCAGAATCTCGTCAATGTATGTCCAAGGGTTTGGACGATAGAGATATTTTAATTCTTCGAGATTATTCGAAAGTCAATTTTTAAAAGGCAAATATCTCCCGATCTGTAGGCATCTGAGAGACAAACCTCATGTCACTTTGAGGTAACGCATATGTCAACTTGATGTCAGAGTCTCGTCAATGTATGTTCAAGGGTTTGGAGGATAGAGACATTTTAATTTTTCGAGATTATTTTAAAGTCAATTTTTAAAAGGCAAATTTCTCCCGATCTGTAGGAATCTGAGTGACAAAACTTATGTCACTTTGAGGGAACGTATATGTCAACTTGCAGTCAGAGGCACGTCAATGTATGTCAAAGGGTTTGGAGGATAGAGACATTTAAATTTTTAGAGATTATTGTGAAAGTCAATTTTTAAAAGGCATATATCTCCCGATCTGTAGGAATCTGAGAGACAAAACTTATGTCACTTTGAGGGAACGTATATGTCAACTTCTTGTCAGAGTCACGTCAACGTATGTCCAAGGGTTTGGAGGATAGAGACATTTAAAATTTTAGAGATTATTCGAAAGTCAATTTTTGAAAATTCAAATATCTCCCAATCTGTAGGAATCAGAGAGACAAAACTTATGTCACCTTGAGGGAACGTATATGTCAACTAGATGTCAGAATCTCGTCAATGTATGTCCACGGGTTTGGACGATAAAGATATTTTAATTTTTCGAGATTATTCGAAAGTCAATTTCTAAAAGGCAAATATCTCCCGATCTGTAGGCATGTGAGAGACAAACCTTATGTCACATTGAGGGAACGCATACGTCAACTTCATGTCAGAGTCTCGTCAATGTATGTTCAAGGGTTTGGAGGATAGAGAAATTTCAATTTTTCGAGATTATTCGAAAGTCAATTTTTGAAAAGGCAAATATCTCCCGATCAATAGGAATCTAAGAGACAAAACTAATGTCACTTTGAGGGAACGTATATGTCAACTTCATGTGAGAATCTCGTCAATGTATGTCCAAGGGTTTGGACGATAGAGACATTTTAATTTTTCGAGATTATTCGAAAGTCAATTATTAAAAGGCAAATATCTCCCGATATGTAGGCATCTGAGAGACAACCCTTATGCCGCTTTGAGGGAACGCATATGTCAACTTCATGTCAGAGTCTCGTCAATGTATGTCCAAGGGTTTGGAGGATAGAGACATTTTAATTTTTCGAGATTATTCGAAAGTCAATTTTTGAAAAGGCAAATATCTCCCGATCTGTATTAATCTGAGAGTCAAAACTTATGTCACTTTGAGGGAACGTATATGTCAACTTCATGTCATAGTCACGTCAATGTATTTCGAAGGGTTTGGAGGATAGAGACATTTAAATTTTTAGAGATTATTCGAAAGTCAATTTTTAAAAGGCAAATATCTCCCGATCTGAAGGCATCTGAGAGACAAACCTTATGTCACTTTGAGGGAACGCATATGTCAACTTCATGTCAGAGTCTCGTCGATGTATGTCCAAGGGTTTGGGCGATAGAGACATTTTAATTTTTCGAGATTATTTGAAAGTCAATTTTTAAAAGGCAAATATCTCCCGATCTGTAGGCATCTGAGAGACAAACCTTATGTCGCTTTGAGGGAACGCATATGTCAACTTCATGTCAGAGTCTCGTCAATGTATGTCCAAGGGTTTGGAGTATAGAGACATTTTAATTTTTCGAGATTATTCGAAAGTGAATTATTAAATGGCAAATATCTCCCGATCTGTAGGAATCTGAGAGACAAAACTAATTTCACTTTGAGGTAACATATATGTCAACTTCCTGTCAGAGTCACGTCAATGTATGTCCAAGGGTTTGGAGGATAGAGACATTTAAATTTTTAGAGATTATTCGAAAGTCAATTTTTAAAAGGCAAATATCTCCCGGTCTGTAGGAATTTGAGAGACAAAACTTATGTCACTTTGAGGGAACATATATGTTAACTTCCTGTCAGAGTCACGTCAATGTATGTCCAAGGGTTTGGAGGATAGAGACATTTAATTTTTAGAGATTATTCGAAAGTCAATTTTTAAAAGGCAAATATCTCCCGAACTGTAGGAATCTGAGAGACAAAACTTATGTCACTTTGAGGGAACGTATATGTAAATGTCCTGTCAGAGTCACGTCAATGTATGTCCAAGGGTTTGGAGGATAGAGACAATTTCATTTTACGAGATTATTCGAAAGTCAATTTTAGAAGGCAAATATCTCCCGATCTGTAGGAACCTGAGAGACAAAACTTATGTCACTTTGAGGGAAAGTATGTGTCAACTTCATGTCAGAGTCTCGTCAATGTATGTCCAAGGGTTTGAGCGATAGAGACATTTAAATTTTTCGAGATTATTTGAAAGTCAATTTTTAAAAGGCAAATATGTCCCGATCTGTAGGCATCTGCGAGACAAACCTTATGTTACTTTGAGGGAACGCATATGTCAACTTCATGTTAGAGTCTCGTCAATGTATGTCCAAGGGTTTGGGCGATAGAGACATTTTAATTTTTCGAGATTATTTGAAAGTCAATTTTTAAAAGGCAAATATCTCCCGATCTGTAGGCATCTGAGAGACAAACCTTATGTCACTTGAGGGAAAGCATATGTCAACTTCCTGTCAGAGTCACGTCAATGTATGTCCAAGGGTTTGGAGGATAGAGACATTTTAATTTTTCGAGATTATTCGAAAGTGAATTATTAAAAGGCATATATCTCCCGATCTGTAGGAATCTGAGAGACATAACTAATGTCACTTTGAGGGAACATATATGTCAACTTCCTGTCAGAGTCACGTCAATGCATGTCCAAGGGTTTGGAGGATAGAGACATTTAATTTTTCGAGATTATTCGAAAGTCAATTTTTAAAAGGCAAAGATCTCCCGATCTATAGGAATCTGAGAGGCAAAACTTATGTCACCTTGAGGGAACGTATATGTAAATGTCCTGTCAGAGTCACGTCAATGTATGTCCAAGGGTTTGGAGGATAGAGACATTTTAATTTTACGAGATTATTTGAAAGTCAATTTTTTAAAGGCAAATATCTCCCGATCTGTAGGCATCTGAGAGACAAACCTTATGTCACTTTGAGGGAACGCATATGCCAACTTCATGTCAGAGTCTCGTCAATGTATGTGCAAGGGTTTGGAGTATAGAGACATTTTAATTTTTCGAGATTATTCGAAAGTCAATTTTCAAAAGGCAAATATCTCCCGATCTGTAGGAATCTGAGAGACGAAACTTATGCCACTTTGAGGGAACGAATATATCAACTTCATGTCAGAGTCTCGTCAATGTATGTCCAAACGTTTGGAGGATAGAGACATTTGAATTTTTCGAGATTATTCGAAAGTAAATTTTAAATTCAAATATCTCCCGATCTGTAGGCATCTGAGAGACAAACCTTATGTCACTTTGAGGGAACGAATATATCAACTTCATGTCAGAGTCTCGTCAATATATGTCCAAGGGTTTGGAGGATAGAGACATTTTAATTTTTCGTGATTATTCGTAAGTCAATTTTTGAAAAGGCAAATATCTCCCGATCTGTAGGAACCTGAGAGACAAAACTTAAGTCACTTTGAGGGAACGTATATGTCAACTTCATGTCACAGTCACGTCAATGTATGTCCAAGGGTTTGGAGGATAGAGAAATTTAAATTTTTAGAGATTATTCGAAAGTCAATTCTTAAAATACAAATATCTCCCGATCTGTAGGAATGTGAGAGACAAAACTTATGTCTCATTGAGGGAACGTATATGTAAACTTCCAGTCAGAGTTACGTCAATGTATGTCCAACGGTTTGGAGGATAGAGACAATTTAATTTTTCGAGATTATTCGAAAGTCAAGTTGTGAAAAGGCAAATATCTCCCGATCTGTAGGAATCTGAGAGACAAAACTTATGTCACTTTGAGGGAACGCATACGTCATCGTCATGTCAGAGTCACGTCAATGTATGCCCAAGGGTTTGCAGGATACAGAAATTTTAATTTTTCAGGGTTATTCGAAAGTCAATTATTCAGAGGCATATATCTCTCGATATGTAGGAATCTGAGAGACACAACTCATGTCACTATGAGGACATTTACATATCAACTTCATGTCAGAGTCACAACAATGTACGAAACAGTGTTTGAAGGATATAGACATTTTAGTTTTTCGAGATTATTCGAAATTCAATTCTTAAAAGGCAAATATCTCCCGATCTGTGGGCATCTGAGAGACAAACATTATGTCACTTTGAGGGAACGCATATGTCAACTTCATGTCAGAGTCTCGTCAATGTATGTCCAAGGGTTTGGAGGATAGAGACATTTTAATTTTTCGAGATTATTCGAAAGTCAATTTTTGAAAAGGCAAATATCTCCCGATCTGTATTAATATGAGAGACAAATCTTATGTCACTTTGAGGGAACGTATATGTCAACTTCATGTCATAGTCACGTCAATGTATGTCGAAGGGTCTGGTGGATAGAGACATTTAAATTATTAGAGATTATTCGAAAGTCAATTTTTAAAAAGCAAATATCTCCCGATCTGTAGGAATCTGAGAGACAAACCTTATGTCACTTTGAGGGAACGTATATGTCAACTTCCTGTCAGAGTCACGTCAAAGTATGTCCAAGGGTTTGGAGGATAGAGACATTTAATTTTTCGAGATTTTTCGAAAGTCAATTTTTAAAAGGCAAATATCTCCCCATCTGTAGGAATCTGAGAGACAAAACTTATGTCACTTTGAGGGAACGTATATGTCAACTTCCTGTCAGAGTCACGTCAATGCATGTCCAAGGGTTTGGAGGATAGAGACATTTAATTTTTCGAGATTATTCGAAAGTCAATTTTTAAAAGGCAAAGATCTCCCGATCTATAGGAATCTGAGAGGCAAAACTTATGTCACCTTGAGGGAACGTATATGTAAATGTCCTGTCAGAGTCACGTCAATGTATGTCCAAGGGTTTGGAGGATAGATACATTTTAATTTTACGAGATTATATGAAAGTCAATTTTTAAAACGCAAATATCTCCCGATCTGTAGGCATCTGAGAGACAAACCTTATGTCACTTTGAGGGAACGCATATGTCAACTTCATGTCAGAGTCTCGTCAATGTATGTGCAAGGGTTTGGAGTATAGAGACATTTTAATTTTTCAAGATTATTCGAAAGTCAATTTTCAAAAGGCAAATATCTCCCGATCTGTAGGAATCTGAGAGACGAAACTTATGCCACTTTGAGGGAACGAATATATCAACTTCATGTCAGAGTCTCGTCAATGTATGTCCAAACGTTTGGAGGATAGAGACATTTGAATTTTTTGAGATTATTCGAAAGTAAATATTTAAAGGCAAATATCTCCCGATCTGTAGGCATCTGAGAGACAAACCTTATGTCACTTTGAGGGAACGAATATATCAACTTCATGTCAGAGTCTCGTCAATATATGTCCAAGGGTTTGGAGGATAGAGACATTTTAATTTTTCGTGATTATTCGTAAGTCAATTTTTGAAAAGGCAAATATCTCCCGATCTGTAGGAACCTGAGAGACAAAACTTAAGTCACTTTGAGGGAACGTATATGTCAACTTCATGTCACAGTCACGTCAATGTATGTCCAAGGGTTTGGAGGATAGAGAAATTTAAATTTTTAGAGATTAATCGAAAGTCAATTCTTAAAATACAAATATCTCCCGATCTGTAGGAATGTGAGAGACAAAACTTATGTCTCATTGAGGGAACGTATATGTAAACTTCCAGTCAGAGTTACGTCAATGTATGTCCAACGGTTTGGAGGATAGAGACAATTTAATTTTTCGAGATTATTCGAAAGTCAAGTTGTGAAAAGGCAAATATCTCCCGATCTGTAGGAATCTGAGAGACAAAACTTATGTCACTTTGAGGGAACGCATACGTCATCGTCATGTCAGAGTCACGTCAATGTATGCCCAAGGGTTTGCAGGATACAGAAATTTTAATTATTCAGGGTTATTCGAAAGTCAATTATTCAGAGGCATATATCTCTCGATATGTAGGAATCTGAGAGACACAACTCATGTCACTATGAGGACATTTACATATCAACTTCATGTCAGAGTCACAACAATGTACGAAACAGTGTTTGAAGGATATAGACATTTTAGTTGTTCGAGATTATTCGAAATTCAATTTTTAAAAGGCAAATATCTCCCGATCTGTGGGCATCTGAGAGACAAACATTATGTCACTTTGAGGGAACGCATATGTCAACTTCATGTCAGAGTCTCGTCAATGTATGTCCAAGGGTTTGGAGGATAGAGACATTTTAATTTTTCGAGATTATTCGAAAGTCAATTTTTGAAAAGGCAAATATCTCCCGATCTGTATTAATATGAGAGACAAATCTTATGTCACTTTGAGGGAACGTATATGTCAGCTTCATGTCATAGTCACGTCAATGTATGTCGAAGGGTCTGGAGGATAGAGACATTTAAATTTTTAGAGATTATTCGAAAGTCAATTTTTAAAAAGCAAATATCTCCCGATCTGTAGGAATCTGAGAGACAAACCTTATGTCACTTTGAGGGAACGTATATGTCAACTTCCTGTCAGAGTCACGTCAAAGTATGTCCAAGGGTTTGGAGGATAAAGACATTTAATTTTTCGAGATTTTTCGAAAGTCAATTTTTAAAAGGCAAATATCTCCCCATCTGTAGGAATCTGAGAGACAAAACTTATGTCACTTTGAGGGAACGTATATGTCAACTTCCTGTCAGAGTCACGTCAATGCATGTCCAAGGGTTTGGAGGATAGAGACATTTAATTTTTCGAGATTATTCGAAAGTCAATTTTTAAAAGGCAAAGATCTCCCGATCTATAGGAATCTGAGAGGCAAAACTTATGTCACCTTGAGGGAACGTATATGTAAATGTCCTGTCAGAGTCACGTCAATGTATGTCCAAGGGTTTGGAGGATAGAGACATTTTAATTTTACGAGATTATTTGAAAGTCAATTTTTAAAAGGCAAATATCTCCCGATCTGTAGGCATCTGAGAGACAAACCTTATGTCAATTTGAGGGAACGCATATGTCAACTTCATGTCAGAGTCTCGTCAATGTATGTGCAAGGGTTTGGAGTATAGAGACATTTTAATTTTTCGAGATTATTCGAAAGTCAATTTTCAAAAGGCAAATATCTCCCGATCTGTAGGAATCTGAGAGACGAAACTTATGCCACTTTGAGGGAACGAATATATCAACTTCATGTCAGAGTCTCGTCAATGTATGTCCAAACGTTTGGAAGATAGAGACATTTGAATTTTTTGAGATTATTCGAAAGTAAATATTTAAAGGCAAATATCTCCCGATCTGTAGGCATCTGAGAGACAAACCTTATGTCACTTTGAGGGAACGAATATATCAACTTCATGTCAGAGTCTCGTCAATATATGTCCAAGGGTTTGGAGGATAGAGAAATTTAAATTTTTAGAGATTATTCGAAAGTCAATTCTTAAAATACAAATATCTCCCGATCTGTAGGAATGTGAGAGACAAAACGTATGTCACTTTGAGGGAACGAAAATATCAAATTCATGTAGGAGTCTCGTCAATATATGTCCAAGGGTTTGGAGGATAGAGACATTTAAATTTTTAGAGATTATTCGAAAGTCAATTCTTAAAAGGCAAATATCTCCCGATCTGTAGGCATCTGAGAGACAAACCTTATGTCACTTTGAGGGAACGCATATGTCAACTTCATGTCAGAATCTCGTCAATGTATGTCCAAACGTTTGGAGGATAGAGACATTTTAATTTTTCGTGATTATTCGAAAGTCAATATTTGAAAAGGCAAATATCTCCCGATCTGTAGGAATCTGAGATACAAAACTTATGTCACTTTGAGGGAACGTATATGTCAACTTCATGTCACAGTCACGTCAATGTATGTCCAAGGTTTTGGAGGATAGAGACATTTAAATTTTTAGAGATTATTCGAAAGTCAATTCTTAAAAGGCAAATATCTCCCGATCTGTAGGAATGTGAGAGACAAAACTTATGTCACATTGAGGGAACGTATACGTAAACTTCCAGTCAGAGTCACGTCAATGTATGTGCAAGGGTTTGGAGGATAGAGACATTTTAATTTTTCGAGATTATTCGAAAGTCAAGTTTTGAAAAGGCAAATATCTCCCGATCTGTAGGAATCTGAGAGACAAAACTTATGTCACTTTGAGGGAACGCATACGTCATCGTCATGTCAGAGTCACGTCAATGTATGCCCAAGGGTTTGCAGGATACTGACATTTTAATTTTTCAGGGTTATTGCAAAGTCAATTATTCAGAGGCATATATCTCTCGATATGTAGGAATCTGAGAGACACAACTTATGTCACTATGAGGACATTTACATATCAACTTCATATCAAAGTCACGACAATGTACGAAAAAGGGTTTGAAGGATAGAGACATTTTAATTTTTCGAGATTATTCGAAAGTCAATTTTTGAAAAGGCAAATATCTCCCGATCTGTAGGAATCTGAGAGACATACCTTATGTCACATTCAGGGAACGTATATGTCAACTTCATGTCAGAGTCACGTCAATGTATGTGCAAGGGTTTGTAGGATAGAGACATCATAATTTTTCGAGATTATTCGAAAGTCAATTTTTCAAAAGGCAAATATCTCCCGATCTGTAGGAATCTGAGAGACAAAACTTATGTCACTTTGTGGGAACGTATATGTCAACTTCATGTCAGAATGTCGTCAATGTATGTCCAAGGGTTTGGACGATAGAGGCATTTAAATTTTTAGAGATTATTCGAAAGTCAATTTTTAAAAGGTAAATATCTCCCGATCTGTAGGAATCTGAGAGACAAAACTTATGTCACTTTGAGGGAACGTATGTGTAAACGTTCTGTCAGAGTCACGTCTATGTATGTCCAAGGTTTTGGACGATAGAGACATTTTAATTTTTCGAGATTATTCGAAAGTCAATTTTTAAAAGGCAAATATCTCCCGATCTGTAGGAATCTGAGAGACAAAACTTATGTGACTTTGAGGGAACGTATATGTCAACTTCCTCCTATAGTCACGTCAATGTATGTCGAAGGGTTTGGAGGATAGAGACATTTAAAGTTTTAGAGATTATTCGAAAGTCAATTTTTAAAGGCAAATATCTTTCGATCTATAGGAATCTGAGAGACAAAACTTATGTCCCTTTCAGGGAACGTATACGTTAAATTCATGTCAGAATCTTGTCAATGTATGTCCAAGGGTTTGGACGATAGAGACATTTAAATTTTTCGAGATTATTCGAAAATGAATTATTAAAAGGCAAATATCTCCCGATCTGTAGGAATCTGAGAGACAAAACTAATGTCACTTTGAGGGAACATATATGTGAACTTTCTGTCAGAGTCACGTCAATGTATGTCCAAGGGTTTGGAGGATAGAGACATTTAAATGTTTAGAGATTATTCGAAAGTCAATTTTTAAAAGGCAAATATCTCTCGATCTGTAGGAATCTGAGAGACAAAACATATGTCACTTTGAGGGAACGTATATGTAAATGTCCTGTCAGAGTCACGTCAATGTATGTCCAAGGGTTTGGAGGATAGAGACATTTTAATTTTACAAGATTATTCGAAAGTCAATTTTTTAAAGACAAATATCTCCCGATCTGTAGGAAACTGAGAGACAAAACTTATGTCACTTTGAGGGAACGTATATGTCAACTTCATGTCAGAATCTCGTCAATGTATGTCCAAGGATTTGGACGATAGACACATTTTAATTTTTAGAGATTATTTGAAAGACTATTTTTTAAAGGCAAATATCTCCCGATCTGTAGGCATCTGAGAGACAAACCTTATGTCTCTTTGAGGGAACGCATATGGCAACTTCATGTCAGAGTCTCGTCAATGTATGTCCAAGGGTTTGGAGGATAGAGACATTTTAATTTTTCGAGATTATTCGAAAGTCAATTTTAAAAGGCAAATATCTCCCGATCTGTAGGAATCTGAGAGACAAACCTTATGCCACTTTGAGGGAATGTATATGTCAACTACATGTCAGAGTCTCGTCAATGTATGTCCAAACGTTTGGAGGGTAGAGACATAAGAATTTTTCGAGATTATTCTAAAGTCAATTTTTAAAGGCAAATATCTCCCGATCTGTAGGCATCTGAGAGACAAAACGTATGTCACTTTGAGGGAACGAAAATATCAACTTCATGTCAGAGTCTCGTCAATATATGTCCAAGGGTTTGGAGGATAGAGACATTTTAATTTTTCGTGATTATTCGAAAGTCAATTTTTCAAAAGGAAAATATGTCCCGATCTGTAGGAATCTGAGAGACAAAACTTATGTCACTTTGAGGGAACGTATATGTCAACTTCATGTCACAGTCATGTCAATGCATGTCCAAGGGTTTGGAATATAGAGACATTTAAATTTTTAGAGATTATTCGAAAGTCAATTTTTAAAAGGCAAATATCACCCGATCTGTAGGAATGTGAGAGATAAAACTTATGTCACATTGAGGGAACGTATATGTAAACTTCCAGTCAGAGTCACGTCAATGTATGCACAAGGGTTGGCAGGATACAGACATTTTAATTTTTCAGGGTTATTCGAAAGTCAATTATTCTGAGGCATATATCTCTCGGTATGTAGGAATCTGAGAGACACAACTCATGTCACTATGAGGACATTTACATATCAACTTCATGTCAAAGTCTTGACAATGTACGAAAAAGGGTTTGAAGGATAGAGATATTTGAATTTTTCGAGATTATTCGAAAGTCAATTTTTGAAAAGGCAAATATCTCCCGATCTGTAGGAATCTGAGAGACAAACCTTATGTCACACTGAGGGAACGTATATGTCAACTTCATGTCAGAGTCACGTCAATGTATGTGCAAGGGTTTGTAGGATAGAGACATTTTAATTTTTCACAGTTATTCGAAAGTCAATTTTTCAAAGGCATATATCTCGCGATGTGTAGGCATCTGAGAGACAAACCTTATGTCACTTTGAGGGAACGCATATGTCAACTTCGTGTCAGAGTCTCGTCAATGTATGTCCAAGGGTTTGGAGTATAGAGATATTTTAATTTTTCGAGATTATTCGAAAGTCAAGTTTTGAAAAGGCAAATATCTCCCGATCTGTAGGCATCTGAGAGACAAACCTTATGTCACTTTGAGGGAACGCATATGTCAACTTCGTGTCAGAGTCTCGTCAATGTATGTCCAAGGGTTTGGAGTATAGAGATATTTTAATTTTTCGAGATTATTCGAAAGTCAAGTTTTGAAAAGGCAAATATCTCCCGATCTATAGGAACCTTAGAGACAAACCTTATGTCACCTTGAGGGAACGCATATGTCAACTTCATGTCAGAGTCTCGTCAATGTATGTTCAAGGGTTTGGAGTATAGACACATTTTAATTTTTCGAGATTATTCGAAAGTCAATTATTTAAAGGCAAATATCTCCCGATCTGAAGGAATCTGAGAGGGGCAAACTTATGTCACTTTGATGGAACGTATATGTCAACTTGCTGTCAGAGGCACGTCAATGTATGTCCAAGGGTTTGGAGGATAGAGACATTTAAATTTTTAGAGATTATTTGAAAGTCAATTTTTAAAAGGCAAATATCTCCCGATCTGTAGGCATCTGAGAGACAAACCTTATGCCACTATGAGGGAACGCATATATCAACTTCATGTCAGAGTCTCGTCAATGTATGTAATAGGGTTTGGAGGATAGAGACATTTAAATTTTTAGAGATTATTCGAAAGTCAATTTTTAAAAGGCAAATATCTCCCGATTTGTAGGAATCTGAAATACAAAACTTATGTCACTTTGAGGGAACGTATATGTCAACTACATGTCAGAATCTCGTCAATGTATGTCCAAGGGTATGGACGATAAAGATATTTTAATTTTTCGAGATTATTCGAAAGTCAATTTTTAAAAGGCAAATATCTCCCGATCTGTAGGAATCTGAGAGACAAAACTTATGTCACTAAGAGGGAACGTATATGTCAACTGCATGTTAGAATCTCGTTAATGTATGTCCAAGGGTTTGGACGATAGAAACATTATAATTTTTCGCGATTATTCGAATGTCAATTTTTTAAAGGCAAATATCTCCCGATCTGCAAGCATCTGAGAGACAAACCTTATGTCACTTTGAGGGAACGCATATGTCAACATCATGTCAGAGTCTCGTCAATGTATGTCCAAGAATTTGGACGATAGAGACATTTAAATTTTTCGAGATTATTTGAAAGTCAATTTTTAAAAGGCAAATATCTCCCGATCTGTAGGCATCTGAGAGAAAAACCTTATGTCACTTTGAGGGAACGCATATGTTAACTTCATGTCAGAGTCTCGTCAATGTATGTCCAAGGGTTTGGAGGATAGAGACATTTTAATTTTTCGAGATTATTCGAAAGTGAATTATTAAAAGGCAAATATCTCCCGATCTGTACTAAGCTGAGAGACAAAACGTATGTCACTTTGAGGGAACGAAAATATCAACTTCATGTCAGAGTCTCGTCAATATGTGTGCAAGGGTTTAGAGGATAGAGACATTTTAATTTTTCGTGATTATTCGAAAGTCAATTTTTGAAAAGGCAAATATCTCCCGATCTGTAGGAATCTGAGAGACAAAACTTATGTCACTTTGAGGGAACGTATATGAAAACTTCATGTCACAGTCACGTCAATGTATGTCCAAGGGTTTGGAGGATAGAGACTATTAAAATTTTAGAGATTATTCGAAAGTCAATTCTTAAAAGGCAAATATCTCCCGATCTGTAGGAATCTGAGAGACAAAACTTATGTCACCTTGAGGGAACGTATATGTCAACTAGATGTCAGAATCTCGTCAATGTATGTCCAAGGGTTTGGACGATAGAGATATTTTAATTTTTCGAGATTATTCGAAAGTCAATTTCTAAAAGGCAAATATCTCCCGATCTGTAGGCATGTGAGAGACAAACCTTATGCCACTTTGGGGGAACGCATATGTCAACTTCATGTCAGAGTCTCGTCAATGTATGTCCAAGGGTTTGGAGGATAGAGACATTTTAATTTTTCGAGATTATTCGAAAGTCAATTTTTGAAAAGGCAAATATCTCCCGATTTGTATTAATCTGAGAGTCAAAACTTATGTCACTTTGAGGGAACGTATATGTCAACTTCATGTCATAGTCACGTCAATGTATTTCGAAGGGTTTGGAGGATAGAGACATTTAAATTTTTAGAGATTATTCGAAAGTCAATTTTTAAAAGGCAAATATCTCCCGATCTGTAGGCATCTGAGAGACAAACCTTATGTCGCTTTGAGGGAACGCATATGTCAACTTCATGTCAGAGTCTCGTCAATGTATGTCCAAGGGTTTGGAGTATAGAGACATTTTAATTTTTCGAGATTATTCGAAAGTGAATTATTAAATGGCAAATATCTCCCGATCTGTAGGAATCTGAGAGACAAAACTAATGTCACTTTGAGGGAACATATATGTCAACTTCCTATCAGAGTCACGTCAATGTATGTCCAAGGGTTTGGAGGATAGAGACATTTAAATTTTTAGAGATTTTTCGAAAGTCAATTTTTAAAAGGCAAATATCTCCGGGTCTGTAGGAATTTGAGAGACAAAACTTATGTCACTTTGAGGGAACATATATGTTAACTTCCTGTCAGAGTCACGTCAATGTATGTCCAAGGGTTTGGAGGATAGAGACATTTAATTTTTAGAGATTATTCGAAAGTCAATTTTTAAAAGGCAAATATCTCCCGAACTGTAGGAATCTGAGAGACAAACCTGATGCCACTTTGAGGGAACGTATATGTCAACTACATGTCAGAATCTCGTCAATGTATGTCCAAGGGTTTGGACGATAGAGATATTTTAATTCTTCGAGATTATTCGAAAGGCAATTTTTAAAAGGCAAATATCTCCCGATCTGTAGGCATCTGAGAGACAAACCTTATGTCACTTTGAGGTAACGCATATGTCAACTTGATGTCAGAGTCTCGTCAATGTATGTTCAAGGGTTTGGAGGATAGAGACATTTTAATTTTTCGAGATTATTTTAAAGTCAATTTTTAAAAGGCAAATATCTCCCGATCTGTAGGAATCTGAGAGACAAAACTTATGTCACTTTGAGGGAACGTATATGTCAACTTGCAGTCAGAGGCACGTCAATGTATGTCAAAGGGTTTGGAGGATAGAGACATTTAAATTTTTAGAGATTATTGTGAAAGTCAATTTTTAAAAGGCATATATCTCCCGATCTGTAGGAATCTGAGAGACAAAACTTATGTCACTTTGAGGGAACGTATATGTCAACTTCTTGTCAGAGTCACGTCAACGTATGTCCAAGGGTTTGGAGGATAGAGACATTTAAAATTTTAGAGATTATTCGAAAGTCAATTTTTGAAAATTCAAATATCTCCCAATCTGTAGGAATCAGAGAGACAAAACTTATGTCACCTTGAGGGAACGTATATGTCAACTAGATGTCAGAATCTCGTCAATGTATGTCCACGGGTTTGGACGATAAAGATATTTTAATTTTTCGAGATTATTCGAAAGTCAATTTCTAAAAGGCAAATATCTCCCGATCTGTAGGCATGTGAGAGACAAACCTTATGTCACATTGAGGGAACGCATACGTCAACTTCATGTCAGAGTCTCGTCAATGTATGTTCAAGGGTTTGGAGGATAGAGAAATTTCAATTTTTCGAGATTATTCGAAAGTCAATTTTTAAAAGGCAAATATCTCCCGATCTGTAGGAATCTGAGAGACAAAACTAATGTCACTTTGAGGGAACGTATATGTCAACTTGCTGTCAGAGGCACGTCAATGTATGTCCAAGGGTTTGGAGGATAGAGACATTTAAATTTTTAGAGATTATTCGAAAGTCAATTTTTCCAAAGGCAAATATCTCCCGATCAATAGGAATCTAAGAGACAAAACTAATGTCACTTTGAGGGAACGTATATGTCAACTTCATGTGAGAATCTCGTCAATGTATGTCCAAGGGTTTGGACGATAGAGACATTTTAATTTTTCGAGATTATTCGAAAGTCAATTATTAAAAGGCAAATATCTCCCGATCTGTAGGCATCTGAGAGACAACCCTTATGCCGCTTTGAGGGAACGCATATGTCAACTTCATGTCAGAGTCTCGTCAATGTATGTCCAAGGGTTTGGAGGATAGAGACATTTTAATTTTTCGAGATTATTCGAAAGTCAATTTTTGAAAAGGCAAATATCTCCCGATCTGTATTAATCTGAGAGTCAAAACTTATGTCACTTTGAGGGAACGTATATGTCAACTTCATGTCATAGTCACGTCAATGTATTTCGAAGGGTTTGGAGGATAGAGACATTTAAATTTTTAGAGATTATTCGAAAGTCAATTTTTAAAAGGCAAATATCTCCCGATCTGAAGGCATCTGAGAGACAAACCTTATGTCACTTTGAGGGAACGCATATGTCAACTTCATGTCAGAGTCTCGTCGATGTATGTCCAAGGGTTTGGGCGATAGAGACATTTAAATTTTTCGAGATTATTTGAAAGTCAATTTTTAAAAGGCAAATATCTCCCGATCTGTAGGCATCTGAGAGACAAACCTTATGTCGCTTTGAGGGAACGCATATGTCAACTTCATGTCAGAGTCTCGTCAATGTATGTCCAAGGGTTTGGAGTATAGAGACATTTTAATTTTTCGAGATTATTCGAAAGTGAATTATTAAATGGCAAATATCTCCCGATCTGTAGGAATCTGAGAGACAAAACTAATTTCACTTTGAGGTAACATATATGTCAACTTCCTGTCAGAGTCACGTCAATGTATGTCCAAGGGTTTGGAGGATAGAGACATTTAAATTTTTAGAGATTATTCGAAAGTCAATTTTTAAAAGGCAAATATCTCCCGGTCTGTAGGAATTTGAGAGACAAAACTTATGTCACTTTGAGGGAACATATATGTTAACTTCCTGTCAGAGTCACGTCAATGTATGTCCAAGGGTTTGGAGGATAGAGACATTTAATTTTTAGAGATTATTCGAAAGTCAATTTTTAAAAGGCAAATATCTCCCGAACTGTAGGAATCTGAGAGACAAAACTTATGTCACTTTGAGGGAACGTATATGTAAATGTCCTGTCAGAGTCACGTCAATGTATGTCCAAGGGTTTGGAGGATAGAGACATTTTCATTTTACGAGATTATTCGAAAGTCAATTTTAGAAGGCAAATATCTCCCGATCTGTAGGAACCTGAGAGACAAAACTTATGTCACTTTGAGGGAAAGTATGTGTCAACTTCATGTCAGAGTCTCGTCAATGTATGTCCAAGGGTTTGGGCGATAGAGACATTTAAATTTTTCGAGATTATTTGAAAGTCAATTTTTAAAAGGCAAATATGTCCCGATCTGTAGGCATCTGCGAGACAAACCTTATGTTACTTTGAGGGAACGCATATGTCAACTTCATGTTAGAGTCTCGTCAATGTATGTCCAAGGGTTTGGGCGATAGAGACATTTTAATTTTTCGAGATTATTTGAAAGTCAATTTTTAAAAGGCAAATATCTCCCGATCTGTAGGCATCTGAGAGACAAACCTTATGTCACTTGAGGGAAAGCATATGTCAACTTCCTATCAGAGTCACGTCAATGTATGTCCAAGGGTTTGGAGTATAGAGACATTTTAATTTTTCGAGATTATTCGAAAGTGAATTATTAAATGGCAAATATCTCCCGATCTGTAGGAATCTGAGAGACAAAACTAATTTCACTTTGAGGTAACATATATGTCAACTTCCTGTCAGAGTCACGTCAATGTATGTCCAAGGGTTTGGAGGATAGAGACATTTAAATTTTTAGAGATTATTCGAAAGTCAATTTTTAAAAGGCAAATATCTCCCGATCTGTATTAATATGAGAGACAAATCTTATGTCACTTTGAGGGAACGTATATGTCAACTTCATGTCATAGTCACGTCAATGTATGTCGAAGGGTCTGGAGGATAGAGACATTTAAATTTTTAGAGATTATTCGAAAGTCAATTTTTAAAAAGCAAATATCTCCCGATCTGTAGGAATCTGAGAGACAAACCTTATGTCACTTTGAGGGAACGTATATGTCAACTTCCTGTCAGAGTCACGTCAAAGTATGTCCAAGGGTTTGGAGGATAGAGACATTTAATTTTTCGAGATTTTTCGAAAGTCAATTTTTAAAAGGCAAATATCTCCCCATCTGTAGGAATCTGAGAGACAAAACTTATGTCACTTTGAGGGAACGTATATGTCAACTTCCTGTCAGAGTCACGTCAATGCATGTCCAAGGGTTTGGAGGATAGAGACATTTAATTTTTCGAGATTATTCGAAAGTCAATTTTTAAAAGGCAAAGATCTCCCGATCTATAGGAATCTGAGAGGCAAAACTTATGTCACCTTGAGGGAACGTATATGTAAATGTCCTGTCAGAGTCACGTCAATGTATGTCCAAGGGTTCGGAGGATAGAGACATTTTAATTTTACGAGATTATTTGAAAGTCAATTTTTAAAAGGCAAATATCTCCCGATCTGTAGGCATCTGAGAGACAAACCTTATGTCACTTTGAGGGAACGCATATGTCAACTTCATGTCAGAGTCTCGTCAATGTATGTGCAAGGGTTTGGAGTATAGAGACATTTTAATTTTTCGAGATTATTCGAAAGTCAATTTTCAAAAGGCAAATATCTCCCGATCTGTAGGAATCTGAGAGACGAAACTTATGCCACTTTGAGGGAACGAATATATCAACTTCATGTCAGAGTCTCGTCAATGTATGTCCAAACGTTTGGAGGATAGAGACATTTGAATTTTTTGAGATTATTCGAAAGTAAATATTTAAAGGCAAATATCTCCCGATCTGTAGGCATCTGAGAGACAAACCTTATGTCACTTTGAGGGAACGAATATATCAACTTCATGTCAGAGTCTCGTCAATATATGTCCAAGGGTTTGGAGGATAGAGACATTTTAATTTTTCGTGATTATTCGTAAGTCAATTTTTGAAAAGGCAAATATCTCCCGATCTGTAGGAACCTGAGAGACAAAACTTAAGTCACTTTGAGGGAACGTATATGTCAACTTCATGTCACAGTCACGTCAATGTATGTCCAAGGGTTTGGAGGATAGAGAAATTTAAATTTTTAGAGATTATTCGAAAGTCAATTCTTAAAATACAAATATCTCCCGATCTGTAGGAATGTGAGAGACAAAACTTATGTCTCATTGAGGGAACGTATATGTAAACTTCCAGTCAGAGTTACGTCAATGTATGTCCAACGGTTTGGAGGATAGAGACAATTTAATTTTTCGAGATTATTCGAAAGTCAAGTTGTGAAAAGGCAAATATCTCCCGATCTGTAGGAATCTGAGAGACAAAACTTATGTCACTTTGAGGGAACGCATACGTCATCGTCATGTCAGAGTCACGTCAATGTATGCCCAAGGGTTTGCAGGATACAGAAATTTTAATTTTTCAGGGTTATTCGAAAGTCAATTATTCAGAGGCATATATCTCTCGATATGTAGGAATCTGAGAGACACAACTCATGTCACTATGAGGACATTTACATATCAACTTCATGTCAGAGTCACAACAATGTACGAAACAGTGTTTGAAGGATATAGACATTTTAGTTGTTCGAGATTATTCGAAATTCAATTTTTAAAAGGCAAATATCTCCCGATCTGTGGGCATCTGAGAGACAAACATTATGTCACTTTGAGGGAACGCATATGTCAACTTCATGTCAGAGTCTCGTCAATGTATGTCCAAGGGTTTGGAGGATAGAGACATTTTAATTTTTCGAGATTATTCGAAAGTCAATTTTTGAAAAGGCAAATATCTCCCGATCTGTATTAATATGAGAGACAAATCTTATGTCACTTTGAGGGAACGTATATGTCAACTTCATGTCATAGTCACGTCAATGTATGTCGAAGGGTCTGGAGGATAGAGACATTTAAATTTTTAGAGATTATTCGAAAGTCAATTTTTAAAAAGCAAATATCTCCCGATCTGTAGGCATCTGAGAGACAAAACGTATGTCACTTTGAGGGAACGAAAATATCAAATTCATGTAGGAGTCTCGTCAATATATGTCCAAGGGTTTGGAGGATAGAGACATTTAAATTTTTAGAGATTATTCGAAAGTCAATTCTTAAAAGGCAAATATCTCCCGATCTGTAGGCATCTGAGAGACAAACCTTATGTCACTTTGAGGGAACGCATATGTCAACTTCATGTCAGAATCTCGTCAATGTATGTCCAAACGTTTGGAGGATAGAGACATTTTAATTTTTCGTGATTATTCGAAAGTCAATATTTGAAAAGGCAAATATCTCCCGATCTGTAGGAATCTGAGATACAAAACTTATGTCACTTTGAGGGAACGTATATGTCAACTTCATGTCACAGTCACGTCAATGTATGTCCAAGGTTTTGGAGGATAGAGACATATAAATTTTTAGAGATTATTCGAAAGTCAATTCTTAAAAGGCAAATATCTCCCGATCTGTAGGAATGTGAGAGACAAAACTTATGTCACATTGAGGGAACGTATACGTAAACTTCCAGTCAGAGTCACGTCAATGTATGTGCAAGGGTTTGGAGGATAGAGACATTTTAATTTTTCGAGATTATTCGAAAGTCAAGTTTTGAAAAGGCAAATATCTCCCGATCTGTAGGAATCTGAGAGACAAAACTTATGTCACTTTGAGGGAACGCATACGTCATCGTCATGTCAGAGTCACGTCAATGTATGCCCAAGGGTTTGCAGGATACTGACATTTTAATTTTTCAGGGTTATTGCAAAGTCAATTATTCAGAGGCATATATCTCTCGATATGTAGGAATCTGAGAGACACAACTTATGTCACTATGAGGACATTTACATATCAACTTTATATCAAAGTCACGACAATGTACGAAAAAGGGTTTGAAGGATAGAGACATTTTAATTTTTCGAGATTATTCGAAAGTCAATTTTTGAAAAGGCAAATATCTCCCGATCTGTAGGAATCTGAGAGATATACCTTATGTCACATTCAGGGAACGTATATGTCAACTTCATGTCAGAGTCACGTCAATGTATGTGCAAGGGTTTGTAGGATAGAGACATCTTAATTTTTCGAGATTATTCGAAAGTCAATTTTTCAAAAGGCAAATATCTCCCGATCTGTAGGAATCTGAGAGACAAAACTTATGTCACTTTGAGGGAACGTATGTGTAAACGTTCTGTCAGAGTCACGTCTATGTATGTCCAAGGTTTTGGACGATAGAGACATTTTAATTTTTCGAGATTATTCGAAAGTCAATTTTTAAAAGGCAAATATCTCCCGATCTGTAGGAATCTGAGAGACAAAACTTATGTGACTTTGAGGGAACGTATATGTCAACTTCCTCTCATAGTCACGTCAATGTATGTCGAAGGGTTTGGAGGATAGAGACATTTAAAGTTTTAGAGATTATTCGAAATTCAATTTTTAAAGGCAAATATCTTTCGATCTATAGGAATCTGAGAGACAAAACTTATGTCACTTTCAGGGAACGTATACGTTAAATTCATGTCAGAATCTTGTCAATGTATGTCCAAGGGTTTGGACGATAGAGACATTTAAATTTTTCGAGATTATTCGAAAATGAATTTTTAAAAGGCAAATATCTCCCGATCTGTGGGCATCTGAGAGACAAACATTATGTCACTTTGAGGGAACGCATATGTCAACTTCATGTCAGAGTCTCGTCAATGTATGTCCAAGGGTTTGGAGGATAGAGACATTTTAATTTTTCGAGATTATTCGAAAGTCAATTTTTGAAAAGGCAAATATCTCCCGATCTGTATTAATATGAGAGACAAATCTTATGTCACTTTGAGGGAACGTATATGTCAACTTCATGTCAGAGTCACGTCAATGTATGTCCAAGGGTTTGGACGATAGACACATTTTAATTTTTAGAGATTATTTGAAAGACTATTTTTTAAAGGCAAATATCTCCCGATCTGTAGGCATCTGAGAGACAAACCTTATGTCTCTTTGAGGGAACGCATATGGCAACTTCATGTCAGAGTCTCGTCAATGTATGTCCAAGGGTTTGGAAGATAGAGACATTTTAATTTTTCGAGATTATTCGAAAGTCAATTTTAAAAGGCAAATATCTCCCGATCTGTAGGAATCTGAGAGACAAACCTTATGCCACTTTGAGGGAATGTATATGTCAACTACATGTCAGAGTCTCGTCAATGTATGTCCAAACGTTTGGAGGGTAGAGACATAAGAATTTTTCGAGATTATTCTAAAGTCAATTTTTAAAGGCAAATATCTCCCGATCTGTAGGCATCTGAGAGACAAAACGTATGTCACTTTGAGGGAACGAACATATCAACTTCATGTCAGAGTCTCGTCAATATATGTCCAAGGGTTTGGAGGATAGAGACATTTTAATTTTTCGTGATTATTCGAAAGTCAATTTTTCAAAAGGAAAATATGTCCCGATCTGTAGGAATCTGAGAGACAAAACTTATGTCACTTTGAGGGAACGTATATGTCAACTTCATGTCACAGTCATGTCAATGCATGTCCAAGGGTTTGGAATATAGAGACATTTAAATTTTTAGAGATTATTCGAAAGTCAATTTTTAAAAGGCAAATATCTCCCGATCTGTAGGAATGTGAGAGATAAAACTTATGTCACATTGAGGGAACGTATATGTAAACTTCCAGTCAGAGTCACGTCAATGTATGCACAAGGGTTGGCAGGATACAGACATTTTAATTTTTCAGGGTTATTCGAAAGGCAATTATTCTGAGGCATATATCTCTCGGTATGTATGAATCTGAGAGACACAACTCATGTCACTATGAGGACATTTACATATCAACTTCATGTCAAAGTCTTGACAATGTACGAAAAAGGGTTTGAAGGATAGAGATATTTGAATTTTTCGAGATTATTCGAAAGTCAATTTTTGAAAAGGCAAATATCTCCCGATCTGTAGGAATCTGAGAGACAAACCTTATGTCACACTGAGGGAACGTATATGTCAACTTCATGTCAGAGTTACGTCAATGTATGTGCAAGGGTTTGTAGGATAGAGACATTTAAATTTTTAGAGATTATTCGAAAGTCAATTTTTAAAAGGCAAATATCTCGCGATCTGTAGGAATCTGAGAGACAAAACTTATTTCACTTTGAGGAAACGTATATGTAAACGTCCTGTCAGAGTCACGTCAATGTATGTCCAAGGGTTTGGAGGATAGAGACATTTATATTTTTAGAGATTATACGAAAGTCAATTTTTAAAAGGCAAATATCTCCCGATCTGTAGGAATCTGAGAGACAAAACTTATGTCACTTTGTGGGAACGTAAATGTCAACTTCATGTCAGAATGTCGTCAATGTATGTCCAAGGGTTTGGACGATAGAGGCATTTAAATTTTTAGAGATTATTCGAAAGTCAATTTTTAAAAGGTAAATATCTCCCGATCTGTAGGAATCTGAGAGACAAAACTTATGTCACTTTGAGGGAACGTATGTGTAAACGTTCTGTCAGAGTCACGTCTATGTATGTCAAAGGTTTTGGACGATAGAGACATTTAAATTTTTCGAGATTATTCGAAAGTCAATTTTTAAAAGGCAAATATCTCCCGATCTGTAGGAATCTGAGAGACAAAACTTATGTGACTTTGAGGGAACGTATATGTCAACTTCCTCTCATAGTCACGTCAATGTATGTCGAAGGGTTTGGAGGATAGAGACATTTAAAGTTTTAGAGATTATTCGAAAGTCAATTTTTAAAGGCAAATATCTTTCGATCTATAGGAATCTGAGAGACAAAACTTATGTCACTTTCAGGGAACGTATACGTTAAATTCATGTCAGAATCTTGTCAATGTATGTCCAAGGGTTTGGACGATAGAGACATTTAAATTTTTCGAGATTATTCGAAAATGAATTATTAAAAGGCAAATATCTCCCGATCTGTAGGAATCTGAGAGACAAAACTAATGTCACTTTGAGGGAACATATATGTGAACTTTCTGTCAAAGTCGCGTCAATGTATGTCCAAGGGTTTGGAGGATAGAGACATTTAAATGTTTAGAGATTATTCGAAAGTCAATTTTTAAAAGGCAAATATCTCTCGATCTGTAGGAATCTGAGAGACAAAACATATGTCACTTTGAGGGAACGTATATGTAAATGTCCTGTCAGAGTCACGTCAATGTATGTCCAAGGGTTTGGAGGATAGAGACATTTTAATTTTACAAGATTATTCGAAAGTCAATTTTTTAAAGACAAATATCTCCCGATCTGTAGGAAACTGAGAGACAAAACTTATGTCACTTTGAGGGAACGTATATGTCAACTTCATGTCAGAATCTCGTCAATGTATGTCCAAGGGTTTGGACGATAGACACATTTTAATTTTTAGAGATTATTTGAAAGACTATTTTTTAAAGGCAAATATCTCCCGATCTGTAGGCATCTGAGAGACAAACCTTATGTCTCTTTGAGGGAACGCATATGGCAACTTCATGTCAGAGTCTCGTCAATGTATGTCCAAGGGTTTGGAGGATAGAGACATTTTAATTTTTCGAGATTATTCGAAAGTCAATTTTAAAAGGCAAATATCTCCCGATCTGTAGGAATCTGAGAGACAAACCTTATGCCACTTTGAGGGAATGTATATGTCAACTACATGTCAGAGTCTCGTCAATGTATGTCCAAACGTTTGGAGGGTAGAGACATAAGAATTTTTCGAGATTATTCTAAAGTCAATTTTTAAAGGCAAATATCTCCCGATCTGTAGGCATCTGAGAGACAAAACGTATGTCACTTTGAGGGAACGAAAATATCAACTTCATGTCAGAGTCTCGTCAATATATGTCCAAGGGTTTGGAGGATAGAGACATTTTAATTTTTCGTGATTATTCGAAAGTCAATTTTTCAAAAGGAAAATATGTCCCGATCTGTAGGAATCTGAGAGACAAAACTTATGTCACTTTGAGGGAACGTATATGTCAACTTCATGTCACAGTCATGTCAATGCATGTCCAAGGGTTTGGAATATAGAGACATTTAAATTTTTAGAGATTATTCGAAAGTCAATTTTTAAAAGGCAAATATCTCCCGATCTGTAGGAATGTGAGAGATAAAACTTATGTCACATTGAGGGAACGTATATGTAAACTTCCAGTCAGAGTCACGTCAATGTATGCACAAGGGTTGGCAGGATACAGACATTTTAATTTTTCAGGGTTATTCGAAAGGCAATTATTCTGAGGCATATATCTCTCGGTATGTAGGAATCTGAGAGACACAACTCATGTCACTATGAGGACATTTACATATCAACTTCATGTCAAAGTCTTGACAATGTACGAAAAAGGGTTTGAAGGATAGAGATATTTGAATTTTTCGAGATTATTCGAAAGTCAATTTTTGAAAAGGCAAATATCTCCCGATCTGTAGGAATCTGAGAGACAAACCTTATGTCACACTGAGGGAACGTATATGTCAACTTCATGTCAGAGTTACGTCAATGTATGTGCAAGGGTTTGTAGGATAGAGACATTTAAATTTTTAGAGATTATTCGAAAGTCAATTTTTAAAAGGCAAATATCTCGCGATCTGTAGGAATCTGAGAGACAAAACTTATTTCACTTTGAGGGAACGTATATGTAAACGTCCTGTCAGAGTCACGTCAATGTATGTCCAAGGGTTTGGAGGATAGAGACTTTTATATTTTTAGAGATTATACGAAAGTCAATTTTTAAAAGGCAAATATCTCCCGATCTGTAGGAATCTGAGAGACAAAACTTATGTCACTTTGAGGAAACGCATATGTCAACTTCATGTCAGAGTCTCGTCAATGTATGTCCAAGGGTTTGGAGGATAGAGACATTTTAATTTTTCGAGATTATTCGAAAATGAAATATTAAAAGGCAAATATCTCCCGATCTGTAGGAATCTGAGAGACAAAACTAATGTCACTTTGAGGGAACATAAATGTCAACTTTCTGTCAGAGTCAGGTCAATGTATGTCCAAGGGTTTGGAGGATAGAGACATTTAAATGTTTAGAGATTATTCGAAAGTCAATTCTTAAAAGACAAATATCTCCCGATCTGTAGGAATCTGAGAGACAAAACTTATGTCACTTTGAGGGAACGTATATGTCAACTTCATGTCAGAATCTCGTAAATGTATGTCCAAGTGTTTGGACGATAGACACATTTTAATTTTTCGAGATTATTTGAAAGTCTATTTTTTAAAGGCAAATATCTCCCGATCTGTAGGCATCTGAGAGACTAACCTTATGTCACTTTGAGGGAACGCATATGTCAACTTCATGTCAGAGTCTCGTCAATGTATGTCCAAGGGTTTGGAGGATAGAGACATTTTAATTTTTCGAGATTATTCGAAAGTCAATTTTTGAAAAGGCAAATATCTCCCGATCTGTAGGAATCTGAGAGACAAACCTAATGCCACTTTGAGGGAATGTATATGTCAACTACATGTCAGAGTCTTGTCAATGCATGTCCAAACGTTTGGAGGATAGAGACATTTTAATTTTTCGAGATTATTCGAAAGTCAATTTTTGAAAAGGCAAATATCTCCCGATCTGTAGGAATCTGAGAGACAAAACTTATGTCACTTTGAGGGAACGTAAATGTAAACGTCCTGTCAGAGTCACGTCAATGTATGTCCAAGGGTTTGGAGGATAGAGACATTTATATTTTTAGAGATTACTCGAAAGTCAATTTTTAAAAATCTAACATCTCCCGATCTGTAGGGATCTGAGAGACAAACCTTATGACCCTTAGAGGGAGCGTATATGTAAACTTCATGTCAGAATCTCGTCAATGTATGTCCAAGGGTTTGGACGATAGAGACATTTAAATTTTTCGATATTATTCGAAAGTCAATTTTTAAAAGGCAATATCTCCCGATCTGTAGGCATCTGAGAGACAAACCTTATGTTACTTTGAGGGAACGTTTATGTCAACTTCATGTCAGAGTCTCGTCAATGTATGTCCAAGGGTTTGGACGATAGAGACAATTAAATTTTTAGAGATTATTCGAAATTCAATTCTTAAAAGGCAAATATCTCCCGATCTGTAGGAATGTGAGAGACAAAACTTATGTCATATTGAGGGAACGTATATGTAAACTTCCAGTCTGAGTCACGTCAATGAATGTCCAACGGTTTGGAGGATAGATACATTTTAATTTTTCGAGATTATTCGAAAGTCAAGTTTTGAAAAGGCAAATATCTCCCGATCTGTAGGAATCTGAGAGACAAAACTAATGTCACTTTGAGGGAACGCATACGTCATCGTCATGTCAGAGTCACGTCAATGTATGCCCAAGGGTTTGCAGGATACTGACATTTTAATTTTTCAGGGTTATTCAAAAGTCAATTATTCTGAGACATATATCTCTGGATATGTAGGAATCTGAGAGACACAACTCATGTCACTATGAGGACATTTACAAATCAACTTCATGTCAAAGTCACGAAAATGTACGAAAAAGGGTTTGAAGGATAGAGACATTTGAATTTTTCGAGATTATTCAAAAGTCGATATTTGTAAAGGCAAATAGCTCCCGATCTGTAGGAATCTGAGAGACAAAGCTTATGTCACTTTGAGGGAACGTATATGTAAACGTCCTGTCAGAGTCACGTCAATGTATGTCCAAGGGTTTGGAGGATAGAGACATTTATATTTTTAGAGATTATTCGAAAGTCAATTTTTAAAAGGCAAATATCTCCCGATCTGTAGGGATCTGAGAGACAAAACTTATGACCCTTAGAGGGAGCGTATATTCAACTTCATGTCAGAATCTCGTCAATGTATGTCCTAGGGTTTGGACGATAGAGACATTTTAATTTTTCGAGATTATTCGAAAGTCAATTTTTAAAAGGCAAATATCTCCCGATCTGTAGGAATCTGAGAGACAAAGCTTATGTCACTTTGAGGGAACGTATATGTCAACTACCTGACATAGTCACGTCAATGTATGTCGAAGGGTTTGGAGGATAGAGACATTTAAATTTTTAGAGATTATTCGAAAGTCAATATTTAAAGGCAAATATCTCTCGATCTATAGGAATCTGAGAGACAAAACTTATGTCACTTGGAGGGAACGTATATGTCAACTTCATGTCAGAATCTCGTCAATGTATGTCCAAGGGTTTGGACGAAAGAGACATTTAAACTTTTCGAGATTATTCGAAAGTCAATTTTTAAAAGGCAATATCTCCCGATCTGTAGGCATCTGAGAGACAAACCTTATGTTACTTTGAGGGAACGGATATGTCAACTTCATGTCAGAGTCTCGTCAATGTATGTCCAAGGGTTTGGACGATAGAGACATTTTAATTTTTCGAGATTATTTGAAAGTCAATATTTAAAAGGAAAATATCTCCCGATCTGTAGGCATCTGAGAGACAAACCTTATGTCACTTTGAGGAAACGCATATGTCAACTTCATGTCAGAGTCTCGTCAATGTATGTCCAAGGGTTTGGAGGATAGAGACATTTCAATTTTTCGAGATTTTTCGAAAATGAATTATTAAAAGGCAAATATCTCCCGATCTGTAGGAATCTGAGAGACAAAACTAATGCCACTTTGAGGGAACATATATGTCAACTTTCTGTCAGAGTCTCGTCAATGTATGTCCAAGGGTTTGGAGGATAGAGACATTTTAATATTTCGAGATTATTTGAAAGTCTATTTTTTAAAGGCAAATATCTCCCGATCTGTAGGCATCTGAGAGACAAACCTTATGTCACTTTGAGGGAACGCATATGTCAACTTCATGTCAGAGTCTCGTCAATGTATGTCCAAGGGTTTGGAGGATAGAGACATTTTAATATTTCGAGATTATTCGAAAGTCAATTTTTAAATGGCAAATATCTCCCGATCTGTAGGAATCTGAGAGACAAACCTTATGCCACTTTGAGGGAATGTATATGTCAACTACATGTCAGAGTCTCGTCAATGTATGTCCAAACGTTTGGAGGATAGAGACATAAGAATTTCTCTAGATTATTCTAAAGTCAATTTTTAAAAGCAAATATCTCCCGATCTGTAGGCATCTGAGAGACAAAACGTATGTCACTTTGAGGGAACGAAAATATCAACTTCATGTCAGAGTCTCGTCAATATATGTCCAAGGGTTTGGAGGATAGAGACATTTTAATTTTTCGTGTTTATTCAAAGTCAATTTTTAAAAAGGCAAATATCTCCCGATCTGTAGGAATCTAAGAGACAAAACTTATGTCACTTTGAGGGAACCTATATGTCAACATCATGTCACAGTCACGTCAATGTATGTCCAAGGGTTTGGAATATAGAGACATTTAAATTTTTAGAGATTATTGGAAAGTCAATTATTAAAAGGCAAATATCTCCCGATCTGTAGGAATGTGAGAGACAAAACTTATGTCACATTGAGGGAATGTATATGTAAATATCCTTTCAGAGTCACGTCAATGTATATCCAAGGGTTTGGAGGATAGAGACATTTAAATTTTTCGAGATTATTCGAAAGTCAAGTTTTGAAAAGGCAAATATCTCCCGATCTGTAGGAATCTAAGAGACAAAACTTATGTTACTTTGAGGGAACGCATACGTCATCGTCATGTCAGAGTCACGTCAATGTATGTCCAAGGGTTTGCAGGATACAGACATTTTAATTTTTCAGGGTTATTCGAAAGTCAATTATTCTGAGACATATATCTCTGGATATGTAGGAATCTGAGAGACACAACTCATGTCACTATGAGGACATTTACAAATCAACTTCATGTCAAAGTCACGACAATGTACGAAAAAGGGTTTGAAGGATAGAGACATTTGAATTTTTCGAGATTATTCAAAAGTCAATATTTGTAAAGGCAAATAGTTCCCGATCTGTAGGAATCTGAGAGACAAAACTTATGTCATTTTGAGGGAACGTATATGTAAACGACCTGTCAGAGTCACGTCAATGTATGTCCAAGGGTTTGGAGGATAGAGACATTTATATTTTTAGAGATTATTCGAAAGTCAATTTTTAAAAGGCAAATATCTCCCGATCTGTAGGGATCTGAGAGACAAAACTTATGACCCTTAGAGGGAGCGTATATTCAACTTCATGTCAGAATCTCGTCAATGTATGTCCAAGGGTTTGGGCGATAGAGACATTTGAATTTTTCGAGATTATTCAAAAGTCAATATTTGTAAAGGCAAATAGCTCCCGATCTGTAGGAATCTGAGAGACAAAACTTATGTCACTTTGAGGGAACGTATATGTCAACTACCTGACATAGTCACGTCAATGTATGTCGAAGGGTTTGGAGGATAGAGACATTTAAATTTTAGAGATTATTCGAAAGTCAATATTTAAAGGCAAATATCTCTCGATCTATAGGAATCTGAGAGACAAAACTTATGTCACTTGGAGGGAACGTATATGTTAACTTCATGTCAGAATCTCGTCAATGTATGTCCAAGGGTTTGGGCGATAGAGACATTTTAATTTTTCGAGATTATTCGAAAGTCAATATTTAAAAGGCAATATCTCCCGATCTGTAGGCATCTGAGAGACAAACCTTATGTTACTTTGAGGGAACGGATATGTCAACTTCATGTCAGAGTCTCGTCAATGTATGTCCAAGGGTTTGAAGGAAAGAGGCATTTTAATTTTTCGAGATTATTCGAAAATGAATTATTAAAAGGCAAATATCTCCCGATCTGTAGGAATCTGAGAGACAAAACTAATGCCACTTTGAGGGAACATATATGTCAACTTTCTGTCAGAGTCACGTCAATGTATGTCCAAGGGTTTGGAGGATAGAGACATTTAAATGTTTAGAGATTATTCGAAAGTCAATTATTAATAGGAAAATATCTCCCGATCTGTAGGAATCTGACAGACAAAACTTATGTCACTTTGAGGGAACGTATATGTAAATATCCTGTCAGAGTCACGTCAATGTATATCCAAGGGTTTGGAGGATAGAGACATTTTAATTTTACGAGATTATTCGAAAATCAATTTTTAAAAGACAAATATCTCCCGATCTGTAGGAATCTGAGAGACAAAACTTATGTAACTTTGAGGGAACGCATACGTCATCGTCATGTCAGAGTCACGTCAATATATGTGCAAGGGTTTGCAGGATACAGACAAATTAATTTTTCATGGTTATTCGAAAGTCATTTACTCAGAGGCATATATCTCTCGATATGTCGGAATCTGAGAGACACAACTCATGTCACTATGAGGACATTTACATATCAACTTCATGTCAGAGTCACGACAATGTACGAAAAAGGGTTTGAAGGATAGAGACATTTGAATTCTTCGAGATTATTCAAATGTCAATTTTTGTAAAGGCAAATATCTCCCGATCTGTAGGAATCTGAGAGACAAAACTTATGTCACTTTGAGGGAACGTATATGTAACTTCATGTCAGAGTCACGTCAAAGTATGTCCAAGGGTTTGGAGGAAAGAGGCATTTTAATTTTTCGAGATTATTCGAAAGAAATTTCTGAAAAGGCAAATATCTCCCGATCTGTAGGAATCTGAGAGACAAAACTTATGTCACTTTGTGGGAACGTATATGTCAACTTCATGTCAGAGTCACGTCAATGTATGTCCAAGGGTTTGGAGGATAGAGACATTTAAATTTTTAGAGATTATTCGAAAGTCAATTCTTAAAAGGCAAATATCTCCCGATCTGTAGGAATCTTAGAGACAGAACTTATGTCACTTTGAGGGAACGTATGTGTAAACGTCCTGTCAGAGTCACGTCAATGTATGTCCAAGGGTTTGAAGGATAGAGACATTTATATTTTTAGAGATTATTCGAAAGTCAATTTTTAGAAGGCAAATATCTCCCGATCTGTAGGAATCTGAGAGACAAAACTTATGTCACCTTGAGGGAACGTATATGTAAATGTCCTGTCGGAGTCACGTCAATGTATGTGAAAGGGTTTGGAGGATAGAGACATTTAAATTTTTCGAGATTATTCGAAAGTCGATTTTTAAAAGGCAAATATCTCCCGATCTGTAGGAATCTGAGAGACAACACTTATGTCACTTTGAGGGAACGTATATGTCAACTTCCTGTCAGAGTCACGTCAATGTATGTCCAAGGTTTTGGAGGATAGAGACATTTAAATTTTTAGAGATTATTCGAAAGTCAATTTTTAAAAGGCAAATATCTCCCGATCTGTAGGCATCTGAGAGACAAACCTTATGTCACTTTGAGGGAACGAGTATGTCAACTTCATGTCAGAGTCTTGTTAATGTATTCCAAGGGTTTGGAGAATAGAGACATTTTAATTTTTCGAGATTATTCGAAAGTGAATTATTAAAAGGCAAATATCTCCCGATCTGTAGGAATCTGAGAGACAAAACTAATGTCACTTTGAGGGAACATATATGTTAACTTCCTGTCAGAGTCACGTCAATGTATGTCGAAGGGTTTGGAGGATAGAGACATTTAAATTTTTAGAGATTATTCGAAAGTCAATTTTTAAAAGGCAAATATCTCCCGATCTGTGGGAATCTGAGAGACAAAACTTATGTCACTTTGAGGGAACGTATATGTAAATATCCTGCCAAAGTCACGCCAATGTATGTCCAAGGGTTTGGAGAATAGAGACATTTTAATTTTACGAGATTATTCGAAAGTCAATATTTAAAAGGCAAATATCTCCCGACCTGTAGGAATCTGAGAGGCAAACCTTATGTCACTTTGAGGGAACGTATATTGCAACGTCATGTCAGAATCTCGTCAATGTATGTCCAAGGGTTTGGACGATAGACACATTTTAATTTTTCGAGATTATTTGAAAGTCAATTTTTAAAAGGCAAATATTTCCCGATCTGTAGGCATCTGAGAGACAAACCTTATGTCACTTTGAGGGAACGCATATGTCAACTTCATGTCAGAGTCTCGTCAATGTATGTCCAAGGGTTTGGAGGATAGAGACATTTTAATTCTTCGAGATTATTCGAAAGTCAATTTTTAAAAGGCAAATATCTCCCGATCTGTAGGAATCTGAGAGACAAAAATTATGCCACTTTGAGGGAACGTATATGTCAACTACATGTCAGAGTCTTCTCAATGTATGTCCAAACGTTTGGAGGATAGAGACATTTGAATTTTTCGAGATTATTCGAAAGTCAATTTTTAAAGGCAAATATCACCCGATCTGTAGGCATCTGAGAGACAAAACGTATGTCACTTTGAGGGAACGAAAATATAAACTTCATATCAGAGTCTCGTCAATATATGTGCAAGTGTTTGGAGGATAGAGACATTTTAATTTTTCGTGATTATTCGAAAGTCAATTTCCGAAAAGGCAAATATCTCCCGATCTGTAGGAATCTGAGAAACAAAACTAATGTCACTTTGAGGGAACGTATATGTAAATATCCTGTCAAAGTCACGCCAATGTATGTCCAAGGGTTTGGAGAATAGAGACATTTTAATTTTACGAGATTATTCGAAAGTCAATATTTAAAAGGCAAATATCTCCCGACCTGTAGGAATCTGAGAGACAAAACTTATGTCACTTTGAGGGAACGTATATTGCAACTTCATGTCAGAATCTCGTCAATGTATGTCCAAGGGTTTGGACGATAGACACATTTTAATTTTTCGAGATTATTTGAAAGTCAATTTTTAAAAGGCAAATATTTCCCGATCTGTAGGCATCTGAGAGACAAACCTTATGTCACTTTGAGGGAACGCATATGTCAACTTCATGTCAGAGTCTCGTCAATGTATGTCCAAGGGTTTGGAGGATAGAGACATTTTAATTCTTCGAGATTATTCGAAAGTCAATTTTTAAAAGGCAAATATCTCCCGATCTGTAGGAATCTGAGAGACAAAAATTATGCCACTTTGAGGGAACGTATATGTCAACTTCATATCAGAGTCTCGTCAATATATGTGCAAGTGTTTGGAGGATAGAGACATTTTAATTTTTCGAGATTATTCGAAAGTCAATTTTTAAAGGCAAATATCACCCGATCTGTAGGCATCTGAGAGACAAAACGTATGTCACTTTGAGGGAACGAAAATATCAACTTCATATCAGAGTCTCGTCAATATATGTGCAAGTGTTTGGAGGATAGAGACATTTTAATTTTTCGTGATTATTCGAAAGTCAATTTTCGAAAAGGCAAATATCTCCCGATCTGTAGGAATCTGAGAGACAAACCTAATGTCACTTTGAGGGAACGTATATGTAAATGTCCTGTCAGAGTCACGTCAATGTATGTGGAAGGGTTTGGAGGATAGAGACATTTAAATTTTACGAGATTATTCGAAAATCAATTTTTAAAGACAAATATCTCCCGATCTGTAGGAATCTGAGAGACAAAACTTATGTCACTTTGAGGGAACGTATATGTCAACTTCATGTCAGAATCTCGTCAATGTATGTCCAAGGGTTTGGACGATAGACACATTTTAATTTTTCGAGATTATTTGAAAGTCTATTTTTTAAAGGCAAATATCTCCCGATCTGTAGGCATCTGAGAGACAAACCTTATGCCACTTTGAGGGAATGTATATGTCAACTACATGTCAGAGTCTCGTCAATGTATGTCCAAACGTTTGGAGGATAGAGACATAAGAATTTTTCTAGATTATTCTAAAGTCAATTTTTAAAAGCAAATATCTCCCGATCTGTAGGCATCTGAGAGACAAAACGTATGTCACTTTGAGGGAACGAAAATATCAACTTCATGTCAGAGTCTCGTCAATATATGTCCAAGGGTTTGGAGGATAGAGACATTTTAATTTTTCGTGTTTATTCGAAAGTCAATTTTTGAAAAGGCAAATATCTCCCGATCTGTAGGAATCTGAGAGACAAAACTTATGTCACTTTGAGGGAACGTATATGTCAACATCATGTCACAGTCACGTCAATGTATGTCCAAGGGTTTGGAATATAGAGACATTTAAATTTTTAGAGATTATTGGAAAGTCAATTATTAAAAGGCAAATATCTCCCGATCTGTAAGAATGTGAGAGACAAAACTTATGTCACATTGAGGGAATGTATATGTAAATATCCTGTCAGAGTCTTGTCAATGTATATCCAAGGGTTTGGAGGATAGAGACATTTAAAGTTTTCGAGATTATTCGAAAGTCAAGTTTTGAAAAGGCAAATATCTCCCGATCTGTAGGAATCTGAGAGACAAAACTTATGTAACTTTGAGGGAACGCATAAGTCATCGTCATGTCAGAGTCACGTCAATGTATGTCCAAGGGTTTGCAGGATACAGACATTTTAATTTTTCAGGGTTATTCGAAAGTCAATTATTCAGAGGCATATATCTCTCGATATGTAGGAATCTGAGAGACACAACTCATGTCACTATGAGGACATTTACATATCAACTTCATGTCAGAGTCACGACAATGTACGAAGAAGGGTTTGAAGGAAAGAGACATTTGAATTTTTCGAGATTATTCAAAAGTCAATATTTGTAAAGGCAAATATCTCCCGATCTGTAGGAATATGAGAGACAAACCTTATGTCACATTGAGGGAACGTATATGTCAACTTCATGTCAGAGTCACGTCAATGTATGTGCAAGGGTTTGGAGGATAGAGACATCTTAATTTTTCGAGATTATTCGAAAGTCAATTTTTCAAAAGGCAAATATCTCCCGATCTGTAGGAATCTGAGAGACAAAACTTATGTTACTTTGTGGGAACGTCTATGTCAACTTCATGTCAGAATGTCGTCAATGTATGTCCAAGGGTTTGGACGATAGAGACATTTAAATTTTGAGAGATTATTCGAAAGTCAATTTTTAAAATTCAAATATCTCCCGATCTGTAGGAATCTGAGAGACAAAACTTAAGTCACTTTGAGGGAACGTATGTGTAAACGTCCTCTCAGAGTCACCTCAATGTATGTCCAAGGGTTTGGAGGATAGAGACATTTATATTTCTAGAGATTATTCGAAAGCCAATTTTTAGAAGGCAAATATCTCCCGATCTGTAGGAATCTGAGAGACAAAACTTATGACACTTAGAGGGAACGTATATGTCAACTTCATGTCAGAATATCGTCAATGTATGTGCAAGGGTTTGGACGATAGAGACATTTTAATTATTCGAGATTATTCGAAAGTCATTTATTAAAAGGCAAATATCTCCCGATCTGTAGGAATCTGAGAGACAAAACTTATGACACTTAGAGGGAACGTATATGTCAACTTCATGTCAGAATCTCGTCAATGTATGTAAAAGGGTTTGGAGGATAGAGACATTTAATTTTTCGAGATTATTCGAAAGTCATTTATTAAAAGGCAAATATCTCCCGATCTGTAGGAATCTCAGAGACAAAACTTATGTCACCTTGAGGAAACGTATATGTAAATGTCCTGTCAGAGTCACGTCAATGTATGTCCAAGGGTTAGGAGGATAGAGACATTTTAATTATACGAGATTATTCGAAAGTCAATTTTTAAAAGGCAAATATCTCCCGATCTGTAGGATTCTGAGAGACAAAACTAATGCCACTTTGAGGGAACGTATATGTCAACTACATGTCAGAGTCTCGTCAAAGTATGTCCAAACGTTTGGAGGATAGAGACATTTGAATTCTTCGAGATTATTCGAAAGTCAATATTTAAAGACAAATATCTCCCGATCTGTAGGCACCTGAGAGACAAAACGTATGTCACTTTGAGGGAACGAAAATATCAACTTCATGTCAGAGTCTCGTCAATATATGTCCAAGGGTTTGGAGGATAGAGACATTTTAATTTTTCGTGATTATTCGAAAGTCAATTTTTGAAAAGGCAAATATCTCCCGATCTGTAGGAATCTGAGAAACAAAACTTATGTCACTTTGAGGGAACGTATATGTCAACTTCATGTCACAGTCACGTCAATGTATGTCCAAGGGTTTGGAGGATAGAGACATTTAAATTTTTAGAGATTATTCGAAAGTCAATTATTAAAAGGCAAATATCTCCCGATCTGTAGGAATGTGAGAGACAAAACTTATGTCACATTGAGGGAACGTATATGTAAACTTCCAGTCAGAGTCACGTCAATGTATGTCCAAGAGTTTGGAGGATAGAGACATTTGAATTCTTCGAGATTATTCGAAAGTCAATATTTAAAGACAAATATCTCCCGATCTGTAGGCACCTGAGAGACAAAACGTATGTCACTTTGAGGGAACGAAAATATCAACTTCATGTCAGAGTCTCGTCAATATATGTCCAACGGTTTGGAGGATAGAGACATTTTAATTTCTCGAGATTATTCGAAAGTCAATTTTTGAAAAGGCAAATATCTCCCGATCTGTATTAATATAAGAGACAAAACTTATGTCACTTTGACGGAACGTATATGTCAATTTCATGTCATAGTCACGTCAATGTATGTCGAAGGGTCTGGAGGATAGAGACATTTAAATTTTTAGAGATTATTCGAAAGTTAATTTTTAAAAGGCAAATATCTCCCGATCTGTAGGAATCTGAGAGACAAAACTTATGTCACTTTGAGGGAACGTATATGTCAACTTCCTGTCAGAGTCACGTCAATGTATGTCCAAGAGTTTGGAGGATAGAGACATTTAAATTTTTAGAGATTATTCGAAAGTCAATTATTAAAAGGCAAATATCTCCCGATCTGTAGGAATCTGAGAGACAAACCTTATGTCACTTAGAGGGAACGTATATGTCAACTTCATGTCAGAATCTCGTCAATGTATGTCCAAGGGTTTGGACGATAGAGTCATTAAAACTTTTCAAGGTTATTCGAAAGTCAATTTTTTAAAAGGCAAATATCTCCCGATCTGTAGGCATCTGAGAGACAAACCTTATGTCACTTTGAGGGAAAGCATATGTCAACTTCATGTCAGAGTCTCGTCAATGTATGTCCAAGGGTTTGGACGATAGAGACATTTAAATTTTTCGAGATTATTTGAAAGTCAATTTTTAAAAGGCAAATATCTCCCGATCTGTAGGCATCTGAGAGACAAACCTTATGTCACTTTGAGGGAACGCATATGTTAACTTCATGTCAGAGTCTCGTCAATGTATGTCCAAGGGTTTGGAGGATAGAGACATTTTAATTTTTCTTGATTATTCGAAAGTGAATTATTAAAAGGCAAATATCTCCCGATCTGTAGGAATCTGAGAGACAAAACTAATGTCACTTTGAGGGAACATATATGTCAACTTTCTGTCAGAGTCACGTCAATGTATGTCCAAGGGTTTGGAGGATATAGACATTTAAATGTTTAGAGATTATTCGAAAGTCAATTTTTAAAAGGCAAATATCTCCCGATCTGTAGGAATCTGACAGTCAAAACTTATGTCACTTTGAGGGAACGTATATGTAAATGTCCTGTTAGAGTCACGTCAATGTATGTCCAAGGGTTTGGAGGATAGAGACATTTTAATTTTACGAGATTATTCGAAAGTCAATTTTTAAAAGACAAATATCTCCCGATCTGTAGGAATCTGAGAGACAAAACTTATGTCACTTTGAGGGAACGTATATGTCAACTTCATGTCAGAATCTCGTCAACGTATGTCCAAGGGTTTGGACGATAGAGACATATTAATTTTTCGAGATTATTCGAAAGTCAATTTTTAAAAGGCAAATATCTCCCGATCTGTAGGGATCTGAGAGACAAAACTTATGACCCTTAAAGGGAACGTATATGTCAACTTCATGTCAGAATCTCGTCAATGTATGTCCAAGGGTTTGGACGATAGAGACATTTTAATTTTTCGAGATTATTCGAAAGTCAATTTTTAAAAGGCAAATATCTCCCGATCTGTAGGAATCTGAGAGAAAAAACTTATGTCACTTTGAGGGAACGTATATGTCAACTTCCTGTCATAGTCACGTCAATGTATGTCGAAGGGTTTGGAGAATAGAGTCATTTAAATTTTTCGAGATTATTCGAAAGTCAATATTTAAAGGCAAATATCTCTCGATCTATAGGAATCTGAGAGACAAAACTTATGCCACTTTGAGGGAACGTTTATGTCAACTTGCAGTCAGAGGCACGTCAATGTATGTCAAAGGGTTTGGAGGATAGAGACATTTAAATTTTTAGAGATTATTGTGAAAGTCAATTTTTAAAAGGCATATATCTCTCGATCTGTAGGAATCTGAGAGACAAAACTTATGTCACTTTGAGGAAACGCATATGTCAACTTCATGTCAGAGTCTCGTCAATGTATGTAAAAGGGTTTGGAGGATAGAGACATTTTAATTTTTCGAGATTATTCGAAAATGAATTATTAAAAGGCAAATATCTACCGATCTGTAGGAATCTGAGAGACAAAACTAATGTCACTTTGAGGGAACATATGTCAACTTCATGTCAGAGTCTCGTCAATGTATGTCCAAGGATTTGGAGGATAGTGACATTAGAATTTTTCGAGATTATTCTAAAGTCAATTTTTAAAGGCAAATATCTCCCGATCTGTAGGCATCTGAGAGACTAAACGTATGTCACTTTGAGGGAACGTATATGTCAACTTCATGTCACAGTCACGTCAATGTATGTCCAAGGGTTTGGAGGATAGAGACATTTAAATTTTTAGAGATTATTCGAAAGTCAATTTTTGAAAAGGCAAATATCTCCCGATCTGAAGGAATCTGAGAGACAAAACTTATGTCACTTTGAGGGAACGTATATGTCAACTTCATGTCACAGTCACGTCAATGTATGTCCAAGGGTTTGGAGGATAGAGACATTTAAATTTTTAGAGATTATTCGAAAGTCAAGTTTTGAAAAGGCAAATAACTCCCGATCTGTACTAATCTGAGAGACAAAACTTATGTTACTTTGAGGGAACGCAAACGTCATCGTCATGTCAGAGTCACGTCAATGTATGTCCAAGATTTTGAAGTATACAGACATTTTAATTTTTCAGGGTTATTCGAAAGTCAATTATTCAGAGGCATATATCTCTCGATATGCAGGAATCTGAGAGACACAACTCATGTCACTATGAGGACATTTACATATCAACTTCATGTCAAAGTCACGACAATGTACGAAGAAGGGTTTGAAGGATAGAGACATTTGAATTTTTCGAGATTATTCAAAAGTCAATTTCTGTAAAGGCAAATATCTCCCGATCTGTAGGAATCTGAGAGACAAACCTTATGTCACATTGAGGGAACGTATATGTCAACTTCATGTCAGAGTCACGTCAATGTATGTGCAAGGGTTTGGAGGATAGAGACATCTTAATTTTTCGAGATTATTCGAAAGTCAATTTTTCAAAAGGCAAATATCTCCCGATCTGTAGGAATCTGAGAGACAAAACTTATGACCCTTAGAGGGAACGTATATGTCAACTTCATGTCAGAATCTCGTCAAGGTATGTCCAAGGGTTTGTAGGATAGAGAAATTTAAATTTTTAGATATTATTCGAAAGTCAATTATTAAAAGGCAAATATCTCCCGATCTGTAGGAATTTGAGAAACAAAACTTATGTCACTTTGAGGGAACGTATATGTCAACTTCATGTCAGAATCTCGTCAATGTATGTCCAAGGGTTTGGACGATAGACACATTTTAATTTTTCGAGATTATTTGAAAGTCTATTGTTAAAGGCAAATATCTCCCGATCTGTAGGCATCTGAGAGACAAACCTTATGTCACTTTGAGGGAACGCATATGTTAACTTCCTGTCAGAGTCACGTCAATGTATGTCCAAGAGTTTGTAGGATAGAGACATTTAAATTCTTAGATATTATTCGAAAGTCAATTTTTAAAAGGCAAATATCTCCCGATCTGTAGGAATTTGAGAGACACAACTTATGTCACTTTGAGGGAACGTATATGTCAACTTCATGTCAGAATCTCGTCAATGTATGTCCAAGGGTTTGGACGATAGACACATTTCAATTTCTCGAGATTATTCGAAAGTCAATTATTAAAAGGCAAATACCTCCCGATCTGTAGGCATCTGAGAGACAAACCTTATGTCACTTTGAGGGAACGTATATGTCAACTTCATGTCAGAATCTCGTCAATGTATGTCCAATGGTTTGGACGATAGAGACATTTTAATTTTTTGAGATTATTCGAAAGTCAATTTTTAAAAGGCAAATATCTTCCGATCTGTAGGCATCTGAGAGACAAAGCTTATGTCACTTTGAGGGAACATATATGTCAACTTCCTGTCAGAGTCACGTCAATGTATGTCCAAGAGTTTGGAGGATAGAGACATTTAAATTTTTAGAGATTATTCGAATATCAATTTTTAAAAGGCAAATATCTCCCGATCTGTAGGAATCTGAGAGACAAAACTTATGTTACTTTGAGGGAACGCATACGTCATCGTCATGTCAGAGTCACGTCAATGTATGTCCAAGGGTTTCAGGATACAGACATTTTAATTTTTCAGGGTTATTCTAAAGTCAATTATTCAGAGGCATATATCTCTCGATATGTTGGAATCTGAGAGACACCAACTCATGTCACTATGAGGACATTTACATATCAACTTCATGTCAGAGTCACGACAATGTACGAAAAAGGGTTTGAAGGATAGAGACATTTGAATTTTTCGAGATTATTCGAAAGTCAATTTTTGAAAAGGCAAATATCTCCCGATCTGTAGGAATCAGAGAGACAAACCTTATGTCACATTGAGGGAACGTATATGTCAACTTCATGTCAGAATCTCGTCAATGTATGTCCAAGGGTTTGGACGATAGAGACATTTAAATTTTTAGAGATTATTCGAAAGTCAATTTTTAAAAGGCAAATATCTCCCGATCTGTAGGAATCTGAGAGACAAAACTTATGTCACTTTGAGGGAACGTATATGTAAACGTCCTGTCAGAGTCACGTCAATGTATGTCCAAGGGTTTGGTGGATAGAGACATTTATATTTTTAAGATTATTCGAAAGTTAATTATTAAAGGGCAAATATCTCCCGATCTGTAGGAATCTGAGAGACAAAACTTATGTCACTTTGAGGGAACGTATATTTAAATGTCCTGTCAGAGTCACGTCAATGTATGTGGAAGGGTTTGGAGGATAGAGACATATAAATTTTTAGAGATTATTCGAAAGTCAATTTTTAAAAGGCAAATAACTCCCGATCTGTAGGAATCTGAGAGACGAAACTTATGTCACTTTGAGTTAACGAATATGTCAACTTCCTGTAAGAGTCACGTCAATGTATGTCCAAGGGTTTGGAGGATAGAGACATTTAAATTTTTAGAGATTATTCGAAAGTGAATTTTCTAAAAGGCAAATATCTCCCGATCAATAGGAAGCTAAGAGACAAAACTTATGTCACTTTGAGGGAATGTATATGTCAACTTCCTGTCAGAATCTCGTCAATGTATGTCCAAGTGTTTGGAGGATAGAGTCATTTTAATTTTTCGAGATTATTCGCAAGTCAATTTTTACAAGCAAATATCTCCCGATCTGTAGGCATCTGAGAGACAACCCTTATGTCACTTTGAGGGAACGTATATGGCGACTTCATGTCAGAGTCTCGTCAATGTATGTCCAAGGGTTTGGAGGATAGAGACATTTTAATTTATCGAGATTATTCGAAAGTCAATTTTTGAAAAGGCAAATAAGTCCCGATGTGTAGGAATCTGAGATACAAAACTGATGTCACTTTGAGGTAACGTATATGTCAACTTCATGTCAGAGTCACGTCAATGTATGTCCAAGGGTTTGGAGGATAGAGACATTTTAATTTTTCACTGTTATTCGAAAGTCAATTTTTGAAAGGCATATATCTCGCGATGTGTAGGAATCCGAGAGACAAAACTTATGTCACTTTGAGGGAACGTATATGTCAACTTCATGTCAGAGTCACGTTAATGTATGTCCAAGGGTTTGGAGGATAGAGACAATTGAATTTTTCGAGATTATTCGAAAGTCAATTTTTGAAAAGGCAAATAAGTCCCGATGTTTAGGAATCTGAGAGACAAAACTGATGTCACTTTGAGGGAACGTATATGTCAACTTCATGTCAGAGTCACGTCAATGTATGTCCAAGGGTTTGAAGGATAGAGACATTTTAATTTTTCACAGTTATTGGAAAGTCAATTTTTCAAAGGCATATATCTCGCGATGTGTTGGAATCTGAGAGAAACAACTCATGTCACTATGAGGTCACGTATATGTAAACTTCGTGTCAGAGTCACGACAATGTACGTCCAAGGGTTTGGAGGATAGGGACATTTGAATTTTTCGAGATTATTCGAAAGTCAATTTTTGAAAAGGCAAATATCTCGCGATCTGTAGGAATCTGTGAGACAACACTTATGTCACTTTGAGGGAAGGTATATGTCATAGACATGTCAGAGTGGCGACAATGTAAGTCCAAGGGTTTGGAGGATAGAGACATTTTAATTTTTCGAGGTTATTCGAAAGTCACTTTTTCAGAGGCATATATCTCGCGATGTGTAGGAATCCGAGAGACAAAACTTATGTCACGTTGAGGGAACGTATATGTCAACTTCATGTCAGAGTCACGTCAAAGTATGTCCAAGGGTTTGGAGGATAGAGACATTTTAATTTTTCGAGATTATTCGAAAGTCAATTTTTGAAAAGGCAAATATCTCCCGATCTGTAGGAATCTTGAGAGACAAAACTTATGTCACTTTGAGGGAACGTATATGTCAACTTCATGTCAGAGTCACGTCAATGTATGTCCAAGGGTTTGGAGAATAGAGACATTTTAATTTTTCACTGTTATTCGAAAGTCAATTTTTGAAAGGCATATATCTCGCGATGTGTAGGAATCCGAGTAACAAAACTTATGTCACTTTGAGGGAACGTATATGTCAACTTCATGTCAGAGTCTCGTCAATGTATGTCCAAGGGTTTGGAGGATAGAGACAATTTAATTTTTCGAGATTATTCGAAAGTCAATTTTTGAAAAGGCAAGTAAGTCCCGATGTGTAGGAATCTGAGAGACAAAACTGATGTCACTTTGAGGGAACGTATATGTCAACTTCATGTCAGAGTCACGTCAATGTATGTCCAAGGGTTTGAAGGATAGAGACATTTTAATTTTTCACAGTTATTCGAAAGTCAATTTTTCAAAGGCATATATCTCGCGATGTGTAGGAATCTGATAGAAACAACTCATGTCACTATGAGGTCACGTATATGTCAACTTCGTGTCAGAGTCACGACAATGTACGTCCAAGAGTTTGGATGATAGGGACATTTGAATTTTTCGAGATTATTCGAAAGTCAATTTTTGAAAAGGCAAATATCTCGCGATCTGTAGGAATCTGTGAGACAACACTTATGTCACTTTGAGGGAAGGTATATGTCATAGACATGTCAGAGTGGCGACAATGTAAGTCCAAGGGTTTGGAGGATAGAGACATTTTAATTTTTCGAGGTTATTCGAAAGTCACTTTTTCAAAGGCATATATCTCGCGATGTCTAGGAATCTGAGAGACAAACCTCATATCAGTGTGAGGACACTTGTATGCCAACTTCATGTCAGAGTCACGTCAATGTATGTCCAAGGGTTTGCGGGATAGAGGCATTTTAATTTTTCACGGTTATTCGAAAGTCAATTTTTCAAAGGCATTTATCTCGCGATGTGTACGAATCTGAGAGAAAGAACTCATGTCACTATGAGGTCACGTATATGTCAACTTCGTGTCAGAGTCACGACAATGTACGTCCAAGGGTTTGGGGGATAGAGACATTTTAATTTTTCGAGATTATTCGAAAGTCAATTTTTGAGAAGGCAAATATCTCCCGATCTGTAGGCATCTGAGAGACAAACCTTATGTCACTTTGAGGGATTGTATATGTCAACTTCCTGTCAGAGTCACGTCAATGTATGTCCAAGGGTTTGGAGGATAGAGACATTTTAATTTTTCGAGATTATTCGAAAGTCAATTTTTGAGAAGGCAAATATCTCCCGATCTGTAGGCATCTGAGAGACAAACCTTATGTCACTTTGAGGGATTGTATATGTCAACTTCCTGTCAGAGTCACGTCAATGTATGTCCAAGGGTTTGGAGGATAGAGACATTTTAATTTTTCACTGTTATTCGAAAGTCAATTTTTGAAAGGCATATATCTCGCGATGTGTAGGAATCCGAGAGACAAAACTTATGTCACTTTGAGGGAACGTATATGTCAACTTCATGTCAGAGTCACGTCAATGTATGTCCAAGGGTTTGGAGGATAGAGACAATTTAATTTTTCGAGATTATTCGAAAGTCAATTTTTGAAAAGGCAAATATCTCCTGATCTGTAGGAATCTGAGAGACAAACCTTATGTCACTTTGAGGGAACGTATATGTCAACTTCATGTCAGAGTCACGTCAATGTATGTCCAAGGGTTTGGATGATAGAGACATTTTAATTTTTCGAGATTATTCGAAAGTCAATTTTTGAAAAGGCAAATAAGTCCCGATGTGTAGGAATCTGAGAGACAAAACTGATGTCACTTTGAGGGAACGTATATGTCAACTTCATGTCAGAGTCACGTCAATGTATGTCCAAGGGTTTGAAGGATAGAGACATTTAAATTTTTCAGAGTTATTCGAAAGTCAATTTTTCAAAGGCATATATCTCGCGATGTGTAGGAATCTGAGAGAAACAACTCATGTAACTATGAGGTCACGTATATGTCAACTTCGTGTCAGAGTCACGACAATGTACGTCCAAGGGTTTGGGGGATAGGGACATTTGAATTTTTTGAGATTATTCGAAAGTCAATTTTTGAAAAGGCAAATATCTCGCGATCTGTAGGAATCTGAGAGACAACACTTATGTCACTTTGAGGGAAGGTATATGTCATAGACATGTCAGAGTCGCGACAATGTAAGTCCAAGGGTTTGGAGGATAGAGACATTTTAATTTTTCGAGGTTATTCGAAAGTCACTTTTTCAAAGGCATATATCTCGCGATGTGTAGGATTCTGAGAGACAAACCTCATATCAGTGTGAGGACACTTATATGCCAACTTCATGTCAGAGTCACGTCAATGTGTGTTCAAGGGTTTGCAGGATAGAGGCATTTTAATTTTTCACGGTTAATTGAAAGTCAATTTTTCAAAGGCATTTATCTCGCGATGTGTACGAATCTGAGAGAAAGAACTCATGTCACTATGGGGTCACGTACATGTCAACCTCATGTCAGAGTCACGACAATGTACGTCCAAGGGTTTGCAGGATAGAGAACTTTTACTTTTTCGCGGGTATTCGAAAGTAAATTTTTCAAAGGCATATATCTTCCGATCTGTAGGAAACTGAGAGACAAAACTCCTGCCGTGTCTTCAAACTGTTGGTAACGTATCTGAAACACGCATGTCATTGCTAAATGTACCTCTGACTTTTCTTCACGGTGGTACTGTCTTGTCTCAATCTCGTACGTCTTAGGTAAATGTACTATTGTCGTGTCTTATGGAATTCATCGGAATAAAGTATAAATATCACAAAACAACGCACTTGCATACAGCACACCAGCTCAAGGAACACAATACATCATCATACAGTAGCGTATGACACAATAAATTGCCATTTGAAATATTATAAATTCTGTGTGATGTGTGACTAATTTTTGTCTTAACAAACAAAATACGAGCTACAAAACATGCATGATGTGGGTGGGTGCGTGTTTGGGTTAATCTTCTTATGGATACATAGATTGGTAAATACATGAACGGATGGATAGATATGTAGATGGGTAAATAGATAAATAGGCAGACACATAGACAGGAGACAGAGAAAGAGATACACAGAGAGAGAGAGAGAGATAGAGATATTCAGATAGATAGAATAGATAGGTTATATAGGTAGAGAAACCGAGATATCTAAAGCCGGCCTGATAATCTTTTATACTCGTACTATTCTGTGGCCTGAGTGAACAACCGTCTGTCATCAAATGTTATATGAGTAAGGATCGCTTTTCACTACATCCTCGGAGCTAATTCTGAAAATACATAAACCTCATCTCTAATGAGTATTTGTATTCATAACATATTAATAATATAATTGGCTTCTTTCTCTAACTAACGAAAGTAAAATATTTAATCCAAGAATGTATTCCACACATACTCAAGTGTAACCACTCATGTAGCCAAAAATCTATTATGTCATATGAAAAAAGTAACGCAGTCCTAATACACGCCATGTGGGACGCTTGGCTGGAGAGGCAGTTATTAAGTACAAATTTATTTCTGCAGTAATTTTTAACTAAATTATGATATCAATCTTATACCGCATTGAATCAAAGAAGCTACTCAGGCACCTAGTCTACAAATTATGTCTACCGATGTTCATTCCCATGTTCACAGCAGCTGTTACTAGACACTATATTATCTTCACATCAAATTTTATGTCTTCCCTTCGGGGTTTTTTTCATACCCAAAATCCGTATTCACTTGTAATTTCTAAGTCATCCCCGATTTTTACCACGATTAATACTTTATTTCTGGATCCTCTGCAAGTCCGCGGTTCAACTACCGACAGCGACACAATCAAGTTCGGTCCAATTCAATAATATACACAGAAGATACCGTGAATTTTTCCTTCGGGTAAAACCGGCTGGAACGTGATGCTGTCCACGTATCTCTATCTAGCTAGCTGTTAAAGATGTACGTACCTAAACCTTCAATAACCCATACGCCTTCATGCCGTAGTGCGTAATTAAACACGGGCGCAACTTATCTTTAAAAAGAAATTAGTCTATCACGTGTAAGTAATAAGATGAGAAAGAACGAGAAGATGAAGATTTGCAATTAGTTTTCCTTCAAGGATGGAAATAAGGACTTCATTAGATAAAACCTCTCAACTACGGGATACTGGCAAAAACTAAGCTACAAACTACTACGACTACTGCAACATTGAAGAGATAAATTTCACCCACCAGCGATGAACTGGAGGTTTCTCAGATGACGTCGTCGCTGGACATGGCAATCGTCCGTTGTTTCTCGGGTCGTCTGCTACAAGTTCACTCACGTTTCAGAGCTACGCGCTGCCTCCATTCACAAAGCAATGAGCAATTTTAGTTGACTTCTTTTTTTTTGGGGGGGGGGGGGAGGCTCTCTATGATTTCTGTATTATTTGATTTATATATAATATGAGCGACGTTCTTTGCAAATGACTTGACAATGCGAGATTTCATAACTCTGAAAGAACAAGGGAATTAATAGAAAGTGTCGGATGCAAAGTTGTATTTTTGCCACCAAACTCGCTAGATTTAAATCCAATTGAGAACTTTTGGTTTGTCATCAATGCACACTTTAATTTGCTAGTACGCTACTATATAATTAATAATTATAATGTAACAAGTCATGGAAATTTTAGCTGCTGTTAAAATCTGATCTCATTGAAAGTCAACTCATATGCGAAAATTTAAAGACGAAATAGTGACATGTCGTTCTTCTACCTGTTATAAAGGGAGATGGAAACAGAGGTATACAAGCAAGTGTTACAGTTTTCGATGTTTCTACAATCGGAAAAAATAAAAGTACAAGTTATTTATTTATTTATTTATTTATTAAATAACATCTTGAACATATAACAATCTGAAAACTTCATTTAAAATCTCAGTTTCGGCGTTTCAATTATTTCGGCTTCAAAAAGCCTGTATTATTTTATTCACATGTTATTTGTATGTGATTTCGTTGTCCACTACGTCTCGTCCCTAATTTCAGTGTGAATCTCCCATCAATCCACACTTTAATGTCATAGTACTGATGCCTACGATACTATAAAATCTCAATCACTTTCACTGAATGAACTTTGTCTGCGTCAGAGGTGGTTAAATTTGGACTGTACGTCTGTCCTGCAATATGATTGTAATCTAAGGGCAAAGCTATGTAAATAAACAACGATAATGTAGTTTTCAGCCCCATGAAATTTTCCAAATTTAAAATCTTCCCCGCTTTATAGTTTGTGTTAGCAGACGCTTAAGTCACCTCAAAATTACTTAACTTGAAAAGCTAGCCGTTACTCAGATCATCAAAACAGAAAATCCCCACTTTTTAAAATCCTCAATATCTTCTATATATGCTTTAGCAAATCCCACCACTGCAACTTAACGCATGGTCTGTGACCTCACACCCTCAACATTTCTAATATTGTGGGCAAACTAACTGCGTCTTTGCTGGATTCCGCTGATATTCCGTTGCAGCGCAGCGGCTGGACTGCAGGGTCGATGATGTTGTTAGTGGTTAAGAATGCATGCAGCTACAACTCTACTCTAACCCGTCTATCCTCTGAGGGTAGGAAGAAGGCGAAAAAGAAGAAAAGAAAGAAGAAGACGAGTAAATAGAAAGAATCTGAATTCATTTTGCTCAAGGGATGGAACAAGCAAAACATTAATTGGAGACTCAAAATTAAGGAACATTGGAAGGAGTTTAACCCCTGCACCCCAGGCGTTAGTCGTGTGTTAATTTAAAATTAAAGTAATTCGTTTCACTCGCCAGCAAAGATGGTAGAAACGAAATATGCCGGAGAGATGACCGCCGACACTGGAAACACGACAAGAGTGCAGCGTCCGGGTTCCCCGGAGCGTGTAGACGCAACCGCACGGGTGAAAATGCCATGAAGATCCTCCTCTGAGTTTCGGAACCACGAAGATTCACTTGCCGTTCCCCTGAAACCAGACAGAATGTCCCATATAATGACAAGAATTTATATGTAGGGTCTGAAGCTCCATATTATTCATATTAACATTAATTACGATGATAGCAAACCAAATTTAAACATAACCGTGTGTTGTTCATTAATATTTACAACTTTTATTTATCAGACTAGAAGACAAAAGATTCTAAATTCATGGTCAACGTTATTTTGATTAGAACATACAAACAGCTTGGTTGAAAGTTATCTCCTAAACACAACACACTCTTTTCTGAAATGCTAGACTAATTATAGAAAAAGCACTCATTAAAAGCAGCTTCGGTGGGGGGGGATGCGGGTATTATCTGTCCCGACACTACGCCTCGGCCTCGCAAGATAGAAATTTGTGCCTTACATCTTCAATCTGCGCGTAAATTGTTATCTCCTGTTCTCACTGTGGTGATTGTGATGATTAATTTTACCGACGTTTAGGAAATGATATTGCTACCTCCATCATAACAGCGATGATGGTGGGCCCTTATGATGACGCAACATCACAAAAGACATTCATAAAACATTTTTCGGTTATGATTATTTGCTCCCAAGCGATTTTGGACCTTACGGGATAACATTTATAAATAACCGTTGCCATGGTAACGCTGCTAAGAGATGTTGGGTCTAATCGGATAATTCTTATGATTATTATTGTTTACTACTTTACATTTTTGCCGTCATTCTTAGCGGGCAATTTATTAGTCTTAAAATTTTGTCCGTTATACCCCATAAAATGGCATGATTCTTCTAAAATATGAACTTGAAATTACATTGAATAAAGCGATAGCTGTCTACATTTAATGTGTCTTAAAATATGCTTCAGAATACTAAAAAGGACGAGAAAGATCTCTAACGATTGTCTGTCGACGGGGAGAGATTCGAACCCGAAACCTATCGAGTAGGACAACTCAATATTTATTTCTTGTATGTTTACTTACCCACCTCTCCTGATCTGTGGAACTAACCCTGACCGATCATTAAACAGACTACGTGCATGATGAGGGACCATACATCAAAGGAAGACAGTGATTTCTATCTACACCAAGACATTCCAACAGCACCAGGTTCTAGCCAGTGTGCTCAACGGTTAAACGGGTACGGGGTTACTGCGACCTGCTGTAAACATCTGACCAGTTAACGACGTATTACGGAACAGAGAATGACGTCCACATGTTCATAATCCCATGCTCTGGCAAAACAGATACGGGTGTAATTTGTCAATATTCGATTTAAAAGAAATTGGATAATAATCATTTTATGCGGAAAAGTTTACAAAGATATGAGAGACTCAAACAAGGAACAGAAATGTGATTAGTCCGTGAAACATTAAACAAGAATAATCTCTTTTAAAATTGACATATTGCAGAGGATATAGAGTCTGGATGTAATGACTCATACGACCCGGATTTAAAGAAATCAGATATTATTCGTTCAAGTATCATGTGGAGTAACAAATATTTCCGAGGAATATATTTCTTCCATCCTCAGGGCTAAAGATTGGTGAGCATTAATGTTACATTCTATAACATTAGGTGTAACTGGGAGGATAATATTAAAATTGTTCTTACGGAAGTACTTTTCAAGGTTGCGAAATGGATTAATATAGCTCAGGAAAGACACCAGTGACGGGATTTTGTGAACACTAAGCTGAACTTTCCATTCAAGGCGGATAATTTTACTGGCTGAGCCTATTGTTAGCTTCTAACTCCCACCTCAGAAATTCGCAAGACTACCTTTGATGGTCATATCGATGGCAAAGCATGTAAAATTTAAAAAAGAAAGTTGTATGGCATCTGGTGTCATTTCAATAAAATAAATTCTTTCTAAAATAATTAATAATGCCATACACGCATACGATAAAAATAGAAATTAAAGTCTCACTGATTATTACAGAAATTTGGACATATAATAATAATAATAATATTTGCATTAAAGGGTTATTTTGATCTGGGACCATGCACAGCTACTGTATAACTCACAGTCGAACGCACGTATATGTACGATGGTGTCCGACGCTACCAGAAGCTTGCTGGAATATCGGCTGGATACCGGCCCTGCGATACGACCTTAAGGTCAAAACGTGCCCCCCATTTCCAAACAACCATTCGCAGTCAATACTCTTCGTTTCTAACACGTACTACTAACATTACACAGGCCGATTTTCGTCAAATTCGATATTAACTGTATGTCACTATCTGTTACCTTCCATTGGTACTATCAGCCATGACCCTCGTTATTAATTTATGTATTAAAAGTACAAATCCACGATTAAGAATATCCATAAATTTAAACTTGCATGCATCTAGGACAAAAAATTCTGAATGGATTAGGCATTGGACAAGGCAGGTAGCTCCAAAATTGACTTTCGATATTACGCCCGTGCGCACAGACATGTTTAATTTGTTACCATGCACTTGGGCAAACATTACACGGATCCCTAGGGTCAAATCAACAGGTCACGCCGCCATTGTGAAAATTCTTTTAAGTACTGCATAATTTTTTGAAAGCGTCTCCACGAACAGCGGAGAATTTTATGGAAGTGCATTAAGACGCACTCTTTCAACCAAGGTCAACAGTTCATGACACGAAATAACAGAAAAAGATAATTATTTGTCTGAATTCGATTCCACAAGGAATTTAATCCATGGTTACACGTGATATGAGCAATGCGACAAAGTTGGAGAATGTGTAATATTCCTAAGAATTCCATTCACGCAGTGCATTTATTGAGACTATCTGCTGGTTTCTTCCAGCTTAAAACATGTTTTCAAACACGGCAGCAATTTCTTTCTCGTACTGAACACGTACACGTGTTCAACTTATTAAATGGGACACGAAGTGCTGGAAACAGCGACTTTTTCAAGTTTTGCTATTATTCTCGAGACAATGTTCAATGGCGCAACAAATATTCGAGCTGAGGAACGACTGGATTTTAGAGCAACACACACCTGAACGCGGTCCTAAATTCGTCAGAATCTGTCGAGAATCGATGAACCAATTTACTGTAACCTGAGTGTCAACCCATCCTAATCTTCGGAACTTATTAAAAACACAGACAGACAGACAGAGAGAGAGAGAGATGCTTCAACTAAGTTAACAGTCCTATAATATTTCTTGATGATTTAGACAGGCGTAATACTTCGTTTCTCACTCTGTAAGACAATCCGAACTTGAAAACACTTAGGGAAAGAGATTCAAGAAGATTATTTACAAGCGAGTGGGGCGAAGTAATACTGATAAAGAAAAAGGTATGTAAACGGTACATTAAGCCTTCAACAGAGAATGCTAAATACCAAGTAGTTCAATTCTGAAAGTTTACTTCAACGTATGTACCAAGTGTTTTAATTATGATGCCTTTTATATTTATGGATTTTCTATGATTCTCACTATAAACAACGATCATTTCCTTAAACAGCGTTAACCAGTTGATCTTCGTAATGCTGAAGAGTTGTGTTTTCTTCGCGGTACGGACTGAATTCTTTAATATTAATCAGACGAACTATGATTCTCGGAATAAACAGCGATCATTTCCTTAAACAGCGTTAACCAGTTGATCTTCGTAATGGTGAAGAGTTGTGTTTTCTTCGCGGTACGGACTGAATTCTTTAATATTAATCAGACGAACTATGATTCTCGGAATAAACAGCGATCATTTCCTTAAACAGCGTTAACCAGTTGATCTTCGTAATGGTGAAGTGTTGTGTTTTCTTCGCGGTACGGACTGGATTCTTAAATATAAATCAGACGAACTATGATTCTCGGAATAAACAGCGATCATTTCCTTAAACAGCGTTAACCAGTTGATCTTCGTAATGGTGAAGAGTTGTGTTTTCTTCGCGGTACGGACTGGATTCTTAAATATAAATCAGACGAACTATGATTCTCGGAATAAACAGCGATCATTTCCTTAAACAGCGTTAACCAGTTGATCTTCGTAATGGTGAAGAGTTGTGTTTTCTTCGCGGTACGGACTGAATTCTTTAATATTAATCAGACGAACTATGATTCTCGGAATAAACAGCGATCATTTCCTTAAACAGCGTTAACCAGTTGATCTTCGTAATGGTGAAGTGTTGTGTTTTCTTCGCGGTACGGACTGGATTCTTAAATATAAATCAGACGAACTATGATTCTCGGAATAAACAGCGATCATTTCCTTAAACAGCGTTAACCAGTTGATCTTCGTAATGGTGAAGAGTTGTGTTTTCTTCGCGGTACGGACTGAATTCTTTAATATTAATCAGACGAACTATGATTCTCGGAATAAACAGCGATCATTTCCTTAAACAGCGTTAACCAGTTGATCTTCGTAATGGTGAAGAGTTGTGTTTTCTTCGCGGTACGGACTGAATTCTTTAATATTAATCAGACGAACTAATCAGACGAACTATGATTCTCGGTAAGGACGAGCGGGCACTGCCTGGGAACCTTCGTAGCCCACAACCAACTTTATACCCCTCCCCCATTTATTGCAGTAGTGCCTATCGCTACTCCCCCCACTTTCTCTCTTCTCTCTCTCTCTTTTTTATGATTCTCGGAATAAACAGCGATCATTTCCTTAAACAGCGTTAACCAGTTGATCTTCGTAATGGTGAAGAGTTGTGTTTTCTTCGCGGTACGGACTGGATTCTTAAATATAAATCAGACGAACTATGATTCTCGGAATAAACAGCGATCATTTCCTTAAACAGCGTTAACCAGTTGATCTTCGTAATGGTGAAGAGTTGTGTTTTCTTCGCGGTACGGACTGAATTCTTTAATATTAATCAGACGAACTATGATTCTCGGAATAAACAGCGATCATTTCCTTAAACAGCGTTAACCAGTTGATCTTCGTAATGGTGAAGTGTTGTGTTTTCTTCGCGGTACGGACTGGATTCTTAAATATAAATCAGACGAACTATGATTCTCGGAATAAACAGCGATCATTTCCTTAAACAGCGTTAACCAGTTGATCTTCGTAATGGTGAAGTGTTGTGTTTTCTTCGCGGTACGGACTGGATTCTTAAATATAATTCAGACGAACTATGATTCTCGGAATAAACAGCGATCATTTCCTTAAACAGCGTTAACCAGTTGATCTTCGTAATGCTGAAGAGTTGTGTTTTCTTCGCGGTACGGACTGAATTCTTTAATATTAATCAGACGAACTATGATTCTCGGAATAAACAGCGATCATTTCCTTAAACAGCGTTAACCAGTTGATCTTCGTAATGGTGAAGAGTTGTGTTTTCTTCGCGGTACGGACTGAATTCTTTAATATTAATCAGACGAACTATGATTCTCGGAATAAACAGCGATCATTTCCTTAAACAGCGTTAACCAGTTGATCTTCGTAATGGTGAAGTGTTGTGTTTTCTTCGCGGTACGGACTGAATTCTTTAATATTAATCAGACGAACTATGATTCGCGGAATAAACAGCGATCATTTCCTTAAACAGCGTTAACCAGTTGATCTTCGTAATGGTGAAGTGTTGTGTTTTCTTCGCGGTACGGACTGGATTCTTTAATATTAATCAGACGAACTATGATTCGCGGAATAAACAGCGATCATTTCCTTAAACAGCGTTAACCAGTTGATCTTCGTAATGGTGAAGTGTTGTGTTTTCTTCGCGGTACGGACTGGATTCTTTAATATTAATCAGACGAACTACGATTCTCGGAATAAACAGCGATCATTTCCTTAAACAGCGTTAACCAGTTGATCTTCGTAATGGTGAAGTGTTGTGTTTTCTTCGCGGTACGGACTGAATTCTTTAATATTAATCAGACGAACTATGATTCTCGGAATAAACAGCTCACAAAACTAGTCGCGTCCCTGGCAGACGGCTAATCCAAGCAATACAGACTCCGTACGCAATACTCGGTCCACCTGACACCAACAGCATTTCCTTACGAAATTTATCCAACAGAAATGAAGTAAGGACGACCAGTCAGTTTTTAAAATTTCTGTGTTTATACACGAAGAGAACGGCCTTGACCAGTTAAACGACTGTCAGCTACACGATGACTGCCGTACATGTTTACAAGACAGACGCAAGAAACTGGTCTCATACCGCAAGTGTGCGTGTCCATCACCGGACACGCAACGTCTCTGCGATTGTCTGCATTTTCTCCTTTTCCAATCTTTCCCATCAACAATTCTCAAATGATCTGTAACTTTTCCTTTCTGTTTCCAACTCATAAAAGAACTCGATTCCTTACCGTACGTAGGGGGTTTCAAACATTCTTTAATTTTTGACGATATCGGTACTTTCGCGAAATCCCATCCACGTAGACCAGGTTTTACTCAGACACTACATTACCGTCGAGACATACTAATTTCTAATTTCCCACAGAACACTATCTACGAAAGTCATTATAATTTTGAATCAACCTCGAAATAATACATCACCGTACTCACCCGAGTCCATCGCTCACTGGTGCCTCATCGTTTCAGACGTCTCGAGCCAGACGACGTCACAGAGCAGCGTCCAGGAGCGAGACGTGGAAAAATCTTCTGGTTCAGAGGTTCACGACGGCGATGAAGAATGATGATATCATAATCACCGTGAATGTGAAGAGGGCTCCGCCAATCACCTCAAAGCAGACATAATGACAAGAATTTATAATTACGTCGCTTCTGTACGTACGCTCTGAAACTCGATCAGTGGGCATTATCTGACAATTTCTCATTGTACTCACCGGAGTCCTTAGTTCGCTGCTGCTGTAATATAATTTTCGGGTTGTCGTGTTAGCGACCTCACGATGTAAGCGGCCGTCATCCTCACCGCTCCGTAAACCTCAAGTCTTGAACGAGTGTCACGTGGTTGTTACCACTGACCTAGAAGGAGACGGAATGCGTGGGCAGAATCACAGAACAATCAAAACGTAAAATAAAATAATATCTCAGAATACTTAGTTCAGTATTGCAACGTCATTTCAGCCATCTTGTCTTGTGTGACGTAGGCCAAGTCACGTTGTATCGGTAACAGCACGCAATATAAGTTTTTCTCTCAACGTACTTTCAGAACTCTCTACTTCAGAGGACGGAATATTTCATGCAACTCACCTTGAATGACTTAAGTAGGCTCGCGTTGTACAGGACGTAGCACCCGAGGACCCACAACAGGACACATGTACTCTCGCATGTGCGTTGTCACAGTCCTAGAGAAAAATATATAGACGATCTTATATCACTCCACTTTCTCCATGGAAAAGCGACGTAATTCACCTGTAAAGCCGCCAGACAGAAATGCCGATAAGTCAGGGTCGTTATCTATCCGACCAGGTTAAATCTGTATTCATTATGATAAGGTCAAATCCAGGAGTCAATTATAATCAATATTACAATTTTCATCGATTTGTGCTTACATTACACGTACAGTGAATGGCAAAAGAGGTGGAAATCCACACAATAAGAATTTATTATTATTATTTTCGCTTCAGATTTCAGGATTACATTTTCAATGGTGCAAGGGTTAATAAAATCTAACTCAAAGACGTTTGTAATTTCTAGAGAAAATCGGTTAGTATTTTCAGTATCACGAAATCGCCTGCATTCTTTAGAGCCTCGTACTACCACCACGAAACCTTCAACAACTCTTTGGCTGTAGAATAAATCGAGAATTAAACCAAATACAAGCTGAGACGTAATATCAAAATGGCCGACTGAAGCCCCAACTTACGTAAAGACTGCGTACATACGCGCTGTACCGAAGCAGGAGACAGACAACCGGAAAAATCTCAACTTGTCCGTAGGAAACAAGTTTCGCGGAGCATGCTGGGAAAGGCAAAGATGAAAAACTCATCCAACGCGCGTCGGCAGAGATGACTAAGGGGCAGATAAAATTATACGTCCAGTAATAAAACACTAGAAGCGAAAATACTACGAGCAGCGAAAACTCAATGATTTAATCGAATGAAACTAAATCGCGGGACGGAGGGTCAGCCTCAGACTGTAAATGGTCGTAGAGAATAAAACAAAGCTTAAAAACATAAAATAAATGGCAGCGTCCTCTGTGCGGGAACATCGGGACCCACCACAAGCGCCGTCCCGCACAGAGGGCGCAAGTTATTATTTTGCTTTAAGAGGTTTGTTTTAAGTTCCTATGACCACTTAGCGGCTGCGGTTGAGCCCCCCTGTCGGTATTATTCCATATCAATTACTGCGCTTTCGCTGCTGGTACAATTTTCGAATTTTGAGTGGTCCTTTCATTATACCTAATCTTACTATGCTCTTGCTATATCCCCTAGACAAGATCTGTTGCCAGGTCGGTTAGTCGAAAGACTTGGACGACTCGCCTCGCCCACAAGGTTCTGTTTTCCGTAGCGTGCGAGCGCAAAGCCAACGAGTTGGACTCGTCCGACTCGGGCGGTTCGTTGGAACCCGCCACCAGGCGCCCGGCGCCCAGGCCATTGTCCGGAGCCGGGTCCGCGCCTCTGCTCGCTCAAGAAACAGCCTGGGCCTCCACCTCCCTTCGTGGGTCGCGGGGGTTAGGGCGCGGGGGTTAGGGCGCGGGGGTTATGGCGCGGGGGTTAGGGCGCGGGGGTTAGGGCGCGGGGGTTAGGGCGCGGGGGTTAGGGCGCGGGGGTTAGGGCGCGGGGGTTAGGGCGCGGGGGTTAGGGCGCGGGGGTTAGGGCGCGGGGGTTAGGGCGCGGGGGTTAGGGCGCGGGGGTTAGGGCGCGGGGGTTAGGGCGCGGGGGTTAGGGCGCGGGGGTTAGGGCGCGGGGGTTAGGGCGCGGGGGTTAGGGCGCGGGGGTTAGGGCGCGGGGGTTAGGGCGCGGGGGTTAGGGCGCGGGGGTTAGGGCGCGGGGGTTAGGGCGCGGGGGTTAGGGCGCGGGGGTTAGGGCGCGGGGGTTAGGGCGCGGGGGTTAGGGCGCGGGGGTTAGGGCGCGGGGGTTAGGGCGCGGGGGAGAGGGCGCGGGGGTTAGGGCGCGGGGGTTAGGGCGCGGGGGTTAGGGCGCGGGGGTTAGGGCGCGGGGGTTAGGGCGCGGGGGTTTCGGCGCGGGGGTTAGGGCGCGGGGGTTAGGGCGCGGGGGTTAGGGCGCGGGGGTTAGGGCGCGGGGGTTAGGGCGCGGGGGTGAAATTTTTTTGGGGTGGCGGCCCCTCGTTTTGAATTCTGGTTGGGGATCCTATGTGGGAAAATATGGGAATTTTTGGTGGGGAATCCTGCGGGATCGTGGGTTGCGACCGTGGGAAATTCTGTTGGAAATGTTTGGTGGCAGATTCTGCTAGATCTGGGTAGGGAATCCTTGGTGGGGATCCTAGGAAATCTGTGGGGAATACTAGGATGGTCATGGGGAGTCCTGGTAAATCCGAGGAATCCTGGAGGGGGTTATAGGGGATTCTAGAGGTGATTGTCTTCGGGGATCCTGCCGTGGTCCTAGAGGGCAGTGTCCCTGGGGTTCATCAGGGAATCCTTGGGTCCTAGGGGATGCTGTGGTTCCTGGGATATGGTGATGCTGAAAGGATCCTGAGGGGATGGTCCCGGGGGGGGCGATCTTGGGTAGGGGTGATCATGAGGGTTGGCCCAAAGAAGGGGATAGCCCTGGGAAGGGGTGCGACTGGGGTAGTGGCCCTGGGGTAAAGGGTGTGGCCCTAGGGTGGCTGGCTAGCAGAAATATTGGTGAGAAGATATAACCTTGAGATTTTTTAAGACCAGTATCTACGAAACTATTGGGCCGAATTTGTCGTGGCTTCCTTGACCTATACGTGACCTCATTTTGACATGAGTATGGTCAATCAGGTATTCACCGTTTGGCATAAATACGTATGACCTTGAGAATTTTAAAGACCTCTATCTGGCAAACTATTGGGGCGAACTTGTCTTGACTTTGTCATGACCTTGACCTAACAGTGACATCAATGTTACAAGAGAATAATCACTCTGATATCTGATGAAGATGTGAGGGCGAAATAATGTACAACAGTGGTCCCCAACGCGGTGCCCGCGTTGATACGGAAAGAGGTTATACTGAATAATAAAGGCCGTTCAACCATGAACATTATAAAATCAAAGCACAGTTCTCCACGTACTAATGCCCATCTTGACGATTGCGAGCAGCAACATCATCCTACTCTCCCAAATTTGTAAAACTGGCCGCTGAAATGCAGTGCCAAACATCACACTGACTTCCCACTTGGGTAATAATAATTGTACTTATAAAAGTACGTATTTTTGATTGCGTGGTTTCTTGTATCAATAAACGTCGTGTTCTTTTGTGTATTATTTGGTGTCCGTATCTTATTTGTCCAGAGAAAACAAAATTTGGCTTTGTTAATTGGTTGGTGCCCGCCACAATCTCATAAACTCTCAAATGTGCCCTTGGGCAAAAAAAAGGTTGGGGACCACTGACGTAGGGCAATACATGCCAAACATTATCATCAGTGCGTTTGGTGTAATCACGCACGTCTGCTGATATCGAAGTTTCAACGTTCCTACGTGCGGATATCCGTATATCCCATGTACACATAAGATCGAGATTAGATACATTTCTTTTGTACATTCATATTTATTTATGACGGACTTTGCTCGACTGTCTTAACTACCACGCACCGTGGGACATAGCCGCAGAGCTCGACCGTCCATGTACGACGCAGTGCGAAGAATGAAACAATAAGAGAAGGGGGGAACTCCAAATTAAAATATAAATAAACATCACGTACAAGCAGCTTACCGTGTCTCGTTTGTGTGCGGTAGTTGGCTGCCTGAGTCAAAGTCACACGGTGCGTAATATCTGACTGGCTAACTTCTTCGGTGCGTGCTACTTTCCGCGTTGCCTGACAGCACAAGTCCCTCAGCGATACCGACTACATAAGAATAAAATTAAGAATATATATACGCATGTGTATATAAATATGCATATATATTTTTGAGAGAATAAGAAATTTTGGTAGAATCAAAAAAGAGTAAAAACATAATATAATAAGAAATCACATAAAGTACGTTGCCGTGGCTTCTGTGTGCGCGCGCGAGTGCGGTGCATGCTACTTGGTCGGTCGAGTTCCGAGTCAATGTCCGGCGGTGCGTCGTAGTTTTCTGTAATGCTTGGCACCACAAACCCCTCGGCGATACCGACTTGGTAAGAATAAAAAATAATATATATATGCATACATACGTTTTTATGTACGTATTTATATATATTTTTGCAAATAAGTGTTAGTGAGCTGTCAAGGGGAGGCTGCCCGTGCCTCTGGCGGCAGCCGAGGAGCCGACTGCCGGCCTGCGGACCCCGACGACCGGCGATTGCTGATTTACGGGTGGCTCAGAACGCAGTGCCGCGAGCGAGGCAGGCCTCGAAGAGGGGACAGATACAATGGTCGGCCGGTCGCCGGGAACTCTTTCGCGGGAAAGGCCCCATGGCCAGCCGGGCCGAGACCGTGAGAAGCAGAGATTGGGTGCTGCACAGACGGAGTCTCGCATGGACTGGGTGTCATTCAACGTTTCTGGTAGGTATAGAATGGGAAAAATTTCGACATTTTCATAATTTTTTTAATTTTTTTGAAAAAACTAAAATTGCTGGAAATTGTCAAAAAAAACAACACAAAACCCAAAAATTTTGAAATTTTTCAAAATTTTTTGAAGTTTACATTTTTCAAATTCTTTAAGCTTTCTGCGTCCTTTCGAAGTAAAGAACTATATTGAGGAGACTTTATGGCCTTACAATTTAATGACATTGCACATTAAACAACAAAGGTCCTAATACAGATCCTTGAAAGTTACCAGACAATAAATCAAAAGGAAATGACAAAACTTCAGAATAACGTACTTGCGAATGTCTGCTGGTTAGGTAACTAAGAAATCAATCATATATCCAGCAGACAGTTCATAGTCACCAAGTTTGTGCAAACGTAAGACATGCAAAACAACACTGATAAATGTTTTAATATTTGCCGTCAAATCACAATTTTTAATAAGATGATAAAATATAAAATATTTAAAATATCATTTCACGTTCCGCATCGAATGATCGATTTACAAATTGGAACGTCTCTTACGACATGTTTCGGTTATATTTAACCGTCTTCAGGTATAAATTAGATTGGTAAATTTAAAACTCGAATTACAATCCTTTACAATGTTATGCAGTTTATGAAAGATGTTCTTATCAGATTACTCTTATATATTAGAACGAAGGTATTGTTTTTTATATGGCGTGGTTCATCTGATGTTCAATATTAGTCTGTAAAGCAATGATTTAAAGAAAACATTAATAAATATGGAGTAATATAGAAAACAAAATGATAAAATCAACATAAAAGGCATCATGTACACATAAGATCGAGATTAGATACATTTCTTTTGTACATTCATGTATGTCTGAAGGTTGATATGGGTTGCCATTATCCACACATTGAAGGCAGATTCATATTTATTTATGACGGACTTTGCCACAGTACGTACGTGTTTGCCGTGTGGTATTCTACGTCCATACAGCATCCAGTTGATGTGATGTGTCCAGATGGGGGGGGGGGAGGGAGGAGATCATAAATGCAGAGGGAGTTAAAGAGAGAAAAGTAATGCCGCACCAGCTTGGCCCAAAAGTTATATTCTGAGCAAAAAATTTCGAAAAGGAATTCCCACAGTGGCAAAGCGTGACTTTTTCAAAAGTGTTGGCCAAATCCCACTCCGGGATGGGGGTCAGGGGAGTTAAAACTTTGGTAGTTGAGTTTTTGGATCGTAATTTATCTTCCATGATGAACAATTAAGTGTTAGCAGTCGAGGTTTGGCTAGCATCTTAGCTTCGTAGGTCATGTAATCCTCTACTTACCCCCTCAAACCAGAACTATATTGTAAGATTTGAGGTTTCCACAGCAGATATTGTTTCTGTCATAATTGCGTTTGCGCAAATAGACTGGGAGCTTACGCCTGAATGAGGTACCCATCAACGCTTGTAGGGGAAGGTATTCCCATATGTCATTTCAGATAAATCCATTAAAACAGAACACCCAAGTTACTGCTATTCTTATGGGCACACACTCCAGAAGCATCTATACGTTAATGTGATTAAGTCAAGGTTCTTTACAATGTCTTCCGTGGTTTAATGCGTCACTGGGACATACGATTGTGTGGGTCGTATTAACCCGGCCAGTATCGCACTCCATTGCAGCACGCTGCCACTACAAACAGTCCTACATATCGGGTGGGATATCTAGTTGCTACAGGTTGCAGCGTGAACTTGTAACTTAATCAGTACACGAACTGTAAAGAAGTTCTTGACATAATCTCGCACAGTGCTAGGACAATGGATGTAAAATAAAATGTCGTACCTTTAGTTGTAACGAAGGTAACTGTTGCGAGCAGCGACAACTGGGACAATCATAATTAATAAGGAAGCTGGCCATGTCGTTGACCGATTGACTAACTAACTAGATGGCTTACCGAACCCGAAGGTTCATCACCGAACTAACCAAAGCTCTGTCCTGGGCCAACAAAATCCAGTCTCCTTCAAATCCTATCTCCCATAGATCCCGCCTGACATTATCCTCCCATCTACGTCTAGGTCTCCCCAGCGGTCTCTTCCCTTTAGGCTTCCAAACCAGTACCCGGTGCACACCTCTTGTCCCATCCATGCGCGCTACATGCCCAGCCCATCTCATTCTTCTCGACTTAATCAGCCTGACAATATTGGGGGAGGAGTACAGATTTTTAAGCTCGTCATTGTGCAGTTTTCTCCACGCCCCATCGTCTTCCCTCCTAGGCCCAAATATCCTCCTCAACACCCGATTCTCAAACACCTGCAATCTGTGTTCCTCCCTCTGAGTGAGAGACCATGTTTCGCACCCATACAAAACAACAGGCAGGATTATTGTTTTGTATACTTTAATTTTCAGGTTCTTAGAAATCAGACGGGAAGACAAAATATTTTGGACTGAGAAGTTGCAAGCATTTCCGGAATTTAGTCTCCTCCTAACTTCGTCGTGAGCATCATTTTGAATCGTTTTTGTTGTTCCCAGATATTTGAACTTTGTAACCCTTTCAAAGGATTTATGAGCCACCTTAATGTCTGTCGGGTACATCATCGTGTTCACAAAAGTCCGCCACCGGGGTCTATCCTGAGTCAGTTGCATCCAGTTCACTCCATTGAGACCCCATCTCCGTAAGATTCGTGTTAATGTTATCTTCCCACCTACGCCGAGGTGTTCCCTTCAGGCCTTGTAAACTTTCAACTCGCCCTAAAAACATCGGCTGAGGAGCTCGTCATGCATTTTTCTCTATTATCCGTCCCACCTTCATTTTGGGTCCAGACATCTTCCTCGACACTCTGTTCTCAGAGCTCCTCAGTCTATGTTCCTCCCTCAATGTGAAAGACCACGTTTTGCACCCATAAATACTTTGCACTCAATAATAGCAAGCATTCCCCGGATTTAATCTGCTGATGTAGGAGATAATGAGAGGGAGATTCTTCGATATTTATTCCTCTAAATCCGGAATAAAAATTTCTTTCAGCTCCCTAAAACGCTTTAATAATGTCCATGTATCAAGAGATGTAAAGTGTTAGAATTATTGTTCAGAATATAAACCCCACTTCTTAAGATCCATTAATTTTTATTAAGATTCTGGGATACGAAACACCTTTCATTCCTTTAAAATATTAATTGCCTACTGGAATATTCTTTTATTATCAATGTTGCCGTGAACAAACAGAAGTCAATCTAATGTTACTTGAAATTGTGTTAAAAAAGTTTAATTCTCTTACAAGAGTTCACAAATTCAGACGAAAACATTAAATGTGATGAACATTAATAATAAATAGGAATCCCTTATCTCAAACTTTGTTCCATTGTAAGAGACCATGACGTCCACCGTCAATGATCGATCTAATCAAAACTAAAACGGAGAGAGTGGAGGGCAGGAGCACAGATTTCTTAATAATTCTTTTATTAGATAAGAACTTGCGATATTCTATATTAGTAAGAATTGCCACAAACAACATATTCCTTCCACCTAACATTTACCTGGGCAATACTCATTACAGCTGAATCTAAACGGTGACAAGCCGCTGCATCCAGTCTGTACAAAAAGTCATTATTTCACGGTCACCAACTCTGAAATGACAAATGTTCATGTAAAAGACAGATCAATGAAAATGTCACCTTATATTTTAAACTGCGACAGTAGCTCAGTCTCTTGTGTGGAAGGAAACGATCTTGGATGAAGATAAGTGCAAAATTCCTCTGACAGCATAGCCGAGTTTCCAGGAAATTCCAAAGTGCAATGTCCGTGACATTCCGCATGAAACCAGGTTCATTCAGAATGGAGTTGCCTCTTTCCACATCCTACGTCATTAGGAACCCTGCTTATTCCAAACTGCATTACAACACTGATATTTAAACACCGCAACCTATCTGCTGTCACACCACAGCGACCAGAATGGCATATCCAGATCACATCAGGTGTTCCGAGTAAAGGTGACGATTCTGAAGAAAAAGTAACACACACATCGCGAAGACAAGTTTACTGCAATTACTGTCATCATCATTATTGCCATCTTCTTCCAAACATCTAATCTGCCATATGCAACTTCCGTGCTCATTCTTTCCCTTTCTGACTGCCTCACTAGAATCGTAACAAACTGGTAATATTACCAACTACAAAACATCAGTGCCTTCCTGGACAAACACGTAGTAACTAGTTTTAACACTTTTCTTAGTATTCAAATTGAGCTGAGTTGTTTTTTAAAGATTACGAGGACGAACAAGACCTCAAAACAATGTAGAAATACACGAATTCTGTCGGCCAATGTACAAACGTTCTAGGCTACGCTTCAGGAAGTTGTCAAATGTCACTTTCATAAATTACAAAGGGACCCTTTCCCCCCCCCCCCAGTAACGTATCCAAAGCAACGAATTATGGTCGTATTACGTAGGAAAATGGTGGGGACAAACGAAGTCAAATCAGACGACAAAACGATGAAGTAAAGCAAACGCGAAAAGCCGTTCAATATGACCTTCGTGACTGTGTGTTCGTAAATAATTTGTTTCGGCTACGGTAAAAAAAATGATCATTTCCTTGTTAACCAAAGCAATGCGCCATTCATTATGCTAAACTACGTTCAATTTTTCTGCTACCCTTTTTAAAACAATCCGCACACCTACGCCCACATCTTGGGGAAGATTTTTATTCGAAGTCTTGGTTACTCGTATGGTCACATTTCCAGCAATTACAGAACCAGCAGACAACTGCCTGCCTTCTCTCTGTCGCTCCACACCCAATTCACATAACATGATGGAAGGATGACTGTAAGTGCCAAAGAAACTGGCAGGGTGCTGGGGCCACCAACCCGGTCGCAAATACTTAGACACTCTGTACTGTGGACATGGGGATTCCCCACTAAGTAAAGGAGAGCCACCAAAAATTTCTTACTTTGAGGAAACATCTCTCCATGACACCAGCAGCAGCACTCTCAATGTAACAACTTTAACAAGTAGAAACACAACAAAATAAAGAAAGCAATTCTACAAAACAATATTTTGCATCTGACATTACGTCAATAAACAGTTTTACGAGATGAGTTTTAGTGCACGCTGATTACTGAATTGCCAGCATGTCTACATGAGAATTTCTGATTGTGGTCACAATGTTTATTAAGATCCCGGGACCCCTTCAACATCGTCATCGTATGTTGATTGACTACCCAATAACAAGATCAATAAAACGTGCAACAAACAAAGCTACGTTCTGCCTCCAAGAATCATACGCAAAGGAATCTTCACTCACAGACGGCTCGAACATCTAATATTTTAACAAACATCCTGCAAAAGAGCTGTACCACTTAAAGTCCTCTCCCTTCCATTTCAGCACAGATTCTTACAGTAGTAATACGTTTTAGAAATGAAAGGAGGGGAGACACGGGTTTCGTATTGTATGCATTTCCTTCCTGATTTCTGCCCTCTAAAAAAAATAACTGAGGGTTTCGTGGGTGCGATATGGGAGCCCAAGATGAGAGGAAGGAGGGGTTATGTAAAAATATATTTATGAGGGAGCAGCCAAGGTGGTCAACGAACACCAAACAGACATCATATATCATTTCATTTCCAGGTCAACAATCTTTAACCAAACTAAATGGTCAATAACTCTACATTCTTCCTATAAACAATCTGACTGACAAGACTAACAAATTAGTCTTTCCTAAGCCAAGAACTCTTCACAACCATTTTACACACATAATATAACAATCCTGACAACACCAGCACTGGTACATTGTGACCCACATAAGTGGCACTGCCTTTCTATACTTGGTTCCAACCAACCACACCACTCCTCGATCCTAATGCAAATCCCATCCCCACCCCCAACCATGAAATATACCAGAAGTAATACTGAGCCTCATCACATGTCCATGAGACTGACACCTGACAACTCTCAACTTATGGTTAAGTCTCGAATAAATGGAACCTCTGACAGTCATCTCCATTTTTGCAAGCAAATCCAAATTCATAACGAACACCACACCACAAACTTACAAGTTTTGTAACCGATCCCCTTGCTCAACACAGCAAACTCTAAACTTAAGCACAAGAACAGAAAATATCCCGGCAGCTCCGCTCACTGTGCACATCTCACATGTAACAAAACCTTATCACAAATAGTCACCACCCTCGTCTACAAGCTACACCTAACCTCCAATTTTGGTGTCCTATGAACAATATATTCACTAGAGAATCATGAATGCCTCCAGCGTACCACAGATACTGCAATAATGCCAATCCCTCACCACATTTATGTCTTTCAACATATCAAATCTCACATTTAAGTTCACAACATCTAAAGTACCTAATAAAATTGGACAGACTCATCTCTCTCACACGACAACCACATCAAATACATTCTAATGCTCATGTACTCACACAACGAATGCCTGGTTCAGACCGATATCAGTCTCTTGCGGATTCGAGGTTCCTTCTTTGTCCCAGCAGGTTTAATCTTCTGACATCAAGTCGGTCTGCCAACTGTTGCCGCACGTACTTCAACGCTTCTCTGGCTAGCAGTACGCAGGTCACGTGGTGCTCAGTAGAATCTGAAGGATCATTCTGTTTCTCGTAATCTGCTACTCCCACAAAGAGAAAATACATTCACATTCAAGAAATCAAGACATCACACTCTTCAAAGAACACACAGTTTTACTTCACCAAGCAGTTAACACTCCCACCTTAGCCAATGAACAAGCACCTTCCATTTTCAGAAGACAAATTTTGTCATGTTCATTACAAACCCATTCACAAGTTAACTTTAAATATGGGTCACGACCAGCGACCTGACAAAATCTGAACTCCCTCGCTTACAGATTCATATTGCAACCTTTCTTTCGTCCCCCCCAGCAAATTTAAAACATTCGCCAAGTGGGCCATTATTCCACACGTCATAATACTGCAACTACAAACTCTACAACTCACACACATCACGTCAGACCCACGCAACTTCCGTTGCCACTGATTCAGTGGATATTTAATGAACAGTTCGCTTGCCGTCTGTCTGGAGCCGAGGATGTTGATCGCTGTCTCCAAGATAGGAACAAGTGCCAGGTGTCCCGGCTTACACGGCTCCCTCTCCTCGTGCCCCATTATGACAGCAAGGGAGTCTATAAACACCAGTCGGTCCATGCCCTTCAGGTTCGCCTGTTTTGATGTCATGAAGAAAGGACCTAAATGAAAGATTAAGAAATGGCAAGCCACTACAACACAGCCAACATCTGTAGCACTTCTACTACTAAGGTGAATTCAACCGACAAGGGGCAAGAGGTAGCCGTATCAATTAGATTTATTTTCCATATCACCATTAGTAATGCCACTTTATAATGCCTTCTGGAAGCAAAGGTGGAAACTTCACCGTCAGTAATATAAATTGTTTCAATGTTGAACAATCTAAATTTATAAAACTGAACTCACCAGCTTCCTGTGATATCGCCACCATTGTGTAGTGACAAACAAGGAACACCGTCATAACTCTTTCATGGCTGCAGCAACAAACACTCCTACCAACTTACACAACAGGCCTTACTGGTTTTTCCAGATATGAAGCAGAAATAAGTACGTCAGACGCTTTCAACCAGTTCACGTACTAAATATGGTTTAAAGAGAGATTTCAGGTTCTCACAGTCGTCTTTGGGTTCTAACACCACTTGGACTTACAGAAAACCAACACCGATTACGATTTTTAAACATTTAATGGTTCGCTATATCAGCTGAAGTTATCCTTGTGACTAAGCGCAATGCCATGAGGCAGTGGGAGCATGGAGGTAAACTCCATGCATTCTCAATTACGATGTGCGATCAGAAAGTTTCTAGACTGCGCCTATAAAAACCCGTACACTTATCTCAGGTATTAAATTCATCCATCACCCTCGAAGTAGTTCCCCTGGGAGTGAACACAACGATCCCAGCGCCGCTGCCAAGCCTGGAAGCATCCCTGGAAATCTTTCTTTGTCAGCCTGTCAAGCACCATCTGCGATTCTGCCCGAATCTCTTCTATCGTCTCAAATCTCCTTCCCTTTAGCTGAATTTTCATCTTTGGGAAGAGGAAGAAGTCACACGGAGCTTAGAAAGGAAGTTGGGGTCGGTTCTTGCAAGATCTTTGAGCTCCTGACAAACGAGAAGTCGATTCTGCTTCTGGTCCTCAGACAGGATGCGTCGCATGTGGAGTTCTTCCTTTAGAATCAGCTGACAGGTCCCATAGCCTATCCTAACAATGTCGCACAAGTCGTTGATGGTACAACGTCGATCTTCGTGAATGGCCTGCCGAATCTTCGTAACATTTTCGGGCGTTGTGCTCGAAGATGGTCGTCCAGAACGCTCGTCATCATCGACAGAGGTTCGGCCATTTTTAAAACGTGAATGCCACACAAAAGTTTGTGCACGACCCATTGTGGACTCCCCAAATGCTTGCTTTAGCATTTCATAGGTTTCCGTAGCCGTTCTGGCGAGTCTTTGGCAAAATTTGATGCACACGCCATTCCGAAATCGCAGGAGGGTCGGTGTAATGCACTACCAATACGCCCGTAACTAAGAAACAAATGCTAATTCGATGATGCCGGCTGGCACACTGATTCACTATGAATGTAGGCCGCACCCCCTAAAGGCAGAAGCTCGTACTACATCCGGTTCACCCTCTATTGACACAGCCTGAAACTTTCTGATCGCACCTCGTATAGAACTATGTGGAGGTCAGCCTCAAAATGTGGTTCCTTACACTGGCAAAGAAAAATCACGTTCTTCATTGTTTCTTTTTAGTCTCAATAGAAGAAATAGACAAGTTCTTTATTTCATTAAAACCATTTACTACTTTTCAGGAAAAAAAGGTCTTCTTCTTTCAATAATGGCATTATAATTCAGAAAAGAAGTTTATTAAACAATTTACTCAAATAGATGAACTTGCCTGTGACTGACGTCTGGTGAGTGGCTCTGGCTTGCTTGTCCTGCAATCTGTAGGGAATCCCATGGACTGCGGAGATCTCCACATGTGGATCATCAATCACAATGAGTACAGATAATTACACTCGCATCCTAATGTTCAGTGTACAAAATGTTGGTCACAACAGTGGCCAATGCAGTAGCTGCTTCCTAAATCAGCAACTGATGTACGGGGCACAGAGCAAATGGGAAATCTGGGTTTATGATATGACAAAGAAATACATTACTTGTAGAAGCCTCCTGGTACTGGCAGGATACTAAACCCAAACTAATTGTGATACAGCCTCTAACGGGCTCACTGTACCAGTAAATAATGAGTTCTGGGTGCTCAGAGAAAAGTCTATAACAGTGCCTCATGGACTGCCTTGGGACTCGCTTACAATTCTGCGTTGAAAAGCCAGTGATTAACAATCTGTTATGTCATGTTAGTACCATCAGGCTGGAAAAACATCTTTTATTTTGTACACTATTTTAATATCAAGAATGAGGTTAGTTTGACAATATTCTTCTGCCTCCAACTGCTCTTATATACCTTGGACAGGAGAAAAGCTGCTGCACTCTATTCTCATCATCATTAAAATTCAGGGATGCCACCAAGAAACAGCAAATTACTTCCCAGCACTGACGACGGTAGAACGGATCCGTCGTGCTTGACTTCAGAGCACTAGATGCTGTCTCCACGACCTGGAAAACACAAGCAACAGTTTCAAGTTATAACGACTAAGGAAAGTGAAATGTTTTAGTTACAGTAACTTCCATGCGGCATTGTTATAATACTTTCACGTACTGCACTTACTGTAATACTCTAAACACCTTTTCTCCACATCAGGGCGCATGTCATATTTATTTCCAGAACCTTTGGGTTTCATGGACACCTAGACTTTTATTTTGTATGTAAAAAACAAATTTGACAAATCTCAGCAACACTGAAATAAAAATTAACTACAAGCATATAATTTTTGTATAATCTATGCTAACCCTAATAAACGTCAAAAAGGAACGTACTATACAGGTATCAAGTTATTTAATAATCTTCCACCAACAATTAAAACTCTAAATGATTTAAAGGTGTTCAAGCGTGCATTGAGAGGTCACCTCTTCACTCACTCTTTCCATTCTGCAGATTATTTCACCTCTGCTGAAATTTCTTAAGATTTATGTATTTCTATAATCTATATTTAAAGTGGTTTTGTATTCTTATTTAAAATTCTGAGGTTTATGTATACAGTGAAACCTCGATGCATCGTTTTTGGCGGGGGTGGGAAATAAAAACGATGAATGCGGGAAAACGATAGATGCGGGAAAATGTAACATTATTTTATATGGGATGTATCCGGGACCGAACAAAACGGACGATGCATCTGGGAAAACGATAGTTCGGGGAACGATGGATAGAGGTTTCACTGTACATGAGACATGAGAAATACAGACAAAATTTTAGTATGTAGACCTGAAGGGAAAACACAACATGGGCCACCCAGCCACCAACAGAGGAAACATTAAAATGTTATCTTAGAATGGGAGGTTATGGACTGGATCCATCTGGATCAGGATAGAGCCAATGGTGGGTTCTTGTAAAGATGGTAATTATACTTTGAGTACCACACTAAGTAGGGACTTTTGTACCAGACTGATTATTAGCTTCTGAACAAGGATTCTGGATTTAACAGGTTTAACATGAGTGGGAAGGAGCACGATGCTTACAGCATCCAATAGAATTTCCTTTGTTAAAATGAAAAACTTGACTCATTACACTTCTCAAGAATTTATCTTCACAAAAATTAACCAATAAATGTACATAATATAAAACATACCATGCTGAGACTTGTAATTTTTATTTTAACCACTTATCAATTTGGTGTAAATTTCATAAGGCAAAAATATTCACATATTTGTGGTTCTTGGTTTATTTAATTATGGTTTTTCAGCTGCATTGGCTATGCAGCATCAGATTGCTGTGAATAACAAAATGGAAAAAATGTGGAACCCATTATGGCCTGTTTTAAGCTACTATCCCAGAATTTGCCTGGAAGAACTGGGGAAAACAGATTCTTAGCTGCTAAATGACAACTTACTGCAAGATACATCCTGCACCAGATTTAATATGGTTTCATAAAACAGTATAAAGTGGAACATGCAAATGGATGAACAATAATAACTCCCATTTCCCAGTAATGCGTTCTTTGTTTTGCACAATGCAAACAAAGAGAATCTAATAAAATAAACTCAAGGTTGGCACATAAACAACAAATAATTTAATGCAAGTTTTTTTAAAGTCAAAAAAATTTATAGTTGGACATAAAATTAAAGAAATACTGAGCCTATACATGTATTCCTCCAAGCAAAAGCTTCAGTGACATTGTTTTACAAAGTGGAAAGTCAAGTTTATGAAGCCAGAAATCATAATTAAATTAAAGAATACTAACCTTTCTGATATTTCTCTTGCTGAACTATGTGGTATAAGTGGAAGCCCACAATAAATGGATGGGAGAAATCACCTGATGCATGGCATATCATGTGTTCCTTCAGCATTTGCTGAAAAGTTGATGACAGATCAATATATTCAACCGTAGCTGCAAAGCTCCCAAATCACAACACGATAAAAGCACATACTTTTGAAAATAAAAAAAAACTGTAGAAGAAACACAATGTGGTTTAAAAAATTTCAGCCATTAAAGTGAAGATGGATGAAAGTATGTCCCAGTGAACCAACTGAGCTCGTGATGCAAGTTTGGTAAGCTTTTTATTTTTCAATCTTGCAGATGGAATTCGGGGTTCAGATTTTTATCAGTCAGTTTTGTATTGCACATGAGTACACTCCCTCACCCACACACACATGCATGCTGATGTTAAGAGATGGCACCACTATGAAATATACAAAGAACAAAGAGTTCTGATTTAAACAAACACTGACCTCCATAATATTAACAGCCCTCTCTTCATGCAGTACTCCTTCCACATGACATATCAACCACTGCACAGCATCTGCACTCACAAATGTATAGCTTGGCAAGCTGGGATGATGAGTTAGAAAACCAACACCTGACGCTGTGTTTCGCATAGCTTCAATAATTTCTAATATTGTTGCTGTGCTCTTCAGTCGATGGATGTCAAAATGACTCTGACTGAAATAACAGTTTCAAAATTTCATTAATTATTTAGTACAGAATAATCAATCACGTCTTCAACTGTTCACAGGACACTACTATTACAGAACCTATTATTTACCATTACACATCATCATCCCACCATCACAGCAGAAATTCAGGGCATGATACAGGGTCAAAATTATCCAGTCGTTGTTGGTATGGAAATAATCACCTCCTTTTTTTCAAAGAAGTTCCCACTTTTTATGCAGGTTGTGTAGCAACCAAGCCTCCTCATCTCTATATTTGCATAACTTCTAATCCTCACTTTCCATCATGCTGTTCCCTTCTTTTTGTGTGACATCTTTCCTAATCTGTTGTCCACATCTTGATCTTGTTCTCAATCTCCCTCTTGGACATCTTCCTTCTAGTTTCATGTTCAGTACCTCCTTTATAATTCTCTCTTCTGTCATTCTTCAAACATGTACAAACCATTTTATTATCTTATTTATTAATCAGTCTTTAAAGAGGTAGATGTTGTATGATTACCGGTATTATACACAAGCAATCAAAAGGTTGCCAAAGGTAAAAGTTTCATTCCTACTGCACAAATTTCCAGTTCTAAAACATCCTCAATCTTGCTTGAAACTGGGGTTGACATTGGCAACATTACAAAGCTGGCCTTTCCCTTGCATTTTTGTTCCATGGGACCCTGCCCCTGCACTTGCTGCTCCAGTGGTTATGCCCCACAGAGCATCATCCCCCTTGTTAGGCCTGAACACCACTGGGCTACCTACCATAAAAGCTACTGATAAAACAAATTTATTAGCAAAATCACAATTTTTATAGTCTCTTGCTATTTCTGTACCTGTTATACTGCATACAAACTTTACTGTTTATTTTATATTTCAGCATTTTACGCAGTGCCCAGAACCTGTTTTCCAGATTATAGACCATCTTAAGGTCCCATTCCAGCATTTGTCTGTAAGAAGCAATGGGGGGAGGAATGAAAAACTGAAAAAAGAGCAGGAGTATTATCAACTCAATGGCTATATATGATGACTTGCCTATCATCTGTGGGGTCCTGATGATGTGGGGAGTCAGTTGTTTGCTGCTGCTGCTGTTGTTGTTGTTGCTGTTCAGGAGACACTGGCTGTTGACCTGAAATCTTGTCTCCCAAAGCTGCCTCGCTGGCAGGAGAGATGCGACCACTGCTACTTACTTCTGCCTTCACTCGCTCCATGACTTTAGAACGTGACCTAATGCATCAATTACAATAAATACAACTGAATGAATTGTAAACGGTTATAACTCTATCTGTATATCTGACATACATATGAGATGCATTCTAAAAGTAAGTTACACTTGCTAGGTGTTACAAAAGCTCTCTCTTATGTTTTTCTTAGCACAAAACTCAATTACCTCAACTGTAAGCTGTAACTGTAATATTTCACATTTAACAGTTGTAATTTCACTATAAATGCTACTTCTGAAGAATGTATTGGCATGAAATTCTCAAGTTTCTTCTCTTCTGCACACATGTCTTGGGCCTGTCTAACTTCTGGCTATACCCAAATATGGAAGACTAGAGATGTACCTTGAGAGAGTATCAGTCAAAAACTTAACATGAAAAATGAATTACCACTGTTGCAAATAAACTACTAAAGACTTCCTAAAACACTTCTAAAATTGGACACGTGGCAGTTACGTACAGAGCAAGGAAACTATTTAGGAAAATGAACAAACTGTGCACTCTGTTCTCAGTAGCATTCCTTTACAGTAAAATCAAACTTACTTTTACAATGTACCTCATACATCAATTTATATATGCAAAGGCAATGTTTAAACATAAGTATCTCAATTCTCTACTATTGTCTCTTGTGCTGACTGGTGAAGCACTCTTCCAATCCACCAAACCCAACTCCCTACCTACTACATGCACTTATAAGGCTTCCAAAAATACCCAACCATTATGTACTCATCCTGAAGATGGCAACTACAATGTTTGCCAAAACACTGAATAATTCAAAATTTCAACATCACTCATTTCAAAAAGCCTAAACTGTGCATTTACCAACATTTCAGAGGTCCTTGCTGCCTCCATCATCAGGGCGATGAGTAAGCCATGCGCATGGAAGTGGTTTGAGTTACAGCGACAACAGAATCTTTCAAAAACTTTTGTATGGGTTTGGCTTCTTGTAATAAACATACAAGACAAAAACTCTTCACTTACAAACACGAGACAATGCAGTAAACACACTTTGAAGTTCTCTTAACTTGTGAGAATAGAATACTGTAGAACAATATGCCTATTTTTTTTAATTTTCACTCAACACATGGCATTAAACACTTTTAGCGCATACAATAGCGGGGATCAGGTTAATACATATAAGAAATTGCAGAATTGTATAAACATGCAATACTCCATCTTATTCATGCCCCAATGTGTTTTGATGTTTTAATATTAAAATACAGAAGATAAAATTATAAATTACAGTCCCATTCTTTTAGCTATTAACATATTTTCTGTTATACAAAACACGTCAAATTATTACAAGACCTATGTATATGTACAGAATTTTCAAACTGAGAGTCTGAATACTTCAAAAATATGCCATATTAATAAAACTAGCAACTTACTCTGATAACATCTCTCTCTCACTCAGTCTGGGGTACATGGTTTTATGGAAAAGTTACAGTTACTCAGCTTGTAAAGAAATTCCCTGCAAGTTTTGGAACTAAAAGTGGATTTCCATGCATGCCTCTTGATTCAATCACCAAAGAACAGAATTCAGTTCAAATCTTCATATCCTGCACCCATAAGATCCATCTCAAAATTATCCTTTTCTCAAAGCTGAGTCTCCCAAGTTATTAAATGTATCATTTGAACACTTACAGTGGTTAAATCAAGAAAGAAAAGATGAGCCTGGAAATGTAGTATGGGTAAAATGAGAAATACAGTACATTAAACATTTTGGTTGGTAAACCACAAAGGAAAAAGACCACTTAAGAGACGTAAGCACAGAAATTAGGTATTAAGATGTGGACTGGATTGATCTAGCTCAGGTTATTGAGCAGTGGAGGGCTTTTGTAAAAACTATAATGAATTTCTTCATCAGCCAAGTCATGGTAGTACAACCTCTTTCTTCTCTTGGGCTAAGAATAGCTTTCCTGTTGGATCAAGGGCCAATAAACCCTTCCTGGCACATTTCTTAAACTAATAGCCAGTTTTCGTTGTTGATGAGAATATTTATTCATAAATTACAAATTACATGCTCAAATGTAAGTTTTATTGAAATGTAAAAAAATTACTATAGAGTTACACATTATTTTAAATTTTTTTCTCCAACAGCTTGTATCTGACACAATTCACAAGTGGTTTTGGGCTGGAAGTGGCCCGCAGGCCATCAGCTGGACTATGCTGAGGTAGGTAACTGTAACTTTGCACAGATGAGTCTGTACTACTGTGTTACATATGTATATTCAAGCAGATGGTAAAATGTGTCTTATGTGTCAGAAAACAGAAGCGCAATGCTATTAAAATGATGGACACAATGATACTGACCTGGTGGTATGTCGTTCAGCCATGCGATTAGAACCATGCTTCTCCTAGCAGAAAGAGGATACAGTGAGAAACAAAAGAGGCAGCAATTTTGATCAAACATCAAACATACACATAACTCCATACCAAGGTGAAATGGCCATAAAACAAGAGCACAAAAATTCAATGACATATTTTGAATCTGTACATGATTATTCACAAAGGCAGCATTACAGTTTAAACTGCATTCCCACACCAACATCAAAATAAAAATAATTTTATGCCAGTGTACCTCAAACTGTGCATCATGACATCCCATACCGAGTCACACCAAAAAGCATAAACAGATTCAAACCAATGGCTGAAAACTTCTAAACTTTAGCTTAATAAATTCTTTTCCTAACTACCTTTCAATTTATGCAATTTAAGTGAAATTTAAATGACAAGCAAAAGTGCAGCATATGAATCTCTATTAAGCTATAGGCTAATGTAACTTCACCTCTATTAACCTTTAACAACTGTGTATTGTGGTTTATGTGCAAATGAGCTGTGTTACACTAGCATATTGTAAACTGCTCATCAGGCTGACAGTGTCATAGTACATGGGTTTAAATCTCCCATCTCTGTATGATAAAGGTTAAATTCCCACATTCAGGGTTAAGAAATGCTTTTGTAGATTACATCACAATAAAATGTTTATAGAGAACAATTCAAGCAACATTTAAATACTGTTATTTTAAAGCAATCAAAAATATGGTTGAAATAAACTGTGCATTGAACAAAATGTCCATGTTGCAAGGGCCATCTAATAAATTTCCAGATGGGTCTGAATTTGTTAAACTGTCTTACAAGAAAATATAATAAACTCAAGAAAGAAGATGCTTGCATTCTTGTTGGAGCCTACTCTTGCCTACATAGAATCTAGCGAGATCATTCTCAGAAGAATAAGGATCTGTCCCCAAGAGAGAACACAATTTGCAGCATTCCAGTATGGGGTCAGTACCCAGGTCTATCTCATTAAAACAAGCACATGAAACACAAAACCATATTAATAGCATTCATGAAGTTACACAACAAAAACAGGAATATACATTACACAAGAAAACTATAAAGCTGGAAATCTGAAAAATCTGTAGCCAATATTAATTTTGTGATATGTTTAAAATAAACAATTCTGTGAGTGCCATAAAAATGAAAAGGAGACAAAAACCACTTTCTTCGTTCAACACTAAATATTCTCTGTAGCTGGTAAATTATTGTTCAGACATGTAAAAGTAAAATGTATGTACACATGTCTATATGTAAAGTACTATTCTGCATTTGAACTGTTTGTATGTACAACCAGCAGATGTCCTAGCAAACTATAGTTCACACTTGGTATCTATTATAGCCAAAGCAGAAGGTAAGAGTGTAACTGAGTGAGACAGTGTAGTTTAGTGAAAGACTGACAATAGTGCATACAGTCTGTCAGTTGTGTCAATTTATAGGTTCTGGAGTTTAAAGTAAGACTGTCAACATAGTGTAAACATTTCACAGATAAGACATAACATTTCAATGCAAAGATCCTAGCATCATATTTACTAGTGTATTACACACCATGATTTCAGAATTAAATATTCCTGATATACTGAGGAGAAAGAATGCATCTTTCATGCCAGAAAATATACTAATTACAATATCTTCCCTCCTCCTTCCTAAAAGCCCAGAACAAAAATATCACTACATAGAACTACAATTCCAATTACTGTTTCATATAGATCCGAAACATGGTTTCTCCTTTGGAGGAAAGAACACAGATCAAAAGAATCCAAGAATAGATGGTCATGGAGAATTTCTGCATCTAGAAGAGACGACATAACAGGAAAATGCAGAAAATTACACACTAAAAGGTTTCACTATCCACTTAATATTTTTAGGGTTATTAAATACATGAAGACGTGACATGAATCATATATGGGGGAAACACAAAATGTATACACCATTTAGATGTAAAACCTCAAAGGTAGGCAACATTTAGGAGATGTAGGCGCAAATATAAAGAAAATACTGAAATGGTCCAAGATTAGATCCAATTGTGCACTCTGATGATGACAGTTATAAATTTAAGGTATTTCTCAGTCATCTGATTAACAATTGTTTAAAAAAGACCTTGTACAATAGAATATATTCCTATTTTCATAGAATAACTTCAGAGATACTTTATGGTACAAGATACTGAAAATGTTATTATTAGAAAATAAAGACATTTCTGTACAATTAATTTGTAAAGCCTACAAACAATCAGCCAACATTAAGCCTTCACCATGTTGATGAGGAAAGCTGCCAAGCTGAAACAGATTTTATCTTTACCTACCCACAAATCTTACTCATAACACAATCCATAATCTACTGTCTATAAGTAATGCCTTCACCATGCTGCTGGAGGAATAAACACAAGTTGATGAATATTACAATTTTGCACTTGAAGAAAGCTGGAATAGATATTAAATCAAGTGTGTGCAAACAAAAAGAAACCCATCTGCAACAAACCTCGGACGTGGCTTGTCGACAACACGGTTGCTGCCCAATCTTTCTCTGAATGGAGAATTGCCAACAACACTTGTCTGAAACCAAGGAAAAAGATGACTCTTGACAAGAGTGTATGCACGTTAACAGTTTATAAGTTATGCACATCACATACAGTGAGTTGGGAAACATGGTCTCTTACGCTGACAGAAGAACATAAATCACTTGAACATCATGGTCAAAAGGTTAGCAAATAACTTTATATTAGGAAGGACCTGGATTAGAATCTTGGCTTGGATACCGACTATCCTGACTGAAAATTTTTTGTAGTTTTCTGTTACATCCAGAGCTAAGCTGGTTGTCCTGTAACATAGGGATTTAAATTCCCTATGCCCATACAACAAAGATTAATTACCGTTCTTTGTCCTGTCTGCAAGCTTAAAAACAGCTTTGTCCTACATCTTTCTTTATTTGGTTGGGGCCTCATAAATATTATATTAGTACAAAAGAGCTCAATGTATAGAACATTTTGGAAATAATGTTCTAATATAAATGCTTAAAACGGTGTAAGTACTTGCAGCAATATGAAGCCCAATGAAAATAGAAACATTCACAGCTAAGGTAATGTTGTAACTCATAAAAAAAATATTACTGCTCTGCATTTAAACAGATTCATATCTGAAGCTTGTATATTATATTAAGTATTACACTTTTGATTAGTTACAACAGAATACACCATGTTCTTGTATGATTTATCATAATGGAATATACAAAATCCTAATAAGTTTTATTAGTTTATGGATGGGATGACAGGTCAGGAATGGAAATGTACCTGTGAATTATTCGATGGGTTACTTGTTGATGAGCTGTTACTGTGGGAGAGGAAAGTCAAACTGGAGCTATGGCGACGATGTATCAACTTTTGTCGGCCCTTGCTTCCTGTTGAAAAGCCAGGGCTCTGTAACATAGGCATGCAGTTGGCAAGCAAAGAAGACAGACAAGCAACTCAGATCTACTGTATATTCTAAAACAATGACAACAAATCTTCCCAGTCAATGCCTTAATATTTTAGCCTATAAGCTACATAACCAAAACTGAAATCTATATGCAGCAAGACTTGAACACAAACAAACGCATTCTTTGCAATTTTGAAACCAGAATCTTTATGTTTATTCATTGTGGACACGTATTCTGCTAGCAGAGGTAATCATCAGAACAATACATTATAATAGCATGGAGACATACATTTTATTGCTGGCAAACCTAATTAATAGTACAGGTATTTGACTGCACAGAGGCAGAAAGTATGTCCTTATATTCTATTAAATACCACAATATCAAAAAATTCCAGGCAAATTTTACAGATCTTAACAAGATTTATATCATATCTCTGATGTCACATGCTAATTTTTGTAAACTGAAGATGGAGGTAGTATGTTCCTCAAAAACACTGATCTACCTACACGTCCACATGGTATTACGACACAGTAGTCCAACATCAATGTGTTTTAGAGAAATTTGATCAACTTCTATTTGAGCTTTATGTAAGAAGATATTCAATACAGACAGATATATATATGGGAAAAAACTAAATTCATCCTGAAATGCTTCATTCACACCCCTCAATACCAAATTTCATTGTAATCTGTTAAAAGTTTTAAGGATCAAATATGAACACAGACACACACAACTTCTCCATTATGTATTAAATTAATGCACCTTGTGCAAAGAATGTAACAATGGAATGTAAATGGCAGAGTGTTACCATATAGCCAGAAATAAAATGCAATAAAATATTTCTTGGTTCATAAGAGGAAGCAAACAATCATGTGTTTACTTATGCTTCTGTCGAAGAAAGACAATCATTATGCCAATTCTTCAAACAAATAACCACTCTGGTGCATGATTATGAAAACAGTTATAGACTAATTAGTTACCACTAAAAAAAAGAGATTTTTTTTCTTTTCTTACTAGAATATATGACTGAAATTTTCAAAGGATTTTATCATAAATCTTAAAAATGTTACCTTGCTTTCAATTCGTTTCAATAAATAGCTGGTATTCATTTAATTAATAAGATATGTTGGAAGAAGATCCTCCACCTGACTGTTACACATTTAAAATGACCTCCACCCAAAGAGAAAAAAAATCTATCATTCCACCAACATACCTTGTTATAACAATTATTTAACTTGAAATATCTTCAATTAAGATGATAACCTAAATAAAACCTATTATGCACCAGGCCTGTTACAGTTTCATGCCATCTGTTCAATGGTCTTCCTACACTTCTCTTCCCTTCACATGCTAAATGAAATCGGAAATAAGATATTGTCTTGCTGACTGGCTGCTGCTGGCTGAGAAGCAGTGAGTTTAACTGTATGGATAGTACCTGCAGTTAATTTCTGTACAGACTCTGAGGTGGCATTCCCCCAGCACCAGTGGAATGACATTCCGCAATAACTTAATTTCTCATGATTGAAGAATTCAAAACTACCTTTGCTTAAAAAAAGTCAATTGGGAAGATCTGTCATAAAAAAGCATGCAGCATCCAATTACAATACAAAGAAATTAAGAAATACTATATGATTCTAATTAATCCAGTGTTAATGAGTTCATCCAGAGTGGCTCTAACGATATTTTTTATAGTATATTCCTTTTCAATCATACCTTATTGACTCCTATTAAAAAAAGTACTGACATGGTTTAGTTTATTAACAAATAATACAATCTGGCACATGTTCCTTCATTATTTAGAATGAGACTGGAAAAAATAATTACTATAATCAGTGTCTCTTTCTTGTCTAGTCAACACATGCAATCAATTAAGTTATGTGCAAAGATACTGGGAACTTGTGATGCTGCGTGTACTTTGATTTCTATAGGTTACCTAGCACTGTTAGGGTATAAAAATAAAGGAGATGAACTAGACGTGTAGTTTCGATGGGGAGACAAACAAATGTAGTGTTTTGGTAGAAAAACCTCTTGGAAAGTGGCCACTTGAAGACCAAGAAGAAAGAAGATGGGAAAATAACATTAACTCTCATCATCCATGTTCCAGATGACCATGCGTTACACCAGCATATCACTAGACCATTAACCATGGAGTTAAAGTCTGGCTGGCAGCGCCTTAGCATAGGTCTTTAAATCCCCTATTCCTACAAAATGAAAGTTAAGCTGTATCTTTTGGAGCTAAATTCTGAGACTGGGAGGTTTGGAACTGGCACAAGATCACGTCAAATCATGGATTTCAGTATTAATGCTGTTAAAAATTTGGATTCTATTACTAAACAGAAAGTTACTTAATCAGTATGCATGATTTTGCTTAAATTGTAGATTACTGAATGATAGTGTATCAATATTTAGTGTATTATGAAATGTAATGATGATGATGATGATCACAACTGTGAATTGGAAAGGATATACGAGGCAGCATAAGTGGCTTATTTTTGAGGTATTATCCCACCAAATGCTGGAAATCCAAAATGACCTGTTAAGATAACTCATCCTCAGGATTAATTTGAAGATTTGCTTTCTAAATACATGTGAGATGCCCATGCATATGGACCTGTACTTCCATGTGAAGTCTGAACACAATCTGCTACAGAAGCAGCCTATGCCGAAGATGCTCATTCACTGGGTAAGGACCGTTTGTGATGCTGAGAGCCTAGACAAGGAAATCAACCACCTAAGGAAAACCTTTAAACAAAATGGACACAGCAGCTGTTCTGTCAAGCATACCCTAGCCACAAAACAGAAGCCACAAATACAGATTGAGAAGCTGACAAGTGTATCATTAATATAATTTCAAAGTGGCCTCACACAAAATCAGCAGGCTCCTTGCCAAATACAACATCATAACCATCCACATCCCAGTCAAGATGAACAACAATGGGTGGACCTGTTTAAGGCAAAATGGTCCTAAAAATTGCAGGCATATACTGTGTCCTCTGCAAATTCAGCGAAGTCCATGTTGGAAAGACTGGCAGATCCATCAAAACCAGATGCAAAGAACACATGAGACGCATACATATGGGCCAGCCACAGAAGTCAACCATGGCAGAGCAGAGATTTGACACAGGACATAACATCAATTTCAAGAGCATATACATGCTGGATAAGGCCACAGGATACATGGACTGTGTAATAAAAGAGGCTACTGAGTTCAGGCTCTACCTTAAAATTTTAACAAGGGCAGCGGTTTCACTCTGTCAGTCAGTCCTCGTACCTGGTATCTAACATTCTGAAACAATACAGAACCAAATCAATCCAGAAGCAAGGCTAAGCTAAGCAAGAACTTGACTCTGCCCATTAGCACCCACCAGTTCACACTCAGCTTCAAAGACAGGCGCTGGACAAATATATATGTGGGCCAGTCTGGATGAACTGTTACAGCAAAACCTGTTGATAGGGACAGAGGTAGTCCCTGAAATGCTGATTTTTAATGAACTGATATGGCTGACAGCCCAGAAATATTTTATTAATGGAGATATCAGTTAAAGGAGATTGCTGTTAGAATAAGAACTGCACCAGTATTTACCTGGAGGGAATGACTGAAGAAAACTACAAACATCTTTTGTCAGGACAACTAGCCCCCAAGCTCACCCAGGACAACAAGAATACAAAGGAGTGTTAATTACTTGACCATAACTATGGTCACTTACACTACAGCCAGTGGAGTCCCACAGGAAAAGTGTTCCTACAATATGCATGAAATTGTGGTTGAGTGGTATTCATGACAAAAAAGGGGTGTTAAAATTGTTACAAGCATTATAAAAATGTATCTGTAATGTTCACTAACAAAGAAAGAAGTGTCACATCAAGTTCTAATTAACTAGCATAACTTCTTAAGATCAATAAAGCAATGCACACAAGCAATTTAAATTAAAGAGAGATGCAGATCACGGTTTTAATTAGCATCTTAAAATATATGACATATGATGCTACATTCAAAACAAGAAATCATACTTCAAATTAAAAGTAAAGCTCAAGTTACATCTCAAAACTAAACTTACAGCACATATAAAGAATAAACTTGCAACCATATACTACATATTTACAAAATCAAACTTATGTTATCTGTAAAATAAGATCACTACACATTCAGTTGTGTAGCATTAAAGAAATATTATATTTACAGCATACCATTCCAAACACAGATTTGTAACATATGTATAAACATGGGGGGGGGGGGGGGGAACTCTTGCAAAGTGAGATTTCAGTGTCTCACAGTGACAAGTGTAAAGATGGCTGGCTTCTGGGCACTGCATATTGTGGTAGAAATTCAGTGACATTTCAGAGATGTTTGCTGACTCCATCATCAGGGACAATGCCCTGATGATGGAGTCAGCACCTCTGAAATGTCACTAAACTTCTATCAGACTATACAGCATAATGACCCAGAAGACAGCCATTTTCATTCTCTTCTCAAATAAATAAATAAAAAATTATAGAAATTACTCCATGCTTTAAGACGAAACAAATACTCATAAGAAGTATGGAAAAAGTGGTTGGTCCTACCCTTGGTTTCTTGCAGGTATTTGGACGGCGAATTCTATTCACCCAATACTCAAGAAATCGTAAGAAGTTTTCCACCATATGACCCTGATCCTCCAGGGAAGGAAGTGTGTAAATATCACAGTGGTCAGAACCTTCTAATATCTTCTTTGTAGCCTGATGATTCAGTGGAAGAAGATAAACACGAAAGCGCCAGTACTTTTGGGCCTTTTAAATAAAGAGAATATTGTTAGTAAAATAAGACAGATTTATGAACTGTAAACTGAATAAAATTCTGTTAATTCCTTTTCAGTTTGGCATGAGTTCAAGTTCAAAGTTGAAGAAATGTGCCTACTGTGAGTAGCCTCTTTGCGCATAAAGAAATTCTACACAGGCTGAATGGAATTTCAAGTAATCTTATACTGATGGATCTTACTATACTCATCATTTCACATACTGGCTCCAGTTCCCAGGTTAACTTCACATGGAATAATGTAAAAGAAGATAATTGCATTTCCTCATATCACTAACATATTACAGAATGAAAAAACTTAAATCAAAAACTCTGATGTATGATTTATGTGAGGAGTTATGAAAATGGTCTATTGTGCAAAATGTCATTGTATACATAACCTACCCACATAAAAGAATCATTTTCTCCAATAAATTTTATAGTCTGTATATAGAGCTAACAGTTAAGAAAAGACAATTTCTTTATCACATTTAAGCTTAACTCAATTGTCATGCCACACCTTTAATTTTCCTTTCTGCACTACAGTACTTCATATCTTGGTTCACATGGCTGGAACGTCACACCATAGATCACATGACCTATAGCAACAGCGAAGAACAATTCTCACTAAACTATGCCAAATGTAATGCTTTCCTACTTGCTTCAGATTTTATACCTGTCTATCCCTTCTGGATGCTGGAAACTACATTTTTCAGTGTTGACTCCTTTCACACACACATCATCCACAGGAACTTGTTCCTTTACTTTACAGTGAAAATGAGGGTAAGTAAATCATATGAGGACATGAATTGTGCAATGAAAGATTGCAATATGGTAAAATCTTGGCCCACTGTAAGTTTCAGTAACGTCATGATATAGTCAAACGTAACACCTTACCTCTGCAAGGGCAAAATCTGTATCTCCTCTTGTACAAATGTAGTGATCCAGATAGTTCCAATTAAAATTTTCTAATTTCTCTGTTGTGAAAGATACCCATGATATTTCATAGTTGTCATGATGAGGGGCATGAAACCGGTAACGATAATGTATATTAAAAGGAGGGTATGGATGTCTGAAAGCAAAGAAATGTTATGTTGATTGATCACTGGTTTATTAACAATGTTTTCTAACTGCATAAGTTATGCATTACTTATCAAATGATAGGATGAATTTCAAACTGGCAAAGATGTGGAACTGTTCATTGGGTACCAAAAAGAACTATAAAAATTCACAACCATGTTAGCCACATAATTACGAATGTCGGCGCTCTCACATTCTTCCAAGTACAAGATACAAGACATTTAGACAATTGTCACTTCCTAACACATGGTTAATATTCATAATATGAATTAATTTTTAAAATCATCGTAAGAAATGTGGATGTGTTCCTCTCTCATACACTATCACCGGTTAATCTATCAACCCCTCTCTAGGAGAGATTATCTCTTCTTCTCTCCCTGTGTATCTCAAAAGTCCTGTTCGTTAAGTCTCAAATACATTTCAAATGGTCACAGATATCACTGTAAGTACTTTTACAAAGTGCCAGCACAGCTCAGTCAGTGTGGTGACTGGCTACAGGCTGCACAACTGGGTGCAAGCAGAACAGCTCTGAAGTCAACCCACCTTCTATCTAATGGGCACCAGGGTAAAGCAGCCAAAGCATGAAGCCAAACACCTCCAACTAGTTCTGGGATCTGGAATGTGTGAAGCTTTACATCCATGTCCTCATACCAAAATGCTTACATATAGGGACAATGTGTCCTTAGTCTAGGTACCTTGTATATTTTTATAACCACTTATTTTGTCTTGCTCTACCTATTAATCAATCCAAACAGTCAATCAATGTTTCTTTCCAACTATCTATGTATCCATCCATCCATACATTTACGTAAAACAAACCCCTATAAAATAAAAATAAACTAAAACTCAGATTACCTGGCAACAAAAAGTGTACACTTCCAACACCAAATTCTTAAAAACTTATCAGGTGTTTTGGGAGCTGAAATATGCAAATTAAAGAAGATACACAGCTTCTCCATTCACATTTAAGTCATGCACTGACTCCAAAGCATGTGGCAAACCAACATACTGTATGAGATTTAAGGTTCACACAGTGACACTGTCAATGTTGTTCTGGGTTGCAGTGCCCTAAAAATGGAGAACGGATGCTTCTCCAAAATGTTGGTATCTACCTATAAGTTCACACAGTGCCATAACCCAAAAGAACAAAACTGACAATATACTGTATATTATAAAACAGAAAAATACCTGGGTCTGTATCTTGTAACAGTAATAGATGATCCACTGAGGGATATCTTGTGGAACACTCGCCCAATGCTGAGAAAATATTCTTCAGTTGGTTCAATATCACAAGGACGAGACATCACAGGTGAGCTTATTATACCAGCTGTGGCAGAGGTGGAATTACTGCCTGGTGTCTGTGCCTGTTTCTTCGGATTGTGCTCAGACAACACAATCAACTGGAACCCCTAAGAAGTAAACAATATAAAAATAAAGATATAAACAAAATAACATGTCCTACTATACAAACACTCGCAACTTATTCTTTTGCCTATATTTAACAGAAAAATAATTTATTTTGTAACTTGTGTTTTCTAACTTTAAAAAATGTTTTAAAAATATAAATGCTTTATTAAAGCAGTAAACATTCCCAAATTAAAGCATACTGAGAATTATTAAGCACCAGGTCTTCAATAATAACTTGCCCTAGCTACTATTAAAATATTAATGGTATACAACATTATATTAATTCATTAGCATGTCATATCCAACCTGAGCAAGTCTCTGTGAAACCAATTCTTTAAACACTTCTGCAGTGGTTAAAGGCTTTTTGTAGATTGCCCTCTGCTGAGCAAAATCTGCATTCACATCATCAGGCAGAAGATTGTAGTCAGACACAACATAGTCATTCTGAAGGCTGCGCTTGTCGGGAAAGTAATCCGTGGTGATAGGTAGACACGCTGGAATGGTAAGGGACTTCCACAGTCCACACCTAAACAAAATAAAACACACTTCATAGATATTATTAACTTAAATTGGCCTTCAAATAAGTGCAACTGTATAATTTTCATGAAAAAGTCTTTTAAATGAATGATGAAATGTATAAATGAGGGAATAATAAGTAACAGTTATTTAGTTTGAAATTAATAACATTTTAGCTTAATGTTACAGCTACATGCTTATTAAAAACAAAGATTTCATTTAGTTAAAAACACTTCTTATACTACGTAACAATGATTCAAAGATTTTATGTGGGCAGAATACCAAATAACTTGGATATTTTGACAATGTAAAAACAATTTATAACACTTGTTTTCTCTGTTGTTATGTATTACTTAGGGCAAAGAACAAATTATGTTTCATAACACAGTATATATACCAACATTTTGAACATCCTTTCACCTTACATTACTTATTTAGAAAAATAATGAGGTTTCCTGTTTCACATATACATGTACATCCATGCATTTATCTCCCACTAAAAACTTTTGAAACAAATATCCAGTCTCCACTGATTTTAGTCATGCCAGTAGAGGTTTCTATACATTCATAATTTTTAATTCTGTATTATCAAAACTACTAGAGCAGCAACTGTGCTAAGTTCCAAGATGGGGGTAATACTTGTGTCATTCAATGCATACCCTAATATTTTGTAGAGTACTAGATCTTTGATGAATATGCAACTTTTGCTCTAGCAATTTTTTAGTAAAATACAAAACAATGTAGAAATCCCTGGGCATATGAAATTAGGCATGGCATGAGATCATAAACACACCTACAGATTCCACATGGAATATATATGTTGTCCCCAAAGCTATGAACATGACAATTATCATTCTACAATTTCAGATTAAAATACAGGTCTTTCAGGTACTCAGTTGGAACTGCAATGGTGCAAAATATTTGTACTAATGTAACAAAGTGCTGTGTAATTATTAATTTATGTTCTCTCAGTTCTGATGGCATCACCTAGCAAATGAAAGTATTTTACGGCATGTATACAATATAGTTATTTTCCTAATTTTCTTTCGGCTTACATACAGTAGTAAGATAAATCAATATCTTATCACAAGAATTAACAAGAAATTCTGAAATGCATGACACCAGAAATGCCTGCTGGTTATTCAGTAGAACAGAAGGTAAAAAGCACCCTTGAAATGCAGATGTAAGGAAGAAAATTAAATTCTGATTTATACTCTACTTCTGGAAATGTTTACATATGCATGTAAAAATGTCAACAAAAGTTAACATGTTTCTGATTCACTTTCTTATACTTAAAATGTCATCATTTTTACATTCACTAAACTTAATTTTCACTCAGAGATTCCTTAAGTAATGTGTCTACTTTATATACATATATATAGCTATTCACATGCACTCACACACACGTGCGCACACACATGCACACACCTTCTCTTACCAACACACACAGTATACTCCCAATTATTAATAAAGAAATTATTTTATTTATAAACAAGATAATTCTGGACTATTCACAATTTAAATTATTCATGCTGCTTCTCTCTCCAATTAGCACAAATAATATTGAGAAAACTGTAATGGCTCATGAACATACTCTACAGAAATCAGTTCTTCCTGTAAGATAAAAAAATGCATTGTTATATTTCAGATAACTAAACATGTATGTGCACACATGAGCGCACATGCACACACACTCTCTCTCTCTCACTTCTTCATGATCTAAAATTGTTCCTGCAGCAGACTGCATGTAGGCCAACTGCTTCAGGAAGAAATCTGAGTTGAACAACAACACAATTCATGAATTCTTCTTCCCTGTACCATTTTTTATATGCATCATGCACAAAGAATTAAAAGCATTTAAAAACAGAAGGCAAAAAATATATATATTATAGGACAGCTTATATTTCAAACCTTCTGGGTCACGAACACCTTCCCACTAAAGTGTTAATTTTATAATGCATACCAGATGTCAGGACTCCAGAAATATAAAATCTTCTTAAAACAGAATCCCAAAAGACCTGAATACTGTCTGGTTTCTGTTGAATACACTTACTTCAGATAAAATATTGTATAATATACTAATAATCCAAAATACATGAAAAAAATCCATAATGTGTGTAATGTGTATTGTGAAGTTTCCAGTTTTATTTCTTTTTTTCGTTTCTCCTTAATTTTCTTTCATTTTTACTTCTGCCATATAAATATATTTTATACACTTCTTTCCCATGTGTGACTAACAAATCCTGTATTTTACATTTGTGTTTACTCTATATTCTTGGAACAAGAAAAAATCTCTGACAAAAAGTAGGTTTCCATTTAACTCCGATCCATTTAAATTAAAACTAAATATGTACTCACCACCGGTTGACAACATAGCATGGGTAAGCATATTTCTGGAGCCTTGCCAATTGCCAGCCCAGCAATATGGATAGAACACCAACTCACTTATGCTTGTCTTTTAAAGCTGCTTATTATGATACTTAGGTGAGAGAATGAATGCTTGTTACTGAACGGATGTGACAATCCTTCTCATAATCACAGAACCAAGAGTGTTTTTAAAAAAAATATATATATAAATAATTGGGTTTCAAAAACTTTAATCAGCACACCTCTTTATAAAAGTTTTGTTCAGCAATTACGCTGCAAATCAATACAACTGAAAGCATAGAGAAAATATGTAATGAAATATGTACTATTCTAGACCACTTGGAGTAGAGCGAGCAAAACTATATTTTATGTAATACCACACTGGATGTTAATTGCACAAGAGTTGGTGTACTCACTAAATTGAGTACTTAGCTTTATGTCCACTGGCCTGATTTCCGTTGTTGGTCTATGGTTAGCCATGGCTGCGTTGTCTGTGCCTGTGAACTTCAATGGTTTTGTAAAGTGCAACCTGTTATGCTTTATAATAAACCATTGTTTTATGAATTGTTTGATTTAATATGAATTAATCTGTTTGCCACTGATGATGACCTATCGAGGTCAAAACGCGTTTGGCACTAAGTGTTTTTTCAAGTGTAAACAGTTTTGTTTGAATGCATGATTTTATATATCAATACACTGCACGGTATGCAGGTTTCAAGATTAACAGTAACAAGCTTCATATGTGGATAGGAGTAGTTTAAAACCCAAACAACAAGCAACTTCACTGATAAAAAATTTATAAATTAATGAGAACTTTTTCATGTTTTGAATATTACTCTGGTGGATCGTGACCCACAGTTTGAAAGGTGCTGATCTACTCTACCTCCTACTACAGCAGATTTTGAAATACATTTCCAAACCTATGATAACTTTGCTGACTGATTGATTGCACACGATCACACGTCCCACAGACAGACATGAAAAGGAAAACAAAAATTACACTCATTAGCCTCAAAAGCTAGCACATAATTACAATAACATAAAATTAACATAATGTATGCCTTCTGCACATATGGATATAAATAACATAAACACAACAGGCTATGACAAGTTGATGATTATCTTCTGCTACACAACACCCAGTCAATTAAAAGTTAAGTATCACTGATATATTTCACATTCTAAATAGTCCATACTCCTCCCACAAGATCTCCATATAGATATGAAACATGCACACAAACATGTTTTGGATAAAAATTAAAAACTAACTAGCAGAGAATGCATTACTCTTTCAAACATCATATATCATATATCATCAATTAATTTCACAACTGACTGACACACTATGTATGAAATTTTTGTACTATTATAAATGAAGTCAAACACTACTGTCACTTACAGTGTAGATCCAAAACGAATAATAGAATGATTCAGAAAAGATAATAAAAACAGGTGGAACAAAGATGAATAATCTGAGGACAAAATAAAAATCTAATATAATGAGGAAGCCAAGTATTTGGAAATAAAGCAAGTAGGGTCCAGCATCATTCAAGGTAGGTAAGGTCTCTTACTGAAGAGAATGACAGTGAATTATAAGTACTTAAACACATCAATTTTAAAACCAATAGAACACTCACATGAATGTAAATAATGAAATACTTAAAACAAGTACGTTTATATCACAAGAGAGATTTTGCAGGATTAAAGACAAGTACAATTCACAGACACTGGTAAAATAATGTCCAAAAGCACATATTAAAAATTATGCAAACTAATGTTCAAACCTAGGAAGACATGGGTATAGGGTAAGACACAAGAAATTAATGTAAGGGGCAAAAGTATGATAACTTATTGAATATACATGGACGGAAATAATAGACATACAGGATAAACTCAAGTCAGATAATAAGTTCAAGAGATTACTGCATACATGGACGGAAATAATAGAAGAATGCACATAGAATAAGAGCAGACAGCACAGAATTATAAATCTGTAGAGTGACAAGTTCCAGAAAGACCAACATGCTACAAAGATAATATTTAAGCTAGTGCAGGCATTAAGACTCCAAAGAAATTTCATTTGAGAGCATATTACTTACTACTTGAAGCACATGAACACTGCAATCTGGTGATATTTCAAGTTCTCATGGCGACAAGTATGAAGAAGACAGTCATCTGGGATGCTGCACCTTGTAGTCTGGTAGAAACTGACCAGTGTTTCAGAGGTGTTCACTGCTTCCACATCAAGGTGATAAGGATGATAACTCATCACCACAATGACAGGGGCAGTAAGCACCTCTGAAATGTCAAGTCAATTTCTCCAAGACTATAAGGTGCAGCATCCCAGAAGGCAGCCAAACTTCAAATAAACATGCAGTCAATACAATACAAAGGAACCTGCAGTAAATACGTGAACTACACTGGTAAAGGCATCACCATGAAGGAAGGACCCCTAAGAATTCTCACATAGTTGCATGATTCATAGGAGAGTCTCCACACAGGGTGTCCCACCCAATTACTTAAATGCACAGAAACTTACAGAAGTCTTCAAATAAAGTGCCCATTATTAATACACAATATCCAATTTAACCAGTGTGTGGATAAATTTTAAAACTGCATAATGAGCAGCTTAAAAATCTGTACTCCTCCCCCAATATTGTCAGGGTGATTAAGTCAAGAAGAATGAGATGGGCAGGGCATGTAGCACGCATGGATGGGACAAGAGGTGTGCACCGGGTATTGGTTGGGAAGCCTGAGGGGAAGAGACCGCTGGGGAGACCTAGACGTAGATGGGAGGATAATGTCAGGCGGGATCTATGGGAGATAAGAGTTGAAGGAGACTGGATTTTGTTAGCCCAGGACAGGGTCTGGTGGAGGGCTTTGGTTAATTCGGTGATGAACCTTCGGGTTCGGTAAGCCATCTAGTTAGTTAGTTAGTGGATAAATTTTACTAAACACCAAAACATCAAATCTCATAAAACTCTATTCATCTACTCTGGTGTTATTACATGTGGATGGACACACACAAAAAGAAACATTTTGAAAGTCAATCCAAGCTCATACAAGGTAAGCCACAAGAGATTTTTCTTTCTTAAAGGAGAACAGTGTTGTTAAAAAGACAGGGAAACAATTTAGCAAAGAAAGTTAAATACATTTTAGCACACCATATTAGAGAGTAAATTATGATCAATATCATGCTATCAAACATAAAGGCTACTTTAGTTTAATCTGACATTACATCACACATTATTGGGATACAACAAGAATAAATGGTATATGAATTTACCACTGTTCTTTCCAATATTTTCTTGTAACACTTGAATAAAATTAGAAATTTGAATGACATGACTTCCAACATTACAGTGGCTTTTGGACTCATTCAAAAATGCAATGTGAATACACCAGCACTGAGTTGTATATTCTCATAACATAGCAGATAAAAGCTGCATGTTCTGACAGTAGTTAAAATATGTGTATTATGAAATTTGTTAGTATAATCCAAACTATATACTCACCATGATGCAAGTTACAATGTTCCATTTGTGAAGAATGCTTATACACAAGACATGTAAGGGGGAGGGGGGAACATTATAATAAAAGTAATCACTTTTATGTACTTTAAAAATTACCTCACAAATGTACTGCAGTGTATCAGACTAAAATTTGTGAATTTCCTGCGTTTATGTGAAAGTCAATGTAGTGATGTCCAACAGAAACACATACCACAACATTAATTTAACAACACCATTACATGAATGTCCTCAAGGATTATGACACTGATAATGTACAGAAGTGCAATGGTGTACTTTAATTTTCAGCACACATATTTGATAAATGCATTTTTTGCAATTCTGAATACTACATTGGCCTTGATGTTTGTTAAATGCAAATAGAAATTTATTGTTGCAGAGCTACTCACATTACAAATATTACACTGTATAGTCATTATGTTCCTTGTATTTTTAAATACATATATGAGGAAAAGTATTTTCAAGCAAAATATGTAATGCATAATAAGACGTTACATACATAATGTTCTACTTATTTATGATCTGCTATTTTTGAGGGAAGTTATGGATTCATTTGAATTTTATGTAATGTATGCTTCTGATACTATACTGGACAAACACATATACAAATTATTTGTTTAACATCCTTTAGTACAGAAACTGTTAAGTAGTTTCAGGGATAATCAAACAAGCCTCTGCTCTTTGTTCAAAGAACACATACCAAACATGACAAAATTTTTAAAAATTCCATCTTTAGAATATTATTTTAATTTTCTAGCCTCTTCTGACCATGCAAGGTTGAAAAAATACATTTCTGCTACATAAGTACCAGTTGAGCAAAATTTCACACCTCAGCATGTATTGTAATTTTAACCATGTCAGAGGTAAGAGACAGAGTTGGCATTCAGAAAATCTCCACTAGATCCATAAAATAATTTGGGAAACAGTCAATATATTATCCTTAGACCATCAGGTCCCCATGTATAATCATGTCAGTATTAAATCTAGATCACTAGATAAAAAAATTAGAAGAGTTGTTTGAATGTGCACTTGAAAAAAATGTGATGACAAATACTAATTGAAATACAGTAGTATAAATTATATGCTCTATTATTAAACTCACCTGTAGTGAGAGCAGGAGTCCATTCTTGCTCACCAGTAGCTCCCCAGAGTAAAGTCAAACTCTTATTAGTTTGAATAATATTATCACCAGATATTGATGGAACAACACCTGGACGCCCTGAGGATCGATTCTTGGAATCTGAAATACAAGTTAATAAAACATGACATTGTTGTAGTGTAATAACAAACCCTGCAAGATAATTCTTCGTTAATTAAATATAGCAAAATCTGTCTCATATGAAATCTACCAAAATTAAAAAAAGATTTCAGCTTTAGCCATTTGCTACCCTGATTTAAGATATCAACTTGGCAATGTCTGTGTATATTCCAGTATAAAGAGATCTTGGCCCAGAGACTGGCTATCCTGATTGAAGTTTTTGTAGCTTTATTCAATCTGTCAAGGCAAATGCCAAGATAATACCCCAAATTAGATCAAGGCTGCTTCCTTCCATGTCCTTTCCTATTCATTATTCACTATCATTCAACACTACATAGTCCGAGATGCTGAAAGTGTCATTAAAAATTATACACAGACAAATATAAAGAGAATTAATTGGTATTTCTATTTAGACAGCTATAGGGGTAGTAGAAGGCATGTAATACTTACTGTCATGAAATGTAATCTGAGAGCCTGATCTTGGTAGTGAACCGACTGGGGTAGAGTTTTCATTGCCTGGAGATGTACTATATGCAGATCCAGCCTCATATACATGTTGGTCTGGGTTTGAAACAGCTGGAATAGCCTGGTAGTGATGCTGTTGGATAAGCACCCCAGTAGGTCCTACAATAAAATGAATACTCCATATAATGGATCTCTGACCACCCAAATACATGTGATGCAAATACTAATTAAAATATCTCTCTATACAAGAAAAACATAACCATAATATGTGAGATGTGATAATACAAAGTGTCTCCAAGTACGCAGTTCTGTCAACAACAGTACAAAATAAAGCCCATCTTTGGTCATAAATATACTTATAAACTTCTAACACACTCTCTTGTGTGTCACAAGTTACAAATATGCCATGCCAATGATGTGGATGTTTGAGGTTGTAACAGACATCTTTGAGATGAAAAAAGTTAAGTAGATCACAAATGGTCCTTGTCATAATTGAACTGACAAATAAGATCATGCATACACATAAATAACACTGCTCCTTCAATAGGTATTAAAACAAATTCTCTGCATTATCCAAATACATATTCTGGCAGTCACTTAGCAAAGCATGCATATCATAAACATATATTCAGAAAAATACTAAAAGATCCATTTCAGTACAATTCACCTTTCTACAAAGTTCCCACAACTAATGAGTTTCCCGAAGAAAATTCTATACATGTTTGATTTTGCTACCTACAGACACACACACACACACACACACATTACTACAAAGAGAACAATCGAGAACACTGAGCAATAATTGTTACCTTTGGGAAAGATATGAGTCCAACGTCGCCTGTTGGATGTGAGCTTAATGGTGACATGAGATGGATCGAAAGGGTTGATAAGAGGCCGCCCAGGCCGCAGAATATCGGTCTGGGACTGCAACGGGTTATTTGGAGATCCAGCACTTCCAACAACTGGGCGATACGGAGGGGACATTTCTGCTTCTGGAGCTTCAGTTTGGACACCAAATGCCCTATGCTTTACAGCTAAGGAGAAAAGAGTATAAACTGATGCTGACAAAAACTACCTTTACAAGGATATCTAACCTACACATTAAGGACTTTTAGATGACATGCACTCACTTATCAAACAGAATAAGTAACTCAAAATGTAATATAAAAATTATATATAACAAGGTGTCTCTCACATAATACAAAAAACATATGAATCTATAACATTGAGAAATATAAAGACTGAAAGAACAACATATTCATTCCTTGTGCTGGAACCAACTTATCAAATACATAAGAAGATGTAATAAAGATAATGGCTGTCTTCTGGGTTGTAGCACCATGTAGCATGGTACAAGTGAACCAGACTACATGGCACACTGATAAACTCAATTATTATTATGTAATAAAGATGTAACTCCACATTGAAAATTATACCCTTAAACGTTATGAATATGACATAGCAGATCAATTTTATGAAGTTACTAATACTGGACAGTTACTTGCTCTTAACACTCTGTGCACTATCAAAGAGCCTCCTAACTCTTGGACAATGAAAGGACAACGAATTACCCCTTAAGTCTGTCTACCTTTGGAAAACCACCCACCTGTAAAAGAAACGTGTTTAAATATTTAAACATCTAAGCTCTAAATCAGAATAGGCAGACACAATTTAAGAATGTATGCAACATAATCCATTCACCAAAAATTTAAAAATCTGTTACAAACAACTTACCTTTTAGGTGTTGTAAGACCTTTGATACAACATCGATTCACATGTAATTTTAAAGCACAATATTCTACATATTCAGGATCAGTCAAAACAATCTTTAGTAATAATTTAAATAATCCCATGGGAAACAATTTGATGGTTTTTGTCTTTGTTATCAGTTCTAAAAAAGCAAAACTTTTATTCTGAATTCCATGTAAAATTTTGTTTTTAAGGAGGAAGACTTTCATGGTTAGAAGCTGACTAATTTTCTTCATTTATCAAGCTTCAAAAAAGCTAACAGAACTTACTTTTACAAAAATTCAAGTATAACAAGAAATACTGAGGATTATGCCAATACTGAAATAAATATATATATATCGATGGGATAGCACAAGATTATAATTGTTGTTAATCAAAGTGACTAAATTATCTTACTGTAATGAGAGAAAAATATAAAAAGGTATCACAAATGCTTATTATTAATCTTACTTGTAGAAAGACAACTAGGCCAATGAAAAGTAAGTCTACAATATTTTAACAATGCCTAACATTAAACTTTATTTTACAACTTTCATAAAACGGCATCTTCAGTACCAGATGGTAACCATAGTCAGAGGGATTTTATAGGAGTACTCACATCCAACTGAAACAGACTGATGTGGTGAGATGTTACTGGAATGATGCTGAAGAATAGAAATGGCTGCTGAGCGAGGTGCAGAGGTGCCAGCAGTCGAGCCATCACTTAGGGAATGGTGAATGTCTGGATCAGACATTTTCCTCTTGAGAAATTTTTGTCCACTCCCACTCTGTGAATCCAACACTGAAACACTAGTTTTCTTGTGTCGGCTACTATTCACACGCTGCAAGCTACGGGATAACCTGCAATTCAATACTTTCTTTTACCCAATAACAGAAATTAAAAGGAGTTAAGTTTTGCTCTGTCACCCTCAGTGGACTAGTGGTTAGTGTACTCACCACTGTACCCAAAGTACGCAGGTTCAAACCTGGCCGAGGATGATGAATTTTTAAGAGTGATTAAAATCCGTAGCACTACTTATTTTGGAGGGGAAAGTAAAGTGGTGGTCCCATGTTGTAGATTTATGGCATGTAAAAGAAACTTACGAGCATGAACGAGATGTTTCATAAGCAAAATTCATTGGCCATTTCTCACACGTCTCCCCTGATTCTCTACTAGATGGCTCTAGCAGACAAATCCGGAATGAGTGGAAATTGTGCAGTGTCAATAGGCTGGTCACTCACTACTCACAAACGCACACTTCAAAGACTAGGAAACCTCCTACCTGGGAGGAGACCAAGGCTCAGACTCGGGCTGCAGTGCCATTGGATGGATGGAAAAGTTTTCCTCTGGCCCATTTTTGCCTAGCAGGCTACCAAAGAATTTCCAGACTCTTTTGTAATAATAACTACAAAATGAGACCTCTGCCAAATAGAAAGGGTTTAAAACCAAATCTTTCTAAGGTTATACCATCTCTTAAAATCAGTGATTCCTTGTATAAAGAAATGTGGCAGGACTCATAATTCCTAAATTTCTTCAGAGTACAAGCATAGTTCTTTTCAAGAAACCCTGCTAGCCTAAACATTTCCTGTCTTTCATGGAACTCACCACTGGACTTTATCCTGAAAAAGACAAGTTCAGCCCACAAAATCACAAACCATTTCCCTTATGATTGATATTACTTCTTCCTACATTTGCTAAGGTCTTAAAACTAAACTACATAATAAATGTAGTCTATCTTCTGTGCACCATACATTACATTACAATCCACAATTATATTTACTCCAAATCCTTCCAATTTTCTTAATGACATTCATTTAATATTATCCCCTTTCTTCATCTCAAAAGTGGCTACTTTTAAAGAGGTTCTGCCAGCAAAAGTTGGCACAATTTCTTATTTTGACAAGTAAACTAAATTTTTACTTGATCATTAAAGATTTCTTATGATAAAAAATCTTAATTACCTCGTTGTATGGATGGGAGGCAACTGGAACACTTGAGCATCATAAGCATCATAATCAAAGAGTGAATTAGGCATACACTCATCTTCTTGGATCAATTTTGATTTTGATGCTTGCAAAGGGCAGCCATTAGATGCAGGTGATGGTTTTGTTCTCTTTGGTGGCAGTTTGATTCTTGGAATAAAGGTAGAATATGCCACTTTTTTGTTTGTCGAATAGAAGCTGTAATCAGATAAAAAGTTGTTATTATTATATACTAAAAATCTGAAGTCACTACCATTTTATTTTCAAACTTCACTGTAGTGCACATTTGTATAGGACATTTACAAAGTCCATTTCACATTTCAAATCTTTATTTTCTGCTTCTGCAGTGCAGCTTGCAGTTCAAATTTAAACCAAAAATTATTTTCTGTTTCTGAATAATTCTTAAGTTATAAAGAATGTTGTTTCAACTACATACCAACAAATAAGATGGAAACCTGTCTTAAGTTTAAGTAGGAAGCATTTATGGCCCATCTGAAGGTATTAATTAACCAGATAGTCAATCAGTGAATAAGGAGAAACAGAAAAAAGCTCAACCAGATCAGCTGATAACATGGCAAGATTCAAACTCGGTTTCTCGCAAACACAAGGCTACAGAATCATCATTACACACACCTGCTCGGTCCTCCATGTTTTAAATGTTGGTATGGTACAAATTTAAATACTTCTTCTGCAAACTAATTATGATCATTATATAGGAGAGAAGGTATGATTAAACCACCTCTGAATAGGGTGCCAGTAAACAATGCAATAAATACTTAAGTACAAACCAATATACAAGTTTCACTTCCCAATGCTTATAGCCAATGTAACCGACCACCAAATCACTCCATATTATGCACAGTCAAACAATTACTCACTAGTTGGTCATTCTGGTTTTTATATCTCAATATTAATCACATAATACTGTTTAGGACAGAATGGCCCTAAAGGTACATAACTTTAAGCCGATGATGCTGCTGCTTAGAACTAAAAAACTATTTACAAAGAAAAACTTGTGTTACTATTTTTCAACAACCTTAAATTGATCCAATGAGGCATACTATAGTCATCTGCTGCACTGAAGGAGGTATCTTTATTATGGAACTGTGAAACAAATAAACAAAACAGTAATTAAAACACTGTCTTCAACTGATATCTGTATATAAACAATATTCAAAGGAACAACATCTAGGACAAAACTTATAGCAGAAACAATCTCAACAGTGTTTGAGAATATCACTGACAATATTTTAGTGAGGCTCTATAGCCTATGGTTAATTCAGAACAAGCTAAACTGGCCTGAAGTTAAAATAATTTTCTACACTGCATTAATAATATATACAATACACTTTTCAGTCAACATACTTTCAGAAGTGGGACAGCATGAAGTGGCTGCTCTCCAACACACACAAGGTCACTTCCAACACCGTTATCAATGATGCGCTGCTCTGTGACATTAGTTAACTCCCGGTCCACTTCAAATACTCCAACTCCTGGTGTTATTACTACTGACAACTGTCCAGTTCGATCAAAACTGCGATCTAAGTAGTGTTTTTCAAAAACTGTGTACATAAATAAATTTGTACATACAATTCAGATTCATTATAGAGGTAAAATAGCATGACAATGTCAGAGTTCATCAGAATCCATTTAGTTATGGTGGCTTATATGTTCTATGCACAAACTGCATAATGGGAAAGATGTGGGTGTGTGTTTGTCCATCCAGCTGTTTTTTGTTACTGAAAATATTAAAATAGTAAAAAATAGGTTTTCATAATTCAGTTAAAATAGCAAATACCAACCATTGAGAGACATGTTCAAGACTTCAAGAAAATTTCCTTGTGCCGCTGTAGAGTTGACAGCTTTTGGAATCTGAACCCCAGGTCTTTTGTGATATTCAAGCACTATCTTCTGATAATCAGTGAAAAGTCGGCGTAACTGTACCAATGTGTTTGTCCAGTCGTCATACCTCTCATTCTGAACTGCAACTCTGGAAATGTCAAGAATGTGCAATTACTTGTGTTTAGATGAAACTGAAATTAATACAGTGAAACCTCGATGCATCGTTTTCGGCGGGGGTGGGAAATAAAAACGATGAATGCGGGAAAGCATTAAACATTTAAAAAAAAACAATGTTTCTCTTTCAAAGTTACTTCTTTTTACCAAAAAAGTCTTTAATGGACAACTGGTTTGTCGAAACTTTACGTTTTAGACCAAACCGAGCACTTTCCACGTTCAAAATGTTTTCCTCGTCACGTTCAGTAATATTATGCGCATAAAAGAACGACTTCACTTTTGCCAATGCTTCGGCAAAACTCGGCACAGCTTCGGGCTCGCATTCGTCGTCTTCCTCACCACTCCCACCCCCTTCGCGGACAATAACAGCAGAATGGAAGTACTATTACTGCCGAACACAACGAAACGTAGCTGTAGAAGAGACACTGAACCGCTGGAAACGAGATGAACCAGAAGAATGAAAAGTGTCGCCCGCCTTTCCTTTGTACTTGTAATAAAAGCATTTGTGAAGAAATTCACACTGCACATGCCATCTGGCATCCCTGGAACGAAATATGAGTGCACCCTAATTTAACTCGTAAAATTTCTGACAATGAGCACCCCTCATTCCAAAAGAATCTGTGCTGGTTGGGCGACATAACAGGTTACCGCTACTGTGTATTCCAAAAACATTGTGCGTCTTTCGGAATTAAATTCTAAAAATATCGCGTAAATTTCGTTATAATTTCTCAGAAACGATCATTGCGGGCCGGAACTAAGATTTTTGAACGATCGATGCGATAAAACGATAGTTCGAGGAACGATAGAAGCGGGAAAATGTAACATTATTTTATATGGGATGTATTCGGGACCGAACAAAACAGACGATGCATCCGGGAAAACGATAGTTCCGGGAACGATGGATAGAGGTTTCACTGTATTTTATTAAATGACATGTTCTACATCATTTGGTTTAGTCCTAAGAAGGATCTATGGAATGTAAATAAACTCTACGCTCTAGCATACCTGAATACTGCACTTCCTTATCCAATTCACAAACACTCCAGGTGCCTCATTCTGTCTGGTTCTTCACATCTCCAACTCCAAAAAAGCTGCTTCCCCAGCACGAACACAACTGATCTTCTGAAACACTGATATTCAGACAAATTGGTCTGCCGTGTCTTCGTGTGACACCGTGATACCAGTTCACATGAAAGTTGCCACTCAGCACATCCACCGAAACTTGAAATGAATCTTGACGAAATTAAAAGTGAAACAGTTTCACATGTAAAAGTTGAAGGAGAAAAAAGAACAATAACTCATGAAGAGAATGTACTACTTCAACACTAATCAACTAGTTTAATACGAAACATTTAGTTGTGGAATTTGGTTTGCTTAATAATAAATTTTAATATCCCAACTAAAACACTACTAATCAACTATGTCATCTCAGCTACTGCTATGGAGATAATTAAGAACCAGAAGACATAAAGCAAACTTTACAATTGTTCTAAGCTTACTCATGAATCATATATAAAGATATTGCAGTACATAAACCAAACATGTAGTAATGAGCCCATAATTGTGTTTGGAAACTCGAAACTGTCTTTAGAATTAAATATGCAGTCATTACTGTGCAATATTTGCCTGCTTGAGTCAGAATCTCTCCGGACGCATCATTCCCAATCGTTGTAACACGTCTTTTGACACTACATAACTTCTGAGGGCACATCTGATTAACCGACTCAATGTGCCACTGTCTTCGAGAAAATATTAGTTAATCGGTCACAGGTATAAGGGCCCTGTGATCCCGTATCAATCTCTCCACATCCAAGCATGGCCACGTCAGCCCTGAAGATAGAGACAGCGTTTCTCTTAAAAATTGCAATCTACCTACAAGTCTACAGGTTGTCACAACATTGTGATATACACGTGATTCTAACTCTTGAACTAACTTACACTTTACTTACTTAATAATAAATGTTGTTATACATATGGATCACTGCAATTTCACACTTTCCACTTTGATATTTGGTTATGAAACTGTGTCTGTCAAGACAAATACAATAACCTCTTCAGAAGTTACTAAGTCAGGCTTACACATTTACCTACATGCTTTGCCTTGGATTTTTAACTTAGTTTAACAAAAATTGGAATAAAAAACCTATAATAATGTATGGAACACCAAACAGGCAGTTCACACTAAAAACTTCTCTTCCTCACAATGCAAATGCAAAATCAGCATCAGAATTTGTTTAACTTCTGCTTAAACAAAAATGCCCAATTATGTTACAGTTCTCAGAGCAAAGCAGTTCACATGCTCCTTGTGTCGTGATTAGTAAAATTGCTGTAATGTATTACATACTATATCAAAATATTACCCTTTTAGTCTACATCATATTAGTAAGTTCCAACCATAACTGTAATGCATTATTAATGCTGACACCTTTTCAATGCAGCCTCATTAAAATAACATCCTAATTTATTTCAGCATTCAAAATCGTGCAGAGGAGGCTAGGTGCGCCCCAGAGCCGGTCTGGACGCAGAGACTAGAGGAAAAATCCTCGGTCCCCGTCGGGGATCGAACCCCGATCGCCCAGCCTGCAGCTAGTCACTGTACTGACTGAGCTATCCCAGCTCACGATACTGCAAAGTCAAGTATCTTAAAAATAGCTAATTTTGTTAAGACCACAAAGCTCAACCTCATTGACACAACGCACAATGATGGATGGCACCATGAGGAGTGTAATCAGCGATGGTGCCCGTCACACCTCCACGACGAGTCGGGGTATTATCCACTGACACACATGGCAGAGGCACCTGTTCTTTGCATTGCGGGTGACGACGCTCTACAGTCTCGACATTTCATTGCCACTTTCCCAAATTTAATCCTGAAATAATGCACATACAAATCTGCACTACAGAACACTTTGGTGAAAATTTATCATACAACTCTGGAAAAGAAAACAAATTAGGAATGTTTCAAAATGAAGTTCAGAACCCGAATAACTTGACCTAAGAGAGATAAAGTGACGACTGAGAACAGAAAACTGCGTAATAAAGATTCAGAATTATTTATTTTCAACTGGTACTGGTACTGTTGCAGTGACTGAATAGAAATCTGATTGGTTGTTGGATGTAATAAATACTGACACTTCAAGATATGGCTCACTTCAGTTCAAAAGAATTGAGTGGATCAGAAGAAATCGGTAATTTTCATTCTGTACTTTTGTGCGCAAGACAAAATTCACAGTTAGCGGATTTACTTCCACGTACAATTGAACAGCACTCCACCAGTGTTAGAGCTGGATGTCAGAGGGTTTAACCGATTTCGGCACCAACCAGATTCCTCTGATTCAGACGAGTGCGTAACATTTTTTTTCCAACAGCTATAATGAAATGTCAATCAAGCCACTGCTGAAATTATAGTGATCCAGAAATCAATCTTTTAACATTCCTTTCATACATTTACAAATGATTTCTCTTTTTATTACTATTGGGTGGAGGGAGGGGGCAAAGAGACACAATTAAACAAGGATAAGACAAGAAAAGTTATGAAAAATGTACACAAAGTTTGCTTGGAAAACCTGAAGGTAATAACAGGACACTTATATCCACTCTTATGTCACAGAATTATTTATTTCATCTCACATACCCCATAATCTATGTCTTTCAATAGAAATGAGATACCGAGTCTGGCACCCATAAAATCGACCTTTTAAAGACAGTTTACAGAATTACTTTTGCATACCTGTACTTGTTTGAGGAGCAGACGGTCGTAATGTTGCCCATGGAATGCCGCTATCATGGATTCCGACCTTCCGGGGTTCACCGGTAGGAGATTCCTCCGACTTGGTGGGTCCACCTTCCTTTCCTACAGTCTCCACCCCAACCAGCTAGCAGAGCAGAAAAGTACACGCTAATGATGTTCCATACAGGGGTTTTTACAAGAAACCTTTAATGTTTTATCAAATGCTTTGTACTAATGCAGTCCTTGTTCTGTAACGACTGACTAAAGCCCAATGGTAACTACATGTACTATCTGCTTTAATATTAAGAAATTGCAGTTTGCTCACAGAGTGTATTTATAGGTTTCACATTATTTTAACAGTAAACAAGAGATTATTTCCTCCAAAAAGCATTGACTAACTAATTTGTAAACTTATTTTCCAGGTTATGTACATTCACATGTGAAACACGTCCTTGTAATTGTGTCGAAAGTACTGAGGTTCATGTATGTTGTATGAAATGACATGTTCTACATCATTTGGTTTAGTCGTAATAAGGATCTATGGAATGTAAATAAACTCTAATCCCTAACATACCTGAATACTGCACTTCCTTATCCAAGTCACAAACACTCCAGGTGCTTCGTTCTGTCTGGTTCTTCACAACTCCAACTCCAAAAAAGCTGCTTCCCCATCACGCACACAACTGATCTTCTGAAACACTGATATTCAGACAAATTGGTCTGCCATGTCTTCGTTGTTACCAGTCCACACACACTACAGATACAGTTCACATGAAATTTGCCACTAAGCACATCCCCTGATCTCAAACTCCTCTTTGAGACAGACAAGGCACTCACACTGAATCTATAACAGTACACCTCCTCGGAAAGCAAGGAGATCACACGAGGGCCTAAGGTCTTCCTTGTGGCATCGTGAGCCATGCTACAAACACCCGATACTTTGTCACTAGGAATCTAAAGTGTGTACCTGTTGGTGTGGTGACCACGTAAAATGTGCTAAAAATAAACACACCCTAGCCTAGGTTGGGAATTGCATTTTTTACTAACTTTTCACGTTATCATCATTATATTTTTATTGTATATAATGTATAGAAAATTATGCAGATAAAAGTGTATATATATATATATACACACACACACGTATTGAGCTTCACGTTGCCTGCATACAGACCAAATTTTGCCAAAGTTGCCCACACCCTGAAGAATGTTTGGCAAGTCTCGTGTAATACGTAGTTCCCTTTGTTGGTCTTCCATCATCAGGCCATCTAACCTCCCGTATTCCTTCAATGTCCAAACTATACTCCCCCACCTCAACTGCTAATGTATCCAGCGCCTCTGTTCTATGTGTTACAAAAACCCACTCACCTAATGTTGAGATTTCTTCATCTATCTCAGCATCCAACTCTGTATCAGATGCTTTGGTTCTGTCCTTATCTTTTAAAAAATTAACAGATTCACCCTCTGAAATGATACAGGATTTCGGTATGTAGTACATTTTCAATAAATAAATAAATATAAATAAATGAAAATCTGAAACGCAAGCACATATACCTATATTAATTCTAAATTTTAAAGTTGACGAAACATATCCGCCATGTTGTGACGTCACAGTCAACGCCCAGTGAACGCGAATGCATGATCGGCACACAATGGAATAAAATTTTCTAGGCTTTGAAGACTTTCGATTTGTTTGCTACAGTCCTGCAAAAGAAGAGAACACATTACATGATGGCCAGCGGCCATATTCCTGCGATTTGTGTGACAAGTCATTCATCGATCAGCATAACCTGAAGACCCATCAGCGTACGCACAGTGGTAAAAAGCTATATTCCTGTGATGTAACAAATCATTCAGTTTTCAGGGTAATCCACAGTGGATCATGTTAAAACCTCTATATAATATTAAAGAATAACTACAGAATAAACTTTATATACTATAATCAATAAACTGAATGTTTATTTAAATTCTCATTCATCAAAACCAAAAGCAGATAAAATATTTTCAGACACACTGTGACCAAGAGATGGACTTTCATCATCTGAGCTTGAACTGTCATTCAGTTCAAGAGGAGGTTCACCATCATCAGTCTCTTTGTCATTCCCATAGAAACTCTTGCAGTCATATCTTAACTCTACTGCAGCAGTGTTACATGAAGGATTTGGGTCACTAAAGTTGCCAATTATTTCATATGTTTTAGACACTTCAATTTCCTTTTTAAGAATTAATTCTTTTAGATCGGTAGATGTGTTATGTTCAGATATTTGTCCAACTTCTATAACAGCAAACTGTGAAGATCTACCCACTATTTTCAAACCGCTGTCAGCATGTGAAATCTGTCTGTTAGTTGGATCTAGAATTACATATTCAGAATCACGCCATGCAGTTACAGTGATCTCTTCTGTTTTGTCGATTCTGTCCATCATCTGAAGGCAGAGTGAAGGTGGGTTATCACTTGAGGTTGCATGCATTTTCACACAGTAACCAGGATCGGACACTTTACGTGGGGAATCATTCAATTTATCAACTGATTCTGCTTGAAGCTGAGTTAGACGGAGACATGCAGTTGGATCGCTACTAGTAACTGCACTCACCCTGATAATTTCTTCATCTGATAATCGTTGAGATCGTGGTTGCTCAACATTTTCCAGTGATAATCTAGCAATTTTTTTGTTAGAGATAATTGTCAAAGTAGCACCTCCCTGAACATCATGCAACATCTTCCTTGTGTTTCCTTGGACATTAGTTGATTTAACAGGTGACTCAGAATCAGTCTCTGGTGCAGACTCCTCAACGATTTCCAACATTTCAACGGAATGGGGGCCAAACTGTACCATTGTTTCTATGCTTCTGCTGGGGTAGACCACATGCTTAATGGGTTCCAAAGAAGAGACTACTGACTTTAAAATTCCCTTTACCTCCACTACTTGGCAAGGATCTGCCTCTTGTTCGGAGCCTACGTGCTCCACCTTGGCATTACTGGTCACAAGTGTGTTCGTTGACACTTGAGAGAAGAGTATACTGTCCTTTGCCAAGCAAAATGTATCCATTTCATCTGCATCTTGAGAAGAATGTGCAGGAGATTCTAATGTTTTCACAATATCCCCTTGGTTTCGATCTGCAATAACTTCAGTTTCAGTTGCTATGCTAATTTTATCTTTTTCTTCTCCTTTATTTATAATTATTCCATCTGTTTCAGGTAATTTCACTGTTCTTATTTCATCTTGTACTGCACTCACAAAATATCTATGCTGAGTATCGTCATAAATGACAATTTCCGGATACTGCCTTACTTCTGCTGGTGGTTCAGATTCCATTCGTTCCTCAGGTTTTTCTGGTGTGTTCCCTACAAGAGGTCTACTTGCTCCTTCACCCTGAATTTTTCTAACTTCATCTTCGTCTAATAAATCTTCAAATACAGGATTCAGATAGCCCATACATTCCTGTTCTACAGCATCATGTTCAATAAATTCTAACATAAACTAGAAACGTAGAGAAACAGGACATATTCATAAGCATAAAAATTCAAAATAGCATACACAATCTGCATAACACCTTTAATCTACCAAGATCCTAACGACGCATAATAAAACAGCAAGATTTTTGAAGTTACAGACCAAACTACTTGAGGTCTTAACAATGCTAGTACCTGGAAATGTCATTAAATTCAAGAAAGCTAGATGTTACATACCATAAGTTTATATTTCAACTTATATAATTTGTACATAAGCTCAAATTATCTCTATCAAAATATCTCTTATGACAAACATAGTTCATACAAAGCCCATGCAATGGATCCACACATGTAAATGAATTAATGCTCAATCATATCTTTGTTGTAGCAATTACTATACATTTAGTATTTACTGCCTTAAGATCACCTGGTATAGTAAAATTTCATAAATGTCTGACTGAATAAAGCTGTGCAAACAGTTTATCATTAATAGTTTTGATATTTTAATATTTTCCGTCAAATCACAATTTTAATAAGATAATAAAATATAAAATATTTAAAATATCATTTCACGTTCCGCATCGAATTTCAGTATTAAACCTAGACCCGACACAGTAATACTTCTAGATGTATTCCGCTAGACACGTCAGGTCTCTATCAACTCATCACCGACTAATATTGAACATCAGATGAACCACGCCATATAAAAAACAATACCTTCGTTCTAATATATAAGAGTAATCTGATAATAACATTTTCAATAAACTGCATAACATTGTAAATGATTGTAATTCGAGTTTTAGATTTACCAATCTAATTTATACCTGCGGACGGTTAAATATAACCGAAACATGTCGTAAGAGACGTTCCAATTTGTAAATCGATCATTCGATGCGGAACGTGAAATGATATTTTAAATATCTTATATTTTATTATCTTATTAAAATTGTGATTTGACGGAAAATATTAACCTAATTCACAATATGACGCAAATATACTACCTTATTAATAGTTTTATTAAATAATGGAACTGTTCTTATCAGATCACTACATTTCATACGCTAACCAAAGATCCTGATTGTATCCTACAAGTGTGGTCACAAATGCAACAATCAGTGAGGAAAGGGTTAAGCTCGTGACCCTTTCAAGGCACCCTCACAATTCATTCTGACCCGCAATTTCAAAACCACTGGACCAGAGCATGTATTGTTACAGAAACAGAAATTTAGGATTTTGAAACCTTAACAATGAAGGCAATATTCTTTAAGCTTCATACGTAATACTCTTAAACCAGAGAAGAGCTGTACCAATCAATACATCCTCGATGTCAACATTCATCTACAAATAATGCTATAATGGAGGCAGCCGTCATTAATTCATAATAAGCAATGAGAAAAGACCTGATTGCAATGTACTGTTAAATGCAGCAACATTACGTTTGGTCCCTAAAATCTCGGCTAGCTCCTAAAATTGTATTGAATTTTACCAACACTGACAATGTTGACAATAACAAACTGTAATCAAAATCTAACTAACTAACTAACTAACTAGATGGCTTACCGAACCCGAAGGTTCATCACCGAATTAACCAAAGCCCTCCACCGGACCCACTCTCCTTCAACTCCTATCTCCCGTAGATCCCGCCTGAGATTATCCTCCCATCTACGTCTAGGTCTCCCCAGCGGTCTCTTCCCTTCAGGTTTCCCAACCAGTACCCGGTGCACACCTCTTGTCCCATCCATGCGCGCTACATGCCCGGCCCATCTCAATCTTCTCGACTTAATCACCCTGACAATACTGGGGGAGCAGTACAGATTTTTAAGCTCGTCATTGTGCAGTTTTCTCCACGCCCCATCATCTTCCCTCTTAGGCCCAAATATCCTCCTCAACACCCGATTAATCAAAATCTACCTGTAAGTATATAAGCAATGCATTGATTTTACCAAATTGTATCAATACAAAACATAACATTTAGCCTCCTACTTATTAACAACGACATACAAATTAATGTGAGAAAATTAACATCATATTATTCTGAGTTATCAGATTAGGAAAAGGTCTTTTAAAAGTTTTAATATTATTCAAACTGACCTAAACAAGATAGACAACAGGTAAGAAATTCATTTTTTCTGCTAGCTACACAAATATCCATGGACGTCCAAAGTCTACGAAGGCAGAAAAGTTCAGTATTTGCTGGATTCAAACGTATTAGTATTATAGCGCACACATTTTCACATGCAACGTATCTTCAAAACTGATTTAGTTCTTAGATTTGTGGGTAAAATAATTTAAAAATACAACAGTACACTGAAATATGTACAATTAAAATCTTACCAGTTACCAAAAAATGCAAATCAGAGTGAATTATTGTAAAACCAAATAAAACCATTTTGAAACTAATGTTAACATAATTATTATTCTTTATCCCATAAAAAAATCATACAAAGTTTACCTGTACATATCGTATGCAAAATATAATGGGGCTATACACACCTCAAAAGCCTCTTTGGAAATGGTGAAGGTTTAAATTCCACATCATAATAAATGGCAATTTTGTTCCGAAGCGTTGACAAGTCCAGTTTTTCTTCCTTTAGTCCCACAACCTGTCCTATTTGGGATCTTTAATGTCTCAATTCCTTTAGTTACAGCTGCAACATCAGCGTCTCCAGTCCGTTGCCTTACGGTGCCTGCGATTTCATCAATGAACAACAAAATACATTTTAAATTCATAAATATTCTTTATTCAAGAAAATAAGAACTGAGATCATTTCAAACCATTTTGTGACTTATTATTTGATCTGGAAAAGTACAGTTAAGTTAAAAAATTATTTTAAAATTAAATTTCCAACACAAAAATTTAATTTCAAAGTTATCGATCAACCGCCTTCCTGAGCACGATATCAGAATTTTTGTAATGAAAATAAAAATTTGCATATGGACACAAAGTAAAATATACTTCAGGCCACTGACATTTTCTCACTTTGTAATATGAAGTGTCTCGGAGTGTGGGTAAACAATTAATTTTACTCACATTCCAGAGGCAATTGAAAATTGCAAAGGCTTGTCTTATTTTATGTAACAATGCTCTAAGAATTGCATAGCTGTGATGATTGTGAATTGAGCCACAAATTTAACCAACTAGCTTCTATTACATTTTTCAGGACAGTATACACCTTGTATACAGGACAAACAGGCTTCCATCATCACCACTGTCTCACAACAGTGTCATATTAACTGGTATCCGTCCATAATCTATTTATATTATATTTGCAATTATTTGTCTCAAATTTATTGCTTAGAATGCACACCTGGATATTCAGAGCCTGAATTATAAATATTTATACAATTATTAACGCTGAATGCAGTGTCGTCCGTTATCTCGACACACGCATTCAACTACATTATTCTTCTTAACGTCGTGTGAAACACCTTTGGTATTTTATGTATCGCTATTTACCAAGACATGAGACTGTTTTTGTTGTCTCACAAAATTATGTTACAAAAATTCTTAAATTCTTACATTCAAATTTTGAGACTGCGATGTTCTGTCTGTTGTGCAGATGGTACTTTGCGTTCTTTGCGAAAACTAGCAATATTCCAAGGGAGACTGCTAATATTTCAAGATAGCAACTCCATCACGTGTGAAGAAATAATTTTAGAAGGCGCAAGGCTTGCTTGGTATGTTGGCGGTAGCATAGCTGCTGGTAGGGCCTCCCTAGCCAGATTGGTCGAGGGGGGAGAGGTCAGACTAAGACAGGTACTCAGGTCCTCCAGGTTGGGGGTTGCACTTTAAAAAGGAAGATGATGTTAAACCTCAATCAAAGCCTCGGACAGACAGACCTAACAGAGGATAGGACCAAATGGAAGAGGAGGATTGAGGAGGCCATGGACGGAATATGGACCGGAGAGCCATAGAAGAGGAGCGAGGCTTGCTTAGAAGCAAGAGGTCAGCTCATTGAGACTCCTCTATCAAATAAGGTAAGCTGCAGTGCTTAGGGAGGTGATAAATCTACCGTCCTTCTAGTAGAACCTTGAGCACGCATCAAATTGATGAACCATGAACACAAGTCGTGTTAAAGCTCGGTCCGTCTGCTCAGCAGTAGTTTCTTCCGTGTACGTTTTGGTAGAGATTGTTTCGTATGAATATATATTGATTCAATATGAATACAATATTGCATGTAACAGATTCTGTGTATTACCTGGCAATTGAAAATAGTTGAATACTTAGTTGGAAGGCCATTGTATTGTCTTGCTCTGTCTGTGGCAACTGCAGGTACTTAAAAGGAACAATGTTGTCCATTGATGTAACAACGCCTGTCTGGAACATAACAAGAAATATCCAGTTGAAGCACAACCAGTCACAGTCACTCTGTTAATGCTAGCACACGCCCACCAACTAGGTAATTACTTAGACTTCCTGGTTAGAACAAGAATGAGATATAATACTGAAGTGGATATTAAGAAATATGACTAAAAGCAGCTCACACGAGATTTGCTAGACACATGTCGGAGGCCATCTCAAAGGAATACTTACAAATTAAGATACTACACCTCAATCAAAGCCTCGGACAGATGGACCTAACAGAGGACCGAATGGAAGAGGAGAATCGAGGAGGCCACGGACCGAATACAGACCGGAGAGCCAACAAATTTATGGACAAGGTGGAAGATTACTAAAGATAACTATGACATCACCTGAAAAGCAATAATGAAGCTGTTCTTTCGAATGCCAGAAGATGGACGTCGGTAGTCTGTCAGTAAATATCCTCCGTGACATTATCATGGACAGAAACAGAAAGCTATTCCTTATGCTGACAGTGGTTTACTAATGAATTTCAATTTTAAATTAGTTACACACAAATTTATAACACTGCTTAGTGGGCACGCAATACTATTCTGTTGTGCGTGACTAGAACAAGTGTATTTTCATTCAATCTTATGTAAAGGATTCTTACTAAAGCTTAATACCATGACACAAATTTTTACTATATTATTATTATTATTATTATTATTATTCAGTGTTCTGTCTTACGACAGGTCCATTGCTCTGCCCAAAAAGAGCTCTCCAGTTTTCCCTATTCTCAGCTTCTCGTTTTAATTCCTGGAACTTCATCTTCTTTCCTTCTTTCAGATCGTCGGTTAGCTGTATCAGTCTTCTTCCCAGTCCTCGCTTTCCTTCAACTTGGCCTTCGATCATATCACATTACATAACTAAAACTGCCAGTATGCTTCCTATTATATTTGTCTTACTGAACATAAAAACACATCAGAATCTTTCTGATAGAAACATCTTTTTCATTTTAGAGTGGAAAACTGTCTACAGTGAGAACAAAACTTTTGTTTATATTACATGCGCTATCACACCTTCAATTGTGTTCCAAGCAACATCACTACAGGAAAAATTGATAAATAGTTGGTTTCTACTACAGTTTCTCTTCCTTTAGTCCCACAACCTGTCCTATTTGGGATCTTTAATGTCTGAATTCCTTTAGTTACAGCTGCAACATCAGCGTCTCCAGTCTGTTGCTTTACAGTGCCTGCAAGTTCATCAATGAACAACATCCTTTAGTTTAGTCCTAATAAGGATCTATGGAATGTAAATAAACTCTACTCTCTAACATACCTGAATATTGCATTTCCTTATCCAAGTCACAAACATTCCAGGTGCTTCATTCTGTCTGGTTCTTCACATCTCCAACTCCACCTAAGCTGGTTCCCCATCACACACACAACTGCTCTTCTGAAACACTAATATTCAGATAACTTGGTCTGCCATCTCTTGGTAATATTACTCCACGATATATGCATAAAAGAGGGGAGATACAGTTCACAAGGCAGTTGCCATTCAGCACATCCTATTCAGTATTAAACCTCGACCCGACACAGTAATACTTCTAGAAGTCTTCCGCTAGACACGTCATGTCTCTATCAACTCATCACCGACTAATATTGAACATCAGATGAACCACGCCATATAAAAAACAATACCTTCGTTCTAATATATAAGAGTAATCTGATAATAACATTTTCAATAAACTGCATAACATTGTAAATGATTGTAATTCGAGTTTTAGATTTACCAATCTAATTTATACCTGAGGACGGTTAAATATAACCGAAACATGTCGTAAGAGACGTTCCAATTTGTAAATCGATCATTCGATGCGGAACGTGAAATGATATTTTAAATATTTTATTATCTTATTAAAAATTGTGATTTGACAGAAAATATTAACCTAATTCACAATATGACGCAAATATACTACCTTATTAATACTTTTATTAAATAATGTAACTGTTCATATCAGATCACTACAGTTCATACGCTAACCAAAGATCCTGATTGTATCCTCCAAGTGTGGTTACAAATGCAACAATCAGTGAGGAAAAGGTTAAGCTTGCGACCCTTTCAAGGCACCCTCACAATTCATTCTGACCCGCAATTTCAAAACCACTGGACCAGAGCATGTATTGTTACAGAAACAAAAATTTAGGATTTTGAAACCTAAAGAATGAAGCTTCATACATAATGTGCAATTACATTCAGTAATACTCTTAAACCAGAGAAGAGCTGTACCAATTAATACATCCTCGATGTCAACATTCATCTACAAATAATGCTATAATGGAGGCAGCAGTCATTAATTCATAATCACAATGAGAAAAGACCTGATTGCAATGTACTGTTAAATGCAGCAACACATGGCAACCACATTACGTTTGGTCCCTAAAATCTCGGCTAGCTCTTAAAATTGTATTGAATTTTACCAACACTGACAATAACAAACTGTAATCAAAATCTAACTAACTAACTAACTAGATGGCTTACCGAACCCGAAGGTTCATCACCGAATTAACCAAAGCCTTCCACTGGACCCTGTCCTGGGCCAACAAAATCCATTCTCCTTCAACTCCTATCTCCCATAGATCCTGCCTGAGATTATCCTCCCATCTATGTCTAGGTCTCCCCAGCGGTCTCTTTCCTTCAGGTTTCCCAACCAATACCCGGTGCACACCTTGTCCCATCCATGCGCGCTACATGCCCCGCCCATCTCAATCTTCTCGACTTAATCACCCTGACAATACTGGGGGAGCAGTACAGATTTTTAAGCTCGTCATTGTGCAGTTTTCTCCACGCCCCATTGTCTTCTCTCCTAGGCCCAAATATCCTCCTCAACACCCGATTAATCAAAATCTACCTGTAAGTATATAAGCAATGCATTGATTTTACCAAATTGTATAAACACAAAACATAACATTTAGCCTCCTACTTATTAACAACGACATACAAATTAATGTGAGAAAATTAACATCATATTATTCTGAGTTATCAGAGTAGCAAAAGGTCTTTTTACACGGAAGTCATTAAAAGTTTTAATATTATTCAGACTGACCTAAAGAAGATAGACAACAGGTAAGAAATTCATTTTTGCTGCTAGCTACACAAATATCCATGGACGTCCAAAGTCTACGAAGGCAGAAAAGTTCAGTATTTGCTGGATTCAAACGTATTAGTATTATAGCGCACACATTTTCACATGCAACGTATCTTCAAAACTGATTTAGTTCTTAGATTTGTGGGTAAAATAATTTAAAAATACAACAGTACACTGAAATATGTACAATTAAAATCTTACCAGTTACCAAAAAATGCAAATCAGAGTGAATTATTGTAAAACCAAATAAAACCATTTTGAAACTAATGTTAACATAATTATTATTCTTTATCCCATAAAAAAATCATACAAAGTTTACCTGTACATATCGTATGCAAAATATAATGGGGCTATACACACCTCAAAAGCCTCTTTGGAAATGGTGAAGGTTTAAATTCCACATCATAATAAATGGCAATTTTGTTCCGAAGCGTTGACAAGTCCAGTTTTTCTTCCTTTAGTCCCACAACCTGTCCTATTTGGGATCTTTAATGTCTCAATTCCTTTAGTTACAGCTGCAACATCAGCGTCTCCAGTCCGTTGCCTTACGGTGCCTGCGATTTCATCAATGAACAACAAAATACATTTTAAATTCATAAATATTCTTTATTCAAGAAAATAAGAACTGAGATCATTTCAAACCATTTTGTGACTTATTATTTGATCTGGAAAAGTACAGTTAAGTTAAAAAATTATTTTAAAATTAAATTTCCAACACAAAAATTTAATTTCAAAGTTATCGATCAACCGCCTTCCTGAGCACGATATCAGAATTTTTGTAATGAAAATAAAAATTTGCATATGGACACAAAGTAAAATATACTTCAGGCCACTGACATTTTCTGACTTTGTAATATGAAGTGTCTTGGAGTGTGGGTAAACTCACATTCCAGAGGCAATTGGAAATTGCAAAGGCTTGTCTTATTTTATGTAACAATGCTCTAAGAATTGCATAGCTGTGATGATTGTGAATTGAGCCACAAATTTAACCAACTAGCTTCTATTACATTTTTCAGGACAGTATACACCTTGTATACAGGGCAAACAGGCTTCCATCATCACCACTGTCTCACAACAGTGTCATATTACCTGGTATCCATCCATAATCTATTTATATTATATTTGTAATTATTTGTCTCAAATTTATTGCTTAGAATGCACACCTGGATATTCAGAGCCTGAATTATAAATATTTATACAATTTTTAACGCTGAATGCAGTGTCGTCCGTTATCTCGACACACGCATTCAACTACATTATTCTTCTTAACGTCGTGTGAAACACCTTTGGTATTTTATGTATCGCTATTTACCAAGACATGAGACTGTTTTTGTTGTCTCACAAAATTATGTTACACAAATTCTTAAATTCTTACATCCAAATTTTGAGACTGCGATGTTCTGTCTGTTGTGCAGATGGTACTTTGCGTTCTTTGCAAAAACTAGCAATATTCCAAGGGAGACTGCTAATATTTCAAGATAGCAACTCCATCACATGTGAAGAAATAATTTTAGAAGGCGCAAGGCTTGCTTGGTATGTTGGCGGTAGCATAGCTGCTGGTAGGGCCTCCCTACCCAGATTGGTCGAGGGGGGAGAGGTCAGACTAAGACAGGTACTCAGGTCCTCCAGGTTGGGGGTTGCACTTTAAAAAGGAAGATGATTTTAAACCTCAATCAAAGCCTCGGACAGACGGACCTAACAGAGGATAGGACCAAATGAAAGAGGAGGATTGAGGAGGCCATGGACGGAATATGGACCGGACAGCCATAGAAGAGGAGCGAGGCTTGCTTAGAAGCAAGAGGTCAGCTCATTGAGACTCCTCTATCAAATAAGGTAAGCTGCAGTGCTTAGGGAGGTGATAAATCTACCGTCCTTCTAGTAGAACCTTGAGCACGCATCAAATTGATGAACCATGAACACAAGTCGTGTTAAAGCTCGGTCCGTCTGCTCAGCAGTAGTTTCTTCCGTGTACGTTTTGGTAGAGATTGTTTCGTATGAATATATATTGATTCAATATGAATACAATATTGCATGTAACAGATTCTGTGTATTACCTGGCAATTGAAAATAGTTGAATACTTAGTTGGAAGGCCATTGTATTGTCTTGCTCTGTCTGTGGCAACTGCAGGTACTTAAAAGGAACAATGTTGTCCATTGATGTAACAACGCCTGTCTGGAACATAACAAGAAATATCCAGTTGAAGCACAACCAGTCACAGTCACTCTGTTAATGCTAGCACACGCCCACCAACTAGGTAATTACTTAGACTTCCTGGTTAGAACAAGAATGAGATATAATACTGAAGTGGATATTAAGAAATATGACTAAAAGCAGCTCACACGAGATTTGCTAGACACATGTCGGAGGCCATCTCAAAGGAATACTTACAAATTAAGATACTACACCTCAATCAAAGCCTCGGACAGATGGACCTAACAGAGGACCGAATGGAAGAGGAGAATCGAGGAGGCCACGGACCGAATACAGACCGGAGAGCCAACAAATTTATGGACAAGGTGGAAGATTACTAAAGATAACTATGACATCACCTGAAAAGCAATAATGAAGCTGTTCTTTCGAATGCCAGAAGATGGACGTCGGTAGTCTGTCAGTAAATATCCTCCGTGACATTATCATGGACAGAAACAGAAAGCTATTCCTTATGCTGACAGTGGTTTACTAATGAATTTCAATTTTAAATTAGTTACACACAAATTTATAACACTGCTTAGTGGGCACGCAATACTATTCTGTTGTGCGTGACTAGAACAAGTGTATTTTCATTCAATCTTATGTAAAGGATTCTTACTAAAGCTTAATACCATGACACAAATTTTTACTATATTATTATTATTATTATTATTATTATTCAGTGTTCTGTCTTACGACAGGTCCATTGCTCTGCCCAAAAAGAGCTCTCCAGTTTTCCCTATTCTCAGCTTCTCGTTTTAATTCCTGGAACTTCATCTTCTTTCCTTCTTTCAGATCGTCGGTTAGCTGTATCAGTCTTCTTCCCAGTCCTCGCTTTCCTTCAACTTGGCCTTCGATCATATCACATTACATAACTAAAACTGCCAGTATGCTTCCTATTATATTTGTCTTACTGAACATAAAAACACATCAGAATCTTTCTGATAGAAACATCTTTTTCATTTTAGAGTGGAAAACTGTCTACAGTGAGAACAAAACTTTTGTTTATATTACATGCGCTATCACACCTTCAATTGTGTTCCAAGCAACATCACTACAGGAAAAATTGATAAATAGTTGGTTTCTACTACAGTTTCTCTTCCTTTAGTCCCACAACCTGTCCTATTTGGGATCTTTAATGTCTGAATTCCTTTAGTTACAGCTGCAACATCAGCGTCTCCAGTCTGTTGCTTTACAGTGCCTGCAAGTTCATCAATGAACAACATCCTTTAGTTTAGTCCTAATAAGGATCTATGGAATGTAAATAAACTCTACTCTCTAACATACCTGAATATTGCATTTCCTTATCCAAGTCACAAACATTCCAGGTGCTTCATTCTGTCTGGTTCTTCACATCTCCAACTCCACCTAAGCTGGTTCCCCATCACACACACAACTGCTCTTCTGAAACACTAATATTCAGATAACTTGGTCTGCCATCTCTTGGTAATATTACTCCACGATATATGCATAAAAGAGGGGAGATACAGTTCACAAGGCAGTTGCCATTCAGCACATCCTATTCAGTATTAAACCTCGACCCGACACAGTAATACTTCTAGAAGTCTTCCGCTAGACACGTCATGTCTCTATCAACTCATCACCGACTAATATTGAACATCAGATGAACCACGCCATATAAAAAACAATACCTTCGTTCTAATATATAAGAGTAATCTGATAATAACATTTTCAATAAACTGCATAACATTGTAAATGATTGTAATTCGAGTTTTAGATTTACCAATCTAATTTATACCTGAGGACGGTTAAATATAACCGAAACATGTCGTAAGAGACGTTCCAATTTGTAAATCGATCATTCGATGCGGAACGTGAAATGATATTTTAAATATTTTATTATCTTATTAAAAATTGTGATTTGACAGAAAATATTAACCTAATTCACAATATGACGCAAATATACTACCTTATTAATACTTTTATTAAATAATGTAACTGTTCATATCAGATCACTACAGTTCATACGCTAACCAAAGATCCTGATTGTATCCTCCAAGTGTGGTTACAAATGCAACAATCAGTGAGGAAAAGGTTAAGCTTGCGACCCTTTCAAGGCACCCTCACAATTCATTCTGACCCGCAATTTCAAAACCACTGGACCAGAGCATGTATTGTTACAGAAACAAAAATTTAGGATTTTGAAACCTAAAGAATGAAGCTTCATACATAATGTGCAATTACATTCAGTAATACTCTTAAACCAGAGAAGAGCTGTACCAATTAATACATCCTCGATGTCAACATTCATCTACAAATAATGCTATAATGGAGGCAGCAGTCATTAATTCATAATCACAATGAGAAAAGACCTGATTGCAATGTACTGTTAAATGCAGCAACACATGGCAACCACATTACGTTTGGTCCCTAAAATCTCGGCTAGCTCTTAAAATTGTATTGAATTTTACCAACACTGACAATAACAAACTGTAATCAAAATCTAACTAACTAACTAACTAGATGGCTTACCGAACCCGAAGGTTCATCACCGAATTAACCAAAGCCTTCCACTGGACCCTGTCCTGGGCCAACAAAATCCATTCTCCTTCAACTCCTATCTCCCATAGATCCTGCCTGAGATTATCCTCCCATCTATGTCTAGGTCTCCCCAGCGGTCTCTTTCCTTCAGGTTTCCCAACCAATACCCGGTGCACACCTTGTCCCATCCATGCGCGCTACATGCCCCGCCCATCTCAATCTTCTCGACTTAATCACCCTGACAATACTGGGGGAGCAGTACAGATTTTTAAGCTCGTCATTGTGCAGTTTTCTCCACGCCCCATTGTCTTCTCTCCTAGGCCCAAATATCCTCCTCAACACCCGATTAATCAAAATCTACCTGTAAGTATATAAGCAATGCATTGATTTTACCAAATTGTATAAACACAAAACATAAACATTTAGCCTCCTACTTATTAACAACGACATACAAATTAATGTGAGAAAATTAACATCACATTATTCTGAGTTATCAGAGTAGCAAAAGGTCTTTTTACACGGAAGTCATTAAAAGTTTTAATATTATTCAGACTGACCTAAAGAAGATAGACAACAGGTAAGAAATTCATTTTTGCTGCTAGCTACACAAATATCCATGGACGTCCAAAGTCTACGAAGGCAGAAAAGTTCAGTATTTGCTGGATTCAAACGTATTAGTATTATAGCGCACACATTTTCACATGCAACGTATCTTCAAAACTGATTTAGTTCTTAGATTTGTGGGTAAAATAATTGAAAAAGACAACAGTACACTGAAATATTTACAATTAAAATCTTACCAGTTACCAAAAAATGCAAATCAGAGTGAATTATTGTAAAACCAAATAAAACCATTTTGAAACTAATGTTAACATATTTATTATTCTTTATCCCATAAAAAAATCATACAAAGTTTACCTGTACATATCGTATGCAAAATATAATGGGGCTATACACACCTCAAAAGCCTCTTTGGAAATGGTGAAGGTTTAAATTCCACATCATAATGAATGGCAATTTTGTTCCGAAGCGTTGACAAGTCCAGTTTTTCTTCCTTTAGTCCCACAACCTGTCCTATTTGGGATCTTTAATGTCTCAATTCCTTTAGTTACAGCTGCAACATCAGCGTCTCCAGTCTGTTGCCTTACGGTGCCTGCGATTTCATCAATGAACAACAAAATACATTTTAAATTCATAAATATTCTTTATTCAAGAAAATAAGAACTGAGATCATTTCAAACCATTTTGTGACTTATTATTTGATCTGGAAAAGTACAGTTAAGTTAAAAAATTATTTTAAAATTAAATTTCCAACACAAAAATTTAATTTCAAAGTTATCGATCAACCGCCTTCCTGAGCACAATATCAGAATTTTCGTAATGAAAATAAAAATTTGCATATGGATACAAAGTAAAATATGCTTCAGGCCACTGACATTTTCTGACTTTGTAATATGAAGTGTCTTGGAGTGTGGGTAAACTCACATTCCAGAGGCAATTGGAAATTGCAAAGGCTTGTCTTATTTTATGTAACAATGCTCTAAGAATTGCATAGCTGTGATGATTGTGAATTGAGCCACAAATTTAACCAACTAGCTTCTATTACATTTTTCAGGACAGTATACACCTTGTATACAGGACAAACAGGCTTCCATCATCACCACTGTCTCACAACAGTGTCATATTACCTGGTATCCATCCATAATCTATTTATATTATATTTGTAATTATTTGTCTCAAATTTATTGCTTAGAATGCACACCTGGATATTCAGAGCCTGAATTATAAATATTTATACAATTTTTAACGCTGAATGCAGTGTCGTCCGTTATCTCGACACACGCATTCAACTACATTATTCTTCTTAACGTCGTGTGAAACACCTTTGGTATTTTATGTATCGCTATTTACCAAGACATGAGACTGTTTTTGTTGTCTCACAAAATTATGTTACACAAATTCTTAAATTCTTACATCCAAATTTTGAGACTGCGATGTTCTGTCTGTTGTGCAGATGGTACTTTGCGTTCTTTGCAAAAACTAGCAATATTCCAAGGGAGACTGCTAATATTTCAAGATAGCAACTCCATCACATGTGAAGAAATAATTTTAGAAGGCGCAAGGCTTGCTTGGTATGTTGGCGGTAGCATAGCTGCTGGTAGGGCCTCCCTACCCAGATTGGTCGAGGGGGGAGAGGTCAGACTAAGACAGGTACTCAGGTCCTCCAGGTTGGGGGTTGCACTTTAAAAAGGAAGATGATTTTAAACCTCAATCAAAGCCTCGGACAGACGGACCTAACAGAGGATAGGACCAAATGAAAGAGGAGGATTGAGGAGGCCATGGACGGAATATGGACCGGAGAGCCATAGAAGAGGAGCGAGGCTTGCTTAGAAGCAAGAGGTCAGCTCATTGAGACTCCTCTATCAAATAAGGTAAGCTGCAGTGCTTAGGGAGGTGATAAATCTACCGTCCTTCTAGTAGAACCTTGAGCACGCATCAAATTGATGAACCATGAACACAAGTCGTGTTAAAGCTCGGTCCGTCTGCTCAGCAGTAGTTTCTTCCGTGTACGTTTTGGTAGAGATTGTTTCGTATGAATATATATTGATTCAATATGAATACAATATTGCATGTAACAGATTCTGTGTATTACCTGGCAATTGAAAATAGTTGAATACTTAGTTGGAAGGCCATTGTATTGTCTTGCTCTGTCTGTGGCAACTGCAGGTACTTAAAAGGAACAATGTTGTCCATTGATGTAACAACGCCTGTCTGGAACATAACAAGAAATATCCAGTTGAAGCACAACCAGTCACAGTCACTCTGTTAATGCTAGCACACGCCCACCAACTAGGTAATTACTTAGACTTCCTGGTTAGAACAAGAATGAGATATAATACTGAAGTGGATATTAAGAAATATGACTAAAAGCAGCTCACACGAGATTTGCTAGACACATGTCGGAGGCCATCTCAAAGGAATACTTACAAATTAAGATACTACACCTCAATCAAAGCCTCGGACAGATGGACCTAACAGAGGACCGAATGGAAGAGGAGAATCGAGGAGGCCACGGACCGAATACAGACCGGAGAGCCAACAAATTTATGGACAAGGTGGAAGATTACTAAAGATAACTATGACATCACCTGAAAAGCAATAATGAAGCTGTTCTTTCGAATGCCAGAAGATGGACGTCGGTAGTCTGTCAGTAAATATCCTCCGTGACATTATCATGGACAGAAACAGAAAGCTATTCCTTATGCTGACAGTGGTTTACTAATGAATTTCAATTTTAAATTAGTTACACACAAATTTATAACACTGCTTAGTGGGCACGCAATACTATTCTGTTGTGCGTGACTAGAACAAGTGTATTTTCATTCAATCTTATGTAAAGGATTCTTACTAAAGCTTAATACCATGACACAAATTTTTACTATATTATTATTATTATTATTATTATTATTCAGTGTTCTGTCTTACGACAGGTCCATTGCTCTGCCCAAACAGAGCTCTCCAGTTTTCCCTATTCTCAGCTTCTCGTTTTAATTCCTGGAACTTCATCTTCTTTCCTTCTTTCAGATCGTCGGTTAGCTGTATCAGTCTTCTTCCCAGTCCTCGCTTTCCTTCAACTTGGCCTTCGATGATATCACATTACATAACTAAAACTGCCAGTATGCTTCCTATTATATTTGTCTTACTGAACATAAAAACACATCAGAATCTTTCTGATAGAAACATCTTTTTCATTTTAGAGTGGAAAACTGTCTACAGTGAGAACAAAACTTTTGTTTATATTACATGCGCTATCACACCTTCAATTGTGTTCCAAGCAACATCACTACAGGAAAAATTGATAAATAGTTGGTTTCTACTACAGTTTTCATTCCTTTAGTCCCACAACCTGTCCTATTTGGGATCTTTAATGTCTGAATTCCTTTAGTTACAGCTGCAACATCAGCGTCTCCAGTCTGTTGCTTTACAGTGCCTGCAAGTTCATCAATGAACAACATCCTTTAGTTTAGTCCTAATAAGGATCTATGGAATGTAAATAAACTCTACTCCCTAACATACCTGAATAATGCATTTCCTTATCCAAGTCACAAACATTCCAGGTGCTTCATTCTGTCTGGTTCTTCACATCTCCAACTCCACCTAAGCTGGTTCCCCATCACACACACAACTGCTCTTCTGAAACACTAATATTCAGATAACTTGGTCTGCCATCTCTTGGTAATATTACTCCACGATATATGCATAAAAGAGGGGAGATACAGTTCACAAGGCAGTTGCCATTCAGCACATCCTATTCAGTATTAAACCTCGACCCGACACAGTAATACTTCTAGATGTCTTCCGCTAGACACGTCATGTCTCTATCAACTCATCACCGACTAATATTGAACATCAGATGAACCACGCCATATAAAAAACAATACCTTCGTTCTAATATATAAGAGTAATCTGATAATAACATTTTCAATAAACTGCATAACATTGTAAATGATTGTAATTCGAGTTTTAGATTTACCAATCTAATTTATACCTGAGGACGGTTAAATATAACCGAAACATGTCGTAAGAGACGTTCCAATTTGTAAATCAATCATTCGATGCGGAACGTGAAATGATATTTTAAATATTTTATTATCTTATTAAAAATTGTGATTTGACAGAAAATATTAACCTAATTCACAATATGACGCAAATATACTACCTTATTAATACTTTTATTAAATAATGTAACTGTTCATATCAGATCACTACAGTTCATACGCTAACCAAAGATCCTGATTGTATCCTCCAAGTGTGGTTACAAATGCAACAATCAGTGAGGAAAAGGTTAAGCTTGCGACCCTTTCAAGGCACCCTCACAATTCATTCTGACCCGCAATTTCAAAACCACTGGACCAGAGCATGTATTGTTACAGAAACAAAAATTTAGGATTTTGAAACCTAAAGAATGAAGCTTCATACATAATGTGCAATTACATTCAGTAATACTCTTAAACCAGAGAAGAGCTGTACCAATTAATACATCCTCGATGTCAACATTCATCTACAAATAATGCTATAATGGAGGCAGCAGTCATTAATTCATAATCACAATGAGAAAAGACCTGATTGCAATGTACTGTTAAATGCAGCAACACATGGCAACCACATTACGTTTGGTCCCTAAAATCTCGGCTAGCTCTTAAAATTGTATTGAATTTTACCAACACTGACAATAACAAACTGTAATCAAAATCTAACTAACTAACTAACTAGATGGCTTACCGAACCCGAAGGTTCATCACCGAATTAACCAAAGCCTTCCACTGGACCCTGTCCTGGGCCAACAAAATCCATTCTCCTTCAACTCCTATCTCCCATAGATCCTGCCTGAGATTATCCTCCCATCTATGTCTAGGTCTCCCCAGCGGTCTCTTTCCTTCAGGTTTCCCAACCAATACCCGGTGCACACCTTGTCCCATCCATGCGCGCTACATGCCCCGCCCATCTCAATCTTCTCGACTTAATCACCCTGACAATACTGGGGGAGCAGTACAGATTTTTAAGCTCGTCATTGTGCAGTTTTCTCCACGCCCCATTGTCTTCTCTCCTAGGCCCAAATATCCTCCTCAACACCCGATTAATCAAAATCTACCTGTAAGTATATAAGCAATGCATTGATTTTACCAAATTGTATAAACACAAAACATAAACATTTAGCCTCCTACTTATTAACAACGACATACAAATTAATGTGAGAAAATTAACATCACATTATTCTGAGTTATCAGAGTAGCAAAAGGTCTTTTTACACGGAAGTCATTAAAAGTTTTAATATTATTCAGACTGACCTAAAGAAGATAGACAACAGGTAAGAAATTCATTTTTGCTGCTAGCTACACAAATATCCATGGACGTCCAAAGTCTACGAAGGCAGAAAAGTTCAGTATTTGCTGGATTCAAACGTATTAGTATTATAGCGCACACATTTTCACATGCAACGTATCTTCAAAACTGATTTAGTTCTTAGATTTGTGGGTAAAATAATTTAAAAATACAACAGTACACTGAAATATGTACAATTAAAATCTTACCAGTTACCAAAAAATGCAAATCAGAGTGAATTATTGTAAAACCAAATAAAACCATTTTGAAACTAATGTTAACATAATTATTATTCTTTATCCCATAAAAAAATCATACAAAGTTTACCTGTACATATCGTATGCAAAATATAATGGGGCTATACACACCTCAAAAGCCTCTTTGGAAATGGTGAAGGTTTAAATTCCACATCATAATGAATGGCAATTTTGTTCCGAAGCGTTGACAAGTCCAGTTTTTCTTCCTTTAGTCCCACAACCTGTCCTATTTGGGATCTTTAATGTCTCAATTCCTTTAGTTACAGCTGCAACATCAGCGTCTCCAGTCTGTTGCCTTACGGTGCCTGCGATTTCATCAATGAACAACAAAATACATTTTAAATTCATAAATATTCTTTATTCAAGAAAATAAGAACTGAGATCATTTCAAACCATTTTGTGACTTATTATTTGATCTGGAAAAGTACAGTTAAGTTAAAAAATTATTTTAAAATTAAATTTCCAACACAAAAATTTAATTTCAAAGTTATCGATCAACCGCCTTCCTGAGCACGATATCAGAATTTTTGTAATGAAAATAAAAATTTGCATATGGACACAAAGTAAAATATACTTCAGGCCACTGACATTTTCTCACTTTGTAATATGAAGTGTCTCGGAGTGTGGGTAAACAATTAATTTTACTCACATTCCAGAGGCAATTGAAAATTGCAAAGGCTTGTCTTATTTTATGTAACAATGCTCTAAGAATTGCATAGCTGTGATGATTGTGAATTGAGCCACAAATTTAACCAACTAGCTTCTATTACATTTTTCAGGACAGTATACACCTTGTATACAGGACAAACAGGCTTCCATCATCACCACTGTCTCACAACAGTGTCATATTAACTGGTATCCATCCATAATCTATTTATATTATATTTGTAATTATTTGTCTCAAATTTATTGCTTAGAATGCACACCTGGATATTCAGAGCCTGAATTATAAATATTTATACAATTATTAACGCTGAATGCAGTGTCGTCCGTTATCTCGACACACGCATTCAACTACATTATTCTTCTTAACGTCGTGTGAAACACCTTTGGTATTTTATGTATCGCTATTTACCAAGACATGAGACTGTTTTTGTTGTCTCACAAAATTATGTTACAAAAATTCTTAAATTCTTACATTCAAATTTTGAGACTGCGATGTTCTGTCTGTTGTGCAGATGGTACTTTGCGTTCTTTGCGAAAACTAGCAATATTCCAAGGGAGACTGCTAATATTTCAAGATAGCAACTCCATCACGTGTGAAGAAATAATTTTAGAAGGCGCAAGGCTTGCTTGGTATGTTGGCGGTAGCATAGCTGCTGGTAGGGCCTCCCTAGCCAGATTGGTCGAGGGGGGAGAGGTCAGACTAAGACAGGTACTCAGGTCCTCCAGGTTGGGGGTTGCACTTTAAAAAGGAAGATGATGTTAAACCTCAATCAAAGCCTCGGACAGACAGACCTAACAGAGGATAGGACCAAATGGAAGAGGAGGATTGAGGAGGCCATGGACGGAATATGGACCGGAGAGCCATAGAAGAGGAGCGAGGCTTGCTTAGAAGCAAGAGGACAGCTCATTGAGACTCCTCTATCACATAAGGTAAGCTGCAGTGCTTAGGGAGGTGATAAATCTACCGTCCTTCTAGTAGAACCTTGAGCACGCATCAAATTGATGAACCATGAACACAAGTCGTGTTAAAGCTCGGTCCGTATGCTCAGCAGTAGTTTCTTCCCTGTACGTTTTGGTAGAGATTGTTTCGTATGAATATATACTGATTCAATATGAATACAATATTGCATGTAACAGATTCTGTGTATTACCTGGCAATTGAAAATAGTTGAATACTTAGTTGGAAGGCCATTGTATTGTCTTGCTCTGTCTGTGGCAACTGCAGGTACTTAAAAGGAACAATGTTGTCCATTGATGTAACAACGCCTGTCTGGAACATAACAAGAAATATCCAGTTGAAGCACAACCAGTCACAGTCACTCTGTTAATGCTAGCACACGCCCACCAACTAGGTAATTACTTAGACTTCCTGGTTAGAACAAGAATGAGATATAATACTGAAGTGGATATTAAGAAATATGACTAAAAGCAGCTCACACGAGATTTGCTAGACACATGTCGGAGGCCATCTCAAAGGAATACTTACAAATTAAGATACTACACCTCAATCAAAGCCTCGGACAGATGGACCTAACAGAGGACCGAATGGAAGAGGAGAATCGAGGAGGCCACGGACCGAATACAGACCGGAGAGCCAACAAATTTATGGACAAGGTGGAAGATTACTAAAGATAACTATGACATCACCTGAAAAGCAATAATGAAGCTGTTCTTTCGAATGCCAGAAGATGGACGTCGGTAGTCTGTCAGTAAATATCCTCCGTGACATTATCATGGACAGAAACAGAAAGCTATTCCTTATGCTGACAGTGGTTTACTAATGAATTTCAATTTTAAATTAGTTACACACAAATTTATAACACTGCTTAGTGGGCACGCAATACTATTCTGTTGTGCGTGACTAGAACAAGTGTATTTTCATTCAATCTTATGTAAAGGATTCTTACTAAAGCTTAATACCATGACACAAATTTTTACTATATTATTATTATTATTATTATTATTATTCAGTGTTCTGTCTTACGACAGGTCCATTGCTCTGCCCAAACAGAGCTCTCCAGTTTTCCCTATTCTCAGCTTCTCGTTTTAATTCCTGGAACTTCATCTTCTTTCCTTCTTTCAGATCGTCGGTTAGCTGTATCAGTCTTCTTCCCAGTCCTCGCTTTCCTTCAACTTGGCCTTCGATGATATCACATTACATAACTAAAACTGCCAGTATGCTTCCTATTATATTTGTCTTACTGAACATAAAAACACATCAGAATCTTTCTGATAGAAACATCTTTTTCATTTTAGAGTGGAAAACTGTCTACAGTGAGAACAAAACTTTTGTTTATATTACATGCGCTATCACACCTTCAATTGTGTTCCAAGCAACATCACTACAGGAAAAATTGATAAATAGTTGGTTTCTACTACAGTTTCTCTTCCTTTAGTCCCACAACCTGTCCTATTTGGGATCTTTAATGTCTGAATTCCTTTAGTTACAGCTGCAACATCAGCGTCTCCAGTCTGTTGCTTTACAGTGCCTGCAAGTTCATCAATGAACAACATCCTTTAGTTTAGTCCTAATAAGGATCTATGGAATGTAAATAAACTCTACTCTCTAACATACCTGAATATTGCATTTCCTTATCCAAGTCACAAACATTCCAGGTGCTTCATTCTGTCTGGTTCTTCACATCTCCAACTCCACCTAAGCTGGTTCCCCATCACACACACAACTGCTCTTCTGAAACACTAATATTCAGATAACTTGGTCTGCCATCTCTTGGTAATATTACTCCACGATATATGCATAAAAGAGGGGAGATACAGTTCACAAGGCAGTTGCCATTCAGCACATCCTATTCAGTATTAAACCTCGACCCGACACAGTAATACTTCTAGATGTCTTCCGCTAGACACGTCATGTCTCTATCAACTCATCACCGACTAATATTGAACATCAGATGAACCACGCCATATAAAAAACAATACCTTCGTTCTAATATATAAGAGTAATCTGATAATAACATTTTCAATAAACTGCATAACATTGTAAATGATTGTAATTCGAGTTTTAGATTTACCAATCTAATTTATACCTGAGGACGGTTAAATATAACCGAAACATGTCGTAAGAGACGTTCCAATTTGTAAATCGATCATTCGATGCGGAACGTGAAATGATATTTTAAATATTTTATTATCTTATTAAAAATTGTGATTTGACGGAAAAAATATTAAAATATCAACCTAATTCACAATATGACGCAAATATACTACCTTATTAATAGTTTTATTAAATAATGTAACTGTTCATATCAGATCACTACAGTTCATACGCTAACCAAAGATCCTGATTGTATCCTCCAAGTGTGGTTACAAATGCAACAATCAGTGAGGAAAAGGTTAAGCTTGCGACCCTTTCAAGGCACCCTCACAATTCATTCTGACCCGCAATTTCAAAACCACTGGACCAGAGCATGTATTGTTACAGAAACAAAAATTTAGGATTTTGAAACCTAAAGAATGAAGCTTCATACATAATGTGCAATTACATTCAGTAATACTCTTAAACCAGAGAAGAGCTGTACCAATTAATACATCCTCGATGTCAACATTCATCTACAAATAATGCTATAATGGAGGCAGCAGTCATTAATTCATAATCACAATGAGAAAAGACCTGATTGCAATGTACTGTTAAATGCAGCAACACATGGCAACCACATTACGTTTGGTCCCTAAAATCTCGGCTAGCTCTTAAAATTGTATTGAATTTTACCAACACTGACAATAACAAACTGTAATCAAAATCTAACTAACTAACTAACTAGATGGCTTACCGAACCCGAAGGTTCATCACCGAATTAACCAAAGCCTTCCACTGGACCCTGTCCTGGGCCAACAAAATCCATTCTCCTTCAACTCCTATCTCCCATAGATCCTGCCTGAGATTATCCTCCCATCTATGTCTAGGTCTCCCCAGCGGTCTCTTTCCTTCAGGTTTCCCAACCAATACCCGGTGCACACCTTGTCCCATCCATGCGCGCTACATGCCCCGCCCATCTCAATCTTCTCGACTTAATCACCCTGACAATACTGGGGGAGCAGTACAGATTTTTAAGCTCGTCATTGTGCAGTTTTCTCCACGCCCCATTGTCTTCTCTCCTAGGCCCAAATATCCTCCTCAACACCCGATTAATCAAAATCTACCTGTAAGTATATAAGCAATGCATTGATTTTACCAAATTGTATAAACACAAAACATAACATTTAGCCTCCTACTTATTAACAACGACATACAAATTAATGTGAGAAAATTAACATCATATTATTCTGAGTTATCAGAGTAGCAAAAGGTCTTTTTACACGGAAGTCATTAAAAGTTTTAATATTATTCAGACTGACCTAAAGAAGATAGACAACAGGTAAGAAATTCATTTTTGCTGCTAGCTACACAAATATCCATGGACGTCCAAAGTCTACGAAGGCAGAAAAGTTCAGTATTTGCTGGATTCAAACGTATTAGTATTATAGCGCACACATTTTCACATGCAACGTATCTTCAAAACTGATTTAGTTCTTAGATTTGTGGGTAAAATAATTTAAAAATACAACAGTACACTGAAATATGTACAATTAAAATCTTACCAGTTACCAAAAAATGCAAATCAGAGTGAATTATTGTAAAACCAAATAAAACCATTTTGAAACTAATGTTAACATAATTATTATTCTTTATCCCATAAAAAAATCATACAAAGTTTACCTGTACATATCGTATGCAAAATATAATGGGGCTATACACACCTCAAAAGCCTCTTTGGAAATGGTGAAGGTTTAAATTCCACATCATAATGAATGGCAATTTTGTTCCGAAGCGTTGACAAGTCCAGTTTTTCTTCCTTTAGTCCCACAACCTGTCCTATTTGGGATCTTTAATGTCTCAATTCCTTTAGTTACAGCTGCAACATCAGCGTCTCCAGTCTGTTGCCTTACGGTGCCTGCGATTTCATCAATGAACAACAAAATACATTTTAAATTTATAAATATTCTTTATTCAAGAAAATAAGAACTGAGATCATTTCAAACCATTTTGTGACTTATTATTTGATCTGGAAAAGTACAGTTAAGTTAAAAAATTATTTTAAAATTAAATTTCCAACACAAACATTTAATTTCAAAGTTATCGATCAACCGCCTTCCTGAGCACAATATCAGAATTTTCGTAATGAAAATAAAAATTTGCATATGGATACAAAGTAAAATATGCTTCAGGCCACTGACATTTTCTCACTTTGTAATATGAAGTGTCTTGGAGTGTGGGTAAACTCACATTCCAGAGGCAATTGGAAATTGCAAAGGCTTGTCTTATTTTATGTAACAATGCTCTAAGAATTGCATAGCTGTGATGATTGTGAATTGAGCCACAAATTTAACCAACTAGCTTCTATTACATTTTTCAGGACAGTATACACGTTGTATACAGGACAAACAGGCTTCCATCATCACCACTGTCTCACAACAGTGTCATATTACCTGGTATCCATCCATAATCTATTTATATTATATTTGTAATTATTTGTCTCAAATTTATTGCTTAGAATGCACACCTGGATATTCAGAGCCTGAATTATAAATATTTATACAATTTTTAACGCTGAATGCAGTGTCGTCCGTTATCTCGACACACGCATTCAACTACATTATTCTTCTTAACGTCGTGTGAAACACCTTTGGTATTTTATGTATCGCTATTTACCAAGACATGAGACTGTTTTTGTTGTCTCACAAAATTATGTTACACAAATTCTTAAATTCTTACATCCAAATTTTGAGACTGCGATGTTCTGTCTGTTGTGCAGATGGTACTTTGCGTTCTTTGCAAAAACTAGCAATATTCCAAGGGAGACTGCTAATATTTCAAGATAGCAACTCCATCACATGTGAAGAAATAATTTTAGAAGGCGCAAGGCTTGCTTGGTATGTTGGCGGTAGCATAGCTGCTGGTAGGGCCTCCCTACCCAGATTGGTCGAGGGGGGAGAGGTCAGACTAAGACAGGTACTCAGGTCCTCCAGGTTGGGGGTTGCACTTTAAAAAGGAAGATGATTTTAAACCTCAATCAAAGCCTCGGACAGACGGACCTAACAGAGGATAGGACCAAATGAAAGAGGAGGATTGAGGAGGCCATGGACGGAATATGGACCGGACAGCCATAGAAGAGGAGCGAGGCTTGCTTAGAAGCAAGAGGTCAGCTCATTGAGACTCCTCTATCAAATAAGGTAAGCTGCAGTGCTTAGGGAGGTGATAAATCTACCGTCCTTCTAGTAGAACCTTGAGCACGCATCAAATTGATGAACCATGAACACAAGTCGTGTTAAAGCTCGGTCCGTCTGCTCAGCAGTAGTTTCTTCCGTGTACGTTTTGGTAGAGATTGTTTCGTATGAATATATATTGATTCAATATGAATACAATATTGCATGTAACAGATTCTGTGTATTACCTGGCAATTGAAAATAGTTGAATACTTAGTTGGAAGGCCATTGTATTGTCTTGCTCTGTCTGTGGCAACTGCAGGTACTTAAAAGGAACAATGTTGTCCATTGATGTAACAACGCCTGTCTGGAACATAACAAGAAATATCCAGTTGAAGCACAACCAGTCACAGTCACTCTGTTAATGCTAGCACACGCCCACCAACTAGGTAATTACTTAGACTTCCTGGTTAGAACAAGAATGAGATATAATACTGAAGTGGATATTAAGAAATATGACTAAAAGCAGCTCACACGAGATTTGCTAGACACATGTCGGAGGCCATCTCAAAGGAATACTTACAAATTAAGATACTACACCTCAATCAAAGCCTCGGACAGATGGACCTAACAGAGGACCGAATGGAAGAGGAGAATCGAGGAGGCCACGGACCGAATACAGACCGGAGAGCCAACAAATTTATGGACAAGGTGGAAGATTACTAAAGATAACTATGACATCACCTGAAAAGCAATAATGAAGCTGTTCTTTCGAATGCCAGAAGATGGACGTCGGTAGTCTGTCACTAAATATCCTCCGTGACATTATCATGGACAGAAACAGAAAGCTATTCCTTATGATGACAGTGGTTTACTAATGAATTTCAATTTTAAATTAGTTACACACAAATTTATAACACTGCTTAGTGGGCACGCAATACTATTCTGTTGTGCGTGACTAGAACAAGTGTATTTTCATTCAATCTTATGTAAAGGATTCTTACTAAAGCTTAATACCATGACACAAATTTTTACTATATTATTATTATTATTATTATTATTATTCAGTGTTCTGTCTTACGACAGGTCCATTGCTCTGCCCAAAAAGAGCTCTCCAGTTTTCCCTATTCTCAGCTTCTCGTTTTAATTCCTGGAACTTCATCTTCTTTCCTTCTTTCAGATCGTCGGTTAGCTGTATCAGTCTTCTTCCCAGTCCTCGCTTTCCTTCAACTTGGCCTTCGATGATATCACATTACATAACTAAAACTGCCAGTATGCTTCCTATTATATTTGTCTTACTGAACATAAAAACACATCAGAATCTTTCTGATAGAAACATCTTTTTCATTTTAGAGTGGAAAACTGTCTACAGTGAGAACAAAACTTTTGTTTATATTACATGCGCTATCACACCTTCAATTGTGTTCCAAGCAACATCACTACAGGAAAAATTGATAAATAGTTGGTTTCTACTACAGTTTTCATTCCTTTAGTCCCACAACCTGTCCTATTTGGGATCTTTAATGTCTGAATTCCTTTAGTTACAGCTGCAACATCAGCGTCTCCAGTCTGTTGCTTTACAGTGCCTGCAAGTTCATCAATGAACAACATCCTTTAGTTTAGTCCTAATAAGGATCTATGGAATGTAAATAAACTCTACTCCCTAACATACCTGAATAATGCATTTCCTTATCCAAGTCACAAACATTCCAGGTGCTTCATTCTGTCTGGTTCTTCACATCTCCAACTCCACCTAAGCTGGTTCCCCATCACACACACAACTGCTCTTCTGAAACACTAATATTCAGATAACTTGGTCTGCCATCTCTTGGTAATATTACTCCACGATATATGCATAAAAGAGGGGAGATACAGTTCACAAGGCAGTTGCCATTCAGCACATCCTATTCAGTATTAAACCTCGACCCGACACAGTAATACTTCTAGATGTCTTCCGCTAGACACGTCATGTCTCTATCAACTCATCACCGACTAATATTGAACATCAGATGAACCACGCCATATAAAAAACAATACCTTCGTTCTAATATATAAGAGTAATCTGATAATAACATTTTCAATAAACTGCATAACATTGTAAATGATTGTAATTCGAGTTTTAGATTTACCAATCTAATTTATACCTGAGGACGGTTAAATATAACCGAAACATGTCGTAAGAGACGTTCCAATTTGTAAATCGATCATTCGATGCGGAACGTGAAATGATATTTTAAATATTTTATTATCTTATTAAAAATTGTGATTTGACAGAAAATATTAACCTAATTCACAATATGACGCAAATATACTACCTTATTAATACTTTTATTAAATAATGTAACTGTTCATATCAGATCACTACAGTTCATACGCTAACCAAAGATCCTGATTGTATCCTCCAAGTGTGGTTACAAATGCAACAATCAGTGAGGAAAAGGTTAAGCTTGCGACCCTTTCAAGGCACCCTCACAATTCATTCTGACCCGCAATTTCAAAACCACTGGACCAGAGCATGTATTGTTACAGAAACAAAAATTTAGGATTTTGAAACCTAAAGAATGAAGCTTCATACATAATGTGCAATTACATTCAGTAATACTCTTAAACCAGAGAAGAGCTGTACCAATTAATACATCCTCGATGTCAACATTCATCTACAAATAATGCTATAATGGAGGCAGCAGTCATTAATTCATAATCACAATGAGAAAAAACCTGATTGCAATGTACTGTTAAATGCAGCAACACATGGCAACCACATTACGTTTGGTCCCTAAAATCTCGGCTAGCTCTTAAAATTGTATTGAATTTTACCAACACTGACAATAACAAACTGTAATCAAAATCTAACTAACTAACTAACTAGATGGCTTACCGAACCCGAAGGTTCATCACCGAATTAACCAAAGCCTTCCACTGGACCCTGTCCTGGGCCAACAAAATCCATTCTCCTTCAACTCCTATCTCCCATAGATCCTGCCTGAGATTATCCTCCCATCTATGTCTAGGTCTCCCCAGCGGTCTCTTTCCTTCAGGTTTCCCAACCAATACCCGGTGCACACCTTGTCCCATCCATGCGCGCTACATGCCCCGCCCATCTCAATCTTCTCGACTTAATCACCCTGACAATACTGGGGGAGCAGTACAGATTTTTAAGCTCGTCATTGTGCAGTTTTCTCCACGCCCCATTGTCTTCTCTCCTAGGCCCAAATATCCTCCTCAACACCCGATTAATCAAAATCTACCTGTAAGTATATAAGCAATGCATTGATTTTACCAAATTGTATAAACACAAAACATAACATTTAGCCTCCTACTTATTAACAACGACATACAAATTAATGTGAGAAAATTAACATCACATTATTCTGAGTTATCAGAGTAGCAAAAGGTCTTTTTACACGGAAGTCATTAAAAGTTTTAATATTATTCAGACTGACCTAAAGAAGATAGACAACAGGTAAGAAATTCATTTTTGCTGCTAGCTACACAAATATCCATGGACGTCCAAAGTCTACGAAGGCAGAAAAGTTCAGTATTTGCTGGATTCAAACGTATTAGTATTATAGCGCACACATTTTCACATGCAACGTATCTTCAAAACTGATTTAGTTCTTAGATTTGTGGGTAAAATAATTGAAAAAGACAACAGTACACTGAAATATTTACAATTAAAATCTTACCAGTTACCAAAAAATGCAAATCAGAGTGAATTATTGTAAAACCAAATAAAACCATTTTGAAACTAATGTTAACATATTTATTATTCTTTATCCCATAAAAAAATCATACAAAGTTTACCTGTACATATCGTATGCAAAATATAATGGGGCTATACACACCTCAAAAGCCTCTTTGGAAATGGTGAAGGTTTAAATTCCACATCATAATGAATGGCAATTTTGTTCTGAAGCGTTGACAAGTCCAGTTCTTCTTCCTTTAGTCCCACAACCTGTCCTATTTGGGATCTTTAATGTCTCAATTCCTTTAGTTACAGCTGCAACATCAGCGTCTCCAGTCTGTTGCCTTACGGTGCCTGCGATTTCATCAATGAACAACAAAATACATTTTAAATTTATAAATATTCTTTATTCAAGAAAATAAGAACTGAGATCATTTCAAACCATTTTGTGACTTATTATTTGATCTGGAAAAGTACAGTTAAGTTAAAAAATTATTTTAAAATTAAATTTCCAACACAAACATTTAATTTCAAAGTTATCGATCAACCGCCTTCCTGAGCACAATATCAGAATTTTCGTAATGAAAATAAAAATTTGCATATGGATACAAAGTAAAATATGCTTCAGGCCACTGACATTTTCTCACTTTGTAATATGAAGTGTCTTGGAGTGTGGGTAAACTCACATTCCAGAGGCAATTGGAAATTGCAAAGGCTTGTCTTATTTTATGTAACAATGCTCTAAGAATTGCATAGCTGTGATGATTGTGAATTGAGCCACAAATTTAACCAACTAGCTTCTATTACATTTTTCAGGACAGTATACACCTTGTATACAGGACAAACAGGCTTCCATCATCACCACTGTCTCACAACAGTGTCATATTACCTGGTATCCATCCATAATCTATTTATATTATATTTGTAATTATTTGTCTCAAATTTATTGCTTAGAATGCACACCTGGATATTCAGAGCCTGAATTATAAATATTTATACAATTTTTAACGCTGAATGCAGTGTCGTCCGTTATCTCGACACACGCATTCAACTACATTATTCTTCTTAACGTCGTGTGAAACACCTTTGGTATTTTATGTATCGCTATTTACCAAGACATGAGACTGTTTTTGTTGTCTCACAAAATTATGTTACACAAATTCTTAAATTCTTACATCCAAATTTTGAGACTGCGATGTTCTGTCTGTTGTGCAGATGGTACTTTGCGTTCTTTGCAAAAACTAGCAATATTCCAAGGGAGACTGCTAATATTTCAAGATAGCAACTCCATCACATGTGAAGAAATAATTTTAGAAGGCGCAAGGCTTGCTTGGTATGTTGGCGGTAGCATAGCTGCTGGTAGGGCCTCCCTACCCAGATTGGTCGAGGGGGGAGAGGTCAGACTAAGACAGGTACTCAGGTCCTCCAGGTTGGGGGTTGCACTTTAAAAAGGAAGATGATTTTAAACCTCAATCAAAGCCTCGGACAGACGGACCTAACAGAGGATAGGACCAAATGAAAGAGGAGGATTGAGGAGGCCATGGACGGAATATGGACCGGAGAGCCATAGAAGAGGAGCGAGGCTTGCTTAGAAGCAAGAGGTCAGCTCATTGAGACTCCTCTATCAAATAAGGTAAGCTGCAGTGCTTAGGGAGGTGATAAATCTACCGTCCTTCTAGTAGAACCTTGAGCACGCATCAAATTGATGAACCATGAACACAAGTCGTGTTAAAGCTCGGTCCGTCTGCTCAGCAGTAGTTTCTTCCGTGTACGTTTTGGTAGAGATTGTTTCGTATGAATATATATTGATTCAATATGAATACAATATTGCATGTAACAGATTCTGTGTATTACCTGGCAATTGAAAATAGTTGAATACTTAGTTGGAAGGCCATTGTATTGTCTTGCTCTGTCTGTGGCAACTGCAGGTACTTAAAAGGAACAATGTTGTCCATTGATGTAACAACGCCTGTCTGGAACATAACAAGAAATATCCAGTTGAAGCACAACCAGTCACAGTCACTCTGTTAATGCTAGCACACGCCCACCAACTAGGTAATTACTTAGACTTCCTGGTTAGAACAAGAATGAGATATAATACTGAAGTGGATATTAAGAAATATGACTAAAAGCAGCTCACACGAGATTTGCTAGACACATGTCGGAGGCCATCTCAAAGGAATACTTACAAATTAAGATACTACACCTCAATCAAAGCCTCGGACAGATGGACCTAACAGAGGACCGAATGGAAGAGGAGAATCGAGGAGGCCACGGACCGAATACAGACCGGAGAGCCAACAAATTTATGGACAAGGTGGAAGATTACTAAAGATAACTATGACATCACCTGAAAAGCAATAATGAAGCTGTTCTTTCGAATGCCAGAAGATGGACGTCGGTAGTCTGTCAGTAAATATCCTCCGTGACATTATCATGGACAGAAACAGAAAGCTATTCCTTATGCTGACAGTGGTTTACTAATGAATTTCAATTTTAAATTAGTTACACACAAATTTATAACACTGCTTAGTGGGCACGCAATACTATTCTGTTGTGCGTGACTAGAACAAGTGTATTTTCATTCAATCTTATGTAAAGGATTCTTACTAAAGCTTAATACCATGACACAAATTTTTACTATATTATTATTATTATTATTATTATTATTCAGTGTTCTGTCTTACGACAGGTCCATTGCTCTGCCCAAAAAGAGCTCTCCAGTTTTCCCTATTCTCAGCTTCTCGTTTTAATTCCTGGAACTTCATCTTCTTTCCTTCTTTCAGATCGTCGGTTAGCTGTATCAGTCTTCTTCCCAGTCCTCGCTTTCCTTCAACTTGGCCTTCGATGATATCACATTACATAACTAAAACTGCCAGTATGCTTCCTATTATATTTGTCTTACTGAACATAAAAACACATCAGAATCTTTCTGATAGAAACATCTTTTTCATTTTAGAGTGGAAAACTGTCTACAGTGAGAACAAAACTTTTGTTTATATTACATGCGCTATCACACCTTCAATTGTGTTCCAAGCAACATCACTACAGGAAAAATTTATAAATAGTTGGTTTCTACTACAGTTTTCATTCCTTTAGTCCCACAACCTGTCCTATTTGGGATCTTTAATGTCTGAATTCCTTTAGTTACAGCTGCAACATCAGCGTCTCCAGTCTGTTGCTTTACAGTGCCTGCAAGTTCATCAATGAACAACATCCTTTAGTTTAGTCCTAATAAGGATCTATGGAATGTAAATAAACTCTACTCCCTAACATACCTGAATAATGCATTTCCTTATCCAAGTCACAAACATTCCAGGTGCTTCATTCTGTCTGGTTCTTCACATCTCCAACTCCACCTAAGCTGGTTCCCCATCACACACACAACTGCTCTTCTGAAACACTAATATTCAGATAACTTGGTCTGCCATCTCTTGGTAATATTACTCCACGATATATGCATAAAAGAGGGGAGATACAGTTCACAAGGCAGTTGCCATTCAGCACATCCTATTCAGTATTAAACCTCGACCCGACACAGTAATACTTCTAGATGTCTTCCGCTAGACACGTCATGTCTCTATCAACTCATCACCGACTAATATTGAACATCAGATGAACCACGCCATATAAAAAACAATACCTTCGTTCTAATATATAAGAGTAATCTGATAATAACATTTTCAATAAACTGCATAACATTGTAAATGATTGTAATTCGAGTTTTAGATTTACCAATCTAATTTATACCTGAGGACGGTTAAATATAACCGAAACATGTCGTAAGAGACATTCCAATTTGTAAATCGATCATTCGATGCGGAACGTGAAATGATATTTTAAATATTTTATTATCTTATTAAAAATTGTGATTTGACAGAAAATATTAACCTAATTCACAATATGACGCAAATATACTACCTTATTAATAGTTTTATTAAATAATGTAACTGTTCATATCAGATCACTACAGTTCATACGCTAACCAAAGATCCTGATTGTATCCTCCAAGTGTGGTTACAAATGCAACAATCAGTGAGGAAAAGGTTAAGCTTGCGACCCTTTCAAGGCACCCTCACAATTCATTCTGACCCGCAATTTCAAAACCACTGGACCAGAGCATGTATTGTTACAGAAACAAAAATTTAGGATTTTGAAACCTAAAGAATGAAGCTTCATACATAATGTGCAATTACATTCAGTAATACTCTTAAACCAGAGAAGAGCTGTACCAATTAATACATCCTCGATGTCAACATTCATCTACAAATAATGCTATAATGGAGGCAGCAGTCATTAATTCATAATCACAATGAGAAAAGACCTGATTGCAATGTACTGTTAAATGCAGCAACACATGGCAACCACATTACGTTTGGTCCCTAAAATCTCGGCTAGCTCTTAAAATTGTATTGAATTTTACCAACACTGACAATAACAAACTGTAATCAAAATCTAACTAACTAACTAACTAGATGGCTTACCGAACCCGAAGGTTCATCACCGAATTAACCAAAGCCTTCCACTGGACCCTGTCCTGGGCCAACAAAATCCATTCTCCTTCAACTCCTATCTCCCATAGATCCTGCCTGAGATTATCCTCCCATCTATGTCTAGGTCTCCCCAGCGGTCTCTTTCCTTCAGGTTTCCCAACCAATACCCGGTGCACACCTTGTCCCATCCATGCGCGCTACATGCCCCGCCCATCTCAATCTTCTCGACTTAATCACCCTGACAATACTGGGGGAGCAGTACAGATTTTTAAGCTCGTCATTGTGCAGTTTTCTCCACGCCCCATTGTCTTCTCTCCTAGGCCCAAATATCCTCCTCAACACCCGATTAATCAAAATCTACCTGTAAGTATATAAGCAATGCATTGATTTTACCAAATTGTATAAACACAAAACATAAACATTTAGCCTCCTACTTATTAACAACGACATACAAATTAATGTGAGAAAATTAACATCACATTATTCTGAGTTATCAGAGTAGCAAAAGGTCTTTTTACACGGAAGTCATTAAAAGTTTTAATATTATTCAGACTGACCTAAAGAAGATAGACAACAGGTAAGAAATTCATTTTTGCTGCTAGCTACACAAATATCCATGGACGTCCAAAGTCTACGAAGGCAGAAAAGTTCAGTATTTGCTGGATTCAAACGTATTAGTATTATAGCGCACACATTTTCACATGCAACGTATCTTCAAAACTGATTTAGTTCTTAGATTTGTGGGTAAAATAATTGAAAAAGACAACAGTACACTGAAATATTTACAATTAAAATCTTACCAGTTACCAAAAAATGCAAATCAGAGTGAATTATTGTAAAACCAAATAAAACCATTTTGAAACTAATGTTAACATAATTATTATTCTTTATCCCATAAAAAAATCATACAAAGTTTACCTGTACATATCGTATGCAAAATATAATGGGGCTATACACACCTCAAAAGCCTCTTTGGAAATGGTGAAGGTTTAAATTCCACATCATAATGAATGGCAATTTTGTTCCGAAGCGTTGACAAGTCCAGTTTTTCTTCCTTTAGTCCCACAACCTGTCCTATTTGGGATCTTTAATGTCTCAATTCCTTTAGTTACAGCTGCAACATCAGCATTTCCAGTCTGTTGCTTTACAGTGCCTGCAAGTTCATCAATTAACAACATCCTTTAGTTTAGTCCTAATAAGGATCTATGGAATGTAAATAAACTCTACTCTCTAACATACCTGAATATTGCATTTCCTTATCCAAGTCACAAACATTCCAGGTGCTTCATTCTGTCTGGTTCTTCACATCTCCAACTCCACCTAAGCTGGTTCCCCATCACACACACAACTGCTCTTCTGAAACACTAATATTCAGATAACTTTGTCTGCCATCTCTTGGTAATATTACTCCACGATATATGCATAAAAGAGGGGAGATACAGTTCACAAGGCAGTTGCCATTAAGCACATCCTCTTCAGTATTAATCCTCTGATCTCAAACTCCTCTTTGATACAGACAAGGCATTCACACCAAAATTATAACTGTACACATCCTCGGAGAGCAACTAGACGCACGAGGGACTGAGGTCTTCCTAATGGCCTTATGAGGCATCTTATGAACACCAGATACCTTGTCACTAAGAATCCCAGTAAGAATGAAGTGTGCCACATCACCATTATTGCATCCTGTCACTCTACCTACTTACTTTTACTTTGTTCATTGCAGCAAGTTCTTACACAACTACAAATTATCAGCTACAGCATTTCCACAAGCAAGTCACAGACGTAATTTTTCCTATAGAGGCACTCTACATCATTATCAATTGGCCAACTAAGCCGACCTTCAACGCAATCGAATTAGTTCTTACTTTACGTCCTCCACACAAGGGAAAGATGACACACATAAATTCATCACACGCTCAAATAACATAACATTAACTTGCACGCTCTCGCAATATATGACAGAAGAAATGCAGTGGACAGAAGATATACACAATACTTACGCCATTATCTCGTACGCAGGGATGGCAACATCTGAAAAGCAGCGAACAAATCCCGGGATCGCGGGAGAATGAGGGATATTCGATGATCATTCTTTGCGTACTGTAACAGACTCTGCTGCCATCTACCGATCACGGGTCTGAAGTAGATCTACGTCGAAGCACACTCCATTGCACTGTTGTTTGAAATGCTACCTGAAATACCACTCCACAAATTGTAAAGCCATCAGCAGCAACGGGATTGCTGAATATTTTATTCGTGACGGTTTCTGCTCTAGTCTCTGCTGAAAATAATCAAATAAATAAAATTAAAAGACCATTATAGTTCTTACAGGATTTACCATTTAATTGTTTGGAATTAAATGCGGTATTTATATAACACTAAGCCAAAATGAGTGTTCAGTTTCACAGTGTTTTTTTTTGAGTTATGTGCACTTTTACGTACTGGACACATCTGGATGGAACTAAAACTCTACTCAGTAACTGTGGAGAAGAAGTCTTCTCAAAAAGTCATCAGTTATTTTACTGATGTAGAAAATTAACCTTTCCCTTGCTAACAAACTCCTTACATCAGCAACTGGTAATTTAGTAAGTAGACTTAGGACATATGACAGTTTTTTTTAGAAATTCAGTAACCATTTCTAATATTCTCAAGTTAACTGCAGTTCCTGATTCTGAGTGGTTGTATTACGTAGATGAAGGCTGTATTTCCAAAGAAAAAGGATCAACATTAAGATGAATGAAATGACGCAGATCAAATTAACCTATAAAAAAACTAGTACAGTTATGTGCAACACGAGCCCAGCAAAAATCTCAATGCAACCCACCAGCTACAATAAAACATCACACACAATACATTTATAATATTTACAAATTATTCAAATTAATTAAAATCACGCTTTAATAGAAAACTTGGGTAAGACAAGAAATGGAACGAAATCACAATCACAAAACTGTTATTCCTTTACATATAGCATATTCACTACATAAATTTAGGAATGCATCAGTTAGGCTCGGACAACACCTCTGGTAGCGCACGCAATCTTTTTCGATATAGTAACGGGATTTAAACGTCAATAATTTGAGGCTGCCAGTCAGAGTTGAGCTACGCAGTTCATGGTTTAACAATATACTACTGCAAAAGCCATGATGTGTGTCTGACAAAGGTTAACGACGAGTTTCTTAAAATCAGAGCTTATGAAAATATTGTGAGTTTTCAGGACACCTATAACAGAAGTGGCATTTTTTTTCAAAGTTTTATTAAACTGAATCTAAGGACTTAAATATATTAATTCAAGGCCTTGAATAAAGAAACGCCTAAATGAACCAAACTCTGCAAATATCAAAATTTGATATGGCTGTCTTCTGAGTTGAGTAGAAACTGACAGAAGGGCTTAGAGCCTCCTTCAACAGGGCTTTTGTTATGGAGGCAGTAAACTCTTCTGATATTTTGATCAATATCTACCACACAATATCCCAGAAGACAGCCATCACCATAAGAACCTTAAATGAAACCCAATGCCAAAACTGACTGACAAAATATGATGCAGGCGTACCATGAACTGATCCTACATAAATTATTGTTCCCAATAGTAACTCTCTATATACCTTTCATATTATCTGTCTCCGTATGACATATACTCAAGAGGAAGCTAACTCAATTCTTCAATAAGTAACAGAACATACTCATGCATCCATGCATGAGTATGTGTTTGTACGCATCAACTTACCTGTATCTCTTCTAATGGGCTTTAATCGGAGACATTTGGATGCTGCTTTTGTGTTTAGTTTGATGTGGGCGATGCGGACACTGGAACTGAGAATATGCCTCACCATGTTCTTCTCGTATCGGTAACTCTCGCCACGTCATACGCCGAAATGCCTCGTCTGCCATGATATATCACCTCCTGACCATCAGCAGCCCTGAGGTACTCTCTGTCAGAATTCTGATTACTACAACTGCTGAAGTTTGCTTTCTTTCAATTCTGTAACACACAATGGAATAGTTCTGTCAGCAAAATGTTCTATTTTTGTATTCCGATAAGTGGTGAAACTTCCGTCGTCTGTTCGCACGATAAAATAACTCTTAAGAATGAAAAAAAATTAGTGAGAAAGCCAGATAAAGCAAATCTTCACCCACATTTCGTCCGTAGTTCATACGTCTCATACTATTAGCCTTCCAGCAGACGTTCTGTAATTCTTGGGAAGTAAAAATCTCCTCTTCAATATATCTACAAGAAATATATATCTCACTTCAATACTATGATTAAATTTACTTTAAGGAAATAATTTGTTAACACCGAAATTAAAGTATTATTAGAAAACTCATCTGGTGTATTGGGAGTACACCTAAAGCACACTAGTGAAAATGTATTCCAGTCTTGAGAGGAAGGCAGTAAGTTCTTCAGAAAAACTGCAAGTTCCTTGCAAAATGGTGTTTCAGTACACATAACAAATACAATTATGTAAACTTATTTCATTCCTCTTAATCATTCTGCCAATTCTCACTAAACATTGTCAATATAATCTTCACAACTGACAAAGAATCATTAAATAAACAAAAAAAATATTAAATAACTTAGTGAAGGAAGCCACTGAGAACAGAGAAAACTGAAGGCATTTCCATATTTTCTCACTTACTTAAAACACTGTCAGAATCTCAGACTATAACACCAAATGATAAAATTATTAATGAACAAAGAATTTGACGAGACGTCCATGGAAGCGATCATGGCGTAACTGAAGGTACATATTTTTTAAAAAAAAAATCTTGTATCCAACATAAAAATAAACCATTTGTGAACGTTATCCTTTTTGTAATACGACCAGACGTCTACAACATAATACACTACATTAACTCTTATAACCATCAATATGCGTAAGAAAACAGCATTCTACTTGACAGAAATAATAACTATATATAACAAAAGGCTTCCAGTGATAATGTGTGAGGGTGTCTCGGAGTCGAAGCTTCTGAACCACCAAAGTTATTTCTGTCTCATCGGATAACTAAAGGAGCGCAAATGACTGGTCAGTGATTTCTTTCACAATGGGATAGTTGCCTTCGTGTTACGGTGAGACACGATTAAACATCTGCGATGACTACGTAACATATACCAAAGTCTTCTTACGCATATTTCTATAACCTGGTAATCACAGCGTCTCGATGGATTTATGGATGAGTAACTGGAAAATAAAATTATTTCGTGTAAGAATAATGAGAATTTCTTTCAAAGGTACAACATTTGTAACACACAAGTTTAATACCATCGATAATCTTTGTAAATGATAAGATGACGGTCCACGTACAATTAAGTTTATACAATGTATTCTCCCATTTTCCTACCAGTGTGACAGATTCTGTAAGCCTCCTATATGACTAATGCTTAAAAATTACTTTTCTGTTATTTATTATTTAATTTTAAAAAAATATGTGTGTGTTTCGTTTAATAAATTACACTATCACACAATATATTTTTTGGTGTGCGATGTTCTGTTTCATAAATCATAAAGGTCTCTTGTGATCGTTATGAAATTTTAAAAAAGCATCTCAGTTGTTTTTTTTAAAAAATATGCAGCTTGGCAATAAGAGAGTTTAAAATATGACGAATCAAAAACATTTATAACAGGAACACACTGTCATCAGAACAATACAAGCATACATCACAAAAAAACAGAAATATATATCTTCACATGATTTAAATTTACATTCAAAATATACTAAGTCTTGGTTGTTGCACACAATTATGAATTTAATTTGCTATGTTTTGTAGTAGTTAAATGATTTCTATGTTTAAACCGCAGGGCGGCAGCCTGGACACTGAAACAGAGGTTCCTTTCCACATTCCAGTCTTACGTGTCTCAAAAGACTTCGCCTGTATTTGTAAATATTTCCACATGCTGTACACTGGAAATTGATGGAACCACCTGGCTCCTGATTTGATCCAGACAGTCATTTGTCGTTTTTTTTCATTTCCAGAGAGAATAAGTGACTCAGCTCATCAGCCAATGGCATCTTTCAGTTTGGAAACCAAAGGTTACCAACAACAATATATTTTAACAGTAAACTCCCATATCAAATCTAAATAGAGTTAACTCCTGTACAAAACACTGAACTAAATTGAAGTTTGAAGGCTTTCACCTTGTTAAGGCTTGTGTTTATCATTTCTGGGGAAACTGGAAGTCTCCATCTCTCCTCATATTTTAGGGTTATGTATTATAAATTGACATTAGAAATTATAATTATGGAATTAAAAGTCTGTATATTTTTTTTTTTTTTTAAAATTCTGAAATGTGTCAATCAAGAGTTTATGTAAACTGACACCAGAAGAAAGATTACTGTCAAAAACAAAATTCTAGACTAAAATGTGTCAACTCATAACATGAAATATAGGCCAGGTAATACTTCATAAGTCCTTGCACACTTTTAAATTACAATAACTTTTAACAGAAGATGAGGGCACAATTAACACAGTTTATTCTGTCTCCCCAAATAGTTTCAGAGTTCTAAAATAAAGACATTTTATTTATTACAATATCTGATCTTTTGAAAACCACTTCCTTCAAATCTCTCTTATTTAAATCCCATATATAATGGATACAAAAATTGCAAGCCAAGTGATTAGCAATCGTGCTTCAAATTTGGGAGGTCCAAGGTCCAGATCTTGGTCTGAGACTGGTTATCCTAACTGAGACTTGCATACCTCATCCATCTGTCCAATTCATTATTCATTAGTACTGAATTGTCATTAAAGCCTTGAAATATTCTACTTTCAACATAAAATTATGGCACTGTAACTTTAAATGAGTGGCCCCTTGCATGACCAAACAATGTACTTGTAATAGCGACTCAAATAAACCCACAATGAAAATTCTATCTCTATATTGAAGTCACACAGCTTCTGCTACAGACTTAGCATATAAATACCCTGAGGCAGTAACGAAATATTAAATTCTTATGCTACAGAACAAATTTAAATAATTTAAAGGAAGAGAACTTACCTTCCCCCTTGACTTCATTCGTCGTCTTTGATTTGGATACATTTTCTGGGACAATCCCAGACTCTTCGGTTGATTTTATCTCTGGAGTTGCAATAACTTTCACAACTGGAACAGCTTTCTCCTCTGGGCTTCTTGTAAAATTAAGGACGACAAATTTATTTGTAGTATTCACAGTTTACAATTCTAAATGAGTCAGTAGGGAATTCAGTCACAAGGTAGCAAATAAATAACTTGATTTATTTAGAATAAAACCCAACAGAAAGACAGTTCACTTAAGGCAGAATTTGGTCATAAAAGCTTCGAAGTAAGGTTTCATAACACTGGAAATTGTCATAATAACTTTAAGGGGAAGGTAACAAACCACAACTAGCATAACTTAAGTTGAAAAGGTGAAAGCTTTTCCTTCACCTCTGTTCCTGACCTATGCAATGTTCATGTCTCCAGTACAACCTACAATAACCAATACGTTCTGTGTTTTAAATTCAAACTATAATACAATAAATTTCATTGTAATATTATAAGACATATTTTGTCAACACATGCAAACTTAATGTAGTACTGCCAATTCTGTTACAAAAAATTCCAGTTCCAGGACGGATTTCGTGTACCTCACACAAGATGTAATTCATCCTGTACATACGTATTAAATACTATAAGTAACTATATATTATACAATGATATGTATAATCATTTTAGAATTAACACTTAAAACATCAATGTTTATTTCGTACGTAAGGTCACCATCCACTGTGACCAACGTGGTAAACGAAGGCATGTATACTTTAGGGATAATGTCTCACTAAGTGAAATATCGCAAGACAACATATTAAGTTATATGAATTTCAGATATTCCACTTTGCCTATAACTGCTAGAAAATGTTTAGTTTGTGAAAGAGTTGCATTGAAACATTAGTTAAAATAAAAGGAACTTCCATGCTTGAATGTTGGTAATGAAAGTAAATCGACAATCTGACCGTATAATAAAGCGTGTTATTAAGACATATGTTTTCACATTATGAAAAACATACATGTTATAGAACTTAAATTCTATCAGTGTGATATTGAGAATAGTTGCCGAATTAAGGAACAATAGTTTCAAATTTCACTACGATATTAGTTCCGTTCAAAATGGCTGCCTGTCTTTATTGATTAGAATAATGTCGTCGTAAAGTGATTCATATTATTTAGTACCTTACATTTGAAGAATGTTATTGTTATTCTTTTAGGTAACGATGCAAAGGACTTTTAAACCAAAGAAATGTTTATTGTGAGGGCTCTAGAGACGATACTCAGCGACCAAGATATAAAGTGGTAGCACCACTCCCGGTTGAAACGTGCTTGGTAAGTTGCTCGTTCTGTTTCGAATTATATTAACAAAATTTATTTAAAAATACTTTGATTGAACACAGTAAGTGGCGGTTATACTGTAAGTAGTTTTGCATTGCATGTAATTGAATAGTTAATATCTTTATGTCAAGTTTTCATTAATTGTAGTAGCTCTTAATCTTGGTTAATTTTCCTGATTAATTGTCATAACCTTACATTGTAGATACGAAACGAACTGAAAGGTGCAGGTCAGGATGCCCCTAATCCATCATCTGCCTTGCCATTACCAAAGAATGATGAAGCCAATATCATTACAGCAGAGAAATACTTTCTTCCATTTGAATTGGCATGTCAGAGCAGATTGTCTTCAGGTACGTAACTTGCGTGTTTTGCAAAGTACAGATTTTATTCTCATGCTACATACATTTGTAAATCAAACTTATTCATTTCAGAAACTCATAGCTTATGGACATTAAGCTGGAAATATTCCTGTCTCAGCTACTCCAGGAAAATATCTTATGTGTATGTTTCGGTGGCCCACAAACAGATGAAGGGGTTCAGTTACGAATGATAAAGGTAATAGAATTTATAAATTAAATAAATGTTTAAGTGTTGTGATCCATAACTGATGATCACTCATTGCCCTGATTATGGAAGCATAAGGAAAATATTGAGAAATATAGTTGTATTTACCATAGTAGAAATATACATTATACAGTCTTGCCAGTTCTGTTCTTTTCAATATTTTAACATTTTTACAATGTTATACCTGTACCATAAAAGCAACCTAGGAGTCAGTTACATTTTCTTGTTCTTCCTTTAGTCATCTCCACGCTTGTGGATAGTTCGAGAGGATTTTATTGTATAATAAAACTTGGTTATATATCATGTCACAGTAGCTGCTGGAGTTATTCTTAATTGTTTCAAATGAAGACTAAGGAAATGCTGTAATGATTTAGTAGATCATTTGATGAATCAAATTGTGTTATGTCAGCATATGAATACTAATAATAAGCTAATTTCAAGTTTGGGTGAGAAAGTGAGAGTCGGCGATGACCTTATTTTGATTTCTGTAGCTACAGAGCGATGTCTCGTAAGTTATTTTACAGTAGATCTTCTGTGACCATTTCTGTTGTATTTTGATGACTAATAATCAAACTGCCTTTTGAAATAACTGATACAGAATGTGATTTATACACTACGAATCACATTAATCGATGGATATGATCCCCAATGCAGGGAATTGAACCTGATGATGGCCACATTGGGCTGAAAATGCTGTTCTAGAGAAATTACATTGAACTGAGTGTGTGAAAAGTGACAAAGAAGGAAAACCAAGGAGTGAAATCTCATCAACACTTGTTTCTTTATAGAGCTGAGAAGTCATAAATTAAATCATTTTATAAATACAATTCAAGAAGTGATTTGCAACACATGAACTAACATTGGTGCTGGGAATAAGAAACTGTCTTCACACTTGTCAGTAGTTACAGGTTGCAGCACTTGCCTTGTCCATTTATGGTATCTGTTTGTCCATTAATAAGACCTTCCTTTCTTTGTAACGAGTTTAATGACGCACTCGTGGCTTCAGAACTAGCCATATGGTCTTGTGTAATAACCCTGTAGTTAAGAGAGTCTTGGCTTACTTCAAGTCTGTTTCTATTAGGCCTCCAGCGTGGTTATTCAGAAGATGCTGTTGAAGCAGATGAACTTATAATGAATGGAGCATCACCAGAACCTTCTGCAAGCAAACTGAAGCATAAACCATCCAGACGTCCGAGGAGAGGCTCGCTGTCACATACGACAAACTGGAAAATGCACAAATGAATGGTACATTAGAACGAGGTAGGTATTCGTGGTTCTTCTGAAAATAATTAAGAATTGGTTATTAAACATGGTTAAATTACATGTGGTTTTGCAAAGGAAGTTGACTGAATTTCACACTTACTGCATATATTATCTGATTGAAAAGTATTTGTTTTAACACAAAATGAAATTATATTATATTACTTTGATGATGTGATGTCTCAGAACAGTACGAGCACATAAAGACATGTTTTAATTTGAAGAATGTGGAACTGCCTTTTGTCGCACGTTTAATATCAAACATATTTCCAGTATGGCACGGTCATAGGCCGAAAGATTGAAAATTTAAATTTATATGCTTTATGATGTTAAGAGAACTCATGTGGTCATTTTATATAAAAAATATTGGTAACTAATTGAATTTATTTTAAAAATTTGTTTTTATTTACGTGGTTACTGCACACAACATAAATTAATAGTATTTGACTGATGAATTTTAAAAAAATTTAACCATTGATATTATTGCTTTGTGTAAGTAACGCTGGTTTAAGGCAAATCACTAGATTACAAGAATTGACGTACACTGACTTAACCATGAGAAGAATGTGGGGAGACATTGGTGATTGAAATCAAGATTATTAGGCTGCAGTAATCAAAGAACATACTTAACCATGTGCTGTGATAGTAAAGCTTCACCAGCTGGAAGGAATTTACTTTTGTTGATTCCTGTTTTTCAAATCTTTTATTGTTATTTGGCTCTTAATAAGAACTGTTCAAATTTTGGTGATATTTCATATGCAAAATTGTTACTTATTTACCATAATAGGTTTCTGTTCTTTGTTAAACAAATGTGTTTTGTCCTTTTTCATCTGGGTTTTACAACGGTGTACGAGGTTTGACTGTTTTGAAAGTAGGGAAGTGGGTTCAAGCTCTCGTGGCAGTTCGTTCTTAATCCGATCTTTTTTTGTGGTGATGTAACGTCTTTAAGACAAAGTAACTGCTTACGGTTTGAATTGAACAGACCGGTTTCCACTGTTGGATGTACTTGTAATGTAAGTCTTCTGGGTTGTGACACCGTGTAGTCTTATAAGTAATTAATAATGTCCCAGGGGAGCATATCACTTGTTAAAGATGGAATTCATACACATTTCTGCTCAGAAGGTGGAGGTGCTATGTTCCTCTGAACCCCTGTAAGGCTATATGATTTTATAACCAGATGACTGCATTCCACATCTTTAATACCATGAGAATCTGAAATCTAGGCTGTGCTGTATCAACGAGCGTCTTGAAGAAGAAGCTTTAGTTTGGAGTTGGAGATGTTAAGAATCTCCAAAATACTATCAATGCTCCCTGCATCCATGCAGTTACATTGTCCAGAAAGGGGACCTAAATTGTTAGAAAAGTAATTATGTAATTATATTTTGTTTATTTGAAACATGTTTTAGTACTGAATGTCATTGACACGTATGGTCTAATGGGTGCACAAAAGCAACGTAATTCGTTAATGGAACACGTGAATTTTGCTGCCATAGATTATGCATGTTTTCAAGTATGCTATACCTACAACACAATACATTGCTTATTTTATAGAGAATAATAATAATTTGTGCCTGAGATTTGAGTTTTTCATGGCAATGAAGATGGCAGTCATTGTCATAATTTGCATGAAAGTGTGTTAGAAGCCCACAATAATTAAATGTTATATTGTTACTAAAACGTGCTATTAAACATTAAGAGAATGCTTAAAATATTCTCAGAGAAATAATTTGGTTCACATTAAACATTGTTTATATGATAGCTGGGAATATTGTACAATGACATGACTGTCTCTCTGTGGGACTGTGGCTATTAACTGGACCATTGGCCACCCCCAGATGATACATGAATGAAAATGGAGCGTCAGTGAAATTATATTTGCAGGTAAAAACTGGAAAACTCAGGGAAAAACAAGTCCGAATGCAAATTTGTCCCCCACAAATCCCATATAGGCTGCCCTGGGCATGACCGTGAGCTTCACTGGTGAGAAGTCAGTGAATTATCACCTGTGCCCTGCCATGCCCGTCTCGGTTTCTGCCTTACGTGTTGCATCCAGCATCTCGGCTTATAGAGACCGTGTGAGGCACAGACCGCGTTTGTTAGAGTCACAGTACATCAGACACAGTCCGACGGCGATCTGTCCTGCATGGCATCAGGTGGGGTGAAATTTGAAAAAAAAATTGAAATTTCTTCAAAATTTTCGAAAAATCAAAAAACGCTGGAAATTGTCCAAAGAGCGCACAAAACCGAAAATTTTTGAAAAATTCCACTTTCAAAATTTTTTCAAAAATTTCAAAATTTTTGGGTTTTGTGCGCTTTTCAGACAATTTCCATCGTTTTTTGATTTTTCGAAAATTTTTAAAAATTTTAAATTTTTTAAAAAAATCAAAAAACGCACAAAACCAAAATTTTTTGAAAAATTCCACTTTCAAATTTTTTTCAAAAATTTTGGGTTTTTTGCGCTTTTCAGACAATTACCATCGTTTCTTGATTTTTCGAAAATTTTGAAATTTTTTTCAGAACTCTCACCAAGGGATGCATGCCAACCTCGGCGAATGCCTCACTATGTCTCTGCCGGACTCGTCCTCGATCCGTGTCTCTCTACTGCTTTCTGTCGCACATTTTGCAACATCTCACAGTTAGAACATCTCGTAGAATAACCTGTCTTGACTGTGACCTATGTAGCAGGTACTTCGAGAGCAACATTGACAAGTTTATTCGGTTCAGGATGTCTATTTCTTGTCCACCAATATTTCTGAATCTTGTCATTGCTTTTCGATAGGAAGGACAAAGTCATGGAAATAAGAGCTGAAAGTAGAATTGGCATGTAATTGGAACTGTCAAATTATTTTAAAATATAAATTTTATCATAGATTCTTCTCTCGTGAACGTGATTCAAGCAATGGTCGTCTGAAGAAGGGAGGAACTCCCGAACCAGCTGTGGATGGAGATGTCAGTCCTGAGAGAAAACCAGTTGGCATGGGCCGCACTAGTAGACTACATGTGCGGACACCACGAGCGAGGGTCTCGCAGGTGAGCTTCTATACAATAAGGTTGTAATAAGAGGTACATGAAATATCCATTCGACTTCTATTTAATAAAAGGTTATGTTTTGGCTTCCTTATCCATCTTCAGGGCTTGTTACAGACGGTGTTTAATTTTGATATGACTTTTGTTCCTCTGTGTATAAAATTTCTCATGTACTGTCTCTAATTCTTTTGGTATTCTGCAGTTGGGGGGCTAAGCTGCCCTCTTATTCAGTTGTGCGTTACTTCATATTCTGCTAATTTTATTTCAGTAATAAATATAAATGAATTAACGAGTAAACAGATTGCTTTCGGACGGACTCGAGAATTATTCCACCTACCATCCCAGACAGAAGTCCAAAAGTAATGTCTGTCCCAGCTGTCTCAGGAGCGGAATCTATTGGCAACGAGATATTCGACTCATCAACGAGTACTTCTGTGGTGTAAGGATCTTCCCTGGACAGGACCCGACTCATGTGTACGTGGGCTGGGTAACAACGCAGTATCACTTCTTCAGCAAGGATTTCAATCAGAGTAGTGTCCGCAAGGCTTCTGTTATGATTGTGGATGACGATGACAGAATTATTGAAAGGTGACAACATAATCCTCTGTGTTCTAATTTTCTTGCCACGTTCTGCAATAGCGATGGCTTACGTAACGTTACAAGTAACTATTTAAGTTTATTCCAATTAAAACTGAGCTGTTACGCATACGTAATTAAGTTTATAGTCTTTTGAATTTAGAAACATTGGAATGCTTTTCTTTTTTGTAAGGAAAGGTGGTCTTATGTTATTATTACACGGTTTTAGTTCACATGTGTACATCCCACCAATTATTTTAGATTCATTTTGTGTTATCACGAAATTTGGTATGTCTCTCATGCAATTAGAAGCCATACCAACTTTATACCCTCTAATTTCCCCACAACCAGTAATGCCATCTTGGCTGCGTTACAAACGTATGAGGTGGGATTCGTTACCTCGTTCACAAGACTCCTCCTCGTTGTTCACTGGTATTAATACTTTTTAGCTTTGAAATTATGAAATTTGAAAGCAAACTATTAAGTTTTGTTACGATAGCATCGATCGTCAGAGTTGCTACGTGGTCCGTGCTGACGAACTCTACGATGAAGTGACTCATGATTCATCAGGCAAAGGGGCATCACAGGGAATGTGACAGTATTAACAGAAAGTTTGTTTTTAACGATTAATAACAACAAAATAGATCCTTGACGTATTACAGTTTCACGCTTACGATTTCCCTTCATTTCTATAACGAATAAGGACATTTATTATTTCAGTAGAGTTTATTTTAAGAAAATTTGGGCAAAGTATAAGTATTTTTAAAATTATGATTGGAAATTGCTCATTCTCATAATCTAATCTGAAATTATCAAAATCTAGCTTTATGTAGAGAAAGAAGGATTTTATTTCTCTTGGTAATGAAATTGTTTGGCGTATGATACTTCTTTAATGTTCCGACGTGTAGTGTTTTCTAGCGTAGTATAAAAATTATAAAATGTTGGTCCCTTTACAGTATTTTTCTCCCTTATTATGCGGTTTGGGGTGAGACGTCCACAAACAAAATGGTGTCCCGGTGAGGTTGCCAAGATTGCAGCAGAAATAAATTATGTTTTTTTGAGGGAAATTGAAATATTTAATAAATCTGTGTATCTCCAACTGGACCAATTTAAAACCGACAGTGTTATGCTATGATGTGCATGTGTTTTGATAAAACAGGGTACGTCTCTTAAAAACCCATACAGGACGCTGAAGTAAAATACGCATTGATCAGGAAATTGTACTTTGTAACTTCGAACGTTTCTCAAGATATTGTTCACAAGAATTCTTATAATTGGAAGGAATGTTACGCGTATGTTATGCTATTATTAGATTCATATTCTGAAAGATATTGTGAATTTATTGATGTGTTTAGTGGGAAATGTGAACGTACTGTGTAAACTTCTCTTCTCCTACGTTGTTTTGATAGATGGTACCTGAAACATCTTTGTGGCAGCAACGAGCAAGGAAGTGTTGCAGATAGAGTTGGGTAGGACATCAACCACCCTGCCACTTTCAGCTGCACTGCTTCAGAACTCTGAGAGGCATGTTATACCACAGGTTAGGTTAGGTTAGGTTAGGTCTATATACACTAGTTGCTTTTAAGAGGTATCAAGTTTTAAGTCACATTACCAATTTCAAGTGATTATTATTATTATTCAGTGTTCTGTCTTACGACAGGTCCATTGCTCTGCCCAAACAGAGCTCTCCAGTTGTCCCTATTCTCGGCTTCTCGCTTTAATTCCTGGAACGTCATCTTCTTTCCTTGTTTAAGGTCGTCGGTTGGCTGTATCAGTCTTCTTCCCAGCCCTCGCTTTCCTTCAACCTGGCCTTCGATGATGTCACTCAGTAACCCATTCCTTCTCATAATATGTCCCAGCCAGTTAGCTTTCCTTCGTGTAATCGCCTGCAGAATGTTTCTTTGCTCGTTGACTCTCCTCAATACTTCTTCGTTGGTCACTCGATCCGTCCACCTGATCTTCTCTATTCTTCTCCAACACCACATTTCAAAACTCTCCAGGTATTTCTGTTCCTTCTTCCTGAGTGTCCAAGTCTCTGCTCCATACGTAACACTTCACTAGTTTCTTCTTCATCTCCAAGCCCAACTTGCTAGTGAGAAGTATCCTCTTCTTGACGAAAGCTGCCTTGGCCATGGCTATCCTTGCTTTTACTTCCTTGGTGCATAGGGCGTCCGTCGTGACTATGCTTCCGAAGTACTTGAAATGCTCCACATTCTCCATCTGTTGGTTTCCAATTACAACGTTCAATGGTTCTGCTCTCGGTGCTATCCTCATTACCTTTGATTTTTCAATGTTGATTTCCATTCCATACTCTCTACCTGTCTCCACTAACTTGTCCATCATGTTCTGTAATTCCTCCTCTTCCTTTGCCAATACTACTAATTCGTCTGTATACTTTACAGTCTTTATCACTCTTCCTCCAATTTTGAAGTCTCCTGTTCCCTCCAGAGCTTCCTTGGCAAGCCATTCCCCGTACAGGTTAAAAAGCAGCATCCCTGTCTTACACCTCTACCTATCTCAATGCTGTTGGTGTCTCCTGAGTCCAGTCTCACTTTGACTTTTTGCTGCATGTACAGGTTTTCGATTAGTCTTCTATTTCAAGTGATATGCTGCATAAAATGAGTCGGCACTGTAAAGAGATGTAGACAGAAATTTAGTTACAGAACAAAACCAAGTACAGAATTTTGCACTAACATTTGCATAATTTATTTATATAATCTAGATTGTAGGGCATTTTTCAGATTCCTTCATTATTATTATATGTTTTGTGTGTTGTTACTTTAATACATACTGAGGAGATGGACAGGATTTTCTGTAACTACAAATGTGATATTTAACAGATACGTCATCCAATATTTTTTTAAACCTGGCTAAATGCGTTAAATTATTTTAATTTTCTATATTCTGACATAAAAGTCTGCAAAACATTATTTACCAAAGCAAAATAATGAATGTAATCAGTCACTTTCAGGTCTTATTTTTATACAGTTCCTTCAGAACATGTGTCCGTCGGCCAGAACTTTTGTGACCACATGCTTATTTTTAATAAATCATTGTTTCTCTCTTTTTTTAAGTTTCCACCAAGACTTAAAACCTCATCAGTGGGCACGAGTACCCAATCAATCTCTGCAAGTGCACGCCCCGAAGCTGTCAGACATTCGTGGTTGGAGTACGCTGTGTGAAGACGCTGTGTCCGTGTCGGCACTTCACATTCCAGAAGAAGACAGATGCATCGATATTTTGGAATTAATTGAGACGGAACGAATGCTGAGGTAAATGTGAACACCTCGTGACGGACGATAAATATTCATGATGCAGGACACACACGATCTTCCTTTCTGTTCACATTCGATACTATGACAGATAATGGGTACCAGGGGTCCTTTCCCCAGGAGTAAGGCGCGGCCAGGTCGTGACACTGACTACTTGCCTCCGTCTAGTGCCTGAGTTGAGAACGAGTGGGAGCTACACCTCCTCTCCCCCCCAAGCACCTACGTGGCCCGTAGCAGTTTAGCTTTACTTTTAGTTTTACAAAATGTTTAGTCTAATAGTTTGAAAATACCCCAAAGAAAACATTTTCTAAATTTGTCTCTCAAGAAATGACAATCTGAAAGACGTCGAATTTAAAAAAAAAGACTGCTTTATCTTTCACAACCCACAATTTAGTAAGTGAATCTGGTGTCATTAATTTTAGAGCCTGTTACTGCGGTTGAAGGAACTTACGCACTGGAGATGATATTCTGGCAGGTTAACAGAATGGATGAAATACTAAAGCCCCTTGCAGCATAATTGATTATGGGATGATCGCCTTTCAAATTATAACCTGTACCTCGAGGAAAAACGTAATAGTTCGCCCAGCGTAACCCAGAAATCTGTAGCAAATAAGAGTCTTATTTGGCTAGAGAGCTCATTGCAGTTTCATTTCAAAGGTGACAGGATTACAGTTTCGTATGTAGAGAATCTGAGTATAAATATTGTAGTGTACGCGTTTCCGAAATATTTGCCTCGGCTGATTAATACCACTGGAATATAATAGAATTTCCTAAGAGGCTTTTGTCTTACGGTTCTCACGCCCACATTCTCACTTTGTACGCCGCGCTCCGCTACCAGCCCAATTATCGTGCAGCTCACGCCCTCTGTCTCCATGTGGACCAGAAACAACTATTATATGTCAGGGCCCTTGCGACAGGGTTTCTATGATCTGCTTCACTTGGAATCACATGCTACGGCGATGCGAGTAGTTCTTGCTGCTTTGCTCATCCTAATACTTATACGATATTAGTGCCATAATTAAATTTATAATTTTAAACTGTATTTTATAATAGTTTACGTAAACAGATTCTTCTCGTCGTTATTCAGATTATCCATTTTTAAGTGTTGCGTAATGTTTTTTGCGTGCTTGTCTTAAATTCATTGAATCCCATTCTGCTGTAATTAAAATGAATTTTAATTCTCATCTGTAAATTTTATATCAGTTCTGACATGGTGCTTTATCCTCCTTACGTATTTTTACGTACTTCAGACCTACAAATCTTCTTCAGATATTTACGACGAGAAATCCGAACACAAGATGGAAGAGAATTCACAGACCCCACAGCAGTAGAATCTTACTTCTGTAGTTTGACTTTGTAGACATTTCGTTGTGTTAAGTGTGCAAATAGGAATTGGAAGCAGCACAGCGCATAATTATAAAACATAACTTTGCTAATCTTTTACTAGTCTTGTGTTTTTCCATACGATTCTTATTTTGTCAGTGTCGAGTCTTAAAAATTTTGTGTTCATCTGTTTGGCCTAATTTGATTGTATATTCATAAGTTACTGTAGTATATGTTAATTAAATTTTGAGTTTTAGGTAATCACCTCAAGTAATGATTTTGTCTTTCGGGGAGGTTTGTAAAAATGAATATATCGTCCCGTTGGGTCCAGAGTTAAAGGAATTATATGAAGATCCTGCAATGGACCATAATCTGCGCTGCCTAAAAACAGAATCAGTTAAGACCACAGATGAATATGACAGACGTACATTTTTAAATTATTGTAAGAAGAATAGAAAATATTATTAGAATTCTGTTTTGCTAATAAAATGTTGTTAAACTTGTTGTACTCTGTGAAAAAAGAGAAAATACGTACACACACGTGCACGTAAAAACTTTATAATGCTGAATCAGGATTACATTTTTTTTGATATTGGGATTCGAATTTATTGAAGTCTGTGATGTGATTGGTTCTTATTCTCGCAGTTACAGTTGAATCCTGTTTGGATTAAAGCAACAAATTGGATAAAATATTTCTTAAACTGCATGTTTGAATACAAGTACAGTGATCCCTTGGTTCCACAGGGTCCCATTTTTATATTAATGATAAAAATTTTAATAAATGATATGTTTGTATCATATGGCCAATCAGATTGCTTCTAAGTCGAATATTTACGTATTCAATAAATTCAATTAAAGATAAAGATTTCTGTCTTCTGGGTTGTTGCGCCGTGTAGTCTGGTCGATGTTAACCAACGTTTCGGAGGTCATACTGCCTCCGTCATCAGGGCGATTAAGGATAGTTTTTGTGGGACCAGTTACAAGAGACTACTGCGTATAAATTGTATAAACTTGGGCATTTGTTGAATGGTCTGGTTCGATTTATTCTTTATAAAGAGCCGTGCGTGTACTGATGAAAATGTTCGATGTTATTTCAGGCCCTCGCTGAAACTGGTGGACCGTTCGTTGCTGGTTGAGGATGTTGTTAAGTCGCTGATCACGATTGATCCAGGGACTTGGGATGAATCGTTTCAGAAAGGTAATTTTTGTATGTGTATAATAATTTGAGATAAAAGCTGGGAAGAGAGAGCATTTAAATATTAACCTTTCTTGGCCTTGCATTATGGCTTATGTGCGTTCGAGCTGGCCACTAGCATACAACTAAACCATTAATGTTTTAGGTACGACATCTAAATTCCCGTGGTCTACGCGCGTGTATATAAAGTGATCCTTGTTACAAAATACAGTGTATTTATTGCATTTTTAAGCTTAGAATGTCAAATGAAAGCTCTGTTCTTGAGAATGAACCCATTTACCTGAACGTAGAGTTTTTGTAAAAATCTGTCTTTATATACGTAACTACTTTACATTTATTTTCAGTTATTTCAGGTTTCTTTAGCCCCGAACCCTCAGTTTTGTAGTCGTGTTGTACGACCTGACTGTTCGTGCCTCGACGCAGGGTCTGTGAAGTTATTTCTAGACTGAGTTAGCTGTATGAATAACTTTTGATCTTTTCCTGTCAATTCACGATACAGAAATGCCCACATTTTCCATGATGATTTGATATCTGAAATGAACTCTTATCACATTGGAGTGTTTAATATGGTCTTAAATAAATAAAAGAAACCTATTTCAGTGGTACACTAGGCCAGAATTTATCTGGATGGATTTCTTGTAAGAATTTTGACAAAATTTAATTATATTTGTTTAAATCTTGTCCGTCTAATCGCAATTTAAAATTTAAAATATTTAAAATACCATATGATGTTCTCTATCGAAACATTCGATTTACACTAGAACATCATTTTTTTCTCACGACGTGTTTCAGTTCTTAGATGAATTATCTTCAGGTGTATAAAATTAAAATTATATAAACTTGAACATAATTTCTAAAAATGCAACTTTTTTTATATATTATTGTATTTTAGTCAGATGTTTATCATATATCAATGATGTTCTCTTCCAGATTCCATTTTAATAACATATTCGAAGTTGTTCTATATATGTACGTCGTGTTTAATATGACTTTTTGTGTGGGTGAATGTTTTTGTATCAGCCAGAATTGAGAGTTCCAACTATCTGGAAGTATTGCCGTGTTTAAATTTTAAATTGTGATTAGACGGACGAGATTTAAACAAATATATATTTATCACAATATGACGCAAGTTTATCATCTCAAAAATTTAATTAAGAAAACAACGGAAGACAGGGCGCAGTCTGATGGGAAAATAATGAAGGTTGACAGCTTGCACGCATATGGTAAACAATATACTTACGATTCATCATCACACTCTTACTCTACTGTGAAATAATTCTGTCTCTAAATATATATTCACCTCGTAAGGTTCCATTTAAGGTTTGTTAATATCTGATTAATAGGAATATTACTCCTATGTTTCTTCTCAATCTGGGATAATAAGCTTGGTAATATTTTACGTCTTATCTGCCTGGATATTGTTATCCTCAGTGCAGCAGAAATCTTTTCTGTGATGCCAGAATAAATTTGAATTTTGCCCACGAGGCTTCATGAATTTAAACTCCCGACCACCAATAGCCATCGTACTCACAGGCGGTTTACGAAGATATAATAATTTGAGATACCAGTATGTCGGAGAAAGATGTGGACAGTAAAGTAGTGGCTGGAATTTAATGGCTTGAAACATTTTTGATTTTTCGAAAAATTTTGAAAAAAAATGTAAAAAATCAAAAAACGCTGGAAATTGTCCAAAAAGCGCACAAAACCAAGAAATTTTGAAAAATTCCACTTTCAAAAATTTCAAAATTTTTGGGTGTTGTGAGCTTTTCAGACAATTTCCATCGTTTTTTGATTTTTCGAAAAATTTTGAATTTTTTTTTCAAAACTCTCACCAAGGGATGCATGCCAACCTCGGCGAATGCCTCACTATGTCTCTGCCGGACTCGTCCTCGATCCGTGTCTGTCTACTGCTTTCTGTCGCACATTTTGCAACATCTCACAGTTAGAACATCTCGTAGAATAACCTGTCTTGACTGTGACCTATGTAGCAGGTACTTCAAGAGCAACATTGACAAGTTTATTCGGTTCAGGATGTCTATTTCTCGGCCACCAATATTTCTGAATCTTGTCGTTGCTTTTCGATAGGAAGGACAAAGTCATGGACATAAGAGCTGAAAGTAGAATTGACATGTAATTGGAACTGTCGAATTATTTTAAAATATAAATTTTATCATAGATTCTTCTCTCGTAAACGTGATTCAAGCAATGGTCGTCTGAAGAAGGGAAGAACTCCAGATGGATGGATGGATGGAGATGTCAGTCCTGAGAGAAAACCAGTTGGCATGGGCCGCACTAGTAGACTACATGTGCGGACACCACGAGCGAGGGTCTCGCAGGTGAGCTTCTATACAATAAGGTTGTAATAAGAGGTACATGAAATATCCATTCGACTTCTATTTAATAAAAGGTTATGTTTTGGCTTCCTTATCCATCTTCAGGGCTTGTTACAGACGGTGTTTAATTTTGATATGACTTTTGTTCCTCTGTGTATAAAATTTCTCATGTACTGTCTCTAATTCTTTTGGTATTCTGCAGTTGGGGGGCTAAGCTGCCCTCTTATTCAGTTGTGCGTTACTTCATATTCTGCTAATTTTATTTCAGTAATAAATATAAATTAATTAACGAGTAAACAGATTGCTTTCGGACGGACTCGAGAATTATTCCACCTACCATCCCAGACAGAAGTCCAAAAGTAATGTCTGTCCCAGCTGTCTCAGGAGCGGAATCTATTGGCAACGAGATATTCGACTCATCAACGAGTACTTCTGTGGTGTAAGGATCTTCCCTGGACAGGACCCGACTCATGTGTACGTGGGCTGGGTAACAACGCAGTATCACTTCTTCAGCAAGGATTTCAATCAGAGTAGTGTCCGCAAGGCTTCTGTTATGATTGTGGATGACGATGACAGAATTATTGAAAGGTGACAACATAATCCTCTGTGTTCTAATTTTCTTGCCACGTTCTGCAATAGCGATGGCTTACGTAACGTTACAAGTAACTATTTAAGTTTATTCCAATTAAAACTGAGCTGTTACGCATACGTAATTAAGTTTATAGTCTTTTGAATTTAGAAACATTGGAATGCTTTTCTTTTTTGTAAGGAAAGGTGGTCTTATGTTATTATTACACGGTTTTAGTTCACATGTGTACATCCCACCAATTATTTTAGATTCATTTTGTGTTATCACTAAATTTGGTATGTCTCTCATGCAATTAGAAGCCATATCAACTTTATACCCTCTAATTTCCCCTCTAATTTCCGTAAATCATAAATCAAATACTGTTAAGTATTTGGTACTTTTATTCTATATTTGTGTTTGAAGATTCTGGGTTTAAATGCCTGAGGTCAGACTGTTCTTACGTATTTATATTTTCTTGAAGTTCCGTAGTCCTTCCAGTTGAATCCTGTGACAGTTGCCTTAAAATCGGACACATTCGCTTTCTTCCATATCCTCCTCCTCCTCAACTCGTTATAGGTACTCATTATCCCATAACCTGTACAGCTGAGAAATAAACTGAGAATCAGAAATATCCAACAGGAATGCACTGTGACTCTGTTTTCAAAATTACTATCCAAATTATAATTTTGAGGATGCAACTTGCACGTAAAGCCACTAGTGTAAATTAGCCTTGAAACTTTTGTTCCGACAAGTCTCGAAATAAAAGACTTTAAAATACAATTTTAGGCGTTATGCGAGAGATTCAAGATCTTTGTTCAACCTGTTCTGCAAATATATTTATCACCGTAGAATAAACCTAAATTCAAGATATTCAGGTGCTACACGGACAGAAAAATGTCTGATAAAAATGTACGCTAAAATAATATATAGAAATTGTATTTAAGTTATTATTAATTTGAATCTTTATATAATTATATTCACCTGAAGATAGTTCTTTTAGGAACTGAAACATGTCGTGGAAAAAATGATGGTCTAATGTAAATCAAATATTTCGATAAAGAACATCATTTGATAAATTTTAAATATTTTAATATTTAATAAGAAGATTTAAAATATATATTTATTATATCACGATATGACGCAACTTTACCATCTCATAAATATAAATTGTTCATCTTCTTTTACAGGTAGTGCTCCCATCGATGGAAAAATATTTCGGCACTCACAGAAATTACTTCGTCTCTGCGGCAACTGCTGCCAGCAACGTAGGGGCCGCATCTTTGAAGGAGAAAGAAATGGTGGCCAGGTAAATAAGGTGTTTCGAGAAAATTAGTTGAGGTTCAGGTATGCAAAGAGTTTGACTGACGAGCATTTAAGGTCTTACGAGCTTTCGGCACCTTCATTTATTAACTTTACGTGCGGTCAACTCTACTGGTACTTAAAATATTTTACCTACACATTACTTAACTGTTGCTTTATATCAGTGAAGGAAGAACATACCAAAAATGAAGTTCTGAGGGGATTATGTAAACCTGAGAGAGATGACGTAACAAGGAATTATTAAGTATCACAGCCAAGTATGATTCCTGCTTCATGTTTGGGAGATCCTACATTCAAATCTGAGCCTAGAGACCAGGTTCATGGGGTTTCTTTTAATCTTTCTTGGCAAATTATGTGGTGTTATGTGCGTCTAAGCCGTGCGTTATTCCTTCCACATGAAATAGCTCGATAATGGACGAACAAAGTTTTATCGAGTTTGACGTTTCATGATTTCGTAATAAATTGTTGTGCCATATCAGTTTCCATTTAAGTCAGACCATTTTAATGACCGCATTTTACAAGAGAATAAAATATTTTGTATTGTAATCTTATCACGACAGATCAATAAATTGAAAACACTTTCTTCAATTTTGTTAGCATCAAACCATAACAATAAATAAAATGAGATGGTAAAGTTGCGTCATATTGTGATATAATAAATATATATTTTAAATCTTGTCCGTCTAATCACAATAAATTCTTATTAAATATTAATATATTACAATAATTAACATTTAAAATATATCAAATGATGTTCTTTATTGAAATATTCGATTTACATTAGACCATCATTCTTCAATGTTAATTATTGTAATATTTTAATATTTCATAAGAATTTATTGTTATTAGACGGACAAGATTTAAACAAATATATATTTATCACAATATGACGCAAGTTTATCATCTCAAAAATTTAATTAAGAAAACAACGGAAGACAGGGCGCAGTCTGATGGGAAAATAATGAAGGTTGACAGCTTGCACGCATATGGTAAACAATATACTTACGATTCATCATCACACTCTTACTCTACTGTGAAATAATTCTGTCTCTAAATATATATTCACCTCGTTAGGTTCCATTTAAGGTTTGTTAATATCTGATTAATAGGAATATTACTCCTATGTTTCTTCTCAATCTGGGATAATAAGCTTGGTAATATTTTACGTCTTATCTGCCTGGATATTGTTATCCTCAGTGCAGCAGAATTCTTTTCTGTGATGCCAGAATAAATTTGAATTTGGTCCACGAGGCTTCATGAATTTAAACTCCCGACCACCAATAGCCATCGTACTCACAGGCGGTTTACGAAGATATAATAATTTGAGATACCAGTGTGTCGGAGAAAGATGTGGACAGTAAAGTAGTGGCTTGAAACATTGATAAACTTGAGTTCCTTATTTTTACTTGTTCAATTTTATCAGTCTAAACACAATAAAATATTATTATTAAATATTAAAATATTATTACAATTAACATTTAAATATTTAAAATATATTAAAATGATGCTCTCCATCGAAATGCTCGATTTAGATTGAGAGCATCATTTTAATATATTTTAAATATTTAAATGTTAATTGTAATAATATTTTAATATTTAATAATAATATTTTATTGTGTTTAGACTGATAAAATTGAACAAGTATATATCTCAACACAATATGACGCAACATTATCATCTCATTTCATTATTTTTATTAAAAATTTGTTCTTCTTGGACATAAAAGAATGTAATTTTTCTGTATGTCGCCTACCATAACTTGATATTATTTTTTCTGAATTGACACAGATACATGGAAATCTTAGTATTTCATTAACTTTTTTTTCAAACTTAGAACTGTAGTTGTCTCTTACTATAACTGTTTTATTTACTAACTGTCGCAGTATTAAATGTTATATATTTAATATCTTACTCCGTAAATCATGAATCAAATACTGTTAAGTATTTGGTACTTCTGGGTTTAATTGCCTGAGGTCAGACTGTTCTTACGTATTTATATTTTCTTGAAGTTCCGTAATCCTTCCAGTTGAATCCTGTGACAGTTGCCTTAAAATCGGCCACATTCGCTTTCTTCCATATCCTCCTCCTCCTCAACTCGTTATAGGTACTCATTATCCCATAACCTTTACAGCTGAGAAATAAACTGAGAATCAGAAATATCCAACAGGAATGCACTGTGACTCTATTTTCAAAATTACTATCCAAATTATAATTTTGAGGATGCAACTTGCACGTAAAGCCACTAGTGTAAATTAGCCTTGAAACTTTTGTTCCGACAAGTCTCGAAATAAAAGACTTTAAATAAAATTTTAGGCATTATGCGAGAGATTCAAGATCTTTGTTCAACCTGTTCTGCAAATATATTTATCACCGTAGAATAAACCTAAATTCAAGATATTCATTTGCTACACGGACAGAAAAAATATATCATTTTTTATTATATCTAGTCTCAGCTTTTAAATCCTAATGAAATGAATGCATGAACTAAATAAATAATTTTGCTGCCGTACAGGAGATGAAGTTCCAGGAATTTAAACGAGAAGCTGAGAATAGGGAAAACTGGAGAGCTCTTTTTGGGCGGAGCAATGGACCAGTCGTAAGACAGAACACTGAATAATAATAATAGGAGGGGCCGTATGATTTACTGACTGACAAGGAGAAGGAAAAGGACAGAGCGTTCACAGGAATTTCTGAAGTACCAAGGCTGTAAGTTACATACGTAAGTAATTCACTGAACTTAATCTGGAATATTACCACCTTTCTCCACCTTACTTTCAGGCTTGCATAGAATTAGGTATTTATTACTTAGAATTATTGTGTGAGACTGAAATTAACCTCTCCCAAGTATTTTTTGTGTATATAAGAGGAATATTTTTGTCGAAAATTAATATTTTTGTATAACGTGCGTGAAACTATTAAAAATAACTGAATTAGAAGGTGACTTATGGACGTGGAGTTTATCATCTTGATGCTCCATTACCAGCAAGTTACTTTCGTAACAGAAACTTTCATGTAATTATCCACTTGCGAAGATGACGCACGTCTCACTGCTACGGAGAAAGGGCTTCTTGAGAAGCTAACAGTTTTCTGAACTAATAAAGAAATTCCCTGTCTGTTTTCCTTTTTCTTTAAAATTTCTGTTTCTAGTCACCAATCATTTATAAGGGTCCGAGAAAATAAGAATGTCACTAAGGTTTATAAATCGCCAACACCACTCAGTCTCCTTTGGGTGGAACGTGGCACGACGTGTCGGAAGAAATGTCATTCCACAGTAATTCTCTTTACCAGTGTACCACCACATAAATCCTAAAAACACATGAAAATTGTCATGCGCTGTTTTGTTGGCAATGCATAGAAAAATGATTACGACGTTATTGATAAATTCGTTTCAATAAATGTAATAAAGCTACGTTAGCACGACGATTGCCTTCTATCTCTGAACATTGGTAACCTAACGTAGACTGCGCTGTAATGTAATCCAGAAGATCGCGTTCCATATTCTTATGACATCCAAAATCTCAGATATCAAATTGGAAATACTTTTTTTTCAATCTCACATTGAAATGTTGTCCGAAAGAAAACAGCGTTTCGTGAGGACTTTTCTTAATCATTTAAACTGTAATAGTAAGAGAGACTTTGAGTTATTTCGTTCCTCGAAACGAATATGATATTACACAAACAGTCGTCGTCGTTTTTTAAAAATAAATTCTTAAATTCTGTTTATATCTTGTAAAAAAAATTATATGACGTTAATATCTCAAATGATTCTTCTGTTGAGGCCAATCCGTTGGTGGTGGAACTGAATCCAGAGCAGGCTGCTGCTTCTGTAGAAACTTATTCAGTACCTGGACACAGCTTCAAAACGTCCACTAGAGACATTAAATTTTTCTCAAAGGTACTTAATAATCGTATAAAAGATACTTGTACCTACAAATTATTAATATTTTCAATAGCTTCGATTATATAGTATCTAACGAGAGGATTCGACTACACAGCGAAACAGTTCTCTTTCACAGCGGCAGACATTGGTTTCTAATAGCCTTAAATGTCCCAGTTCCAGGGTTACACAAAGTTTTAGCAAGAAAATTCAGCCAGCTGATGGTAAATGACTGGCACAGTGGATTTTAATATGAAGAATATTTTTAGGAAAATCAATTGTATGTCTATAACAATGTTTTGCTCTTTGCATTGATATTAATCGTGGATATCACATTCGGTACGTGCCCTAACTAATCCGCGTAAGTCATGAGGTTCTGTACTGCCTTGTTTCTATAATGTTACGGTAAAAAGTGTCTTCTCAGTTATTTGTTTCGTAGCGTAAATGGTGTGGTTATTGTGAATTACGTACGACGTGGGAGGAGGCAGTCATCTGTCTTTAATATTTTGAAATTCGGGGCTGAAATTGAAATGCAGGATTTATTAACCATGAAGCACCGCGCTACAGTGTCCAGTCAATGTCGTACTCTAACGCATGCAGCGAGGTTACTAAACAAAGAGGTAGTAAAGATTTGACGGAGAATATTAGAATCTATTCCGGGCTATAAAGTTTAATTAAAATTATCATTTTATGTGCGTATCGTTATATACTCGTGCATGTGACTTTTATATATCCATTTAATTAAATATCTGACATAAATGTATGTCAGCAAAACTGATATCTGATATGATTAATTCAATTTCAGTTGAAAAATAAAATTTATGTAACTAAATGTTTTTCATTCTGTTCATTATCTTGGTAACTGTACATCATTTGTATGTGTAATTTAAATATAAATTTATATTTTAAAACTTGTCCCGTCTAATCACAATAAATTCTTATTAAATATTAAAATATTACAATAATTAACATTCAAAATATATCAAATGATGTTCTTTATCGAAATATTCGATTTACATTAGACCATCATTTTTTCCACGACATGTTTCAGTTCCTAAAGGAACTATCTTCAGGTGAATAAAGTCATATCGAACATGATGTACATACACAGAACAACATCGAGTATATTATTAAAATGGAATAAATCTGGAAAAGAACATCTTTCGATGTCTGATAAAAATCTGATAAAAATGTACGCTAAAATAATATATAGAAATTGTATTTAAGTTATTATTGATTTGAATCTTTATATAATTATATTCACCTGAAGATAGTTCTTTTAGGAACTGAAACATGTCGTGGAAAAAATGATGGTCTAATGTAAATCGAATATTTCGATAAAGAACATCATTTGATATATTTTAAATATTTTAATATTTAATAAGAATTTATTGTGATTAGACAGGACAAGATTTAAAATATATATTTATTATATCACAATATGACGCAACTTTACCATCTCATAAATATAAATTGTTCATCTTCTTTTACAGGTAGTGCTCCCATCGATGGAAAAATATTTTGGCACTCACAGAAATTACTTCGTCTCTGCGGCAACTGCTGCCAGCAATGTAGGGGCCGCATCTTTGAAGGAGAAAGAAATGGTGGCCAGGTAAATAAGGTGTTTCGAGAAAATTAGTTGAGGTTCAGGTATGCAAAGAGTTTGACTGACGAGCATTTAAGGTCTTACGAGCTTTCGGCACCTTCATTTATTAACTTTACGTGCGGTCAACTCTACTGGTACTTAAAATATTTTACCTACACATTACTTAACTGTTGCTTTATATCAGTGAAGGAAGAACATACCAAAAATGAAGTTCTGAGGGGATTATGTAAACCTGAGAGAGATGACGTAACAAGGAATTATTAAGTATCACAGCCAAATATGATTCCTGCTTCATGTTTGGGAGATCCTACATTCAAATCTGAGCCTGGAGACGAGGTTCATGGGGTTTCTTTTAATCTTTCTTGGCAAATTATGTGGTGTTATGTGCGTCTAAGCCGTGCGTTATTCCTTCCACATGAAATAGCTCGATAATGGACGAACGAAGTTTTATCGAGTTTGACGTTTCATGATTTCGTAATAAATTGTTGTGCCATAGCAGTTTCCATTTAAGTCAGACCATTTTAATGACCGCATTTTACAAGAGAATAAAATATTTTGTATTGTAATCTTATCACGACAGATCAATAAATTGAAAACGCTTTCTTCAATTTTGTTAGCATCAAACCATAACAATAAATAAAATGAGATGGTAAAGTTGCGTCATATTGTGATATAATAAATATATATTTTAAATCTTGTCCGTCTAATCACAATAAATTCTTATTAAATATTAATATATTACAATAATTAACATTTAAAATATTTAAAATATATCAAATGATGTTCTTTATTGAAATATTCGATTTACATTAGACCATCATTTTTCAATGTTAATTATTGTAATATTTTAATATTTCATAAGAATTTATTGTTATTAGACGGACAAGATTTAAACAAATATATATTTATCACAATATGACGCAAGTTTATCATCTCAAAAATTTAATTAAGAAAACAACGGAAGACAGGGCGCAGTCTGATGGGAAAATAATGAAGGTTGACAGCTTGCACGCATATGGTAAACAATATACTTACGATTCATCATCACACTCTTACTCTACTGTGAAATAATTCTGTCTCTAAATATATATTCACCTCGTTAGGTTCCATTTAAGGTTTGTTAATATCTGATTAATAGGAATATTGCTCCTATGTTTCTTCTCAATCTGGGATAATAAGCTTGGTAATATTTTACGTCTTATCTGCCTGGATATTGTTATCCTCAGTGCAGCAGAAATCTTTTCTGTGATGCCAGAATAAATTTGAATTTGGTCCACGAGGCTTCATGAATTTAAACTCCCGACCACCAATAGCCATCGTACTCACAGGCGGTTTACGAAGATGTAATAATTTGAGATACCAGTGTGTCGGAGAAAGATGTGGACAGTAAAGTAGTGGCTTGAAACATTGATAAACTTGAGTTCCTTATTTTTACTTGTTCAATTTTATCAGTCTAAACACAATAAAATATTATTATTAAATATTAAAATATTATTACAATTAACATTTAAATATTTAAAATATATTAAAATGATGCTCTCCATCGAAATGCTCGATTTAGATTGAGAGCATCATTTTATTATATTTTAAATATTTAAATGTTAATTGTAATAATATTTTAATATTTAATAATAATATTTTATTGTGTTTAGACTGATAAAATTGAACAAGTATATATCTCAACACAATATGACGCAACATTATCATCTCATTTCATTATTTTTATTAAAAATTTGTTCTTCTTGGACATAAAAGAATGTAATTTTTCTGTATGTCGCCTACCATAACTTGATATTATTTTTTCTGAATTGACACAGATACATGGGAATCTTGGTATTTCATTAACTTTTTTTTCAAACTTAGAACTGTAGTTGTCTCTTACTATAACTGTTTTATTTACTAACTGTCGCAGTATTAAATGTTATATATTTAATATCTTACTCCGTAAATCATAAATCAAATACTGTTAAGTATTTGGTACTTTTATTCTATATTTGTGTTTGAAGATTCTGGGTTTAATTGCCTGAGGTCAGACTGTTCTTACGTATTTATATTTTCTTGAAGTTCCGTAGTCCATCCAGTTGAATCCTGTGACAGTTGCCTTAAAATCGGCCACATTCGCTTTCTTCCATATCCTCCTCCTCCTCGACTCGTTATAGGTACTCATTATCCCATAACCTGTACAGCTGAGAAATAAACTGAGAATCAGAAATATCCAACAGGAATGCACTGTGACTGTGTTTTCAAAATTACTATCCAAATTATAATTTTGAGGATGCAACTTGCACGTAAAGCCACTAGTGTAAATTAGCCTTGAAACTTTTGTTCCGACAAGTCTCGAAATAAAAGACTTTAAAATACAATTTTAGGCGTTATGCGAGAGATTCAAGATCTTTGTTCAACCTGTTCTGCAAATATATTTATCACCGTAGAATAAACCTAAATTCAAGATATTCAGGTGCTACACGGACAGAAAAATGTCTGATAAAAATGTACGCTAAAATAATATATAGAAATTGTATTTAAGTTATTATTAATTTGAATCTTTATATAATTATATTCACCTGAAGATAGTTCTTTTAGGAACTGAAACATGTCGTGGAAAAAATGATGGTCTAATGTAAATCGAATATTTCGATAAAGAACATCATTTGATAAATTTTAAATATTTTAATATTTAATAAGAAGATTTAAAATATATATTTATTATATCACGATATGACTCAACTTTACCATCTCATAAATATAAATTGTTCATCTTCTTTTACAGGTAGTGCTCCCATCGATGGAAAAATATTTTGGCACTCACAGAAATTACTTCGTCTCTGCGGCAACTGCTGCCAGCAACGTAGGGGCCGCATCTTTGAAGGAGAAAGAAATGGTGGCCAGGTAAATAAGGTGTTTCGAGAAAATTAGTTGAGGTTCAGGTATGCAAAGAGTTTGACTGACGAGCATTTAAGGTCTTACGAGCTTTCGGCACCTTCATTTATTAACTTTACGTGCTGTCAACTCTACTGGTACTTAAAATATTTTACCTACACATTACTTAACTGTTGCTTTATATCAGTGAAGGAAGAACATACCAAAAATGAAGTTCTGAGGGGATTATGTAAACCTGAGAGAGATGACGTAACAAGGAATTATTAAGTATCACAGCCAAGTATGATTCCTGCTTCATGTTTGGGAGATCCTACATTCAAATCTGAGCCTGGAGACCAGGTTCATGGGGTTTCTTTTAATCTTTCTTGGCAAATTATGTGGTGTTATGTGCGTCTAAGCCGTGCGTTATTCCTTCCACATGAAATAGCTCGATAATGGACGAACGAAGTTTTATCGAGTTTGACGTTTCATGATTTCGTAATAAATTGTTGTGCCATATCAGTTTCCATTTAAGTCAGACTATTTTAATGACCGCATTTTACAAGAGAATAAAATATTTTGTATTGTAATCTTATCACGACAGATCAATAAATTGAAAACACTTTTTTCAATTTTGTTAGCATCAAACCATAACAATAAATAAAATGAGATGGTAAAGTTGCGTCATATTGTGATATAATAAATATATATTTTAAATCTTGTCCGTCTAATCACAATAAATTCTTATTAAATATTAATATATTACAATAATTAACATTTAAAATATTTAAAATATATCAAATGATGTTCTTTATTGAAATATTCGATTTACATTAGACCATCATTTTTCAATGTTAATTATTGTAATATTTTAATATTTCATAAGAATTTATTGTTATTAGACGGACAAGATTTAAACAAATATATATTTATCACAATATGACGCAAGTTTATCATCTCAAAAATTTAATTAAGAAAACAACGGAAGACAGGGCGCAGTCTGATGGGAAAATAATGAAGGTTGACAGCTTGCACGCATATGGTAAACAATATACTTACGATTCATCATCACACTCTTACTCTACTGTGAAATAATTCTGTCTCTAAATATATATTCACCTCGTTAGGTTCCATTTAAGGTCTGTTAATATCTGATTAATAGGAATATTGCTCCTATGTTTCTTCTCAATCTGGGATAATAAGCTTGGTAATATTTTACGTCTTATCTGCCTGGATATTGTTATCCTCAGTGCAGCAGAAATCTTTTCTGTGATGCCAGAATAAATTTGAATTTGGTCCACGAGGCTTCATGAATTTAAACTCCCGACCACCAATAGCCATCGTACTCACAGGCGGTTTACGAAGATGTAATAATTTGAGATACCAGTGTGTCGGAGAAAGATGTGGACAGTAAAGTAGTGGCTTGAAACATTGATAAACTTGAGTTCCTTATTTTTACTTGTTCAATTTTATCAGTCTAAACACAATAAAATATTATTATTAAATATTAAAATATTATTACAATTAACATTTAAATATTTAAAATATATTAAAATGATGCTCTCCATCGAAATGCTCGATTTAGATTGAGAGCATCATTTTAATATATTTTAAATATTTAAATGTTAATTGTAATAATATTTTAATATTTAATAATAATATTTTATTGTGTTTAGACTGATAAAATTGAACAAGTATATATCTCAACACAATATGACGCAACATTATCATCTTATTAAAAATTTGTTCTTCTTGGACATAAAAGAATGTAATTTTTCTGTATGTCGCCTACCATAACTTGATATTATTTTTTCTGAATTGACACAGATACATGGAAATCTTAGTATTTCATTAACTTTTTTTTCAAACTTAGAACTGTAGTTGTCTCTTACTATAACTGTTTTACTTACTAACTGTCGCAGTATTAAATGTTATATATTTAATATCTTACTCCGTAAATCATAAATCAAATACTGTTAAGTATTTGGTACTTTTATTCTATATTTGTGTTTGAAGATTCTGGGTTTAATTGCCTGAGGTCAGACTGTTCTTACGTATTTATATTTTCTTGAAGTTCCGTAGTCCTTCCAGTTGAATCCTGTGACAGTTGCCTTAAAATCGGACACATTCGCTTTCTTCCATATCCTCCTCCTCCTCAACTCGTTATAGGTACTCATTATCCCATAACCTGTACAGCTGAGAAATAAACTGAGAATCAGAAATATCCAACAGGAATGCACTGTGACTCTGTTTTCAAAATTACTATCCAAATTATAATTTTGAGGATGCAACTTGCACGTAAAGCCACTAGTGTAAATTAGCCTTGAAACTTTTGTTCCGACAAGTCTCGAAATAAAAGACTTTAAAATACAATTTTAGGCGTTATGCGAGAGATTCAAGATCTTTGTTCAACCTGTTCTGCAAATATATTTATCACCGTAGAATAAACCTAAATTCAAGATATTCATTTGCTACACGGACAGAAAAAATATATCATTTTTTATTATATCTAGTCTCAGCTTTTAAATCCTAATGAAATGAATGAATGAACTAAATAAATAATTTTGCTGCCGTACAGGAGATGAAGTTCCAGGAATTTAAACGAGAAGCTGAGAATAGGGAAAACTGGAGAGCTCTTTTTGGGCGGAGCAATGGACCAGTCGTAAGACAGAACACTGAATAATAATAATAGGAGGGGCCATATGATTTACTGACTGACAAGGAGAAGGAAAAGGACAGAGCGTTCACAGGAATTTCTGAAGTACCAAGGCTGTAAGTTACATACGTAAGTAATTCACTGAACTTAATCTGGAATATTACCACCTTTCTCCACCTTACTTTCAGGCTTGCATAGAATTAGGTATTTATTACTTAGCATTATTGTGTGAGACTGAAATTAACCTCTCCCAAGTATTTTTTGTGTATATAAGAGGAATATTTTTGTATAACGTGCGTGAAACTATTAAAAATAACTGAATTAGAAGGTGACTTATGGACGTGGAGTTTATCATCTTGATGCTCCATTACCAGCAAGTTACTTTCGTAACAGAAACTTTCATGTAATTATCCACTTGCGAAGATGACGCACGTCTCACTGCTACGGAGCAAAGGGCTTCTTGAGAAGCTAACAGTTTTCTGAACTAATAAAGAAATTCCCTGTCTGTTTTCCTTTTTCTTTAAAATTTCTGTTTCTAGTCACCAATCATTTATAAGGGTCCGAGAAAATAAGAATGTCACTAAGGTTTATAAATCGCCAACACCACTCAGTCTCCTTTGGGTGGAACGTGGCACGACGTGTCGGAAGAAATGTCATTCCACAGTAATTCTCTTTACCAGTGTACCACCACATAAATCCTAAAAACACATGAAAATTGTCATGCGCTGTTTTGTTGGCAATGCATAGAAAAATGATTACGACGTTATTGATAAATTCGTTTCAATAAATGTAATAAAGCTACGTTAGCACGACGATTGCCTTCTATCTCTGAACATTGGTAACCTAACGTAGACTGCGCTGTAATGTAATCCAGAAGATCGCGTTCCATATTCTTATGACATCCAAAATCTCAGATATCAAATTGGAAATACTTTTTTTTCAATCTCACATTGAAATGTTGTCCGAAAGAAAACAGCGTTTCGTGAGGACTTTTCTTAATCATTTAAACTGTAATAGTAAGAGAGACTTTGAGTTATTTCGTTCCTCGAAACGAATATGATATTACACAAACAGTCGTCGTCGTTTTTTAAAAATAAATTCTTAAATTCTGTTTATATCTTGTAAAAAAAATTATATGACGTTAATATCTCAAATGATTCTTCTGTTGAGGCCAATCCGTTGGTGGTGGAACTGAATCCAGAGCAGGCTGCTGCTTCTGTAGAAACTTATTCAGTACCTGGACACAGCTTCAAAACGTCCACTAGAGACATTAAATTTTTCTCAAAGGTACTTAATAATCGTATAAAAGATACTTGTACCTACAAATTATTAATATTTTCAATAGCTTCGATTATATAGTATCTAACGAGAGGATTCGACTACACAGCGAAACAGTTCTCTTTCACAGCGGCAGACATTGGTTTCTAATAGCCTTAAATGTCCCAGTTCCAGGGTTACACAAAGTTTTAGCAAGAAAATTCAGCCAGCTGATGGTAAATGACTGGCACAGTGGATTTTAATATGAAGAATATTTTTAGGAAAATCAATTGTATGTCTATAACAATGTTTTGCTCTTTGCATTGATATTAATCGTGGATATCACATTCGGTACGTGCCCTAACTAATCCGCGTAAGTCATGAGGTTCTGTACTGCCTTGTTTCTATAATGTTACGGTAAAAAGTGTCTTCTCAGTTATTTGTTTCGTAGCGTAAATGGTGTGGTTATTGTGAATTACGTACGACGTGGGAGGAGGCAGTCATCTGTCTTTAATATTTTGAAATTCGGGGCTGAAATTGAAATGCAGGATTTATTAACCATGAAGCACCGCGCTACAGTGTCCAGTCAATGTCGTACTCTAACGCATGCAGCGAGGTTACTAAACAAAGAGGTAGTAAAGATTTGACGGAGAATATTAGAATCTATTCCGGGCTATAAAGTTTAATTAAAATTATCATTTTATGTGCGTATCGTTATATACTCGTGCATGTGACTTTTATATATCCATTTAATTAAATATCTGACATAAATGTATGTCAGCAAAACTGATATCTGATATGATTAATTCAATTTCAGTTGAAAAATAAAATTTATGTAACTAAATGTTTTTCATTCTGTTCATTATCTTGGTAACTGTACATCATTTGTATGTGTAATTTAAATATAAATTTATATTTTAAAACTTGTCCCGTCTAATCACAATAAATTCTTATTAAATATTAAAATATTACAATAATTAACATTTAAAATATATCAAATGATGTTCTTTATCGAAATATTCGATTTACATTAGACCATCATTTTTTCCACGACATGTTTCAGTTCCTAAAAGAACAGTCTTCAGGTGAATATAATTATATAAAGATTCAAATTAATAATAACTTAAATACAATTTCTATATATTATTTTAGCGTACATTTGTATCACATATCAAACGATGTCTGATAAAAATGTACGCTAAAATAATATATAGAAATTGTATTTAAGTTATTATTAATTTGAATCTTTATATAATTATATTCACCTGAAGATAGTTCTTTTAGGAACTGAAACATGTCGTGGAAAAAATGATGGTCTAATGTAAATCGAATATTTCGATAAAGAACATCATTTGATATATTTTAAATATTTTAATATTTAATAAGAATTTATTGTGATTAGACGGACAAGATTTAATATATAATAAATAAAATGTTAAGAAAGGAGGTCTCAGATGAGCTGAGATTTGTTTTATTATTCTAGTTTTGGTCCCTGTTAAAAAAATGACTTTAAAACAGAAATTTTAATTTTGTTTCAGTGTGTATAATAACAGTAATTAGTGAATATCTTAATATAGATTGTAATTTTGTATATGACCTCAGGAATTTGAATGGTTGTAATCTAAAAGTGAATAGTTTCGTGTGAATTTAAGTCTTTGAAAGATTTCGTCATAGTTATAATTATTACGTTTATTTAACAGCTTTATTCTCGTGACTCATATCAATGTAGATGAGTGAATGCCCTCCTCCCCTCCGAACATTCAAAATCCGTGGCTTTGAAACCGGAGCGCTTCCGTCATCCTGGGTCGTTAGACCACCCTGGGCATGCCACTCGCACTGCTAGGCCACCTCCAAGCCTTGAACTTCTTGAGCTTTCCCACTAGGTTTGACACCCCTGGGGTTTTAGCATGAAATATTTCCCCAGACCTTGTATAGCAGACTTTATCCAATGATCTTGGCCCATACAGGGTTGCCACCAGTATTCAGTTTGTTGTTATCTGTCGCAGATTTCAGCTTAGAACGTGCTGCCATCTATCTATGTCCTCACAAACCACACGTTCTTCTGTACGATAACTCGAGAATGGCTAATAGTAATTTGTCTTCGGGGGTTGGGCCTTTGGGGTCCATTCTGATCCCAGGATTAGTCGAACTGGTCCCTCCGATCTCTTCAGTGGTCAACATTTTTATGGGTGTTCTCCTTAACTCCCTCACAGATTTTGTGATCATTTATTGAACAATTCTTTTTTACCCAGATCACTGGTGAAGAACACTCCCGAATTTATTCGAACCTCGACGTCGACATCCTTCAACAACACGGCAGAAGATTTGGGACGTACTATACAGAATCTGCATGATGTAAGTTATAATTGATTAATTTTTTCATAAAAATTATTGATCGTCTTTGATATGTAATATTTGGTATGTCTGGGACCGTTTCGGGGCGCCCACTTGAAAACGTCTACGTGGTTTCAACCTCTCACATAATAATTGCTTACAGAATTTTGTATATAGGAATATATTTATAAGTTCAAAATCAAAATCTTTTTTTGTACTTAAAAAATATTTGTTTTATTATAGTTCTGGGTGATACAATTTTGAGTAAAAAAATTTTTCAGTTCCCTTAAATCTTTCATTTCTGTATAATTTTGATTCTTATAATTTGTTATATTTTTACCTTTTCGTAGGAATGACACGCCTTATCATTTATTTCTATTTATAAGAATATTTTGTCCCCTTCTCCCCATCCATAGGTTATTTTTTTTAAAAAATCTCAACAGTTAACGTACACAGTGACGTAAACTATGATCTTAGTAAGAAATTAATCTCTTAGAGTAATCGCAAAATGTGAAATGTTTAAATACGACGAAAACACTGGATCAGTTTACGAGCGCTGTAAAATTAAAATAGTTTGGCCGATAAATTGTTTTCCCCTGTTTTCATACCTTATTTTGCGTAAAGGGTGATTTTCTGAACTCCGTTAGTCATCGTTTCGAATGTTTTCATAACCGCTTGGAACTACGACTCATTAGAAATAAAATAGTACACAGGGAGCATTTTTATCATTGGTTTATTAAATCATTTGCAGTAATTTACAATCTCAGGGCTTAAATTCCATTTTCGCTGTAGTTCTCCAGGGACAACAAATGCTATGTGAAAATATAAAAATTCTTATTTGGAACACTTCATTTAAACTAAAAAATTTATGTATTCTGTGAATGACCTAACGTCTATGGAAGTCTCAAGTAGGAGGTCGACGCTGTATTAGGGCAGGACAACACATTTGATATAATCATTCTAGTTCAGAGATTAGTATTTCTAAAATCGTATGTGCAGTCCGGAATTTTAAAAAAAAAAAATCAAGATGGTTCGAATGAAGTTTCGTAATTGTGGCCCTAAGTATTCTATAAGACCATTATCTCTGTATGAAAATTTATATCATTCTATGGGCATGAATAATCTTTGTCGGATAGTTTTAGACACGCTGATATCTGGAATATAATTCCTGGGCTGCTAAGATTTAAGGAAGTACGTCAAGTTTTCCAGTGTGAATGTCCCATTCTACGTTGCGTCTACTTTAAATAGTAACAAGTTGATTGAGGTATTATATCTGCTATTTCAGATGTAGTTCCTTTCTCTCGTCAGTAATCCATTTCATAATGCATAAGCTTTCGTTTGAACTTTCTGTACATTGCCTCTCGCTCTCCTGCGTTCATTTTGATTACGTTATTTCTCGTTTACTTTAAATCTAATATTTTTACAGATGTTTGCAGTAATTATTATATCCAGCATCAAAATAATGAGATTGGTACCTAATCTAACCTCAGGCTTGAATGATCGCTGCGTATGTTAGTCACATAGGTTCTAGCGGAAGCCAGAAAGGAGTTTGTGATTGCAGTTGTGTTCTGTATTAATAACCACTTGTTAACTAATGCTTAAACCACGCACACCCTCTATATTCAGTACATTTTATAAATGTTTATGGATTTCGTATGGCTTTTCAATAAATGTCATAATTTCTATACGTACATGTCGGTGGGTTGATAAGAAATGGTTATCGTGGCCACAGACCTCCAAATGACTGATAATCCTTGCTCTGATATATTCTTTGTCATTACACTTGATGTTATATTAAATTAAATGAACTTCATTATTCAGTTATAAGATAATATATCAACAGTAGAATACATCAGGATGTGTAACGATAGCGTATTAAAACATTACATTCAGTTTCAGATACACCCATACTCCTTATATAATTATGAATTAAATTTTTAGACATTATACAATTGGTATACAATATATATATATATATATATATATATAGTATAGAATTTCAGCTGAAGTTTGAGGTTAGGGAAGACCGACAGTTTTTGTGAAATATTTTAATTAAAAAAGCCGTAGTTATATTATAGGTGTTATACCAGATGAATATATTAATATGTACATTTTATTATCAGACTTATAACAAAAATGTCCCAAAAAAAAATCTTTTTTTTTTATTTTGTTTGCAGACAGACACTCGATAGACGTAAGATATCAGTCCAAGTAGATTTCAATCGGTGAAATACGTGTTTAGGATCGTGGACTTTTAGAATATTTTATGCCTGTTGCAATGAGATTTTAAACTCGCTACATCTAGTTTAAATCTCAAGATATGAAATATAATTTTCACACAAATGTTCATAGATTCTATATATATATATATATATATATATATATATATATATGTGTGTGTGTGTGTGTGAAGGGAAGATGTTATTATAATGTTACTTTTACGTGATGTATTTTCATTGCAGCTCATTATGGTACCCGTTATGAATATATTACTCTAAATAGTATTAAAAATATATTAAAATTGGCCGTCAATCACAATATAAGATAATTAAAAGATTAAAATATCATTTTACGTTCCGTATCGAGTACTCGATTTACATGTGGAACATTTACGACATGTTTCGGCTATCATATAGCCGTCATCAGGTGTTATGTTATAAACTTTTTAACTGAATTACTGATTTTTAATGATTTTTAGTTTTCATTTTAAATCGAGTACTCGATACGGAACGTAAAATGATATTTTAATCTTTTAATTATCTTATATTGTGATTGACGGCCAATTTTAATATATTTTTAGTACTATTTAAATAAATCACAATATGACGCACCTACAATATCTTATATTACTCTAGTTTATTGGAATGTTTACAGCTTAATTTGTGACAGCATTTACTAACATGAATATAGGTTTGATTATGATAAGATAATAAATATTTATACGAGATCTGAGGTTCTCATGACAGTTGCCTTCTGGGTTGTAATGCTTTGTAGTCTTGTTGGTGATAACCAATATTTAACAGGAATTAACTGCCTCCATAGTCAGGGTTTGGTGTATCACCTCCATTTGTAAGCAATACATTCCTCTCGAACACGGATAATCTTCTTCAAGGCCTCGTGGCATCACCACCCACAAGACTACAATGGACATGCATTTCTGTGGTTTCAAATTGATTATTTTTATTCTCTGAATTAAAGAATATTCTGTAATGTTGCACTACAACACGCGCGTCTCAGAGGAGGCTGTGATACAAAGCATTTAAAATTGGCATTTTTACTTGTAACTGACAAGGCATTTGTGGTCGTTGTGGATTAGATCCTTATTGCAGAGACATAGAAGCAGGGAATTGAATTTAACGATGGCCACATCGGTTCAAAGTTCTGTCTGACGACAGGTCCATATGAACAGGATCCTTCCATCCTTTTCTCGGACTGGGACCTGTTCATATACGTTCTTGGCAGATGATCCAGAAGTGGTTTGCCATTGCCTTCATCTGTGTGTGAATGGAGTAATTGTTGGGATGCCACGGAGGAAAACTCCGTGTTGCCTAGACCACGGCCTTGCCCAACACAAGTTATAAATTCGGGCACCCGAGACCCCCAGGATTACAAGGCCAGCGTTCTGACCGCTAGACCACCGCGGCTATAATTGTAGGTTACGGAAAACAATGTCTCCACTTTTTTTAGAGCAATTCATAAGAATCTTCTTCCTCTATGTATATATTTTATTGATTCTGTAGAAGATAAATAGTGCATAAGAGAGAGTGATGTGTCCCTCGGCTGTCACAAATTAAGCACTAATTGCTTTGTACTGAGAACTGAAAGTGTAACAAAATTACCTTTGACTTTGCGTGCGTGCGTGAGTCTGTCCTCTATTCTAACATTCATGCTCTATAACGTCTTGCATTAACAGTAATATATATTGTAAGGCAGACAATTTTATTAAGGCCATTTTAAGATGGCTTCGAATCTAAGGTGTTAATGTTTACGTGCACGTGAAATATACAAGCGATGCTGGTATCTCTGGAAAAATATTCTCCAGTTTACACACAGATTAGGTTTTCCATTTGCATTTTGAGTCGTGCTAATACTGTGTCATATTTAACGTGTCTGCTCCATAGACGGACAATTTTTGTCTCAGAGTATCGAAAACTAGTAAAATTTGTTAAAGAATTGCAGTTCAGTATTTTCGTAATGGTGTATTAGTCAGGAGAAAGTTTAAGGATAGGTGGAAGATTTCAAAGAGGGAATATTGTCCTTTCTGGATGGTCGTAGACTCCAACACGTGTTGAATTTAAGAAGTAGATAAAGAGAGGAGCAGTGCGAAGGTGGCTTAATGCCGCAAAAGTATTGAGAGCAAATTAGGAAATTTTTTGGGGGGGCTTTTGAAAACAAATGTATTGAACGATAGGGTTATTAATTTCAAAATTGTTAAGCATTTTTCCTCTTTCTGAATTGTCCTCATTCCAGTGAATGGAACCGTCCATAATAGATGGATGCTTGAGAGAATCGTTAACAGATTTTAGTTAAATAGTATTAAAAATATATATTAAATTTAGCCGTCAATCACAATATAATATAATTAAAAGATTAAAATATCATTTTACGTTCCCTATCGAGTACTCGATTTACATGTGGAACATACACGACATGTTTCGGCTATATATAGCCATCATCAGGTGTTATGTATTTAAACTTTTCACTGAATTTCTGATTTTTTACTGATTTTTAATGATTTTTAGTCTTCATTTTTCTATGATGTTCTTGTCCTTTATATTGTTTCTTCATTCGTTGTAAAAATCATTAAAAATCAGTAAAAAATCAGAAATTCAGTGAAAAGTTTATAACATAACACCAGAAGATGGCTATATATAGCCGAAACATGTCGTGTATGTTCCACATGTTAATCGAGTACTCGATAGGGAACATAAAATGATATTTTAATCTTTTAATTATATTATATTGTGATCGACGGCTAATTTTAATATATATTTTTAATACTATTTAAATAAATCACAATATGACGCACCTACAATATCTTAGATTTTAGTTAGTATTTATGTGAGTCACTTGATATCAGCTTTATGAATCTCACTCTCATATTACGTACCACTGAAAGTTTGTTTACATATGTAAGATAATAATTTGAAGATTTTAACAGTAATATTCACTAATATTTTAAACTCATTTTACATTTTTGTTCTTAGGCTTCGAGCGATCAACATTTTCATTCGAACGTGTCACGAACTGTGGTTGCGAGACGAGAATGTGGTTCCGGAAGTCATGATCGAGGATCTCACAGTGAGTATCATGGATGCGCTTTATTACATAATAAAGTTTAGAAATGAGTTTCTTTCTAAACAAATAAAACAATAATTTCTTATATTCACCGTGCATGAGCATTTGAGGTGGATGTCCACATAAACATTTATACGTGAAGATATATAATTGTAATAAAAGTAGCTATAATGTTTGTAGTAAGTCGATAATATCATATTGAATGGTAATTACTGTATGCATTAGGAATCATTATTTATTAAGAACTTTTCAGTATAGGTGTGAAATGTACGGTACCATTTTCAATCCTCGCTACGTGCTTCTTGCCTTCCCCATCGAGGCAGCGTCACTCTTGCCTGTTACGAAAACTTGGGTTAAATCAGCAGTTACCATCGTTATCATCACAGGCCTTGACTGCCCCGATCAACAATTTACACAAGGAATAAGACTGGAAAGATTGCACTCTCTGGACTACGCACAAATCTGAGTTTGTTCTCTATGCCGTGCGCTGCACAATATCTCCTGAAGTGTATACGAGAAATACAAAAGCAACATTAAAAAGGGTAAGGAAACGAAATTCTAAGTTACATTAATGCACAATGTTCTAGAAATAACTAGAGTTCCCGCTTTTATTAGAATACTTCGAAACTATAATTAGGTTAGGTTGGGTTAGTTCAGTTTAGGTTAGTTCAGTTTAGGTTGGGTTAGGTTAGGTTAGTTTAGGTTAGGTTAGGTTATGTTAGGTTAGTTAGGTTAGGTTAGTTCAGTATAGGTTAGGTTAGCTTAAGTTAGGTTAGGTTAGTTGGGTTGGGTTAGATTAGGTTACGTTAGGTTAGTTCAGTATAGGTTAGGTTAAGTTTAGGTTAGGTTAGTTAGGTTGGGTTAGGTTAGGTTAGTTTAGGTTGGGTTAGGTTAGTTAGGTCAGTTCAGTATAGGTTAGGTTAAGTTAGGTTAGTTAGGTTAGGTTGGGTTATGTTACGTTAGGTTAAGTTAGTTTAGGTTAAGTTAGGTTAGGTTAGTTAGGTTGGGTTGGGTTAGGTTAGTTCAGTATAGGTTAGGTTGGGTTGGGTTAGTTTAGGTTAGGTTAAGTTAGTTTAGGTTAAGTTAGGTTAGTTTAGGTTAGGTTAAGTTAGGTTAGGTTAGTTAGGGTGTTAGGTAGTGTTATGTTGTGTTAGGTTAGGTTAAGTTAGGTTAGGTTAGTTAGGTTGGGTTGGGTTAGGTTAGTTCAGTATAGGTTAGGTTGGGTTGGGTTAGTTTAGGTTAGTTAGGTTAGTTCAGTATAGGTTAGGTTGGGTTAGTTTAGGTTAGGTTAGTTTAGGTTAGGTTAGTTTAGGTTAGGTTAGGTTAGGTTAGTTTAGGTTAGGTTAAGTTAGTTTAGGTTAGGTTAGGTTAGTTAGGGTGTTAGGTTGGGTTAGGTTAGTTCAGTTCAGTTTAGGTTAGGTTAAGTTAGTTTAGGTTAGGTTACGTTAAGTTGAGTTGGGTTAGGTTGGGTTACGTTAGGTTAGGTTAAGTTAGTTTAGGTTAGGTTAAGTTAGGTTAGGTTAGTTCAGTATAGGTTGGGTTGGGTTAGTTTAGGTTAGGTTAGGTTAAGTTAGGTTAGGTTAGGTTAGTTCAGTATAGGTTGGGTTGGGTTAGTGTAGGTTAGGTTAGTTTAGGTTAAGTTAAGTTAGGTTAGTTAGGGTGTTAGGTAGTGTTATGTTGTGTTAGGTTAGGTTACGTTACGTTAGGTTAGGTTAGGTTCAGTTTAGGTTAGTGGAACTGATAACTGCCATGTCGCTGTTAGTGGAGATCCTGATAACGTTTCACTGAACAGTAGCTGAGGTCGGCAGCTGAATTACCAGTAACCAGTTTCCTGCTGTTATTTAAATAACAGGAACTGGTAACTGACATTAACAGTTATATCAGTAGCCATTTACATTTCACTGGTTAGTAGCTGCACTTTCCAATAACTAGTTATTTGCAGCAACTGTTTGAATTAGTGGAACTGATAACTGCCATGTCGCTGTTAGTGGAGATCCCGATCACATTTCACTGTACAGTAGCTGAGGTCGGCAGCTGAATTACCAGTAACCAGTTTCCTGCTGTTATTAAAAAAAACAGGAACCGGTAACTGACATTAACAGTTATATCAGTAGCTATTTACATTTCACTGGTTAGTAGCTGCACTTTCCAATAACTGTTATTTGCAGCAACTGTTTGAATTAGTGGAACTGATAACTGCCATGTCGCTGTTAGTGGAGATCCCGATCACATTTCACTGTACAGTAGCTGAGGTCGGCAGCTGAATTACCAGTAACCAGTTTCCTGTTGTTATTTAAATAACAGGAACTGGTAACTGACATTAACAGTTATATCAGTAGCCATTTACATTTCACTGGTTAGTAGCTGCACTTTCCAATAACTGGTTATTTGCAGCAACTGTTTGAATTAGTGGAACTGGTATCTGCCATGTAGCTGTTAATGGAGGTCCCGATCACTTTTCACTGAACAGTAGCTGAGGTCGGCAGCTGAATTACCGGTAACCAGTTTCCTGCTGTTATTTAAATAACAGGAACTGGTAACTGACATTAACAGTTATATCAGTAGCCATTTACATTTCACTGGTTAGTAGCTGCACTTTCCAATAACTGGTTATTTGCAGCAACTGTTTGAATTAGTGGAACTGATAACTGCCATGTCGCTATTAGTGGAGATCCCGATCACATTTCACTGTACAGTAGCTGAGGTCGGCAGCTGAATTACCAGTAACCAGTTTCCTGCCGTTATTTAAATAACAGGAACTGGTAACTGACATTAACAGTTATATCAGTAGCCATTTACATTTCACTGGTTAGTAGCTGCACTTTCCAATAACTGTTATTTGCAGCAACTGTTTGAATTAGTGGAACTGATAACTGCCATGTCGCTGTTAGTGGAGATCCCAATCACATTTCACTGTACAGTAGCTGAGGTCGGCAGCTGAATTACCAGTAACCAGTTTCCTGTTGTTATTTAAATAACAGGAACTGGTAACTGACATTAACAGTTATATCAGTAGCCATTTACATTTCACTGGTTAGTAGCTGCACTTTCCAATAACTGGTTATTTGCAGCAACTGTTTGAATTAGTGGAACTGGTATCTGCCATGTAGCTGTTAATGGAGGTCCCGATCACTTTTCACTGAACAGTAGCTGAGGTCGGCAGCTGAATTACCGGTAACCAGTTTCCTGCTGTTATTTAAATAACAGGAACTGGTAACTGACATTAACAGTTATATCAGTAGCCATTTACATTTCACTGGTTAGTAGCTGCACTTTCCAATAACTGGTTATTTGCAGCAACTGTTTGAATTAGTGGAACTGATAACTGCCATGTCGCTGTTAGTGGAGATCCTGATAACGTTTCACTGAACAGTAGCTGAGGTCGGCAGCTGAATTACCAGTAACCAGTTTCCTGCTGTTATTTAAATAACAGGAACTGGTAACTGACATTAACAGTTATATCAGTAGCCATTTACATTTCACTGGTTAGTAGCTGCACTTTCCAATAACTGGTTATTTGCAGCAACTGTTTGAATTAGTGGAACTGATAACTGCCATGTTGCTGTTAGTGGAGATCCCGATCACATTTCACTGTACAGTAGCTGAGGTCGGCAGCTGAATTACCAGTAACCAGTTTCCTGCCGTTATTTAAATAACAGGAACTGGTAACTGACATTAACAGTTATATCAGTAGCTATTTACATTTCACTGGTTAGTAGCTGCACTTTCCAATAACTGTTATTTGCAGCAACTGTTTGAATTAGTGGAACTGATAACTGCCATGTCGCTGTTAGTGGAGATCCCGATCACATTTCACTGTACAGTAGCTGAGGTCGGCAGCTGAATTACCAGTAACCAGTTTCCTGTTGTTATTTAAATAACAGGAACTGGTAACTGACATTAACAGTTATATCAGTAGCCATTTACATTTCACTGGTTAGTAGCTGCACTTTCCAATAACTGGTTATTTGCAGCAACTGTTTGAATTAGTGGAACTGGTATCTGCCATGTAGCTGTTAATGGAGGTCCCGATCACTTTTCACTGAACAGTAGCTGAGGTCGGCAGCAGAATTACCGGTAACCAGTTTCCTACTGTTATTTAAATAACAGGAACTGGTAACTGACATTAACAGTTATATCAGTAGCCATTTACATTTCACTGGTTAGTAGCTGCACTTTCCAATAACTGGTTATTTGCAGCAACTGTTTGAATTAGTGGAACTGATAACTGCCATGTCGCTGTTAGTGGAGATCCTGATAACGTTTCACTGAAGAGTAGCTGAGGTCGGCAGCTGAATTACCAGTAACCAGTTTCCTGCCGTTATTTAAATAACAGGAACTGGTAACTGACATTAACAGTTATATCAGTAGCCATTTACATTTCACTGGTTAGTAGCTGCACTTTCCAATAACTGGTTATTTGCAGCAACTGTTTGAATTAGTGGAACTGATAACTGCCATGTCGCTGTTAGTGGAGATCCCGATCACATTTCACTGTACAGTAGCTGAGGTCGGCAGCTGAATTACCAGTAACCAGTTTCCTGCTGTTATTAAAAAAACAGGAACTGGTAACTGACATTAACAGTTATATCAGTAGCTATTTACATTTCACTGGTTAGTAGCTGCACTTTCCAATAACTGTTATTTGCAGCAACTGTTTGAATTAGTGGAACTGATAACTGCCATGTCGCTGTTAGTGGAGATCCCGATCACATTTCACTGTACAGTAGCTGAGGTCGGCAGCTGAATTACCAGTAACCAGTTTCCTGTTGTTATTTAAATAACAGGAACTGGTAACTGACATTAACAGTTATATCAGTAGCCATTTACATTTCACTGGTAAGTAGCTGCACTTTCCAATAACTGGTTATTTGCAGCAACTGTTTGAATTAGTGGAACTGGTATCTGCCATGTAGCTGTTAATGGAGGTCCCGATCACTTTTCACTGAACAGTAGCTGACGTCGGCAGCTGAATTACCGGTAACCAGTTTCCTGCTGTTATTTAAATAACAGGAACTGGTAACTGACGTTAACAGTTATATCAGTAGCCATTTACATTTCACTGGTTAGTAGCTGCACTTTCCAATAACTGGTTATTTGCAGCAACTGTATGAATTAGTGGAACTGATAACTGCCATGTCGCTGTTAGTGGAGATCCTGATAACGTTTCACTGTACAGTAGCTGAGGTCGGCAGCTGAATTACCAGTAACCAGTTTCCTGCCGTTATTTAAATAACAGGAACTGGTAACTGACATTAACAGTTATATCAGTAGCTATTTACATTTCACTGGTTAGTAGCTGCACTTTCCAATAACTGTTATTTGCAGCAACTGTTTGAATTAGTGGAACTGATAACTGCCATGTCGCTGTTAGTGGAGATCCCGATCACATTTCACTGTACAGTAGCTGAGGTCGGCAGCTGAATTACCAGTAACCAGTTTCCTGTTGTTATTTAAATAACAGGAACTGGTAACTGACATTAACAGTTATATCAGTAGCCATTTACATTTCAGTGGTTAGTAGCTGCACTTTCCAATAACTGTTATTTGCAGCAACTGTTTGAATTAGTGGAACTGATAACTGCCATGTCGCTGTTAGTGGAGATCCCAATCACATTTCACTGTACAGTAGCTGATGTCGGCAGCTGAATTACCAGTAACCAGTTTCCTGTTATTTAAATAACAGGAACTGGTAACTGACATTAACAGTTATATCAGTAGCCATTTACATTTCACTGGTTAGTAGCTGCACTTTCCAATAACTGGTTATTTGCAGCAACTGTTTGAATTAGTGGAACTGATAACTGCCATGTCGCTATTAGTGGAGATCCCGATCACATTTCACTGTACATTAGCTGAGGTCGGCAGCTGAATTACCAGTAACCAGTTTCCTGCTGTTATTAAAAAAAACAGGAACTGGTAACTGACATTAACAGTTATATCAGTAGCTATTTACATTTCACTGGTTAGTAGCTGCACTTTCCAATAACTTATTTGCAGCAACTGTTTGAATTAGTGGAACTGATAACTGCCATGTCGCTGTTAGTGGAGATCCCGATCACATTTCACTGTACAGTAGCTGAGGTCGGCAGCTGAATTACCAGTAACCAGTTTCCTGTTGTTATTTAAATAACAGGAACTGGTAACTGACATTAACAGTTATATCAGTAGCCATTTACATTTCACTGGTAAGTAGCTGCACTTTCCAATAACTGGTTATTTGCAGCAACTGTTTGAATTAGTGGAACTGGTATCTGCCATGTAGCTGTTAATGGAGGTCCCGATCACTTTTCACTGAACAGTAGCTGAGGTCGGCAGCTGAATTACCGGTAACCAGTTTCCTGCTGTTATTTAAATAACAGGAACTGGTAACTGACATTAACAGTTATATCAGTAGCCATTTACATTTCACTGGTTAGTAGCTGCACTTTCCAATAACTGGTTATTTGCAGCAACTGTTTGAATTAGTGGAACTGATAACTGCCATGTCGCTGTTAGTGGAGATCCTGATAACGTTTCACTGAACAGTAGCTGAGGTCGGCAGCTGAATTACCAGTAACCAGTTTCCTGCCGTTATTTAAATAACAGGAACTGGTAACTGACATTAACAGTTATATCAGTAGCCATTTACATTTCACTGGTTAGTAGCTGCACTTTCCAATAACTGGTTATTTGCAGCAACTGTTTGAATTAGTATAACTGATAACTGCCATGTCGCTGTTAGTGGAGATCCCGATCACATTTCACTGTACAGTAGCTGAGGTCGGCAGCTGAATTACCAGTAACCAGTTTCCTGCTGTTATTTAAATAACAGGAACTGGTAACTGACATTAACAGTTATATCAGTAGCCATTTACATTTCACTGGTTAGTAGCTGCACTTTCCAATAACTGTTATTTGCAGCAACTGTTTGAATTAGTGGAACTGATAACTGCCATGTCGCTGTTAGTGGAGATCCCAATCACATTTCACTGTACAGTAGCTGAGGTCGGCAGCTGAATTACCAGTAACCAGTTTCCTGTTGTTATTTAAATAACAGGAACTGGTAACTGACATTAACAGTTATATCAGTAGCCATTTACATTTCACTGGTTAGTAGCTGCACTTTCCAATAACTGGTTATTTGCAGCAACTGTTTGAATTAGTGGAACTGGTATCTGCCATGTAGCTGTTAATGGAGGTCCCGATCACTTTTCACTGAACAGTAGCTGAGGTCGGCAGCTGAATTACCGGTAACCAGTTTCCTGCTGTTATTTAAATAACAGGAACTGGTAACTGACATTAACAGTTATATCAGTAGCCATTTACATTTCACTGGTTAGTAGCTGCACTTTCCAATAACTGGTTATTTGCAGCAACTGTTTGAATTAGTGGAACTGATAACTGCCATGTCGCTGTTAGTGGAGATCCTGATAACGTTTCACTGAACAGTAGCTGAGGTCGGCAGCTGAATTACCAGTAACCAGTTTCCTGCTGTTATTTAAATAACAGGAACTGGTAACTGACATTAACAGTTATATCAGTAGCCATTTACATTTCACTGGTTAGTAGCTGCACTTTCCAATAACTGGTTATTTGCAGCAACTGTTTGAATTAGTGGAACTGATAACTGCCATGTCGCTGTTAGTGGAGATCCTGATAACGTTTCACTGAACAGTAGCTGAGGTCGGCAGCTGAATTACCAGTAACCAGTTTCCTGCTGTTATTTAAATAACAGGAACTGGTAACTGACATTAACAGTTATATCAGTAGCTATTTACATTTCACTGGTTAGTAGCTGCACTCTCCAATAACTGTTATTTGCAGCAACTGTTTGAATTAGTGGAACTGATAACTGCCATGTCGCTGTTAGTGGAGATCCCGATCACATTTCACTGTACAGTAGCTGAGGTCGGCAGCTGAATTACCAGTAACCAGTTTCCTGCTGTTATTTAAATAACAGGAACTGGTAACTGACAATAACAGTTATATCAGTAGCCATTTACATTTCAATGGTTAGTAGCTGCATCACGTCCTTTAACAGGCAACCTGACGGATAATTAAATGTGAGACATTCTGTTCACTCCTGGGTTATGTTCTCTCTCGCTTTGTATTTGTACGTATGTATTCGTCAAGAACGTTAAAGTAGCTGTTATTTCTGTGCATTTATTTTGGGGATGGGGAGGCTTGAACTAGTTATGATGTTTGGTATTTTCTTTGAAGTATTAACTGGATTCTTAAATATCTACAAATCTACTTCATGTTTCAGAGGGTTCGCTGAAAACTCACTATGGTCAATTTGTTAACATTATTTTCCATGAATCGCAAGATCGTGGCCTACCCGTCATCATTTCGCTGTCCTAAGTCCCTTCGGTCCTGCCAAAGTTGGTCTACTTACATTTCGAAACTCTTTGCATGAGTGATCGGCCTTGAGTGGGACTCGAACCCACGATCGCAGCAGTCAGGCGCACGAGGTATATTATACAATAATTTTCGTAAAGTGTTAAAATTACAGATGGTGGTCCTCTGCTTTGTTAGGTCGTGTACATGTTTCTTAATTTTCAGCCCAGAGTTGTTGGAACACGTGTTAAGGTAAACTGCTCTTCGCACATGAATCACGAAGGCAGCTGACCGGAAGGGGGCGGGGTGAAATCGCTTCGCCATTTTGCTTGGGGCCATCTGTCTCCAGCGTTGCCATGTTGAGAAGGAGCGTGTACTGTAATGACGTAAATACGTCCATACTGAAGGGTGATTCGGCAAATCAGCGTTTGTATGTTCCAGCGCCGAGACACATTTAAACTTTCATTCCTCAGGAATGGTAAGATTAAGGGTGATGTAACTTATATGTAAAATGATCAGTAAATAAGGACCTTTAAGAATCTGTAATGCATTTTGTTGTAATTATAATTGTTTATACATTTATTGTAAATTTAATGAACCAACGCGTACAATTTTCGATGTATCTGCCGCGTTAAGCGCCCGCCTCTCGAAAACCGTAAGAGATGGATCTGGACATATTGCGTACGAAATACGTATTACGTCATGAGCTTTCCAAATCTGTTTTCAGATTTTACATGTCTCGAATGGTTTATGTTCTACAAACATTTGTTTATACGAACAAAGGCGCATCGCACTTCACGCTACTTCTGCGTCTGTGAAGTGACGTGTTTTCTTCGCGGTACGAACCGAATATTTAAATACGATAAAGACGAGTTCTATCAACACAGGCTGCAGCGAGCAAGCCTCCGAATTCTGTAACAGGCAGATCTTCGCCGGTTCCGGACAGACCAGTCTCTCCCGCTCTCTCTGTAGTAGCGCAGGACGTCACACCTGCCGAATCATCTCTCGGCCCAAAATCTAGGCCCCAAGACCAAAGCAACTAAGGGGAACAACACAGAACCACTCAGGCAGGGAAAAGAAGAACACACGAGCCAGAGAGAGACACACACATCTCATGAACGCACCCAACAATACCCACACCCTCCCGCGGGTCTGAGACTCGGAAATCCTCACACCCAGCAGCAGACAAGAGAATTTGTCGAAATTGTTCGGACTTTCAATCCGAACTTCTCTTTCCAGTACCTTCTATCTTCCATCTCAGGAATGCTTTTACAATTCATGCAGCACCCTTATGAGAGCGCCCTCCCAATAATCTTTAATAACTTCCTAGCCACCCTCCTCGGTCTTCCTAATCATGGGTAGGTCCCTCAGCCACACTGACATCCTGTTCTGGAACGCCAGAGGCGTCAAGACTAAAAAATCAGAACTATTAGATTATTTGGAAACCAATAACATCCCCATAGCTCTAATTAATGAAACTCATTTACAATCTGCAACAAAATTTAAGTGCCCAAACTACACGACATTCCGGTCTGACAGGCTAAATCAGAGGGGTGGCGGAACGGCCATTCTAATTCGCCAGGGCTTCAAGCATTCGGAGATTCCCCTTCCCCCCCTCCAACACATGGAAGCGACAGCTATCCAAGTTAACATCAATAGGGAAACAATAGTACTAATCTCTATTTACAACCCCCCGGGCAAAATTATAGAGAGTGACCTGGACCATCTTTTGGAAACCGGAAACAAAGTAATTCTAGCAGGCGATTTCAACGCCAAGCATTTAACCTGGAACGCTCGGCAGAACAATGCAGCGGGGCAGACACTTCTCAAACATTACTATAAAAGTAATTACGTAATCTCGGCTCCATCCCACCCCACACACTTTCCAGATTGTAATCCTGGTGAAGCCGATATACTTGATTTTGCCATAATCAGTAACGTGCTTTCCAGCCACTCAATACGCACACAAGGCAGTCTTTCGACATCCGACCACAACCCAGTTCTTCTTAGAATACGTGGTCCACTAGAACCAGACGAATTAAAACATACATTCGTCTACAGCGAAGCCAATTGGAATCTTTTTCAAAATTACATTTCTGAAAACCTAAACACACAGTGCGTAGATGGGAACTGCTGTAGCAGTGAGATTGATACAGCTATTGACCACCTTACAGACGTTCTGAATAAGGCCACGCACCACTCTATTCCGCTCAGACGGAGAACTTTCAGGTCAATGCAAATTGCAGCAGCCACTCGACTTCTCATCCAAGAAAGAAACAAACTGAGAAATCAGTGGCAAAGAACCCACGACATAAGGCTTCGTCCCCTCATCAACGCCTTGAAACACAAAATTGACTCGGCCATTAAAGATCAAATTTCGAACACCTGGCAGCAAACACTCCAAGGCCTCGACACTACCAACACTAAAGACACGTGGAGGATAACAAAAAGCCTCACAAACACGGACACAAAAATCCCACCCCTGAAACACAATGGCAACGTTGCAATTACCAACCAAGACAAAGTGAATATTTTTGCTGATACTTTAGAAGAAATATTCCAAACGAACCCAAACGTAGACACCAACTTCACCGTTAGCACAGAGCAGGTAGTTACCGACTTCCTGATGCAACCTCCGCAGGCCTCCGTAAGGCTTACAAACCATTGCGAGGTCGAATGGATTATCCGCCACCTTAAACCCCGCAAGGCTCCTGGCCCTGATGGGATTCAGAACATAGTACTAAAACACCTGCCACGGCCTGTTTTCAGATTTATTGCAAAAATATTTAACAAGTCATTAGCTTCAAATTATTTTCCTACCCAGTGGAAAAACGCTAAAGTTATCATGCTCCCAAAACCAAAAAAGGACCATTCCTCCCCGTTAAATTATAGGCCAATAAGTTTATTAAATTCCCTAGGCAAAGTTTTTGAGAAAATCATCTTAAAAAGAATTAATTTTCAACTTAAGGAGCTCCACATTATCAGAAATGACCAGTATGGTTTTAAACGTGGACATTCCACAACGCACACACTATTAAGAAATATAGAGAGAATCACTCACGGATTTAACAATAAGAAAGCTACAGTGGCATTGTTCCTGGACATAGAACGAGCATTTGATAAAGTTTGGATCACGGGGCTAATAGCAAAACTCATTAAAGTCAAAATTCCGCCTCACCTAATCCACGTAATTCACAGTTACCTCCAGAACCGTTCATTTTCTGTTTCACATGGGAGCTCTCACTCAAGCTGCCGCCCCATCAGGGCCGGCGTTCCCCAGGGTAGCCTACTCGGGCCAACACTTTTTAACATCTACATAAATGACATCCCATCCATTGAGAATGACTCCAACGTGTCCATCTCAATCTATGCAGATGACACAAATATCAGTGCTCGCTCAGGAAAATTAGACATAGCGATAACGAAACTAAACAGAGCAATAGGCCTTCTGGAACCCTGGTTTCGGAGATGGAGAATTCAGATCAACATTGACAAGTGCACCACAACCGTGTTTTCAAAACGTTTACGCGACTATCGCTGCACTGTTCCCACCGTAAAATTTTTTAATAAAACCGTAGCTTTTACCTCCGAAACCAAATATCTGGGTGTCATTCTAGATTCCAAATTGACGTACAAGGCCCACATATCATCCATTCTCCGTACAGCCAACTTCAGACTGAGGCAACTATTTCCTTTACTCAATAAATCCTCCAGAATGGATGTAAATTTATCGTTAATGATCTATAAATCACTCCTCCGGTCCATACTGACGTATGCCTCCCCCGCCTGGGGCTACGCTGCTAACACTCATTTACAAAAACTTCAGACATTTCAGAACAAAGTCCTCAGAATAATAACCAAATTGCCAAGGGTTACTCCAATTAGTACCCTACACGAACAGACCGGAATGCCGTTGATCAAGAATTACATTAAAGGATTAGCGAATAGGCTATACTTGAAATCGGCCACCAGCTACAACAGTCAAATTCAAGAGCTAGGACAGTACGATCCCAGCATTGACAAATACCTCCGCCCCCGAGCCCTTCTTGCGAGGTGACCCAACCCGCGAAATCCTCCAATCCTTTTGCTCAATAAACGGTCAGAGGATTGCCTCTGTAGTACATTGTTCTGTAACATTAGCCCAACAACACACCTTAAAATTCCTTCACCTCCTGCATAAACGCAGCTAAACCTCGGCTTTTCTTTTGTAGCCCCCACTACAGTGCACCACCAGCCCGTTATAGGTACCCCGGAGAGTCCAGTCCATAGGCGGTCACATCGACCACTCCCCTACGCTGGACCGACCGCGAACCAACGGACACAAGACAAGACGACCACGGCAAGAAAATGGAAAAATGATTTATGGAATGTGAATTGAAACTTTTTTTGTAATTGGATAAGCAACGAGCCAAGTTGGTCGTTTCTTATCCAAAACAAATCTATGTAAAAATGAAAAGAAAAAAAAAATGTATCAGTTATTAATAAAGGAAGCGCACGGACAGAGGCTACCGTTAGGGCTCGCGATTTTAAATACCGGACTGCTGGCTAGAAGTCAGCAGCACGCATCCGGAAGATCCTGCGACCGGCCAACTCGACCAAGGTTTTCCGTGGTTTTCCTCGGTACTAGAGCAAATGCTGAGTTGGTACCCAAACTCCACGTTGCTCTGCATGCCTCCCATGCAGCCCTCTCAGAGTAATATCAAAATTCCGCTCTATAGTAGCCCCCCCCCCCAAAATTAACGTAAATTATTCCTAACGCCACCCCCAAGGCCAATATCAAAATTCAAAATTAACGCAAAGACCCGAATCAACTCCCCCCTACCCTATTTCTTACCACATCCTGTCTCCTAAATCCCTTGTCCACACTAAACTTATTCATACCAGAAGGACGAGTGGGCACTGCCTGGGAACCTTCGTAGCCCACAACCAACTTTATACCCCTCCCCCATTTATTGCAGTAGTGCCTATCGCTACTCCCCCCACTTTCTCTCTTCTCTCTCTCTCTCTCTTCGGCTTCAAAGGGACAAGACTCGGTTCTACAATATTTAAACTTATTTTTTACGCGCAGTGTCGAAAGAAACTCGGATCTTGACACTTGTTTCTGGTTTCGAAAATTAACAAATTCCGTCACGTCTGTTTGTATGTAGCGGAGGGAAGACTGGTGTGATATATATAGGCGGCTTAGTCGTCGGGCGCCATTGATCACTACAGTCACGTACATTGTTTAGGGGTGGTAAGGAAGGGATGCCTATATTGCAGGAGATGTAGTTCTTTCTTATGCATGAGTCTGGTTGTGGAATGCGGTCTTTGGCTGACTCGAGCTCTGCACGGAACTGACTATGTATGACAGGCAGTAAGACCACCGAAACGTTAGAAAACATTTACCAGACTACACAGCGCAAGAACCGAGAAAATATAAATCTTTATACACGCCGTTGTGAAGATCTCAAATATCGCCCTGAAGATGGAAGAAAGTATGACCACCGAAACATTAGTAAATACCTACTAGACTACACAGCTCAACATCCCAGAAGACAGAAATCTTCAAACTCACCGCTGTGAAAACTTCAAATATCGCCCTGAAGATGGAAGAAAGTATGACCACCGAAACTTTAGTAAATACCTACCAGACTACACAGCTGAACATCACAAAAGACAGAAATCTTCAAACTCAACGCTGTGAAAATCTCAAATATCGCCCTGAAGATGGAAGAAAGTATGACCACCGAAACATTAGTAAATACCTACCAGACTACACAGCTGAACATCCCAAAAGACAGAAATCTTCATACTCACCGCTGTGAAGATCTCAAATATCGGCCTGAAGATGGATGCAGTAATACCACCGAACTTTACTTTTATACCCTTTAAATGGAATGGTAACTATACGTACCACCTACTCCAACAATCGGTAACACTTGTCTTTATGGGTTTTGTGTGGTTCTCGCCGTAATCAGCGGTCAATTTCTTAAACAGCGTTAGCCAGTTGATCTCTGTAATGGTGAAGTGAAGTGTTTTCTTCGCGGTAAGGACTGGATTCTTAAATATCATTCAAGGATTCACTCGCTAACAGCATTCTGACATTTTCAGTGCATCATTGTATTCTTCAAGATTATTATAATTTTCCTTCAACTGTTTAATGTGCCTGAGTTCAGCGTTATTCAGGGACAGGTGGTCATGGTAGGGGGAGGGGCTGTGCCCCTGTCACTAGCACGTTCTCAACTCATATTTCGTAAATGTTGTTTATCTCCGCATATGCGCTACGTTCATTTTATCCGACTTGATGATCAGCTTAATAATATTTGACGTAAATAAATTACGCAGCTCCTAATTATGATATCGGTCCTTCTGTCAGTGCAAGAGACCAAGTTTTACACCCACACATAAGCGTGTGATTAAACAGAAGAGTAAAATCATGGACGGGAATTGTACCCAGATCGACGTGTTTGAAGTACGGGGCTCTGTACACTGAACAGATTATTTGCTGAACTTAGTAGGTCCATAAACTTTCTGGAACACGTTTTGAATCGACTGACTTTGAGGCGAGGAAACGTTACGATAAATCATTGCTGTGTCACGAGCAGTTAATGTTATCTAACATGCGTTAAAGATTTGCGTGCAATTGTGCAATATGAGACAGGTAAGTTACAACTTACATTTTCAGTTTCTTCTCCGTCTCCTACCCCGTTCCGAGTACGAACTCCTTTCATTCCGACTTGGGCCTTAAACGAGTGGATTTGCTACGACTTGAGAGGTTTTACATGTACATAGTAGCCTTATGAGCCGGGATAGCTCAGTCAGTATAGTGACTAGCTACGGGCTGGAAGACGGGTTCGATCACCGACGGGAGCGGAGGATTTTTCCTCTAGCCTCTGGGGCCCACCCAGCCTCCTCTACAATGGGTACCGGGGTCCTTTCCCGGGGCGTGATGCTGACCACTCACCCCCATCTAGTGCCGAGGTCAAGGAAGAGAGGAGCTATACCTCCACTCACCCCTCAAGCGCCTACATGGCGTATAGTGGGTCAAACTTTACTTACTTTTACATAGTAGCCTTGGATGAGTGAACAGTCTATTGTTTCCACAAAGCAGCATATATAACACCTGCGTATTATATACATACTAGAGCAGGGCGCTCCTTTCGGAGCTCCTAGGGGGGGTTGGTCAAGTTTGTAAAACGCAACCAACCTTGGTTTGTCCCGAAGGGGAGTTAGTTTAGTGTCCCATTCAAGTGTATTAACCCCTGAGTAAGAAACTAAACTAACCCCCCCGAATGGGGGGTTTAAACACTTGACCAACCCCCCGAAGTGGGTTGGTTGCGTTGGTTGAGTAAGACACTAAACTAACCCCCGTGTATAAACAAATATAAGGTGACATTTTTGATGACGTCATTTTTTGACGACAACAATGGCTAATCCTTTTGGAGCGCTTCCTGTAATCTGATATTTTACTTCTTTACGTCGCTGATCAGAGGCCAACAGTTCTTGGTCAGTCAACTTTCTACGTCCAGCCCCACCCCTGCAAATATTCGTCTTAAAATCGATCATAAAGTCAGTTTTCATAATAGTTTTCGTAATCGTAATATATCGAATGAGTATCAGTTTACCTTGTTGGAGTTGTTAGAGTTGATACTTCAAATAGTTGATAACGTCTTCTTTCACTTTTCTGATGTTTTAGGTCAACTGTCAGTCAATATTCAAGAATGCGAAGTGCTCCTTCTGGAGCAGTGATAGTGCGACTGGCTTGATATTTTTTCATTTCTTTGTTGTGAAGCGTTATATTTGTTTACTCGGCATTATTGTGTTCCTCAACAATGCCGAGTAAACAAATATCTGTTGGCATTGTTGATGACGTCATTTTTTGATGACAACGAGGAATCACAAATTTTTATAGTAAAAAAAAGATAAGAAAGAATACGCACATATAGGTGGTTCCTTTGTACTTATATTACTTTTAATTACACGCGAGCGAGAGAGAGAGAGATTTCTGGAGTATTTCCCTGCTTTCAACCTTTCTCCTCGAGCTCAGCTGCAATGTACCGGTGGATGGCGCGCCGCTGTCTCGCGCATGCGCGGCGGAGCGAATTTTAAATATACGTACCAACTTTGAGCAATTTTTTCGCATCAGCAGCTGAAATTTTATGTACAATCATTAGTAGACGGTCTCTGTAGACGAGCAACATTTCAGGTGAGGTCTCGGCATGACCGACCTAACCATTCCCTTGTGAGATGAATTAGCAAAAGGAAGTTTGGTGTTGCAGGCCTGGTTTTTGGTAATCGCCCACTGGTTGTTGGCAGAATTTCGATGGAACATACCTCCTCCATCTTTAGGGTATGAGTGTTGCTCCCGAAATCGTTTCTCTTTATCGCCATCATTTTGAATATTCGTGAACGAATAAATATAATGAAACAGAAAAATTGTGGCTGATTGGATCGTACCTTACCATTAGCTGAAATACAAGGTCTAATGAATTAATTGATCCGCTGGAATTGTGTGGCGCTGGTGTTTCCAGTCTTGTGTACTCGTGCGAAATATTGAATCAAATTACGAGCCTTGATAGCAAGGCACGTGGATTCTGAGAATGTTTACAAGTTTCGTATGAACAACTGCGTTGAATTTTGAAAGGGCATTAGGCTATTATGAGATCGTAATGAAAATACAAACACGCGATTCGATGATGCTTACGGAATGATGACTGGAACTTGGTGATTGCAGTCGTGATACGTAGGGGCTGTGTTCGAGGTGGTGATAATATCTTATCTGCAGAATAAGATTAATTACGCTTACGCGAGAGACCCGCCACGGTGGCCTAGCGGTTAGAACGCTGGCCTTGTAATCCTGGGGTCTCGGGTTCGATTCCCGGCGGTGTCCGAATTTATAACTTGTGTTGGGCAAGGCCGTGGTCTAGGCAACACGGAGTTTTCCTCCGTGGCATCCCAACAATTACTCCATTCACACACAGAAGAAGGCAATGGCAAACCACTTCTGGATCATCTGCCAAGAACGTATATGAACAGGTCCCAGTCCGAGAAAAGGATGGAAGGATCCTGTTCATATGGACCTGTCGTCAGACAGAACACTACATAAATAATATACGCGAGAGAAACAGAATTCATTTAAAAGAATGTTTTTTTTTTCAAATCGTGTCTCATGTTAACGTACATCGTAGTTTTTGCTTGTGTAGTTGATAAAATGTTGCAGATCTTTGAATAAACGAGTTCGGCTAAACGTTCTTCGTCACGTCATCGCTAAGAAATGTCCATCGCCTGTTTTCCTTGACCCGACTGGATAAACACCCGCCTCCTGCCTGATTTATCGCCCATAATACGTTATGAAGATGGCAACTACAGTATTTGCCGAAACGCTGGAAAAGTCTCGACCGAGGTCGAATTTATGCGTTGCTTTTGGCAAAAGCGCTTTTGCTGAAACGTGCTTTCGTATTGTTAAAGATAGGACCGATCGAGCAGAATGAAGCAGAAAGCATTTTGCTCGTCTCACTTTCTCAGACCATTGCTCGCTCGTGAAGCATTTTGTTGTGCGCATGCGCATCCGTTCTCCAGCTGTAATTTGTGATAGACCGTGTCCGTGGTTCAATTGCCGAACGGGCTGAATCTTGAGATGAAGGGTAAACCAGTATTTGGCATATTAATCTGGTTTATATAAACGAAGGAGGTGTGATTAGATGATATTTTAGTGCGCCTTACTTCATCCAAATTTAAGTCATTTTATTAATTTTGGCAATTTTAAATGTAGATAGGGACAGTGGGAATCTCGTTAATCCCCCTTAAGAGAGTCGTAGTTACTGACATTCAGAGCACTGGGCAGAAATACTTTGCTTTGAGAGGAAAATATCTTCCAAACAAACCATTTGTAAGACCAAGACCGGTATATAAAATAATGATACAGAATATCTTTTAGAACTTCTGAATGGGTTGAACTGGTTGAGGTTAGTATCACACGCAAATTAGCAGCTAAGCGCTTTAAAGACACACTATAAAACAAACGACAGTCGTTAAAAGTATCGATGAGTAACACTGACCTTTGGACGAGCAGTCAAACAGAACGCTTCATATTACGTTCCTTTATCTGTCAACAGAGAGTGCTCGAATCGCAGTGTAAGTGGACAGGTGTAATGGATCGGTACTTCAGCATACTGCCAACCTTGCAAGTGTTGCGACTTCATTACAATACTAGCAGTGTTAAAGGCGAAAGGTAACTTTATACCAAGTGTTTAACAAAGAACCTCGACATTCAAACGAGTAGTAGCGCCAGGGCGCGGGGGGGTGAAAAGCAAGGTGCGCGCGCATCTCCACGCTTCTACTCGGCAGTTCCGTACACCGACCAGGCCGTGCCGAGCTCAACTATCCTCAGTACTAGTAATCTGCATATAATGGAGGTTTAGGTAGACGCATTCTTAGCTCAGACACTAGATCGAGGCACACTCCGGCCGCTTTAGTTCCGAGGAAATAGCACCAGTAGCGACTCTGCTTCTGCGTTCGGCTGAAGTCATGATTCTCGCAGTCCGTTTTGTTGATGTCGTAAAAAGAAAGAAAATAGAATAAGGAGCGAAGGTCAGTGCTTTGAGAAGCAACTACTGGCATTTTTATGACGGCAGACAGAGCGGGCCCTAGGGACTTCGGCCGATGATCTGATTTCGCAGGCGACGGTCGGACTGTTGGCCGGATTCAATTCCCCCCACATCCGACCTCGTGAAGCCACACGATTCGACAGATTCTCTAAAGAAGCAGAGACCGGCTGCCTTACCCCTTCTTCGTCAGTGACTCCAACCAAACTCTGATCATTCATTCGAGCATACGCGTTACATTTACCCCGAGTCATCTCATTCATGCGAAGAGTTAATTCAACCGGTAATTCGTGTTTCGCTGAGTGTATTTCTGATTTTATTCAAGTCTTTCCACATGTATGACAAGACACTTTTTGTACCTACAACAGTCTCTCAAATTCCAATCCACTATTCAAAACTGAGCGGTTTCTGAGGAAACCGACATAGTAAATCCAATATTAAACTTTTTTTTTTTTTTGGAAAATCCTTAAAAACCATCCCAACATCTGAAATTAATTTTTTTTACGATTCAATTTCAAATGAATGCATTTATATGCAGTTGTGTGTGGTTACTTATACAAAATATAAGACAAAAATATATAAATGTTTTTATTTTAAAAGTACAGCAGCGTAGACAGGAAAGAAGACGAAAATTTTACCACTCATATTCCTCTAGACCAGTAGTATTCAACCTTTTTTGTTCTCGTACCCCCAGATATAATTTCTGTTCAACTTTGTACCCGCAAAGTTGTTGGTGTATAATTCAAGTTATACATAACATATAATCTACATCTAAAATAAATTAAATAAATTACATTACTGATTATTCAGTGTTTGACATAAAATAATATATATGTTTTTTTTTTAATTTCGCGTACCTCCGGGGGTACGCGTACCCCAGGTTGAATACCACTGCTCTAGACCAGCGATACATAAGCGTGATTGTTTGCAAGCGAGCATATAAAAATTATTCTGCCTGGCGACCCATAGTTTTTCAATTAGGGACAAATTAATTATATATTTTTTTGGAAATACGTCAGCGTTATATTTTATTTATTTTTGTGTGAATAAAAGTGCATTTACAAATACGGAAAAAAAATAAAATTCGTTGGTAACATTTACTTGACTAAATTATTAATAATGTAAAATAAATTATGCTTTGAATTTCGCAACGCGAACCACGAAAACGTTCTCGCGACCCAACATTTATGAACCCCTACCCTTCACTAATGCGTTTTTTTTTTGCTGAAATAGTATTATCTACATATACGTGAAGGGTTAAGGTAAAAGATGACAATACTAACTACAAAAACATTTTGGAATAAAATCGTTTTTCATAGAAACTCCAAAATCAACCTAATTTCCAAATCGGCGCTGTTTCAGCACTATTTAAGTTGATATAGGTTCTTGAACTAATCACGAAATAATTACTTACCACTAATCTGATGCATTTTATACTTACCAGGATTTAAGGTTTATAAATTAACTCATATTAGTTTTACCTGTCAGGAAAAAAAAAAATTACTGTTCAGCTCACAACGTGATCCGTCCACTCTATACAAGCTTAATATACTTTTAAAACCCATCCCTGCGCTGAACAACGCTAGTTATGTCCCCACAATACAATTTAAAATATATTGTTATATATAAGGTGTTTTAAATTATCTCTCGCGTTGCATGCTGCCCATGTGAAATTTTATGAGCGGCTATGATATTGACGTTAAAATTGCATATGGATATTTGATTAAATGCCAGATAGATCTGTGGAATTATTAAATAACGTTCCGATTACTTTGAAGTAAAAATTTAAATAATGATTTGAGCTAATTTGGATTGTTATAGAAATCCAGTATTATTCTACAAGTGCCACGAATCAGCCAGCCAAGAAGCTAACATTCTCTAGCTTAGACCATTCGCATAGGTGGAATTGGTAAACAGTGCCTTGTAAATTATAACTGGGTAGTTTTGTCTTGGCTGAAACTTGTCGACTGCCAACTCCTTCACGGGCAGTTCCCGATAACTGGAACAATGGAGTTTAAAACGCACCCACTCGTGACTGGAGGAAGGGCAAAAAGGCTTTTAAATACAAAGTTAAATTCATCTTCACAAATGAAATTGTTCGACGTTGAAAGCTTCTACAAGTAAATTAATACTACTTTCTCCGTACCGGGTAAGAGAGGTTCATTAAGGCTCGCTTCTTGTGGCGTATGGGAGATTGACCTCAGTCCCAGGCCACGGGTGACGGCGACACCGCGCAGCCTACGATAACAGTTTAAAAACTTACGCGAAATGTAACCATTTTAAAATATTAAAACAATAAAAAATGCCAGAATGGCCTTGCGATGGGCTGATCATTCATCCAAGGGGTCCTAGCAATGTTAAAAAAAGATTACGAAATCTCCCGTGTATGAGGCGGCTAAAGGTCCTTCAATGACCCCACTACATTTCTCCCTTGAGATCCCCTGGCTTCCAACACATCCTGCACACCACGGGTAATACGATCCGTAGTTCCGTAGTATGTGCCTGTCGTCGGGAAGAGGCTACCTTAAAACATCTTCCACCATTCTGTTTTATTCTGCCAAATAAATACGAGTACTGAAATGAGGTCATATGAGGTCTAAGAACGTCTTTCGCTGACATATTAATTTTTTAATTCAGAAACAGAATTTAAAAAAAACTACGAACACTGACATCAACAACAGGTAGAGATCAGTATTGTCCAAATATCGGTCCGTGGGACACTTCAGGCCCAATACGACTTGTAATTAGAACCGTGAAATTAATTGTTAATTCGTTCACTTATTTTCTTTACTAATAAAGGGTCTGAAATGAAAATTCGATTCATATCTCGTTTGCTGTTTTACGTACAATTGGCACAAATGCTATTGGCTTTTAAAAGCCCCTAATGTAAAATGTAAGTTTTTCCAGGTAGAAGTTGTGTCAAATACAAGATGCTCCATAAATTAACGCTTTAATAATATGTGCAGACTTCAATAACATTCATATATGAGCATATATTATGGTAATTTCTCATTTCTAGATAAGTATTGTTAATTATTGGTTCCCCAAAAATAGTTCCAGGAGTTGGGCCCTCGGGTTCAACACGGCCCCCCTCAAACTAGCCTTCGCAGTATGGTACTTACTGTCAGACGCAGGCCCTTCATAACAGCAATCTTCATTCTCTCCGCGGTGAGAACCTCAAATCCTCTTACGTCTTGAGAGACTGGGTTCCCCTGCAAAACATTCACTAGTCCACATGCAGTACGGAGAAGTCGGAGAAGTTGCCGCTCAATTAGACTCGTGATACAGGAGAAAGGTGAATGCTACTATGATATGAGAAAACTGCGTAACGCAGGGCTACATAATTTTTACTTTTTAATAAGTAATATTAGGGTAATAAAATCAAGAAGCTTATGTGGGAAAGATAAGAATATGTTTTAAATTGTGGTTGGAAAGTCTGAAGGTAACAGACAACTCGGAAGATCTAGGCATAGATGAGACAAAGATTTATATTAAAATGGGTATTACGAAAATAGATAAATTATTGAGGACTGGATTCATCTGCCTCTGTTTCAAGTTGGTTAGTTGGTATATTTGACCTCTGCCTACCAGCGCATATAAAGAGGATATTTGAAACCTAATCGTCTCATTCAGTATTCTTAAAATTACAATGCAATTTTGGGCAAATAAAGTATAAATACATAACGGAAATGCGATATTATAATTATGGAAGCCTTATCTGTAAATGTACAGGAGCCAACATTTTTATGAATAAACCTGTACTATGTAAGAATTGAGGTTTTCACAGTGGTGAGTATAAAGATTTCCGCCTCCGTCATCACGGCGATGAATAATATAAAGGGTTTACACAAAAGAATGGTGCGGTTTCAAACTTCAATAACTCGGCTTAAAATAGACATAGCGCCGCTATCTTAGTCTCGTTTTAAAGAGGAAGGATGAACGTTTGTGCCAATACCGCTCCGACATTCGTGGCGGCCGGACGTCGCGAACTGCGAACGCGCAAATTGAACCCACAATTTTCGACTTTCCGGATTCGACACGTGTCCATAAACGGGATCATATCTCAGAGACTAATTATCCGATCCGAGTGAACCAAGTGTTGTTTTGAAGAGGAGTGTATATGTTACAACTCATCCGGGACTCCAAATGTGTATCTCAAAAACTGAAAAAGATACGAGGCTGTGAATTTGAAAAAAGTTTGAAAATTTCCCGATTTTCTTAAAATGTCGCGATATTTGAGGGCAAAGTACAACCAGAATTACAAAAATCGGGCACGAATGCGTAGAGCACAAAATTCCAAAGAGAATGACACGGAAAATGTCGGGCCCGGACCCATCGGACCCACTTGGGGCCCAAAATTGGACTTGTACCGGGGCCGACAACTACTTTAAAAAAACATTCTTAGACGACGACTTTGGCCATAAATTTGACATTTGCGACTGCCTGTGGTTCAAAAATGATTTGAAGCCTACCAATAGGAGTATCACTGGCGTACTGCGAGAAGAGTTCCCTACGGAGGACGTGAGTGGTTTCAAGCTGTGTAACAGTTGTAAGGCGCGGATTCCAGCGTTGAGTCGGAGTAACGGTTTAGTATATCCGCCGATCCCAGACCCACCTCTGCCCAAACTCGATCCCTTGACTGAGTGCTTGATTTCACCGCGACTCCCTTACATGCGATCAAGAATGTTGCGAATGGCAGCACAGCCTCCCGGGAGATCCTCCACGCCCTATGTCGACATTCTCATAGTCAATCTGAACGTGCAGAGTCTGGGGGACCTACAGACAGTCGAGTTAATACCGAAGGCGGACATTATCGTTCTCACTGAGACCCAGACTCTATCGACATGGCAGACTTCTCTCGCATTGTATCCAAATGTGAAAGAAACGAGGGGCGAGGTGGTGGCGTAGCAGTGTACATCTCCATAGTCAACTTAGAATGGTCGTGTATCCCAGTTGAAATCAAACTCTTGCCACATTTCGAGGCATATTGGAGAAATTGCCATAACAAAGATAACTGTACCCAATCATAAAATAATTTTGGCAAGCATCTATATACACCCTGGACTCTCTTATAATGACCGCTCGTACTGATGGGCGATTTCAACACTAGTGACGAAAATTTAGAACTCTTACGTGCGTACCTTCAGAAATTCTTTAAACTTGAACTAGTGAATGATTTGGACAAACCAACCACGCAAGGGAAAACTTGTATAGATTTAACATTTGCAAGAGGTATTCAAATAATTTCAAAGCCATATGTATCTTACTTCTCATACCACTACCCTGTAGTCAATAAATGTAATTTGCCAATGAATTAAACGATTCAAAACAAAAGTTTGTTTAATTTGAATATCTGATGTGTCCCATTGAAGATAACTCTGAAAATTAAGCTTAACTGTGATAAAATTATAGGGAATTTTTAAGCACTTTGCTACGTGTTTTAATTGCAAATTTGAACAAAAAAATAATAAAGCGTATCTTGTGTTTGAAACAATTTTTGTTAATGTCATTTAATTCGACATGAAAACTGCTTTATTCGCTCGGAATAAGAAGCGTTTCTGTAGCGTAGCTTGCCAAATAGCTCCTAAAATTATTTGTTTCCTGTGTCTTTTGTTTTAGTAAATTTGAAAAAGTGTCACAGTTACAACTTTGAGTAACAAGAAATGTCTTAGAATATTTCCAGGTCTGTGGCAACTACAAGAACCTGATGTCGGGTATTTAATTTCGTGTACGCAAAATTTCAGTGATAAAATCACGAGTACAATAAATTTTACGTAACTTTTAACATCATTTGGTTATTAATATTGTGGACGTTCCGGCATTTTCTTGGAGAGACTGAGGAAAACCACAAAAACCCAGTCAGGATACCTCGTCTCCGGGCCGATATTTAAATCCGAGATCACCAATGAACGAAGCAGGAGTGCTAACCACTTCGGGAAGCTAAGTTATGTAATCTCACGCCATCGAGAATAATTTCGCAACTTGAAAGACGTCTACATTTGTGTCATCATTAACAGATCATCTGAAACAAGAACGTGTCGGAATATTAGTTATCATATTGGTTGGATTCCTCCAAATTCCTAGCCAGTAAAGTCGACCTCTCGGGTCTGCTAGAAGTGGCTGTAGGTAGAACTTGAAACTCCCACTTCATAAAGAGCGGAATTATTTTTCATTTTCATGGTCACCGCAGTTTCTAAATTTTCGACGATCTATAAGATACGTAATTAGCTCGACTGTCTGAAAAATAATGTTTATTAAGAATCCACCACATGTTTCGACCTTACCTGGTCATCTTCAGGCGGTTCTCTTTAAATGTCACAGTCCATCGCATTGTAAAGTCAACAACAGAATACATGTTTATAAATTAGCAGTCTCATCTATCAGTTTCGAAAGCTTCTTGAAGAGATCCACCTGAAATTGTCAATGAATTGATGTATTCAACTTGGTGTTCTGAGGAAAAACACGAAAATCGCTGTCAGTAATGACGAGTTTCGAAAGCAAGACCTGCGGAACAAATGTTTCGAGACTCCTCTGTTTGTACCGTGGGGAAAAAACTACGCACATATTCTCTGTTTCTAGGTCGCAAAGCTCTGGGGTACGAATAGTCAAACTCTGGTAGTTGATGCAGTCAAATTCCCACTGGGAGAAACGAATCTCTATAATTGAAAATGTGTTTCGCTTATGAACGGAGTTTAAACGTAAACCGGCGCTTTAAACACAATTTGCTTTTAATATCGTAATGTACGAACGCCTCTGCGTCGTATGTAGTATATCTCAAGTGTCATACCATTTCTATCATCTCAGTTAACACAAATAGTAGAGAAAATGTCTACGGGTGGACGATCGGGTGTCGATTTACGGCAGACAAGAAACTTCTCTGTCCACAACTCGTCTTCGTGTAGTAAGGAAGAGTTCATAACATGAGGCACATTAGAGACTGACACGCGTTTGTAGAACACGTCGCGAGCAGGAGTGTTCTGGGGCCAGTAGATACAGTCTCTGTCCACAGGAAGTGAATCAGTGAAGTTGTGGTGAAGGAGCCCAATATGTACGAAGCGCCACGTTTCGCGTACAAACATATTTCGGTAGAGAACAGAGGGTTTCAAATTTTATCGTAATTTTACATACGTCACTGTTCTTCGTGTCAATTTGTTCCTACACAGACATATTCTTGAATCAGATTATATCAGTTTATTCCAGTGTCGTTAACTCATCTGCGAGGTTTAAAAATACCAAGTCCTCTCATATTTCTGTAAGATGGGGTAGGTTTGATCCCAGGTAGACGCAGGGACCTTCCGCTAGGCCAGGGTGTTGCGTCTGAGTCAGGCTCTGAGCGCACGGATAAAGCGGCCGGGGAGCGAGGCTAACCACTTACCTCCGTTTAGTGTCGAGGTTAAGTCATAGTGCTATTATGGCAAAGTGATTTATCACAGGAATAAGTTTCACTTTGTCTGAAAGTCGAAATTCGTTAAGTGAATGTATGAAAGGTAAAGTTTTAATGCCAGCTGCTTGCTTGGCAACATCGATCGTCAGTGCGCAGGTCCACAGGGCCACTGAATCCAGAGTCGATCGCGTCAGTAGTGGGAGAACGCCTGACGAGCGAGCCTCTTGGTTCCACGTGCGAGATCCGCACTTCACTTGTTCGTGTCTTGGGAGAGACCGGCAGAGTGTGTTGTCGTATGCGGCTAGCAGTGTTTTGTTCAATGTGGCGTCTGTGAATAGGCGTTGCATTATTAGTGCTAATGTGACTTTTTAATTGAGTGATTAGAAGTTAACCCGCACGCAAATTGCCTCAGTATTTCTCAACAATGTGCAGTGCAGAGCGGGATTAACTTCAGTAGCCGCCGAGATTTATGGTGAGTGAATTGATCAACAGTAATTCTTTCTCATTCTTGTTCAACCAGTCGTATTTCAGGCTTGTGAACCTTTAATTCCGGATGCTTGAAGCTTATATGTCGTCCACGCCCTTTCTGAAGTATAAAATTCCCATGAATACTTGAATTCCGTTCCTTCTTCAGTCAGATTTCGACTTGTCGTTGTTTGTAACCTTCTAATGGCATTGTTGTTCCTTTTTAAGTGAATAATTATAACTGAGCAAATGTTTATAGCGTACATCGGCGTTAGTAGGTTACTGATTGTAGTCTTCATGAATGCGTTAAGTTTCTTAATGTTTTAAAGTGAAGAAGAAACATCTGTTGTGGGATGTTTGGCAGTAGAGAAATGCGCCACGTCAGGAGCACAAAGGGAATGGATTCTGCATAAATGCTGGAGATGAAATGTGAAGTGTGAAATTAGCCCGAAATATAAAAGTATTAATATGACGTTATCAAAGAAGACAATTATTAACAAATAAATTCTAATCGGCATGGGCCAATTTGACGTAACTAATAACTTCACTGGAAACCACGACTGCAACTTGTTCTAAAAATTGGTTATCACGATTTCAGTTAAGCGGGGGGGAGGGGGGGAAGTGATTCCACTTTAACCACCGAGAGGGACCCGCTGCTCCCGACCGAGCTTTGCTGTTCTTTACTCATAAATCCGTACATGAAACTACATCTGGTCCCCAGAATTGACCATTGTCCATGAAATCTGTCTTCTTGGTCACGTGATGCGTCTCTTTGCAGATTTAGCTTGGGGCAGTTGAACTTCCTTCTTGAACCCCTGAAAGGCGAACCGCACCCAACGGGCCCATTTAGCAGAGTGTCCGAAGCCAGTGACACCCGTAACCAAGAAATAAACCCACTTCAATCCTTCAAATGTAACTGAAAAATTCTTATTGACCGAGAAATTACTTCGCGTTGTGGTTGATGCTATAGCACGGGAATCAAAGTTGTGCGCCACAATCTTTAACCTTTAGCGTGCTACGTACGATATATATCGTTTAGGAACACGCGCCCCACTTGCTAAGAATTGGATGGACACTATCGGTGGACTGAAATCTCTGCAAAAGTTACATGATGTTCTCTCAATTGCAGTGTGGTTTAAAGGTGGAACTTTTCTCTGTTTCCATGGTAACGTAATGGCAATACTGTCCGGGGAAGTTTCTTTCGCTGTCTTGAGACTAGCTTTTGTGTGACGAGGAACTTCGTGATTTATCAGAGGCTTTCAGCCCGCGTCGTACGTTCAGGACGTGGCAGTGTTGCTAGGAACGAGGGCGCGCGGAGTGCGTGGAGCATCGGATGAAGGAGCTTCAAATTCCCGGATCCACCACAGAGAAGGACGGAGGAAAACCTCGAGATTAATATTGGTGAAGCAGGAGGTGGACGGATATGCATTGGCGGCATCTGGTATCAGCGGACGGGCTCTGCTACTGCAGCGAGTTATATCGTGAATAGTATGGAAGGCCTTAAGGCTGATCAATATACAACCAGGGGACAATGTCGTATTATTATTATTATTTAGTGTTCTGTCTGACGACAGGTCCATATGAACAGGATCCTTCCATCCTTTTCTCGGACTGGGACCTGTTCATATACGTTCTTGGCAGATGATCCAGAAGTGGTTTGCCATTGCCTTCTTCTGTGTGTGAATGGAGTAATTGTTGGGATGCCACGGAGGAAAACTCCGTGTTGCCTAGACCACGGCCTTGCCCAACACAAGTTATAAATTAGATGAATTTGTGAAGAAATCGGCTTATTTCTCAACCTTTGTCGTAGATCCTCGTCTGTTGCATGTTGGGTACTAACGAACAGAAACGCTTAACAGAAGCGTTGGACTGTTTCTGAGATGTTTAACGACGTTGCTTCGAAACCTGACGTTGTCTTGGCGTGAGATAGTAAGAGTAGATGCGGACTTGGAAGGGTACGGCCGTGTGCTATTAGTAATAACATTTATTCGATCTTCTAGACTGAGGAAAACAAAGGGGAAACTCTGTGAGGCTGTGGTAATCCGGCCAAGATTCGAACAGATTCATGAACCAAGTAGCTGTTTCTGGGATGCTTGTGGTGTTGGCTAATTGAAATAAACGTCCAGAACACCGCAGATGCTGACAGGATGGACGCGTGCGTGACCTGGTCACGGGAATTTAATGCAAACAGCTCGCTTGTTAAACGCGGACCCAGATAACATTTGAATGATTACATTTCAGATGTTAGGCCTTATTTTTAATGGTGTTACGTCTCTGTATAAGGGGCGGTATGATGGCATTTGTGTTGTCTATTAAAGATCTTATGACCTAAAGCCGTACAAAATAAGGAGCAAGTCAAATGTGTGCGAATTGTTGGTTTCGATGATTCTCCTTTATGTAGATTTTTCGCTGCGAGTTGCTCCATTGTCCCTCTCCTTCGGTCTGTCTGTCTGTCTTAAGCAATCTGGGATATTCTGTGAAGCCTGCAGATTTCGCTGTCCCGTTCTGTTGCACGAAATCTTGTCCCAGGTCCCGTTTAACCTTTCTCTTTGCGTGCTAACAGCTGCCGGGTTACACATTTCACAATTCATAGCGCTGTTACGTTCTTCACCACTTATTACTAAGTAACTCCCTTGTATCAGAGCACTTTTAAGTCATTTTAAACGCTTAAAATGATGTCTTATCTCCTTTGAGGATATTTCCGTTCTTGTATTTAATTCATTTGGTTCCACGCCATAAACGCTCTCTCCAATGCAGTCCTAAGCAGATTCAGACTATAATTTGTAGTAGAATTAATAAATCAATACAAGTTCTTTACTGGAGCGTTTGCCAACAGCAAAAGTGTATGACAGGCAAACATTGTTTGAGATCCACAACACTAAAGGAGATTATTCAAACGAAACAAATTAAAACAGAATTAAACTAAAATATATGGAAAATGGAAAAGATTTTTTGTTTTTAACATCGGAGGTACACGAATACTAACAACGCCCATCTCGGAATGACACTTTATTTTGCCCTTAAAGAAATAAGAAATCAAAGATCGGTGTCGGTGTCGGTATCAACAGCTTGAAGACAAAACGTCATTACGTGAAACATGAAATTGGCCGATAATGACACGAATTATGTAATCAACCCTGAATAATGTATTAGACTCGGTCAGTGTAAGATTGTTCCGTACAGCCAAGGCACACTTCAGCTTTTATCTGATTAAGGCGTTGTATAACATAACAAGTCTGCAGTGAAGGTAAAAAGCTCTGATGTCCTTAGTGACTGAGAATTTGCATAATCAATAATCAATAAAAAAAATAATGTAATTAAGAAGGAAGCTGAGAATATCTTGAAATACAGCGAATGTGAAAAGTGAAAGCAAAAGTGATCCCAATAATTCGAGGGTCAACTGGAACTGTCTCCAGGTCACTCAGAAAATGTTTGGCCAACATCCCGGGCGAACACGACGTCAGGGAACTGCAGAAGACCGCCATTTTAGGATCTTCATAGATCATTCGAAAGACGCTGTCGTAAAATATGTAGTCATCCCTCGCAATAAAATTATACACGTATTAAGAACAAAATGTATTTCGGAAATAGCCACTGCGCTGTGTACCTCAGGGGCAAGGTTTGTCTCGGGTACATTGAAGTGAATGCCCTATAAAGTGGGGAATGGATGGGATAATAATAATAATAAATTTGAACGACAGTAATAAAAAAAAAGAAAATTTAATTCAGTGTGTAATAAAGAACAGATTAAATTCACGGAATGATGTTGTTAGTCGCTTCCCATCCGGTTTGTATTAAAACGTAAATATTAAAGGATAGAAATTGCAATGAAGACGCAACCAGAAATGCACTGGGTGGAACTGAACCCAGGACTTTCAGGCGGCAAAACGTCTGGTGATTTAGAGTGCGCTCATGCAAGAGAGACGGGACACTCCGAAGCCACTCATGGTCTTAGGTCGCTGCGTCGAATGCGCCATTAGCTTCGTTCGTCATCATCGCCTGTTACCGACTTCATCTGAGGCGTTCGGCGCTGGCGAGACCCCACGCCGGCTTAAGCCACACCCACGGGAATCACCTGGAAGACAAATGTGAAAGGAAAGGGAACACGCTTGTTCCGAGTCACATGGCATTTACTCTCAACTGCTTTGTTTAAAGCAGGTTAATGCGTTAACATCTTTTTTGCATTTCGAGTGCGCAAATGGAAAGATGTAATATTATTTTAATTTTATTATGAAATTTCATTAAAAATGTGAAGTTAACTTGAAGATTTCTGTCTTCTGGGTTGTTGCGCCGTGTAGTCTGGTCGATGTTAAACAACGTTTCAGAGGTCATACTGCCTCCATCATCAGGGCGATGAGTATGAAGATTTCTGTCTTCTGGGTTGTTGCGCCGTGTAGTCTGGTCGATGTTTACCAACGTTTCGGAGGTCATACTGCCTCCGTCATCAGGGCGATGATTCAGCGCAACAACCCAGAAGACAGCAATCTTCATACTCACCGCTGTGAAAACCTAAAATCTTACATGAAGTTAACTTAATTCTCCCAGAACTACACAGTTGTCATAAATTTTACACTATTCAACTGCTATGTGTAAGCGTTTCCTCATTCCAAGACGTACGATGTTGGTGGAAGATGAAATCCTCCAGATGCTGTCCCAGATAGCAACTCAGTTCGGTCTACAGACCTGTGACTCATACAGAAGGACCCTGTACCTCTAACAGACGAGTGTTAATGCAGTTACGTCGTTCAGAGTTATAAAAATCGAATGCTGGGAATAAAAAAGAGAAAACATCACTTTTGCCTGCGTCACTAACCCTTTTAAGTCCATGTGCCGTAACACATTTTAAATTGATGGGTTTGATATGATCCTCGGTGTAAACGGGGATTATTTACTTAAATAGCGTTAACCACTTGATCATTTACGTGGACAGGCGTTGTTTTTCTATTTGTGTTTGCTGCAGGGGATTTATTATTACGTGTTAGGTGAGCAGCGACTTGAAACGGGGAAAGAAATTTTCAAATTAAACATTCTTAAATTAATTTTGGGAATGAAAGAGGAGAGACGATCGAACTGTGTATGAAACGAAACATAACTGCTTGAAAAATGGAAGAATTGAGCGTCACTGTTCTGACATTATCCTCGGAATTTCTTCAAAGTGATTCATGTCAGGACTGAGGCACTGTTGCAGTGAGGGGGGGGGGGGCACAGAACCACAAAATTATGTTTTCGTAAAGCCGAGGAACGCTGAATGCATGCCTAAGACCCGGTGGGAGAATTCACGGCAATTAAGAAAATTTACGGCTTATTTAGTAAATCTGTATTCAGTTGTACGTGTTTTGTTAATTTCAAAGTAACAGATTCAAGGATAATGGGGCGGGGACCCAGTAGATGGCTTACTTTGTACGTAATTGTAATCATTTGCTGTACGGTCCTGCATTCGGACAACTAAATATTCAGCCTATTATAAATACGAAGGATTTGATATAGGCTTTGAAGGTATAAATTATTTATCAATTATGTAATTATTAAATATGAAATGTTAATTTGTCAGGAAACTTATTGCTAGAATTTATGGACGCTTTCATTATCTCAAACTGCATTGGAAAGATTTTGTCGTGGTACTGTCCCGGCATTTTCCTGAGGGAACTGAGGAAAACAACGAAAATCGTGTCTTAGGGCAGATATTTAAACATATATGAAGCAGGAGTGCCAACCACTCCACAGCGACGTTCGGTGTCAAACGTTTCATTGTGGTACTAGTTCTCCGATGGGACCGCAGGAATGTGACTTAAGGCTTTGACCGGGATGTTCTTTTGTTAAATCTTATGTGGTACTGCCTGATTCGACTTCTAATGGTTAAGTGAAGTGTTTTCTTCGCGGTACGGTCTGGATTCGTAAATATTATGAAGACGATCTTCGGCTTCAAAGGGTTAACCAGCTGATTTTCGTAATGGTGAGGTGAAGTGTTTTCTTCGCGGTACGGCCTGGATTCGTAAATATTATTAAGACGATCTTCGGCTTCAAAGGGTTAACCAGCTGATTTTCGTAATGGTGAGGTGAAGTGTTTTCTTCGCGGTACGGTCTGGATTCGTAAATATTATGAAGACGAGCTTCGGCTTCGAAGGGTTAACCAGCTGATTTTCGTAATGGTGAGGTGAAGTGTTTTCTTCGCGGTACGGTCTGGATTCGTAAATATTATAAAGACGATCTTCGGCTTCAAAGGCTTAACCAGCTGATTATCGTAATGGTGAGGTGAAGTGTTTTCTTCGCGGTACGGTCTGGATTCGTAAATATTATGAAGACGATCTTCGGCTTCAAAGGGTTAACCAGCTGATTTTCGTAATGGTGAGGTGAAGTGTTTTCTTCGCGGTACGGTCTGGATTCGTAAATATTATGAAGACGATCTTCGGCTTCAAAGGGTTAAACTAGCGAAATCGTTATCGTTAAGCATTTTACTAATATAGGAAGCTGAATCAAATGAAATTGCGGAATTGCTTTTTCCCCGCAGACAAAAGTATGCCCCAAAAAGGCATAATTAAATTCCGATTTAATTTCTAGTCGTAATTATTTTTAAGGTTAGCCAAAACACGGTTGCGAATGAGAAACGTAATTGACCTAATTACGTTTCAACGGAGGCTCCGAAATGCGAGGAACGATTGAACTACTTACTAAAGCAAAATTAACTTCATTCCGACTAGTCGTACAGACCTCACAATAATTTTTGTGGCACTCCATTACGTCCGAACATTATAGAACTTACAAAAAATATCTTGAACCGAGCTGAAATTGTAGGATCCGCCAATATTACACAAAAAAATCGCAGATTGCAAACCTTGGGTTAGCAGCAGATGTCAGCTGCGTGTGGGAACGAATTCGTTGTCGCCTGGGGCAGGTTCCGGTCCAACGACTTTAGTCTCAGCTGGCCGATACATTCAGCATCGTTCTTGCGATATATCAACTGCGTCCGTGTCTCACCGAAGCCTTTGAACCCAGACTGTAGCGACTGTTCTGTCAGGAATTCTCGACGCAGGTCGCCGTCTCCCGCGTCCGCCACTGCTCCAAAAAGGCGCGTCTCTAAGCGACGTTCAGTAAGTGTGTTTACGCTAAACTAAGTTAAGGTGAATAACAGCGGAAACTTCGTTTCGACGCCACGCGTCGTCGCACAGTCTTCTCGCATTAGCCTTCAATTTTGTTCGACGTGAGTAATGTCACCCATACCTGACCGTCACTTCTCACGTCTTTAAACAATTTTTATCAGAGTGAGTCACCACGTCAAGATGACTTTATTTCTTTTAGCATAATTCACATAGATGGTGCGAAACCCCTTTTCAGACATCCGTCCGTCTCTGATGAGCCAATTTCTGACAATAAATTCGATCTTCTTCGAAACATTGTCCAATAAAACGCATGATGCTGATTTGTTGTCGTTATAGCTGGCAAATCGTACGTTCTAAGTTGTGTCAAATGAACCTGCTTTCTACATTTTAAATTCTTCTTCATTTCTTTCTTGATGGTCCTCTCCGCCGTGAGAATCTTACTTCCTTCAGCTTTCCTTTACGGCTTTGGAGCCTGGTTTATTTATTGCATCTTTTACGGGCAAAATCTTTCTGAATATCTTTCCAACATGGCCGCCACTATTTTCCACTGCCTGCGAATTGCCATGTTCGAGAATCCTGTTCCTCCTGTTGTCTCTGCTCTCCTCGCGTCATCAACGGAACCGGAATCAAGGCCACAAGAAAATAAAATCTTGGTTTATTGGAAAGATGCCAGTGCAGGAGAATTGGTGGCACCTGAATTTCGCGGCCTCTCCCTGTTTTCGAAATCCAGTCTTGAAGAAAATCCAATCGACCTGCAGTTTTAGCCGCCAGCAGAGACACCGCCAAGTTTTCGACAGTCCAGGAGCCCCTGTCGCTTTCCTTCCCCTTGAATGTCGGCATCCTGCGATAAACACGTAAAAGTTACGTAATTACCATACGCCCGCGGAAAATGTCCGGAGCCAACTTGGTAAGAGAGCGGTCTGACAATCTGTGACTGTGATTGTATTTTAACAGCGTCTTGTTTATAAAGCGATGAAACTAGGAAACATTCGTGGAGCCAATGAAATTAGCGGGTGCTGTGCTCTGAGGAAGCAACTATTGGATAGGAATGACTGAGGACAAGGACGAATGTAGCATCTAGGCTCAGGGCGGTATCGACCTACGCTGCCTGTGATCTGACAAGGAGAACAGTGGTCCTAAATGCCACGACGTACCTGCTACCTTTATAAATAAAATACGATTGTCCGATAATGCTCCAGGGCTGTCCCGTTTTCAACTTAGTGGCGAACATTCTACTCATTTACGTCGCACAAATGTGTAGGTAGAGGGAAGGCTACGTAGTTGGGGCAGACGTGCATGGAGGTTTTGCTGAACAAGTGGCTATTTTTTTAAAAAAATTCTCCGCTTTCTGTCAATATTTGTTTTTAAAAAGTGCTCCACGTCACCGAAGCTGCCAGTGTTGTACCTGAGCAAACAGACCGCGAATGAATGAGACGAACGTGGAGCGGCATAAGACGGCTCAGCGTTGCTTATTCGACGACATTTGGAATAGAACGTGGCTGTTACGTGCTATCGCGAGAATCTGTCATTCATTTGGATTTAAATTTATTTTAAAATGATGTACCAGGATTTTTATGCCTGTTTTGGATCACAACTTGTCTACATGTTGATCGGAACTTGGTGTCCTTTTGATGTATTGTTTTTTAATACAATCAGCGTAGAATTTTCCAAAGAATTTGAAAATTGCACTGTAAAATGCCAAGTATAATATAATCAGCATACGAAATCTGATCTTGTTCCTTTAAAGCGTTATAAAATGTATGCATCTCGTCTAAAATTCTAATTATGGAGATAGGGTTGAAGGCGATACCGAGATTTTGTGACTACGGTAATGAACATTCTGTTCTCATATAATAGGTGAGTTGTTGGTCAGCATTTTAGGCGTGAGTCTTTTCCTTTGAGGCATTATTCAGTACTCGGAAACGGTTATTACTTGCTTTTAGTCGTAGGGCGCTCGGTCGTTATGCGAAGATTTTCTTTTGGCACTACCTGAATTAAGTCCGTTGCATACAGCTGTTAATTCAAAACTAAGCCCTTAAGGTAGTCTATCACCAAGGTTCTGCAGTAACCACTGTCATTAACGTCTGAAACAGAAGAAATAAGTGTGTTTTTTCGAAATATTAAAATAGTAGAGCTGTTTGAAAGTTGCTCGTTATCGCAGTAACAACCAAATAGGCCACACGTCAACTTGTTCCTCACTTGTTCTGAAACGGACTGATATTTCATAATGATTTTCTTCGTTACGGATTCATAAGCTGGCCAAAGTGAAAATTACTCGTGCAGAAGGACCACAAAATGTAAGCAGTAAGCCGCGTTAATGCAGGTACGGAGTAGTTTGCTTTGTCAGTGGTTACAGATCAATCCCTTTAAATTAATCTATATTTGTTAGATCAGACTGCTCTGAAATGTGTTCGGATACAGGAATCTCTTACATATGGAGGCAGGTTCTAACTGCCTGGTATTGTGACGTAGATCCCTTGTCACAAAAGCACGTTAAGGATGAAGGGAAGGTTTTCACATGTGGAGGGTGGCTGTAATTATTTGAATAGTTGCAGACAGCTTGCGAGCGGTGATATTGAAATGTGGGGTCCTTTACTATAAGATGTTTAGTGAATTAGAATTTGTATCAACAACTAACGCAATTCTGGCCGAGGTAACTCGTGAGGATCGAAGGTGGGCGGAACTGCCTCTGGAGTACAGAGCGACGAATGGACCCTAATTTAAAGCCTGAAACGCTACTTAACGTGACGGAAAGTGTTTACAGTTTAAGTGCAGAATAGTTTTTGTTAATGACTTGCAAGCCACATTGAGGTAAATGGGTTCTCAAAACTAGGACGAACTAGACCGGGTTCGTAATTTAGTATTTCAACTCAGAAGAATTTCGTTTCGGTGACAATGATGACAAACGATTTTGTGTTCCACGTCACCCAAATGAATTCTTAGCTTCCGTCGTCGTCCTTGAGGTCATCTGCCCGTTAACAGAGGCTTTACTCAACTGTCTTTTGACGAATCTATGATCAGAACAGTCATTTATTTTATTTTAAATGTAGAAATCATTCAAAGCTGCAGCAGGTAAGAGGTGTCGACCGCTCGTGATGGAATTAACACTGGTCTTTCGTTACGCGTGAAGTATTTTCTTTGCAACAATAACACGTGAAGCCACGCCCCCCAGCTCTTTGTTGCGCTGAAGGACAATCGCATTTCCGGTGCGTGCGTCCTTGCAGCACGTTCTTTTTAAACAATCAGCCGTAATTTTGTTTAGAAACTTTTCCAATTTCAGTCAAACAACTGTAGGTGTTAATAATGTTGTTGTTAATTTGCGATTCATAAATTGTAAAATATATCTAGATCATTCCAAGCCTCAGAATCTCTTAACTGTCGCTTTTAGTCGTAACGAAAGTTTCAATTTTCTTTAACGGGTTTTTAAATTACTTGAAATGCATTGTGGGAAAATTCTCTTCGCCCGCCGCACCTAGAGCGACGCTTGGAGGCCAACAGTGGGTAGGTGGAGGTCTACTTCCGATGTTCAAGGGCGTGGAGTTCACCTCCTTTCGTTCGCACAACTTACGGCATGGTGCTTAGAAGCTTTTCTCCTCGCTCCTCACATGCATCGAGATGTCATTAAATAATGCATATGTTACAATAAGACTGAAACCTGCCGAAACATATGTACCTCACCCTACGGCCAATATATCCATCTTATGTATAAAAACCAATGTTTCCTTGCATTAAGCTGTCCGTGAGCCGTGGGTGACAGCCCGAAAATTATTTGTACTTATGTTTCCAAGAGTCTAATTAAGGCTGGCACCAGGGGTATATAAACTCCAACGTCAAAAGGTCGGCCCAATTAATGGACAATGTTTTGTGTGGCTGTTACACTTTTGCAGGCAGATGTGGAGTCATTATAAGCTTACTTAAATTTTTGTCCGCTCTCGACGAAATAAAGCAATTACCAATGAGATTTCCTTTGTAGCAGTTCCATCGCCATTAAGGCCCTGCCTCGCGTCCTCTCGACCATGTAGCCGAAAGCTAAGCCTTTCCAGTGGTCTCTGGTTGTTGTTTTTTATTTATTTTCAGGGAACATGGATTTTTTCCCCCAGAGAAATGCTTTGGTCCAGTTAGGCTTGGTTACTCTGCCCATAACATTCGGATGCCGGAGGCTGCAACTGCGCATGCCCGTTACAGATAAAATACGCAATGTAACACGGGAATAAATTAGGCTCTCCCTCGCGTTTAGACTACCGGGCACACACACACAGTTCCTTTTCCCCCTTGATCCAGGCAACCCTCGAACAAAGGCGCTAACGCCAGTTACTTTCAGACTTGCAGTAAACTTACTGGCACCAGTGCACGATGTTCAACTTCTTACAAGTGAAACATTAGGAGATTGGGCGGGGAGGTTGAACCGGAGGGTGAGTTGAAAAAGTTGCTGAAAAGTTCAGGAGACGGTCGACAAGGAGGTATTGAATACTATGAATAACTTTGCGATTAGTCCCAAGGTACCAGTATACCGTGCAAGTTTGTGGAACTCTGGCGTGTGCGGAATCCAGACAGCAAACCGCTGTGGATCAGGAGTTCAGTCGCTTCTCTCCCTGCCCCGTGATACGAGCAGTTCCCTGTACCCTGGCGTTATTTCTAAACTAGACTAACACGATTCTAGTTTTGGAGGAAAACAGAAGTTTTGTTGATACAAGAAGCGAATTGATGTGTTACGTTGTCACACGAGGTCAGTCGACTCCGGCCTGTTCTTGGAATCTAGTTCGGATACTTATAGCACCCTAAATTTTGAGTGCACTGAGATACACGCCTGTATAGTTTCGAGCGTCCCTCATTTTAGTCTGTTTTTGCCCTCTGACATAATTATCTTTTAACTAACATCTCACAGAGCGAGAGCGGTAGAAGGACGTAAGTACCAAGTTCTTTCTTTCCTGGACTTACGAATGACTGCCTTAGTTTTACGTGAAGGAGGGAAATCCTTAAATCAGAATTTCCCGTTTGTGACTTCTGAAATCCTCCGTCTAGGAGTCTTAAGGCCTTTAGGAATTTTCGGACTTTTCGTTTAAAAGGAAAATCAGTCGGTGTCGATTCTTGTCTGTGCAAGGAGAGAGGTTGTCCGATACATGACAACGCTGTGTTAATTGTAGATGTTATGAATTTTTGATGTCATAGGATGGAGGAAGGAAAATGAAGTGGTGGAGCCTTATCACGAGGTACTGTCCCAGTAAAAAAATGAAGGGGCTGAGGAAAACCACAAACAGTTCCGGTCGGGACCGGCGGTGCGGCTTATGAGATTGCAGCTGTTTCGCTGTGGTTTCCTTTGCCACAGCGAAAATCGGCGGAACTGGAATCAGACGTAGCCCGTGTTCATAAAGCAGTTGGGTAGTTTGTTATTGAGTTAGAGTAAACGTGAATAGAAATTAAGCGACGGATATGCTGGGGTCCCTCTAAGTCAATTACGAAATGGGACCGCGGCCCCTGCTTCTGCAAACGTCTGCAGCTTTCTACGCGACGCACGAAGAAATTGTGTTTCAGGAAACAGAATGGAGTGTCGTAAACAGAACAGGAATGACATTTAAGTGAAAATTCTGCTTCCCGGCCTTTAATTATCAATGATCTATGCAATAGGCTAGGTCTGTCTCACTTATCGATTTTTTTTTTTTTGAATTTGTGGCGTATTTATCGACCGTGTAGTGCGGAATTATGTGATGGTTTATATATGATGGAATGGAGGAAATAGGGAAGGAAGCGTTACTGGCCTAATTAAAAATACTATCCCAGCATTGGCCTGGAGGGAATGAGGAACGCCACGAAAAGCCACTCGAGGTAGGCTTGTGCATTTTGCGGACGGAGATTTGATGTCGGATCTCTCGAGTAGGAGGTATGACTGCAAACCATTCGGTCAAGACTTTCAGCTGTTTAATCTTATAGTTCTTTTAAATTAACTGTGTTACTTTAAAGTGTTGTCGTTTGGATTTTGACGCTGTCCTGTCCTGTAAGCATTTCGTTGCCGTGAGAATCTCAGCTCGCAATCAAATAAGTAGCTATTTGACTGCACACTGGGCGCACAGTGGACAGTTCTCCTTCTTACAGCCTCAGACTTTCATTTAAGACTTAACTATGTAGAACAAATCTCGGTTAGTACGCCTAATCTAATTACAAGCTTTTCGGTGTTTCCTTCGCTGATTTAGGCCATCACATTTTTATAGGACGAACAGCTGTCATTGCCCACCGCTGTTCTGTTGTTTGTAAAGCGAAGTCACGACACTGGTCATCGGGAGAACCCAGTCCTGCAAATCTCATAATAAACAATCATTTTGATTCTGAAGGGTTGTGACGACGGTGTAATGAAATTATTGATGTTTGGGAATTTTTTTCATCGTCTGATATTATAAAACACGACGTTTCGAGTATTGGATCTGTCCTCGACTTCAGATTTAGTGGGGGAGGCGCGCCTGCTCTGTGGGGCCTTTATAATGAGCTAATACACTGGGGTTAGCTCACGAGGAATTAGAACACGGAGGACAAACGTAGGGCTCTTTTCCGCTGTGAGAACATCGTATCTTATACAGCGCATGATTTTATCGTGTGATGCACTTGTTAGCTTTCAAGTAGATGGTTAGAAATTGTATTTGAATTCTTCATTTCGAGTTGTGATGACAGCGGACAACGCAGTGTGAAGGTGACACCAGTTGATTCAAGTCAGTCATGTGTAATTTAAGATATGAGCCGGATACTGTATGCCTGCCAGTTGACCTCAGAGTTTCTCATGCCATGCGGGCGTATGGGGTGTGTAGGAACCGCTCCATGCATTCTTAACGTAGGCACTAGGTCGGTGAGAGTGGTCGCTTAACTTCCGATGGAGGAACCCCCAAAGTGTACTTAAAAGATTCTGGGTGGGCCTCGGAGCCGACCTGAAAAAAAAAATTCTAATTTTCCTGAACTAGAACCCCGTTGTTTCAGGCAGTATGATAGTTAATATGTTTTTCATATACAAGAGAGAAAGGTTAAAAGGGCGGAAATTACAAATTTAAAGCCCGAACCGGGGGTTAGAAAAGCAAAGAAGAATTTGGCGCATCGTAGCGACGACACCAGCCAGGATATTGATTCTGGAAATATTCCCGCTTATGAATAAATTTGCAGAATTACATACATTTTAATTACTCCCTTTTTTTTTGTAAATTAAAACTAATTACGCGAGTCGAAATACGAGTTATCTTTGCTTTTCCTTCGGCACGCTTTCACAATCGGGCACGAAGGGACATTGGCACAGAATAGATGACACATCTCGAAATATCGATAAAGCTTTCGGTGTGAAGGAGAGAGGGATTGAGCACGCGTTTCAGATATGACAGAGTCGACGAGAACCAACTATGACAATTTTTAGACAGCTCACTAACACAATAGACTTCGTAAATGCCGTCAAAATGCCCTGCAGGAACACAAATACCTTTCAATAACTGACCAAGATAGAAGTAAATATAAATTCAGGCCTTCCAGAGGGACATATCCTGGTCCCTCTTCGTAATTGACTTGCACGTTCCAGGAGAATGGGGAAACGGAACGTTGGTATCCATAATGGAATTAAAATGGTTGGCGACTGCTCCATAATCAACATCTTCTTTGCAGGTGACCGAATACTTACTTCTTCTGTGGCGAGGCACGAGATGCCCCTCGAATACGTAAAGTGTGTGTTTCTTTTTTTTAAAGGTGGCGTTTTAAATAGTCTATTAACTTTAAAATGTGGCATCTTCGAACACAGTATTTCAGCACGAAGTGTTTACATTGAGAATACTAGTAATCCCCTTTTATAGCAAACGCTGGGGGCGGGGGTGGGGGTGGGATGGACGGTAGGTCAGTGAGTGAGTGAGTGTTTGAGCGTCTAAGCCAGCCTCTGCTAGCGCACGGCGAGTTGTCATCATTAGCACGGAGACCCCGCCATCCATTTGTGGATGCCGTTCGTCCTGAGGCTAAACGCTTTCTGCTTCGTGTTGTAGACGAGGAACACGTCGACATCGATTTGTGTTGCAGCTTCTAGTGTTAATTGCGTTTCCGAGCGTCTGTCCCTCTGCATTAGGTGTGTCTGTCGTTAGGTTAGGTTTCAAGCCGCAGATGAACACGTGTCTGTGATGAGATCAGGCAGCCTGACGTCCGATGGTTTTACTTTTGGGCGATGATTGATGCACGTCGCGGTCAGGGCGCGTTCAACCCCACGTGACTAGCAATGCCTAACGTTCCTTTTATGCGGGCGGTGGCGGGAGACACGTGATGAGTTTTGTAGTTAATAAGCTACTTAATTCATGCTGGACAACAGACCGAAACATTTGATAACGCACGCTTTGGACAGATCAGAATTTTAGTCGGATGAACTCAGTGACGTAGGTATATATGGAAGGATAATACTAAAATGGATCCTAAAGTAGTAAGGTGAGGGTGTTGTCTGGATAGGGACAGACTTCGGGCTCTTGTGAGTACGGTAATGAACATTCTGGTTCCTTAATAGACGGAGAATTTCTTTACTGGTCGAACGCCTGTTAACATCAACAGGATAAAATCCGCTCACTGAAGATAACAGTGTGAGTGTGATATATAAACATTGAAAATTATATTAAAAACTACAGTGATTGATTGATAAGGAAGTACTGTTTTTAGATGCAGCTTAGGACCTTAAATTGGTTTCGTCTGTGTATGACCCGTCTTCTTTACGTGTTCAGAAGCGTTTTAACCTAAAGATACGCCAGAGCGAACGCCTTGACAACGTTTGCTGATTTCGGCTGCTGTCATGACGTTCCGTTTCTTAGAAACGTGATTACTCGTTATGCATATACTCACTAACCCTGCTACTTCAGAGACAGAAACCTGCAGAATCCTCGTTGTCATGGAGCCGGCTGAGTTTCGTCTGCGTTGGAAATTTGGCTAAATCCATTCTGCCGCACTGTGGGTCAGTTTTCTTTCGCCTTGGGTGTGGTAATCCGAGCAGTCACGAACAGTGAGATGTTATTTGTCGCTTCGTTAACACAATCACAGGGAGAACTTTCCTGGTCACACGGAGGAAGTGGCAGTCATTTTCAAAGAGTAGAAAAGCTTATTTTTCTCCATAAAATAGATATCATGACAATCGACGATTAATATTTTCCTGTTAGTGGTAACTGAGTTTGCCCCCTCCGTATACAAGCAGTGCCGCGCAGACCAAAGGAACACGATAGATAGCCGGGACAGTGGATACTGTAGATACAAAGTGGACACACGCTCCAACACAGTCATTTGTCTGTCATGAGTTGAATCCCCTGCTGTCAGAAATTTGATGGAATGTTTTCATTTATCACGCGACTGGATGATCCGGCAGTCCGGAATGGATTTCCGGAAAGTGACGTGGTTTACAGACTTCGGCTTATCGTATTTCGACTACACGGAACTTCGAACGGACACACTTGCTGTGGCATATATGGATCCACATTTTTCATCAGATTGAATCCTTCGTGAGGCTAACAGAGATTTTCGGTAATCACAAGTACAAATTCCTCCCGCCTCCCCTGATGCCTTACGTCGTAGGTGTCAGGTGTTCGCCAGTTTAGCGCGTAAGGTTTAAATCACGAAGCTAACAAAGGCAACTACGCGCTTGTAATAAGCTGTTTAAAGACGACTGTCTTCCGGGTTGTAGCCCCGATGATGGACCTTCGAAAAGCTGGTAAACGCCTACCAGACTGCACTTGGCTACAACCCAGAAGACGCATAAAGCTTCTTCATTCTGATGTAATGCGTGGTGTTTAAGACACGCGTTTGCGTCGGTGAAGCTTCGTTGTTCTGACGGTCCACTTCCTCCTGCGAATTTCATTCTGCGTGAATCTGCATCTTTCGCCAGTTTGTTACGTCTGGGTCATGCCGCTTGATATTGGTTGGGACAGATTTTGGCAAGGACTATCAAATTTCGGGTTAAATTATTTTAGTATAACTGGGGCTAAATATGATAGATGTTTCCCAAAAACGGAATTTCATTACATTATTCCATCATGCCAGTGAAATCGCAACATGACACGTCATTTGCGACAATGGCTGTCCTTTATGTTTTCGGCTGGTCCAGCCTGAACGGGAGGTGGGCCATAGTGAAATATTTGCTACTACAGACGGATCATACAATTGTCTCAACGTAACCGAAACAAAACCTAATATTACAATCTGTGTTCGCTTTTCAAATTCCAATTCGCGTCATATCAAGTAAATGCACATCCGTGATTCTTAGACGGGACGTCGGTTTGTTTTGTTTTTAATACGTGGAAAGCATGTAATTTTTCTGACGTTACACTGAGTGATGTGCCATACTCTGACCTGTACAGACATGCCGCAGGCCATGACACGGCCATATTTTTATATAACACCTGATTCCAGAAGAGTTAAAAATTACTTTTTCTGTTTAGAAAGTTCTGTACTGATTTTGGGAAGTGTCAATTTTTTCTGACAGGTTTAAAATAACCTCACGTCCACAATTGTCAAGGAGTTGAAGGTTGGAACAGATTAGTAGTTATCTGAATGTCAGTTCTATGAATAACCTGAGACCTGTATTGGACTGAGTGATAAAATGTTTAAGTATTCATAATGAAAGATAATCTGTGAAAATTATTTGATAGCTGTATAAAATTTGTCCTAATGTTTCGAAACTCAAAATTTGATTTGTCGAGCTCACAGCGACATACACCAACAAGTGAGTAACACGTTAACTTGTCCACAGTGCATAGGAACGCTCATCGGATTCTTTCCTGAAGACATTCTGTCGTGACCTGCGCCCTCTGTAAAACGCAGTACATTACATTGTGCCTTGTATTGTACTTTGGAGAGGCCACGTGGAGAGGTGCTGTGGACCGAATCCTGCCCGCGGACCGCAGGTTGAGGATCCCCGCTTTAGACTGAAGCACTTTGCTGGATTACGATGCGTTTGTTTCTGTAAATGCGTCGTTAACCTGATTTTCTCTCAAATAGTTTGCGGGGGAGCTCACGAGTGAATCTGGATGTCTTTCTGTCGCATTACAGAGCAGTTTCAATGCGGGATGAACGCGGGCTTTTGTTTCTGCAAGCAGAAACCAGACGCGTGACAAATAGTAGGCCTGTATTCATACTATTAGGATATTGATATCCGGAAGAAACACGGTCGGCTGGGCATACAGAAAGGAGCAGGCAAATGCTTAAAAGATTTTAATCGGAAAATCTGAAGGTGGGAAACGGCTTTTAAAACCTAGTCACAGGTGGAAGGATAATATTGAAATGAATCTCAAGGGTGCAGCGTGGGAGGTTGTGAGCACGATAATGAAAGTTCAGGCTGCAAAACCTGCGGAAGACTTGTTTACTATCTGAGTGAGTGTTTTCTCTTTAAAAAGGACACAACCTCCATGGGGGTTTATGCGGAACCAGTCCGGTTATATAATTATCACATCCGATAAGTAATTATTTCTAATGTGGTCCTTGTCCCTCCTCTTTTGTGGCTTGATTGTGGTCGCACTGAAGAAAACCACTGCCATCCTCAACCACGGTGACAAGGAACCAATTAAGAAGAATCCCTTTTACTGTTCACGTGCTGGAAGACGGCGAGACAGATTTAGCCCCCGCTGCCTCATCTCTGACTACGGGAGAGGGGAGAAATGGAATTTGCAGTAAAGCTGATGATCCACGTCATGGGCTTGTATGTATTTCCTGGCTGTTTGTCTTGTACTTCAAAAAGACCGCCCGTGTATCAGCTAACTCTTGTCTGCCGTAGGTTCGTTTTAACGAGGGCTGTACAATCAAATAATTCAGGGAGTTGTATCTTATAAGCAAACGACGGATTAACTGGGGAAACATGTTTAAACGCTCCTATCGCTTGCTACAATACGCTGTATGCGAGTTTAAAACACGTGACGTGGCTAATCCGACATAATTGGGGTGCGTTGTGGTGTTTCAGCCTACCCCATGCAATTCGTGTTTAATAATTACCCTTCCTACCCCTACCCCCCACAAAGAGCTATGAAATATGGCAGATGTATTATTGTTTACTCACCAAATATGGTTTTCAAACCGAACGTAATATTTCTGCTCGTGTTAATAACTGCGGTTAAGTTGAAACACGTTAAATACGCGCATCTGTGCGCTGTGGGGCTTCGTACCAGATGGGAACCAATTCAAGCGCTTAACGTGGACTCTACAGTAGCCGGGACGAAACTGTGCGTTTCGAGTACGTCACTAGTTCGCGGGTAAAAGGAAACAAATTCATTTACTGTTCAAACCAAGACATGGAATGGGAATATTCGAGCAATGGCCGGCTGTACTTCTCGCCTTTCGTCAGTCCGTTCTGGCACGGATCCTCCTGAAGAGGCCGCTGTTTCTACATCTTCATATATGTCTGACTGAACACCACATCTCTGCACATGATACAGCGTCGTAAAATGACTAAATAAATCCCTCAAGTTGTTACGCGATTCATGTACACGTGTTGATTTCTGTTTACGTGCGTTAATTAATCCTTACATTTCAGAGACAAGAAGCTTTGAATTGCAAAGTGGACACTTTAAAAGAAAGTTTCCAGTTTTTGCCACAGGATTTCGAGGCGCGATCTGTCAGTGATAACAGCAACAAATTATCAAATCAGCAACTTTTACCTGCTCTTTTAGGCGTGTATTCATCTAGCCAAACGAGTTCCGGCCCTCCCGGACCATTATTAGAGGTGACACATTCACAATTTTGAGGTGTCAACGATGTGGTTTTGTTGACTGAGAGGTTTGGACATCAACTCTTTGTGCATCTGAACCAGACATTGTGAATGTTGAATATTTGATGAGGTGAATTGTTGATTTGGTAATTTTTATTACGCGCTACTGTACGTTGATAATGGGTTTTATGTCTGTGTGCCTTCCTTCTGTTATAATTGGAAAGCACGTGAGAATTTCTGTTTTTTTATATTTCAAAATAATTTGCATCAGCAGACACGTGTTATTCACAAGAACTGCTCAAGGCAATGAACAGGACGTGTCGGTTCGCGTGTTTTATCTCCAATATGGCTCAAGGAACAGGGATTAAATTAGATTTTATGCTCATTAGTTGAATAGGGTCTCTAAATCTTTTTGGGTGTGGGAGGTGTTTATTAAAACTTCTTTGTCAAGACTTGGCAACAAAAGTACAAGACATTATTTTAACAGCACTTTTGAAAGTGCTTCCCAATTTCTAGTTCACAAAATAGTGCTTTAAAAGGAGACGTCTTACTAGAGGTTTATCGGAATGAAAGTGATAGGAAAATTGATCTCTTCTCGAATTTCATTTTAATCCTCGCACACAAATTCTGTAGAGTTCTATTTACAAAAACAAAATATCTTCGATAATTTCAAAATAACGAATCTTAAAAAAAATGTTTCGTTTTGGCATTATATATCTCTTAAACATGTTTCACTGCGGATCTATCTTAAAATAAGACGTATTTGAGGTTATTAAGCAAATGTGTCGGTACAATTGACCTTAAAAGATTGTCACTCAAAGAGGCGTGGGTATATTTTGAAGTCTGTCATGCGCGTTGTAGGGCCAAAGTAACTGCCCCAGGGTGAGTTGGGGGCGGACAGACTGGCGCCATATTTATTTTACACCTGTTACCAGAACTTATGTTCCCTGCACCCACGACATTTGAAACTTAGTGGTAACTTCTGCGCACTCAGGCTTGTGGTTCGCAAGGGCTCTGAAGCTGCCATTGGTATCCCCCCTCCCGGGCCCCTTTAACTTTATTTCGTAGACCATTTAACAGGGTCATTTAAATTGCACAGAGAGTCTCATTGCATGTATTTCACAACATACCGGTTAAGACATGAAGTTAAACTGTGGCCATTGGCCATCTGGTGACGTCCAAATAAGGCCACATTACCTGAATTTAGTGCTGAAGATCGCTACCTGTACCTCGCCTCTCCTGCTCTTACGTCTGTTGTAATGTAAGTGGTTCTTTGATGTCATTATGGAGGGATTTCAAAGTGTTTGTAATTCCGATGACGGAATGCACGTTAAATAAGGCTTTTGAGACCGCGAGTGAAGATAGGCGTGCGCTTAGGTTTCAGCGTAGAAACAGTTTCTGCGTCAGTTCATCCGGCCTACGAACACTGCCAGAATATTGCAGAGGCCTCTCGAAACATGATGCGTTTAATCGAGTCATAATTTCCGACTACGTGGAGCAAGATTTTTTTTTTTTCATTTTAATAACGCTGAAGCGACAGATCGGCGCTGTCTGTGTCCGTTGCATCGCGCCGGTCGCTGTGCTCTATTGACGGCTGCCGAAATGTATCCAAATCCAGAACCGAAAGGTAAAAATTTGAAATATTAAGATCGGTCTCAGTAAATATGGTGTGAGGATGTCGGCTAGATTCATCTAACTCAAAACAGGAGCCGGTGGCTGGCTCTTGTGAACACGGTAATAAATAAACGTTCGTAGTTCCTGGCTAGCTGAGCGACCATTCGGATTTCGAGAAGGACTCAGCTCCACGGAGTTTGTTTCGTGCAGGTAAAGCTGATGAAAGCACGGATTCAAGATGTTTCGAAATAGCCTGATCTCGAAAATATTTGGATCTAAGACGGGAAGGAACTAGCAAGCAACAAAACAAATGAAAGTGTGGAATTCAGAGCTTGGTAATTTGGCTCTGGAACCTAACCTTATTAACACTGAGTTATGAAACCAAAAAGAATAAGATGGGAGCCCTTCTTCATAAACTGATAGTCTTTCATCTGGTTAATAACTTTCCCGCTTTGTACAAAATTCAGAATTTAAATATATTGTTTAAAAGGGCTCGTTTCTTGAGATAAACGTCTGTATCAAAAAACGCCCTGTTCTTCAAGATCCTTTTTTTTAATATCCTTCCATCATGGCTTAGATCTCCCAAGTTATGTCTTACTTTTAGGTTTTCAACTCATATTTTACACGCATTTCTTATGTCTCCCATGCCAGAAGTGTACTACGCCAACCTTGCAGTCGTTCTGTTTCAGTATAAGTATTAGGTAAAAGGTATAGATTTGGAAACATTCTTCCGTCTTCCTCTTACTTCGGTCCAAAAATTGTCGTCAGCAATCTCCTCTCATACGCCGTCAAACAGAGTTTATGTTCAAGGCGAGCGAATCAGTTTCATACCCACACAAAACACCAGTTAATAGTGCTTTATATTTTAATGTGGATGGGAAACCATGGAAGGTGTTCAGGGACGCCATCAGCCAGCGAGCAGTGTGCAGACTTCAATGCGTATTGACAAGAGCAGAAGAAAATGGATAAAATAGAGCCTTGTCACTCGTAAGATAAGGAGGGCTTCGTTCTCTTTGAATTCAGAAATCTTTACCGGAAGATTCGGATCACAAAGTGAAGGACAAACCGCTCTTAGCTGAATATTCAAAATGATTTTTCTTGTTGTCGCTACTGAATGAACCCTCTCACCAAGCCTCGTCCTCTGCTCGATTCGTGCGCTCTTTCCAAATATCTTGCCTGATGGGTTCTCGCTGGAACTTCATGCAGAGCAGTGGAAGACATCGAAGATAAAGGAGGAACTTGAGCATTGACTCCAGTTTCCTTCCGAAGTAGTGGATATATCAATAGGATCTGAAAGATTTCCTTCCAGTAATCGAATCACATCACTTCACCAAATAACAGGCGTTCATGGGTCGCGCTGATTGAACGTGGCCTGCTTTATCTTGATGCCAGTCTGCTTAGTCGCATTGCGCTCCATCAGATCTCAATTGTCCTTTGTTCTTGATGCAAAATGTAGTTCCTCGGCAGAAGACAGAAATGAGGTAATTCTGACATTCAGCTCAAACGTTTACTCTAAATCGATCTACTGTCTGAGCTGCCTTCTGTAAATAGGCCATTGTGTTTTATCTGCAACCAACGCAAGAATAACAGCAGATGATTAAAATGTTACAGGCTTACATCTTCATTTGTAATCCCGTAACCAGAAGATTCGACATCCCTTATCCCAAATTAAGTCACTCAACACGATTGTGAGTCGATTTCAGCCACCTTCTAAATTAAACTGAGCCCTGGGTCAAAATAAATACAGACAAGGCAAAACTGAAATGCTCTGAATAGATTTTGAGGGAAATAAGTTCTAGGAATAAATCACGACGCCAAAATTTTTCAGATGCTTAATACACAGAACAATTATTGAAGCTTAATTATAAATTTCCAATGTATAATTTTCACTAGTACAAATACTAGCTATTTTAAATTTTCCAAATATAACCTCAAAGACTCCCACTGAGACCGATTTTATAAATTTAATATAAGATAACATTACGTACGTGATTTTATGTAGATACGTCTATGTTCTCCCTTCACAGTCGTATTTTAGCTGCGGATATCCGAGTCATAGACTGCGTTAGGACGACGGAAGAAAATTTAGTTACTCAAAGTATTATTATTAATCTTGCCTTCAATCAAGTCAGAAATATTTATATACGAAATGGGACACAGATTTGCATATATGACTGTATTTAAAAATATATTTCAAATTCTATATTTTATTTTAAGATCCTTTCATTCAAAACATCAGACGTATCAGAACTTGGTGTAATATAAGAGTGTGAGCAAAGCTAATAGACTATACTCACGTATGGTTGAATTTCTGATTGAATGAAAAGGGCAGTCCGCCCCAGCGCAGAAATTTCACACGCGACTGTGTGCAAACTCTCTGTAGAAATGGAGTCCCGAGGGTGTAAATTATGTAACTGAATTTAATTATAATGTATGTAACATATGGGTGAACTACGCACTGCCCGGAGTAGAGAATTTGCGCTATTTAGATGTCAGGTCGCGCCAAAATGCGGTATTATTAAATAACCCCAATAATAGTTCAATAATGCTAAGGGGTTTTTTTTGTAGAATTTTGGTTTTTACGGCGGTGAATCCGAAAATGTCTGTCTTCGACAAGGTTCTTTCAGACTGAACCCAGAAGTATTTTGACAATGAAAGAAGGTAATTTATTACCAGGTGAGGCAGAAGGGTTCCATTTAGGAAATAAAGGTTGGAAGAATCAACTGTTGATATCAAAATCAAAATTGGAAGACTGCAATAAGAGAAGAAATTATCTAAACATTGCATGGATTGAATATCAAAAGACACTTTGTAGTGTTCCTCATAGCTGGATAGCAAAGTCAATGGAATTGACAGGAGTGAACAGTAAAATTGTTGAATTCTGCAAGTTGTTTATTTTTTTTTTTTTTTAGTGTTCTGTCTGACGACAGGTCCATATATTATGAACAGGATCCTTCCATCCTTTTCTCGGACTGGGACCTGTTCATATACGTTCTTGGCAGATGATCCAGAAGTGGTTTGCCATTGCCTTCTTCTGTGTGTGAATGGAGTAATTGTTGGGATGCCACGGAGGAAAACTCCGTGTTGCCTAGACCACGGCCTTGCCCAACACAAGTTATAAATTCGAACCCGAGACCCCAGGATTACAAGGCCAGCGTTCTAATCGCTAGACCACCTCATCTTATTATTATTTAGTGTTCTGTCTGACGACAGGTCCATATGAACAGCATCCTTCCATCCTTTTCTCGGACTGGGACCTGTTCATATACGTTCTTGGCAGATGATCCAGAAGTGGTTTGCCATTGCCCTCTTCTGTGTGTGAATGGAGTAATTGTTGGGATGCCACGGAGGAAAACTCCGTGTTGCGTAGACCACGGCCTTGCCCAACACAAGTTATAAATTCGGGCACCGCCGGGAATCGAACCCGAGACCACAGGATTACAAGGCCAGCGTTCTAACCGCTAGACCACCTCATCTTATTATTATTTAGTGTTGTGTCTGACGACAGGTCCATATGAACAGGATCCTTCCATCCTTTTCTCGGACTGGGACCTGTTCATATACGTTCTTGGCAGATGATCCAGAAGTGGTTTGCCATTGCCTTCTTCTGTGTGTGAATGGAGTAATTGTTTGGATGCCACGGAGGAAAACTCCGTGTTGCCTAGACCACGGCCTTGCCCAACACAAGTTATAAATTCGGGAACCGCCGGGAATCGAACCCGAGACCCCAGGATTACAAGGCCAGCGTTCTAACCGCTAGACCACCGTGGCACGCAAGTTGTTTATGGAGAAATTAAGAAAAAATACAGTCGAAAGCAAACGAGGAATTGATGCAGTCAGGGCCCATAAAGATAAATAGAGCAATATTTCAGGGCGACTGTCTGTCGCTTAATTCATGAATTAATGTGGTCCAAATGTGAATGCCGATTTCGTGGGACCGGAAGGAACACGAGCCATTTGCTCGTCATGGATGATCTGAAGCTGCGAGGGAAAAGTTTGGGAGGAATTAAGAAATGAAATTAGAATTGCAAAACCATTTAGCGATGATATAAATGTGCCAAAATTTCTGTAAGAATTGGTGCAGTGTACAGAAAACAGGACACAGGAAGGTCCTCGGAGTCTCCTTCCTCCTCCGTAGGTACTTTATTTCTCCGATCCTCTGTTCTAATTGTTCTGGGGTATTTAAACACAATTCCTACCAGTAAGCAGCATTTCACTACAAACAATGATCGATTGCCAGAGATTACTTACGACTTCTACTGTTAAATTGTTAAAGCGATCTTACGTAAGTGCTGTATTTAACGTTAACAACGCTTCATGTCCAGTTCGTAGTTATGAAGTTTCAACTTATTTTTCAAAATGTCTTCCATCATAAATCGTTTCTCCCCCTTCGCTTTAGGGCTATACAGAAAATCGTGAGTAAAGTTTTGTGTGGGGGGGCTTTACGAAAATAGGACCTCTAAATTCTGTGCATTAGTATGCAAGAAGTATCAAGAATGATGCGGGAGAATGAGTTGGAAGAAGGTGACTAGGAAGACAATAGGAGAACAGAAAGATTGTATTTGTACGAGGCGCGTCCCAAAAGTAAGTTTCCCACTCGTCCCACAGCTAGCAAACCTTATATTGCGCGAAGCGACTGTGCGTACGTGATAGAGCAATGACGTAGCATGGCGCATGCACTAACGGTACTTCCCGCGTTCTCACAGTAGCATCGTTGCAGCTGTTGAAGATGGAGGTTCTTATTCCAGCTCCCGCCGACTGTGAAGTGCGGCCAGTGATAACGCTAGGCCGCACACGGCTCGACGGACAGCAAGTCTCCTGCAGAAGTTCAGCTGGGAGGTGTTTAATCATTCACCCTACAGCCCGGACCTCGCTCCCAGTGATTTCCATCTTTTCCTACACCTCAAGAAATTCCTGTCCGGTCAGCGTCAGCGTTTTGAGAATGACAGAGAGGAGAGGCGGAGATGGTTGTCACACAGTGGTTCCAATCCCAGGCGGCAGACTTTTACGACACAGGTATTCAAAAGTTGGTCCCACGGTATGACAAATGTCTCAATTCCGGTGGCGAATATGTTGAAAAATAGCTGGACACTTGCTGTATCTGTTGCAATAAATATTTCCATGAAATTGTGTTTTGTTTCTGTAAACGGCCCCAGGGAAACTTACTTTGAGGACGCGCCTCGTACATTCTGTTCGGTCTGTTTGAAGTTAACGCAGAAAGATTTTCATGACATCGTAAAACCTGTTAAATATATAAAAAGTAAATTGCTCTTAGTTAGTAATAAAAATGTCTGTGTTGGGGGATTTCAGTATCTTGGCGAGCACGTTTAATGAAGTCTGAATAGCCTGTTTCCTAAGATACGAGTAATTACATTTTATAATTACTGATTTCAATCTTTATAGCCTTGCCATTGCTACTGAAGCAGTGTGACAAATATAGGCATCATAACTTCATGAAGTGGTTTTCCTGTGAACAGCTTCAAGAAAATCAGGAGCCTGAAGTACGCTTGAAATATTGAAACATGTATCAGAGTTTGAGGACGACACGGAAACCGCCCGTCTTTAACGTAGGACGTTTGAAATTTAAATTGTAACTTTGTGCTCGGCGGCTTACATTTAATGGGAGTGTAAACATTTAGGTCGAATCCTTTGGTCCTTAAAGCCCTTGAAGGCGGCGAAGTGCATTGTTTCTGGCCCTGCGTTTGTATTGACAGTGAACGTGAGTTACTTACTGAAAGCCGAGCTTCAACTGGCTCCAGATGTAGCTGCTAATTTCCTGTTTGGACAAAGAAGACAGTAGCGAGACACCACATCGAAACGCGGAAACATTTAATGGTTATGCTGAATCCCACAGTTGACACAAAAGCCTTCTCACACAGCAGCCCGCTATTCTGCTGTCTAATGGTTTAACTTCCCTAATTTAATATAAGGGTCTCGAAGTGACGATTCTTTGCCTCTAAACATGCCTCACGTAGTGAGAATATATTTCTATGGGAAAATACGAAATTTCGTGTTTGATATTTGCTTGAAGTTGTTCGAAAGGGAGCGAATTCTGCATTACACTTATTTTTTCAGCGTGTCCATACTCACGTTAAGTTCTGGGTCGAAGAGTCTTTTGAATTTGGATTTCTGAAACCACCTAGAATATCGTAATCTCACTTGGCAATCTGGAGGCAAAATCCTGTGTATGTAACTGTGGTTCTGTAAGGTTGGCCCTTAAGAAAACTGTACCAATGTGAGTTGTGCGTTCTGCAGACCTGATCCCGTAGAACGTAATTTTGTTATATCGTCCCTGTACACGGCAATTTTCTCCACGAAGAACACCGTACAAATACGTCGTACATCAAACATTTCTGTTCAAGACCTCTCTTCATTTTTGAACACAACATTTGAGAGAAATGCGAACTGCGTCTATACGAATTTCAGGAACGACTAAGCTAACCTAAATAAGAGTGAGATTGACGGGACACGTAGCACGCGTAAGAGACGTGAGTTATGCATGCAGAAACCGTTGAGGAAATCCGGTCATAGTTAGGAGGATAATGTTGAATGCATCTTAAAGGAATGTGATACGAGGGTGTGCAATATGTTTATATGACACGGGATAAGGACTGCTGTTGAGCAAGGCAATGAACCTGGTCCCATAAACTGCAAGGAAGTATTTGGAGAGCCGTGAGAATATCAATTTTTCAAGATGTGCTCCGTTCCATTCAGTTAGGCATGTCTGGAACTCGGGGGGGAAGGAGACATTTCCTTTGAAGTAATCCTGTTTTACGTCAGACAATCTAATTTTCAGATGATAAAAGGACGTGGTCCGGCTTATATCAGACTTCATTTGTTACACCTGTTAACCAAGTTCTTGGTTGTTTCAGCCTCAAGCAGGAGATTACTTAAAATAAATTTCATTCGTTTTGATAAGTTTTCGTTTCCAGCACGAGATCAAAATAAACATAAGTGTAGAGAGATGGAAAAAATCTGGAGTAATAAGTTTTCCTCGAAGAAGTTGAAGTGACAAGCGTGTGGTGTTCCCGAGGGCACTGAACTGGCCTGAGCGTGGACAATCAATAGACATTTGCCACGTCCCTCTGGGTCAGACACCGTACTACGGTAGTTCCATCTTGTATCTGTCATTTCCTATGTTTATTTTATTTACTTTTATTCTGGCCAGAGGTCAAATTGGCGCCAATCATTTCAGAAGTTCTACCCCAGTAACCACTAGCATAGAGCAGTTTGAAATCAATAACCCGGGAGTGCTCTGCTCTTCATGAATTCTTCTTGCAAGTGTTTCGTCCCTAAGGTACAGATGCTTCTTTGTTTCTGAGTGAACTCATTTAATTGTAATTAACTAACTAATCACATTTGCAGAATCTTTCTTGTGATACTACAATCAATTGCATATAATAATGAAGTTTATCGCCTTCATTGCCGTTCTCGTAAGACCCCAACACTAGCTGAGGTCGACTATGAAACTGGTACACAGGCTCTGAGTACAGAACAGTGGAATCAGTTGCAAGATTTGTCGATTGGCGTATTCTGTACCTACTACAGAAATACAATCCGTTATCTGAGAATTTCGCGGCTTAATAAGATAAAGAGATGAAATTGCGTGCTTACAGAACGTGTTACATCTGCTATTCGAAGCACATTAATGCAATTCGGAGATCATGAAGGGGGACGTTTCAGTTGAGAGACCGTGACCTAGATTGGAGGGAATAGGCGAAAATGTTGAAATGGATCCTGGAGAAATGTCGTACGATGGTGAGGAGCGGATTCACGTTTAATGATAGGCTTTTACCAACAAGATTGTGGCTTTCGTTGCATAAAAGTGGGGGTCCCATTTATCAAGGAAGTTTGAAGCACGGAGGCTATTCAACTCAACGTAAATCAGATGCTTCTGGGTTAATTCCGACTTTCACTGACACTCGTTCACTTTCGTTCTTATGCTTGGTTGACGAAATTTCATCTTGTGTTTCTTTCGGATTTGTGGTTTGCAGTTAACTTCTCGGTTGCGGTGTCGTGCGTGGCTGCAGCTCTTCCTGGGGGTCACGAGAACGTGACAGCGTGGCAGCTCCCTTTATTACCGGCCGGTCTGATTAGGTGCAGGGAATTTCGCGCTGGCAAGGCGAGGGAGCAAGGTCTCGAGATTAATGGGAACTCCGGGGTGGGGGTGAGGATGAGATTATATGCGTGCCCTGCTCGTCGTTCTGGACATCTCAGTTACCTCTGCCTTCCTTGCTGAAGCCCCACCCCTTCGTCTGAATGTTTGCTCAGGCGCGGAGAAGTAATCAGGTTACCAGTGCCTATCGTTGTTTGCTTTTCTAAACGGCTTATAACAGCGAACACAACGCGGAAAACCAGACAGAATTAGTTGTGATGGCTAAGCAAAGAACTGTGGTGATATCTGTTCTTATCCTCTTCGTAATTTCAATATTTTCGCGGTAACCACGGTCGATTCTTCATCGTCTTAAGCGACGTGAAGCATTTCATTCACGACATGAAGTGTTACTTACCCATTTAGCCGAGAGTCACGACCGAATGGTTAATACTTCCGCTGTGAGCTGCACTAACTGAGGATTTACGTACTTCGCCCCCGGGGAAATGACCTCCGGTACCCATTGTGCAGGAGGCTTAGAGGTCCCTACAGCCAGTCTGGACGCAGAGGCTAGAAGAAAAATCCTCTGTCCCGTCGGGGATCGAACCGCGGTCGGCCAGTCCGTAGCTGGTCACTATACTGACTGAGGTGCCCGACGACGACGACTATTCAGGCCTACGTGTAAATGGGAAGATAATATTAAAATGGGGTGAGGGATGTATCTTGGTTTAATGTAGGGAACGGCGCCAGATTCATGTCGACACTGTAATGAACTTTCTGTTCCATGAGAGGCTGAGGAGGATTTCTTCGCTAGCTGGGCGACTGTCGGTTTCTCTTCACGAAGATCTTTGCTCCATGTATTTAGTTTAATTAGGCAGTCACTTGCTTGTTTAAACATTTGCTGTCTACTCTCGTTTATGACGAATCTTCGTTCTTTTGCGTTCGTGCTCTTAACTCAAACTCCTGATTCCAGAAGTTCTCTTATCGTTTGCATCAGGACGGAAGCCTTTCCATAAATGTTCGCGGTTCATTAAACTTCAGGATCACCGCAGATGTTCAATGCTGAATCAAGATTTTTCATCTCTCCGGCGTAGTGGAAGTTCGGACTGATTAGTACTGGAAAGGGACTCTGTGTCCTCCTCAGGCACGTTCTGCCGTTCTGTCGCTGGTCCGGAATTTCAGATTTCGTACGCGACGGCCAACTTGACAAAGCGGAAGCAGTCGATTGAAGACGTCACACGTAAACCGTGGATTCAAGTGTTTGTCGTTGCCTTTACACAAAACGCAAGTGTTCTTTCCTTGTGTCCTTAATGTAACATTACATGTTTCGGGGCTGCTTTGCCCGTCGTCAGGTATCTCCCCTTCAGTTCACACGTTGTTGGAATTGTTGGACAGATATGAATCAGGCGTGTTTTTTATGAATAAGGATTTACTTCATATTTTTGTGGAAAATGTTTCCCTAATGGGCGTTGTTCGATTGTGTGAAGTTTTCGTGTTTAGTTAATCTTGTAATATAAATTTAATGAGATTTATATTATTTTGCTCGATTGAAGGTATTAATTGAGTAGAACCCTAGCCCCCCCCCCCTAAAAAAGGAAACACGTAATTGGTCAGCGGGGAGGAGCGGGTTTTTGGGGAATATTTTAAATTGTAAGTTGTATAGTAAAAGGACGATTCCATAATTGAAGAACTTCATACATTTTGCTCTTCGCTAATTATTATTAGGATAATCGAACCAAGAAAGAGAAGATGGGCGAGGCTGACAGTGCTTATAAAATTTTGGTTGGAGAACTTGGAAGAAAGAGATGACCCTGAAGACCTGGGCGTAGAAGGGATAATAATTTGAAGATGTGTTTGAGGAAATAGGGTTTGTGGTTCTGGGTTAAATTTATGTTGCGCTCTTTTGTGAACACAGTAATGAAACTGCGGGTTTCATAAAATAAGGGAAATGTTTGGTTAGCTGCTTCTTAAGAACATCTCTGCCGCATGGAATTAGTGTAGAAGAGCGACACCTGAGATTAGCTTCCGCGTTTAATCGTGTTCTGTTTCTTCAGCAGAAACTATTTCTTGGAAAAATTAACGAATTCAGATTTTACGGAATTTAGTTTTCTGACCACTGTACAATTGCGTATTGGCCAGTCATTCAGAAGGTCATCGGTTCATTCCCCACCTTCGATTGCAATCTTATGTCGTTCGACTGGAATATGCCCCATTTATAAATAATTATTTTGCCAATAAACTATACCGCAAATATGTGCAATACTGTACTTCGTATAAGACTTAATATTGATGGAATTGAACATGTAACACCGTCATTAAACAAGTTAGGAATGTTGCCTTCGCACAGCGTAACAGTTCTGGAGCGTTCGAGAGGATTCGACCTTTGACTTTTAGTTGTGATAACGATAGTAACCATGGTAATCAAGGCAACTCGTGTTTAGCCCATTCAGTCATATGTGCCCTCAAGCAAAGCATGCAAAGTGCTGATTATTGTTGTCCGATTTTAGCCAGAATCGATACGTGTCGACGACCTATTTTATTAAAACTCAAATTTCTGGAATATTCACAATGAAGGATTAACATCTACTGTTTTCATTTAATTGTGCAGTTATTTGCATAATTTTCTCTCGTGTGAGTCGCATGAAGTCAACAGCAGCTTCCGATGAAAACTTAAGACTTCTCTTTGTCAGAGCTGAGTTAATCAATTAAATTTTTTTAAACATGACTTCCGAAGAAAGGTCTTCCTTTTATCGAGTGTCAGATGAATTAAAACGACTTTTGTACCGTCGAAGTTCTTATTTTGATAATGGAAACGTCACGTCTTGTCAAATTCCACGTGTTGCTTCGCCTTCGAGAAGAGAGTTTTAAGGCGCTGTGGTTGAAATCCACATCTAGTGCAGGAGTATTACAGCTTGTAAAGTTCGTTCATTCTCGAAAGCGCAGACGTCCATAACACTTTGATAAGGCTACGTACGAAAAAATTTGTAGAAGCTGCGAAGAGATGTCTGACAAGGAACGTTGAGAACCTCCACCAAAATTTACTGCAGTTTCGTGAGCGTTCGCTCTGAGTCGCGATAGAATAGCGAGGCGTGGGCTCTTTCGTCAACCCATTTCGTCCCTTCCTCCCAGTCTAATGGCATTAATTCTTCAGGCAACACAGGACAGTGGTTAGGAATTTTGGTTTTCCCCTTCGATTCTCCTTCGAAAACTGATTAATCCATAAATAAAATATATAATTTAATTCAGGTCTATACACAAACTTTATTTACAGATGTTAAAATTTAAAATTTGCGCTATTCATCGTTACAACGATGTTACAATACTGCGCCTTCATTTACTACATGTTTCGATGCGAAGCATCATCTTCAGGTTTTTTCCTTTAAAACTACTTTATATTACAATGCAAGTCTTTCAATTTATTCATCCGTTTTGTACATTATTATACTATGTGTTCTGTTGATCTTCTTATTTTATGTATCTTATGTTTGTTTTTCATTATTCTGTGAATAAAATTAATAAACATATGAGTTATTTATTTATATGTAAATAAGTTTGGAATATTGTTCTATATTTGTAAAAGTAAGAACACAATAACATACCATGAATCGTGATGTACGGTGTATCTACGTCTGAGCAGGTTGACTGTCTGAAGATGATGCTTCGCGACGACCGTACCTCAGCCGGTTCTGTTGAGTCCTGTAAATTAGTTTATTCCTCGTTCCGCGCTTCCGGGCTTAACAGTAAGCTAAATCGATGGATACTGCATTATGATTCTCTCTGGTTCTAATTCGTATCGATGGACGGGGCTTGTCATTGGCCATTTGTGGGCGATGACTTACCGCTCCTCATATGTTACCAATTTCCTCTCTTTGTTGGAGGAGTGGATTACGGTGGGCTCTTAATATACCAGGATAGCCGTTTTACGAGGTCTTTTTCTATCTCTGAAACCAGGAAGTCCTTTTCAAGGCGCTGTGGCTTTGTAGCACGGAAGAAAATAAACAATACAAGAAAATACCACGAATTATTCTGGGCCCTGTTCATCCGCTTACCGTCGTGCAAACATAATTAACGCACTCAAAGTGCCCATTCTTCGTCCTAAATCAAGCGTACTTAATTAAGAAATTATAACTTAATTCTAATGAATGTGTGCATATTGTACCGATTATTCTTAAATAAACTTCTAAACGATGTTAAATGGCAGGGGGACTTAGAAGATGAAACTTAGCGAACGGCAAGAAACAAACAATAAGCCATCTTCCTAAAGCCTGTCGTAAAATTCATATTGTGAAGGATGTGACATTTCGCGTAATATTTATTACTCACCACATCGTTATATGATCAAGTAGATCGCTTTATGCATTACACCAATATGTTTCCTTTGTGTAACTAACAGCCAGCAAACAAAGTAAATCATTCCACACACCTGGACCACTAGGCAGTTTTCATCTGATGAGGGAATTCCCTGTGAGAAGACTCAAAATTGCTTAGAAATTAAAGTATGAGAATGGATTCGTCAGAGATGCTTTGTATGATAGAGCAGGCCAAATATTGTTCCATCGTAAATTAATTATTAGCATGTTTGACTTCACTTTCAGTCGCTTAAGTAGAACCAGTCACACCACGGATTATTTTAAATGACGAATACAAATAGGATAAATACGTAGATAAGGAGTTTTGTGGCCTATTATAAGAATCTTTTACGGATCTTACCTGGCGAAACTTGAGAAAAGCAGTCGAAGGCTCCAGTCTCTCAGCCGGTACGTAAACCCGGAAAATTCAATACGAAGATTTGGTACAACTGAGCTAGTCACTGGATCATCGCATTTGTGACGAACCCGTCTCGTAGGTTTCATAATAAAACTTCAGGAAATTGAACGGTTCATTTCAGTTCTCCAAGATTCTGGCGATGACATTCTAGGCCTGCTATTGGCGTTTTTGGGATTTGTTCTTTCCCCGTGTTCTAGGATTCGGATTGGAACCTCATTCGAAGATTAGGCCCTTTTCTGACCTCAGCGTAACCTCCGTCTAAAACTATAAGCTTTGCGGGAGATAATGATTAACGATGACATTTTCCAAAGAAATATAAACTCCCGTAAAGATCTGAACGTCATTATGCACCGCGAAAGGACAACAAAAATCTGTGAGCTACAAAATTGTAATGAGCGGACAGCGTGAATTTTGCACATTTCTTTCAGTTCGTGGCGTTCAAAACAGCGAAAACAATTTTTGTCTAATGCCAGCTAGAGTTCTGTACCTCCTACGAGTTTCGTATGTTCCTTCGCGTACAAAGGTGTTGTTGCCGCCATTTCATACGAATGTGTTCACGGTTGAAGAGACTGAGTCACGAACCGGAAGACCGTGGAGGCCTCAGACCTCAGAGACATACATGCACTGCCCCCCAGAGGTCGGCAGACCGCAGACCGGCGGAACGAACTATTCGGTTGTTGTTCTGATAACACGGGCCTTTATTAAATTTGCGTTTCCTGTCTGTGGTATGGAGAAAGTGTTTCTGTCGCAAAATAAGGACGAATGTAGATGAAAGTCCAGATATTTATGAAATTGTGAAAATGGGTTCATTGTGGAGGGAACCTTGCAGAACGACAGGCAACATTATACATTTGCATATCTTATCGCTGAAGTTTTTCGACAGAAAGAGAGGCTGAATGTTATTATTAATTGACACTTTAGCCGAATTCAGTCCGTTCTTAAATTCATTCCGGATTCAATTTTGAGTTATTACTGGATTCAGTATTTTGGCTAGTAAAATGGTTCACACCAGCTTTCTAATGCGGATTTAACACTCGATTTGCTATTAAGCAACATTTTCATTCTCTGTGTCTCATCGCATAATACTTTATGAAATTACAATAATCCTTAATACGTAAATTAAATAATTATTAACTGTAATTTCAAACAATTATTCCACCCCCCCTCAACAATGTCTTCTTTCTCTGATTACACAATTAACTTAATACGAGGCTAGGATTTGTTAATTCATTTTCCAATCCTAATGGATATTTTGTTGTAATGTTACAGTTCTGTATCCATACATGATGACACAAAGTTAATTAAGTCCTTGTACTCACTGCTAATTGTCCTTATAGCCTTCAATTATTCAACAATTCACGTATAAGCATCTGCAATATAACAAACGAAGCTATGGAATATCGACTCTTTGAACTCTGTAACAAATATCTGAACCGTTGAATGATATTGTTGCAAGTTAAAAATTAAACACGCAATCAACAAGGATCTCACGTGTCTCGATTCCTTGCTCCACAGTTAAGACTTTCAGAATTAAAAAAATCATTCTCTAATATTTGTAGAAGTTTACCGACGCTTCGGAGGTCCTTACTACCCAGAAGACAGTCGTCTACAGAAGTTATGTTGCACAATGCCCACTTCTGCCTACAAAACGTTTCAGGTGTTTGTCCTATCCCTGTCACGTCATTATAGGCCTCCCGACGGACTTCTTATCGTAGCCAGTTCGTTTTTAATATTATCATAATATTTAAGAAGACCCGCTTTTGTGTTCAACCGGTGCCACTCATATCAGAATAAGAGTTAATGGAAATGCTCAAATGTAGGCAAGCATTTAATTACTTAAAGTTGTGAGAAGTTGAAATTCCCGAAACGTCGCGCATATGAGATTATATCAGGCTGTGATCACTGGCTAATCCCAAAATTATATTCAGGCAGTCTTATAATCAACGTTATCCGTAACGTCTGAGTTAATAGACTTGTAGCTGTTCAAGACAACTGCTCTCAAATTTACGTCCGATTCCTCGCGTGTAGTTGAAAGTGATTGATGTCATTCTATTTTTGTTATGCAGTGTAATAACAAAGATGAACATCATTTTGACGGATTAACAGTGTAAGTTGTATTATTTCTGGAAAAAAAATCTGTTCTCGGTTAACCTTTCCCCTGAAACATACGAGATAATTTGAGTGAAGGTTAGGTTAGAACATAAAGGTAATTTGATTACACGGCATAATTAGAAGTCAAACAGCAGAATGTCTACTTAAGCTGTCAGTCATACAAAACTTAATCTTCGATTTCAAACCCGCTCTTCGTGAACAAACGCTTCAGACCGCCATGTTGCTGCCTGTTTCACAGACGTTACGACGAACTACGGTTAACTGGTGGTCTGAATGAGAGTTCGACGTGTCTCTCGTCTTTGAAGAAGTAATGAGCCGTCTCTTGTAGCCAAATGACGTCACACTTCTTCTTATTCTGCTTCTGCTTCTGCTGATGTTCGTAAATTCCACGAACTCATTCAAGGATTCCTTTGATTTCATTAAGGAAGATGAACGGCTTTCATGTCGCGTTCAATCCGTCTTCGGCTAATTAACATTCTTATTTCTGTGTACATTTGGTTGGTCTTCGCTGTCGGTTTATATAAATTCATCTCATTCTATGACAGCGGCTTAAAAATGAGGCAATTTCCGTTTCATCGTCTTTATGTTGTCTGAATAAAGGCGCTGTTTAAGAGTAGCCTTTTGAATTCTGCCAAATTTAATAATATTATTATAAATGAATAACTAGACCCGTTTCTCTTCAGCATTTGTGTCAAGGTCTTCAGCAAACCATAAAATGTAAATTCTATTACAATATTCAATTTTTTCTCCTTTTTATTCGGAGTACAGGTAAGATCTTAGATTTTAGGCCGGTGAGACCTGTGATGGTTGTCTTCTGGGTTGCAGCGCCGTGTAGCCTGGTTAAAGTTTACCTACGTTTTAGAGGTTAATCGCCCTGATGATGGAGGTAGGAAGCACCTCTGAAACGTTGGTAAACTTCTACCATACTACACGGCGCTGCAACCCAGAAGACAGTCATCATCGGAATGCAGAATCATGTTGTCTGTGGCCAGCTCCGTTGGCCCTTAGATGCTGTCTCAGTCATCTTGCAACGCCTTGGGAACATCTGCCGCTCTTTTCTTCTTATACCACAAAACATAAATTTTGTTGAGATGGATAATGAATGGATGCTGTTGACGTCGGAAATGTTGGGATGAGCAAAGTGTCTTGCAAATCAAATGCGCTGGCGTCATTTATATTTGACGCCTGTTCACTGGCAGGGCAAAGGGCTGCCTTGGTTGATCAGCAGGTGACGATTTGTCGTAGTTTCCAGAATGCCTTTACGTCATATTCATTTCGAATCTGGTTGCAAGCAGACAGGAATTTTTGGTTGGCAGAACTTTGTTATCTATTTTGCATCTATCAACGAAAATTTCGATGTAAAGTATTTTACTAATATTTAAATCCGAAGTAAAGTATCTGCTCTACGGATTTTCTTTCTTGGAATAAGTATCTTCGTAATATGGGAATTAAAAGGATTTAATTAATAATACCTGTTTCGTGCTTTCATATCAGTCAGGCTGCCAGTAATGATTGTAAGTTTGCAGAAACACTCTCAATAACAATAATAATTATAACAATCGCCAACGTGCTTTACGCTGATGCTGGCTTCGTTCACTGGTGCACAGAAGGCAAGAAGTAAGCTACCCAGTGTAATATAATATTGGCTAGCTTTGTGTCCAGGGGGTCTCGAAATCAGATCTCGGTCAGAAGACGCGTTGTCCTGGTTGAAATCCTTCGTAGTTTCATTAGCTCCTCCAGGCTCGTTAGCCGGGATGGTTGCTACCAGAAATCAGACCACGGTTCACATTCACTGTTCATTAATCATCCCATTATTATACGCTATACTACACAGTTTGAGCTACTGACAGCGTCGTTAAATAAACAATGAACCACATAGCGAATGACATTTAACCTGCCTCGTACAGAGACTGAAATGCAAGCTGTCAACAACTGCCCAGCGACCTACCTGTTAGCAGATGGGAATATCCTTTCTATTATACAACATCGAAAAATAAATGCGGCTATTATATGACAATGTTGAAATGAGGCAATTAACATTTATGACATGTTAATGATTCAGGTCTCCATGAATTTCGTAACGAAGAGGAATGGGCGATAGTCCGCGTTTGTGCCTCTGCCAATCTGCTCCCTTGGCCTAAGTGCCTGCGCCTTGAATGACGTGCACCGCCTCAATTCTGTGAATACAGGGTTGCGCGTAGCCTATTCTCCGCCTGCAACAAAGGCGACCCGCAGGAACTGACAGAAATCGTTGTGACGCGCGGACGGAAGCTCCAAAGCTTTCACAACTTCAGCATCAAACCCAGGACACTTTATGTTCGGAGAGGAGACTGGGTGACTCAGAGCCGGTGTGGACTTCTCTGCCCCGTAATCCCGGGAACCAAACCCTGGTCGTCCAGGCCTTACTCAGTTATGAACTGAATGTGATGACGTGTCTTTGCAGTTTGTCTGTCGGTCCGGGGACCGTTTTCCGTCTTCGGTTTCTCGAATTCTTTTTCTTCCCCAGATGTCTCACTCACACGATCCTCCTACCTGAATCATGTCAGTCCTTCATTGGCCGTTGTCCACCGCCTGGGTGTGTTGATTGATACTTCCAAAGATCGGGTGGTCTAAGAGTATTCGATTTACAAGACTTCCGGATTTTTCCTTTATCAAATATTTGAAGACACTGAACATTCTCCCTGTGCCCCATGCAGAGTCCGTATGTGCTCCGCTTGGTCGTAAGTGTCTGAGGGCGTGGGCCGCGCGAACACGGGAGTACCCGGTTTCAGTCCATTTCCGCCGCGTGTTCCTGTCCACCGCGCGCCTCCGTTGATCTTGTCTTGAGCGTGCTTGTACCTGACTTCGTCTGAAGCATTCAGCTTTTATAAAACGTTGTAATTCCCAACAGCGCAAACGGGTAATGAGGTTTAATTAGAAAGTTTCGAAAATACATGGCCCTAAAATCTGTTTTCGAAAGATAATGCTGAAATTCTGGCAGTTTCTTTTCATTAGACTTCCATCCTTTGCAAGTATCAACAGAAAACAAAAGCTCACTTTAATCAGAATTAATATTTGCTTAGTGATGTGTATATAAAGCGGGAGATGAAAGGCGTTTGCGTAAGGCACAGGAAGACAAAGTGTGGATGTTATTGTGTGTGAGTTTCCCTGTTAAGTTTGTCTTCTTTATGCATCACCGAGACAACAAGACGGAGCGAAAAAAGAAGGACTCAGACTCCACTTCTTGTCTCACAAAACCAGCGTGAAAGAAGTGCCACTTTACCGACTGGAGTTGAGGAACTATGTAAATTGAAATTTCATCCGAACCGAAATCCCGTTAAAGTTGCCAGACTCTGTTCGATGTTTCCTTTTTTTTTATTATTACCTTTGCCTCTCCCCCCTATTCCCTCGCTGTTATTTTTCAATTCCTTTCCCTTCGTAACAATTTTTCTCCACTGCTGTAGAGAAGCCGCTCCCAGCCCCCCCTCTGCACCCCTGAAAACTCTGGACGAACCCATCTGTGCAGTCGAAATGTGTTACAACCCCGTCAGACATTTTTCTTGAAGACCAAAAATGTCGTAATCTTTTTGTAGAACGTTCAACGATTTTAAGTCTGAAGTTCTGTGAGAAATCATGACGGATTTTTTGCGCTCAATGCGGAGGATAGTTTTGGGGCTTCTTTGCGTGTTACAGAAAGTCGTCTTGCGCCCGCAGTTTTAGTCTTTCTTTTATGTCTGCGTGGTTATTAGTGGGAGCACAACGCGAAGCCCGTGCCCGCCATAATTTTGCAGAGAGTCACGAAGTGCCGGCTCAGACGATGTTTGCAAATGAAATCCGAGGCAGAGACGTTTTAATTCTTAAATCCTCCATTTATTGAATGTTGGTGAAAGTTTTGTTCAGGAACAGATCTCTCCCAACTGATGTCACATGACTGTCTACACATCACCTGATCTAGAAGTTAGGTCATGCGTCAGTGCATTATTATCATATCCCCCGAATTATTGCACCATTGCGAAGGAATTTTGATGATGATGATAAAATCATATGCCACTCTTGTGTTCCATAGCACACGATTTATTTTATATTCCTCCAGTTTTATCGGTTCGGCGGCCCGCCATTTGTCATACCGGAGCGTTCGCCACTGTCACCCTGAGTCGTTGTCCTGTAGACAGGATGAGAAGTATAAAGCCACAGAAGTTCGTGGTTCAGAGAAGTCGAACAGGTGTAAGCGATGCGAGACAGTGATTCCACAGAGTGATCTGTGACACTAATAATCGATTTTTACGGAGGAGCACTTAATTGGCTCAAAGGATGTGATGGAAGCTCTTTTGAAAGAATGATTTCGATCTCGTCTAATTACTGTCTGGGGATCGTTTCAATGACGGGGAGCGTTCGTGATTTTTCCCCATTACAGTGATTGGCCAAAATCACGGTTATTGATTTCGCCCCTGCAGTAGACTTGAAGCTTCAACAAATGGACCCGGATAAGCTGAGTCGGTAAAGTGATCGTCCGTGATCTGGACGACCGGAGTTTACTTAAACAAAGGAAGGACTAGGGGCTACATGTGAACGTAAATAACACAAGCAACGAATGAAAAGCGTCGAACGTTCGTTGTACCATGCAGGAAATAGAGAAGGCACGCGTATTTCGGGAGACGATGACGTGAAATACGTTTTACGTTGTGTGTGAAGAGAAAAGATGTGTTTCAAAGAGTACAAACGAACGACGGCTTTGTAATGTGTTTTAAAGGGTGATTTAATGTAATGGAAACGTACGGCGATGAGCGGATAATGTAGAAGGCATTTATGTAGTGTGTCGGCCGAATACAGTCGTTAAGTGGCGCGGTGTTGGAGATCAATGTGCTCTTACAACCTGCCGGTTGTTAGTTCAGTCACCAAGCTTCTGTGTCGGGTCGGGACATGACAGTCGAAGCCTAGGACATTATTCCCTTCATTTCAGTGTCTCGTTTACTTTCCAGGAAACTAGACTTCGTATTTTTTTTCTCAAAGAACTGTCTCGCCTCCTATCTAGAAATGAAAATATTAAAATAAAATTTTTATATTATCTTCATACGTAACTATAACTGGCTTATAATCAGGACGATGACGGAGGCAGTAAGCACCTCTGAAACGTCGGTCATCCTCGAGGAGACTAAATGACGATGTTCTATACCCGCAGACGTGAGAAACTGTATTCCCACATGTAATTTACTCTTGTGCGTGAACCTACAGTGAGTCACGTCTCAGTTGAATGCTGAAGAATAATATCGTTTACCTGACAGAGACGAACAGATGCTGGAGACTTCACGAGGAGATTCATAATTTATATTCTTCACCAAAGAGCCTATAATCGGGATAATTACGAGATGACGGAGCATGTAGCACGCATGAAGGATCTGAGCTACATAACAAACAAAATCTTAAGGGAAAAAAAGCACTTGGAAGACCTACGCGAAGATGGTAGGTTGCTGTTAAAATTGATAGCATTTGGGCTTGTTCTGCTATGTACGGATTAGTTTTATTCAGAGACGCGTTTCTAGTGTAATTGTTAACGTCGGTGTTAAATTCTAAATATGTGGAAACCTGAAGTTGTAGGGACTGAAGAAAAACATGTAAACAGACTATTCCCTCAAACTGTGTCGCCTTCTGTGGAGATATTAGGGAAGTGAGCTACGTAGGTTATAATGAATGTTTCCTAAGCTGCGTGTCAGTTGTTTGCAACGTTTATTGAAGGAAAAACAAATATCAGTACACCGGAACCACGTGTCAAACAGGAAGGTGTTTGAAGGGAATATTTCCAATGGGTATTACTCACAGACTGCGTCACACGACACAGACATACGTCAGCTTGTGCGCGGCGCTGCGTTTATCAGACGACGTTCAGAGTGCTCAGAGCTTAGGTGGAAAGGAAATTTCTGTACTTTCGTGTAGTGTATCTGGATTTTATATCATTCTTCGATAGACTTGCTTTTGGCAGACATAAAGAGAATCAAACCAAGTGCAAGTTATAGGCCAACCCTGCACCGATACTAATTTAGATAAGCGCACAGAATTGCTGATGGACGTATGTTTCACGGTGAATACTGAACGAATTTACATTTTTGATGACGAATTATGCAAGTTGGGTGCCTTTTCTCGTAGCAAAGACTTGCCGCTTCACCTTAAATTGAAAGAAAATTCCTGTTTTTGTTGCTTTCAAGTTAATATTGTAAAATAAATTTTAGTGACGTATTAAAACTTTGCTTGTGTTAATTCTTTGCATTAATATTCGAATTTACGTGTTTTTAGATGCTACGTACTCTGATGTTGTATGCATGGCCAATAGAATACTTTTCAGAAGAAAAAAAAAATTCTGATAAAAGACAAAGGACACGATATTTTTTAATGTAGCTAAATGAATCGTGTGATTTGAAACGTGTTTAATATAATAAAACGCAGATAAGCTTAGCGTGGCCACATTCTTTCCAGGCACCTTCATTCGATGCAGTTCGTAGCCTGTAGGTTGAATAGTAGGCAACCAGCGGCGCGTCGTAGTCGAAAGGAGGATCAAGACGACGTGTTCCTCTCAGAGAGAAAACTCAGGGAGAATTGTGGAGTTTCTCTCATTTCGAGAATAAGGCGCAGGTATCAGCCGGCACATTTTTCTCAAACGGTTCGTCGCAAGGAAGAAAAGTGACAAGGAAACATCCCGGAAAATGTTTCGACTTTCTCTGTTGCAAAAATTATGCACGGAGCTGCTCGATAAGTGTGGCGCGTTTTAGAGTAATTTTCCAAAGAGAGATTCTCTCGTTGCGAGGATTTTATTTTCAAATAAACGAACATTTCTTATCGGTGCATCGGAGAAAAAACATACAATTTCATGTTTTCCGTTGAACTTCAACGGATATCGCTAGTTACTGCTTTAGCAGTTAGAGTGCATTGATAAATCGTATATTTAATAATTTATACACAACAACAACAACTCTTATCTGTTTCATTTCTCCTTTTAAAAAATGAAAGGATGTGATAGCAGAAACGCCGAGAATTAGCTGAGCATTTAGTGTAGTGGCAGCAGTGTGCGCTTGTATTGGACGGGGTTCAATAGTTGGCTATTGTTAACACGATAATTAAACTTTAGTTTCCATAAAAACTGTGATTTTTTAATCAGTTAATTGTTCTTTATATAATCTGCAATGTCTTTTAAACGAAATAATTAATGCATGATAATTTTATTATGAAGAAAATGAAACATGAATTTTAATTTTTTGCGGGATTAAGCAAGATCAAGCACCGTTGGTCCAGAGGGGATGCTGTCAGCTCAGAGAGCGGAAATGCGCTTTGCAGGAATTTAACTTTCCTGGATATGATAACGAATGGCATTGTGAGGTGGGATTTTGGGAAATGCTTCATAAAGGGGAAGATTAAGGCTGTCAAGAATAGCGGTTACAAGACGCACAGCGGCGGAGAGACGTAGAATTTATAAAAAGATCGTCAGATTTAAAAGCAGAGAGAAAGAAAATTAGACTGCCAGAAGGGGGAGACGGGATAAATAAGCAGAAGATGGAGGGAAACGTCAGAAGGACGTTGAGCGGGGAAGAGGGTTTCAGAAGACGCGAGGGCATTTTCCAGACGAACTTCCAAATGATCAGCTCGAAGGCGAAACGAAATACTTTGGACCGCACGGAGGAAAACAGCGATGGTGGACTTGTGGGCTGTGATGTCATGTGGAATTGTAGGTGAGGATCAACGTTTGGTACGAAAATGTTGTTCCAAATTTAGGACTGCCCCCCCCCCTCCCCAACCCGAAAGACCACAACTGGCCAATTGACCCTCGTAAGAAATGAGAGCCTCCTCAAACATATTTTCCATGCTGTGACCTCTACGTTGTGTCTGTTATTACAGCTTGTATCTGTTTCTCGTGATCTCTGGCTCCGAATTCTTCTGACTCCCGATAAAATTACCAGTCAGATCGAAGAATTGCTCACTGCCTCGTGAGCGGGAACTCCAAATATCGGCATCAGACGGCTATTTGTTCATTTGGGACTTATTTTCGTTCTCTGGAACGTCGATAAAGCGGTCTTCTACGACAAGATAAATATGGTATAATCAAGCTGAAATGGAAATAAGATTAGTTTCGATATAAGTAGCCATGAACGTCTGTGGAATTCTGTGGCATCACTAATTGATCGTTGTTTCTGAAGGCTTCTTGATTCTGGAATGTTTTTGAATTGCCAGTAATACTCGTTCTGAAACGTTCATCGTATTATTTTTGATGTAGCCCCGATCATTTCTTAGCCCACAGCGTTACAAAAAAATTTAGCCCCCCATTACAGTTGGAAATTTGTTATTATTGGTAGATGACTCTGCTAAAAGTGTATCAAAAACTTAAAACCTGAATAGTTTCTGTCATGAAAGTTAAGGAAAATGGATGCGTCCGTGATCATTTTAAAATCCTTCGGATAATAAAACAAAACACTCTTTTCGGAAAACAATCCACAGCTATGATAATACTTTCGTTTACAGGAGACATCACCATTTTAATTTGTGTCAGATTTTCTGTAGTTGATCACATTCCAGCCAGAGCTGCCTCAAGTCTTCTGTCAACACGGACCGCAGATATAGCACTGAATGGACAGGTCAGTGTCTGTAATTTCCTACGACAGGGAAATGTAAGCCGCCTGTGTTGGCAATAGCAGCGAAGATAATGCAAAGAAATCCACAGAAATGTAAAAACAAATTAGGAGATTTACCAAGCACATGTTCCGAAGAGAGATGTCCTAAATTGTTTCCTGATAAAGCCACGTCACAACGCGTCAGCTGTTTTGTTCAAGTGCGTATTTGGCTCCTGTCCTCCTCCGCATTGTCATTCCAGTGTTCCTAAAGTGGGGGATGGATAGGAATGGGAAGAAAGTAGGGTTGGGGGGGAACATGAGAAGGTGGGGAGTGACGGGGACAGGGTCAGAGCCTGCAGTTCATACTTTTTTTGCAATTTGAGTTCTTGTTATTAAACGATTTCTGAAATGTTAACAGTGTGTTGCTGAACACTTGAAGCCAGCATCTGTGGTTGATCGATTAATTCTCAGATCATTTTCATAAGTTGAAACATCTGAAGGCACCGTGCAGTAGCGAAATACTGAGCTGAGTAAGTCAATAAATATTTGTTTGTACAAGAAAGATATAGCTGTTACTAAGGAATATTTTTACGCATGACAAAAGCTTGTCGTGATTCAGTTCAGTTCGTTTAACATTTATAAGACCCAAATTACAAATGCTTGCAAACAAATTTCCCAAGAAAAATTTCTTCCTCACAAAGATGAAGTGAGTGAGCGTAACGAGTAGCCGCATGATTTACAAAGTTCGCCCATTATTTTTTTCATGATGGCAGAACCCAAGAAGCCGAATCAGCAGTAGGCGAGAAGCACAAAGTTTTTCTTATTTTGTGTCATAAAACGTGCATCACACCGAAAAGTTTTCCAAATAGTTTGCCGTATCAAAACAAGAGCTGAGTATGTTGTCTTACATCCATTTCTGTACTTGGAGATTTTTAGCTCATGAGGGATTATGTGGGCCAGAAGCTGGTAGAAAATGATTTTGCTAAAACTTTTACCGAAACTGACGTCAGAGGTTTCAGTAGTGAGGAATGAGGACTGGCAGATGAAGACGTGTTCTTCCTCAGTGCAGGCGCTTTACAGAACAAGGAGAGGGCAGCTTTGTATGGAGGTCAGCAAAGAAATTGTGTGAAACTCGAGTTTCTTCAGTTAACACACTCAAACATCGTTTCTGCGAAACACAACTCCGCATTTTTTTGAAAATGAAAAAATGGTCGCACATTAATGAATGAACGTCACCGTTAACTGGTTAGCCCCGCTGTTTTAATCCCGGTCGATCAGTTCCCGCGTTTCTCCGAATCCCTCCAGAATTTATGTGGATTAAAAGTTGCCTTAAAGCACGCTAATACAATTTAAGATTATTGAACACAACAGAGCAACGTAATAGCTTACAGTTGAAAAAGCATCGTTAAACAAGGAACTCAAAGTACGTATGTTTACCCTGCGCGTTCTATAAATCAGGGTTGATACAGCATCAGTTAACAGAGTGAGTAACAATTAAAGTGGGAGGATTGTGAAAGCAAGCCGTCGTGGCCTGTTTTAAGCTGCTATTCCACAATTAATGTATTGCTGTATTATTCTGTAACACGGTGAATACGATTCACTGTATTTTATGCGTAGCATTGTATTCGATTAACAGAACGTGTGGTAGGCCCACGGTATAAATTTTATTTCGTGTCCGGTACAAAATATGTGGGCCCTAGGCCTGTTAGTTATGTATCACAGATTTTTTGGTATTTCGCTGTTTCCCTTTTGTGACCGCTGAGGTATGTTTGGAATTTTGTAAACAAGTACAGAATATTGTCGCTCGCTGCCGGTTGCAGCGCTGCACACAAACGCGTTACGCATTCTGTTTGCTTACGCCGAAGGAAAGTTGCGTTGATTTATCGGGAAATCAACATTAGTGATGAAATTCGATGGTATATTTAATTAAATTTTGTATGGACCTAATAGTGATTATATCTAGTGATCAGTGTGTTGTCCACATTCATTTCCATGCGTGGAAAAACAATTCTGTGTGACACTTTTCATTCTGAACTGATAATGTTTGAACTTTTTATTTTGCATATATTTTTCAACAGCGACCTTCACTCTGTAAAGACAGCAGTGGTCCCAAATCAACTCCGTTGTCACTAACTCCATGGAGAAAGGGCCTTTTTTTTCCAGAAGCTTGTAGTTCCTCAGTTGGTCAAACCACTCTTTGTGGAACTTGAGAGACTCAACCACCTCTTGCCTGTGGATGCTATCCTGTGGCAGTGCAGTTTAGTCCACTCCCTCAGACACTATTCTCTAACATCATTTTAATATGTGTCTTGATTCGGAGAACATCGTTCTTTGGTGCAGTTTTCGCGGTTTTATTCATAGGTACTCATCCGTGTAATTCCAGCTCAGAGACTGCGGGCGTGAAAGGGCGAATGGCTAATGGAAGAGAAGATGGGCCATATAAAATACATGATAAAAGCTGTGGGAATTTCGTCAAGAGTAAAACTCCCAGCTCGGTCTCCATTTCGCATGTAAATAATCGGTCTCAGATGAGCGAAGTGGCTAGAAATAGTTTGTTGCGACGCTGGTTCAGATTCCAATAGACGTTCTCACCACCTGGGATACAGCAGACTCTTACAACTTACTCGCGTCTAATGCAGAGGTCGAAACGTCGGGACGTTTGCCTCTGCTTTCCCGTGCGGTTTCTTCTTCATTTTTCAATTCGTTTAACAAAGTCAGTGACCAATCGTTTTGGAACCGATTCCACGTTCTGCGCTACAGCTACATTTGTACAGCAATATCTTGACTCTGTGGCAAATGGCGGTGTGCTTTGTCCCGCGAACCCACAGACCCAAAACTGTTAATCGGACTACGAACCCAAAGAACACTAGTTGCCACCGCCGTCAGAACCTCAGATCACACAAACAGATAGTACTGCCATCTATCAATGGCCAACTGAACCATTTGTCATCCTCCGTGATAACGCCATTCCGGGACCATCGACAGCTAAGACCCTGAAGCTCCCTTCATCACTTCCCACCTTTGACCATGATTATGTCACAACTCAATTGAACACAACCAAAGAACTTTTAAATAGTTCCTTCTGCTTTAAAATTAGCGAAGAACGCCTATTGGGCACCTTTTATTTATCTGTCTGTCTGTCTGCCATGCCTTTCAGCTGAAAATATGGTGGTCTGTCAGTGAACTATTTAATATCACAGCCATTCGATATGCCACTGGAACATGCGTATAATGTACAGTGCACACCTCTCCTACCTTTTTTATCAGTTTTGTGTTTCAGTAGGAGAATCTGGTGGATCTGTCGTAGTTTCTAAAGAGAAATCGTAGATGGGTTGGCTCCAAAAGTCTTTGGCGTTCCACAGGCTAGCCAAGAAAAAGAGAAGAATATTCATGGAGTTAGGAGAAGACTAGGTCGTTTTCAAGCTACATTGCACGAGACCCCTGAACCGGTCGGTCACTTGAAACGTCTGGAGTCGCGGGTGTTTTTTTTTTTTTTTTTTCCTTAAGATTCAATGCTCCGAAGTACGAAGTTTGCCTGTCAGTTGCCAAAATAAAAGAATAAAACAGTCGTTCAGCGATGGATGGATTTCAGTCGGTGGTAAAAATGGCATCCTTATTTACGAATGCTAACGAAGGCAATCTTTATAATCACGTTAGATTTTTAATTGTTTGTTATATTTTAAAATTACTGGCTTCACGCTGTGCAGGACGTATCGATGTTTTACCTTACTGGCGTTCTCTGTTTCGTAAATATTAGCGAAGGACAGCGAAGATTAATACTAACAGTGATACTGCATTGTGATTATCTCCTTACCAGCGACACAGAAGACACGAAACAGGGCATTTATAAAATGCAAACTGTCCATTACAGTGAAGATCTCGGCGCCATTATTACGGATATCACCTCGGTACATAACCACACGTACGAGGATCCTCAGAGACGGTTTCTTTTTTGAGACTGGGCCCCAGGCTCAAAGCCGTGCACAGCGAACGGACGCCCTTGTGAAATATGGACGAGACGCGCCGCAAGCTGACACCGTGTTCCAAACCCACGTGTGGTGTCACAGCCATGCACTGCGATGGACCAAGAGTGGCACAAGTACAGAGAATTTTCCTTTACGATTGCCAGTCGGAAGAAGTGGCAAAACGAGTAGAACCCGAATTCCTGGATTTGCCGTTTTGAAGTTGGCGGCGTCGTTATTGGCTTTAAGATTTCACCTTGCAATTTTACCGTAAGAAACGAATGTGTAGCTGTGAATCGAACAGGTTGGAAGGTCGTCCATTGGTTCAAAATAATTCCTCGTAAGATTTTAGGTTTTCACGGCGGTGCGTCCGTAGTTGGATGTCTTCTGGGTTGTTGCGCCGTGTAGTCTGGCAGAAGTTTACCGCCGTTTCGGAGTTCCTTGCTTTGTCCAACATCAGGGCGATTAGGGACCTCTGAAACGGCGGTGAACTACCACCAGACTACACGCCGCAAAAACACAGAAGACAGACATCTTCAAAATTCCCCTTCTTTTTGGGACCGGAAAGTTGGCTACCGTGCTCATAGACCGTGGTCTCCTACGTCACTTTCGTTCTGTGTCGGCTGCATCAGGTCTCTTCTTTATTGTACCCTGAGACCTGCTGTATACCCGTTTTCCGCGTACACCCCCTCCCCATTCCTCCCCACTGGCTTCGATTTCTTCGCTGTAGTAATATTTTGCCCGAGGATAGGGACAGAGAAGGAAACGTCGACAGGTTTCGACCATTTAACATGGATGAAAGCCCGAGAACATTTTATTTGTCACACCCATGAAGTTAGAATAGTAACTCAGTTTTAATTATCGAGTCCACTGATGTCGAAAATGAAATCAGTACGAAAATATGTCAGTAAATTTGCAGCAGATCTCGTGAGGATATAACTTCAACCAGCTTCCGATCAAACCATGTGAAATGCAACTTAGGTTTCGAGGCGTTATTCAGAATAAGTGCGATGCCGTCGTGAAACAAGCAGCGATTAAAGTGTGCAGCTGAAGGACCGACGCTCAGATGACTGAATGTTGACATGGGACAGGAGTACGGAAATTGTACCACAAATATGCCAGGTCAGCGCTTTGAGTTAGCATGAATACCAGCTGTTCGCCAATATGGCCGGTGTTAATCGAGCGAGTGGCAGCTGATGGGGGCATTTGCGTGGCAGGGCTGTCCGCCCAAAATGCGACCCCCCACCTCCATTTTGCGAGTTCCAGAGAACGCGGCTGAAGGGATTACAAGCGTTATCCTTTTACTTCTGTGTGTTATGAGATGTCTTCTGCGAAAGCTGCACTAAAGGCAAATACAAAGGACAAAATTAAACGCGTGTCATTTACAGTAAATAAGCTGAGCTGTGCGGGATTACGTTGAGGAAAGACTGCAGCAAGGCTTTGTGACTGGCTGACTGGAAGAATCTCTCTGTTTAAAGCGGGAAATTTGGTTCCTGGAACATGAACATTGCCACGCGAAGAGCTTCGCTTTAAAAGTGACGAAGCATCGTCTGGTGTTCAAGAAGAACGTCAGATTCCAGACGATGGACAAAGGCGAAGAATTTAGTAACCCCCAAGAGATTCCTGCTTCGTACTCTTCACCTGGTTTCGTTTAGGTAAGGACGATGTGATTAATGGGGAATCTTCCTCACACGAGAGAGACCAGAAATGCTTACAAAATTTTAATAGGGAAGTCGAAAGAAAGGTACGACTAGCGTAGATTGCATGATACGTCTAACTCTGTTGCTAGGTTAGGTTAGGAGACTGCTGATTATAGTGAAATTTCGGCTCTGTACAAGAAGGGAATGTTCAGGACAGCTGAGTAACTATCAGGTCTTCGACAAATAGGCTACCTCATTTAAGCATGATATTGTCCTGCTATATAACGCAAGGATGTTCGACTCTTTTGTAAAAAGACGTGGATTAATATTTTATAGCCTGTCTTGCTTACAACGTTTACTGATCTCTGTGTGTTATATAACGTTGAATGTGAGATGATTTTGAGGAATAATAAGAATTATGGAAGGAAACTGTAGTGAAGATTGGAATGTAAGATTTCAAGATCTGCCCAGAAGCCATTCAGGGCAACCAACCTCCGAGCCCGGAATGGAGCCGAATATTCACAAGATGGAGACTGGAATCAGTGGTTCTTAATCTGCGACCCTCCCACGTATGTTTTTGTAGTTCAGTTTCAGTGCACGATAAAGTATTATGTGCGCTATTTTAAGTCAGTGTCTGGCCATTTTAACAAATTCCCGTGAATTTCTCAATAAATTATCTACGGCAGCCTGCCAGTCTCGTGATAAATTTGAAAGAGGTTTCGGTCTTCGAAATAAGAAATGCATTTCCAAAGTTTTCTGTACGCATTTCGTGTTTCTTCCGTCCGATCTATATGCGCAATCCATCGTAAAATTCTTGATTGTCACTGTCACAAATGAGCATCACCAAGCTCCCAGTCACGAATATTGTCCAAGGCTCCTCGCTTTAGAACTCGTGGCATTTATGCCAATTTCTCAAAGCAAGACACGCGTAATCGTTGAACATAGTGACGTCGCTGTTTTCCATTTCTTACGACCAAAAACTGGGGCGAGTTATAAAATCGCCTGATATCTGAAGGGGTGGGGGTGGGGGTAAGTGAAAAGTCACGCGCAGTCGCGAGGGCTAAAGGAAGTGATATTAAAACTGTGGATGTAAGAGACGGCATATTTATCGCCTCCGATGTTCTGTACTTCGCTTGTCTCCGTCAGCAGAGCCTAACCGGAGTTCATTTGCACACAAAAGAGAATGGCGAGCAGAAATACATCTGTCATCCGCCACGATGTCTTGAAGCTTATATTTGGAGATAAAAAATTAATTAAAGGCGCCCGTGACGACATTAAAATGGAATTTGCGTTCGAGAACCGAGGTGATGGTGCCTTGGAAATACAAGTGGTATCAGAGAGGAGACGGTGTCTGGATGCCCGGAGCGAAGTGCGTGAAAAATGAGGGAACAGAGTTAATGGGAAGGAGAATTTCCTAGTGGAGAACTTGCGAACAGAGGTCAGCACGGGTCAAGGTCTGGATCTGGTGCAGGCTGTAGCAATACAATGTGAAATAGAACGTTTCGGGCTTTCTCGGGCCATATTTTTTTATCCGCAGAGAAAAATGTATTCGTAATTTCCCTTGTCTTAAGATCGTGACGCAGCCGGACTCCGGAAATAAATCCCACCGACTTGATTTTCTCGGGGATTTTCGTACTTGCCCACTCACAGAAACATTTCGATGTAACACCTAACGAACATTGCGTATAATACGTATTTTCGGTATTCCTCAAACATCATTACAACCTCGGATGCTCTTAATTCATCGAGGGATAACTGGAGCTTGTATTAATGCGTAATGGAGATCGTTCGGGAATTCACTTCGGGCTGGAATAAACGCAAATTTGGCGTAGTGGGACGTCGGTTTAACGCATCTGAAGCTGAAATTCGAGTTCCGGTAGTCATTTTAAATTTTCTCCCTCTTCATGAATGATTTTTTGATTTATTGATAGGTTATTTAAGGACCATTCCTTAAATTCAGGTGTTAATGAAGCCTGAAATAAATTATGATGCAATGAGCGATAGGCAGACAAGGGATTTGAAAGGATGTGGTCGTGGCATATTTGAAGGCAGGCCGTGCTGTCCCGGAATGTTTCTGGAGGGACTGACAAAGGCCCCAGTAAAACTCACTCACTGCGCCATTCGGGATTCGACTTGGAGATATTTGAAGCATTAACAGTAAAACACGTTGTTCTATGAATTAAGACAAATTCGACGGAGGAATGGTCAGAATTTTGCTCTACTCGTACATAGCAGGAAACAGCTGTTCTGGTCTTTAAAGGCGGTGATAATGTATCGAGAGAAAAGTAAATATCTTAACGGAACACAGAGAAAGTGTATGAAATAACCACGAGGTGCGTCCGCTTCTCATAACCCAGAGCCCAGAATCAGAATATTCACTAGTTCGGGAACTTCAAAGTCGTATCGAATTTCTTTCCCTTTGTTCAATAAATGATCCGTATTGGAAGGAAGAGACAGTTGTAACGGTTTTGGCCATCCCAAAGGCAAAGTTCATCCATCGCACAAAAAACACTTCTAGTTTCAAAGTTCTTTTCGGTGATAATTTCTGCTCAGCCCGCTGTATGATGCATTTACCTTGACACTATTAATTACCACAGAACAACTGTTCTTAATTTGTTAACGAAAGCGTCTCCCCCCCCCCCCCCGGAAGAACCCCGGTTTTTTAATCCCGCGAATTTTAGTTCAGATAGAAACTAACATCAGACCATAAATTTTCCTTTGCTGATACAATTGTTTAGAATTATTTATATCTGTTCCTCTAAATCAGCGGCGAACAATATTTCTTGTACGAAAACCGCGCTGGCCTCAAACCCAAGTGGCGAAGCAGAATGAATGCAATAGAAAATATTAATATAATTTTTTAGGACTTAATTTGCAATAATGTGTAGAATGTGAGAATATCAGTGAGAAGCCTTCCACCGTTTTTGGCACCAATTTATCAACGTCTGTTCTCATGTCAGAGGTTTCTTATCCTTTACTGTCGAGTCAGGAACTCGTCACAAACACGTGTTGTCCGGAAAGGCGTGTCATTTGTTCTGCAAGGTAACTAAGCGTGGTTACTGTGACTACAGAGCGCAGGTGTAAAGAAGGTTTCAGTGTTCCATCTAACTCCCTGGTAGCAGAATCAGCAGGTCCAACACCGACGACACAAAAGCCCGCCATCGGACTCGATCCTGAGCCAACTCCTTCCATTTACTATCCTTACAGCCGACCTCCCTAAGATCTATCTTAATATTATCCTCCTCAAATAAATAAACCCGGTTATGATGAAATAAAAGTGAAATTTTCAAAGGTTTTTCATCTTTAATCAGAAATGTTTGAACTAGATAACATTTTCACGACTTTCAAGGAATAGCTTAGAAATGGAAATTTAATTTGTAGTAATTTTGAATTGTTTAAATCTTAACATTAGAAGGAGAGCAAATTAAGACATAAAAGCTGTGAAATCCTTATATTCTGCAGTAAGTAAAGTAAAGTAAAGTTTGTCCCGCTATGCGCCATGTAGGCGTTTGGGGTGAGTGGAGGTATAGCTCCTCCCTTCCTTGACCTCGGCACTAGATGGGGGTGAGTGGTCAGCATCACGCCCCGACCGGCTTTACCCCCGGGAAAGGACCCCGGTACCCATTGTATAGGAGGCTGGGTGGGCCCCAGAGCCGGTCTGGACGCAGAGGCTAGAGGAAAAATCCTCTGCCCCCGTCGGGGATCGAACCCCGGCCGTCCAGCCCGTAGCTAGTCACTATACTGACTGAACTATCCCGGCTCATATTCTGCAGTAAGTACTCAGTCATTAAAATAAGAACGCAAAGTAAAATACTCTTTGGAATAGGAGAAACATAACGTGAACAATTTTTCTGTTCTAGCAAACGTGCAAGCTGTCCTCCTTTCCCTTGCGTGTGGCATTTTCGGGAAAGTTTTCAATTCCTAGTTGCAATTTTATATTCTCAAGGAGTGCGGTAATAGCTTCTCGTCATGGATCGTGCGAGGTTTGTTTGTTTAAATCGAATTTCGACGCTCGTTACCCCGTTTAGTGCAAGATACACAGAGCCTCTGCTAAGCGACCGAGCGAGAGTCGTTTAGAGGCCAATGTACTCCACCCTGAACAGCAATTTAATCTAATACACACATTAGGAACAAAAGCAGGAGACGTTTCCAGAAGCCACCCGCGTCACATCCATATTAGACGCAATGCGTTTTCTCCTTTGCAGTTCTCGTCCTTTCTCGTTTGTCCTTCGAGGCATGCAAAGTGCGTGGGCAGGAGACTAATTCCGCTCGCCAAGTCCTTCCTTATTTGTTCACAGGGGGGTTCGCGCGAAGAGTAATGAACTCTCCAGTTCAATAGAAGAGGGACGATTTATTGACAAGCTTAGCGACCACCAGCTTTTCACGACCGAGTGAATTACGTAATTTCTGTCCAACTCTTGTCCGACGCCTTCGATAGACTTCGTGCTTGTCGCAGAAGTAATCAAACGTCTTCAGCGCTTCTGTTTATCGTCCTAAAACTTTTTTTGTCTGAGTGGAAACAAAGTTGTATTGTATTGATGGATTTTTCATAGGAAAATAAAAAAAAATAACCAACATTTTGTAAATGAGATGCGAATTGTTTCATACGGACGGGCATTCTGCCAGTCGTCTTTGACAAGTACGACTAGAAGTTTTTGTTGTTAAGAAATTAATTCTGCCGTTCAGTGGCGGATCTTAAAGCGCGCGTGTACCAGCAGTGACATCTGCACCGATGCCGATGGTCCGACCTCTCTGTCCGTGGCTGTACCTTTCTTTGATTTGGAGAGGGAGCTTCTTTGAAAACATCGATTCTCTCTGCGAGGATAAGGCAGGTTAAGTGTTAGCCGTATGACTCAGTTACGACTCAGGGTCTAGTGCCGCTGGGTGCAGTGTAAATTTCACATTCGACAGGTTATCGCAGTGGTATTTCGTTGTCCATGAAGTCAGACTGAGATTTCTTGGACTAGTGATTGGGTGTTTATGGCCGCTTGATTTGGAACTATTCAATTTATACTCTAATTACCCTTAACTGTTACTGAAACAACAGAGCGAAGTTTTCGAGACACGTCCGCTGCCCGGAGCCAGACGAATCCAACCCACAACTTCCCATCTTATTCTTTAATATTCACTTTAACATTACGCTCCCACCTACGCCTAGGCCTCCCAAATCGTCTTTTCTCGTAGCTCACAAGTTCGAAAGGCGGCACAATGAACAACTTATTGAATTATTTTTAAATTTGAATTCCAGTGGCATTGTGTACATGCCAGGTTTCACCGTAATCCGTCAATTTGTCTTAATTTACGAGGGTAAGATTACACCGTATGATAGGACCATAGGATAGTTCCTTATTTTAAAATAAGGAAGGCGTCTATGAATCGTTAGTCGACCTGCCAAGGACACGGGAGCAGGAGAGAAGCCATTCAGAATTCTGGGTGAAGTTGCCATTGGAATGCGTCATCAAATTTTGTTATACAGAATCTTAGTTCTCGTATAACCGAGTGATTTCAGGCAGCTGTCGCCCATCCTGCAATAAATTTTCGTGATTTCCCTCATCCTTTGAATATAAATACTCTGCCGATGTAGTGACTGGCTTCAAGTAGCTCGATCCCGCCTCCTGTCGGATTCATACCTACTACCCGGTCACTTTCCCGCCTCATTCTTCGTCTTCCAGCTGTAAAAGTTTAAACAGCTCGATCACACCAGTGAAGAAAATAAACCTTCCGCCGTCGTAGGGAACGAGGGTCTCCTGCGAACACAACCCCCCACCCCCACCCCAGGGCGGCCGAACATTTTATGGCGAGGACGACGACTGTTTCTACTTCTTTCTGTCGGCTTAATGTATTTTGAGCGTGGGTGTGTCGTCCTGCTGTAATTCTCACTAGAAGCCTTCCTCCTCCTCCTCTCGTCCTTTGTCTTGCGAGTTGTCGCTTTGTAGCCAGTCTTGTCTCTTCCAAACGTACTGACCGCATCAATCTTCGGATTCACGGTTCTCTGTCACTGACTCCGTCCTGAACCCTAGACTTTCCGAGCGGAAACGGCGTTCTTGTCAGAGGCCTCAACAGTGGTCGATGCTGCCTGACGGACGTTCGAAATATTTTATTGATTGATTCTTATTAACCGACACGACTTATTTTTCATTTATAATTCATTGGTTTTAGGTTGGAATCGAACTGAGTACCCTGACACTCCTCCGGTTTTCTAGTGACTGGCAAGGTTGTCTAATATTCAGTCGTTCGTGGCTCCGATGCCAATCGTCATCAGTAATCAGGTATTACAAGAAGAATCTTTCGATACAGCTCACCGAAGTCGGCGATAAAACTTACCCCCGAAACACCGTTTATTCAAATATACTTCAGACACGGGCTGTATGGACATGATATTGGTAATACTTTGCAGTTGTACGATAAGGTAAATTACATTTTCAGTTTGTAGCAGGGTGGTAAAGTTTGTGGAGAAGTGTTCATTTTTTACGATGCGACTGGACATTGAATGGAAATGACTCGAATGAATCGCAGACACAGATCAGCGATGCAGGAGACGCCTACAGAAAGGAAAGGAGGTCCCTGCGCATGAAAGCCGACGTTTCGGATGAATTCTTGGAGTAAGAATGTTGTTATGCTTTGGTTAAAGCGTCAGTGTCAAATGTATATGGGGTATTAGAGATGATCAAACAATGGCGTTTGTGGGAACATGACATCTAAGACATATTAATCATAGAATTTCAAATACCAGTCCGGTTAAATAGCTTTAATTACTTGGGACGTAATATTTCATATTTAAAATTTGATAGGAACGAGAAGTTGTCTGAATTCCTACCATTTACGCAACATAATAAGAACCACCTCAAATTATACGACACTGGATACACAAATACGATTTTATAAGAACCGCTATTTGTCTGCTGACAGATGGCTCTGAAGTATGGACAGCGAATACGGAGACAATTGTGAAGAATGAGGAGCAGAATTTCTCTTGTTATGGTCAGGAGCTCGGAGTCTTTACGAGATGAATACAGAATTTTCAGACCAAACCAGTTAACTTGAAAAATAATAATGAGAAAAGGCCCCTTAGTATACAAAATATTCGTTCGTTCATTTTGGGAGATCAGTAAGTGAACTTTAAATTAACGTTGAAAATAAGCCATTTCTAGGCTCGAGAGTCTTATCGTTAAGTTTGCACGAGGGGGGGAAGAGTCTTGTCAGTTCACGCAAATAAAGACGCAGTTTTCCGTCATAATTATCGGGATTGCTTGATTTACAAATGCAACGCTTCCCGCTTATATAGAAGCGCAGAGTCCTGAGGCCGCCCGCGAGTGCCCGATGGAGGATCTGACTACTCTCGGCTGTTCTGACTGAGAGTTTTTACTTGTTGTTCCAAGGCAAACGCTGGGGTGTAATTCAAAAGTGGCACGGCCCGCCTACAGCAATCACGGAAGCCATCAGCCAAAATGATCCCCTCAAGTCACAGAGCCCATCATCCAAGGCCATCCCGACACTTCTGGGTTCAATTCCCAAACATCCATCAGCCAAGGTTCCAGAAAAATCCTATTACCGTAACCATTTTTCCAGTTGTATTTTTAAAGCGCCATTATTACATTTTCCAACTATGCGTTTCGCACGCAGGAATGATCTAACCTGCGCTTGCGCAGAACTTCGCCCATGATTAGTTAACTTTTTGGGTTCCTTTTCGCAGAGTTGGTCCACAGTTGGTTGTGAAATAGAAGCTGCGTCCGCGGATTGTGAAGTTACAGACAAAGCGGCCACATTACCGATAGGCTTCAGGAAGTTGAATCTACAGTACGACGTTGAAGCACACATTTATACCCAGATAATTTGTGAAACGTCAGGCATTCTTCCAGGAAAAAATCAATTGTACTCGTTACAACGTCAAATACATTCGTTTTGTGTGAAGACACTCCCCCCCCCCCAATCCGTTTAATACCTGATTACGTCACAATATGAAGGAAATCTCTCGATCTCAGAGCTGAGTGGCCACATCCTTATAATTAGTGACGCCCTTGGTTCAGATTCCACGTGGTCCAGGACAGGTATTCGTAGCTGACCGAGTTATTCCAGACGAATGCGAGGACAAGACCAGTTCCTCTCCAACGCCAAAGAACGACAGAGTTTGAAACTGCGTCTAACAAGGTTGAGGCTGTCGGTGCTTGAATGAGCCCCAGATTTCCCTTTTGTTTCCCATTTGAATTACAGGACTCGCATTTGACTCCTTTTCCAGGAAGGGCTTGCTGCGTGATTCATTCATAGGCGGTCGTGTAATTGATCAGGGCTGCAAATACGACGCGCGCCCTCCGCTGAACGGACTGGGAATTCTGTACTCGGCATTGCCCTTGAGGCGTGTTTGGATTATTGGCTTCAAACCAACATGTCGGACATCATGGCGCTGTCCGTCCATCCGTTTACAATTATGTTAATAAAACCGAAATTACGAACGATTCTCCTTTGCGGTCTGCAGCAGAAGTTACGAATTTGTTAAAAACATAATTTTAGCTCTTGTACTGAATGTAATTTCTCTACAGAACACTAGCCTTGTAATCCTGGGGTCTCGGGTTCGAATTTATAACTTGTGTTGGGCAAGGCCGTGGTCTAGGCAACACGGAGTTTTCCTCCGTGGCATCCCAACAATTACTCCATTCACACACAGAAGAAGGCAATGGCAAACCACTTCTGGATCATCTGCCAAGAACGTATATGAACAGGTCCCAGTCCGAGAAAAGGATGGAAGGATCCTGTTCATATGGACCTGTCGTCAGACAGAACACTACAAATAACTGAATGTAATTTCTCTACAAAAATGGGCCGCAAATTTGCGCACAGGGGATTTGGAAAGAAACGTTTCGTTTGCACGTGGCATTTGCCGTGGGCCCGAATGGACTGTGTCAAGGAGAGGACAGGAAAGGAGCCGGTGGTGTGTCGATGTTGGCGTTCTCGGTTTTAACGACGTGTGGACTTGTTGGTAAATTCCGCAGATGCGGATGGAGTGATAAATTCCTTCGAAACGTCAGTTTTGTTGTCATTAGTTGTAATTTGGCCGTCATGCTATCTGGGGACTGGCAAGTCATTCGGAACGATTCCACGTAAAAAAGTTCATCTCCATTTTCCTTAGAAACTCACTAAATGCTCTCTCGATCTTCCGGGTGTCTGTTCTGAATCGCACAGTGACGTTAAAGTTATCCGACAGCTTACGACAAGCGAACCGGTTCTCAGACACCCACCGCAAGTCGATTACACTTCGCGAGCCACTACGTCGACGATCGAGTTGACGGCAAGAGACGGTACATAAATGCCGTGATGCATAGCGCAAATTCGCCATCGTGGACCAAGCGCTTCGACACTAAGAAACGAGTTATTCGGTTTGGAATAAAGAACGGAAGAAGTTTTGCTGAGAATATGTCGTGTCCGTCAACTTTGTTGCCACTCCCTTGTTAAGGAGACAATAAAATGATATAAAATGTAGCTTTCTTGCATTGGTAGGAGGCGCGGTGGCCGATTCTGGCTTAAGCATATTTAAGGGCCGCGCTTTACATGAGGACGTAATATAAAGTATCTACATTATGGAAAAATTTAATATCAGTTCTTAACATCCTAACTTCTCTGCTCGTTCAGGGTTCAGGGTAAAATTCTCCAAGGGTTTGTCAACTCATGAATGCTACACGCCATTCCCATCTGATTTTCAATCACGTGATCACCCTGATAAAGATATTAGGGGAGGGATGCGAATTGTGAAGATCACTATTTTCTATTCTTTCATACATCATCTTCCTTCGTATCTCTTAGGTCCGGATATTCGTAGCCCTTTGCTCTCAGACATCCCGTGTTGTTTCCTCAACGTGAGAGGGCGAGCCTCGCCCATTGGCTGCAGCATCGTAAAGATGAAAGTGCCGACCGACCTAGACGCTTCGCAGTAATGCCAGTGTCTCGGAGAGGTAGGACAAAGACCCTGATGACGGACACAGGGCTGGATTCGCAAACCTTAACTCGGCTTTGACGCTGTTGATCGCCGTGAAAAAGGCCAGAGGGAGGGTTATCTGGTACGGGGCCCAGGCGTCAGAATTGTTTAGACTTTTGGAAGCTGCTTGTCAGAAGTCGTGCGTCGCTTCACATAGCAGCAGCAGCAGCAGCAGCAGCAGCAGCAGCAGCAGAGTTCATAATAACATGAAAGAAGGAGATGCTTCTTAGCACTGCGTTTCCGCTTTTCTGTGGAGTACTCGAGTATAAATAAATCAGAAAACAAAGACGAAATTTGAAATAAATTTCTGCTCCATGATGATGACCTTAATTTACTCGGCGAAAGAAATAATAATATAAGCAATTCAGAGAGGCTCCGTTACAGTTTATCTCGACTTCTTTAGCGATCTTACCCTCTGAACGTAACCAGTAAACAAATATTAACCCTCCTCCCTTTCTAAACAATGGCATTTATGCGCCAAAGCTGTTAAGACCCACCGAACACAGAAACCTACGTTTTACCATTTGAAATATTTTGTTTCCTTGTATATAACATTGGACAAAACTGAACACTTTTTGTATTACGCATCTTGATTCTTTATTCAGAATTGAAAACACAATTGGGGACGACGGTAAAAAAAATAAAAATTTCATTCGAGATGAAATAAGCAGCATCTTAGATTCCTTCTATTCTTTGTACCGTGCAGTTCAGAATCTTTATTCTTCCCATGTGCTGAGTAAAACCGTAAGGCGAAAAGGACACAAAACTATAATTTCACCCGTTATTTGGTTTGGGTGTAAAATTTAGTCTTTTATTTTAGCCAAATTGAGAAACACGGACTGAGGGACTGATGAGAATATTCGGCCTAAAGAAAGATGATGTACCAGGAATTTCATTATTCACTGTGTAAAATTAGAGTAATCAAATCGAGGGGTTTGCAATAAACAAATCATGTAGTAGGCGTTGCGGAGAAATCTGTGCTTTATCGAGTGAGTTCAAAAAGGTATGTAACTTTGTCGTATTTTGATCAGGATACCTGACACTTTGATACATTGTGTCTACAGTGCCATGAACTTGTATTATTTGATATACTCATGCCTTTAGAGAAATAATATTTGTTTAGTCGAGTTGCTGTTAGATTAACGCTGTTCCAGTCCCTAGTTTCTTGTAGCCCACGACCATCCTCTGTGATCAGAATCCCCATGCATAAATTTGTCTTCTGTGCTGTGTTACCCCCGACACATTGTACCACCTGCCTCCTGGTAGAGATTCACGCACGCACGCACTCGCACACACACTGCAGATCACATGGTCGCTTTGCCGAGTGATGACGACGTAACCTGCCACAGACCTCGTGGCTGTTTTACGTCGACGCGCGAGGATTATTCGGTGGACGAGGACGACTTTGATGGAAAGGAAGCGAAGATAAACACACGACATGGGAGATGGTGAAGAGGTACAGAAAATCTGAGGTCATTAACTCTATCTTTCCACATAAAAGAAAGTAATTAGTACATAAACAAACGGTAGAAAATATTTGAAAATTGTTAAAACGAGTTCCAATTCATTTTACGTCTCTTTTAAACTTTAGGCTTCCTCTGCAAAATAAGGAAATGCTCTCGTAACATTCACATGATGGATTTCGAGACGTTTTAAGAATTTTTTAAAAAAAATTAAATCGTATTCTATTTCACGGGAGGACTTCGCTTATTTCAACAAGCAAGTCCTTGTGAAAAAAACTGGTAAATTGTCTGTAAGTCAACAGGCAAAGAACCTCGTCGTAATCTTCATCTTCGTAGATGATATAATTTGGTATTTTTCGCTCTTAACAGATTATTTTCGCGTAATTTTAATTTTGCGTGCCACGGGATATTGACAGAATACAGGATGATTACTAAAAGATTGTTTATTGCTTAGTAGTCACATATGTAATAGTCCTCGTTCTTCCTTCTCATCCACAGGCTATTGATAAACGAGTATAACATTTGGACGCCCCTAAGTGTGGCAGAACTTTATTATGGAAGAATTTTCTTTCAACGTTCTTAGTTGTATGTTCACGGAACAGATAGGAAGCGGGTTGCGTGCAAGTTTCTCAAGGGGCTGCGCCGCAGTGATCCAGGAAATGGATGATACCAAAACAGTATTTCTGTAGTTACAAAACAATTTTACTGAACTCTATGACCGGGAAAATTATGCAGAATAATTAGTGCGAAAAAATGCGGAATTATTTTTTAATATTATCACATGAATTTACTCTAAGAAGCTTACCGACCAACATCTATACCAAGACCAGAACCCAGGGTCTCCGGAGTGCTAACCACTCAACTGTTGAATTTGATGTTCTTTTTCAGACTTATATTCATGGCGTGTTTGCCCTCAGAATTAGGCCAAATACAGATGTATTAAATTGTTTCCATAGATGATTGATCAGCTCGTCCTGTTCTCCACTATTCCATCATAAGATAACAATGGATAACGATAATAATGCTAACATACATTCAATAACCGAGCTAATTCGGGACCCATTTACGAAGGGCTTAAAGAGATAAACGAATGTCATTTTGAATGTGAAAGCATTTGTTATAATACACATATAATATCGAGCTTTTCTGTTGCGTGGTTTCATAAGCACTTTTATTTGAAATAAATTGGAGTGTGTGTATAAATAATGGAAATGGTTTGCTCCGTATCTGAAAGTTGTATTATAAATGTCAAATGCGATATCACTGTGGACTCGTAGCGTTAATAAAAAAAAGGAAACTTTCAGCGAAACGGAAGGAGCAGGCTGATTATTATGCGCAGGCAAACTTTTAATCGAACGGAAATGAAAGGCATTAATATTCGATTGAAGTTTAGCGAATAAGTACCGGCTGTGTGCAAAGCTCGTTTCACAGATTTATTTTGAAATAAATCTTGTTCTTCTCTGAAATGGTGTCGGTACATGAACCTTAAAATATTAACTCCGTTACTCGCTGTGAATGTCTGTAGCTTATTTAATTTCGGGAGTCCGACGTTTAGGACGCCCCCTGAAAACGCTAGTTTCTCTGAAAGTATCCACATTCGTTGTTAAGTACTGCTACAGGTTTCTGACTGTGAAACGTAGTAATGCTATGTAACTAGCCATTAATCTGGTTAATGGACTAAGAAGCGAACTTTCCAACTATTTATGCATCTCACAAGCGAAATACGTGACGAAAGAGCCAAGTGATTAACTTCCCAAACAACTGACTATTCAAGTTTTAACCACACAAGGCTCTACGTTTTACGGCGCAGAGATCAACAAAGATTTGATGTTGACCAATATCACGTCAGCTTCTTAACCCTTTGAAGGCGAAGATCGTCTGAATATTATTTAAGTATTCAGTCCGTACCGCGAAGAAAACACTACACCTCACCATTACGAAAATCAGCTGGTTAACCCTTTGAAGCCGAAGCTCGTCTTCATAATATTTACGAATCCAGACCGTACCGCGAAGAAAACACTTCACTTAACCATTAGAAGTCGAATCAGGCGGTACCACATAAGATTTAACAAAAGAACATCCCGGTCAAAGCCTTAATGGCCGAGAGGCAGGACAGTATCTTTTAGCGCGGTTCACATGTACTTCGCCTCCCGCCTTGTCTCTGTGAGCTTGTCCCGCTGAACTCATGAGGGCTGAACTGCGCATGCCATATTCTTGTCCTTGTTCCTCGATTGTGTTCGTTTCAGTTCAATACACATCCTGAGTACAGCATAGTAAGTTATCAGAGTGATCTCCAGTTCAGACCAGGCACTACAGGATATTTCAGTTTTGTCTATTTTAATATTATCCTGTTATCTCTTGTTCCGCAACCAGAATAACCGCTTTTCTGTCAACATTTTTCGTGGTCAAATTCCGTGTTACCTCGTAATACGGCTGGCTGTCATTAAGTAGGCCGTGGGAGTTCCCATTGTACATATATTCACGTTTTGGCTTTATAATTAGTCATTACAGATGAATAATCCACTTATTAGCCGTGTTAATTGACATATTAAAGTTCATCAGCCACTAATTCATGTAACGTTGTCCACTTCTTGTTTTGAAGCTCAAAGTGCCTTTGTCATGAAACCATTCTGTAAAATACTCCCAAATGCATAGAATCATCTACGTATTACTACTGTTATTAGTGCAAATAACAACCAGTCTTGTGTTGAAAGTCTTTAAAATTAATGTGATCATTAAAATAGCATTTTAGAGCTGGATATAAATATTTCTAACTGCGGTTAAAACATCCATAAAATATCCATATCCAGTAAAAGTAAAGTTTGTCCCACTACACGCCATGTAGACGTTTGGGGTGAGTGGAGGTATAGCTCCTCCCTTCCTTGACCTCGGCACTAGATGGGGGTGAGTGGTCAGCATCACGCCCCGGCCGGCTTTACCCCCGGGAAAGGACCCCCGGTACCCATTGTAGAGGAGGCAGAGCCGGTCTGGACGCAGAGGCTAGAGGAAAAATCCTCTGCTCCCGTCGGGGATCGAACCCCGGCCGTCCAGCCCGTAGCTAGTCACTATACTGACTAATTGTGACTGAAAGTTAATCACGCCTTCAAGCCTGTCTCTCTGTCCGTCCGTCTGCATGTTCAGTCTTCACGGCCAATCGCTGGTCCCAGGAATTCATGTACATAATGACCAAAGAGCGGCTGATCAAATTTGCATGAACTGTGGTATGGACGCGAGACCATTGCAGACAAATACAAACTTGTATTTTTTATTAAATTTCATACATTCGCTAATACCAAGGCGACGGATGCACTAATTTGTGATTTGTAAACATGATCACGTGCGTACTTTTATCACATTGTCACCATTCTTGCATTTGTTACCCCGTTGACCGTCTTAATGATTATGGCTGTGGGTCTGTACACAAACTTTAACTATAGAATGACGACAGATTTTCATTAAATTCAGTATGGTTGCTATACCGTTGATGTCTATCTTATGATCGCAATGTTTTGCTTTTCATTAATCCTTAATATCAAAGTGACGGGATGCCAAACACTTGAGGTCGGATGACGCCATCACCCATGATCTCTTGCGTAACCCCCCCCCCCCATGAAGGGTGAATGATCAGATTCGAAACTGAAAACAAATCTCTTTTCGCGCTAACACGTAATTCTTTTCTAATAGGACATCTAGGATGGTATTTCCATGCCCTTTCTTGATAAAGGCCCTGCGTTTTCAATGAGAGAATTCTGTTTTTAATTAAATATTCTTTAATTATGAAGTAGCTTAAGTCTTTTCATGTGTGTTTCACTTCAGACTCTTCTAGAACTGAAGCATGCAAGTGAGCGAAATGTAAGAAACAAAGGACGAATAATCTTCCTCGTTCTAAGCGATTCCCAAGCAACAAAACAGTGGCGGACATACGAGGCGCGTCCCAAAAGTAAGTTTCCCACTCGTCCCACAGCTAGCAAACCTTATATTGAGCGAAGCGACTGTGCGTACGTGATAGAGCAATGACGTAGCATGGCGCATGCACTAACGGCACTTCCCGCGTTCTCACAGTAGCATCGTTGCAGCTGTTGAAGATGGAGGTTCTTATTCCAGCTCCCGCCGACTGTGAAGTGCGGCCAGTGATAACGCTAGGCCGCACACGGCTCGACGGACAGCAAGTCTCCTGCAGGAGTTCAGCTGGGAGGTGTTTAATCATTCACCCTACAGCCCGGACCTCGCTCCCAGTGATTTCCATCTTTTCCTACACCTCAAGAAATTCCTGTCCGGTCAGCGTCAGCGTTTTGAGTATGACAGAGAGGCGGAGATGGTTGTCACACAGTGGTTCCAATCCCAGGCGGCAGACTTCTACGACACAGGTATTCAAAAGTTGGTCCCACGGTATGACAAATGTCTCAATTCCGGTGGCGAATATGTTGAAAAATAGCTGGACACTTGCTGTATCTGTTGCAATAAATATTTCCATGAAATTGTGTTTTGTTTCTGTAAACGGCCCCAGGGAAACTTACTTTTGGGACGCGCCTCGTAGATCACTTTATCACGCAGGATGGAAACGGGCGAAGAGAAGATTTGAAATGAAACCATTTTCTCCTTTACAGAAGCATTACTCTGGGCTTCCGCAGTCTAATCCGAGCCCCAGTACAGAACTCTTGAGTTCTTGAACGCGGGGAGAATGTCTTCGTCAGTGTCTCCTTGCGCCCTACGGAATAAAGGAAAGCCCATAATGTTTACCGCATATAAATTAACTCAGCCACGTCGTTATGCTATTACGCGGCTTTATCACACCATTATCAACAGTTTATGTCATGAAGCACGAAGAAACTTTTACTGCGTACGTAACGTTAAACCTCTAAAAGTACAGGCCACAACGACCGTAGAAAAACATCGCCACATATCCCTCTAATTCGACGATAAATCTGAATGTCTGACACTTTCGTTTCGTTTAGTAAATCCTGCAGAACGACACAAAATAAACACAAATTGTGCGTGTGGAAATGCGACGGTACCGTAAAGATAATGAGTGGTAATTGTACGGCCCAGGGATGATTTGCGAGGCATTGCGTGTACATGAGCACACGCAGCTGGCTCAAGACCCACGATCTGTGATCCTTTGGTGTGTGACATGCATTAGCCCGTCACCCAGCATCGCAGCTCCTCTGAGGGCCACATCGTGCACGAGCTCCTGGACAAATTCGAAAGGAAATGCTGTGTGCTTATTATTTATTAAGGCGTGGCCTGAATTTGGTTATGGATGCTGTAGTTTATTTATTGATCTTTATATATTTAAATCTGTAAGTGTAGAAACCTAAGAAATAAGTGTAAAATAACAAAGTGGCAGATTCACTTGTGTCGTTGTAAGACGTCGCTTATTTTGAAGAAAATTATTCGAACATAAGCAGGATAAAGTGAGTGACTAGCATAACGATTAACCTCGTATTAGAGACACGAAGGCAATCTTTAAAGCCGAGGTTGGTTTCTTTTCCAAATTTTCTTCAGTCAGTAAACGACACTACTTACAAAAATTTCAGAAACTTTTAGATTTGAGCGACACTCGTTTCGGTTAACACGCCAATTTTTCATGGAATCTTCCTTCTGAATTTTCTCTGGCTCTTTCTATCGGAGTTACACTTCGCTTAAGATTCATTTAAACACTCGATATTCAAGGGAAAATTTAATCATATCCCATGCTCCGGAGTTACACATAAATATCGTCACATTCCCTTATCACCACAGCTGACTCATGACTGTAAACTTCACACTGTGTCAAACCGAAGCGACTCATTGACCGTACTTATTGGAAAGTCCGTGCCGCGGCACAGCCACCAAAAAATCCTCCGAGTTATTGTTACAGTGGTGAAATGAAGGAGGTTGCAATGGTCGGGGTTTGTAACGAAAATGCATTGACAGGAAATGTGATCTTTTGTTTTCACATTTTTAAACAGTTATGTTACATTTTAAACTTATCAAATACGACGGGATTTAATAAAAATATTGTATCAAAGCCACACGACGTAGGTGTAGTTACACCTTAGGTTCCGAAGGACTTTAAATTAGTTGGATAAACAGTAGCCTGTATTTGCTGGTCATTCTACAATGATTGGCCATTTCGAGAATTTCAAAGAGTTGCTAAGAATCCAGTAACGTTTAACTATGCGTTTTATATAGTCATAGTTGGTATCTTATGCAGTGATTAATAATTCTTCGCTATTAGAAGGAAGTTTGTCTGACGATCTTCGTGTTGCTGTGTTATTAACCAAAGTGCTTATACGAATGTATTTCTTGAGAAGCCGATGATCGCCCGGAAATACAAGAATTTTTCGTTCTGCCTATTTATCTTATTTTAGGCGGTGGTCGGATGACACTGATTCTTCTGTTAACTTAATGACTGTCAAATTATTGTGAGAAAATGCGAAGGAAGCTTATTGATTTGTCTGAAGGAACTATTTTACAAGGGATTTCAAAGAGAGTCCAACTGAGTTTTATCCCGTGAATTTTTCTCTTTCAAATTTGGAGCGTAGCCTCGATGGTGCCCGTGTTATATGAACCTCTCTGTACTCTGACCCCGCCATGCGATGTGACCGCCTGAGAAAAACATTTCTTTAAACCCACACGTAATGGAATTTTGTGTAGGAAAAGAAACGAGCTGTGTGTAACCTGTTTCTGCTTTTACTAGAGTAAGCTGATATAATCCGCCTCTCCGATGCGATTGGGAGTGAGCCAGTACCCTCGATCGATCGATTGATCGATCGAGGGTTCCTTAAATAGCTCTGGAGCTAGATGTAAATTATTAAGTGAGGAAGGACATTCAGTTAAGTGTAACCGTGAAATAGTTCCCTCCCGTTTTAGTCTTTATCACAACGCAAGGCTGTGCCAGCGCGAACAGAGCACAAGCCATTCTTGTGGTATATTCTAGGGTTCCGAAGGCGCAGGTCTTCTGACTTTATTAGGTTTTAGAAACGTCAGAAGTTGCGCCGTGTATGGTTGTAAGTATTCTCATGAAACAAATCTGTTTAGGGAGTGTACCATATTCTGATTCTCCAATCCACCTCTTAAGAAATTCATCTTCAGTCATCAGAATGCATATTGAGAAGTTATGTCACTGAGCTAGTAAGCATGCCCCGTGGGTTAAGGGCGTCGAACATTCATTACAGTGATAGAATCAGCCGCCATTGTGCTCCGTCTTCAGCCAGATGAACCCAGTTCACGCCTTTAAACCTCGTTCCTACTCCCACAAAGACCAGTGTCTCCGTTTTCCAAGTTTCTCAGCTACGACTAGCATCCGACATGCATTTCTAACCTCTCTCGCAGTCCTTGACCTCTTTTGCCCCCAGACAATTCGGTAGAAACTGCCTGCAGCGCGCGTCGCTTCCAATTACCTGTGTAATGTTCTCTTTTATGAACAAACTTCTTACGTACGTCTCATTTTCAGTCCGACAGAGTGAGTGACAATCGCGGTGAATTTGGCTGATCAGACTTAACTACGTCACGCTTCATAAGTCTGTCCGTCCATGTGATTTAATCGATGGGGACCGATCTTAATGAAATTTGGTACAGACGTTATGGCATTGGGAATTCCCCAAAAATCGCGCTTTGCAATTTCTTGCAATCGGTAATGCCAACATGGCAGAAGAAGAAACTTGTTAGATGTAATCGGCACTAGCGCCACTTGCAAGTGGTCATTCATTTTTGGAAAACACGAAACTTTATTAAAGTAACTCTTTGTGTAGTATAAAGTAACATGGACGCTGCATAAACGATGATACACCACTGTACGGTCAGAGCTAAGACCACGTGACTTGTATAATCGTATACTTTGCTATTCTCCTACTAGCTTAATTTTGTTTTTTATTAATGTACAAAGATTACATTAGCAATCTTACAAACCAAATTGTATCAGCGGTATATTATCAGACTTCTCTACCTTCAATAGCCTCGACTGACTCAGGATAACTTCGAAGGACATGGATTCCTATTCGAAAGTTTTTCTCCCTGAGACCCTCTATACGTACCTTCAGTTTGGCCCTCACCTTTTGAATCACCCTGTAGTTCCTCAAATATTCCACAACCACTTCGTTCCATGCGCGGCATTTGCAATAGCTTCTTCAGCTGATTTGACGCCCTAACTCGTGTCGTTGAGACGTTGTTGTGTAACCTAAGAACAGATAAATTATGAATCCCTTCGTGGCTAAACACGCGTATTTTCGCTGGTGCTCGTGTGTGTTAATTAGCAGAGAGACTGAACGAAGCTGCAGGCTTGCGGGTTATTTATAAAGCCTTTGGTCCAAAGACAATTAATTACGCCATTCTGTTCACAAATACACGGTCTCACTTTTTAAACACGTGAGTCGGCGTCTCTCGATCCTTCAGTTAACTGGAGTGAATATAAATTTTCGTGTCTGAAGTTTAGTTTAAGTGGAATAAAGTAGTTGAAGCTACGCGACGCATTATGAATCTAATTGCGTGTGGAAGTACGGATTCTAACAGCGGGAATCACAGTAAATGGTGGCATTTTTCTATGAATATTTCATGTGCGTTTCTGTTTTGCGTTGCTTGGGAGGTACGAACTGTGGAATGTTGAAGCGACAACGAGGCTCCACGTAACCATTTTTTAAAGCCTAAAACGAATGACCAATTCCACTTTTCCCTACCATGTACGGGAGAATAGACTTCAGGCTATTGTCCTCATTGATAGTGCCGATTAGGACGCCATGCCTCCAAACCATGAGAAATGTGTTTAGGTTTGTGATCTCAGGAAGAAATAATTACAAACCTTGTTCAAGACGAAATTTACAGCCAAGTGCAAGCTTAAAGCACGCACTACTGTTAAACTGTCGATGTAGATAACATGTATTTATATATAAAACCAAATCTTACGGAATAAAAATATGACGTCTGGCTTGGGACTTTGTCTCCTATTGCGCAAAAGACATAGCTCGAACGATGTTTGTAGACAATTACTGTGCCTACAGGATGCCCCGAAATGCCCCTGTCAAGTTCAACGCTTCATTTCACATGAACGACGAGGCATAGAAATCTCATTCGTGTGCCGTTAAAATCGGCATCTCAGGCCATTTATATTACCACGTGTTAAATGCGTTGTCCTCAGTCTCCACGATCTTTTACAATCTCATCTCAAAGTTTGATACAGCATTTTGGATAATGCGTCGCGTAATTTCGTGACGAAGGTTGAAACTGTGTGTCCCTGTGGTATAACTCTGACGCCAGACTTAACCTGTACGCTCATCTCCGACCTTTCCTTGGCCTTCAGATAATCGAATCTGCATATCCGCTGCTCGGTACAGCAGGCCGCCATTTTCGTTACGTACAAAATCTAACGAGAACAAATGACAAATAACTGGCTCGAATACTGCAGTGTGTTAACGAAGTTTCTTCACATCATAATCGCTTGTTGCGGAAAAGTTTCGTTTTTAAAACTTCGTTGGTACATTTTGGACCACTCTGTGGATAAAGTTACAAGCAGTTTCGCAATTTATACGTCAACTGTTTTTCAATATTATAATAACATCAGGAGTGGTGGTGGTGGTGGTGGTGGGGGGAGGGTATTTTACGTGTGACGCACGAGGAACGTAAAAATTGGTAAGAATATAATTCTCAATAAAATAAACAAACCTAACATAACTTGCCTTAACCTGACCTAACCTAACCTGTTCGAACAAAATCAATTTTAACGTGCACGAAAACTTCGACTGATCCCCACTTGAATCAGGTCGAAAACGTGACGGCTCGCCAATAGCAAACACTCCGAAAGGCCAATGTCCGTCTCGTGTCGCTGTCGCAGGATATTAAAGTGGAAACCTCCCCCCCGTTCCAGAGACGGGACGGATAAAGCGTTCTCGCTGTGGACTCGCCATAACACAGAGCCGCAGGCCACGAGTTCAGTTCAACGACAGTGAGTAGTCAACTTCGTGTACTATCCCAGCATTTCCTGTAGAGACTGAAGAAAACCTCGGTGAGGATAGCCGGGGTTTGAACCAGAAGCTCAACTACGTTTTTGTTAGTATTTTTTTTATTTACGTGAAAGTAGAAACTCATTCACATTCACAAATGTCACGACATAAATTAATTACAATAATTTTATTCACCGTCTTTACACAAGCTTATAGATTGTTAAAATCACATAAAATTATAACATTTCAACATTTGATATTGTTACATTTTAAAATGACGACATGTTTCGATGTTCACTCCATCATCGTCAGGTCTATCAATCAAAATTAAAAACTGTTGCATCTGCTGCTCTGCGTATACTGATTTTGTTCTACCCGTTAGATTTTATTTGTTTAACTTCCAGGCTTCTTCCATTTAATTTTGAAGGCTGCGCCTGGATGCCTTAGATCTGCAAAATCAATTTTAATTTTCATATCGTGATCCTGGCTACTGACATAGGAAATGGAATAATTTTAAAGAATTACTCAATATATCGTAATACAAGCAAAAGAAAAGTAATCACAAAATATTTAAAGTATTATAACATACCGGGTTGTGTGTGAGGTGCGTGTCCGATATTACGGAGCTGTAGACTGCAACTAAGCTGTGAGTATCGTGTGTGGCTATATATATTGGGTGAAAGTTGTTTAGGGGGTTGGGTCGATGGACTGTAGAATGTTAAATATCGGATTGTTCGTGTAGATGTTACTGTCGTTTAAAGCAAGGTTTTGTTTATGTGTTCTTTGTATATGATATTTCTCTATGGTGTCTCTATGTCGCTTGTTTTGTATTATTTTTATAATGTCCATTGTTTTTTCTATTTTGTTGTATATATGTCCTGTGTTTAATATATGCTTTGCATATGCTGAATGATCTTTATTATGTTTGATTGCTGTAATATGCTCTTTATATCTTTGACTAAAGGTGCGTCCGGTTTGGCCTATATAGGTTAACGGGCAATCACTGCATTTTAACCTATATATGCCTGGTTTTTCGTATTGATTTGTTGTGTCTATTTGTGGCTTTTGTTTCAAGATGTTTTTTATTGTGTTTTTTGTTCTAAATGCTATTTTTATGTTATTTGTTTTAAATGTTTTTGTTATATATTTGGTTTCTTTTCCTATATATGTGAATGTGGCCCATTTGTTTTGTTTATTTTCGTTTTCGTCTTCATTTATGTTGTTTACATTGTTTATTTTATTTTTGGGTTTTAATTCATAATTATTATATCCGTTTTCTATTAGAATTTGTTTTATTATGTTGCATTCAATTTGTTTGTTTATTGTGGTTATGGGATATGTATTTTTTCGGTTTATTAAGCAATTAATAGCCATCTGTTTATGTTCATTTGGATGGCATGAAGAGGCATGAATTATGGTGCTTGTATTTGTGGGTTTTCTGTATATTTTGAATTCGAAGTTATTTTCGTTTCGTATTATCTTCGAATTCAAAATATACAGAAAACCCACAAATACAAGCACCATAATTCATGCCATTCATGTATATTTTGAATTCGAAGTTATTTTCGTTTCGTATTATAGTTAGATCCTTCTCGAAGGTATCACCACCTTGTCGAAGGCAATCTGCCGGGTGAGGAGGCTTGCGTGCTCAAATGACCCTTAGGGCTATGCCGGCCTGAGCTTCGGCTCATGGTAGGGTCACCCAAGCCGGACAGGTCTAAGGAGATGCGCTAGACTAAGAGTGATACCCTGGTCCTCCAGGTTGGGGGTTGGGTGTAGGGCTAACAACCTTTCACCTTTAAAAAAAATATGTGTTACGAAAAAATCAACCAAGCCTCGGATCAGGACGGACTCTTTGGCACGACCACGGCAATTGAAAAAGGACATGAGATTTGGTACTTGGAACATTAGGAGCCTCTATAGGGCTGGGGCACTGAAATCAGTGTGTAGGGAATTAGGGAATTATAAGTTAGACTTAGTGGCAGTGCAGGAAGTGCGATGGGAGGGGGAGGGCATGATCCCAGTGGACAATTTTACATTTTTCTATGGAAAGGGGAATGACAATCATCAGCTAGGGACGGGTTTTTTTGTTCATAGCAGAATTAGGGCAGCAGTTAAGAGAGTAGAATTTGTTAGTGACAGGTTGTCTTACGTAATTTTGGAAGGACGTTGGTGCGACATCATTGTCCTTAATGTTCATGCCCCAACTGAAGACAAAAGCGATGATATCAAGGATAGCTTTTATGAAGAATTGGAATCAGTATTTGATACATTTGGCAAGTATCACATGAAAATTCTGCTAGGAGATTTCAATGCAAAAATTGGGAGGGAGGATATCTTCAAACCCACAATAGGCAGCGAGAGTCTCCATGCACTTAGTAATGATAACGGTCTTAGAGCAGTAACCTTCGCTACGTCAAAAGATTTAATTGTAAAAAGTACAAAATTTCCACACCGTGATGTTCATAAATACACTTGGACTTCTCCAGATGGCAGAACACACAATCAAATAGATCATGTTTTAGTAGATAAGAGAAGGCAGACAAATGTAATTGATGTGAGATCATTCAGAGGAGCAGATTGCGACACTGATCATTATCTGGTGGTAGCAAAAGTGAGGGAGCGGCTTTCAGTAAGTAGACGAACTAAACAAAATTTTGACACAGAAAGATTTGATTTGAAAAAATTAAGTGAGGGAGAGGCAAAGGAACAATATCAAGTTGAAATTTCGAATAGGTTTCAAATTTTAGAGGCAAATGAGGATAATGAAAGTGTGGACATCAACAGGGAGTGGGAAAATGTCAGAAACTGCATCAAAATTTCAGCAAAAGAGAAACTAGGATACTACAGGAGAAAGCAAAATAAACCGTGGTTTGATGAAGAATGTTCAAAATTAATAGATCGAAGGAAGCAAACAAAATTTCAATGGTTGCAGAACCCAAACAAAACAAATGCGGATAATCTATGTAACGTGAGACGTGAGGCTAGTAGAACCTTTAGGACTAAGAAAAGGGAATACCTGAAGGGCAAAATTGCTGAACTTGAGACAAATAATAAGGAAAAAAACATCAGAGACCTGTACAGAGGCATTAATAACTTTAAGAAAGGATATCAACCCCAGACCAATTTGGTAAAGGATGATAGTGGCAAGTTGCTTGCAGATCCAATAAAAATTGTGAATAGGTGGAAAAATTTCTTTAGCGAGCTCTTAAATGTTCATGATACTGGTGATATTAGACAGATTAAAATGCATACAGCTGAACTGTTGGTGCCAGAACCTAGCTTAGATGAAGTGGAACTAGCCATTGGGAAGTTGAAAAGTTATAAATCTCCAGGAATTGACCAGATTCCGGCCGAATTAATTAAAGCAGGTGGCAAAGGGTTGCATATGAGGATCCATAAGCTTATTCAGTTAATTTGGGATAAGGAAGAGATGCCACAACAGTGGAAGGAATCCATAATTATTCCTATTCATAAGAAGGGGGACAAGACTGAGTGTGGTAATTACCGAGGAATATCGCTGCTATCAACCTCATACAAAATTCTATCCAACATTCTTTTGGCAAGGTTAACCCCATATGCGAATGAAATTATTGGGGATCATCAGTGTGGGTTCAGACGAAACAGATCAACGATTGATCAGATCTTTTGCATTCGTCAGATACTAGAGAAAAAATGGGAGTTCGGTGGGACCGTACATCAGTTATTTATAGATTTCAAAAAAGCCTATGACTCTGTGAAGAGAGAAGTGCTATATAATATTCTTATTGAATTTGGTATACCAAAGAAGCTAGTGGGTCTAATAAAAATGTGCTTAAATGAAACCTGTAGCAAAATTCGAGTAGGTAAATATGTATCTGAGACATTCCTCATCAAGAACGGTCTAAAACAAGGAGATGCTTTGTCTCCCTTGCTCTTTAACTTTGCGCTAGAATACGCCATCAGGAAGGTCCAAGGTAGGCAGGAGGGTTTGCAATTGAATGGGACACATCAGCTATTGGCATATGCTGATGATGTTAATTTATTGGGGGACGATATAAATACAATAAAGAGGAACGCAGAAGTTTTACTAGAGGCTGGTAGACAAGTGGGGCTGGAAGTAAATTCAGAAAAAAGTAAGTACATGTTAGTATCTCGTCATCAGAAGACAGGCGGGCAAAATTATCTTAGGGTGGCTAATAAATCCTTTGAAAGGGTTACAAAGTTCAAATATTTGGGAACAACAATAACAAATCAAAATGATACTTGTGAGGAAGTTAGGAGGAGACTAAATTCCGGAAATGCTTGCTACTTCTCAGTCCAAAATATTTTGTCTTCCCGTCTGATTTCTAAGACCCTGAAAATTAAAGTATACAAAACAATAATCTTGCCTGTTGTTTTGTATGGGTGCGAAACATGGTCTCTCACTCAGAGGGAGGAACACAGATTGCAGGTGTTTGAGAATCGGGTGTTGAGGAGGATATTTGGGCCTAAGAGGGAAGACGATGGGGCGTGGAGAAAACTGCACAATGACGAGCTTAAAAATCTGTACTGCTCCCCCAGTATTGTGAGGGTGATTAAGTCGAGAAGAGTGAGATGGGCGGGACATGTAGCGCGCATGGATGGGACAAGAGGTGTGCACCGGGTACTGGTTGGGAAACCTGAAGGGAAGAGACCGCTGGGGAGACCTAGACGTAGATGGGAGGATAATCTCAGGCGGGATCTATGGGAGATAGGAGTTGAAGGAAACTGGATTTTGTTGGCCCAGGACAGGGTCCGGTGGAGGGCTTTGGTTAATTCGGTGATGAACCTTCGGGTTCGGTAAGCCATCTAGTTAGTTAGTTTATTATAGTTAGATCTAAATAATTTAACCACAACAAACAAACAAATTGAATGCAACATAATAAAACAAATTCTAATAGAAAACGGATATAATAATTATGAATTAAAACCCAAAAATAAAATAAACAATGTAAACAACATAAATGAAGACGAAAACGAAAATAAACAAAACAAATGGGCCACATTCACATATATAGAAAAAGAAACCAAATATATAACAAAAACATTTAAAACAAATAACATAAAAATAGCATTTAGAACAAAAAACACAATAAAAAACATCTTGAAACAAAAGCCACAAATAGACACAACAAATCAATACGAAAAACCAGGCATATATAGGTTAAAATGCAGTGATTGCCCGTTAACCTATATAGGCCAAACCGGACGCACCTTTAGTCAAAGATATAAAGAGCATATTACAGCAATCAAACATAATAAAGATCATTCAGCATATGCAAAGCATATATTAAACACAGGACATATATACAACAAAATAGAAAAAACAATGGACATTATAAAAATAATACAAAACAAGCGACATAGAGACACCATAGAGAAATATCATATACAAAGAACACATAAACAAAACCTTGCTTTAAACGACAGTAACATCTACACGAACAATCCGATATTTAACATTCTACAGTCCATCGACCCAACCCCCTAAACAACTTTCACCCAATATATATAGCCACACACGATACTCACAGCTTAGTTGCAGTCTACAGCTCCGTAATATCGGACACGCACCTCACACACAACCCGGTATGTTATAATACTTTAAATATTTTGTGATTACTTTTCTTTTGCTTGTATTACGATATATTGAGTAATTCTTTAAAATTATTCCATTTCCTATGTCAGTAGCCAGGATCACGATATGAAAATTAAAATTGATTTTGCAGATCTAAGGCATCCAGGCGCAGCCTTCAAAATTAAATGGAAGAAGCCTGGAGGTTAAACAAATAAAATCTAACGGGTAGAACAAAATCAGTATACGCAGAGCAGCAGATGCAACAGTTTTTAATTTTGATTGATAGACCTGACGATGATGGAGTGAACATCGAAACATGTCGTCATTTTAAAATGTAACAATATCAAATGTTGAAATGTTATAATTTTATGTGATTTTAACAATCTATAAGCTTGTGTAAAGACGGTGAATAAAATTATTGTATTGAAGAACACAAGCATGACGCAATTAAGATATAAGATAAATTAATTATGTTGAGCGCAGTCCCCTTTTTACTCAGTGCCCTAATTCTGTTCCAGTGAATATACGGAGTTAATTTGTAGCAATGCAATCACGTGCGCATGTCTGCTCCCTTTGTCAGTTCACAAGTTTAATGGTGTATAAAGCAAATTCGTGGGTTTCGTACGAAATTGCTGTCTGGATGTAGACTACAGATTTTTGCGGTGAACTAGATTTTGCTCAGCGTCGGTGATTTGACACGATGAAAAATAAAAACCTTCCGCAAAAAGATAGTCGTAGTTTTATTTTAAACATTTCTGGATATAATATCAGGAATTTCATGGAGATAAAGCTGCTTAATTATAATGTAACTCTTCTTACTTTAACAGATGCTTATTGAAATTATTTTTTTTAATATCGTAGTCACTGCTAGAATGACATTTGCCAGGAAAATCATTCAGCTGTCAGTTTTACGTCTGTGACTTGATGTATCACAAAAAAATATCGCACAGAGCGAGGAGGAATATAATATTAGTCGCTTCGCCGACGTCCCGCTGAGCTCTAGGTTCCTGAATTACAGTGAAAGAAATACGTGCGTATGTGCAATAATCATGGAACCAAGCTAATGTAGCACGAAAAATCGCGAAGGGCCTGAAATATGTGTTAAAGATCATCGAACGTATATGAAATACTTTAAATTGCGAAATTCTCAGTGGGTTGGAACTAAAATCTGATTAAATAGTCTCAAGTTGTCTCAGCTGACGACTGCTGTCGGCATATAAATCGTTCATCAGCATTTCTATTTGTAAATTCACTGTACAGCATAAGAAATGTGAAGAATGAGTATCTCGAGTCCATTTTCGTTGGTTCGTGTGGTATTTGCCTGCCTTCTATCAGCTGATGTGTTAAGGCTTTGACCGGGATGTTAAATCTTATGTGGTACCGCCTGATTCGACTTCTAATGGTTAAGTGAAGTGTTTTCTTCGCGGTACGGTCTGGATTCGTAAATATTATGAAGACGAGCTTCGGCTTCAAAGGGTTAACCAGCTGATTTTCGTAATGGTGAGGTGTAGTGTTTTCTTCGCGGTACGGACTGAATTCATAAATAATATTCAGACGATCTTCGGCTTCAAAGGGTTAACCAGCTGATTTTCGTAATGGTGAGGTGTAGTGTTTTCTTCGCGGTACGGACTGAATTCATAAATAATATTCAGACGATCTTCGGCTTCAAAGGGTTAACCAGCTGATTTTCGTAATGGTGAGGTGTAGTGTTTTCTTCGCGGTACGGACTGAATTCATAAATAATATTCAGACGATCTTCGGCTTCAAAGGGTTAACCAGCTGATTTTCGTAATGGTGAGGTGTAGTGTTTTCTTCGCGGTACGGACTGAATTCATAAATAATATTCAGACGATCTTCGGCTTCAAAGGGTTAATAACCTCCTAATAAATTGAGAGAATCATGACAAATATTAAACAACAAGGTAGGGAGAGCCCGAGGAAAATGTTTCGATGTGGTTGTCACTGAACAAATTGTGTTAGTTGTTAGTTTTTAAACAATTGCGAACTGTTAGACAGGTTTGTGTTACTATTGACATTGAGATTTATGGGCTCCTCAGAACAGTTAATTCTAACCTGCATTATCAGATCGCTGCCCGCACCCGGATCTACTACTGGTGGTCCGAAATGTAAGTTCACTCTCTGACTTATTCCACTCTTACTTCGTAACTGTTCAGTAGTGACGTCATTATGAACCGGTCAGCTGTCGAAGCCTCACGCAAGACTCAACCGACGATCTGACAAATTAGCCAGTTAATTAATTAGTCAGCTAGCTGGATAGTTATTCAGTTTCTTATCTAATCAGAGGGTCAGAGCAGTCGTTTCACTTTGCCTTCTTTGAACTGCTCATGTGAAATTCCCCCCTTTCATTTATCAATCGATTCCCTCTCTTTCTGTTTGATTAGTCCATTGATCCGTTATAATTAGCCTCTGTGATCGCCTCTGATTAGGTTCTGGTGTTCGCATCATCCCAGCTGGAGAATATTAGTTGCTACGTTTCTGGAACCTGCCACGGTGGTCTAGCGGTTAGAACGCTGGCCTAGTAATCCTGGGGTCTCGGGTTCGATTCCCGGCGGTGCCAGAATTTATAACTTGTGTTGGGCAAGGCCGTGGTCTAGGCAACACGGAGTTTTCCTCCGTGGCTTCCCAACAATTACTCCATTCACACACAGAAGAAGGCAATGGCAAACCACTTCTGGATCATCTCTGCCAAGAACGTATATGAACAGGTCCCAGTCCGGGAAAAGGATGGAAGGATCCTGTTCATATGGACCTGTCGTCAGACAGAACACTACAAATAAAAAAATAATAACGTTTCTGGAAGTGCATTCCCGTCAGTGCGGCTGGACGTACACTGCATTGTCGGACAGTCTAAAAGGGCGTGATGTGAGCGGTGGTGGGTCTCCCCTGCAGCAACCAGGCAGGGATAGCGGTTCGGTGTTGGTCGATGGAGGGCCAAGACTAGCGCGCTGTCTCCTTTGCTTTGACCAGATTAACAATTTTACGCAGAGAGTACACATCTGCAGTGTTTTCCTTACGCTATCTTGTGTTCTCGGATGAGACAATGCCTCACCGGCCTCGATATCTTCTTTTCGTTTCGACCAAAAGTTTCATGGTGAACCCCCCGTTGTTCAAGATCTTTGTAGAGTAGCCAATAAGCACTCAAGATTTCGCTACATTTTGCAGAACCTGATTGTCATTTGCTGTTCGCAAGATCCCGCTCATCTCCTCGTCATGTTTAACATTTTTTTCCAAACAAGTATGTATTAGGACGTACAATTTCTCTGACAGGGAACCAGAGTTAAACTGGCGACTTAATGGTGGACCCTGGATAGATTTTTGGCACTCTCTTTGCCGCCGCATTTGGCATTTAGCTAGTCAGCCCTACCAGAATTGTACCCGGCGGGAAAAATGGTAAATCTGCGGGAGGTGAAGCTGGATCCCGAGCTTCATGTAATGACGGAGTAAGTTACGTCCGTTTTCTGCGCTACGCTTATCTAAGAACCCCTCGATATTTTGGCAGAAGTTTCTCATTGCACGGGTTTGTCCAGTCTCCTGCTACGCGTCTCTTTTTAGGCCCAGATGCTCTGCTAAGCGCCTCGTTCTCAGACACGCCCAGAGTAAGAACGTTTTAACGCAATTTTGGTTGAGGCGTCACCGTCTCGCTTGGTCCCACACACCGTCCATGTCGTCACGACTCGATCGATCTCCATTTGATAACAATACTGTGAGAGTGAGTCAGTAATGCCATGACGTAACACGATAATGAGATCGCATGCGGCCGTCACTTCGCAGGAAACATTTCCCAATCCAGAATCCGACTGAGAACAAATAATGCCAAATGTTCATTCTTAAATCGTACTGCAATGCCGTGATACCTAGCTTAAAAGGAAACGGATTTCTTTAAAATTAATTAATTATAATTAATTATAATAAAGAAGATACAGGCACAAGACAAAGGCTGAGCGTCAATTTGTGGGACTAAACCAACACCTTGAAACATTTACATTTTTTCCCAAATGTTCACATTTCCAGTGCGACAGATGAGTAGTAACGCAACTGATTATTGCGTGTGTTTGTGTGCACAGTTCAGTTGGTTGACTGCGGTAAATGTTATAGATTCTGCAACGTATTTACTAATATAATTGGAAATGATTTTCGAGTTTTCCCTCGTGTTCCTGCATCGCTGATGCAATCAAACGGTCGGTTTTCACGGTTTTTGTGGTTCCGGTGTAGCCAAGTGGATTAATCCGGACTTGCAAAACGTGCGTGCCAGAGAAGCATCAAAATACCGCGTGTTAAATATCGATATTCCCAATGCTTCGAGGCGGTTTCTTTTGTAATGAGTGTGTGGTAAACAGTCGTAGAATAGCCGAGAAAGCGCCACGCCCCCGTGCTTTTGAAAGCGTCGTCACCGCCAACCTTGAGCGTCTTAGGTCTGACGACTTGCTGTGGCCTCGTGCCAGCGTCTGTGGGCTCTCCTCAAATAATTTCGTCTGTTTGGTTGGTAATGGAAAAGTTTAAATGCGGTTCTCGAGCTGCATGTTTTACAGCTCTTTAAATTTGTTCCGTGACTGATTTGTATTTAATTTATTATTAAGTCTAAGTTCTTTTTAGTCTAGTTTCTGATTTTTGATTATGCTTTGATTCGAATAAAGACTGTGGTGGAGTGCGGACATGTTTCCATAGGAAGAGCTTGAGAATTACATCATAAGTTACTAGAATTGTCACTTTTGCTGTTAATTTTAAGGAGAAACATTATAGACTGAAAATCGTATCAGATGGGGTTTTTGGAATTAGTGGTTATGGCACTACTGGTGGATGATTGCTGGAGTGGAGATAAATTGGGGTTCCTGATTGGTTCAGAGGAAGGCTGGCAAGACTTTAGCGGACATGATAAACAAGGAGAAAGTGTTAACAGGGAATTTGAATCAAGAGAATATCGAAATTAAGAATTGGAACGTACGGCCTAGACTCTAGTCTGATAAACTGAGTGATTACATACAAATCATTCAGCAAGACACAGAATCCGGGGAGAGGCTACGGATAACAGATGGTAAAGCAAGACATTTTTCCGAGAGAGAGAGATTGGGGGTACCTGGAGGCACCAGGAGTCGTGGTCACAGCCTGTTTACTGACATAGCATTTGGCACACTTCTCGCTGTTGGCATATCTGTAATTGTTCGATAGAATTCAGCGTTCTGCCAAACCCCGGAAGCTATGAGTCCTGGTGACGCCTGTCAGATTTAACGGACTGACGTCACCGCGGGGTCGGGGGTTAAAGAAAATTGCTTTAAGGTATATAACAACGATGATTCATTGTACGATTATTACACAGGATTCTGTTCTCTGTCTCAGGTGATAATTTAATTCAATCAATTTAATCGAGTTCAATCTGTTTAGTAAGGCGTTCATTAACAGCTGAAAAGCTAATTACAATAAGTAATGAAGTTAAAAAACACAATAAAGTACAATTAAATTAAGAACAAGAAGGAGATGGAGGAAAGGCCCTCCACCGGACCCTGTCCTGGGCCAACATAACACAGTCTCCTTCAACTCCTATCTCCCATAGATCCCGCCTGAGATTATCCTCCCATCTACGCCTAGGTCTCCCCAGCGGTCTCTTCCCCTCAGGCTTCCCAAATAGTGGACCCAACCAACCAGATGGCTTAAGGAACCCGAAGGTTCATCACCGAACTAACCAAAGCCCTCCACCGGACCCTGTCCTGGGCCAACAAAATCCAGTCTCCTTCAGCTCCTATCTCCCACAGATCCCGCCTGAGATTATCCTCCCATCTACGTCTAGGTCTCCCCAGCGTCCTCTTCTACTCAGGCTTCCACACCTCTTGTCCCATCCATGCACTCCACATGCCCCGCCCATCTCACTCTTCTTGACTTAATCACCCCGAAGATGTGACTGATTCAGTCAATAAGGCATGCCAAGTGTTTGTCATTACTCGCAAAATTTAAATCTTTTTATATGTGAACTACGTAGACATTGCTTATAAAATATCAGTGTAATCTATAAAGTCTCAGATGCTTCTACTCTGGTGAACCGATTTTTAAAAATTACGAAAAAATATGCCATAGAAATTGCGTGACTTTTGATGCAGATCCAGACAGTTAAGAAATAAATTTCGGGAAAAGAAGGCTACGCTTTTTCATAAGCATAAAATTTTCGAGTTCTTCTCTGTAGAAGTAAAAGTGCTTAAGAGGTTACATGACTAAGGACTTTCCTGCCTAAGTTACACGTTTATATAAACCACGAGCGCAATACGTCACTTAAATTTATCAAATGAAGGCGAGATTTACAGTTGGGAACACTCACAAAAGCTCTAATTTGTTCTAACGCATGCGCAGATGAGGCCTAAATCACGCCACTCACATACTGCAATGTACAAGACATTCTATGAAAGGTCGACTGGTACTCGGCTCGTCAAAGAACATCCCACTTTCTTTACTGAACCAGAAGGCTCATCACCATGTTCACAAAATCCCGCCACCGGGGTCTATCCCGAGTCACTTGCATCCAGTTCGCTCCATCGAGTCCCATCCCCGTAAGGCCCATATTAATGTTATCCTCCCATCTACGCCGAGGTCTCCCCAATAACTTGTAAACACCCCTCCCCTGTCACCCCCTAACAACATCGGGTGAGGAGCTCGTCTCTCTTATCTGTCCCACCCCCGTTTTGGGTCCAGACATCTTCCTCGACACTCTGTTCTCAGAGACCCTCAGTCTATGTTCCTCCCTCAAAGTGAAAGACCACGTTTTGCACCCATAAATACTTTGCACTCAATAATAGCAAACATTCCCCGGATTTAATCTGCTGATATAGGGAGATCGTCGATAATTAGGCTTGTAAATCCGAAATAAAAATTCTTCATTGTTCCCTAAAACGCTTTAATATTGTCGATGTATCAAGAGATTAAAAGTGTTAGAATTATTGTTCAGAATATAAACCCCACTTCTTAGCATCCACATATTTTTATTAAGATTCTGGGCTACGAAACACCTTTTATTCCTTTAAAATGTTAATTGCCTACTGGAATATTCTTTTATTATCAATGATGCCGTGAACAAACAGAAGTCAATCTAATGTTACTTGAAACTGAGTTAAAAAAGTTTAATTCTCTTACACGAGTTCACAAATGCAGACGAAAACATTAACTGTGATGAACAACAATATTTATAATTAGGAATCCCTTACCTCAAACTTTGTTCAGTTGTACGAGACCACGACGTCCACGGGCAAAGATCACAGATTTCTTAATAATTCTTATATAAAAAAAGAACTTGCGATGTTCTAAAAGGATTTGAACAGCACAAAATTGTCTACTCTACGACGCACTTTTTCTACAAGCGACTCACAGCTCAGCTCTTAACAGAATGACGAAAGCGGATTGTTGACGGCGATAATTAAACACAACAATGCCGAGTAAACAGATGACGTAACAATTAGTTTCTTAGGTAACATAACCATTGTTGTCGATCCATATTTACATATTTTTATTATTACTAGGGCAGGGCGCTCCTTTCGGAGCTCCTACGGGGGGTTTGGTCATGTTTGTAAAACGCAACCAACCTTGTGTAAGAAACTAAACTAACCGCCTCGAATTGACGGTTAAAACATTAGGGGTTAGGTTGCGTAATGAAATCTTAAGTAACATGCTAAATTAACTGGCCTTCGGGGGGTTATTTAAGTGTCTCATTCAAGTGTTTTATCACTTGAGTAAGAAACTAAACTAACCCCTCCCCCGAATTTTGGTTAAAATACTTGACGAACCTCCCTCCGGGGGGTTGGTTGCGTTTTAAATTCTTGAGTAAGACACTAAAATATCCCCCCTTCGGAAGGGTTAGTTTATGTCTCATTCAAGTGTTTCAACCCTTGATCAAGAAACTAAACTAACCCTCACCCGCGAATGGGGGTTTTAAACAATTGACTAACTCCCCATTGGTTGCGTTTTAAAATCTTGAATAAGACACTAAACTAACCCCCTTCGGGGTGTTAATTTAGTGTCTTATTCAAGTGTTTTAACCCTTGAAGAACAGTATGACTTGGATGAATATTATTATTATTATTATTATTATCAGATTACCTTTTTGGTCTTGGTAACGTCTTCTTTCACTTTTCTTCATTTCTTAAATAGTCTAATGTCGCTGTTCGGAGACGATATAGAGCAGTGATAATGCGACTGGCTTGGTACTAAGCGTTATTTGTTTATTCTGCATTGTTGTTCCACAACAATTCCGTGTATAAACAAATATAAGGTGATTATGTTGATGACGTCATTTTTTGACGAAAACGACAACTAATCCTTTCGGAGCGCTTCTTGTAATAGGATATTTTAGTTCTTTACGTCGCTGATCAGAGGCCAACAGTTCTTGGTTGGTCAACTAACTACTTCCAAACCCACCCTTGCAAGTTTTCGTTTGTTTTCTTCTGCTCTTATGTTCTTGTTAAATAAGTTTTTCTACGTTTATCAATGTAAATCTCCCTTCGTTTTTCTTTACTTGTTAAGTAGGTCTGATGTTTTAGTTCTTTACGTCGCTAATCAGAGGCCAACTGTTCTTGATCAGTCAACTTTCTACGTCCAACCCTACTCTTGAAAATCTTAGTTTGTTTGTTTTTTGCTCTTCTGATTTGTTGAATAAGTTTTCTACATGTGTCCTTAATATGGTCTCGTTTATCAATGTAAGTCTTTTTTCGCTTTTCTTTATTTCTTAAATATGTCTGATGTTTTAGTTCTTTACGTCGCTGTTTAGAGGCCATCAGTTCTTGTTCAGTCAACTTTTTACGTCCAGCCCCACCCTAGCAAATCTTCGTCTTAATATCGATCAAAAGTCAGTTTTCATAATACTTTCTTAATCATAACATATCTAATGAGTATCAGTTTACCTTGTAGGAGTTGTTAGAGTTGATACTTCATATAGTTGATAACGTCTTCTTTCACTTTCCTGATGTTTTATGCCAACTGTCAATCAATATTCAAGAATGCGACGTGCTGCTTGTAGAGCAGTGATAATGCGACTGGCTTGGTACTAAGCGTTATTTGTTTTTTCGGCATTGTTGTGTTGTACTCGGCATTGTTGTGTTCCACAACAATGCCGAGTTTGTTTATAGTTGACATTGTTGATGACGTAATTTATTGATGACAACGAGGAATCACAAATTTTTATAGTAAAAAAATAAGAAGATAGAAAATAGATTATTTATTTGACTGCAAATGGGTTTTTACCCGGTGGCAGTGGTCCTACAATAAGACACAACAAAACATAAGACAACAAAAACAATAAGAAACAACAGAACAATGAGACACAACAAAACAACACACCACACTCAAAATAAAACAACTCATAATATTACAAAACCATATAACCTAAAGTACATAACTTAAAAATTAATACCAACTAGACATAAGACAGTAACAGTAATGATTCACACGTTTCATCAGGACCTTCTCTTCACTTCACTACACTTATGAAGCCTTCCCATCCTCACCCCAATTTACCCCCCTTCACTTCACCTCATTTATCACTTTCCTAACCTTCTTCCTAAACGTACTTGGTTTACAGGAGAGAGTCCCTAAAACCTCAGCAGGTAGCTGGTTCCAGAGTTGGATGGTCCTATTTACAAAGGAATATTTTCCGATATCTGTTCTTTGTTTTCTGCTCCTAACTTTCCGAATATGATCGACCCTGCTCAGGTAGTATGGCCTTTGCAATCTGTCACCTATAGCTTTCCATGCCCGATCTCCCGTGTACGCCTTGAAGAGAGCACATAGCCGTCCTATCTTTCTACGCTGTGCCAGGGTTTCCCAGTTCGAATCGCTCCTATGATATCCAAATTTACATGCTTTCTTTTGCACCCTTTCTAATCCATTTATCTGCCCCTCCCTGTAAGGATCCCAGCACACCGCCCCATATTCCAGAATCGGACGCACTAGTGAAGTTTAGGCTAGACTTTTAGTGTTACTATTCCCCTTTTTGAGAACACGCATTGTAAAATGAAGTGCCTTCCAGGCTTTTTTGCCGGATAATTTACCTGATCAGCTCAGCTTAAATCGCTGCTTGAGAGAATTCCCAAGTATTTACAACAGCTCTCTTCCGGAATTATTTGGTCCCGTAACGAATAGTTTGGTGGTTCCTTCACCCGACTTCTCGTGAAACTAACTGCCTTACTTTTACTTGGGTTAATTTTCATAACATTTTCAGCCGCCCATTCCCCCAGACTGTTTAGATCCATCTGCATCTTTTCTATATCTTTACTATTTATAATTTTCCTATATATTATACAGTCATCTGCAAAAAGTCTAATAGTCGATTCAATGTTCCTCCAAACAACATTTACGTACGCGAGGGACAGAAGTGGACCCAATACACTCCCTTGCGGTACTCCTGACGTTACTCTGACTTCCTCTGATAATTGCCCTCCTACTCTAACTCTCTGCGTTCGGCCTAAAAGAAATTCTCTTATCCATGCGACTATCCTCGAGTCCACGCCCGATGCCGCGATTTTCATAAGCAGCCGATCGTGAGGAACTAAATCGAAGGCCTTCGAAAAATCGATTATAATCGCGTCTAACCTTCCTCCGTTATCCAGTGTGTCTGCAATGTCCTGACTTTCACATGAATATCCCGGCCTGAACCCATGTTGACCCTCGAATAACCAATTCTTTTCCTCCCAGTTTTTCCTCAGGTACGATGCTATAACGTGTTCCATTTGTTTGCAGACCACCGATGTTAAACTGACCGGTCTGTAAATTGTGACCAATGATCGATCACCTCCTTTGTAAATAGGAACCACTGTGGCTTTTTTCCAGTCCCTTGGTATAAGTAGCATTATTAATTGTTACGTCCAATAATCGCGCCAGGTATGGAATCATGGCTTCCCCACCCAATTTTAAAATTTCCCCAGAAACTCTGTCAGGCCCTACTGATTTGCTTTTTCCCATCCCTGCTAGCCTTTTTCTAATGATTTTAGTACTAAAGGCGAAGGGTTCGCCTGAGTTAGCGCATTGTATCTGCGGGATGCTACGCTCGCAGCTAAATACCGAAGAATAATAGAAATTAAGGGAGTTGGCCTTTTCTATCGAGTCAGTAATGAGCCGTCCATTACCATCCTTGATCGCCGGAATATTTTCCCTGTTTCCTTTACGTCGTTTTACATACTTGTAGAAATCAGTCCAGCATTTACCTTCATTTCTTAATATTGTCCGTAAAAATGTTTCCTGCGCATTTTGTTTAGCTAATAGCAACTGCTTTGATAGACGTTTCAGTTCCTCTTGGTGCTGTTGTCCTAATTTTCTGCTGTTATATGCTTTTCTCACCCTTGACTTTAACCGTTTCACCTCCTTATTGTAGTATTCAGGGTCCGAATTTTTTCTCAGTATTTTATGTGGCACAAAACGTTGGATACTCTGGAATATTATATTCTTGAAATTATCCCATATCTCTTCCACGCTACTACCATTTCCAGCCCACAATTTAAACTTTTCCCGAAGAAAGGTTTGTAAACCTAAAACATTTGTTTACGTTTGTTTTTCCATTTTTGGGCGAAGGTGTTGTTTTTCTTAAATATTATTAGATGTACATATCGGCCAAAGATGTAGGAGTGATTGTCCCGATATGTCCAGAAGTACTAGTGTCTTCGAATATGGAAAAACAAACGTAATGAAACATCACCAAAATACTACAGAAATCATAATTGAGTTTTAAGTTCTTAGATATATTTTACACCTGATGATGGTTTTATAAAAACCGAAACATGTTGTGTAAATGTTCCGAAATGTAAATCGATCAATCGATATGGAACATCAATGATATTTTATTATCTTAATTATAAGAAATTTTAAATATTTTAAATATTGTGATAAGACGGATTAAAATAAATAATTGCTTACTCTATATTTCGTGTAGTTGTCGATCGAGTCTCATGGGTTGTGACACTGCATAGTTTCTTGTAGGTTATTACTCACATTTTGAAGGAATGTATTGTCTGCATCTCTAAGGTCAAAGTTACATTTGCTACTAATGACTCCATAAAGTCAAACTATACAAACATTGCCAAAATGTTGGTGATGTTTATACTGATCATTTTCATTTGTAGTTCAGGCAGTTGCTGTTCTAGTTAGTGCTCTTAAATAGTCAGTGTCTGCTTTGTCTTGTGTGCACACACAAGAACAGTATGTAAGCTTTTACATATTCAAGGGGTACCAAGTTCACATCTCAGCCTGGAGACTAGCTGCTCTAACTGAGGTTTTCTGCGCATTTCTGTATTCTCCTGAGAAAAGTAATGGGGCAGAAACTTAAAATGGCCATTTCTATCCAGATTCTTACCAATTAATTGATGAACCATCTACCATTTGATATTGGTGCATAATACTTTTTTTAACTCCAACATTTTGTGTGAGAAAAGGATGGAAGGATCCTGTTCATATGGACCTGTCGTCAGACAGAACACTAATAAAAAAAAATTCTGTTAATGTGACTTGTTCAGCGAACTTGATGGAATGCGGTACCGTGGGGTGCTTAAGGTTGACATGTGTTTGAACAAGATATCACAGCGTTATCCTGGAATGCAGAGATAGTACACATGTGATAATCTTGTAATTTTTAAGCAATTGATGTATCAGAAAAACTATTTCTCTGTGATATTTAACTTGTTACAGCCATAGTATATTATTATAAGTCGAATGCTTTTAGATTGAAAATAAAGGTTAGGTTTAGTCAAATTAAAATATAGTATTGGTATTTTTGGTTGCAGTCTTATTTTTATGCTTCTCATATGCGTGCCTAAATTGTATTGAAATTGGTATTTAATAACCTTCTTGCCAGTCACTTATATTAGTACACACAGAGGGACACTGAGTTCATAAATCTGTGACCCTGATTCATTACTGTAAGGTTTTGATCTCATTCTTTTAATTATTTTTCTCCTTGCTGATGAAAAGGACTCATAAAACTATGGTTCTCAGATTTATAAGAAGATGAGCTAACAAGAAATATACCAGCCAAAATTATTACCACTTTATGTAAAATGATTTATAATGTAGTGAAGTCAATGCTTTTATTATAACAACATATAAGAACAGCAGCTGACATTAGGTGGCTTAAATTAAGGATTGTAGAATGATTGGGAGCCAGGGTAGCTCAGTCAGAATAGTGAGCAGCTACAGACTGGATGATCAGGGTTTGATCCCTGACTGGGGCACAGTTTTCTTTTCTAGCCTCTATGTCCAGACTGTCTCTGGGGCCCACCCAGCGTTTTATTCAGTGGGTATCGTGGTCCTTTCCTAGGGGTAAAGCTCAGCCAGGGCGAGATGCTGACTAGTGCTGATGTTGAGAAAGAATGAGTAGGAGGTTTATTTACTGTAACGTTCTACTTTGTATAGATTCGTTCGGGTCTAGTCTTACTGATGTGTTAGAGTGACTTGGCATGGAGCAAGGCAAGTTCCCAAGGATGCTGGTGTCAGCTTAAACATACTCAGCTGATATGATAAATAATTCGTCCATGAGGCTACAACTTGTTTCATATGACTATCACATTTATTTCTAACACTAAGTTCTACATAAATTTCACATGTAATTTAAAACATTACCTTCTTAATTTAGGCTGATTCACTTTATTCTTAGTATACTTTAATCTCATGTCTACGCGCGTTGAAATAATGTTTTATTTAGTTTATAGTCGATGAATGAGGTTGAAATCTCTTGTAGAAAACTGTTCTTGTTGGTCTTGGACGTTTAGGTAGATACCACCGTTTCGGAGAAACATACAGACTCCTTCTTCAGGCTCTGAAGGGTATAATCTCCTGTGCACATTCTCGTGCCATATATTAATTTACAAATATTGATCTATTTATAATGGTCAACGGTAGGTCACACATCTCGTATTTCAATCGTGTAGACTGGATGATACTTAGTTTGCTGACTGTTGCTTAACACGGCTTAACTTTATTTGCGGGAGACGTAGGTAATAAATCCTCGTGTACTGTTGTTTAGGGTATCCATGACATTAAATATAACGTGTCTGCCATCTTTGTTCTGCCTTTCTTCCTTGAACTTGTTTCTACAAGTAGATAAGCGACTTAGCTCTTGAGAAGACGCACTCGTAGCGAAATGGAATCTGCAGCTTTAAGTACGTAAGTGGAGTTGAATTTGCCACTAACCTACACTTTTCAGCGTGCGAAAAGGACGTGTAACTGACACATTTTTAACTTTTATACCTGACGTACAGGAAAAGTTAAGAGGTTTTGCTTAACCTCATAAAATAGTATTTTTACATTAATAAGTCAATCTTCGTGGGGCAGAGTTCTTTTTAACAACCTAATAGTCACTCAGCTAGTCAGGAAATTCTCCGGCGTTTATTGAAACTGAATACCACCGTTTTTACAAGACCTCGCCACCGGTCCCTATCTTGTGCCACATGGAACCAGTCCACACCTTTACAACCAATTTTTCTAAGAATTAATTTTAATAGTATCTTCCAACGACTCCAAGGTTTTGTTATTATGGACATTTGAACGTAATAAACCTTGAATTTATATTTTTAGGTAAGATATTGTGTTGATAAAAATTTTCTTAAAATCCCGTTGTTTAGTTCAGAAATTTCTGGGAGACTGAGGAACAGAAGTACGGTCTTTGTGATGCCTCGAGCCTCTTTCCTCATTAAAACAGGAGTGTAGTCTCAAAGAAATGTGCAATGATAGTTATTACGTAGGCTTCTATACGACCGCAACTTGCATGACTCTCAATCTCCATGAAGTGTCCTTCTGTGTGACAGTACACCTCGTCACACAGAAGATAACTTTGCGTTGAATATCACATATCATCGTGCGTTTTCTATAAGATTATAGAAATAAGCTTCATCCTAGGAGCTTATCTACTGCAAGAAAATTGTTTGTTTCACAGAAATCGATTCCGTGCTTAGCTTTCAGTAACAACTGTATATTCGGCAAGTTATGCCTATAAGGAAGATGCTTTTGAAGCTCATAATAGAAGAAGAGAACAATATTGGAATTTGGAAGCTTTTTTGCGTTGTATCTTGAGCTGTATCGAGTCTCTTAGAGCGGAATCTGTTCCCATAGCTCGGCACTCTTGTGAATTCAACATTCCGTTTCCATCGGAAAAAAATTACAGAAGTTCGAATGAAAGAAACAGAACACAGGAGATATAAAAATAGTAAAGACAAAGAGATTTGTCGCTACTGCCTTGCATGCTCTACGTTACTCGACGCTCTTCTTATGGAGAAAGAAGATTAAATTCAAGATCTGGGAGACGACGTTGTTTGAAGTAGTAGCTACTTCTTGCTTACTATGTTTGTCACAGGATCCTTCATTGCGTCAGTAAATTCAGAGAGAGTTCAAAAGTGTTGTTCTCTCAGAGCATACTCCCGACTGGACTGCCTGTGTATAGCTGGTAACATAACTGCTAACCTGAATAGAGAACATGGAGCTAGTGATTTCCGGAAGAGAAAACACGTCTTTTTGACGTAAATACGTCTATAAGGAAGGGTCATTCGGCAAGAAAGAGAAAGGAAAATGTGTAAGATGGTTACCTAGGAAACATCATCTGTTTATAGAATGTCCCCAAAAAACTTTATACACAATGCTCATGTATGTGACGGTTGTGCGTATAAATTGTTTTATTACGCACTGCACGCACTTAGTCGCAGATTTTGATTCCTACCGATAATGAAAAAAACAATACACTGTACAGAGGCGCATGTGATAGTTTAATTGTACACTTGACTTGTTATACGCGATTTTCCTTCCGCGTTTTCACATGTGCGCGGATTCATTTCAGTATTATCATGGCGACCAACAATGTCCTACATAACAGCCACATCTTAAAGCCTGTAACCCGCATGAAAACTTCTCCAGGCATATCAGGGAATGTGATTCAGGTGACAAGGTTAGCTTCGAAGAATTCTGGCGTAAGTTTTAACATCGAAATGTCGATTGTTATACTTTTCCCATTTTAGGCGTTTTCAGTATACAGAACGATTTGCAAGAACGCAAATCTACTGAAACTTATTTGCGTTAAATGTATTATAGCTAAAGCGTTTTAAAAACTTTTGAAATAAAGTTGAACATCTTAACTACTTACATCGTACTTAAGAGGCATTATAGGTGTCACAAAAAGATATATACTTAGGCCTAATATCTCGTATAATAATAATTATATAAATAAATAAACCCTTCTGGGAACTTTGTATATACAACATACGTTCTGATAACACACGCAAAATCAGTTGATGAGGATGTGATAAATAAAGATTTTAACTTCTTTTTGTGTTTGTTCGCGATGGATGGAATCTAAATTCGCCACGAGTTATTCTGTTAAAGACACAACACAGTTACACATTTTTCAGCTAGTTTTTGCAGACACAGGAAAGGTGTATGAGGTTATGTTTTGAGGAAAGATAAGAATTGTTTGAAAAGAATTTTATTGTGTGTGGTAGCATCTGATTATTTCATATTCCGAATTGCCTGCAAAAACTGCTTTATCGCAACTAATTTTCAACTTTGTTGCACACAAATAGGAATAGTAAAAACAGGGTTTGAAATTGGATACATCTCATCTTTTCTGTTATATAATTTATTGGTTGAACTCAAAGACGAAATTATATCGAAAACCATTAAATAATTTTGTAGATGAAGTATACGTACAGACAGACAGACAAAAAGGTATATGGCCCCTGATTGTGCGTTCATAAAGGAAATATAACGGATATTTCTGAGAAAAATAAATTGTTCTGTGTGCTTAATTAAGCACTGAAATTTATAATGTTTTGAGAAAAAATAAGAATTGGTTGAAAAGGCATTTTTAAATGTGATGGAGTCTAATTGATTTTCTGTTCAGAACAGTTTGAACAAGAAACTACTCTGTCGACTTTGATTTTCAGTTTGCCTTAGAATACGCCATTAGAAATTCAGAAGCACTTCGAGTGCTCGAATCAAACATTCCATGCAATTTCATTGACTCTACCGATACTCTTTTTTAAAACGTTTGTTGAGTGACGCTGTCAGTAGCTCAGATTATAGAACTTAATGATTACGGAACTGAAAACGACGTGGAAGGAAGCGGCCGTGGAACAATTTAAGGCCTCTGACTAGCATTGGACTGAGGTGACTGAGAAAAATTCCGATAACTCGAGGTTAGTATAGTCTGGGCCGGGATTTGCACAAGAAAGGTTTTGAATACGAAGCAGGAGTGCCATTACAACTCATTTTTCCATCGACATGTTTTTTTTAACATTTGAAGTGGCGCTGTATCGAACATGATTATATTGCTTAACGGTACATCTGTGTCATCACGTATGTTAGCGGATGGCGGCAGATGAAAATTTTACTAATCCTTGTTTCATTCGTCATTATTAAACATTCTTTCAAAAGGCAAACGCCTGTTTGAGGTTATAACGTTTACAAACCGATACTCGTCTGAATAACGTTTGATATAGTTCAACCCCCACCCGAAATAAAAAAGACAGCAGTACTTCACGTTGAGTGACTTAATGCCGTATATAGAAGAAATCGCATTTATTTTCAGAATCTTAGGAAATTTTTAATTGTAGTGGTTATTTTATCCCCTGATGGTGAAGGCAGCAAGGTCTTCTGAAACGTCGGTAAACGTATACCAGACTACACGGCGCAACAACCCAGAAGACAGAAATCCTCATACTCGCCGTCATTAGAACATCAAATTCTAATTTGTTAGACGTTTGTGGTGTCGGAAATTCTGTGTTTTCGTTACATCTAGAACGATTACCTTCCGTAATCCTGAAGGCCTGTTTCCGTAGACTAATTTGTTCGTAAGCTTCACTGAATTAAAATAGTGACGTATTTTCAGCCTTTCACATGGAGAGTCTGACTGCGTTCCACACTTTCGTTGAATGTAAATAGGGGATAAGAGAAAATGTCTAAATACATTTTGTACTCTCTGAAGCCATTACATTCATGCAGATAAAAATATTAATTGAAATCAAAAACCGAGCAGCCAACATCGGAAGCACTCTGCAGACTTCGCCGTTATTGTGAACGAATTGATGTCTCCTATTACGAGACTTAGAAATTAAAAGTAAAATTTTGTCGCACAGAAACAGCGGAGTGATATTTTGTCCAGGAAGTCGCAGGAAGTTTCGCTGCCACACTGCAGAACCAGAAGTGAAACGGAATTTTTCAATCGACCGGGTTCCTTTGGTACAGAAAGAATCCGGAAGACGTTCTGTGTAGCGGCAACTACGTAGGGATGTCATCGCGTTCCTCCCCTGTCTCTCCCGTCTTCGGGACGAGTTTGCAAAGTATTTTTTCACGAGGTTCTCTTCGCCGTAGTTAGTAAAACGTCAACACGGTCTGCGTCCTAGTGTCTTCTACTTTGCTGAACCAACAAATCTGCATATCCTTACACGACAGCCGTCCTCACCAGATCGTCTCACACTATGGACAGAACTTGAAAAGAACATTATTTCCCTCCTCTTCAAGTTCATCTCAAGCTCGGCTTTACAGAAGTATGCAGTTGAGTAAACGTCGTTAAATGAGGAAATCATGGAAGTAAATTACCCTTTCAGGCCTAAGAGAGAGAAAGGGAGAGAGATAGAAAGGATAATAAGAGAGTAGAAGCAGAGGGAAAATTGATGGGGGAGAATGAGCATCTTATAGTTAGAAGATTCCCAGGCAATGCCCGCTCGTCTTTCTGGTCAGGATAGAATCTTCATGAAGACGTTAGTGTGATAAGTAGTGACAGCTTGCTGACAGAGATGGTGGAATTTTTATTTGCCTCTTAATGAATTTTGAAGCTATAATTTGGAAAGTTAAATAAGTAATTTACCGGCCTCCACTGTAATGGCTTAAATTTTGATGAATTTAAATCGGGAGCGCTGCATGAGAAGCATGAAGTGGCAACTTGGAACTTGGGAACCATCGCAGAATTTGCTTAAAGACAGAAGAAATCTAAGAAAACCTCTGTCGACTTGTAGTTTAAATAATATTTAAGAATTCAGTCCGTACCGCGAAGAAAACACAACTCTTCACCATTACAAAAATCGATTAGTTAACGCTGTTTAAGGAAATAATCGCTGTTTACACTCAGAATCGTGAGAAACGTAAAACAAATAGGTTCAAAGGGTTAATAAGATGAAGTGTGTTACAGAATATAAACATGAGAGCCGATGAAATGGATCATGCCCAAAAGACTGTCTTCGTTAAAGTTTCCCTGCGTTTGGAATGTCGATCCTGGCATCGCTTCGACCTATCGATATCGGATGGAGGCGGCAGTCGATACAACTGCTTACTGCAAACAAACGCGCTCTTCCGTAATAGAAATGAAGTGGCTGTTGTGAACGACGTCAGATTCCTCCTGATGGCTCGTCGGACGGCGTCTTGATGCGTCACGAACAATCAGCTGTTTTTACAGCGCGCACAGAATATCTTTAAATGTATGTCAGCAATTTTCTGTGTTTTTCTCAAGACACTGGCAGAAATCGTGAAAGTCTGTTACTTAATTTGCCGAACTATGCACTGTCCAGTACAGGCAGACACAAATCTCGCATCGTTCCATTCTTATTTAATATATAATTTTGAAATGAATAAAGAAATCACGTACTATTAAAACCAACTCCTCATGTGTTTATTTTCGTGTAAGAGCGCCGAAAATACATGACAGATTTCGAAGAGATTCCGTATTACAATCCTACATTACATTCTGCTTTAAGTACACGTTACTTGAATGCGTAATCATTTTGATTAAACTGTGTGTGTGTGTGTGTGTGGCGCGTTTATTGGTCATGAAATTTATTAGTGCTGAAGTCTAATCAACTTTTAATTATATTTCGATATAGTTTTGGTGTAATGTATTTGTTATTCGTATTATTAACCGTTCATGTTAATATATTCTATTGTTTTGATACAGCCTATAAGAAAAGTCGCCGAACATCGTCCGTTCTCCTAGTTCCATGCGCTGTCGTTTTCGTGTTCTATGGTGGTGCACTCTGTTGATTTTAAGTGGTACCTGGTCACGTTGCAAAGCAGTGTAGCTGTCTGCTGTTGCAATAGAACGTGTTGTGAATGCTATTGATTTCTCAAGGCAGGGCTTTTGGGAGGTTATGTCACACACACAGCGTCTGTATTACTATTGTTAAAACCATAAATTGTGCGAAACAGATGCTATGAGATAGAAGGATCAGTAGCAAAAGAAATTTGTATGGTCAAAGAATACGAACCAGTGCAAATAACCGAAGGAATGTCTTTGAACAAATAATTTATGAATTTAGAAGTTGTGTAGAATAACATATTTCAGTTTATGAAGACTTTATAAAATCAAGAGGTTAGGAGACATTTTACATTGTAAATTATATACAGCTCAAATTAAACAGTCTGTGATGTATAAACAAAGTCAACACCGTCCATTTGAAACGTACTTTTCGCTAAAGAGATGCCTCTTGTCCAATGTATTTCATTAAATAAGGTGATGTGTGCGTGTGTTCTAACCTTATTTTGTCCGACCTTCTTTTTCAGTGTGCAAACATTTTTTGTTTATCATAGCCATTGTGTTTCTGGAAGTCAGAACGTCGATACACATCTTTGAGACATGTTGGCTGTACCTTGTTCTTTGCCGACGCACTACGAATCAGTATCTTATATACAGAGTGTTACAAAATTACGCAATGGTAGAAAAACTCAAAACGAAAATGTGAAAGGATGAATTGTGTACAGGGGACCGTCAGATGGGACAAGTGTATGAATCACACTGTGGGAGGACCAAATTTATAGGACGTGATATACAGCTCTTTAATACGAAATTATTCCGTGCGATACAACGGTGGACAGTGGTCGGCGGTCAGCTGCTTCTCTGCACCGTCGTACCATGCCAGGAAGACATCAGCAAGGAGAGGTAAGTAAAATTAACCTTATGTTTCACTAATACTGTGTTATGTTCGCATTTGATCTTTTGTGTTTGAACATGAACGTAATCCGGAAGCATATTTTATGGTGAGTTGAAGGAACATTTACGCGTATTTGATTGTTTTGGCGTAGGTATTACATGGCGTAAGATGTCAAAGCCGGAAACTCCTGGGTTCGTGTCTTGGTGAATATGTTTGGTTTACTGATAATAATATATTTCAAATATAAAGGATTGTGACGATGTGGTTTACACTTAATATTATTCACTATCTGGACTTTTTTCCTTCGTTCTGTCACCAGGCAGTTAGTTTTAGTTAATCGCAGCTGACTTAATAAAGAACTAATATTAATCGGCGATTGCAAATTTTCTTCAAACTTATCAAGTCGGGTAGTGTGAACAGAATGTCTCTCTTGATCCTAACGGTGGGGTAGTTCGATACGCCCCAAGAAAGCGACGTCCCACCGGTATCAGCTGCCCTGCAACACAGAATTATGTAATCGGCCAAGGCTCCATTCAGTTAGTCACATTATTTTTGTGGCGTCGTGTTCTTTGAAACAAAAGACGAATTATTTTGGCCTTACTAGTCACAGAATGTTAAAATGTATGTGTTTTGACTTCCCTCCAATAGCAAAACGTCTATACCAAATATCACGAAAATTCATTCTGCCGTTCATTAACTTTTATACGCGTACAGACGGACAAAGCGAACTCACAAGGCACTCTACAGAGATTCTGAAAAAAATTAAACCCAAAATATTAAAATACGCTGTAAACGTATTGCGTATTTTATGCTACAACGCTGTGTGAACTTGTAGGTAAGAGGAACACACTGTCTTCATCCTCAGTTATATTCTAATGCAATGTCATTAATATTTAAGTGGTGCCTACAGATGTCTGAATAGTCTAAACGTCGTTGTGTTGATGTATTATAAAGTGCAGTTATTTTGACAGACGTGTGTTATCAAGTTGAAATTCTAAATTATAAATTTCCTATTAGGAACGGATTATTTGATTTTTTTCTTAAATAGGGGCGTGTCTCACGAGACAAACTGTATATATGTGAGCAAGGCGCACTTTTGAGACTGATTCTTATTAAATAATAATTCTGCCTTCCAAGGAAAATTAACTAGGGACCATGTGAAGAAACATATATCTCAAACATCGTTGGGCTCATAGATAAATATTAAGCGTCCGCCCCAATTACCCGAAGCTCCACGTAAAGAGTCAAAAAGCTTGTTCTTTAAGATTTGTCCCAAATAAACGGCCGCCCCGATTAACCGACGGCCCAATTAACCGGAATCTGCTGTATTAACGGTAAGACTTTTCAAAGACCACAATAGTCGGGCGAATCCGTTCGTTCCACGTCCGTCAGAAGTTAATGTTAAGGGAGGGGGAGGGGGAGAGTAGCAAATAAAGAAGTATTTACTGTCAGTACTGAAAACATTAACCCCAGCTCACTGTTCTGCTTCGTACGTCGGTAATATCTTTGGTTTGCGTAGTACGTGTGTTGTTTTCCTTCTATCCCCCAACGTACGACGTAGGCGAAACGCACGGTTGGGTACCGACTACTGTACATTTGTTTTTAAATGTGTACTTGTGTCGATGGTAAAACTTGGTGTCCTGAAATATGACTGGAACCGTATTTAAAATTATAATAGTCAATCTTGATTAAAACGGCTTGCGGGCAATTCTCTCTGGCCTCTTACTTACTTAGTTGTCAGAAATGTAGTTCATTCTGTAACATATCTTGTGCTTAATATCTGTTGCACGTTCATTTGAAGTTATCAGCCTTTTAATACGAACCCAGAAAACGTTTTACAAAAACATTAAATACGTGTGGCAAGGCATTACTCAGCGCTCCACTCTAGTTGTGCACATGCGATATCACGGGCAACAATGATCGGACTTACATTGTTGACGAAACAGGACAGCAGTTCTTTATTTCTTGCAACAAATAGATACCACTTCATTTTAAATTAAAGATAAGAATATATTTTTGTTGCTTTCACGTTAGAAACGTAAAATAGATCCATCTTATTATTTTACGTAAATGCGTCTATAGGGAAGGGTCATTCGGCAAAACAGCGTTAGGTAAATGTGTAAGATCCATACCAACAATTTGTAAATATGGACCGACAACAATGGTCAGTTCTTATATGAAATCCTGCGTTCGTAACAATGCTTTACACCTTTACCTAAGAAACTAATTGTTACGTCATCTGTTTACTTGGAATTGTTGTGTTTCATTATCGCCGTCAACAATCCGCTTTCGTTATTACGTAAAGAGCTTTGCTGTGAATCGATTCTACAAGAAGTGCGTCGTAGAGCAGATAATTTTGTGCTGTTAAAAACCTTTTGGAATATCACAAGTTCTTATCTTATATAAGAATTATTAAGAAGTCTGTGCTCCTGCCCTCCACTCTCTCCATTATATTTTTTATTAAATTGATAATTGCTGGTGGACATCGAGGTCTCATACAACTGAACAAAGTTTGAGGTAAGGGATTCCAGTTTATTATTATTGTTATTATTTGCAATTGTATTTGTAATTGTCTGTGGTATCGTGAGGATTGGTGTGTAATCGTTAAACATTCACATGCCAGAAACTCCATATCTCGTTGAATCTAGAGGACTCTACTTCTGTAATGTTGGCTACCGGAGGAATTCTGTAGCCACCTTCGTCCTTAATTGAGGATAGCAGCTGGTTATTTTTATGTTATGATATTGGCAACGCCCGATTGTTTGATTTTATTTGTGCTGTCACGAATACTAAACAATTTGAGGTAGAATTGCATTGAACTGTTTTCTACAGCACGAGTTTGTTGTACTTCAAATACCTTCTGCATTTATGGTAAATATTTCAACTTTACAGCAATACGAAAAAATCTCTTGAATTAATTTCGTAAATCTTTAAATCGGAAGACGGTCTAAGAAATATTTAAGAACTGCAAATAATCACTGCTTGCAGTGCAACCCATAAACACAGAATGCAGCGTTAAGACTTGCTAAAGCTTGCACGGACTACCACTCTGTTCCAAGTGTCGTCAAATCTAAGAAGTCTTCCTTGAGTTCAGTGCGTAACAGGAGCCAAAATCGCTTGTTGCTTTTCAGTTTTAATCGATGATGAACCAACTGACAAGTTTCAAGTCTTCTTATTAACTGCTGGCATCGGAATAAAGGAACGTATATTCTGTTTCTGGGAATTAAAATCGTAGATCCTGCTTTGATCAAAAGCGCCGGAAAAACGTTTTGATAGATCCGAGACATGATTTATTTAGACTAGACACATTTGAAATTTAATTGGGTAACGACTATTTTGATAAAGAAGAACAAAGAAGTTTTACTTGGCGCTAGTAGAAAGTTTGGTATGAGTGAGGTTTTCCGAGCTTTTCCTCAGTTGTAAGGTAAATACAAGGGCACAATTCAAAACGAGGACGGCCCGCCAACCCCAACTCATCGAGGCCTTCAGCTGACGTGAGCGACTTATGTGTTCAAATTCCAGACAACTCTCCAACCAAAATCCTTTCCAAGAAGGACGAGTTGCCCTACGCGATAATTCTCATCAGCAGCAGCAACAGACCGTCAAGGCTTTTGCCACGACCAAACCCTCGTTTAAATTATGAGGCCCTGTTTACCATTTCCAGCAAAGCGTTTCTTACGCAGGAATGGTGTTTTCTTAAGACAGACTCTGGACTGTGACCTTAGATCCTGTAACTTCCTCTCCGAAACGAAAGAATTTTGCCTTGGCGTCGCTCTCTTAACGCAGTTGCGTTCCTGTCAACAGAAACCATTCTTCTTGTCAGGAGTCGAATCTAGTGTCGAGGCCTCCGTTTCCGTAATCTCCTCTTCGAAGCAGAGAAACTCTGATCCTAGCTCCATTGATCTGTCTCGCTTAGATTCGGAGTTAAAGAAACCGCCCTTGAAGGAAATCGAACTCAGGACACTTTGCCCAGAGTTATAAACTTCCTGTGTTCTCACATTTGTCTTGTGGAATAATCGCGCCACGTTTCTTCTTCACGAGCCACAAGCGAACGAGTAATGAAATGTCAAACCTCAATTTCGAGTCTATCCATGGCCGGTAGACTCTGCGGTATTTACTAAGGATGAAATACGACAGTTTCTTACAAATTCATCTTCTGGGTCTCAGACAGTTTTCGGACTTGTGACCTTAGTAAATCGAATCATTTCCCAGGATCAAGAACAGAATTTGCCTTAGCGCCATTCGTCCCTAGTGGTCGCTGTTCGAACAACAGAAAACATCTTTGCCGGGGTTCGAAGGAAGGAAATATTTTCTCTGACCCAGCGCCCGGCCCACTCAAAAATCAATTTTTAAAATTAATCACCTATACTGAAACCGGAAGTTATTTTTAAATAAGGGCAATGAAATTGCAATATTCTCATTATTTTTAAACGTCTTCTCTTCTTATAGGGAAAGAACTTAGAATTAATTATTGAATGTAACCAAATTATAAGTTAGGGTAATTTTGTTCAACTACCAACAATGTGTAAATATGGACCGACAATGGTGAGCCTTTACGTGATCTCCTGCGTGTATAACAATGCAAGAAATATGTTTGGAATTTTTAACCCACACCTGCAACAATGTTGGCTGAGCATCCGCGAGGCTCTTTTCTTGTTTCTTATACATGCATTATAATAGCCTGAATGAACCTTATTGCACTCCATTACTTTACCCAAGAAACTGATTGTTACGTCATCTGTTTACTCGTCATTGTTGTGTTTCATTATCGCCGTCAACAATCGGCTTTCGTCATTGTGGAAAGAGCTGAGCTGTGAATCGCTTTTAGGAGAAGTGCGTCGTAGAGTAGATAAGTTTGTGCTGTTAAAATCCTTTCAGAATATCACAAGTTCTTATCTTATATAAGAATTATTAAGAAGTCTGTGATACTCCATTTTAGTTTTGATTAAATTGATAATTGCCGGTGGACATCGAGGTCTCTTACAATCGGACGAAGTTTGAGGTAAGGAATTTCTATTTATTATTAATTTTCATCACATATAATATTTTCATCTCCATTTGTGAACTCGTGTAAGAGAATTAAACTTTTTTAACTCAGTTTCAAGTAACATTAGATTGACTTCTATTTGTTCACGGCAACATTTATAATAAAAGAAATTCCAGTAGGCAATTAACTTTTTAAAGGTATAAAACGTGTTTAGTAGCCCAGAATCTTAATAAAAATATGTCGATGCTAAGAATTGTGGTTTATATTCTGAACAATAATTCGAACACTTTACAATTCCTGATACATCGACATTATTAAAGCGTTTTAGGGAACTGAGAAGAATTTTTATTTCGGTTTCACAAGCCTAATTATCGACGAATCTTCCTCTCATTATCTCCCTACAACAGCAGATTAAATCCGGGGAATGATTGCTATTGTTGAGTGCAAAGTATTTATAGGTGCAATACGTGGTGTTTCACTTTGAGGGAGGAACTTAGACTGAGGGTCTCTGAGAACAGAGTGTTGAGGAAGATGTTTGGACCCAAAACGAGAGTGGGACAGATAAGAGAGAAAAGTGCTTGACGAGCTCCTCACCCGATGTTGTTGGGGTGAGTTGAGTGTTTACAAGGCCTGAAGGGAGGAGACCTCTGAGAAGACATCGGCGTCAGTAGGAGGATAACATTAAGATGGACCTTAGGGAGATGGGACTCGATGGAGCGAACTGGCTCAGGATAGAACCCGGTGGCGGGATTTTGTGAACACGATGATGAACCTTCTGGTTCAGAAAAGAAAGTGGGCTATTTTCTTTGAAGAGCCGAGTACCAATCGACTTTTCACAGAATATCTTGCTCATTGCAGTGTGTGAGTAGCGTGATGTAGGCATGATCTACGCATGCGTTGGAACAACTTAGAGACTTTTTTACTGTTCCCAACTGTAATTCTCGCGTTCGTTTGATAAATTTAAGTGACGTATTGCGCTCGTGGTTTATATAAATTTGTAACTTAGGCAGGAAAGTCCTTAATCACGTAAGCTCTTAAGCACTTTTAGTTCTACAGAGAGAAGAACTCGAAAATTTTATGCTTATGGAAAGGTGCAGCCTTCTTTTTCCAAAATTTATTTGTTAACTGTCTGGATCTGCATCGAAGGTCATGCAATTTTTATGGCATATTTCAGTCGTAATTTTTTTAAAATCGGTTCACCAGAGTAGAAGCATCTGAGACTTTATAGATTACACTGATATTTTATAAGCAATGTCTACGTAGTTTACATATAAAAAGATTTAAATTATGCGAGTAATGACAAACACTTGGCATGCCTTATTGACTGAATCAGTCACATCTTCGGGGTGATTAAGTCAAGAAGAGTGAGATGGGCGGGGCATGTGGAGTGCATGGATGGGGCGAGAGGTGTGCACCGGGAATTTTTGGAAAGCCTGGGTAGAAGAGGCCGCTGGGGAGATCTAGACGTAGATGAGAGGATAATCTCAGGCGGGATCAATGGGAGATAGGAGTTGAAGGAGACTGGATTTTGTTGGCAGAGGACAGGGTCCTGTGGAGGGGTTTGGTTGGATCGGTGTTGAAACTTCGTGATCCGTAAGCCGTCTAGGTAGGTAGTTAGATTAGTCACATTTACAGCTTAGTCATTTTGTATTGAATCTCAAAAGGCATTCTACAACAAAGATAAAAAAATGAGTCCATGGACCAGAAGCCCTGCTTGAAAATCTAACAGTAGCCAAGGTTATCAAATGTCTCGCCTTTTATGAAACTTTAAGTTTCATGTCCGTGCCTCTAAGCCACATTCACAAACAGATGAAGACAATCACACCTTCATTCTCCACCCTCTAAGATCCATTTTAATATTATCCCAGGAACGCATGGAACTCTCAACTGACCTTTATTTTTTCAGGTCTTCCGATTAAAAAGTTGCACTTCTTGTCTCTTTCATGTGTTCTACATGCCCCGCCCATCTCACCACCCTCGATCTGACAGCCTACAATTTATTAATTAGTGAAGAGATCTATAAATCTCCATATTATGCAATTTTCACCATTCTCTTGTCAGTAACTCTCTCGCAGGACCAGATATTCTTCTCAGTACCGCGTTCCCTCTCAGTCACTCCCAGTTGATCTGCACACGCGTCAGTATGAAGAAAAACCTGTAACAGCGATCGACTGATTTTCAGGAGATGGAGTCAAACCAAAGTAAAGATGGCGTCAGGTGCACGTGCACCAATGCTTTGGTCCGTCTGAATAAACTAAGAGAGAGGAACTTTTTATGTGACGCGGTGTTGAGGTCGGAGGACGGCGGCGTCTTTCGAGTCCACAGAGTGATTCTGTCGATGCGTAGCGAATATTTCAGGTTTGTTTATTCACTGACGTGGTTTACTAACACGTGAATTAAGGACACAAGAGACGTCAATTCGTATGTGAAATGTTTTATCCCCTCTGATGCAGAAACCTGTATTTTTATACGGCTGAATGTCTTTTGTTATTTGTTCGTTGTCATGAAATCTCACGGCATTTCAGACGTACTTACTGCCTTCTTTCCTTCAAGATGGAGGCAGTAAGCACCTCTGAAACGTCCGATAATTTCTATGAGACAACATCCCAGAAGACGTAGGTGTTTTCTTGTACTAATTTTTAAGTGCGGTTGTACCAAGGTGACAGTCAATCGATCTGGAGGGAGAAATAGAATCCATTTCCAAATCGTCTTGGTTTCAATACATAAAGACGACCGACAAAGTCCAGAAGAAAGTTGGTAATGCCCGGAACATTGAGAGCTGCTGTGTGTTGCTCTGTCTGAAATAAACTGTAACAAAGATCTTCGCGAGAAATGTTTCATTGGTAGGAGAAACTCGATCGATAATTTATGAATACATTAATTTGCTTGTTTTAAATAAAATCGCGGTGCATTCTTGAAATGAGAAATGAATTTTAACCACGAGCCATTGAATCTGTCTTCCAAGAGACGTATCTCACGTCTTGGTACAAGCTGTGCCCTCTTTCAGTTTTTAGACTATCAAATCTTTCCGTTTGTCTTGCACTGCAAAACCCTTAATTTGTAATAGGAAATTCTTTGCTGGTTGGTGATCACTTTTTAAAGGCCGCGTAGAAACATCGGCTTTTCTTTTAAGTTGTTTATTGTCGGGGAAATCTTTTGACAGAACAAATAATTTCATATTACGAACCGATCAATCATTGGAATGTACAGCCTGCGATGTGTGTTGAAATATTTGCGTTGGCTTATAATTTCTGTAATAGTTGTTATAACCTCAGATATCTCTTGAAGGAGTCAAGGGTATGTAAGAAACGAGGTGACCATTCTATAGTTCAAATGTTCGCTGCTTGCTTTCCGATTTTTAGGTTAAATTCTTTTAAGCTTTCGCCCGCTTTTGAACCTCTCGCATTTAATCCGGTCCCATTAGTACACATTCTGGGAATTTTTTAATTATTTAGGTAACAAAAATTCATCCACCACATTGACGTAAGGATACTTTTATTTGGCTACGTGAGACATAAAGACTTAAACTTTACGAGCATGACTTGTAATTTTCTGCTCGCCGTTTCTCCAAATCGACGTTCCAGGACCCTCTTCACAACAACACTGCACACCAATGAGGAGACTGACATTCTCCTCCACGGAGTCAGCTCAGACATGATGACCCAGATACTGGATTATGTTTATTTTCGCGAGGTGGACATTCGCTCCGACAACGCGTGTCGGCTGCTCGAGAAGGCAGACTACTTGTGTATACCGGACGTACCTAAACTCTGCTGCGACTTCTTCAAGGACGCGATGGACGCCGGCAACTCTATCGGCATCCTGCAGTTCGCAAGGTAATTTATGTTCATTTGTCATTTGCTGTGACGCCAGCCTTCGTCGCTGGAGCGGATCAACTTTACTCAAGACAGCAGCCGAGTGCAGTGTCGGAGATTAAAACCTCTGACTGAGGACTGGGCAAATTATAAAGCGTTGGCATTTTGTTATTAATGTGCGTGTCATTTAAATTGTCTGATTACCTGCATATGTTTTGATCGTCATTATGACCAGAAGATGACTAATTTCACCATATGGAACGTTAATAGCGATCTATTGCAGGGTCATAATTAAAACTGTCTTCCTCTCGAAGTCCTTATCTTAGTTCTTTCTCTCTATGCAGCATTCCTTGCTTCCTACATAATCCTCCCAACACCAAAATCAATATTCAGACCCACATATTTCTGCATACAGCAAAACCTCTGTCAACCGAGCCTCGATTATCCGATTCCCGCATTAAGTGACCGAATTTCAACCAGATCGGTTGCGATCGATTTCCACCGGCGAGAGTGGTTAAATCGATGTCCACGCGGTACAGTTCATTGATCTAACCTCACCCCAGATTTTGCTGATTATCATGAACACTTCAAGACATTTAGAGAATTTGTTATTATCGGGCAAAGACAAGAAACAGCCCGCTGGTTCCCGTAGAAGATGAACTCCTACTCCTTCTTGTTCAGGACAACATAGCAAGCAAATCAACTGACAACGGCAGAATCACACCAGAAACTTCAGTTCATGCGATGGACAGAATGACTGATAAATTCACTCTTTTAGTACAGGGACTCCCTCGAACGGCGCTCACGAGTGACTTTTGAAGTCGACTGGTGCGTGCGACTCGCCCGCATCATCCGCCGACGAGGAAAATCTGTATTGAGTCTCTACTTATTCGTTCAATTCCATGTCCACGTTCCCCTTTCCCCCGCTCATTCGAGTTATCGGATTATCCGACCCGTGGTTCCCCATATAGTCCGGTTACACGAGGTTTCACTGGATTAACACACACCAAAACGTCGTTTCGCCAAGGTTTGAGCCATGTCTCATGGCTCGAAGTGGCCTATCTCCCCTCTCGACGTTCTTTGGAGTCGCTGGGTACGAGGCCCTGATGAGACAGCAGGGCAGGACAGTTTGTGTTGTGAAGGCAGGTCTGTTTTGGGGGTCTGGTTTGACGTGTCGAGTCGTATACCCAACCGGAGACTGAGCCGTGGGAGGCTTGACCGAATTGTGTCTCTCTGTTCTCTATTTTTCAGTGTTTATATAATTTTTATTAAATATATTTTTGGTTAATCGGGGGTTCTTTCATTTGCTTTTTTCGCTTAACTGCTATTCTTATCTTACGACCGTACCACCTCCCGGCTTCTGGGATTGTTTTAATCTTCTCGGCCGCCAGTAGAGCGCAGGTTAATGCCAGAATTAAAAATTCTACACTTCTCATCTTACTGCCTTCTTCGCTTGCGTAAGCCATGCCCTTGTTTCAACCTATAATCTTATCACGAGGACGAGCGGGCATTGCCTGGGAACTTTCGGGTCCGAAAACTTTCTATTTTGCACCGGTTAAACGAAGCGTCTCTCAGCGCTTCCTCTCCACGTGTCTGCCCTCAGTCTCGGTCATAAGGGCTTCAAACTGTTAAGGTCAAAACTGGAGGCGAAATACTGTGGTCTGCAAATAGTTGGGAATCCAGTTCTTGCTTCAATATTTCAATGTGTCAGAGTCCGAAGGAGATCGATTCTGAGTCGGCTCTTACCCTCGCTGTCGCAGGTCTCACTTCATCGCCGACCTCGAGACTCACGCTCGTCGCTTCGTTCTGCGCCAATTCGTGAAATTGTCTCAGCAGAGCGAAGAACTGCAGGAACTGCCTCCAGAGGAGCTGCAAGCGATAATCGAGGCCGTGGAACTGAACGTCAAGGACGAGAGAGTTGTGTGGGAGTGCATTCTCCGGTGGATCAACCACGACCCGAACAACAGGAAAGGTCACATCGCGGGCCTTTTGAAGGGCGTCAGACTGGGACTACTTGACGAAATGTTTTTCAAGGAGCAGGTCAGTATGACCCTGAAATCGTGGATGTTTATGGGAAGTGAAACCCGCATTTTAAATTCCATATTTACACGTGTTCTTAACTAATTAATGCAAATCGTGAGCCTTTCGCTTAGTCACGTGTAAGCCCGTCTGTCTGTCTGTCCATTGACATTTCCAGCTCGAGAACGTCTAAACGGATGTTCATTAGATTTAATACTGATGAGCTTTAACGGAATCTGTTAACACATTCCGATTCTGTTTAAAATCTTACAATAACAACGTGAAAATTATACAATGATTTTTATCCCTTATTCCGCGCAAAATTTCCTGAGTAAGAAATCCCCAGATTAACTTAGTTATTACAATCTCAGCGTTTATTAAGATCCATTACGCGTTTAAGTTCAACTACAGAATTCCACCGTTAACTGCATTCAAACGTCCCCTCAGCTCGAATAGGAAAATCCCCCAACAGACAAATCACGTCTTCTGGCGCAGCGTTCAACTTAACCAAAGATCCTACTGCCATAAGAAGCGGGTCTTAGCTGCTATAATAATTTCAAGCAGCTCCGACGATGAACACTTAGCACGATAATCTTCAGCTGATTGACCACATAGGGACAATAGATATCCGAAACGTTCAGCAAGTAGGCTTCGTTCTACATCCAAGAGTAAATTACCCGAGGGGCTTCAAACTCATAGCTTGAACATTCTAATATTTCAAACGTAATCTCACGAAGCAGCCATATTCCTTCTTCCATTCCAGCACGTGCTTTTATCCGAGAGAGAAAAAAATTATAGACAGTGTCGGACACTGCCGCAGTTATTTTCGTGAAAACGTCAATCGCGTAAACAAAATTTTTGTTTTGAGTCGTTTAATTCATTTGCAACTTACATTTATTGAATACAGGGTAGTGGTATGAGAATTAGGATATTGTAAATATAATAATTTTCATAAATGATTATTTCTTAATTGGTACATATCCATACTTGGCCCAGGCTCGTCAGATGCCGCCTGAGTTGTCCGAGCGCGCTTCCGTTGCCTATATTCGCGGCAGTACTGCGCGTTGGTTTTGGGTCCGGGCCCGACTTTTTCGGTGTCATTCTCTTTGGAATTTTGTGCTCTACGCATTCGTGCCCGATATTTGTAATTCTCGTTTTACTTTGCCCTCATATATCGCGACATTTTAAGAAAATCGGGAAATATTCAAACTTTTTCAAATTCACAGCCTCGTATCTTTTTGAGTTTTTGAGATACATACTTGGAGGCCAGGATGAGTTGTAAAATATATATCCCTCTTCAAAACAACACTTGGTTCACTCGGATCGGATAATTAGTCTCTTAGATATGATCCCGTTTATGGACAAGTGTCGAATGCGGAAAGTCGAAAATCGTTGGTTCAATTTGCGCGTGCGCAGTTCGCGACGTCCGGCCGCCACGAATGTCGGAGCGGTACTGACACAAACGTGCTTCCTTCCTCTTTAAATCGAGACTAAGATGGCGGCGCTATGTCTATTTTTAGCCGAATTATTGAAGTTTGAAATTACTTCGACAGAAACTGTCGCTGGTTTGGGCGCGATTGCCTCCCCACACCCGGCATCGATTTTAAAGACGTTTTCACGTCAAAAATGTTTCTACCCTAAGTCAAATGCCCTGTGATTTCAGCCACTCACCTCTTACGAATACGTGTGAACAATCTCACGGATTCATGAAAATGTTATCTGCTTCAAATATTTTTACAATTTAGCATTCCTATCTACTAGTTTCGAACACTTAAAGAGAACCACCTGATGATGACCAAATAAGGTCGAAACATGCAATGCCTCATAATAGACATCGAGCCCATAATCACACGCTGTTGTGTTGACGGGCCTTCCACCCAACCATCAACATGTAGCAGGTTGCCTCCCTTGAAACTCGAACCAACTAATTGTCATAATTTTCTTACGTAATTTTAACGATTAATTAAAATTATCGAATCAAAATGAATGTGCATCTCGCACGGGAGAGACGAGAAATAAATTACAATTTTTGAATGTAACTCAAAATGCAACACTTACTGAAGTATTTAAATTTCGGTTGAAACACATTTCAATATTTTTCTCTAAGATCGATTTAACTTTGATTTCGCTTCTCTCCACAATCTGTGCATTTGTTAAGAGCGTCGTTAAATAAACGAAAAAACACATTTTCCTTTATATACCATAATCTATTTCGGTGAGTTCCCAACCAAATTATGTGTGAATTTCTTGTCTCCTCTGCAATGGAACATTCCATTTCTTCCAAAAAAGTTCTTAAGGTCCACATTGAACTGTTCAACAGGTGTCAAAGCACCCTTACGTGACGGAAAATGAGGAGTGCAAACCCGTGATATCCGAGACGCTCACATTCCTGGACGACGTGAAAAGTTTGACGAAGGACGACAAGGAATTCGTGACACCAAGGATTGCCCGCCCGCGAATCCCACAGGACATTCTGTTTGCTATTGGTGGGAGTTGCGACAAAGACCCTACAGATGTGATCGAAGCCTACGACGCACGAGCAGACCGGTGGAGTGTGGTGAGTTGCGTAAAATTTCTACTATTACCGTTGGTTGTTAAATGACGCCTCTGAGACAAACTACTTTTCCTTATTTTTACTAAGTAATTGTTTATTTAATCTTAATCACGAGGACCTCATTGCCTCTTCATTTCGTGTTCGTTAATTTCCATTGCAGTGAACAATTTTTAAGAAAAATTTCATGAATTAAAAAGAATAAATAAATAAATAAATTACTCAAATGCTGAGTCTCATGAACAATGTAAGTTCTAATAGGTTTCAACGAAGAATCTGAAGTTTTCCTTAAATACCGTTTACAATAAGCGTCCTACTTCAACTGTCATGGCAACCTGTCTGCTGATTTTAGTCATCGTTGATCGTCAGTGGATTTCAACGTAAGAAATGAAGCACTGAGCAGTGTCGATGTCGGCCATCTGCGTGGTAACGCCTCGTGAATTAGAAGGCTTTGGGGTGGGGGACGTACTGCCTCCATCTCTGCGTCGATAAAACCCAAAACACCAACATCTGTTTTTGCCATCGCACGAACGTAAAATGTCAGCTGTTGATCAGAAATTAATTCTACGTTTGTCTGTCGAACTTGACGAGAGCTTCACTTCTGGTCTTCCTGTTTCCACCTTTGCTCCTAGTTAATTTCTCGCGGTCTTTGTCGAGTGCCTCCATCCACGGTGTAGCAATTTCGGTCCACTGTTGGGGGTTGCACCTCTGCTCCGGTGGTTGGTCGCTTGGACTCTAATGTAAGGGCATCGCTTCAGTAGACCGAATGACCCAAAGAGACATAAAGCCATGACCTGTCGTTCCTGCAGGTGGAGGGGGTCGACTCGATCGGTCCGCGAAAGCACCATCGCACGGCAGTGGTCGGTTTCGACATTTACGTCATCGGTGGTCACGACGGCGATGAAGTCTTAAGCTCATGTCGTTGCTTCAACGCTGTTACGAAGACATGCCGCGAGGTGGCGCCTATGCATGAACGCAGGTAAGATGCAGCTTGGTAACTAAGGAACTCCTAGGAACAGAGTCCTTCTTAAAAATCAGATAGTCGCTCTCTTAGTCAAGATATAAAGGAGGGCAGGGGCTGTAAATTTGAACCACACACACACAGACTGTTTGCCCTGCTGTCCCATCAGGGCCTCGAAAGCCGGCGGTTCCAAAGAACTTCGAGAGGGGAGATAGGTCACTTCGAGCCATGAGGCATGGCTCATCGTGCAGAGTGCGAATAGGTCGGAGGACTTTTACGACAATTTTGTTTTTAAGAATGCGATTTGCTTGTTAATTCAATTGAATTATGATTTAACAATGACGAGCGAACAATTGCTTTCTGCGAGAGGAAATGCATCTCAATGAGTAATAAATGAGCAGAGCAGAACGTGACTTTTTTCGTTTCAGATTCAGTTTAAGTGTGGCTATTCTGCGAGGTTCAGTGTACGCCATGGGCGGTTGTCGTTGTGACAGAACGGCAGAAAGTTATGACCCCAAGACGAACAAGTGGTCGTGGATCGCTCCCATGAACACAGAGCGATCCGATGGAAGTGCGGCTGCACTGAATGGTACGTAAATCCTATGAAACAGAAATTTGTGAATTAGTGCAGAAGGCGAGGCGTCTGTCTGTCTGTCCGCGTGTAAAAACTAAGAACGGTTGAAGGAATCGCAGGATTTGAGGTTATCATGGTGTCTAATACGAAGCTGGCTGTCGTTTGGCTTCTGCCGACGTTTCAGACGAACTTTACGCCTTCATCATCAAGGCGTTCCTCCTTGCTCTTGAACTTAGTTTCCCTCATTCCCTCGTCCCGTATTCTTTATTATCTCTTTCTTTTATCCGTGCTACGGTCTTCGTTATTTCACAGACTGCAACGGCTTGAAGTTGATGGATTCTTCTGCTCTCGTAAGCTGTCCCTGTATATCGCCTTCTGCCTTTGTAGTTTAAACTAGGAGTAAATGCAAACATCCATGAAACTATCAAACTGGCTCTCAAATAATACGGATTTAATATGTGTTTGAGACAGTTAATAATCTCATGTAAACAGCACATTGTATTATAAATGTAGAGCACCTTTTAGCAGCTCGTACCGTACATCTCTGATACCAAATTTAATAAAACTCGTTTCACAGAAGACGTAACTTACCATCATTTCCGTTATTCATTAATTTAAGCATTTTAAGCTGTTTATGTTAAATTTTATCAGTTACTCTCGTTTCCTTTGACACGCCGATGGTCTGCATTTGAAACAAAGAAACAGATGAACAGAGACGGCCGTGTCTGTGCAGTTTCTGTGACTCGAAGGGGGACTTAATAGATTTACAAATTTAAGAAGGGATTGTCCCATATCTGTGCTCTGCACGGACCAGTTTAATTCCTCTCCCTAAAACAAATATGTGTACAGTTCGTGTCATAATTTGTTTTTACAGACAAAATGTACGTCGCTGGTGGATGTAGTGTTGGTGATATTCAAAACTCGGTGGAAGTTTATGACCCGGACACCGACCTATGGACGTTCGTTGCTCCAATGCATTCTGGACGTTGGCCTTTTTCTTGTGTCGAGTTCCACGGCTGTCTGTACGCCCTAGGTGAGAACTCTGGACATTCTGAGTGATGCTCTTCTGTCCTCCTCACAGAATTTGCTGTTGTGAAATGTTTTCCTGGTATTTTTGAGTGCTTGAAATTTAAAGAACAGAATTTTTCTCCTGTCTTCACAGAGTTAGTTTGTCAGTAATTTTAACCCCGATTCGTGGTTTCGATTACATTCTCCACAAAGAACACTTAACTAACTAACTAACTAACAACGCACAATCTCTTGTGGTATCTCAACTAACGCATGCCCCATTTTTCACACAGTCGCAGTTTTACAGGTAAATATTTCGTTCTTGTAGCAAGGAAATTTCAGTTTGCCGTGCTGTTATCCCCAAAAAGCCGATGGTTTAAAGCATTCCCTTCGCAGTCTTGTGTTTCGTCACTTGTTTTCTAACGCCATTTTGAACAGAGCATCTTGTGTTGTTGTTGAACTCTATTTTCGTAATCAGTTTCATGAAACAGACGACAGATGTCAGGCTCAATTTCCTGTTGCTACAAGTACGAAAATAATATTTTAGCTATTTCATCATTTAATTCGTTCCTGCTATTAATATTAACAATGCAAGAGGGAATTAATTTTCTTCGTTGTATTTAATTCATTCGTTCCGTTTACGGAATTACAAATTTTAAGAGCGTAAATTCCGTTGGTTAAGAGGGACGGAGTGTGAAGCATCGAAATTACGAGAAATACAAACATGTAGAAAGTTATAATTGGTAATGTTGAAGGTAAGATACCACTTGTGATACATATGCGTAAAAGGAAGTATGATATTAAAATATTTTATGGAAGTAGAGTATGTGAGAAAGATTCAACTACAGGCTTTTGTGAATACGGTAATGGCTCCATAAAGGCCAGACATTTCGTGGCCATTTGACAGAGTAATGAATATCAAGATGGGCCCCGCTGAATGGGGTTAGAATAATTTATCGTTTGGTAGTTTTTTTTATATCCTGTGACCTGTTACTGAATGTGTGTGTGCAGGAGGACACAACTTGACATCATCCAAGCTCAGTACCGAAAAGTACGTCCCTGCAGAAGACACGTGGACCAAGATCCCTTACATGAACTTCTATGCATATAAACTCAACGCAGAAGTGATCGACGATATGATCTTCGTCATCACTGGATATTATGACAGGACCAAATTCGTACCCCAAGTCGCATGTTTCGATGACAAGGAAAATCGATGGTTTGTTTCTTTGTTTCTGTTACTTTTGGAAAGCACTAGGAAGTGAATCATTTCCGGTCAAAATAACCGCGATCTTGCTGATATTGTCGAAGAAAGTGACCGACGTTTCAGAGGTTCTTCCTGCTTACTAAGGGTCTTGAATAAACGCGCGAAAAATGGGATTGAGGAAGGGGGTAGAATGAACGCAGGCAGGGAGATTGTGCAGTCAAGCTGAATCGTTAAAGCAGAGGGCGAATGACTAGGAAATGTTAATCAGACGTGAGCCGTGACTGCATTAATAAGAGGCTCTTTGACTAAGTTTGTTTGATCAGTGGCACTCTCTTGGGCAGGAATCTTCTGGCGTTCAGCAAATCAGCATCGCCACAATCTTCGGCTTTCGTCAAAGTGTTAGGCCAGTTTCAGGTTTAACGACGCCTACCGCCTCATGTTCCCATTTCTGATGGAAGTTTATTTCAAAATGGCTGTCTCTTGGCGTGTTTAACCACGCAGTCTCCTGAAATCTGTTGACGGAGTTGGTAAGGGGCTCCAAAAACATCCCAGAAGCCATATTTCTTCATACTTGTTTGTGCAAGAGCCAGAAATCCTACGGAAATAAATTTAATTTTGGTTTTTGTCTGTCTTACGTGTAGCAGAACCTCTCCAGAACAATTTTTGTTGGGACAAAATCTTTTTTGAAAATGTATTGCTAAAAGAGGGAAATATTGTCATGTGCGCGTGTCTCAAACAAGACACGCTTATCTCCCCAAATAAAATTTATGATTAAATTTATTTTTCTGACCTAAGCTAATGGCTTAATGAAATGTACCAAACGTCGCTAGCCAGAACACAAGTCATTTGACATCGTTTTAAATTAGTCATAACCTCTCCCTCCATTTTGATGTAATAAAATGTATTACCTTATAATAGCAATATGGCTGGGGTTTTATGTGCATGAGTGAAAGAAAGATCACGTGGGAACTGTTCTGAAATATGGTGAGGCAATCGTGCGTCGTCAGACAGAACACAAAATAATAATAATAATAATAAGCATCCGAGTTATGACGGCAATACGCCTGAAGTTTTTGGCTGCTTGTGGACCAATTAAACAATTCATAATAATAATAATAATCGTGCATTGAATTCCGATTGGGGGAATTTTTGTTAAGTTTGTCTGGAAACAAAATACAAGCAACGACATTTCGGTGGAAACTGTGCCCTCAGCTTCAAGCAGTTTCCCATTCTACACAAAGACATGGATATTTTTAGGTTAACACAATTTACGACTCACAAAGATATTTTTAAGAAAATTGTTAAATTTTACATAAATGCACTGACATTCAAATTACATTTCTATTAAATTTGTATTAAATAAATTATTTATGGTAGAAGACGCATTCCTTCGTGAGTTACATCATCTCATGTTTTCTGTACCTGTCAGTGAAATGTGATAAAATTTGTCTTGAGTGTAGATTATACTAATGGACGATGAAAGTTGTTTTCATTTTTAATGTTTCAAATTGCAGGCACCAGGTGGCAGACTTGAATGTTTGTAGATACGGAATTTCGACTTGTGTCATCGAGAACCTACCGAATGCAGGCGATTACGCCTACAAGCACAGAGAGAAAATGATGGAGGAGAAATGCAAAAAAAGGAGGAGAAACGTAGAGGAAGGAGAAGGAGAAACGCAAAAAAGAACGCGAAATGTAAAAGAATCTTAGATTGGGAAAATCAGTAGTTTTTGCGGTTGATTACAACCACAGCGAACACTTTAAGTTAACTTAACATGTTCGTTGATTCTTTTACATTTAGCGTCCTTTTTTGCGTTTTTCCTCCATTAATTTGTCTCTGTGCTTCACACTCCGTCCGTCTTAACCAACGGACGTTACACTCTTAAAATTTGTAATTCCGTAAACGGAACGAATGAATTAAATACAACGAAGAAAATTCATTCCCTCTTGCATTGTTAATATTAAGAGCAGGAACGAATTAAAGGATGAAATAGCTAAAATATTATTTTCGTACTTGTAGCATCAGGAAATTGTGCCTGACAACTGTTGTGTGCTTCATGAAACTGCGTGCGAAATTAACTTTAAATATCAACACTAGATGGACTGTTCCAAACGGCGTTACACAAACAAGTGACGAAAAAGAAAGCCTACGAAGGGACTGCTTTAAACCATCAGCTTTTTGGGGATGACAGCGGCAAACTGAAATTTCCTTGCTACAAGAACAAAATATTTACCTTTAAAACTGCGACAGTGTGAAAAATTGAGCATACGTAACTTGAGATACCACAATAGATATTGTTAGTTAATTAGTTAGTTAGTTAAGTGTTCTTTGTCGAGAATGTAATCGAAACAACGAATCGGGGTTAAAATTACTGACAAACTAACTCTGTGATGACATGAGGAAAATGCTGTTCATAAAATCTCAGTCACTCAAAGAAAACCAGGAAAACATTTCACAACAGCAAGTTCTGTAAAAATGATAGAGGACCATCACTCGGAATGTCCAGAGTTCTCACCTAGGGCGTACAGACAGCCGTGGAACTCGACACAAGAAAAAGACCAACGTACAGAATGCATTGGAGCAACGAACGTCCATCGGTCGGTGTCCGGGTCATAAACTTCCAGCGAGTTTTGAATATTACCAACACTACATCCACCAGCGACGTACATTTTGTCTGTAAAAACAAATTATGACACGAACTGTACACATATTTGTTTTAGGGAGAGCCATTAAACTGCTCCGTGCAGAGCACAGACATGGGACAATTCGTACTTAAATTTGTAAATCTATTAAGTCCCCCTTCGAGTCACAGAAACTGGACGGACACGGCTGCCTCTGTTCATTTGTTTCTTTCTTTCGAATGCAGACAATCAGCGTGTCAAAGGAAATTAGTTTAACTGATAAAATTTAACATAAACAGCATAATGTGCTTAAATTAATGCATGATGTAAATGAAGGTAAGTTACGTCTTCTGTGAAACGAATTTTATTAAATTTGGTATCAGAGATGTACGGAACGAGCTGCTAAAAGGTGCTCTACATTTATAATATAACGCGCTAATTACGTGAGATTATTAACTGTTTCAAAAACATTACATCTGTATTTTATGATAGCCAGTTTGATAGTTTGATGGTTGTTTGCATTCACTCCTAGTGCACACTAAAAGGCAGAAGGCGACGCACAGGGACAGCTTACGAGAGCAGAAGAATCCATCACGCACTCAGAACTTCAAGCCGTTGAAGTCTGTGAAATCACGTAGTCCGTGGCACGGATAAAAGCAATAGATAATGAAAGAATATGGGACAGTGGAGTGGGGGAAACTTAGATCAAGAGCGAAGAGGAATGCCTTGATGATGAAGGAATTAAGTTCGTCTGAAACGTCGGCGGATGTCAAACGACGGCCATCTTCGTACTACCCACCGTGAGAACCTCAAATCCTGCGAATTTTTATACACTACTCCGGTGAGTGGCCCAAGGACTTTCTGGAAGTAACAATGATTCCATTACAGAAGAAAAAGAATTCAAAGAAGTGCGGCGATTACAGGACCATCAGCCTAATCTCACATGTGGCGAAGATAATGACTAAAAGACTAGAAAAGAAGATAGAGGAAGTGATGGGAGACGACCAATTTGGATTCAGGAGAGGAAGAGGAAGCAGAGATGCCATCGGAGTTATGAGAATAATTTCAGAGAGAGTTCTCGATGTCAAGGAAGAAGTATGTGCCTGCTTCATCGACTGGAAGAAGGCTTTCGATCGAGTAAAATGGAAGAAATTAATGAGGATCCTACAGAGAATTGGAATTGATTGGAGAGATAGAAGACTAATCAAAAACCTGTATATGCAGCAAAAAGTCAAAGTGAGACTGGACTCAGGAGACACCAACAGCATTGAGATAGGTAGAGGTGTAAGACAGGGATGCTGCTTTTTAACCTGTACGGGGAATGGCTTGCCAAGGAAGCTCTGGAGGGAACAGGAGACTTCAAAATTGGAGGAAGAGTGATAAAGACTGTAAAGTATACAGACGAATTAGTAGTATTGGCAAAGGAAGAGGAGGAATTACAGAACATGATGGACAAGTTAGTGGAGACAGGTAGAGAGTATGGAATGGAAATCAACATTGAAAAATCAAAGGTAATGAGGATAGCACCGAGAGCAGAACCATTGAACGTTGTAATTGGAAACCAACAGATGGAGAATGTGGAGCATTTCAAGTACTTCGGAAGCATAGTCACGACGGACGCCCTATGCACCAAGGAAGTAAAAGCAAGGATAGCCATGGCCAAGGCAGCTTTCGTCAAGAAGAGGATACTTCTCACTAGCAAGTTGGGCTTGGAGATGAAGAAGAAACTAGTGAAGTGTTACGTATGGAGCAGAGACTTGGACACTCAGGAAGAAGGAACAGAAATACCTGGAGAGTTTTGAAATGTGGTGTTGGAGAAGAATAGAGAAGATCAGGTGGACGGATCGAGTGACCAACGAAGAAGTATTGAGGAGAGTCAACGAGCAAAGATTACACGAAGGAAAGCCAACTGGCTGGGACATATTATGAGAAGGAATGGATTAATGAGTGATATCACCGAAGGCCAGGTTGAAGGAAAGAGAGGACTGGGAAGAAGATTGATACAGCTAACCGACGACCTTAAACAAGGAAAGAAGATGACGTTCCAGGAATTAAAACGAGAAGCTGAGATTAGGGAAAACTGGAGAGCTCTTTTTGGGCAGAGCAATGGACCTGTCATAAGACAGAACAGTGAATAATAATAATAATAATAATTTTTATGTCTGGATAGGTTATGTTGGTATGAAAATTAGTTTCAATGTAATCTTGATTCTGGAATATTATTAACTGATGTTTTGAGATTGAGATTATATTTGAAGTTTTGTGTAATGAATGCAATGTGTTTGGTGACATTTTTAGAACCACTCGAATGAATGAATATACTGTTTATCAGTTCAATCAGCAAGCTCTTGGAGATTTATGCATGAATGGAAACTTCTGTGATGTAGCAGTGTCTGAATGAAGTATAATTTAAAACTCGTGTAAATTACAGCTTTGGAGAAAGAGGAATGCCAATTTCAGTTAACACACATTAATGATTTTAGAAGATAATTACGAAGTTTCGAAAAATGACAGTACTAACTCATAAGATGTTCACCAGTTATTCCTGTCCTAATATTACTTTTGAATTGATGCTTCATTGCTGCAGCCACGAACAATGCACATGTGACCATTTCATTATAGGAGCTTTATCTTGGCTTGATTTTAGGAGTAGAACACAATTCTTAAATGAAATGCATGCAATTAAGAATCACCCGCACATATATTATTTATTGCAGAGGTGTCAGGCAATTAATCTGCATTTATTCTTCATATTAATACACCTAATTAATTTCATCGCCTAGCATGTGAAGGCATCTGGACCATGAAAAACTTGGCATCAAGACAGACTTGCCAGTATGAAGACGCAATTAAGGCTCTCAAGGAGTGAACAATTGCAAAGGCCATGTTCAAGTTGGAGAAGCAGCAACACAGAGTTAGAACTCTTAGCTGTGAAAGACTGTACTGGAATTACTGTAATTTCATTGAAACTTTATTTGTTTAATTATGCTATGACAACAGACAGCATTTTAGTATCTAATGACCAGAAAGTGTCCAGATCTTTCTAGAGAAAACAAAGTGTAACACATCATCGTCATATTGCCCTCTTAATTACGTATATGGTGTGTATTGTGTCAGCAAGCATTGTTTGCTTCTACGAGCGTTATTATAACATGTTTTCACTGTGCACTCATCTAATGTATTAACTCACATGTTCCTCGGTGTCAGCTGCAGTTTCTTTTCAGTTGTTCGACCCACCATTTGTCTGCCACTGCCTCTCAGCATCATCACTTTGCTACGTATGATTGGTGCAACTCTTGACCTTTTAACCTACCTCAGCAACAAGATACATATCAGTAACAATTCCTTCTAAAGAATGATCCTCTTAACATTTTAGTTTCACTTCCAGGACTTCCACTCATATCCGTTCTATTCCTGAGAAGACCAAAAGATGGTACCATAGAAAACAAAGTACGTTACCTCAACTACAGTAATTTGCTGACAGTTTAGGTGGATGGAAAATTGTAAAGGAACTGTTTCTGAATGTTTTGCATCTTACTCTGAAGGATGCAGACAGTAAAGAATGGAGTTCTAACTGCATTAGTTTTCTTACATGTTTTGGAAGAACTTAAAAATGATAAAAATGGGCAAATATGTAGCAGTTTATCAAAAATGTTTATATTCATGTGTATGGTTCATGGTAAATAACAAAACATCATTTATTGCATAGATTCAAATAAACTATTAACATTATCAGTTGAATTACAAAGAGACGACATCTGAAAACTGGAGCCGAAATATGACTCATCACATCCCGAACTTCAACACTGCTGAGAATTTCCTCTTCATTATGATCCATTAGGCATCAGGACTGGAGCTATGTAAGAACAAGCCTGCAATACTAGTAACAAAGGCCAAAAAATTAGTGAGTAAATTCAGATATAGTGGAACTTAATTAATATGGCGTGTAAGAGATAAGTAACGATGTCTTATTAAGACATGTTTATAAAAGTGTATTTTTGTTTTAAAATGCAGACTAGGCCCCTGAAAATTAAACAAATGTCTAGTCCAACAGTGAACCTGAAGCTGAATTAGCTTAATGTGATTTACATTACCAATGCCAACTTATTAAGTCATCTTTTCCCACTGCATGGCACTTCCTCTGGAAGCAGGAGAAGGCATCCAGAAATGGAGGGTCGCTGGAAATCAGGTCGGATGCTAACAACTCACCATAAAAGGACTAGCATATTTATACGGGTCTAATTTTTTAACTAGCTGAGCATGCTGTCAGCCTCTCACACAGTTTATAGCATGCAGTCCCACACAACCTGTTAATTCTCGTGGGATGCTCTTCTTTCAAGCGCTTAGAACGAAAACACAGTGCTGCCAATGTGTAAGTTGAGCATTAACAGACTAAGAGCCAGTTGACAGTCTGACCGCATGCAGCCTTTGTAATAACACTGCAACTGTGCTCTCTCCTTCAAAAATGAGGGTCTGGAATGAGGTATGGGATGAAGGAAACAAGAAAGAAAGGATTTAAGAAAGTAAGAAAGGAGGAAATGAAGAAAGGACTCCAGCTCGTGTATTAAATAAAATCTAATGTAATTAAGAGTCTATAATAATAGGACTGTGTACCAAAGAATTTTAAGGCAATGAAAATTGATTTTGTACGTGCTGTGTTATCTTCATCTCATTTTTTATCCTTATAATCATCAACCAGAAATTAGTTCTTGGGCACATGTTTCAGAAGTAACCTTCAACTCTGTGACCGAATGACTTGCATGCCTATATTCATAAATTATTTTAGTTATCTTACTGTGCGGGTGTTGACAGAGGTTGAAGGTGCTGTTGCCATGAAAATGTGGTGTGTCTGCCAGTGACATAAAATACTCCAGGAGGGTCAGGTGAAGACGATCTTTGCCTGTATTTTGCTTCTCTTTTGATTGCAAGAGAACTGTTCACTTTGATTTTGTTCAAGAAGGTCAAGCAGCAAACCAGCGTTATTTGGAAACACTGGCAAAGTTACGCATCGTGACAATGACCCTGGTAATGACGCACTTGCCGTCTACGAGTTTTGGGCCAGAAATTGATGTTGACACTGGACCATCCACCACATTTGGCTATTCCCAAAACTGAACACTCGTTTGAAGGGCCACAAAATTTCAGGGACATGCAATGGCCATCCTGAAAAGCATTCCTAAAGAGGAGTTACAGAAACGTTTCCAGCAGAGGATAAACTGTTTCACAAAGTGTATTGGTATGCGGGGAAAACTGCTTCAAAAGTGACAGCAACCATTATTGAGCAGGTAATTAAGCACAGCTTTTATGGGGCATTTCAGGGATGTAATTGTACACCTCCTGAAACAAACACAAATGTCATATGTTCAATTTTGTTAAAAGGAAATTTATTCTGAACTTCACAGGAAAAAATCTGTACCTCAGAGGATAGCAATTCCATTCTGTTATTCCAATAGACATTTGGGACTATTTTATTCGATCATAAAGTGGTGATTTCAGTGAATGTATTTAGTGCTATGCACTAGCTTAAACTCAGGTAGAAAATTAATACATACATCTTTATTACATTCCATGGATCCATAAGTTAGTCAGATGGCAATAGGATGTAGAATAAGTCATAATAATACAATACATGTTATACAAATACAAGTCATATAAATGTCACAAAAATACAAACAAAGGATAAATTACGACTTACTTGTAGACATTAGGAATTCATCGACATCCTGTCACTCATTAACTCACAGAACACCAGAAGAATATTGCAAATTAAATTTTATTAAGTGAAACAAATAAACTGTTATTTAAATTAATTTTTAGACCATACAAGAACATTATAAGTAAATTTTCAACTTGACATTCACAGTGGGAAAGTATAACTTCATGTTTCCTGGTACTTTGTAAAGACAGAAATCTTGAATAAAATAATTATTATATTTGTTTACTGTCAAATCACAATAAAATAGTAAGATAAGATAATTAAAATGATTAAAATATCATCTTATGTTCCATATCGAGCATTCGATTTACATCGGAACATTCACAACATGTTTCGGTTTATCAAACCGTCATCAGGTGTAAATTATAATCTTTTAAACTCAAATTACAATTATTTATAGTTTTTACAATTTTATAATTTTATCATCTTTCTCAGTATATTTTATGAAAGTTGTGTATAGATATTATTAATATAACATTATTGTTGAGGTGGTGTTATTGATGTTTATACCAGTCATATATGAAATAGCAATCGGTTCAGACGTGTTCAGAGGAGAGATCCAGAAGTGTTACCATCTCGGAACGAGGTTCAGCGGCAGGTGGTGTTCCTGCAGCAGCAGATGGAGGAGAAGGAACGAACAATACAGCTTCTTCAGCTGCAGATGACAAAGTACACAAATTCGGATTCTGTGACACATGCAGCTGCTAAAGAGTCCTGCAATGCTACTACACAGACTGAGAGGGTTCGTCCAGTGTCAGCAGGACCATCTCTCCTTCAGTCACTGCCATCAGAAGGCAACATGGGACCCCTTGTGAGTTTGACTGATACATGGGTCCAGAGGAGACAGCCATCACTGGGATAGCCGGAGGTAGGATGACAACCAGTAATGACAACTTCAAAATTCCCAGGGAAAGGGGTCTGGAAGCAGCGAAATAGCTTGGCTGCCTTAGAACTTGTTGCTGCAGTGACATCTAGATCCGAGCAATCGGGCATCCCTACAAGGAAGTATAGTGCTATTACCACATCCTCAACATTACCAAGACGAAGTCACATAGGAAGTAACAGCATAGCAACCAAAACCTGACAGAATTTGTAGATTTGTATGTTGTATGTTGTGATATTTTGAATATTGATGGTGGTCCAGTTGCCTGCTCTAGGATATCGAAGATCCTTCTTTCCCACACATTCATATCTGAAATTGACATGTATTTAAAATTAAAATGGGTAGCTGGCGTATTAATTGCTGAATAGCATACTGTGTACCTCATAAATTATTCTCTTTATTTTCACACATTCCATTGTACATTTTTATTAAATTATTGTTTTAAAGAAAGAAAGAAAAAAAAACAGAGAGAGAGTCAATAACGAACCTCGTTCCGAGATGGTAACACTTCTGGATCTCTCCTCTGAACACGTCTGAACCGATTGCTATTTCATATATGACTGGTATAAACATCAATAACACCACCTCAACAATAATGTTATATTAATAATATCTAGACACAACTTTCATAAAATATACTGAGAAAGATGATAAAATTATAAAATTGTAAAAACTATAAATAATTGTAATTTGAGTTTAAAAGTTTATAATTTACACCTGATGACGGTTTGATAAACCGAAACATGTTGTGAATGTTCCGATGTAAATCGAATGCTCGATATGGAACATAAGATGATATTTTAATCATTTTAATTATCTTATCTTACTATTTTATTGTGATTTAACGGTAAACAAATATAATAATTATTTTAATTAATATCACAATATGATGTAGCTATACTATCTCAGAAATCTTGAATTTGGTTATTGCTATGTTTGTTGTTAATCTTTAAAGTATGTGTTGTGCATAAATGCATTATTATTTGTATAGGAAAATTATCATGCAGTGCTTAAAGTAGATGCAGACTTTGGTCACCCGTCACTAGAATACTATATGACGTAACTGTTAGTTTACAATTGACACATTTGTTTATTGGAGAGCAGATCCTGTTATTAGGTGGCCAATATTTCATGGGCTTTCCATAGTCTCTTCCCCTTTAACACTCTATTACTGTGCTTTGTTATACTGTATTATTGGAGGTTTTGTTCAACTGTAGCTAACATATGACTTGTAGAATTTGCCTTTGAGCTAGAGCAAAAGAAGTTCCCTTTCTTTTAGAGCAACACAGGAAAGGGCTGTTATTTGTCTGACTTGGCTTTTTATTGCCTGTCATAAAGTAACTTTCCTCAAGCTTGTCTCATTCCCAGAAAGTCTGTGGACTTCTGTTCTGAATTCTGAAAGTTGCCAAAGTCCACATTTTGAGTTTTCCGAAATTTGGGCTCTTGTTGATCCTGCAATTCTGCTTCTACTCGTCTTCCTTGTACCCATCTCAAATCAGTGTCAAATGTTGTATATGAATAATAATATAATATTGGTATATCTCAGTAAACCCTGTATGTGAACACTGTTTTGTAACTCGGACTTTCACCGATGCTATCCCCGCCTGATAATTGGGTTGTTTTTAAAGGAAATGGTGACACTTTGACACTGTCACCCCACAATCATTTCAAAATAAGCATCAGCTAAGGTCCGGGAGTGAGACAAGTATCAGTACAGAGTACAAAAGTTCACATATTGTACCCGGGATACGCCCTTGCTGACCAATATATATACACCAGCAAGAGCATTACCCAACACTCTTTTAGATCTGTTACGAGTCAGTCTTCACGACGGCACTTCAGTTCAGAGTCGGCCACTGCGATAGCCTTACGCAGCCAACTAGTGTAATTTACTATTTACTAGTAATAAAACCTTGTACGAGTCAACTCTCTGCAGTACTTATTCAATCGGCGACGAATAACCAACCAACCAACCAATCAAAATCCGCTCGACCAACGTTATTCGAACCCACACTGTACTTACACGGTTTTTCCCGTGTCTGGTACACAACACAAATGCTAACCCCATTTCTGTTTGTTCTTTCTGCTTTTCATTTTATGTTTTATGTCCGTGACAAAGGAAGCACCTTGTTATTTCTGAAGTTCACTGTTGTGTGCATTAAGAGAAATCTGGAGAATTTGGATTTCTTGTTCCAGACCTTCTGGTGGAAGGTGGAAAAGAATTATGTCCTCCGCCTGCCAAGTGAGGGAGACTAAGCCCAAAATTTTAGTAGTTTGTCATATAGAGATTTTTGCCCAGAAGTAGCCATGTTTATTTCATGATACTTGCATTTGTCTGTATAACTTTGGCTTGTGGGTGAGAGCCATGTCAGTTGTTTAGTGTTAACAGTAATTTTTGCAAACATTGCAGTAACACACATTCAAGGTGGGTATGAGATGGGGCCAGTTCCGGAGGCGTTATATATATAGGCTATCCACCCACGAAGACTTGCAAGGAAAATGTATTTGTCTGGATTCTCATGTACCATGATGTCATAATGTTATATAAATGAAACATTATTGCCATATTCTGCAGCAGCTGTAGATAATAGGTAAGAATTTGCATATTCTGACCAGGAAATGTTACCAAACATATAACACATCATATCACCTCTGACATAATTTAGGACTGACTTATTATTGGACACATTTATGACCTGGTGTTTTGTATTTGCAGGAAAATTTCTTGGTAATTGGCACATATCATGGCTACGTGCAAGTCTGGGACGTTGCCGTAAATTCCCAAGTTAATGAGCTGCTGACCCATCCAGACAGAGTTGGATCGCTTGCTTGGAATGGTGGTGATGTGTTGTCAGGAAGTAGGGATGGACTTATCTTACAATGTGATGTGAGAACTCCTAGTCTTGTTCCAGAGAGAAGGTTGATTGGTCATCAACACGAGGTTAGTAGAAAATCATTTAAATGTTATTAATTTTGTTATTATTGCAAAATAGTGTCATTGTGTTTTTGGACTGTGACACCATGTGGACTCACATAGACACCAGACTTTTGGAGATACATACAATTTCAATCTTCAGCTCTGAAGATAAAGACAGTTCAACTCCACATTGCATCATGACCCAGAAGAACAGCATCAACATCCCCACCACAGTCAGAACCTCACATGAAATTTTGCTGTTATCGTTGAGAGCTGAAAAATATGTTTTAAAATTATTGTCATCCATTGCAATTACTATAAATATCTTTTGTTTAAAAGTTTGCGGCTTGAAGTGGTCTCCAGACAAGCAGAGCCAATGACAATCGCCTCAATGTTTGGAATATCCATTCGGACTCACCTGTGCAGACTTACACACAGCATTAGGCAGCAGTGAAAGGTAGGAATCATTGTGTTTATCATCCACATTTGTGACAGATTAAAATAAGATTCTATGAAGTGAGTAAATATTATTATATTGTCACGTGTTTGTGCAGTCTTTGCTGCAAGAAAAATCATGCACTTAAAACCAAAAGTGTTTTTAAATAAATTCTGTTAATATAATTCAAAACAGAACGAGAAACTTACACAATAACAACTTACACCAAGATGGTGTGACCGCTTTATACCTTTGTCGCTAAGTATCTTTTCTAGAGCGATCACAATAAACATGTCAAAAACGACATTATTCTAATTAATAAACATAGGCAGCCATTTTTAACGGAAGTAATACTGTAGTAAAATTTGAAACTATTGTTTCTTAATTCGCCAATTATCCTCAACATCAGACCAATAGAATTTAATTAATCTAACATGTATGTTTTTTATAATGTGAAAACATATGTTTTAATAACACGCTCTATTAATCAGTCAGAATGTCGATTTACTTTCATTACCAACACTCAAGCATGGAAGTTTCTTTCATATTAACTAATGCTTCAATGCAACTCTTCCCAAACTAAACATTTTCTAGCAGTTATAGGCAAAGTGGAATATTTGAAATTGATAAAATATAATATATTAGCTTGCGATATTTCACTTAGACATTATCCCTAAAGTATACATCGCATCAGTTTACCACGTTGGTCACAGTGACCTTTCGTACGAGTCCACATATATTACATCGAAAACCAGTGATTTGTTTACGTGAATGCGTGGAAAATTTACACAAGATGGAATTATCGTAGGTTGTCAACACACAGTATGCTTTTACAGTTGGAGTTGTAATAATATGTGAGGTGTTGTTGTTTGCATTTGGTTTTAAATCTGCTCGACTCGCGTATACGGGCGATGACCGGAAAACAGCTGACAAGAAATGAAGGACAAGGTAGTATTCTCGTTGTTAAAGAAGGAACGCACTGATTTATCAAGTTTTTTCGGTATATTTATGCATCCTATCTCACTCCTTCTCTATAGAAGACTTTACTCCATCCAAAAAGTTCAGCTATTATAAGTACTGGTTATGCTTTTTTGTGTGGCAATGTTGTAGTTGACTGTAAATTACTGTCATTACTTTGTAATTTATAAATTTATAAAATTTATATGTAAATCGAGTACTCGATACGGAACGTAAAATGATATTTTAATCTTTTAATTATCTTATATTGTGATTGACGGCCAATTTTAATATATTTTTAATACTATTTGTAATTTATATTTGTGTTAGAAACAAATATTGTATGTGTGCTATGACATGTTCTACGTTTTGGCTTAGGTCCATGAAGGATCCATAGAATGTAAATAAATTCTATTCTTTCTACAGCTTCAAATCTGTATAGTTAAATAAGTTTCCATATAATTTTTTCACATACTGAATTTTTGCCATACTGTGGGACTACCGTTCCTCAAGTAAAGTTATATAAAATGTTACCAAACAATACTATATCAAGAAATTAGAATGATGTTTCATAATTTTCAGTAGAGTGAGAAACAATTTTAAACAAAACGTTACATGACGAGGTCATGACTTATGTACATCTAAATTTGGTTGTTGAAACCTAAATGGAGAAGATCACTTGGGAGACATAGGCATAGATGGGAGGATAATTAAGGAAATGGGCTATGAGGGTGTGTAATCTGTTTAATGTTAAAACCACTGTTAATTCATAACGTATGTTGAGATTGAGATGATCAGGAAGTCTTTTCTGTGCCTGTTCTATTTACAAGCATATATTTCCTGTAGCTTCTGAGGTGAAACAAGAAAGGGATGGGCATTAATGAACTTTGCACCCAGTCTCTCGTGCATTGAAACTACTAAGGAAATTTACAGTTCATTATGGTGGGAGATATCCTTGTCTTGCCACATGTACTGTTCTGAGTGCATAATTAATTTGTTAGGTTAGGTTTGGTTTGAAAATATGGACAAGAAATGCACACAAGAAATTTTATGTAAAAGTGTTGTGTTAATTATTGCCACATCTCTTCATATTCTGGATATCTTGGGGTGTGTTCCTCATGACTGACATCTGGACATGTTTTTATAGATTCCTCAACATTGATTTCTGGGTATTACTTGCAACACATTTGTTGAAAAACGTGATACAAAGTGAGAGTTATTGGCATGTCTTGGATGTAGTGGGCCTTGATGCAAGGGCAGTCACTAGGCACTCGTGAGGCACAGATTTCAGATCGTTACAGCAGTACACAAAACTCTGGTTTAAAAATGTGCCTGTCTTGTATATTTGTTTTGACAACCCTGCTCTGTGTTTGTTTGCTTTTGTGTAGCATCATCACATTGTTCTGTTCTGCAGAACATTTCTGTATTACATTTTGGTAGGTCACTTATTTAAAAAAAAGCATTCAGTGTGTGTGTTTTAAAATTAGTTTAAATGGCCAAGAACACTTTACACTTACATTACGTAGTAACCCTGTTGCATGTGAACACCATGAAGATGATGGAAAATTGAAGCACACAATGGTAGTGGTGGGGAAAAATAAAATATTTGTGTATAACAAACCTATCTATACTGCTAAAAGATTGTTATTTTGTACTGCAGACTAGTCAACGACCTGTCAAGGATTGCTCAGGGGCGACAAGCTCTGGAATTTACATCAAGTTACTTTCACCTAAATAGAGCATGTAACACTGTTTTTAACAATTAGCAGAAAATATGAGATTGATCTCTATATATTTCACCCCCAATTCCTTTCGTGGGTTACAGTTATCCCTTAGATTCTGAATATTTTTGTATATACATAATAAGATAAATCTATTGAATTCTGAATTCAGTGATACAGGTGTTGTTGTAGAGATTAGTCTTGTTAAGATTGCCTTAAATGTAAAGGGTTTTATTATGAATGTTAGTGAAAATTGTATAATTTTAAGTAATTATTTTGTTAATTAATTTGAAATAATGATTATTTGTTTCAAAAGTTAACCTCTAATTTTTTTTTGGACAGTCATCAATTACTGCTTATTTCTCTCTGCAAGATACCATGATTTAACTTACACAGGTGCTGATCGTCATAAGGAAACTGACAGTGAGTTGGTATCTCCAAAATGTAACAGCAGCATTAAGTCTTACTACAGTAACAACAGCCTCAACTCTGGAAGTTCAGGACAAGGGGTGTGATTGGTTCTGGCAACAACAGAACAGTTTGAAGTGCTCAAACATCAGAAGAAAATCTGGGAAACAGGTATTACTTTGTGAGTAGTGACTCTGTTAGATTCATTGATTATTTTGATTTGAATCAGCCACAGACATGTATGAATGATTAGGAATGGTCTGTTTGAAAGTACATGACCAGTTCATGTTGCAGTTGCAAGTGGTACTTCATTGTATTCCTGTGGCGATGGAGAAGCGGTACAATATGATTCTGTTAGCCCTGATGAAGGTGAGTTGTTTATGAGTGTAAATATAGAGACTGAATAGGACAATGGACACGGTCTTGTATGATAAAAGTTGGAGCCTGATAGTCTAGATGTAATCATTAGTTACACTATAACAGTATGCATGCTGCTTGTTCTGCAGAGCTCTGACAATTAAAACCACAATGTTAAGGGATTTGTCAGATTCTCATGTATTTATGAAAATGCTCAGTTTATAAAATTACAATTGTTTGTCCTTCTTTATGTGGATCTGAAACTTGGTTTTTGTGAGGGAAGAGTATCGATTGAAGATGTTTGTAACAAACTACTGAGCGGAATATTTGGACACTTGAGTCGAGTTATCAGCATGTGCTGGAGCCCCCACACAGGAGGTCAATTGGTGTCGATCTCTTATGATCATACAGCACAGGCACACTTTATAACTGTGTGTGCTATTACATTGATTGATTATTTATTTAATTAGTGGCACTGTACTTCGGAGTTAATGCGGCATTGAATGGTGGAAAGATTTTCCATGAATGGTGATTAGGTAAGGCTTTGGTGGTTGACATCTATTTGATAGTATTATACCAGTATGTGACATGAGAGACTAAGGAAAATGACGCGTAACTTCTTTGTTATGGGCCTCCTAAATGCGAAATGAAAGTGCTGACCAACCATATGCAGCATGTGGTCTATATAGGTGAAATACGCATTGTGTTATGGTGGCAGTGTTTCTATCCAAATTCATTATTAAAATTGTTAATTGAGGTAGGTTTGACAGACGCATGTTCAAGGATCTGTCATACCAGATCGCACAATAGATTCCTTTGCTCCGTATTTCATCAATTTGTAGATGGCCTTCTGCATTCATTACTTTTGAAGATCTGTTAAATGTTAGCCCATACATTCTCTTTCTAGATAGTTCTTTAGAATTACTTTACAGTGTCTTAGGTAATCCATTAATCTGAACAATTTAAAGATTGGAATAAAAATGAATATTGAGGGAACATATTTTATTTCCTGCCATTTCTGAATGTGGACAGTTGTCTCATCTCTTTGATCTAATATTTCTCTATACATAGGTTGTAAGTACTCCCACAGTGTCCTGCTCCTAGGATTGATTGACTGCTTGCAAGTTAGGCCCATCAAGCAAAGTAAGAGAATTAATTTCATATCCATTGCAGCTTTAAAATTAGCATTTTATGTACTAATGCATATGCGATGGTCTAATGAATTTTAATTATGAAAGCATTTTATAGGATTTGTGACTTTATGCTTTGCCCGTGTTTCCGTAGGTTTGGAATGCGCCATGTCAGCAAGCAGTTGCCAACTTTTGCTTACACTCTAGCCATGTATACTGCTGTGTGTGGTGCCCCCTTGACCCAGATATGATAATCACAAGATCATCAGATTTCACTCTCTGCGTATGGAGGGTCTCAAACCAGATACAGGCTTAGCGCTCAGAAAGAAGTAAGAGTTGCAAGTCATTCAACCAAGATGCAACTTGAACGTAATGTTCCTTCATAAATTATGTTTTAACGATATAATACAATCAGTATTTAGCTTCACTGCTCAGAGAACATATTGTGCGAATGATCTGTTTGCGGCTGCATTACCAAACCTTCTAAAAATGTAAGAATGAACTGGTTCATAAACTTAAAGTGGTACGTTCCTGTCTTCATAGAAACGTTCTTTAGAGTCAGATAATGCCTAGTTTAAAGACACACTATGGCACGATTAAAATTCACAAAGTTACAGGCTGATATTTGCTGTTCTCGTTTTTCGCTTTTTCAGATCGTGAAACGCACAAATCTGGAACTTGTTGTGTTTTGTAAGGATTATTTCAGCTGTACAAGACAGATTAATTTCTTGTATCCCTATAGCCTAGCAGTAGTAATGACAAATATTCATTATAACTTATGTGACTGACATGCGAATTCCTCAAACATTTGTGACTGAGTGATTCATTATACAGATATGTTTTGATGTCCAAGGTATATTTGAAGTACTGGTTGCATATTTTGGAAGTAGAGACAACTCCCAACATGAAAGTCAAATCTAGTACTGCTGTGTCCTGTACTAAAATAATAAATTTGCATTCTCTTTTCATTAATGGTATGCCATACTGAAGAGGAACAGCTTTATTTGTCAGTCCCAAAATTAAAGGTAACTTTCCCATATACTGATGAAGTTTTTGGAACATTGGAACATTTAATGTTTATCGAAATACATTTGTCATAAAAGAAAGAATCATAATTTCTCTTGTTTCAAGCCACCTTTGCTTTCTTAGTGCATTTTGGAGATAGGCTGAGGGTGAGGTATGAATACTGAATGACAATAAATAATTGCAGAATCTTTGGATGTCCATATTACATTCTGAACTGTGTTTCACAATTACTGAAACATAGTGATACAGGAGGAGACAGTGCATGACCTACCACAGAACTCAAATTCTGACTCTGAAGACTGTAAAGATTCAGTGCTTTCAAGAGAGATTTATGTCGGTCGAGTGGTATTGAGCAAGAGGGTGGTAATCGAGTAGCAGGTATGCTTGCAGAAGTGTCTTCTAAGTTTGCAGTCACAAGAAGCTAATTGTTCTGGCCAATACCAATTTATTCTTGCCTTTATCGTGATTATAAGAGGAAGTAGGAACTGGGAATGCAAGTGATACTGTAGCAGGAAACTTGGTCTTCAGTTAGCAACTGACATATGCACATCCTGCATTACAATTTAGGAATGTGCCATACAAAGAAAAGCATTAAATGAACGAAACTTAATTTAAAATTGTATTAATTATTCGGTTTTTGTCCGTCTAATCACAATTCATATATAAATTTACAATTAAGATAATTAAAATATCATTTTGTGTTCCTCATCGAACAATCGATTTACAATTGGAACATCTTTTTACAACATGTTTCGGTTTCTATATAAACCATCTTCAGGTGTAAAAGTTAAAATTATAAACTTAAAACTTAATTACAATTTCTGATATGCAACATTTTTTGGTGATGTTCACTTCCAGATTCATTTTTTTTTAAATTGGAGTGCATGTTTTTTGATGTTCTACATCGGCCTGTAATACAAATGATTTAAAGAAATAGTAATGAATATGAAAGAATATAGAAACAAAATAATATATTGGAAAGTAAAATTGAACATACCAAAGATGAGAGTGTAGAAACATCTTAATGTGTCTGGAAGCACTAACGTATCTGAACAGATGTGGCTCACTACTGATCGCGGTTGCTTGTAGGGAAGGTCAGTGAAAGGTGGTTGTTGGGGGTGGGGTCAAGCTTCTGAAGGGCATTAAAGATGGGGTTATTAAGGTAAATATTATTATCGTTTAGGCAAATGTTTTGTTTAAATGTTTGCTGTATATGATATTTTTCTATTGTGTCTCTATGTCTTTTATTTTGTACTATTATAATAATAAATATGCTTAAAAAATAAGATAATACCAAATTACGCTAAAATTAAAATACAAGGAAATACCCCAAATATACCATTAATAAAATACAAAGCTGAAACATTATAAATAAAATTAGAAATCAAACAACTATATAAAATACTACTAATACTAAAATGTAGTGAAAGAAAGTAAAATTCCGTATATGTTAAAGCTGTTGGTTGACTGATTTGGCCAGTACTACAGTGTGTTGCCCACCGCCAGAGACATGCAGCACAAGGCATGACTTTAATAGCTTTCCTTTGATTATCTGTGGTGTATGTTCGTCCTCTTCTTTGCCTGTCCCCAGTTGACCTGCATAGCCCATGCCCCATGCATACAGCTCACCTGGACAGCAAGGGAGAATCTAAAAGACTTAATTATAGCAAAGTTGAAATATATATTAAAAATTACAGTCACTCACAATTATAATAATAAAATAATATTAAAAGATTTAAAACATCATTTAAATACACTACTAGTTTCTGCTGTATTCAGCCATCGACGGGTGTATGCAGTATAAACCGATCACCATTTTACTGATTTTTAACGTTATTCATATTTCACTGTCTTCATTCTTGATGGTGTTCTTGTTCTTTACCGTTTCTTGTTTTTGTGCTATCATTAGTCATTACTAGGTTTATATTTTTGTACTTTGTGTTGGCATCATTTTTTGTGACTGTGAAGTAAAGTTTTAATTCCATTAATGACAATTAAAAATTGAGAATATAGAATATAGAAAACAAAATAATTGGTAAAAGTAATTGGTAAAATAGTAAATATAATAAAAATAATAAATAATAAAAATAAAAACAAACATGTAAACTCACCCAAGAAGTAATATCCCACTCGTAGTAAGTGAATGAAGAAACTGAACTACACAGGATTGGGGCTGGTAAACGACTGTGGGGCTAGTGGGTGAAAGGTGGTTTGTCCGGGTTGGGGTCAAGGTACTGAAGTGTTTTAAAGATAGGATTATTGAGTTCAATACCATTATCATTGAGGCATAAATTTTGTTTATAATTTTGATATATGTAATATTTTTCTATTGTGTCCCTATGTCTTTTGTTTTTTACTATTTTCATTATGTCCATTGTTTCATTGATTGTATTATATGCATGTCCTGTATTGAGAATGTGTTTAGAGTATGCAGAACTATCTTTATTGTGTTTTATGGCTGCTATGTGTTCTTTGTATCTTTGTGTGAAGGTGCGACCTGTTTGACCTATGTATATTAGAGGGCAATCTTTACATTTCAATTTATATATACCTGGTAGTTGATATTGGTTGTTTATGTTTGTAATTGGTTTTTGTTTGAGGATGTTTTTTATTGTGTTTTTAGTTTTGTATGCTGTTTTTATTTTATTTTCTTTAAATAATTTAGTTATGAATTTGGTTTCTTTACCTATGTATGTAAAAGTGGCCCATTTGTTTTGTATGTTTTCGTTTTCGTTGGGTTTTGTTGTATTATTTGGTTTTTTATTTAGTTTATAGCTATTATATCCGTTTTCTTTAAGAATTTGTTGAATGATGTTTAATTCTATTTGTTTGTTTTTTTATAGATATTGGGTATATATTTTTTCTGTTTAGTAAGTAGTTGATAGCCATTTGTTTGTGTTCGATGGGGTGACAGGATGAGGCATGTATTATTGTGCTTGTATTTGTTGGTTTTCTGTAAATTTTGAATTAGAAATTGTTTGTTTTTTCTTATTATTGTTAAATCTAAATAATTTATTGAGTTATTTTGTTCAAGTTCTAATGTAAATTGTATATTTTGGTTTATATTATTAAATTCTTTAAGTACTTGTTGAATATCAGTCTTTTTTGTATTATAGATTATTAGTATGTCATCTACGTATCTACTATAATATTGAATATGGTTTTTATTTAAAATGTTTATTATATTATTATGTTCTATGTATTGGAGGAAAATTTCAGATAATATGCCTGATGTAGGAGCGCCCATGGGTAGTCCTGTATTCTGTTGCCAATATTTGTTATTAAACTGAAAGTAATTTTGATTTATAATGGTGTTTGTTATTAATTTGATTTCATTTATTGTTTGTATATTGGTATTTTGTTTATTTAAAATATTTTGTCTTAATAACGTTAACAAAACTTTGTCTTGTAAAGACTTCTTCAGACAGCTTCGCTGATGTCCTCTGTTCCCCTTGCAGATGTGGTGCAGCCGTATCAGATGCAGGTGCGTAATGTCTTTGTAATGGGAGGCAATGTTGCTGTACTGAAGTGCAACATCCCTAACTTTTTGAGGGGGTTGGTCCAAGTGTCCAGCTGGTTAAAGGACGAACACTTGCTGGGAAGAACCGTCATACATCCTGGTGGCAAGTAAGTGCTGTTTGTAGTGAGGACTGGACCAAGCTATGGGAAGAATTACCCACTGACGATTGCCACATTGCAAATATGATACTCTTCAGGATCTTTTACAACATTTAATCCCAGTGAAAAATTATTCTCTAAAGGTTTGTGACAATGGCCAATTCATTATATGGAATGCACATTTTTTTCAATTATATTCTTTGCAATTATACATATCGCATTGTCCTTGATGGTCGTTTATTGCAGATAGAATCCCAGTGTTGAAAAGCTAATCCCTTTACATAAAGCACTGTACAGGTTCACAAAAATCGTTTTCTTTTATTTTGTTAAATATGTGCAATATCAAGAGTTTTAAACAAATATAGTTCATAAAATCTTTGTAAACTTAATTATGATTACCGATCTCTATTTTACTCTGTGTTGCCATGGTGCAGGTTCACCTTAACATCCTCAGGTTCGCTGCATATCAGGGACACTGTGACCAATGATGGGTTTGCTCGCTTCTACTGCCAGACTGTGCACCGACTGACTGGAGAGAAAAAACTAAGCATGCCAGGACAGATCATCATCAGCCGTGAGTTACGGTGATTTGTCATGATTCCCATGAAAATATCTTCATTGTTCTTCTTCCAAGCACAAGTGCCAGTGAGGAAATAATTTCATTACATTCATACTAGTATTCCCAGTTATTATTTCTGTGTGTGACATTTGTGGTGTTAAAAGCTGCCTGTAGTTCCACGGCTCACAAGCTTCAGTGACAGATGATCCTGAGAATGTTGCCTTAAGTAGAAAATCTGTAATAGTTGTTCATATACAAGTATCTATGAGTAATTATTACTGTTATATTATTACATCTATCACAGTAAACTAATATGACATGTGTACCATGTATGATCAAAAGATTTCTGTCTTCTGGGTTGTTTCGTAGTCTGGTCGATGTTAACCAACGTTTCAGAGGTCATACTGCCTCCGTCATCAGGGCGATGAGTATGAAGATTTCTGTCTTCTGGGTTGCGCTGTGTATTCTGGTAGCTGTTTACCAGCGTTTCTGAGGTCATACTGCCTCCGTCATCAGGGTATGAAGATTTCCGTCTTCTGGGTTGTTGGGCTGTGTAGTCTGGTCGATGTTAACCAACGTTTCAGATGTCATACTGCCTCCGTCATCAGGGCGATGAGTCTCAAGATTTCTGTCTTCTGGGTTGTTGCGCTGTGTAGTCTGGTCGATGTTTACCAGCGTTTCTGAGGTCATACTGCCTCCGTCATCAGGGTATGAAGATTTCCGTCTTCTGGGTTGTTGCGCTGTGTAGTCTGGTCGATGTTAACCAACGTTTCGGAAGTCATACTGCCTCCATCATCAGGGCGATGAGTCTCAAGATTTCTGTCTTCTGGGTTGTTGCGCTGTGTAGTCTGGTCGATGTTTACCAGCGTTTCTGAGGTCATACTGCCTCCGTCATCAGGGTATGAAGATTTCCGTCTTCTGGGTTGTTGCGCTGTGTAGTCTGGTCGATGTTAACCAACGTTTCGGAAGTCATACTGCCTCCATCATCAGGGCGATGATTATGCCAATAGGGTGTGGGGGGCTAGATTTATAGGTGCCAGAATGTGAATGGAGTAGCTTGTCCCGAGCCAGTGGGAGTGGACCAATAGGAGTGCGTGGGCGAGTGTGAGAGAGGGAGGGCTCGGGAAGTGCGTCCGGTGGGACATGGGAGTTCGGTTGAATGTGGTCGGGGCCCTGAAAAGCTCCAGGTTAGTGGTCTGGTTGGTTCTGGCGGTGCACTCTTGCTCACTCTCAGAGTCCTCCATTAAAATTCAATGGGGAATGATTTCTTTTGTATCTTAATCTCCTAACGCACTTTCTTCCATATTTCTTTCCCATTCCTTAAATGTCTCAGACTCTTTGTTCCTTTTAAACCTTCTGATTAGTTCACAGGTTATAATTATAATCTTGTGTACAACAACACTGTTCCTTTGACCTATTCTGGATCAGCAAACAGATTTTATCATTGCAACATAAAATGACAATCATGATTACCATTAAAAATTAATGCCTAACACCATTTGTCTGAATATCCCACATTTCATTCTTACACACCACCACAAATTCACATTAAACCCTTTGTAACACTAAAATAAACAGTATCCATGACACAGAATTTTCCTTATTCATTATTCCTTTGAAATTATCTATTACAGGTCTTACCAAAGTTTCATGAAGCCAAAGAACTACATTAGAAATTTGTGTTTTTGTTGCCATTAAGCACCATTACTCGAAAAAATTTTATGAGCCATGTAACATGTTACTGTATATGCCAGAACATTTTCTGCAACATCCACACCCATTTAAATATTTTTTCTGTGAGAGCATACTTTGAAGGCATCAAAGCGGAGCAAATTGGCTTTTATATATCATCTTTGTTCTTGTTTCTGTTATTGTGATTGCTGTGCTGTTTCAGAGCCTCAGGGCAACATCCCACCCCGGATTGAGCACTCCATTCCTATTGTGAATGCTCGGGCAGGGAGTCCCACTGACCTTGTTTGTGCTGCTCAGGGTTCACCCCCTCCCACCTACAGGTCTGTCAGATCAAAGCCATCATATACTTGCAATATGCACTGCACAGTCATTGCCTGAAATTGACAGCATACATAGACAGACGTTCATCTCTGTCAGAGAACGCTATATTTCCCTCGTAACATTCTATAACTTTATCTGGAAATATTTTTGATCCTGATCCAAAAGGCATTCTTACAGTGTATAAAAAATTCTGACGTCTCTTGAGCTATGTCCGTTGTCTCAGTTCTTTAATTATCTTTCTGAAAGTGGCTTTATTTCCTTCATCAGATAATAAAGTCCTGCTGTGTTGGGCCCTGGGTATTAAAGCTAGAGCCCAAACCTTGGACAATTTCTAAAATGTAGTAATTTTATAAACCTAGAATAATCTGCAAAGTCCAAGAGATGCGTCATGAGCAAACATTTTTATAGTCTCACTTTCAAGCAGATATTCATATAGTGTACTATGTCTGCAGATGGTACCGCGACCAGGTCGGTGTGCTACAGGAGGTGGGGCTTGGTATGGTACTTGTACGCCCCCTACAGTCTGTACTTCAGTTCCCACGTCTTCAGCTACAGGATGAAGGTCGCTATATCTGCGTAGTGAGCAAGCTGCTGGGTGAAGGCATACACATCTCTTGGCTGAAAGATGCACACCCTTTGCTGGAGAGCCCCCATGTCAGCATTATGCAACAGGGAGAGGTGCTGGTCTTGAGAAATGTTCAGAAATCAGATCGTGGCATGTACCAGTGTATGGCACGCAGCGGTGATGAGAGTGCCCAAGGTAGTGCTGAGCTCACCCTAGGAGGTGCGTTAGTATTTTTCATAACGCTATTACAATTGGACTTTTATCATTTATTATTAACAGGCTTTAAATCTGTAACTGCACTGGTTAATATATCAAACAAATAAGAATAATTTAAAAATTCACTTTGACTAACATACGAGTACCTTTTTTGAATATATGTCATATTTATAATCAATAAATTTACCAAATGAATTTTCATATTTGTGAAGGCTTGTCCATAATTTTCATCAGATGAAAGTGATTATTGATTTCGAGTAGTTACTATGTTGCTGTTTTACATTACATACCTATTCAAAAATGATTGCAGTTAAAACCATAATTAACATACAAAGGTTCAGGATCTTATATGTAATTAATTCACCTTAGAACTTTACTCAGCCTCCACATTGCCTTTGTTAAAAGTAGAAAAAACTCATTAAGTTTACAGCAAACTTTTGCTAAAGTCAGTCATTTCATTCCAAAAGTTATGAATAGAAGGAACAGATTTATATGGCTATGATACTACAAGCTTCACTTTCCTCCTCTTATTCCTTAATGTTTTCTTTTTACCTCCCTTTCTACCCTTCCATCTATATTTTATTTTTTATCCATTCCTTCCTTCGTCTCTATATTTCTCCCACTTTCAATGCTTCTTTATTTCTTTCCTTCTTCCTTCATTTCCGTAGTCCTCAGTGTGTTCCAGTTTCTCATGTTTCCCGCTGTTACAGCCATATCCCCCTGAGCTACAGTTAACGTTCATAGACAGACCCTGCAGCCAGGCCCACCAGTGTCACTGAGATGCTCTGCCTCGGGGAACCCCCCACCACGTATCACATGGCTTCTTGATGGAAGTGAGCTCATGCCCCGAGGCTATGTTCTGGGCAGTTACCTGGATTCCGCAAGCAACGTCATCAGCCACCTCAACATCTCATCCGTTCGTGTACAGCATGGTGGTATCTACACCTGTGTTGCCAGAAATGTCCTTGGTTCTGTTCAGCACTCCGCCATGCTCAATATTTATAGTAGGTTATCCCTAAGGCAGCATAACCATGCATACAATGCTTCAGGCATTCACAAGAAGTTCTGGGAAGAACTTAAATGTTTAATTTTTAATTTAAATATCTAGAGAGGCAAGTTAAGATTTATAGATGTGTTTATAATCTTTGACCATGCCATATTTCACATGGTTATAGAGGCTAATATTAAGGTTCAGTTGTATTTGTGGAAGCATAAAATTTGCATCAAACAAGAAAAATGTAAAGGTTACACAGGTACAGTTTTACAAAACTAGTAGTTTCAGTTGGCTCATGAATATTAAAAATATGAGTGATGAAAGAAACTGGTGGTATAAAAATATACGTTACTGTTTTGAGTTCCAGAAACAAGTGGATGAGCGAGTTTATTGGACAAGTAAACAAACACATGAAGGAAAATTAAATATTTTTGTTCCAAAAAGAAAGAAAGGATAGAAGTCACAAGATTGATCATATTTGATCAATGGAATATGAAAGATACATAAAAGAAACATTAAAATACAGGATAGAGAAGGAAGAGATTATTGAAGACATCTAAAGAGAGCCAAAATATCATGAATATATCTCTAGACAGTCTACTTTATGCTGTCTTGACACCCGCAGACAATGTTGTAGCCCTGTGTTTCAGTGATTGTACACATATTACAGGCCCTCCTTCTGCCCGTGTACCGCAGAACCTGACTGTGGTCGCGGGTCTTGATGTATACCTCAGATGTCCAGTAGCAGGATTCCCCATCTCCAGTGTGACGTGGCAGGGAGCTGGTGATATTCTGCCCATTCATCTCAGACAGAGGGTGTTCTCCAATGGCACGCTATTAGTCGAACACGTTGACAAAGGGGAATACTCCTGCTCAGTCAGCAACCAACAAGGGCAGTCAGCTCATGGTAGACCATACCTTGATGTTATGAGTACGTATCCTGACTGTAGGTTACAAAATAATAGGAGGAACTGGTGATTCTCAGGTTTTGAACACTATGTGATTCTGACAACTTATAATATAATGTAATGTAGATTATTTCCCAAGATTGAACCATGTGTGTTAACCTCATAATGCAAGGAAATTAATACTTTGTTATAAACGTGTAATTGCACTGCACCATAAACCTAATAAGGAAAATCATAATATAAATGAACAGATAGATTAATTCAATAAAAGTCTGTTTCTTTTTATTTAATCTGAAATATAACATGTAGCGTGCCGTCTCAGTGGCCGCGTGGTTTGAGGCGTGGGCCTTGTGCTGCTTGGTCACTGGGACCGTGGGTTCGAATCCCACTCAATCCCTGGATGTCTGTCCGCGCTTTTCTGTGTTGTGCTGTCCTGTGTTCAGGTAGAGGCCTTGCGACGGGCCGATCCCTCGTCCAAGGAGTCCTACCGAATGTCTATAGATCGAGCCAACAAAAAGTTGGGACCCGCAGCGCTCAGGCACTTGAAGAACGGGTTGTCAAAGTATCAAAGTATAACATGTAGCAGGTAATTCCATTATTGCATTATTGAGTTTGAACTTGCTAACACAAAACATACTATAAAACATTACTGGTTCTTATGTGTTTAAAAAAATGACATACATTGTTCACAGAACCACCACAAATTGCCCCATTCCAGTTCCCCAGCAATTTACAGGAAGGAATGAGAGCTCAAGTGTCATGCAGCATCATATCTGGGGACTTCCCCATAACAATCACGTGGCGCAAGGATGGAGGTCCATTGTCTCAGGAGGCAGCAGCACCAGTTTGTAAGCAACCTGATGTTCAGCAATCTGGCAGCCCGACACTCAGGACATTACACCTGTATTGCCAGTAATGCTGCAGCTGTGGCCAAATTTATTGTTAGAGGTACAAGTTTCCAGAAGGGCAGATCATGATGTGATGGTTTATCCATCTGTCATTTGGTTAATCCATTATCATCTACTCATGTCCAAGAGTGTAGTTTATGAACAAAAGTGGGTCTGGCATGTAGTTCCAGCTTGAAAGAAATGAGCATGAATCATTATGAGGTTATTTTGGTTATTATTTAATCATATAGATCAACCTGCATCCCAGTAACTTTAATAGGAATGGAGGCAACACTTTGAGTCAGACCTGGTATCCGGTAAAAAAAATGCTGAAGCAATCTGGTCAAAACATCAATAGAAAGCAGGGTCACACAGCATGAGCTATTGACTCCACCCACTAGCTGTGATTGGCTAGGGTCTGACCATGAGATGGGAGATGATCTCAACATCAAGTCACATCAGAAACTTGATGATGGTGACAGAGTTGGTCCCTCAAGCATCAGTTTCTTCTTTTCACCAGTTGACACGGCTGATTGCCTGAGAAGATGTTATTAAGTTATGTCACTGCAAAAGCTTCAAATCATATTTTCTTCTGCCATTTATTTTGTTTGTGTGTGGGTATATACTTTTTTTTAGTTATTCTAAATTTATGTTAGAATTGTCATCTTTTCAGTTTCTACAATAATTAAATCCAAGGGAAAGTGACATTTATATTCCTGTCATAATGATTCTGACAGTTAAGTACATGGTTTAGGCTATATATATATATATATATATATAGGCTCTATGTTGAGCCCCAGGATATCTCAGTATTGTTCCAGCATCCTGTGTCTTTACACTGTCAAGCCAGTGGCTTTCCAACACCCATAATAACATGGATGAAAGCCAAGGGTTAGTGACATTATTACTCTCTTGATTTTTGAACATGTCAACAACTGTTGCTTGTCATTACTCCTGGTTATCTTCTGGACATAGTCCATTTTCTGAGGAGTCTCGTAAGTGCATTACATTTTATGAGTTATTAGTACTTCTGAAGTAAAGGGAGTAGTTATCACTCACTAGTCCATAATCAAAAGTCTCTAGAATAATGTAAAAAAAAATTGAGGTTATGTATTTTCTTAAAAATAACATCTCAGAAAGGAAAAACCTAATACATAATGAAAATTACTCAAACTGTTAATTCTAGTCTAACTCATGTTGGCTTAACCCTTTGAGGTCAAGTGGTAAATATACATACCAGCTGCTTTAACAGACAGTACCTTTGCATTTAATATTGATAGGTTATGTATCGTTATCAGCGTAAACAGTATATATATATTCCAAAACAGCATTCAGAAATTGATCATTGTGATGGTGACAGTGTTTTTTTTGTTTTTTGTAGTATGAACTACATTCTTAATTATTATGTAGACAAGCTTCAGCTATAAAGGTTCATTTGGTTTGACATAGTTTCAGTCAGTGTGATTGTAGTAAGGGATAATTTTTGAAGTGTCAGAATCTTAAACAAATTACCTAACCTAGCATAACTGACCTGCTACCAATACATATGGGTCACTCCAAATAACCTCTAAAACTTAAAAGGAACGATGATCTAATGAAGAGAGGGAGGCTGATGGCTTTAAATATTACATAACACTTAAACTACTGCTATAATTAATATATTGATTGTTATAAAGTACATAATTTGTAAATATAAACATAATTACCATATAAAAACTCAGATTTTTACAGGTGAACAACCTGGTGACTATATAACCCTGGAGTCTGGTCCCCGACTTGTCATCTCAAGTAATGGTTCAGTGCTTATCAGAACGGTTGACCCATCACATGAAGGTCATTACACATGTCATGCTAGCAATGGTATTGGGTCTGGCCTTAGCAAGGTTATTTTCCTAAGAGTAAATGGTGAGTATATACTTCATAATTTTCAGACAATTTTGCAATTATATCGTTATAGTAATTTTTATAAAACATTTAGGGTCTCTCATATATTGTTTTTCTGTTGGATTCATTCTACAAAATATGTTTATTTTGAAAGCTACATAAAATCTGCAACCATCTTCCTGGACCTGCCCCAGTTTTACCCACTGTCCCTTTAGCTGTCATTGAATCATTTCGTGTGGACATACTGCCAGTGCTTCCTTGTGTTTGTTGCAGCATTAAAATTTAAACAACATTACCAGTACTTCCAAACAGTAGTTCATTTTTCCATCTGTAACAGCGAACAGTATAAACATTTTTTAATTCTATTCCATGGTATACATTAATAAAGCTTTTGCGTATATTATTTCTTTCTTTGTCAGGTTTCGAAGGTGACCAGCGACTGAACAGACAGATGCTTCATTTAATACTGATATGAACATGAATTTATTAGTTTTACAGAATAATTTACACATCAGTCTCAATAGGTTTCATGATCAGAAATTTTCTTTTCAGTTCCAACACATTCTAGATCACGGGCAGTAAACCAAAGTGGTGTAGCAGGAGAAGGAATTGTGTTGGTGTGTGAAGCGGAAGGAGATTTGCCCCTGCATGTAGCATGGTCAGCATCTCACAGACCTCTAAATCCTACCCACACCCAGATTACGGAATGACAGACACCCAATGGAGTCACAGCAGAACTGCATTTGGACTCTTTGGCTCGGAGAGATGCTGGTCCATATCGTTGCTCAGCTTCCAATGATTTTGGTCAGGATGAGATGATAGTTTACCTCGCAGTCAAAGGTGATACATTTATCAATATGAATTTTGTCTTAGTAAAATTCCATTTTACATGTCATAAGGCAAATGGTGTGTGGTCATTTGGTAGTCAGTGGCAATCACAGACAACTGAGTAGTAACTAGCTATGTAACTAAGTATGAAACAAAATCATCTGAGAGCAGCCGAGTGCCTTTGTTTCATTCTTTCATTTCATCTTACAGCATATGACACCATGTTATTTGCCTGTAATAATTTCAGAGCCACCAGAGGCCCCCAGGACGGGTCGACGTGCAAGAAGTGGGAAGTCGGTGGGTGAGCGTCTCATGGGGGGCACCATACTCAGGTCATGCTCTCATTATGTGATACAGTTTCATGAGGAGGAGACCACACTGGGTGGAGGAATGAGTTCATGGAACAATGTTACTGTTGGAGGCAACATTCACAAGGCCCGCTTGGGTACCTTGAGACCTGCTACATCCTACAAGTTGAGACTACTGGCTGTCAATGAGGTTGGGGCAGGGCCTCCCAGTGAGTCTACTCTTGCCCTAACTTTGCAGGAAGGTGAGGATAATAGAAGTGATGACATTTTCAAGGACTCACTAAACACTTCACTATCTAACAGAGTTATCTTCTTTATTTATACAGCTCCCAGTGGCCCCCCAATAGATATATCTGTTGACGCAACAAGTCCAGAGTCACTTCTGGTAAAATGGAAGGTGAGAGTAATTCCAAATAGAATGCAGTAAATTATATCCATGTCATGACATACATATTATTATATCATGCTGTTTCTCTATGCAGCCTCCCTTAGTGAGTTACTCCAATGGAGAGATCCTGGGATACCAAGTGGGGTACCAGGAAACAGTGCTCCATCCACAGCCCCACAACAAGTGCGTACAGTGAGAGGACACCGCTTGGAGGTGACACTAACCTCTCTACACCAGTTCACCTGTTATGAGGTGACAGTGCGAGCATTCAACCAGGTGGGGTCAGGCCCTGCCTCACCAACACAGTCTGTAACAACATTGGAGGGTGGTAGGTAAATATTGCGTGTCTTTTTGTTTTCTTGTGCACATTGTCAGATTGTTATAAATTAAAGTTGACTCACCATGCACACACACCATATTTTGTAGTTCTATGTGCTGTTAAGCTATGTGACCAAAAATGTCTAGTTTTTGGTATACATAGTTTTAAACTGTTTGAAGTAATTTTATAAATTATACTTTTATGTGGTTATTTTGACAAGTAATCCAGAATGGCAGCATGTTTTAAGGTATATAATGGGTGTAAGCACATATCAATACATCATTTACTGTTTGATGGCTCAGTAATAACACTATAAGACTTGAGTAAAATGCATAATGAAATTAATTTTTTTTAACTTGTACCAGAATATTTAACTTCTTGAATTTTTCACAATACCCAAAAATATTTCAGATAAATGTTACAAACTTTAGAAAGGTAAACATTATATGTTGTGAACCGGTATTTCATTTTACAACCTGTTTTTGAGAGAGTTGAGGTAATTTGTAAATAGTGGCTGGGCAGGTATGCATCCCTCACTTTGGTTAGAAGTATGCTATTAAATATTATGAAACATATTTTGAACAACATTTCTAATGCTTGCTTAGATGAACATTCTACATTACAGTAGGCTGTCAATTATCTGTAAGCAGACAATTATATTTCCAAATTTGTCATAGTTTTTTTATATAAATCAGTAAACTAAATATAAAGAAATTATTACGTGCCTCGATCTCATCTCTTTAGATGTTGAAACATTTCAGTTGTGCACGCTATGGACTTCATCTTCTATTTCATCACACACCTTCAGACTTTCTCCTTTATGGCCTTCAAGAATGTATCACTCACCATATGCTTTACTTTTCCTTTGTTCCTACCCTGTTTCAATACTGCCAGTCTCTTAGGCATCAACTGTTAACAGCCGCTTCTTGGGACAGTATGACAAAAATTATGAGTGTATAGTCAGATTTATAAACATTATAAACTTATGCAAAAGAAAGTAGATGAGAATAACAACGTTAAATGTTCTCGAGAAGAAGCTTATACCATTAGATGTTGCATATAAAGTGAAAGTTTGGGGTATGGTAAAGCAAATTATCATAATCAGTCATGAAAACAAATATTTGTAGACAATGAAGAGAATAAATGGTTGGGTGTTCATGAGGAAAAATATCTGCTGCAGAATTGGTGTGGTGGCCTTGAAGCAGACAGTTTACAAGCAATGTGCAGTGGTTATGATCACTGGTTAAGATCAGACAATTGAAAGTGGCAAAATTTAGGATGATGAAACAGCTGGAATTTCAGAAAGCATGTCAGGCATTCATATGCTCCTGACTGAATGTCTACTTAATTATTTGAAACAAGATAACATGCTGTTTTCCAAACATTGTAAGCTCAGAACTACCACAAGATAGTATTAGGTATAACTCTAAATCAACTAAAAGTTCGATGATTTACATGATGGTTTTAATGAAATCAAGTGATTTGTTGCTATTTTTACCCTGAGTAACTTTCATGCAATTGAAAATTACATTCAAATCTAAATAACTTTAAATTTCTCATGCTTTCTACATCCACACTGCCAAGTGTAATATTTTCAAATTTACATATATATATATATCTTAGTTCCAGACATGGCACCACAAGACTTGCGCTGCTCTGCATTGTCTCCACAGAGTGTACGAGTGAGAAGGGAACCACCACCAATTGAACATCATAATGGAGTCATTGAGGGTTACAATGTTTTATACAAGCACATCAGTTTTCAAGGAGGTGAGAAGCATGAAAACCTACTCAAAAATTTTAAAGATCCAACACCTTAGCATCTAAATTGTAATGTCTAAATCATCCAAATAAATACTCCTCAAACAGACTTTCCAACAAGAACGAAAGATTTACCACAATAATGTACAGCGTAACTTTATATTTCCCCTAATGAGTTATAATTTCCAAACTGCATATAATCAATGTTCTAGGTATGGGATCAGATGTGGAAATAAAGGAAACAACAAATCTTGAGACAAATCTTGAGACAAATCTTCATGGTTTGGCCAAGTTTGCAAACTACAGTGTGAGAGTGCTGGCATTTACTACAGCTGGTGAAGGAGTCAGGTCCAATCCAGTCCACTGTACCACAGAGGAAGATGGTATGTTATACACAGCTAGTATTTACTGTGAAATCACATACTTATAGTCTTTTTTTAAACCCTGAGCTTTATATGAACAAAAAGAACATTCTTACTAACTCTTTTAATTGAAAATAGAACATTGTTGATAGTTGCTATATTTGTAAAGGTAAATTATATTCTTTGCTACCAAAGCAACATAATTAACCCTACCTACATACATTCAGATTTAAATCTCAAATTTTTGAACTTCACAGTTCCTTATGTGTAGATCAGGAGTTCTCATTTTTAGACATGGGGACACCTTTCACTCTTCATGGGCCACCGTGTTAGAAAAAGGACAGTTTATCAGACTAGGATTTCACAGTTGGAGCTAATTTGTGTTGGTTTGGCATTTTAGGAAGCCTTGTATAAAGCAGGAAGGAAGATATGATACAGGCATTTGGATTGGTAACTTAGGGAAAACTGCACAAAATATATTGAAGGTTTGCAGGTTGAAAACCTCTGGCACACATAATAGTCAGTATTAAAGTGCTATATTGTATTATGTTTCCCCATGCGAAGGTATTGCATTATATTATATATTATTAGACTCCAGGGTCTTTAATTCAATATACAGTGTAATAACAAAGTAACATTTTTGCTAGCATTGGAAGTAATGAATTAATAATATGTCAGCAAAAGAACTGAAAGAAAATTCTGAAAGTATAAACTTTATTAATCTGTTAAGGAGAAAAACTGTTAATTAAAGATACATGGCAAGTGATACGTGGCAAAGTAAGACCTCTCACAGACATGAAAGAAGAAAATAGGTATTCTGTCTGCTCTGTCATTTATTTTCTATACAGTGGTGTACAGACTTAGTTATGTCCCCCCAGTGAAAATAAAATAGCTATAACTTTTACATTCTGTGTTGTGTAAGGATAAAGTATAATGTGATATCCTTCTACTGAAATGTCTACAGTAAATGATCCTACCCTTATCCATCTGATATTTTCTTGTTTTGATTTCCTTTTTAAGAAAATTATTCCCAAAATGTTTATTTTTCTTACAGTTCCAGGTCCACCTGAACAAATCAAGGCACTAGCAATGACATCTGACAGCATTATGGTTGCCTGGACAAGACCGCTGGAACCAAATGGCAACATTATCAAGTACAATGTGTACTACCATTCATTGCTGCGCAAAGTAAGCTTCAGAATATTTTTACAAAAAGCACAAGACATACTTAGATGCTCTGCATGAATTTTTTTATAGTTTAACGAACATCATGAAGAAAGCCCTTACTGAGAACCTGGCAGTTCCTTATCTGGTCAGTGGATTCCCTGCTTTCTCTGATCCTGAAGGTTCATTACCATATTTACAAGAGCCTACCACCGATCCCTATCCTGCCAGATTAATCCAGTCCACTCCCTCACACCCTAGCTTGATAAGATCCATTTTAGGATTATAATTTCATCTACACTTAGATCTTCCAATTAGCCTCTTGCTTTAATATTTTTTAATTAGAATGTTTTGTGAAATACTTATCTCTTGTGCATGCTACATGCCCTACCCAACTCATCCTCCTTGATTTCATCATCCTAATGCAGTTTTCTCCAGTCCCTGTAACTTCGTTCTTCTATAGTTAGACTGCTATCCTCAACACCCTATTCTGGAACAGCCTCAGTCTGTTTTTCCTTTAATATGAGAGAGTGATTTTCACATCCATAAAAAACAGTACACAAAATTAGTTTCATTTATATATTTCAGTCTTCAAATATTTATATAGCAGAAGGGTGGCAAGCATTTCCTACATTTAATCTGATCTTAATTTCTTTATGAATGAAATTTTGATGTTACCATGTTACCATTACCCTCAGTGGCGGCTTGTGAGTCTGAGCAGTGGTAGTGCTGCACAAGGGGAAAAATTCAGAATAGTCTTTCAACACATAACTATATAAATAAATGAAAAGTAAATTTGCATCAGGAGAAAACCCATACATGCTCGACAATGTTTTAACTATTTGTAAGTCCAGAAGAGCTCTGGAGCTCTTATGGATGGGCCGCCACTGTTCCCCCTGTTTACAAATTAAATATTAAAAGTTTTTTACTGCTTCCTAGGTTCCGCCCTAACATTATTGAAATTGTTGCTGCTCTAATCTGCAACTGTCAGTGTACATAATGTGTGTTATTTTCCTTTGCATGCATTTACAATAAACTCAGAGGTAAGACTAAATTGTAGCAGGAAGAAACATAACGAAACAATTCCTTGACTTGTTTCACTGTAATTTAAAAACAAATGTGATCTCTAAGCTCTCTCACTTACCAGGATATTGATTCCACCATAATCTCCATATATCACCATTTTACATATGCAGTCTGACATCACTGCTATTGCATGGAACAATGTTTCTTGATTTCCATCACAGGATGAGCATAAGGAGACTGTGTTTGGTGACAGAGAGCTGACCTATGAAGTTCGTCGACTCAAAGAATTCCAGCAATATGAATTCTGGGTGACTGCCTCCACAATAATAGGAGAGGGACAGAGCAGCATCAAGGTTCCCCAAGCACCAGTCTCCAGAGGTGAGTTTTCAGTGTTTGTACCTAGTTCTCTTGTGAAGTGCACACACTTATCTTCCTGATGCTGGAAGATTTTCCACTCCCCCCCCCCATAAGCTCTTCAAAGTCAGTTCATGTAATCACAGCATGTTTATTAATACATATTTATAATTTGTTTCTTTTATCTATGCCTTGGTTTAACAATTAAGTGGCATATTTCAGTATTTCCCTGTTTACAATATGGATTTAGGAAAGGATTAAAAACAGATAATGCAATCTATAAATTGACTACAGAGATTTTAAATGCCATGAATAACAAACAAATAGTGGGAGGCATCTTCTGTGATTTGGAAAAAGCTTTTGATTGTGTTGATCATGAAATTTTGTTATTTAAGCTTAAAGTTAGATATGGAGTTCCACAAGGGTCTATATTGGGACCTTTGTTGTTTCTTTTATACATAAACGATTTACCCAGTATAATAACTAAATTTGCTACACCTATAATTTTTGCTGATGATACTAGCATCCTATTTTCTCATTCTAATACAAACGACTTTAATAAACACATTCATGCAACATTTGAAAATATAAATAGATGGTTTAGAATGAACAGATTATCACTAAACTTTAATAAGACACATTATATTAATTTTAAAATTAAGAGAAAAATGTCAGATACTGTCACAATAAGTTATAATAATAAATTCATTAATAATATCTTCTGTACTAAATTCTTGGGAATTATGATTGATGGTGCATTGACTTGGAAGAATCATATTGATCTACTTATTAAAAAATTGAGCAAGGCTTGCTATGTACTTATAAATATGAAACCATATATGTCTATTTCAGTACTAAAGACAATTTATTATGCTTTCTTTCATTCCTTAATAAGCTATGGCATCATTTTCTGGGGAAATTCATCTAGTAGTTACACTATTTTTCTCCTTCAGGAAAAGGCAATTAGAACAACGATGGGATGTGGCAATAGAGTCTCGTGTAGAAATATATTCAAAGAATTAGATATCTTACCATTGGCATCACAATATATATTTTCTTTATTACTGTTTGTATTACAAAACAAAACTCTTTTTCCATCAAACATTGACTCTCATACTATTGATACTAGACAGAGACAAAATTTGTATCTACCCCAAGCCAATTTAACTATTTATCAGAAAGGAGTTCACTATGTGGGTATAAAGATATTTAATAAATTACCCACAGAGGTTAAGAATACCTCAAATAATTTTAAAAAGTTCAAGGTTGCATTAAGGCATTTCTTAATTACTCACTCATTTTACACTGTGGATGAGTACTTAATTGGATAACTATTGTAATAAAAATACTAATTATATTGTCTTGAATTTAGTATGCTGCTTGTCTAGATGTAATTTTTTTAATGTATGTATTTTATGTTTTTATACTTGAGTTTGTGACGTGTTCTATATCCACTATTGGATTCTTGGAACTTGTAAATAAATAAAAAAACCCTCAATATCAAGAATCATAAAATGGACAAAGAATTAATTTTTCTAACATTCATTACCGATAAGAAAGTTCTGAAGCTGGTGTGCTACTTGCTGTGCTTTCTATTTTGCAGAAGAAATTGTCATTTACTATCTTCATTATATCAGTAAGGGTTAATCCCATTGTTCTGTTTTATTGTTTCTTTATTTGGTTTTACATTTTTAAATGTAATTCATTTCTTCAACCAGTCACACAAGTATACTGCTTAATCTCTAGTCAGAGTATGTGGTTATTCCTTCACTATTTCAGTCCCAGCACGGATAGCTTCGTTTTCTCGACGAGTGGTAGGAGGAGCAGGTCAAGAGCATTATGTTAGTATGCCATGGCGTGGGTCTTCCTGAACCTAATCGTAATTGGCGTGGTCCCTCTGGTAACTTCATTACCCCATCGTCAGGGAACAGGCATCAACGAGTGCTCCCAGATGGGGTATTGACACTTGGTCCACTTAGGCCAGAAGATGCTGATAACTACTCCTGCTTGGCAGAGAATGTTTTTGGTCGAGATGAAATCACATACGAGATAATAGTACAAGTTCCTCCTGGCGCACCTCATCTGTCTGTACCTGCCACGACAACTTGCAGCCTGGCTCTGCAGTGGAGACTACCAGATAATGGTGGGAGTCCAGTAATTGGTGAGTTCTGTGTGCCTTATTTTGTATATTGTATTAAACACAATTTGATCATCAGAAAATTTTTTAAAGTGACTCCATTCTTTTGTTATTAAAAGAAAACAAAAAAATTTAAGGGTCTAGTACAAAAAAAATATAAGTCCAGTCTGGGTCAAAATTTAATTTTACATTATTTCATGCACAAAAAGAATTGCCTGATATATTGGTGGAAGAATAGCCCGACTCAAGTCGCAGTTACAATGTTACAGTAAAAATGGTGCCACACTGTGTTGTTTTAAGGAGGAATTTGAATTTGTGGACATGGTTTCTGTTCTGCTTCAGAAGTGTTTTAACCCTCATGCTGTGCATTATTCTTTTACTGCTTTGCTAAAAGAATGTAACTTTAAAATAAAAATCTTAACTCATTATAAGGATTATTCTATTATGTTCATAGGTAAAGGTGAAGTTGTCATTGATACTTATTATATACCATATGATAAAGACATGTGAGGTAGTGGGGTAGTATAGCTTCACTCTTTCTTCACCTCAACACTAGATGGAGGTGCCTGGCCACTTTACCTACAGTACCCATTGGAGAGGAGATTGGGTGTGGTCCAAAGCCAGTTTGGATGCAGCGACTAAGAGAAAAGTTGTTTGCCCCCTGATAGAAATTAAATCCCAGCTTTTCAGCCTGTAGTCAGCATTATAATGATGAAGCTACTGTGGCTCATCTTACTACATACACATCAATAAAAATCACATCAACTTATAAACATAGCAACCAAATTCTGAATATTACATTAACAAAAGTTAATTTTATTATTATATTACAACCACTTAACACTGAGAAACATCACAAGTATCAAAATAGCATTCAAAACATAAAATTCTTCATGCTAGATGGCAGTACTGTGCAGACCAACAATAGTGAATGTTTATAGCTGAGAGAGTAAAATCAAATGTTAACCTAAAGGTAATAAATAAGGCTTGAAGACTGCCATGTACATGACAATCAGCCTTTGTGTTCCATAAAAAATTAGGAATTTATTGAGTAAATGAGTAATTTTTAGCCCCTCAAGATTGGCTGTTCTCCAAGAAGTTCGTCATTTAGTCTGTCAGTCAGTCAGTCAGTTAGAAGTTTTCTTATTATTTTGTCCCACAGGATACACATTGAGCTACAAATGAGAATCTGGGGAGTGGCAGGAGGTGGTGCTGGACCCAGACCGGAAGACATACACACTGGATGGGGTAAAGTGTGGCTCTAATTATCAGCTCTTCCTCGCAGCAGTGAACTCGGTTGGTAATGGGAAACCAAGTTCTGTTGTCACTGCCACCACTAAAGGAGGAGGTATACACGTAATATACCCCAGATCTTAAGTGTTATTTCAGAGTTAAGTTAAAAGTATGCTGGTCAAAATGAATATTGTAAATGTAGTTATCTAATGCTGAAAATCAATGTGATTATTATGGTATGTCATTACATACATAACAATAATATGCTATAAAACTGCATGGATATTGTCTCCCACCCAGACTTTCAATCTTAATGTCCACAGCACCCCGAGTTCCTGCACAGGATGATCTTCTGTTGGTAAACTCAACATCAGTCACATTATTCCTGGAGTCATGGCCTAGTGGGGGTTGTCCACTGCGGTATTTTATTGTGGAGTATCGTTCTCGGGGCCAGAAAACATGGACGCTAGTTTCTAACAACCTTCAGCAGGAGGAGCTAGTAATACCTGATCTCACTCCTGCTACATGGTATGCAGTACGAATTGCTGCACACAATGATGCAGGATCCAGTGTTCAAGAGTTTCTGTTTGCCACAAAGACAAGAACAGGTGGTGGGTATCAATATAGCACTTTTCAGTGGGGATATACAACTCTGATATTGAAATTGTAAATGTACCCTAATATTTACAATATGAGAATTTGCACATTTAACTGAAATAACAGTAAATGTCATTTACTGACTAACTACAATTCAGGTAAATCTATTGTATAATACATTTATTTTTAAATAACTTAGTTGTACATTAATATTCACCTTCTGAATTCAATTTGTTTCAGAAACCATTCTTCCAGAAGTGGTGCCAGACATGTCGGAACAGCAGGGTACATTTTACGCTCACTTAAATGTGATAATTCCGATCATATCTGGAATCATCTGCATCCATCTGTGTGTGTGTATCATCATCCATAGAAGGTAAATGCTGTGTGTTCTTGTAGAAAGTGTGGCACATAGAATTGTTCAAGAACTTTATAAGGATATACACAGTTCTTTTCCACTAATTTATTCTCATGCATTGTCTGAAGCACATATAAAATGTTTGAACCTGAATGAGTGGATCAATGTAGACACTTCGGAATTCTGTCTATATTATTTATGCTTTTTTTAAGTTAAAGTTGGTGAGATTTGAATGGGTAAATGCACACAAGGTTTACTGTCATTTTTGTTGCTCATCCCACCAGAATTTTTGTGCATTACACCCTCGGTTATGAAAGAATATTGTAAAAAAATCTGGTATTTCCTAGTGTTCAGCAATGTTTTCTTTGCTATTACTGTACCTACCAATGGAGTGTACAAATGCTACATTACCGACCATTTGTGAGAAGATTGCTTTTATTGAGTTCTTGATGCATGTGACCTCAATTATCATAGCTTACACTTTTGCTGCAAGGATTAAATTGACACAATTCCTTTTCTGTAAAGAATTACACATAGGGATTTTGAAGTTTCTATGAAGTGTGAAGTACTGGATTGTTACATGATATGACTTTGGTGAAAGACCTGTGAATATTGTTATTAAATGTTATTTCTGTAAGTGATAAATTAGGACCATGCATTAGGTGTGCACACTTTGTAGTTTTTAATAAGTAGTGTATGTCTGGTGCCAACTGATTTATTTGTATCAAAATCAGTGAATTTTGTACAAATGTCTTTTTGAAATGGCTTAATTGACAAATTCCTCATTGAAATTAACTCCTGAATAATTTTCTCTAAAGATTTCCTCTTTTTTACTGAGCTAACATGGACATGTATTTATTATATGACACAGGCACTATTCTGGATATAAACAAGGTGATCCAGGATATGGGGCAAAGTCCCTGGCTGAACTAGAGAACCAGCGCAATAATGATCAGGAAGGAGGCACTCATGGTCAATCTGGACAGCTCTATTCAACATCTCCTGCCAGGAAGGGAGACTCGTCACTCAGTGGGCAGAAGGGAAGCGATACCTCTGGCATGAATATGCATGTAATACAAGATGCAAAATATGTGACCATACCAGTACATACTGGTATTTGGACAAAAAAAAATTCTGTATATGATCAGACAAGCCATATAATAAAAACCAAAAAGTATTTCATCCTGAAGCCATAAATCATAAGAATGTGTACATATATTTTGTACACTGGATATCTTATTGAAGCATAACAACATTTTATTTCAGGTACAGAACACCATTGACACTGTAAGCTTGCATCATCACATTCTTGTTTTTACATCAGTGTCGAGATGAGTTCCATAACAAATCCCAGTTTAATGATTCCAGATATATTGCCACTGTCACATTGCGCTAATAAAAATGTACAAATTAATGTTCCATTTACTAAAAAAATAATGTATTTCCCCAGCAAAAATATAATACTCACTTGTGTCCATTTATGTCATGTGTGTGGGCATTTATGTAAGTGCCACCTAATTATCTTCATATAAGTTTTGTTGGAAAAATTTTAATATCATATTATGCAGATAATGAATTCAGTTATTTTATACTTTTGGGAGTTATCCTTGCTCTCCTTCAATTTAAAAAAATAAGTATAATGTCATGGCAATGTTCCACTTCCATTCAGTAAACAAGATATGGCTGACACAGGTGTTTGTCTTCCATTTATTTAAAGAAACCTAATGGGTATGTTGATAATGTCTCTGAATGTTATTATGTCTTACAGGTTTTTTATATGATGATAGTTTTAAACAAAACAGTCTGACCCAAGAGATTACAAGATGGAGTCCACATACTTTCAAAATACTGAACTAAATGTCCTCAGAATTAAAGGACTCAGAATGTGGTATGGTGTCTGTTAAAGCTATCACAGTGAATTTGGATCCCAAAATGGTAGAACAAGAAAGGGTTAACTCTGCACCCAGCTTAAATTTATAAGTTTTCTGTTCTGTGTCAGGTAATCCTTATGTATGTAACAACATTATTGCACAAAATAATATTCATTTGAGATTCATCACTTAAGCAAATCATTCTTAACTAAAACCATGGATGAAGTTCATGTGCTTCTGATGATGTGACACAATGTGTAAAATTATTATGTTGGTCTTTGTCCATTGTCTGTTTTATTTCTGTTTAAAACCACATGCTTTAGAAGTTCATTGTATTTCTGTCTTCAGGTGACAGTAGGGGAGGACAAAACCCTACTTAATCATTTAAGGCTTAAACTAGCTCAACCAGAACACCCAGCACCAAGTAGAACCAACTTCTGATATATTGTGATTTGAAATAGATAGAATCTGACAGAATAACTATACACATTGAATCTATGAATCAGACTCCTTGAGAAGTTGATAGTCAGTCAGCTGGTGACAGGTAATTATCTGCCTTTTTTTAGGACCCAGAGGCTCATTACCATGTTCATTTGACTGTATACTGAGCCACATAAATTGAGCCCATACCTTCACACTCTCTTATAAAAATTATATTTTATAAACCTGGCTTGGCCATAATTGCATCTCAAATGTAGGTGCAGGAAGTTTCAAAACTTAGTTAATATTCTCTGTATATGTAATTACTAAAAACTACAATAAACTTTCCATTATCCTTGCTACAAGAAGCTTTTAATTTCTTGTAACAAACTTCCTAGTATTAGAACCCAGAAGTGAAACACTAATATGTACAAATTTAAGTGGCTCATCAACAGGTAAGGAGGTCCTGCATCATAGCCTCCCACACACAGAGGCTATATACATTGAAGCACCTTCTCTTGCTTTAATAAATGCCAATGGTGGTATACAAATATTGAAAATTAGAAGTGTAAACTAGGCTTCCAGCATGTGAATGATGTTATAAGTATAATGACATGATAAAGAGCAAGAGAATTGCAGAATCAAGAAGACTGGAACCACTCTTACAGAACTTGTAAATGGTGACAACAAAGGAAATTAAGATTAGGAATTACTTATTATAAAAGAACAAAGAAAAATTTGGATAAATTTAAAAAAAAAATACAGATGTACATAATTTAAATACAAGACGTAAACATGATCTATATGTGCCAAATGCTAACTTTACTAAATATCAGAAAGGGGTGTACTATACAGGTATTGTTTAATAATCTTCCACCAACAGTTAAAAGTCTAAATTATGATATAAAGGTATTCAAGCCTGCATTGAAAGATTACCTCTTTACTCACTCCTTCTATTCTGTAGATGATTTCATCTCTGCTGAAAATGTTTAAGCTTTATATCCATAATCTACGTATATGTAAAGCAAGTTTTGTATTTATATATAAAATTCTGAGGTTTATGTATATTAATTTGTAAAATTATTTTTCATACTTGTATTGCAGAATCTGAAATTTATGTACATTGATATGTGAAATACGTTCTTGTACTTGTGTTGAAAGTTCTGAAGTGTATGTATATTGTATGAAATGACATGTTCTACATCCTTTGGTTGAGTCCTAAGAAGGATCTATGGAATGTAAATAAACTCTACTCTACTCTTTCTGACGAAACGTATCCGCCATGTTGTTACGTCACAGCCAAAGCTCACTAAACGCGTATGCCTGATCGGTAACACCAGTGGTACAAACCTCTCAAAAATCATTACCATATACACACTGGAGAGAAGCCTTTTGAATGTGTAATTCAAAGTTCTCACGCAGTGCATCGTACAACACACATGGAAATGAAACAGTACAAATGTGATAAGGCGATGTTTGCAACAAGAACTTTTCAAGGAATGATGATTTGAAGAAACATTATCGCATTCATACTGAAGTGAAGATTTACAAATGTGAAGTATGCAATAAACATTTCTCACAGAAAGAAAATCTTGTGATACACAGTTTTATCCATACAGGTATGAAGCCTTACACTTGTGAAGTATATAATAAAAGTTTTTCTCAGGGCGGACATCTCAACGCGCACAAACGCATACACACAGGGGAAGAAACCGTATAATTGTGATGTGTGCAATAAGTAGTTTCCAGTGCGAGAAAAACTGAGAAGGCTTTATGGTATCCACACGGGGAGAAACCATATGGTTGTGTTGTATGCGAATGAAGCTTCACAGAACTTGTCAATCTTAAAAGTCATCTTTCTCGTGTGCATACTGGAGAAATACCAAGTAGTGGAGAAGTGATGGAGTGAATAATTTAAACTTCAAGGACTTTGTTTATGTTGTAAATATTACCCGTGAGATTTTTGCTACAATGTGGCAAGTCAGTGTTTGGAAAATACCTTATTTTCTGTGTGTTTATATAATCAGATAAAAATACATAATGAGCTATGCAGCGTTGTGGTATGTACGCACATGTACAGAGAAGTCCTGTCAGAAGGCTATAGCCTTCAGAAAGAAAATAGCATGGGGTTCAAGATGTCCACCATGGATTGCACTTTGTGACTTTGCAGCAGCTATTAAAACCAGTGTTGTACAACATTCCGATATATTTTTTGAATAGTGTGGAGTATTGTGTGACAAAAGTTGAAGGAATTCTGTTATTTTTATATCATCATCCAGGATATCAGCAACTCCTTGAAATATCTTCTTGTTACCTAAATTGTTAGGATACCCAGCTCATAAGTTGTAGAATTCAGTTTTGTTAATTTGCATTCTACATCTTCAGGTGTGTCTTGTAACATATTATCAATGAAGTTTAGAAAGTCAGTATATTGTAAAGTGTACTCCTTTCCAAAATCTTGATTCTCCTAATATCAATTAATTTATAAGACCTTACTGGACATGTGTCTGTATACAAAATACTGTATATACACATTTTTATTGCAATTAATCTAGTAACAAAATAAACACGTAAAAGGTTTTGGTTGTATATCTTTGAGTATATAAAATGTACTAACCACATAAGTTTTGCAAGCAAAAATGTGTTATTTTGAAAAGCCTCTAAGGTAGCAACTTTAGCCCTAAATGGTACCACATATTTCATTGGCATAAAGATAATAAGATAACAAACTGGAACCAGCTAACCAAAGCTAGCCTTAGCCTAATGCAGCATGTTCTTACTGACATACAGAACTGCAATGAGGATCCTTTAAATGCTTGACTTAAAGATGATATAATAGGCTGTTCCTCATGCATTACCTGCCAGTCACATATCTACTTTCAGTGGCATTGGGATAACACAAAAGAAGCATTGATTCATCACTAATTTGTAAATGTGTTTTCGTGTAAGATGGGAGCCTTCCCAACAATATAAACCTTTAGTTTTAATTTTTATAACTTTATTTTGTACAGAAAAAACTTTTCTATCCACTTTTATACTTGTTCTGAAGGAATGTGTACATGTCATCACATATGTAATTTTGAACTTTTAGCAAACTTGTGACCACACTCATTACATTCTAACGGCTTCTCTCCCGTGCGAGTGGTGGACAGTGGAATATCCTGTTTACGAGCTCATGACTAAACAGCATGCCATGTACATGAAAGTCCCTTAGAGGTCTTCTCTTAATAATTTCAGTATATGATACTAAATCATACCCACAGAATTTTGACTTCATAATGAAATCCTTATAATTACATGTACATCTCAGAGCCTTGGCTAATTTTACGCAAATGGATAGGTTACATTTTCCGAGATATGTGGTTATGAAATCGATTGGCAACTGTTTCACGATGCAATTCGTTATTGACAGATGTGGCAAGCAATTGTCTGGATGTATTTACGATTTCTTGTGAATTTTATATACTCCCGTATCGTGCACAATACGTGGGTTTCTTTCCAGTTTGTCAGGTTGGCGTGCCTGTCTAAAAAGAAAATGGCCTATTCTTCGTGTGTTGTGTTTTGGAAGCCACGTGATGAAACTAATTTCGTTCGTAAGTCGGGAATTTGTTAGGATGTGAAAGGTATGTTAATTTTGCGTGAACTTCTGTTAAGTGTGACATCTGCTCGTTGACGGGGTGTGGATTTCGGTACTTTGATGCAGCGAGATTAGTTTTGTGTCACAGACTGTGAGCCCGCATGTAGCTACTCGTGAACAGGGAATATGTGAGGTTATCTGGGTGTGAATGCCTAGCGTCCATCGGAGGACAGTTATGCACTAGATAGTTAATCCCCGAAGCTCTGCTGGGTGGCATCTGCTTTTGTCATCTGTATTTCTGTTTCGATGCATTCCAGTTTGATTACATTAAGCATCAATCCAAGCCAGACTAGCATATCTCTTGATTACTGTTTCAGGAGTTCAGTTTTGAACCTGTTCAGGATTGTTGTGATTGAAAATTATGTTAGAGACTTCGGACAGGAATATAATAGAATTACAGCTGTTTGGAATGGTGTAATGTAATTAAGGGTCATAGTGGTCTTGTCCGGGTCATAGAATTTCCGTTTCTTCGCCCTCCGAAACGTCACTTAGTATTCTGAGTATTCTTAGTATGCTTTTGAGGATTAAGTCTAAACTGAAGTAAATCAATTGTGTAGTATAGACAAACCACTAATTTATGTTTCAAGAGGCAATGTAACTAAACTTGTAATCACAGAAATGGAACTTCATTAAGAAAACCAAAACAAGTGTAGTGCAAGAATAACAGAATACAGTAGACTTAATTCTTAAAGGTTTCATAAGTTATGATAATGATGTTAAAGATCACTTCTGAAAGAACTGCATAAGTACTGATGTAGACCACTCTTTGTTTTCCCACAGGCAATATGCAATAATGTTCATCCGCTACTAAGAGAAACAAGAATTTACTGTATAATGTTGTGTAACTAATTCAGAATGATACTGGTAACATTCTGTAAGAAATTACGTTGCCAAATATCATTCACATAACAATGCTTCTTCTTATAATTCTTCTTCCAGACTGGGACAAGGATCATGTGGATTTGGAATGGACTCCACCCAAGAAAGTTGGAGGATCTCCTATAACTGGTACATTATTGAGAAGAGAGACTAGTTTTGGGTAATGACTGTATATAGCACGTGTTTTAGATTATTATTATTATAATATGAAAATTATTTGTTTTTGCATGACCATTGGTTAACCTTTGACATACCAGAATAGGGAATTTAAACCCATTCTGGTATAGGACTTCTGGGCGGACTTAACTCTGGAACTTTATGTTTAAGAGGTGTGATGGAATGCACAAGTGATAAAATTTAATATATTTGCTCAGTAATGACTTTGTCTTCAATCCTGTGGTTTAATATATGTCAGAATTATACCTTCACTCTGATTGGTGGTGTTCCTAGTAAACACATACCTAGCATGTACCAGATAGAACAACTTTTATTTACTATGCCAGACCCCACCTCATGTACAATTTTGTGCTGTTAATAGGTTCAGTAGTAAAAAAAATCATGGTCATGACAGTCCTCATAAATTTACATATTCTTATATAAAATGACAATAATGTCTTTGTAATAATAAAGAGGGTTAGAAAATAGGATTATGAAATATTTATATTAATTAAATAGTAAAGTGCAAGTACTTGGGCACTCTGAATTCTATTATATAGGGAATTTGTTATTCATTCTCATCATGGAGGCCTGGAATCATGCCAAGGGCAGTCCATGTGGGTATATTCTTGACAAATTGGCGCAGGGACAGGTTTTTCTCAGAGTTCTTAAGTTTCCTGTTTCACCATCATTCCACGGCTGATACATGTTCACTCGTGTATCATCTGGGGGTTCAACATTGGTCTTCTTAGTGGGTACAGTTGCATGGAGACAATCTTTTATTTTCATAACAATGACAGTAACAATTGTGTATTTGAGTTGGTAATACCTAAAACGGAATTTTATGTTAATACAGTTAAGACTATTCTGACAGTGGCTTTTATGTAACTTGTTAGGTTATGCTCAGTGTTAGAGATGTTCTAATGGACACCAAATGTTATGATTAAGCACAGTCTCTAACTTTCTGGGGATTGTGATCCACATCTCTGTACCACTATTTTTCTACATGTGAGTGCTGGTAAAATACCTTAAATCTGCGGTGATTACTTCATGGCATAGACGTGTATGGAAGCAGTTGTGACCTGTTTTACTTGCTGTCCTAGCATATGCATGTACTTTGCCAATAGATAATAAAAACCTAAACAAAATAATAATTATAAAACCTTATATTCTTGCAAACAGTCCATGGGAGGAGGCAGCTGAGGTTCCTGGAAACAAAACGAAAGGAACCTCACCAAATATCACTGAAGGCGAAGAGTACGAATTTCGAGTGATTGCAGTAAACAAAGGTGGCTTGGGAGAACTTAGTGAACCATAAAAATCAGTTATTGCCAAGCCCAGATTCCGTAAGTACTTGAGTGATGTTGGCAATTTAGATAGGAAATTTGGGATGCCTGACATATACAACAAAAAAGACATTGATGTTTTATTTGTAAAAGTTAATTAAAATTAAAATGTTATATTGTGTGAGATTTTAATTTCTCATGGCAGTGAAGATGACAGTTTTGGCCTTCCAGGTTGTAACACCATGCCGACGTGTAGATAGATACCATCATTTCATAGAAACATACTGATTCAATCTTCAGACAAAGACAGTGTGTAGCTCTAAACCAATGTATGTAGAATTTGAGGTTTTGACGGTGGTGAGTCAGAAGACAGCCATCTTCAATGGTATCTACCTACAAGTCAATATGATGTTACAACCCAGAAGACAATCATTGAAAAATGTTACACAGTTCAAATTTTGAATTGTGCTTTCATAAATTTGAAACTAGCTACAGACTAGTGGTACTTCTAAAAAATTATCACTTAAATTTTTTTCCCTCTCTGAAAATCATGGTTTTCTTTGCCATGAAGCTATATAGTCATTTTAAGTGGTTACCAACATTTAGAGGAACACATCGCATCCATCTTCAGTCTAATATCACTTCTGTCCTACAAGGCTACATGGCATTATAACCTGGTATATCATAGACCTTATGTTTACCGCTGTGAAAACCTCATATTCTTTACCTTCTCCTTCTCTTCCCTTATAATGGGGATATCTATGTCCCAAAACACTACTACAATTATGTAACATAAATTCAATCTCCACAAAGAAATCTTTATTTATTTTTCAGAGGCGCCATGGTTTGATAAGACTTTGCTACAAGATATGGTAGTAAAAGCTGATCAGAAGATTAATTACACCATCCCAATTGGAGCTTCACCAAGACCTAAAGACAAATGCTCCGTAAATGGCAAGCCTTTTGAACCTGAAGTACGAGCTGATATTCAGACATTTGCCAATCAGACTGTGTTTGAGATTTTGTTTTCAGCTCGTTATGATACTGGGCGCTACACTCTCACACTATGGAGTCCTCAGCTTCTGCCAGTGTCACTGTGCTAGGCGAGTGTGATTTCAAAACCCACATGTGTACTTAGGCCAGTCAGTCTGATAACCGAAATAAAGATGGGAAAGTATTGTATTATGACTTTAAAATATTTCTAAGTTTTCATTTTGATTCGTTATTAATAGTGGTCTTGCTTTTTGTACCAGTACCAAGAAAGCAGGATCAACATTAAAATTACTTTTGTTGATACGTGGTATATGTAAGTGTATTTGCCCTTATGCTTATAGAATTAGGGATACTTGTTCATGTGGAAGCTTACTTTACATTTAGGCAGTTCTCTGAAGTGAAGTGTTTTGGATACAAAAGTAAATGTCAGTGTCTGTCATTCGTGTCCTGTACTGAATCACAATGGTTGTAGTGTAGAATTTACATAGCTGCAGTTTGTTGTTATGAAATTAAAGCACTAGTTACATAAGTGAAATAAAATGACAACTTTCATACCATATTAAATTAAGAATAGTAATTATTTGCTTTTGAAGTTATTTGGCTACGTATACCCAATTATTTGTTTTTGGAAGCAAGCCTAGGAATGAGATATGGATGTGAAGCATTCAGTCTAAAATAAATATTCTACTCTTATACTTAAGTAAGGTGTTGAATATTTCTTTTAAATGAAATTAATATACCATGAATCTAAATGTTCTTAATCATAAAGTTATAATATGTTTACAGATCGACCATCTCCACCTGAAGGTCCTCTAGTGGTTAGCAATATAACAAAGGAGGGCGCTCGCCTTACGTGTAAGGTACCACTTGGTTGATTGTGGAAGTCCCATTCTGCATTACATTGTGGAGAAAATGGATGTGTCAAGGGGCACATGGGCAGATGCAGGCATGGCTTCAGGTCTATCTCATGACGTAACAAGACTAATACATCGGAAGGAGTACCTCTTCCGAGTAAAGGCTGTCAGTAGCATAGGAGAGTCTGATCCTCTTGAGACAGCAAAGAGCATCATTGCGAAGAATGAATTTGGTATGTAATCACATACGATTCTGTGAAAATAAAATAATAATCAAATATATTTGTCTAGTCCATATAATTTACTTCTGTTCTCTTCAAATCTTAATGTTTATAAGTAGTGCTTTCTTTTATAGAAAAAGAGAAACAAGTAATCTGATATTACATTGGTTGATTAGCAGTATTTTGCTATTTGTACAGTTTCTTAATTTTAATTTATTTCCGTCATATTTTTCAAAGAAATAATGAACTAAAGGATATCTTTGTTATGTTCCACTTTTTTTTCCTTTATAATACAAATGTGACAGTATGACATATCCGTGCGTACTACTGGGAGAGAGGGACAGAGAGACAAACACACTCATACACGCACAAAAGTTAGTGAAAGTTTCTGTTTCATTATTCCATTAAATGGGTCTGTGTTTACGACTTAAAATATTTGAACAAAATTAAAATTTGAAGGCACTTTACTGACATCATTAAGAACAGTTGAAACTACAAATGTTACTAACACTGATAGAAATATTGTAATTACAGGAGCAGAATATTCAGTACGTAAATTAAATTCTGCATAGTGTGCTGTGTTAAAACGATTATAATTTATCTGTTTCTTTATAAATTTATTTACTATATTAGACGGACCAGATGCTCCTGGAAAGCCACTTATCATGGACCGTGTAGACGTAAATGAGATAGTGGTTCTCCCATTACTGGCTGTATTATTCAGAAGAAGGAAAAAGGAAGTCCATACTGGGTGAATGCTTAACAATCCAGTGTAAGTTAAAAATACCAAATTGTCATATTGATGATATTCCTTTCTCTTCAAGATACAGTTATTAACCCTCCAGGACTCGCGTTGTGAGCGCAGCGCCGCATTTTCAGTAGAAGTCTGATACACTCTTTCTAGGAATTGTTTTCTCTCCTGTCGCTTTATCTATGTTAAGAGGAAACCCCCTTAAATGGGAATTTCAAAGGAAATATTTCTAGCTACGACTATAGACCCGCTTTTTTCAGTTTACTTTTAGAATTCTGATAGTGCGGCGGCCCGCTCACACGCGAGTGTTTGTGTTCTAAAGTGAATTGTTTTTAAGTTTGGGTTAATTTCGTCTCTATTGGTCACGTTTACCAGTAATGTCTTCTAAAATAAAATCTTCTGATCCAAATGTTTAGTTGAAGTGGTTATTAGAACAAGTGAGTGCAGGAGAAATTATAGATTGTGAATTCGATGATAGTCAGGATTCTGATGAGGAACCACGAGAGGAGAATCACGATAGTCAATCAGAAAACTCGGCTGAAAGTTTAGATGAAGATTCCAACTTAGGGATAAGTGATGTTTATCTTGGCAAAGATAAAATGAATAAATTTCTAAAATTTCCCCTATGAAGAAGTAAAAAGGCACATTATCTCTCACTTTCCTCGGGGCAAGGGATGCGCAAAAAACTTAAAAACCGAGATCGAGTTCTGGCAGCTATTTTTCCAGATAATTTATTGGGCGATATCACAAAATTCACAAATAAAACACTGGATAAAATTAGAGAGAATTATTCTAGGCAAAGAGACTGCTTAGAAACTTCAATCGATGAAATCGAAGCTTCAATTGGACTTTTATACAATGTTTTAACATTTTATTAGTCTCTTAATCGTAACTCCTTAAATAAATTAAAAGTCAGTAATAGTCTGATTAAGTATTTGCTCAATTGATGGGTTGCGGCGCGGCGCTCACACGCGAGTCGGGACGTTCCAAAGGTGGACGCGAGCGCTGGAGGGATGACTTCCAGCATCTTAAAATAATTTAATAAATTAAAAGTTGTAAATACTTTGTTCATATTGATAATATAATTGACAAATTGATATCTTACAAGTTATTGTCCATTATTTTCACAAAAATGAAACAGAAGCAGTCTGATGCCGTAGTTGACATCTCTTATTTTGGCTGTATCTATGACTCATTTTTTCATTCTGAGATAATCAGTACAGTTACTTCTTTTGTGAGTTACAGATTTTAATGGTATTTTTGTACAAGTTCTATACTTCTCTAATTTACTTTGGTGTATTTTGTCACATACTGCACCAAAATAAACAAGAAATTTTACTTACCATTCAGGGTACTGTACCGTTCCATGTCATTGCAACAAATTCAGCTGGCCAGAGTGAACCTAGCGAGTCATCTGATACTGCGATTGCTGAAGCAAGATACTGTAAGTATTTCTGTACTTATTAAACACTGAGAAATATTCGTTTGTCAATAATATTACTTATGAAACTGACATCCCCCTAAAATCAAGACACCTCTGAATGATATCCGCATCAAAGCAGGCCAGATCTTTCACGTTGACATCGATTTTATTAGTGAACCTCCACCAGAAGTAATATGGTCTGTGGAAAATAAGCCACTCAAGACAGATGAAAGACATAGAATGTTACGGAACAGCTCTGGTCTGGATGAAGGATCTTTCCAAGTCAATGTATTAGGTAAGAATTTACAACGCACGTAGTTATAACTTGAAAAGTGGAGTGAGATGAAATCTATTTTGAGACATTACAATAAAGTGTTACTGGTGGGAAATATAAATAGTTACAGGCTTTTTGAAGGAAGCCTGTTTGGGGATTGATCGGGGTTAGTAATGACTGTTAAAGTGTTCGTAAGTGTATGGAGTCGTGCGTCCCATTGATTCCCTCTGCAGAGAACTCCTTGAAAGTCGTCCAGGCTGAATGGGGGATTGTCCAACACCTGGAGTACTTGAGTATTGATTTGTAATGTTTTTAAACTCATTTTAATATTAATAGCTGATTTTGACAAGTAGTTACTTACGACTATAGAATTTTGGTATATACGGTAATTGAGGAGCATTATGTGTTAGTTTTGGTAAGTATCTGATTGGTTGAACTGTGTAACACTAAATTCTTTGTATGATCTGAAGGAAGGTGATGAATATCAGTTCAGAGTGACAGCATTTTGAATGAACAAGCCATGTATGGACCTAGGAGGTGTTAGTTATAATTTACTGATCGGAAACCATTGCAACAGACAATTTAAAATTGGATAACATTGATATTAATTTATTTTCTCTATGTGTGTGACCTGCCTTACAGTTTGTTTTGCCATCTTTAAAACCTCTGAGCTGACACATGCTTTAAGATGTGAGGTTTTCACGTCAGTAAAAGCGTAAAAACCAAAAAAAAAAAAAATTGAAAATTAGGGAACAAATTTTTAAAGTGAAATTTTTCGATTTTTTTGGTTTTGTGCGCTTTTTTGACAATTTCAAGCATTTTTTTGATTTTTTGACTTGTTGAATTTGTTTTCTTACTGTGTGTATTTCTGTGTTTTGTAAGTTAATAGTCATTTGCCATGAATATTTGATGCTATAAGACTTGTGTAATAAGGTTTGAGCATCATAATATTGGGGTTTAATGGCTAATGTGGAAGGTTATTAAGACAACCAACACACAGCTATATTACAATATGTGAGGTATTGCAGGTAGCATTTCAAACGGCAGTGCAATGGAGCGTGCTTCGACGTAGATCTACTTCAGATCCGTAGTCGGTAGATGGCAGCAGAGTTTGTTACAGTACGCAAAGAATGATAATTGAATATCCCTCATTCTCCCGCGATGGCGGGATGTGTTCGCTGCTTTTCAGATGTTGCCATCCCTGCGTACGAGATAATGGCTTAACTGTTGTGTGTCCACTGCATTTCTTCTGTCATATATTGCGAGGACGTGCAAGTTAATGTTTTGTTATTTGAGCGTTTGTTGAATTTATGTGTGTCATCTTTCCCTTGTGTGGAGGACGTAAAGTAAGAACAATTTCGAACATGTCATTTCATGCAATTTATATAAACTTCAGGACATTATACATGACCTCTGCTTTGAAGTGACTCAGAATAAATAACAGGATTTTGTGATCACAGTGATGAGTATTTAACTCATAAGAATAATCAAATTTATGATCAGCTGAACAAGTTTCTGTTTCTGAAGGAAGAGGTTGTATTACAGAGAGAAGAATGTTGGTGATTTCTATCCAAGACCCTTATAAATTAATTATTGTAGCTGTGAATTCTATAACTGAATAGTAAGACAAAAGCAGAAAATAGAGTGGAGTCTATATAAATTGTATGCAGGCTGTTTGCGACGTATTTCCATTAACAAAACATATTAATTTGTTTTCATGTACTTGGATTAGTAAGCTCACATCTTGGTAGCCTTTCGATATCACTGCTGTGTCTAATTACCAAAGTTCCCCTGTCATTATCGTATGTTTCTGACTGACAGTTGATACCGCATAAGTCCATAGAAGAGAAAAGATTTTCCTCTTAAAGTTTATTGCTACTCTCCTAGTGAGATTTTTCACTGTCACATGTGTAGCCAGTCATGTCATTAAGTTTATAAATCTTTATAACAAAACATTCATGTTTCTTAGGAATGTATCACACAAAGAACTGTGTAAATTTATACCAATTTTTCAATTTATTAACATTATTTTCACTACAATTAAGAACCAGCAACAACTGTTTGTTGTTCTTTATTTACATAAGTTCTGATGTTGACATTTTGACTGCTGACTACAAAAATTCCTGACTGACATAAAAATTAACCACATTATACTTTGGCACTGTCTAGCGGACATACTTGTGAAGCATGTGTCATATGCAGCACATTACATGTTTCCCAGTGATGCTTCTTCATATAAGAAATTACTAGTTTCTCATTTCATTGCCCACGACTGCTGCAGTAACTTTATTATTGGAACTTATTGAACTGGCATCATAATTCTGTTATATGTACAGCTTTTTTGTTTCTCCTTATTTTTGTGTTTCACAGGAAGTGATCTGTTTTGCGGAGCAGTGGAGGCAACTGCGTTCAGAATGTTGCAAGGAAGTTTAAGATCCTTAAAGAAACTTCACAAGAATATGGTGAATTTAGAGGTAAGTGTAGAAATTGCTGTTGTAAGTGATCGTGCATCGCTAACTCAGTGCGTGAGGGAGTCAGCTGTTTCTTACAATCTAAGTTAATGTGGTCATTTTGTTTACTGAAATAGTTTGATTTAGAACTGTTATTCATTGTTTTTAAGAAATTATTAGAAATAAAAATAACATGCTTCTTGTTTCTGTGCCAGATTTTAGTTACATATTTTTTTCTGTAAGATTTGAGGTTCTCACAGCAGGAAGTATGAAGACTTCTTCAAATTTTTTTTCAGTATTGGAAATAGTTGAAGGTTCCAAATTTTGAAATGTAGATGTGTTGCAATATCTGTAACATTATGGGCAACCTGAAAGCTACAGAAAAATTAATTCTCACCTAATGTTTCAGTACTTTCCTCCTAAGTATTCGTGTGTTCTTGTGTTTGGTTTTCAAATGAAAATCTTGTACTTATCTATTGTTTATCATACGACTAACTTTTCGTATGTGTTTGTCTCCACCTGAAACCATAACTGATATAACCTCTGTGCATTTGCACATGTGTGGAGGGGTAGTTGGAAGACATCCTAATAACTCTGCTGGAATAAAGTAGTCACTTGTGCCCTTTGGTAGTGGAATGATTAGCATAGTAAGCTGTTCAGGAACCTTTGATTTTCATTATAAAGAACCATCTCATAAAGCCTACTTTTCTGTTTTCTTTATGTAGCCATGCAGTGATTTGCAGATTGCTCTCACCTACACATTTTTGAACAGTAAAATCAATTGTATTCAAAATCCCCTGCTTCTGATGCTGACTCTGGAAACTGAAATCATTTTACGAGGGCAATTGAAAAATTAACCTCCGATCGAGTTTAGGGGGAGGGACAGTTGTCCATATTTCTGTGTTTGTAGAGCAGCATTTAGATAGATGAGAAAGGGAAGTAGGCTGAAAAAGAAATATTATTTTCACAAAGCTTTAATGAATTGGTCAGCTTTAAATTATGCCCCTTATGACTTTACATATTCTGACAAATTCTGTTATAATCGCATGGCTCTGAATTTATTCCAGATGATTGAAAATGAAATTTCTTTAAGATTTTTTCTTGTGGTAAACGTTTGAACGATGTTATTTGTTTTTTCGGACAGGAATAAGTTGTCAAAAGTAATACTGTCCTCTCATCTTGCCAAAGATTTGGCCTGTTTTTTATGAATGTGTTGCTGTAAAGGATCTAAAACTTGAATCTATCATCGTTGGTTTTCGAAGGTGTTTCGTCTCATCGTGATCAACATCAACATTATGGATTAAGTTTTGGCCTGCCCCATGCACAGGGATTAAAGTTATTCTGTATTTTTTTTTCAGGCATTCCTGGGTTGTTCTCCTCTTCGGTTTATGTTGATAAAGTGGCTTTGGAATTCTGTTCTCGTGCATTCTTCCTAAATGTTGTAACCATTTATTTTCATGTTGTCCTCATATTTATTATTTATTATCTTTGTTGCATTTAAGATCCGGCATTCTGTATCCTGCAGTTGCTGTGAGCAATCACATTCCTATTGTTTCATTAATAGCCAGTGTCACGAGATGTGACAAGTTAAATTTCCATACTGAAATTTTATCTCAGTACTTATTGGCTATTCGATGCTGTTCTGTCTGGAAGTACCCTTTCAAACCTGTTACAGCAAGTACCGAGCTTCTGTAATTTCATAAGCTGCTGTGGAATTTTGAAAACCTAGTCTTTGAGTTCAAATATTTGGGAACAACAATAACAAATGAAAATGATACTCGTGAGGAAGTTAGGAGGGGATTAAATTCCGGAAATGCTTGCTACTTCTCAGTCCAAAATATTTTGTCTTCCCGTCTGATTTCTAAGAACCTGAAAATTAAAGTATACAAAACAATAATCTTGCCTGTTGTTTTGTATGGGTGCGAAACATGGTCTCTCACTCAGAGGGAGGAACACAGATTGCAGGCGTTTGAGAATCGGGTGTTGAGGAGGATATTTGGGCCTAAGAGGGAAGACGATGGGGCGTGGAGAAAACTGCATAATGACGAGCTTAAAAATCTGTACTGCTCCCCCAGTATTGTGAGGGTGATTAAGTCGAGAAGAATGAGATGGGCGGGACACGTAGCGCGCATGGGTGGGACAAGAGGTGTGCACCGGGTACTGGTTGGGAAATCTGAAGGGAAGAGACCGCTGGGGAGACTTAGACGTAGATGGGAGGATAATGTCAGGCAGGATCTATGGGAGATAGGAGTTGAAGGAAACTGGATTTTGTTGGCCCAGGACAGGGTCCGGTGGAGGGCTTTGGTTAATTCGGTGATGAACCTTCGGGTTCGGTAAGCCATCTGGTTGGTTAGTTAGTCTTTGATTGTCCCCTTTATTTCATTGATGTCATCGAACCTTTTCGCTTTGAATTCTAAATTGAGTTTTTGGAAGAACAAAAAGTCGCACAATACTAGATGCGGAGGAATATGTTAAGAAATGCACAACAGCCGGAATGGTTGTCAGAAATTTCTGCACAAACAACAGAGTGAAGAAAGCAATCACAACATTTTATTTAGAAAAACTTATAAATGAAATAAACTCCCAATACAGATTTCTGTTTACATCAAAAGAGGAGGACATTCTACGTGCTCCTTGCATTTGAGCGAACTCGTCTGGCCTTTTTTATGATTCATCATACTAGACCTGTTAATTTTGAAGATTTGTTTTGGGGTTCCCATGAACCATTGTTTTATCACTGGAAAGGAAATAAGGTTCTTTCTGAAGTTTTCCAGGAGTTTCGACATATCGACTTGACTCTACTTCTGCTTGTAAGTCAGCAGATGAGACACAAATTTTGCAGCAGTATGTCGGTTCTTACGATTTTGTATCAGAATGAGAATCCATCCTTATTAACTTACATTTGGTGAGATGTCTGATTTATTTGTAAACAAGTTCCCTAATTTGTATAACTTTTTATCTGCTTTACTGTCGGATGGTTTCTGTAAAATTTCAGTATCTTCGATGAAAGTCATTTTATTTTTTTGAACTTTTGAAACCACTTACCTATTTGAGGTCTGCTAATTGTTTCTTCTGTCAAAGATATTTCTGAAATGTTTGCAGATGTCTATAGCAATATTGCTTATTTCATACAGAACTTGATTTATGTTCTGCAAGTTTTTAAGAAATGTAAATTGCAAGTACGACACATGACCTTACATCGAGATTCATAACCTCTAAATGATACAACCTGCGATTTTGAAATTATGGAGAATGATTTAACAGATTGTACTGTGCCATCATCCGTAACAGAGGAACTTTGTACTGACAGAACTGTTTATATATGTGTACTTTTATATTAACAGTTTTATAATGGATGTTTCTGTTGAAATTAGAAAAACGTATCAGCATTTTGATGTTGTGATCTTCTCGTTTCTGGTGTCACTGGGCTTCCATTGACATCTTCGATGAATTGTTTTGGAAGACACACATTTCTTCATCAGTCAGATTCCTTCAACAAACTTACTGAAAAGTCTGGTTATGTTTCTTCGCTCATCCTAATTTTACCATAATATTGCTGAGATGCTTTGCAGCCTCCATCATCTGGGTGATGAGTAAGTCAGATGATAAGTGGATCTTGGTGACTGATGCACAGATGCTGAATCATTTCACATTTTTCAGTATATGCATACTCACTATGTTTCCACTCAGTGTGCATAAATGTTACGTGTGTTATTTAATAGTAAGATATTGTTTAATTACCAGGTGACTTTACGTCATGTTGTAAGTCAGGCAAGAGTTTATAGTTTATTTTCAGCTATCATCTGTTTTTGTTTTTTTGAAATTTCTGTAATTGAATAAAATATGAGAATTTTCCTTAATCAGCTTTGGTTGCCCAAGAAATGGATTGGTTGGACAAACTAGAGAAGCGATTAGGGAAATCACCGAAGTCAGATGACCAGACATAAGATGGCTGTCTTCTGTGGTCTGGTATAAGTTTACCAGTGATCAGTCTTTGGATTTGTCACTGTGGAAACCTCAAATGTTACATATTCAGTGAATTTGAAATTTATCTTCTGAGGATAATGCATGTAGACTATTTACTGTGAAGATGATGAGTGCAGGCATTAACACATTTTTTCCGTCGTAACTGAATGAATAGGAGTAGGGTAGTTTTGAGGGGAGAGTCTACTTTAGGGCAGTTTTCTTGCATTTATGTGAAAATACTAAGGAGACCCCACAAAAAACCTCGGTCAGAATAACTGAGTTTGAAACCTTTGAGAAGACTCCATATTTGCAGCGATGTAGCAGTTACGTTCTGAACTGGCTTATATTTTTTTTCATATCTCTTGTTGAAATTTATGGATCAGAGTGAGTTCTGAGGAAATGGTCTTTCAGGGTAGCTTGCAAGGTTATCATTCTTATTTCAGTCTTCTGCACGTCTCCTTGATGAGTAAACACATTAAAGAACAAACAATTTATATGGAGTTGTGTTTGAAGATTATGGAATTCCTGCAAATGATCGGTCTTTTGCCTTATATCCTAAAAAGTGTCATTCCTGGATCGCTTTCGAAGTCACCATAGCTACATTTATCTTTTGTGAAAGTAAATGATTTAGCAATTCTTTTGAAGGACGTTGAAAACTACATTCGAAATCATCCAGAAGCTCGCCTGGCCAAGATCCAGGATATTGGACGTCATTTTGTGGATGATGGCATCATGTCACAGACAGTGAAATCAGATGTGGAGGCTATTACATCAAGGTGGAGTCGTCTGAGTCAGCAGGTAGAAATAGGGAATTCATTACTTGCTTCTTAAGTCAGCATGATGAAATGAAAGTCTGATAATGTGTAATAATGTGATTGCTCCGTATTAATCTGCTTACCTGTTTGTTTTGACTATTGTACTTTTAAGTTGCCCTCAGTGGACTTGTGGTTAGCGCGTTCGCCACTGGACCCAAGGTTCACGGGTTCAAACCCAGCCGAGGTCGGTGGACTTTTAAGGATGATAAAACTTCCTTCAGAGGGGAAGTAAAGCCGGCGGTCTCATGTCATAGTTTTATGGCATGTAAAAGAACCTTATGAGCATGAACAAGATGTTTTGTAAGCAAAATTCATTGGCCATTTCTCACCTGTATCTCTGTTTTTGGAGTTGCAGCCATTTTTACTGTGGTCTGCTCATTGAAAGAAGCAATTTCGGTCATGGCACTGTCCTAGTTTCCAAGCAACAGGAATCGCCATCACCAGCACTCAAATTCAGGACTGAGTTTTTGACTTTTCTAAAATATCTTCTTGGTTTCCAGGAAGAAGCACTTTAAATTTCATATGAATTAGAATATATTTTTTTTGAACTGTAAGCAAACACACACACAACTCCGAAATTGAAATTAAGATTACCAACCCTATGAAGGTTATTTTTACCAAAAGATCACATGGGGATGATATTGTGCATTCAGTGACATCTGAATGTAAGCTAGATGAAACACGCAATGTTGCCACAACAAATAATACTTCATTCATTGTTTGTAGTTGCGTGATTTTTGTAGTAGATGAGACAGTGAATGTGTATGGGGGGGAGTTAGACTAGAGTGGGCACTATTAAAAGTTTTGAATACAGATGCTGACCTGTATCATGTGTTTACAGAAACTGACATATGTATTGAAGTTACGGTTAGTTGAAACTTGAGGAACGAAATAGAGAACATCTAATTTTGAAGAGTGTCTCTGATGAAGTAATCTCATTTGACAGTGAAATTGAACCAGCTTGTTGTGGCAGTACGGCAGCTGGTAATAAGAATAATGCAATTAAAATCTAAAATAAAATTTGGCCAATACCATGACGTCCATTGAATTCTCTTGGTGTCCATCATTTTGTTGAAGGTCTCGGTTACTGGAAGATAAAAGCGTTGATCTGTGTGAACAAATGTTCCTAAGCTTTAAGGGTTGAGTGTCCCATTAATTTGTGTGTGTTTGGTTGGTTGAATAGGACTATATGGTCCTGTTGTGTCGTGATATTGTTATAATGTTTATATATTCAGACAAATAGCACAGTGTATGTCCAAAATGCTTCTAAGGCTTAACAGTACGTCAAAGATTAATTTTTAACCTAATCATCCACTTTAAGGAAAGGATTCTCTAACTAAGATTGACTTGAAATTTTCAAACAATTTGGAATAATTAAAAGGAATTTTGTTTTCCTGCAGAATGTCAAAATCGGGCAAAACAGTCTAAAGGCAGTTTAAAATGCCCCTGTTTATATCATTATGACTCTGTGTATATATTTGAGGGAATGAAGTTCAGACTTCTGCTCTATACTTAAAATACCCACGAGTTTATGAGATTGTCATTTTTTATTGGGAAGAAATTGAACTCTTTATATATCATAAAAGCAAGCTGTATCATACTGCAGTACTGTGGGATGTGCTATAGTTTACTACTCTTTCCAGGCAGGTGATACAATACCTTGCTCTGCTAATCCCATTGATACTCTTCAGTCAAATCACCCCTACCCCTGTCTAAATGTCTCCCTCCCTTACAAGGGTCCTGCAGCATACGTATTTGGTCCAAATATTGAACAAAAAAATCTGAGAATGCTCTTTGCTGTTACAAGGATCTCTATGAAACAGAAATAACAAGATAGCATATTTAATTCTGTAGCTTCTCAGTTGGTACCTCAGCAATCGACTTGTACCCACAAGTGAATCGTCATATATTCATGTCAAATGCCACCATTTTAATTTATTTTTAAAACATTTTAAACAGTAGTTTGTGGGGCCTTAAACCCAGTTTAAAATTACAGGTGACATTTCACTGTGTTTTTCTTCTTGTACAGTCTGAGGAGCAGTGGGTTAAAGAATAACAATTTTGTTGTTTATATAATTTGTTTTAATTAGTATCAAATTAGCAGTGTTCATTTTATTAAATGTGTATGTATTACATATTTACTTGTAGGTTTTATTTAGTATGTGAATGTATCACGTTACCATATCAATAATAATCTTTCTCTAAATTAGTATGAAATTAATTTTTACATATGTAGCAATAAAAAAGGAATATCTGCCTTTAAAAATTGATGAATGAATGTATTAACTATAATTAATAGGAAAAATGTATACCGCTATATGTGGCTTACATCCTGAAATTGGTTACAGGTGTCAAGACTGAGGTTTTCTCATCATTCCAGTGAACTATATAACAAAATATGCCACAGTTGCTTTCTTTTACTCTCGTTCCAGTTCACCATAGTCTCAGGATTCAAATCTGATACCCTAACTTTTCAGTTTTCATTATTTTCCTCAGTTCCTCTGGGTATTGCTGTATTCTTTACAATTTATAATTTACAATGTTCCTGCCAGTTTATGATAAGTGTTCCTCGAAAATGACAAAGCATTCTTAAAGTAACAGAGGAATAAATATGGTTACTTTTTTCTTTAATGACAATAGCATGAGGGCCTAATGGAGCTTATGTGTTTTAGTATAAAAAGACAGCTTGTTAGGATTTTGGGATCATACTTTCTGTGCCTTGTGATGATTATCTTTTATTGAAAGTCGTGCTACATTTGGCATTGCATTGGAATTTGAAAGGCATGCACTGGCCATGGCTTGATTGCATCTTGCTTTGTGAGTTAGGGATCGTACCGTATTGCTTGAGGACTCTGTCACTAGTCTGAGTAAGAAAGCTTTTATTTATATTTGTTCTTGTGCCAGTTTTTTTAATTGTCAGTGACATTGCAGAAAAAGTATTAGTTGTAATTACAACTGTTCACCAGTACCAAACATTTTTGTCCCTCTACTGAAAGCTGTTAAACTGCGATATCGTGAACAACGTGGCTGCGTGTACAGCTAAGGTGATATTAACTACAGGTTGAAACTTTTACACTTATGTTATGGTATTCACCAGTAAGAGTTTTACTAATTGCTAAATTCTGTCCTGTAATTTGTGTTGATGAATTAATTATATTTAGTCTTTCAGAATCCATATACATTTCCACTCGCATACACAGCAACCTTTAAAGTATTAGCAGCTGCCCTCCACATCAGGTGCCGTTTTCATCCGCGAACGAAGGACGCGCTGCACGTACCACGCGCAGTCACAATTAGAATACTCCATTTAACTGTTGTGTGAGGCTCTTCGAACTGCATCGGAATCACATTCGAGGTAAGAGAATCCTAATTGTTCTTCTTTAAAATGGGGACAACAACGAGCAGCGGTTGCCGTAGTAGCCCGAATGAAAAACTTAAAAGTGTTAGAGCAACGGTTTAAAAGGGGATACATTTTTGACAGCGTGTCCGAGTTCATATTTAACTTGCGGATGGCGTTAACATTCAGGTCATTGTATCTGTCAGTTATCGTCAGGAGGCCAGAATATGTCACAAGGCTGGCCCGGATTTTTCTCTAATTTGTATTTGGAGGTGCCCAATTAGGCACTGCAATTGTAATGAATGAGCTGCTTTTCTGCCGGCCAGTGTGCAGTCGTGGCAGTCACCGGGTGAACTCGCTCGATCTTACCCGTCGAAACAATTTAACGTCAGTGGAAGGCACTATTAGTCGTCTAAAAGTTTAGTCTGTACGGAAGCCGTTTATAGTTTGGTAGATATTGACCGCCGTTTCAGATCCTTGTGCCCCCATCATCATACTCGTCGCCGTGGGGAACTCAGATCTTACCAAAATCATCTTAGTTTTTCTTTAATGACGAGTTTATAAAGCCAAGGAAACGATTCAGTCCATTATTGATTTATATAACGTTATTTTTGTAATATAATTAATGATAAATGTACCTTTCTTCAAGAACATATTGACTGAGCAGCCATTTGTTACGTTTTTATGCAGTCAATTTTCCCTAACTAACGTAAGAATCCTCAAACACGTATAGAAAATAGGTCTACTTGTTCAGTGACAAAGAACATCATCGCAGTCACATAATTACAGTTCGGGTTTCGTATTTGTGAGGCTCTGTTCTCAGCCCAAAGACCGTGTTTTCTGATGGAGGTATTTCATGATTTTCCTCAGTATCTCCAGGAAGATGCCTGGATGGTACCTTAAACTACGCCACTGGCCGTCCATCCTGAATACTTTCCGGTTAATTATTAACTAATTATTCTGTCATTCGACGCTGTCTGGTTTGCGATACTGAAGTTACGTAATTTTAAATGACCAAAACATGTTCGTGTGTGAAGAGAGACCTAGTATGTTGTTATTCTTTGCAACTAAAACAGGGCTGTGTAAACTTCTCTACATTCGAGTCGAATTGAGTGTGGATGGATGTATTTGGGATCCGAGTAGAAAGAAATGTGTGCCTTGAAACCAGTTGATAGAATATTTTGTAATTTGTTCCCCCTTGTTCTGTTTCTTGTTAATTAATATTTCTTTTTTGGACTGGTCGGTTTATGTCAAATTCCATACTTTCCCCTCGATATAAACGATTTTGAGCACTTTTTTGTACAGAAATGCAAACACAAAGGCTTTACGTTCTGCACGTAGTATCCAGTGTATTCAAAAATATTGTTACGATAATAAAATCTAGGAGGGCTTGATGGAGGAGACATGTAGCACGCATTGGAGGTATATGAAATGTGTACCTCATGTTTGAAGTAAGGAGACCACTGGCAGGACACAGGCATAAATGGAAATTGACTTTGGTGGCGAGTCGAGCGAACTCCAGTAAACTTTCGGTTTTCATGTAACGCGGGGAATTATATAATTACCAGCTCCTCCAAGTACGTGCCTTCCAAATTGATGTTCAGTGTGAATTCCTTAGATTTCTATTTCAAGCCATAAACCCAGCTCATTGTAGGATTTTAGATTTCATTGATCTAAAAATGGCATTTGACCCGTATCTCATGCGAAATTGCTCGCTCACTCTGGCCTTCACATGTCCAGATTTTGTTGATTGACTAGAAGTAAATGTGGAAATTGCATATTTGTTTATTCTTGAATTCCTTATGAAATAAGACCTATTAAAAATTACGTACATCTAGTGTCTAGCTGAATGAGAATTGAGTCAGGTGGGGGCCTGTGTAAGCGAGTAGTGATGTGATACAGTATCGTGAAATATTTAAAATTTGAGTTTAAGCTACATATTTTGTGTGTTTTGTGAGTAATTGTTTAGATGTGGTTACTTAGTGTGGATGTAAGGGAGGACGTAACAGCAGAAAGAAAGTTCTATCTTATTCCTAGGATAATTCATTCAAGAAGTACGGTTTATATGAGACAAGGTATTATGCATGTAAGTTGTGTTGAAGTCTGTGAAATTAAGTTTGTTACATTTTTATGAAATTATCTAAGAAGTAAAGATGTAGTTCTCACATGTTTCTGATTCTGTAGGTCATCTTTAAAAATTAATGTGAAAGGAGCTTCACTTGAACAAAAGAACTCTGGCAGTCGAGATGAGCGAGTTCGACAATCAGACGATGCACCGAGCACCTCTAAATTCCGAAGAGATGATGACGGAGACGAATCCAGTTCTAGTGGACACCCCTCAAATGTGAGTTCTATGTAACTGGTGTGTGTGCGCGTACATGCGTGAATATATACTGTATATGAGTCCTTATTTATAGGCACATGATTACACACGCAGAGCATAAATTATAATATGTACCAGGTTGCCATGTTACTAAATATTTGTTTTGGTGCCTGGGTTTCTTCTAAGTCGTGTATTCATGTGTGAACATTTTAAGAATTTGGATCTTGGAGTTCCACTTTTGTTGTACTGCAGATTGAAGTTTCAATCTGTGTGTCATGAATTGACAGAAAAGTGTGGAACTTTGTACATTATAGGAGCCCCTGAAGATTGATTATTATAGATGTGATTGATGTGTTGCAACTGAACTAGCATGGTTCTGGTGCTCAGGGACAAGTTTGCCTCATTTGTAGAGTTTACTGCAATTTTATTTTAAAAGAATATTGACATTACAGGAACCAAAATCTGGGATCATTGAAAAAATATACATAACAAATTTCATGTGCCACTCATCCTTGGAGGTTCGTCTGAACGGAAGAGGTAATTTTGTTTTTGGGAAGAATGGCAGTGGCAAGACTGCAGTAGTTTATGCTCTTGTACTTGGTTTGGGAGGTAACCCAAGAGCTATTAAGAGAGGAACCTCTTTGAAAGGTAACATATTGTAACAAGTTGCTAAGGTCATAGGTTTAGTCTTTGCTTATCTAGCTTGAATTTAGTCCAGTCTGAAAAGTCTGAGTGTACAGTCTACACAGGTAATGAACTGAAATTTGTCATCTCTTATCTTCCCTTAAAACTAATTTCCCAGTACATATAATTTATGTTTTTAAATTTCTTTAATCTGATTATATAAAATAATTCATAGTGTGTACGTGTGTGAGCTTGGTAACTCAGGGGGCAGAGAAGATCCAGCATATTGTGCGCTGGATATTCTCCTACCATGATTTACCATTCCTGCACTGATGAAAAAAATTATACCATGGTATTTATTGCCAACCCATTAAGTAAATTTTGTAAGATCGTGATGTTTAATATCATCAAGCCCAAATGACTGAATTAGAGAACATGAGAATTGCGAAGGATCCTCTCAGTTAACCTAATACTGAATGAACAGTGGATTTGGTCCGAAACTTTAATTTTATTTCATATGATATTGGAAGGAAGATTAAGTGTGTGTATCAGAATTTTAGAATTGTTCCTGTTTCTTCCAGAATTTATAAAGAAGGGTAAAGTCACTGCTACCATCGAAGTGACATTGAAGAATACTGGTCGCCTTAATTACGAGAGAGAACAATATGGTGACCATATAATTGTAAGGAGACGCTTCGATGCAACTGGTCACGGCACATACGAAATAAAGTCAGAAGAAGGTACTGGGCTTTCTTTCCCTCTGCTTTTCCTTCATCTCAGATATTGGATGCTCTCAACAAGAAATTTGTTATCTTTAAACAATTAGTTTTTTGTAAATAAAATATGACTTGTCCCCTTCCTGATTGTATATGTGTTTTAAGAGGGCATTTTACCATGCACACTGATTATGTGTAAATGTCTGTTTCATCATATTTGTTTCAAATATGTTCTGTTTTTGGCTGTTTAAAAAGATGCGCAGATTTCAGGCCCATTTTACTGAAATTGCGTAAAAGTGTCATATTAGGCTTCTTCTTTTCTGAGAGTCCTGTTGGTCTTCCTCCATATACAGCATTATATAGGAAGTTTCAGTTTATTTCAACTCACGTTACTTGATGTATTGAATTAATAACTTGGGTGAAGGTTGATTTACAAGATTTATGTACTGTACTCCATTCAAACTAATAGTCTCGATTGACTCTACTATATTACAAAATTTACAGCTTTTAAATATTGAAGATTTCTGTAAGTGGCACATTGCCTACCCTTTCATCTTCGTTAAATTGGCACCAGGTCCCGACCGTCTCAATGAAATAGTTTGTTTGGAGTAGCAGTTGATCACATTTGGGTCAGTGGGTTACATTACTGTGTATATATCATTTCTCATTTGTTTCCTGTTGCAGGTGAAGTAATTTCCAGGAAAAAAGAAGAACTGGACAAAATTGTTTCAGCATTCAACATACAACTTGACAATCCCGTGACAATTCTGAATCGGGAAGATGTCCGGGAATTCCTAAACAGTAGCAGTTCTCAGAAGTACAAATTCTTTATGGAAGCAAGGAAGGTAGGACATGTGCAGAGTCGATGTCACATAAACGAAAGGTCACTACCATTTTAAACTCTAAGAAAGAGGTTGTTATTCTGTTCAAATGTTGATTAATGTTTACAATAGAATGAGTTTTATGTTACAACCTTTTTTACAATTCAGATGGCTGTAATTTTCTCTTTAAATGATTAAATTGTGTAATGCACTTATTTGCATCTGCGCTGTAGTGAATGCATATCAGACTGAACAGCAGTACCAGTTTTATTTTATTCAGACAAATTTACAATTAACTTGGCTTGAGATCCCAATTTTCTGTCGATGTTGATCTTGCTAGTTGTAATGCCATGTGGGTACCTTTGTCTTGGAGGAACATACTGGAGGAAATATGTTCTTCCATGACTTTGATACTCACCTGTTCTCTGTGAGAAACTCAAACTTCATCCCCACTTTCTGTTTATCCTTTCGGGAAATACGCCGTTGGCGACGGATTTTGTGGAAGTCACTTGCTTTGAAAATTATATTTTTATTTGTTTGTGGTTTATTTTTCGCCACTGTCATTAGCTACTAGTTAAGACTTTATGGCATTAGATGATATATAATGGATGGGAAAGGGTGTTGAGGGAGTTCTGTCTTGTCCTCACCTAATTTAAGGTACTGACCCAGGATGTGCCTGGAGGGACTGAGGGAAGTCTCAGGATAATAGGTCTCCAGGCTGAAATTTGAACCAGGGACCTCCTGTGTATAAAGCACATGGTAACTACACTGCTGCAATGGTTGTTTGTTTTATGCTGTGTTTATTCCAGAAAAATTACTACTCATTTACTATTAAAAATTGTAATACTCAGGGGAAGTAACAGAAGGCAGGGAAATTTTGTATTGTATGTAAGGAAGCCAGGGTCCACCAACTGAAGAAGAATAAGATTGTATTTGAATGTTTTATATTTGTGCAGATTGTAATGTGCAAGCAGCAAGAAATCAGGTGACTTGTCCTCTAGGTTATGGTAGAAATTTACCAACGTTTCGGAGGCATTAAGCGCCTTTGCGATGTAGGCGAGTTTCAACCAGACTACACATTGCAACATTGCATCAACTTCATATTTATCGTGCTTGCTTACATTTTGTTAAATCTTTGTAATAGTATGAGTTACACTTGTAAATTTTGTACTGGAAGTTGCTACATCAAGTTTTGGCGTAAGTGAAAGTAATAAACTCGGTGTCATTTGCAATCAATGATTAAGTGCCACTTCTGTGCAACTCCTTTGGTGTGGTACTATAAATGAGAAATGCACATTTTTTAAAAAATGCTACTTTCATTTGAGTGAGAAATCAGACTTTGGAAGCTGCTGGCAGGGGCACAGTGGTTATGGATCAATTGTTACTGATTCCAGACAACTGACATCACAGACATTGGACCATCACTGTTACGCTGTGCATACATTTCTTAGCTCGTTAAACATTTGTTTAAGTTGTTAAATATGAATTCATGAAGCCGTTGTTGTTAATCCGTAAATATTGGTCTTGTGGGTTGTAAATCCATGTGGATTTGTATGTAAATACCAACATTCCTGAGGAACGTCCTGCTTCCATCTTTAGGGCTGAAAATATCGAGGCAGTATGTTCCTCTGAATTGTTGATATTTGTTACGTGAGTAGTATGAATCCTAGTAGCTGTGGCTAATAATTTTTCGCTGGATAAGGTGAAAATGCAGCTGTTCAGGTACTCCTGCCCTACCAGGTATTTTGATTTGCGTTTTTGAAGACTGTAGTAGCTGTTGTCTAATGTTACAGGAATTTGAACTGTTTCTTTTGTGGTTATTTAGTTTCTGTTTTGTATGTTTCAGGATCTAGAAAACATGATCGAACCACGTGATATGATTGATTTGCAAGTGAAGTCCCTTTTCGAGAGTTTGCTCCAAGGGTGCGGACGCAAAGTAAGAATCAGAACATTTCTCTAAAACAGTAGTTCTCAACTTTTCTGTTTTATGGACAAGTAGTCTCTCTCAAATCCAACGTATTGTCAGACGTGTGGTGGGATGATATTTAATTTTAAGTGAAAAATTAATAGAAGTAAATTAAATCGTATGTAGGCAAAAGTGTTTGGGGTTTGACAGTGAAAGCTGAATCAGATGTTTGATGTTTGTGGCCTCTTATGTGTTCTGTTAACTATGTTTTTAATTTGTAATGTGTTTGTGTCTCCTCAGAGACTTTGATTTTGGCAAATGTTGATTGCAGGGTGAAATTAAGATTGATCACCAAAAACAGACATTGGAAGTGAAAGTGTCGTCTATGAATGACCCTCATGTAGAAGACATCATGCCTACAGGAGATTGTTCATACGCCATTGTTCTTGTTTTCTGTTACCTAGAAATTAGTTTGTGGTACTTGGTACAGGCATTGTGCCAATTCTGCCTTGAATGATTGTTTGTGGCTTTCAGTTTCTCATTCATTTATACCTTCTCGTCTTCATGGATTAAGTATCTTAATGCCTTTATCAGCCTCATCACCTTGCCAGCATCTCCCTGGTTCCCTTGTAACTCTGCCTTGTTTGTTTCAATTCTGCGCTGTATCTGTTACACCTTATCGATTTTTGTACCATATTTTACAATTTATTTGCCCAGTATTTTGCATATTTTCAAATGTGTATGGCCAACAGAATTGTGTGATGATGTTAATGTATTTATTTTGACAGAATCATTGTACATAAATCCCTTCTAGTTTGCTTTTCACTCTGAATTCATGAGTCACAAATTCATAGTCGGAATACATTTCTAACTTTAGCGTGTGACTGTATACACCATATTTTAATTTTAATTTTAATATAGTGATTTCCACAAAGACTGAGGTATCGTAGACATAATCCTCAAATATGACCTGTGCCATGCATGGTATTCAGAGTAAATTGTATGAGAACTGTAAGCTACGCCGTCACCAGACGACACGTAGAACGAATAAATAGGCCACATGATTTATAGGAAGCAGAGTAGGCTTTGTATAAATGTTATCCTTACATTGGCATTTCATAGGTGATTTTGTAAGTCCTTGTTTTAAGGTTTTTGTTGCTTCTTTAGTTAAATATTTTATATTTCAGGATATGATGAATCATCAAAGGATCATCGAACCATCCCCGACAGAAGACAGACTTCCAGTTTATCTTCCTCACCGCACAACGCGTATCCGCCATTCAGTCCCATGGGGATGTTACAATACACAGGTACTAAATAAACTAAGAGCAAGATAGAATACTAAGCCTCTTCTCTGTATTGACCACGTTCATCTTCAGTGTCTGGTTGGGTTGGAGGGTTCTTGGAATATTTAATCTTTTTTGCTGTTACATTTGGTGAAAAGTTTGAAGTTGGATAGGATGTTGTGTGTGCGCATACGTGTGCCTGCATGTGTGCACATTAATGCTTTATATTGCATAAATTATACTTGCTATTCTGTGAGTGGTAAATCTTTTCCAGCCCCTGCAATGCCATTTTAAGAGTTTTAAAAGTTTGTTGTTTACCGACTAAGTTTGTGTACCTGTTATCATGAAATACAGATTAATAGTTAACTTCTGCAGCATTAAAAGTGTTGCCTTGTCAGTAGGCTCACGAGAATACAATTCTAGTCTGTTTTTTTTATATTGTGTGCCAGCACTTGCTGTGTGCATGATTTGGTTGTTTAGCTAACAAATAGATAGTTCACATGTTTCTGTTGCTTATTTCGTCAGTAGAATAACACTGCTTAACTATAAGACAGTGTTTCCTTTTAATATCATAATATATTATTTTTACTTACAGGATGGATGATCTATGCAGGGGTAATAATACACAGTGAAGAAGAAGGAGCTTGTATCTTGAAGATTTCTGTCTTCTGGGTTGTTGCGCTCAGTAGTCTGGTCGATGTTAACCAACGTTTCAGAGGTCATACTGCCTCCATCATCAGGGCGATGAGTATGAAGATTTCTGTCTTCTGGGTTGTTGCGCTGTGTAGTCTGGTCGATGTTAACCAACGTTTCAGAGGTCATACTGCCACTGTCATCAGGGCGATGAATGTGCCAGTTGGGTGAGTGGTGCTGTTTATAGGAGCTGGACCGTGAATGGAGTATGACCTCTGAAACGTTGGTAAATGTCTACCTGACTACACAGTGCTCAACCCAGAAGATAACTATCTTCGTTCACACTGCCATTAGAACCTCAAATCCTACTAAGAAATTACTTAATATATCTCAGAGCAGTGCTTTGATTCAGATTAACAGTAAATTGGTATGCTGCATCTTGTCTTAAATATGTCAGTATCATTAACAATTATAATGGGCACAAATCCAGTATTTCAGTACAGCCCCTGCATTGTAACTTGCATACCCACAGTCAACATCTTTACTACAGTGATAACCTGAAAGTTGATATTGTTAACCTCTACAGTTCGGCAACACTATGCAGAGTCAAACAACTAGTTTTGTATCAACCCTGAATATGGAGACTATATGAACATTTCCAAAATGTTGGTAAAAACTTGCCGTATGGGATCACAACCCAGAAGATCACAATTGGCATTGCCTTAAATAGCTTTTTCTTTGTCATTCTTCATATGGAATGAGCTGTGACTAGTTAAGGGCTGGACAACTGAAATTTTGTCCTCTAGCCTCTGCACCCAGACTCGTATCCAATGGGTACTGGGGTCCCTTCCTCGGAGTGTGGTGTGACTGGGTCGTGATGCTGACCACTCACCCTCATCTAGTGCTGAGGTCAAGAATTAGGAGCTGTACCTCCTCTCCCCCCCAAGTGACCTACATGGCGTATAATGGGATGGCTTTACTTTTATTGTGCATGTGGAATGTTATTACCATGCAGTCTTTTCCTCATTTAACACTTCAGAGACAGGGAAATAAGTCTCCAGCATTTCACTGGAAGGAAGCAAAGAAGGCCCATATGTGTCTCTGCATTGCTTAATGAGCATTTTGTGGAGTGTCATTGATACCACGACAGAAGATCTTTTGTTTTTAGTGCCAAATAGACCTCTGCAACAGGAAACCTTTGTCTTGCCTTTTGGTGGTCTGATAAGGGATGGTTATTTTCATATGAAGAGAGAATGGCTTCCTGAAGAAACTCCACAGCTATTGCAGTACCCTCCAGAATACCAGAGTGACCAAGAAACCGACTGTAGTTCCTCCCAATAGGAGGCCCATCAGGTGGTCTGTGAATTTCTGTAGTTCACCTACTCCTTGTTCTCTCCCTTGAGATTAAAGATGACATGCGTATGACATGATAAAGATCGTTCTGAGACACCATCCATTTATCTCACATGGATTAAAATCTATTATTTCCTGCATTCTATTGCTGAGGAAGGTGAACCTTTCTCCTTGATTTAATATTTGTAAATTTTTGGATTCTGGGTATTCCAGTAGTGCTCTAGGATTGGTGACCAAACTTCTCTATGTTACTTGTTGTGATTAATAAGGCCATTTGCCTTTCCCTGCAGTAGTTAATTATGTCTGCCAACATAGACAGCAGCAGTTTGATTGAGTCACAGAGCAAGTATGCAGAACACCCTTGCCATTGGTGTTGAGTCAGGTATATAAATGGATCTTCCTATAGAAGTACAGTCAATATCATGGCTGCTGTGTCAGAGATATACTTGTATGCTCTGCAGTCAATTTTTCACTGAGTTTATGAGTGCCCAGTTTGCTGTGATGCTAGTTAATCTGTAGGAAGGAGAGCCCCATTCTCAGATAACTAAGAAGGAGCCACCGACCCCCTTTGTCCATGCCTCTGAACAGCATAAATACCATCATCGTACACTCTCAAAGCTAGGTGAGTGCACCCCTTTTTGGGGAACTTGTCTGTGCCTATCCTCAGACTTGAATTCTGCTGTCGTAATCTCATAAACATGGTAGCCATCTGCACTGGTTTCCCAGGGATCCATGCCACAAATTTTTCTGAGTTCTGGAATTGATCCAGTCTTCACAACTCTCAGTCTGACTCTCTCCCAGTGATTTATCCGTGAAATTACGCCACAGAGCCATTCCTTAGCTCATTCAAGAACACACATAAGTGTGCTGCTGCTCAAGATAGGTAGGTGTCATGCCTTTCTCTTCAGGAAACACATCAGTTTCTATCTCCGCACTCTACACCGTTGACCGTGAACTTCCACAGTGATGCCCATGTCCTGATGACCACCATACCTGAGCATAGCCGGTGGATCCATGGCTGCTGACAGCTGGATATCTCCGGCTTCCCTCTGCAATTTACTGACTTGAACAGCAGAGCCCCCATCATTGGTCCCAGGCTGAATCAGCAACAGAGTTTTTCAGTCAACCTTCTTGAGGAAACCTTTCCTCTTTCTGCCCCTCTTATAATGCAAGCCAGCCTGATTATTCTTCTTGATGGTCAGGTTCGAGATACCTGTTTTAGCCAGACCCTTCACCAGAGCTCATAAGAGATTTTGCCACTTCTCTGCATGAGGACAGTATAACCATGTTTACAAATTTGAGAACCCTGATAGGTTGTTATAATGGCATGCATTATTATGTTTTGCAGAAGTCCAGCTCGAGTTCCAGAGATTCCGATCCCCATCGAACTTAGAGCCCCGGCTTGCAAGGGCTTTGAAAGAACTGAGAGTCGTGGAGGAGGCAACTTGCCTGTTAGAACTTGCTTCTGATGATCCAGAAGGGATTGAAGGATAACTTAAGCGTTGCACGGTATGAAAACAGAAAATTGTGATACAGAGCACAATCATGAGCTGATCTATATTATTATGGACATAATTATCCAGGACACTTAGTTTACATACATCAGTGTGTTTGTTGAAATTCATAGAGAAGCGAGGGGGACATTAATTTAAGTACCGTAATAATTCAGAGCAAGAAGATGGCTGACCGTCTTCGGAGATGTTGCGAATGTGTAGTCTGGTAGATATTGACCAGTGTTTCAGAGGAGCATGCTGCCTTCATTATCATACTTATTACACTGATGATGAAGGTAGCAAACTCATGTACGTATTGCGAGAACATAAAATCTCAACTCAGAGCAGTTTCCTTTCTTGTGATGAAAACTGCGGATAAGAACAGGCACATTAGTGCTGTTCCATATATTCATTGAGTTCTTTTTAACGTTTTGTGACTTGCTAATTTTTATAGTGAGATGTGGTTTGCACCCCATCTCACTTTATTTCATTCATAGCAATAATTTGAGCTGCTTAATGCTAGACGAAGTTAGTACCACGACGTGTTGAAACAACAGAAGACTCGATTACTATCTCATCTTCTGATGCAATTGTACGCAGGCCACCACCATGTAAGATTAAATATTAAGATAAATTTAAAAGATACCTGAAAAAGTATAAACAATATTAATACGAGTATGTACACCCCCATTTGATTCATTCAGAATTTAAGGTGCGTACTTAAAAAAGTTTACCACACATTATAATAGTTTCACTATGTTTTAATATAATTTGTAATATACAGCTGACTTTCAAAACGCTATGAAGTTGACTCAGCACAAATATGTTTCCAGTATATTTTTTCAACAGATTATTTTGAACCCAGATATAGTATAATGATTTTTTATTTATAGTTACAGATGTAATTATCAGACGTAATTTTTACTCAAGGGAGATTTAAGAGTATTTCCTTTGCTTCATCATAAAGCAGCATTTCGTAAAAAGAAGTTTCTACGGACACAAGCAAAGCTTTAAAAATGCCAGCCCAGTTTTTAAAAAATTTGAACATGTTTCATAATTATCACAGATACTTTGAAATGTAATCTGAGGACAGGAATGTTGGGTTGAATTCCCCTTGTATCGTCACAGATAAAAACGTGAAAATTTTTAAAGCACTGTTAAATACTGCAATTTGTATTTTGAGTCTTCTGATTCCAAGTTGCACCAACATAACTGCTATAAATTGGCTCTGATTAATCAGAGTTCAATTGGAGAGGGCATCCACATGCACCGAAGAAACGTATCGATCAGTAACAAACAAACTTCGCCAAATTATCTTTATCAGATGAACAAGAAATTGTAGTAGGAATTCAAATTAAATTATAACCTATAATAACCTTAATTAAAGCAATTAATTGTAGCACATATGAACTAAAACAAGGAAGGTTAAAAGAATCAGGCCAATTGAGGAGGGCATTTAAACACAAATTACTTACCTTACGTACATTTATGCCAGCCGCTCTCGTCTAAAACTTCTTTGCAGATTATAGCAAACACCGGTCAATGATTGACGATAGAAGACGGATTACCAACCACAGATCGTATATCAATTGCGAAGTGCTCATCCTGCCATCTATGAACAATGTAGAAACAACATAATGATGCAGAGATGCCAGTAGATGGACGAGGTATTTAACAGAGTCACCAAAGATAAAACTGTTTGTGTTACATTCACATGATTGAATGCTTTGTTGGGGTGGGGGGGGGGGGCAATAGTTTTTGGGTTTCGATTACTGCATGAAACATTACCGTAAAATGTGAACTGCCATGGAGCAAATGTTTGATGGATATGGTCCCACAAGTAAAGGAATAGGACTTCTTTCAAAAATGGCTTGCACTATATTAATTTCATAATTATAATTTCTCAGACACCTGCAATCTATGTTCCTCCCTTAGAGAGAGAGACAACGGGCAAAATTATTGTTTTGTATATATTGATCTTTAGTTTCTCAGAAATCAGACGGGAAGTCGAAATATTTCGAACTGAAAATTGTCGAGCATTTCCAGAATATAGTCGCCTCCTGATTTCCTCATATCATTCCGATTTATTATCGTTGCTCCCAAATATTTAAAATTTGTCACGCTTTTAATGGAATGGAATCAAAGAGCAGGATAAAACCACATCTTACATATTTTTCATTTACACTGACTGTGAAAATGCTCCTGTACCGTCTATAACATGATCTTGTGTCATTTTTGCCTCTCATTTATCTTTCTGACATCAAAATAAAACAATAAAATATGCAGGTCTGTTATTTCTCCTACCCAATTTAGGGATTCCCCTGTTGTTCCGCTCTGTTCGTTTCTTTGAGCAACAGAAATGCCTGAAGGATTTCTAAATTTACTTCCACTGATGGAACAATCTGAATGACAAATAAGAAAACAATTTCATATATACACGTCACGTAACAGATATTAATAACCAGTGAAACTATTTTACCTCTGCACCTCTTACTGCTCTTATTTCAAATAATTCATTTAACGTACATACACGAGGCGAATTTGTTATCTTCAGATCTAATACCAGGGCTAGGAAAAATCAGTTGAAAGATTTACTATAAATAAGAAAGTAAATCAAAATGTTTCTCATTTATGGTGGCATAGAAGAGAAATTTACTGTCATGGCAATAATTTCGATCAATCTCATCTTAATTTCCGCTTTGAAAATTCAATTTTGTTTTCCAAAATGCAAGATTGTGGTCTGTGTTTTCAGAGGAAGTGATCCTTGCTGAGGAAAGGGCCACAGAAGAGGGAAAAATTGCACTTAATTGAAGGTGAGTTCAAAACAAATGCATGTTGCATTAGTTTTGGTTTTGTAATTATGAAAAAATAAATATTGTAGATAGGTGATTTTCTTTCGAAACACTTCACAACAACAAAAAATTGTTTGCGTATTAACCTGAGTATCTTAGGTTCTCCTTACTTCCACAAATCGTATATCTTATATGTCAACAGTGTTACGCCTGTTAATACGAAACGAGATTGATTCTTATTTTGATTGACGAATTTTAAGTTTGTCATCTTACTTAAGTATTTGGGTTTGAGTTAAAACAAATTGGACCTGTGCACATATCTAATTATCACTTTAATATCAGTTTGTTTACATTTTGAATATGTTCCTTATAAATACTGTATGGCGTGATCTGAAAACCATTTTTCTTTTAATAAGACCAGTGAAAGTATACATTTGTTACGATATATTTCATTTGTTTCACCATCGACAATTATATCGAAGTTACAGAACGTTACTCCACAAGAAAATATGATGTGTTTATTTCTGGTAGTTGTTTGAAGATGATACAGAATGAAATTTGAAAGGTTTCAACAAGTCAGATCTCCACCCCTTCTGCCATGTGCCATTGGCGTCAGTTCCTTTGTTACTCCAGAAGGGTTGGTGAAGTCTCTCAGGCTTACCCTGTTATATTCTTTTGGGGGGTATTCCAAGAAATGTGTCTACAATTTCACAGTTGTCATCAGAATTTACTGAAATGAAGGAACAGATATGTAGTATTTGTGCAGACATTTGAATATGTATCCTGTCACTAGAGGTGCCCACGTATGGGAACAGTTTCAAATTTTCATGTTCCAGAAATTTAAATAAAATGTAGTATTTCTCAAGAGAATGGCATAGCAGGTGCAATTGGACTTTGTATAGAGAACTTGCCAGATGAAATGAAATGCTACTATCAGGACTTTGCTCTCTTTGTTGAGGACGTGAATATCAAAATTGAGGTTAAGTCATTATTCTTTGTTTATTGTCATTAACATGTAATTTTCAGACTGAATTTTGAACTTGATTTAAAGCTGTTTTATATTTAAGTATATCAGGTGTGACAGATCATAAGATTCTACTGCATTTCTTGTCATTAAGAGTTAAAATATATATATATGAATAATTGCTGCTGTGTCTTGTTACAGTATTGTAGTTTATTTATTAACTACAATTTAAATTGCATTATAATAATTAAATCAATTTGAATTTTGGTTGATTTGAATAACAGTATACGCTTACAGACACAAATTAGTGATCCGTAAACGTGGATTTAATCGTGTTTGTTCATTTTACAAATTTATACTTATTGCAGGTGCTGGGAAATCTTTGGCCACGAAATAAATATGACGAGTGAGTTTATTAAGAAATCGCTTGCAGTGTCCGAGCGGAATGAGTATGGGATCCATGACTTACTTTTATACTACGTAAAACGTGAGCTGTCAGATAAAGAAAAAGAAGGTTTGTAAATTACACTGGCACTTTTACATGCGTATTCTTAAATCTACTGAATTTGAATCGCCGTGAATATGAGGAATAGACACATTGAAGGTAGGATTCAGCTTGACACGTAGCAGATGGATTTTAAGGGGAAAAAAATATAACTGGATTTAAATTCTGCATGCTACCCTATAATTCCAGGCATTTACTTAAGACTACAGACACATTTGGTTATTCCTACCCATCACTTTCACACACAGAATGAACATAATTCGCTGGGACGATACGCTACAGACTTGTTTATAATTAATAATCTTCATTGATAGAAAGGGGATCTGGGGTAGCTGAGTCAGTATAGATTTGATCCCCAACATGGACAAAGGGTTTTTCCTCCTCCGAGGGCTGCCTGCCCCTATCTAGTGTCAAGGTTAACGCCAAGTGCCTACATGGCGTGTAGTGGGACATAAGAATGATAATAATACAAAAATAAAAGTTGCTTATTTAAACATGGACTTTCATGCTTTTTACTATCGATAATTATTTTCATAACTCATTCAATTAAATCAGTCGAAGCGGTATAATTTTTAGATAATATTTCCATAAAGACTAATTAATTACAGAATGTATTCTGGCCAGAGAACAATAATTTTGATTTGTTCATTAAATTTCTTCTATTCTACCTGAGCATTTGTGGGTATCTAAGGTTATGTTTGTCCCTAAAGTTTGGGACTGAAAAAAATGTAGTCCGACTGATATTACGCAGTGATGAGCCTGGCCACTATTAAAAAAATTGTTGCCTGCTCGCAGTAAGTCGAGAAAAGTTTGTAATAAATTCTGTGAAATATAAATTGTTTCGCACTAAGATATATTTCATATTCATGTAAGCAGTTTGATATACTTGATTACTTTTTATACTTGGATGAAGTATTTTAGATTATTTCTCTTATCATGGAAGCGTACCGTGCTTATTTTAAAGTGTTAATTATTTTAGTGAAATATATTAAGTTGTCAACACTCCTTAATGGAAATTGGAAAAGCGATGATTATAATAACAGAATTAAAATCCCTATGTAGACGACAGTATGATTTGTTTATTGCACAGCTCGGATCATTGTAAACCCTCTCGGCTCTTGTATTTTTCCCTTTTCATTTGTATTTTAAGTTACAAATCAATAGAACTGGATGAGACGTAGTGTCATATTTGGTAGCTGGGGGAAAAACTGGTAACAAGTTATGTTATCTTTCCAGGATGAACATCTCACATCGGTGCTACAAGACTTTGAACAGCGGCTTAGATTTACACGAGTACCAACATACAGATATTGTTCAGTGTGGATTGCAGGAACATAGAAATAGTCACGTTTACAAGAAAGCATTGAAGATAGCTAAGGAACGGACTAATTTAGTACTTAAAATCGCTGACTTGTTCCGTAGGTACGTTTACTATTAAAATTTTTGCTCTAACCACCTCTTTTCCTACAAATTCAAGTTCCTTTGCGTGTGTGAAAGGGCAGGCGAGACTCTCCCCGCCATAAGCCGCTCGCACAGGTTCACCGCGGCTCTCGTCTGAAAGGGTCCAATGCGTTTTGCTGGGATTTCTATCTCTAGCAGTCACTTCAGCTCACGTGTGAAAGGGCTATGCCGGCCGGAGCTTCGGCTCATGGTAGGGTCACCCAAGCCGGACAGGTCTAAGGAGATGCGCCAGACTAAGAGCGATACCCTGGTCCTCCAGGTTGGGGCTTGGGGTTATAACAACCCCACCCCGGAAAACGATTACTGTTAGGATACTCTCAAAAGAGCCTCGGATGGATCATTTTGGTAATGGACCCTGGCAAACGTTCACGGACTCGGAAGCGAACCGCGACACTGACCGTGGCCACATGATGACGGAGGTGCTGAAGTATGGGATGGACGTGGCAGGGTTTCGAGCCTTTAGGAGACAGAATGTGCAAGATAAGGCTCGAAGGACACTTCAGAAACTTGTCCTTTGTTTGGAAGGTACCAAGTATGGGAGTGGTCAATCAGATTGATCATGTCCTGGTGTCGAGAAGGCATTCCTCTTCTAGGCAAGGCGCTGGGAGGGAAGAGAAAGATTAGTCTCTGGGGAGTTAGAAGTTTGGATTCCTCGGCACCGCTCCCCACTAAAGGTCACCCCACCGCGCTGAAACCTTTAGCCAAGGGCCCCGGTTCCCAGCCGGGACCCGCTCCCTCGACACACGTAGCATCTAGGCGCAGCTCTCCCGGAGACAAGTCCGTTTCTCTCAGTGGCACGTCAGCTGACAACCACTGCTCGCACCCAAGTGGACAAACAGTTTTAAGTTTCCTATCATCAGCATGTTTTATGTTCTTATGAACATCATTCTGACTCCCTGTGTTTCAAAGGAATCTCTGTTTTAATGATTCAGATCAATGTACTATATCTCTTCTGACATTATGGTACTAGAACACAGAAACAATGTATTTCAAGTGCTCTGATTAACCAACACAATTATCAAACCTTAAAGAGCCTCGAAAGCTTGAAATGTTGAATGAAAAATATGGGAAACCTAATATACCTTAGGAGCTTTGACATTAAGGATCAGAGAAAAGTGTACAAGCCCATACACAGAAACTGGTTTATTGAACAATACAAACTTCTATAAATCACTTACAATTTATGGCTACTGAACGTGCTGATAGACTCCCATTAATATTTTTCCCCGAAATTCACACAAAACAGATCTATCATGTATTTTAAAACTTTAAATATATATTCTCGATTCTCGTAACAAACTGTCATTAACTACCGATCTCTTTTTAACTGTGAAGTGTTGTCTTTCATTCCTGGTACAGACTGCGTTCTTGAATATTATTTCGACAAATTTTGGGCTTCAAACTGTTCGGGGTTTCCATCGAGCAGGAAATAATAATTCAAGAACCATCTGACACGGCAGATTCTCTACCCGGATCAGGGCATGAACATCATCCTCACGTATTATTGAATCTCGAACACGCTGCTCCCGCGTAACTGGTTTATCTTGCAGTCAAAGTCATTAAAGTCGAATATAAAAAATAAAACAATTAAATAAAATAAACCGAGGTCTGAATTTCTCTTATTTGTAAGCATCTGTAATCTTAGCTAGAGAATTAAGCACGTGTGTGGATGAAGCCAAAAAGTATCGTCCACATACACAGAGCTGAAAGATGTATCTGTCCATCGTACAAGATTAAATCCTGTCACATACAGATTAAGATCGGAGTACAGGTAAATAACAGAAGAGTTTGGACACCATGTGGGCTTGGGCTCACAGTTCTTCAGACCTGCGGATAGAAGCAACAGATCCTCCGAAACATTGGTATCTACCAACAAGCCCCAGAGGCTTGACAACCCAACTCCGTCAGAACCTCAAATCCCACAAAGTTTATTTTTATGTTTAAGGCTTTGACCGGGATGTTCTTTTGTTAAATCTTACGTGGTACCGCCTGATTCGACTTCTAATGGTGAGGTGAAGTGTTTTCTTCGCGGTACGGTCTGGATTCGTAAATAATATTCAGACGATCTTCGGCTTCAAAGGGTTAAAGTGAGAATCATATGATATCCATAAATACAAAATTAAGATAGTTATTATTAAAGCAGATGGTATATACATTTACCACTGGGATTTAAAGAGTTGAGAAGGGCTGAAAGTTTATTGTAATCATTTAGAAACAGCAAAAATATTAACATGAAATTAAACTAATCGGATTCGTTGCTTATTCTTAATTCACGTAAGTGCTCAGATTACACAGCACAGAGTAGCAACAAAATTACTCTAGTCAGGATGAAATTAATTCCGGTGAAAATTAACATTTCTATGTCAATGAAACCAATAAATGATAAATCATTCGTACAAACAAATTGAACCGCGTGTGTTAAGCTCAAGTATAGACGTTAATATAGATATCCAGGGCGAGGTTAAATTATGTTGACCTTGAATCTCATCGCCTTGATGATGGAGGCAGCCATCTTGATCTTTTTCGTAAACTAAGATCAAACAACGCACATGGACTCTTGAGAGTCGACCGAAAGAGCACGTAGACACAAGAAGCGCTGATTTTCACATTTTTAGATTCTGTCACGGGGACGTATTTTCCTTCTCTCCGGCTCGAGTTCGATTCTCGTCATATTTTAATATCACGCATCCTCTGTTAGGCTGTCATATGAATTATCTTCCTTCTCATGCAACGAAGGGAGTGAAGTCGTATCTGGTACATGGCTGAGGAGGGGGGTGGGTTACAAAATCCTTTCGCTTGGTTTCCACGTCTCTTGGCTGCTAAGCTTCTATAAAAGAGTTTTCGTAGTGCGAAAGCGGCGTACGTCTGATAAGATAGTGTAATTGCGTCATATTGTGAATATTATATTAATTATTTGTTTTAATCCGTCTGTATTTTATTTGTAGTGTTCTGTCTGACGACAGGTCCATATGAACAGGATCCTTCCTTCCTTTTCTCGGACTGGGACCTGTTCATATACGTTCTTGGCAGATGATCCAGAAGTGGTTTGCCATTGCCTTCTTCTGTGTGTGAATGGAGTAATTGTTGGGATGCCACAGAGGAAAACTCCGTGTTGCCTAGACCATGGCCTTGCCCAACACAAGTTATAAATTCGAACCCGAGACCCCAGGATTACAAGGCCAGAGTTCTAACCGCTAGACCACCTCATCTTATTATTATTTAGTGTTCTGTCTGACGACAGGTCCATATGAACAGGATCCTTCCTTCCTTTTCTCGGACTGGGACCTGTTCATATACGTTCTTGGCAGATGATCCAGAAGTGGTTTGCCATTGCCTTCTTCTGTGTGTGAATGGAGTAATTGTTGGGATGCCACGGAGGAAAACTCCGTGTTGCCTAAACCACGGCCTTGCCCAACACAAGTTATAAATTCGGGCACCGCGATTGTAATTGCATAAGCACCGTATTTGGTTGTCAAGAACATAAATTACATCATGAGTCTACTTTAGTGGTTCCTTATGAATCTGGTGTTCTTCTCATAATATAAGAACTGCTGTAAAGTGGTTTTCTGTACACAGAGATTAACATATACATTTCGTAACAGTCAAGAAAAGCATACAATTGAAAGAAGAAATACCTGGACTGTGGAGCAGGTTTGGGAGGGAGTAGATTTTCTTCAGACGTTCCATTAGAAAGTCTTTCGTACAGGTTACAGTACCTCGTGATTGTTTACGAACTTCTATACTCTGTACTGTATGCCCATTTTGCATTGAGCAATTGAGTTTGTAAATTGTGTGTTCTACGTTGTTGGTTTGAAACGTAAGGCGAAATATGTCGACTAAAAGAAAGCCCGAGTCCCAAGTACGTCCTTTGTATGTTAATGCTGTTATCTTACACTAGCTATAAGTTAGAATAATATTGGTTTTTCGGAAATATTCGATCCTAACCTCACTTCTTTTTCAGGGGAGCCGGTCAGGAGGTTGGGCGATCGTGTATTATGTTGGAGTATAAAGGAAAGAAGATTATGGTATGTTTAAATACTTCGTGTTTCGCACAGTTTGATTTGTGAGCAATATTTAAGTTTATATCATGATGTGTAATCTGAATTTCTCGTATAACCTTGTTTATAAAAATTTTGTAGATTAACTGTGCACGACGGCTTTAAGTGGAAATTTTCCGCGTGCTCGCTTCCATGCAATATTCCAGCTAGAATTTTATTTCTTGTTCTTGTAACCTTAATGAATCGTAAATGAAACAAAATATATCCCTTAAAATAGATTAATGTTATGTTTTCTCCGACCTAGCATTTGTTTTAAAAGTCTTTTTTCGAGATTTCTAAAGTGTGTGTATTTGATTCGAGTGTCTCAAGCTGTGAACATGATAATGAAACTTAGGGTTCAATGAAAGACTGGGAATTCCTTGATGACTGTCAAGAACTCTGCTGCATGGAGTCTGTTATTAAGATTTTTCTGTTATGTTTTGAATGAATTAGTGTTGCATCAAAAATGAATCCTGTTTCTTATAGCTCGACTGTGGTATTCAGCGGTGATTGTCTGGAATGGATGCTTTAACATTTGTGGATCTTGTTGAGGTCAGATGAGATAGATTTGTCACAGTACGTTGTAAAATTGTTTTTTATACCTGATTAATTTCGCAGTTTTGAAACAAATTTTTTCGTGCTAAAAAATTTTGACTTTTTTTTTGCAGTTTTCATCTTGACCTCTGTGGTGCTTTGCCCTGATTCCTGCAGAAAACAAGTTTCAAGGGACTCATGCAGCAGAGGCTATTTATTGGTGGATTCTGTCAGATTACGTCAACGTCAGGTAATATTGTTACTTGTTTGCTAGTTTACATCGTTATGTCAGTGGTGGGCTGGGAAATTATAACACTTTCCCCATCGTACGTAACATCTCCTAATCCCTTCGGTATAAGACGACCGTTTTCAGTTGACAATTACTGACTCCTTCAGTAAGGCACACAATACCACTTGCTGCTATTAACTATCACTGAATACAGAAATTAAAAAGTCACAAAACAAATACTCACTTAGCCTATATACAAATGTTGCTGCTGAGGATAAAACGAAATGAAACATCATTTGAGAATTCCTGGACTAAGCTAACTACTCATATTTAGTAGGCAAAGAGGATTGGAAGAGCATGCCAAATAAGCTGAGATGAATATATTAGTTTCATAGTTCTAAAGAACTTACAGAACTTTCACTGAAACCCTTAAAGCTGTTTATTTTTGCCAATCTTTTTTTTTCCCCAAATATATCTTCTGTTTTGTGTGAACAGGTAAGACGTTACTCCAGTATCGGAACATATTCTCTGCACGAGTTGACATTTATTCAGAATCTCAGGGCAGGAAAATAGCTTACATGTCATAGGATTTAGGATACTATGTACTACGTATGCACTGATCATTCATCACACATAAGAACAGTCTCAATGATATATACTTTGATGTCTCTTCATATGACCCCTCTGAGTGAAATGATTTACTGCACACATTACATGCATATGGACTCTCTCCACTGTGCGTGACTTGATGTGTCCTGAGACCACCATTTTGACGAAATGATTTTTTGCACACATTACATGCATATGGACTCTCTCCACTGTGTAAAGGTTGATGTTCACTCAGAGGACTCTGTTAAAGAAATGAGAAAAAATTTCTGGATGAACATAACATGAAGAGGAGAAAGAATGAGTCTGAAACCAAGGTGATAATTATGTTTTTTTGGATAGCTCAGTCAGTATAGTGACTAGCTACGGGCTGGACGACCGGGGTTCGATCCCCGACGGGGGCAGAGGATTTTTCCTCTAGCCTCTGGGGTCCACCCAGCCTCCTCTACAATGGGTACCGGGGGTCCTTTCCCGGAGGTAAAGCCGACCGGAGCGTGATGCTGACCACACACCCCCCATCTAGTGCCGAGGTCAAGGAAGAGAGGAGCTATACCGTCTCTCCACCCAAGCGCCTACATGGCGTATAGCAGGACAAACTTTACTTTACTTACCAAACCCCATCACATGACCAGAATTTAGTGGAAGGTGTGTTTTATAAATATTGCAAGAATCATGGGCCTCCATATTAGTTTAAACTGTTAATTCTGTGTGGTACATGAAGAATTTACATAACATGAATGCTAGGTTATAAAATTATCGAGATATTGTAAATGTGCTAATGCATTTAGTTTGTCAGGTCTGAGTTCAATATGCATCGGTTGGACTCCTGAATGACAGCCTGGTAGGAACAAGGTTCAGGGGCATTGTGTCTCCAGTGCATGGAAGACTTGCAAATGTCACTTATGCCACATCTTCCCAGATTCTTATTCCATGCCGTAATGTCCAAACTGAAGTTCTCTTGACCCAGTCAGATTTTGTTAGAAAAACTGGCACACAAGAAGTTAAATTAATTTGTGTGTGGGAACTTAAGTATCAGGAAGTGAGGTTATGCAGTTGTCTTGATGGATTTTGACTAACAGCATATAGTGTTGCTACTCTTGTTAATATATTTTCACAAAATCAGCTTAAATAAACATAACTGCCTTTTCAGATGTTTTGCTGTGTAATCTGGTAGAAGTTTACCAGCATTTCAGAGTCTTAAAACCTTGTATTGAAATATAAAATAATACATACAAACAAAACTGTTTACACTTGAAGGGACACTAATCCCAAACGTGCCTCAACCTCAAGAGATCATCATCGAGTATTTAGCCCACGCACCGTTAAAGTTCACAGGCACAGACAACGCAACTACGGCTCGCGGTGGACCAACGACAACAATTACCAGGGAAAACCAAAATAAATACAGTTACACAGATTTACAACTGAAACATGATACAAACAACTTGGAAATAATTTCTCCCTTCAATATACCTCCACTATACAAAATTACAATAAAGGCTTACTAGCAAAAACTGTACATCATAACTTTAATCCCAGTTATGTAGACCCCCCCCCCCCCCACAATATATGATGGCGTGTCACTCCACGCCAGCCACCCACAAAGAGGCTGCTTGCAGCAACGCAACCATTAACAACCCCATCCTGTAAGATGGTCCACCAGGACCAGGCAAAGGAATGTCAAGCCATCGAAAGAGGAAATTACAGGACAGTAAAGGATTGACCATCTGGTCAGTTGTAACTCAAAGTTGATGGAAAGGCCACTAGAGGGCTACCTCATACAGACAGACAGTCCTCATTCCAGTGGAAAGACTAAACCACACGGTTCATCATCCTAGGCAAGATTCACTGTAAGTGCAGTCTGGTAACTCAGCTTACCCTAATATCAGTGTCACTTACTGCAGATCCATTTTCAGAATCTATGAATGTTGGCAGATCGAACTTCATAACTTTGTTACGCTATGTACCTACACAGCAGGATAGAGTTATCATTACTGTTCTGGGTCTATAACAGGACAACTGATGATTCTCTAAGCAATGATGACAGTAGCAGACTGATGATACAATCTGGACATTGTGTGTTGTCTGAATTATATTTGATATAAACAATGTTTTGAATATTGGTTCTGTTCCCATCTACCAGTTGTCATTATTATACTTACAGATGTTAGTCTTCTGCAGACCCAAGATTTCCAACAGGTATTGAAGAAATGGGTGTCGATCAGTCTACTGTCCTGAAAACTATGTTCAGTTGCAGGATGTGCTATCAAAACAATGCTTAACCCTTTAAAGCCCATTTGTAACTACATGCGCCACCTACTTTAACAAACAGCAATTATTTCCTTACCCTAACCTAACTTTACCTAACCTAACCTAACTTAATCTAACCTAACTTAACCTAACCTAAACTAACCTAACCTAACTTAATCTAACCTAACTTAACCTAACCTAACTTAACCTAACTAACCTAACTTAACCTAACCTAACTTAACCTAACCTAATCTAACTAACCTAACCTAACCTAACCAGCTGATCTTTGTAATGTTGAAGAGTTGTGCTTTCTTTGTGGTACGGAATGAATTCTTCAAAATTATTCAGATGAGCTTTGGTTTCAAAGGGTTAATGGAGGGGATGAAGAAACACAATGTTCTTGTGGTTATAACACTGTTTAAAACATTTCATAATCTACTCAATATTTAATTACTTTCCTAAATTAAAGACTGATTGAAACTAGTACTCTATAAGCAATGTGCAACAAAACATAATCCACTGAACACATTTTGGAAAGCACTCTTCAAAATCTATTCACCAGAAGTGGGTCATTTGCTCTGGATGGACAGACAGAACAACAGATGAAAAACTCAATAGTGTGTTTGAAGATGGCCGTCTTCTGGGTTGTAGCACCGTGTAATCTGACAGGTTACCAACTCATCGCCCTGACGACGGAGGCAGCAAGGAGCTCTGAAACGCTGGTAAACTTCTACCAGACTACACGGTGCTACAACCTAGAAGACAGTCATCATCAGACTCACCTCTGTGAAAAACTCAGATCCTACAAAAGTGACTTTGTGTACTTGTAAAAAATGTTCTCGGCAGTGAAAATAAGACAACCTGTGTTACTGGCACAGAGTGTTTCTCAACTTATATATCTGTGACATCCTCTGTGTTTATACCGACGACCTGATTTCCATCGTGACACGTCTCACTATCTGAACCAGGTACATCTTTCGGTGAATCTGTGCAGTTCTGTAGAACCACCACACATGTATCAGTCAATGCTATTCCCTCCCATTACATGAAATGGAACAGACATTCTTTACGACTATGTCCGATTGTTATCACTTAGTAGGTGAAGATAATCAATAGACTATTCACTTCGAACCTGTGATCCAGTTCAGAGCACAAAACTGCAACATTATTAAGCTGAAGAAAAGTTGTTTCATTGTAACCATTTCATGCAAATGAAAGCTAACAGCAATGCTTACTTCCGGTTCAAAATTCTTTACAGAAAATGTCGATGGTATGTAAACCTCGTCAGTGTTGATACCAATGGGATCTTCTTCACTCAGAACATCCATATTATTTTCTACTTTGATCATATCAATTTCCTGCTGTAAAATTATGAATTAAACATAATTCTGTTAGATAGCACATTTCTTGTGCACCAAACACACAAAACAGGAGAGAGTCCTTACACTGGCAGATTCCAGACTGAAACTTGCAGACTTCTGATATCATAATTTCAGGACTTCAGAATTAGAACACTGCATGCCTGAAAATTTATACTAATTATTTTCAGGACAAAATGGTATCTCATGATAATTCTTCACTTAATTTTCAGAACATAAAACTGTTATCATGTTGTGCACCTTTATGAAACTCATTAACCTTCCATTGCTCAACTGCACTAATGCCAAGGTACACAGCCTCATATACCAGCATCTTACATTTAATCCCCATATATGGACGTTTTTCTTTAAACCATTACATTTTCATCCAAGCTCTACGTTTGAACACTTCGTATAAGATACTAATTCAGACTGGACACAGTTTAAATTAATTATGTTCGTTCCGTAAGGCACAATCAAGAAATGTGGCAGAGTATATTTTTATTGACTATATTGTGGCGTACCTTAATGCTATTCTATTTGTATGAAATTATTGTAATGGCAGAAGTGTACTTAAGCCATGTGAACATCATCAAAGTGACATGCAAGTTATAGGGACTTATCACGCACAGTAATTCCTATAATAATAATAATTTATTTACATTTCATGGATCCATAAGACAGTCAGATGACGATAGATGTGGAAAAAGTCATAATAAAAATAATAATAATAATACAATATATATTATAAAGTAAAATTCGTACTATTATATAAATTTCACATAATACGAGACAAAGTATTCACCTAGAGAAATGATAAGCTAACAAATAGATCTACACATTACGCACAAGATGTTGAAACACTGAAGAAGACATCAAATGTTGGATCTTGAATAAATTTACAGTGAAACTGGGAATGTGCACTAACCACACAACTGTTTGAAACATAGCTGTCTAAATTTAAGACTTTGAATTAATTATTCGGTTTTGTCCGTCTAATCACAATTATATTTAAAATTTACAAATAAGATAATTAAAATATCATTTTATGTTCCACATCGAATAATCGATTTACATTTGGAACATTTTTACAACATGTTTCGGTTTCATCGAACCATCTTCAGGTGTAAAATTATATCGAAATTGTAATCGAGTTTTAAGTTTGTCGATATAATTTTACACTTGAAGATGGTTCGATGAAACCGAAACATGTAAAAATGTTCCAAATGTAAATCGATTATTCGATGTGGGACATAAAATGATATTTTAATTATCTTATTTGTAAATTTTAAATATAATTGTGATTAGACGGACAAAACCGAATAATTAATTTAATATTTGATTCACAATACAACGCAATTATACTATCTTAAGACTTTGAAATTACAACACACACAGACACAGAATGAAAATATGAATCACAAAGCAGCTAAACGTACGAATAATAAAGAGAAATAAAGATAATTATAATGACCTGGCCATACATAACCTAACTGGACACGGCCATGGCAACGACATATTGCAGTGACTGCCTACAATTGTTTTTGCTACATGTGATCAATGATCAAGTAGACCGACGCGAAAGATAGCGGCCGAGTATCTGACGTTTCTGCTCATCTGTTGTCGCTTTCAGAGAGTTGTTGTGTTGGCAGCATTTGTTTTCTTTGCTAGGGTGGTGGTTCCATCATCTCGAAATTGTTTTACCCACTGCTGATAAGTAACTCGTGCGAATTTGAGCATGGTTAAAGAACCATTTCATATGGATTGGAAAACAATTCTTAAAGACCTTTGCTGGCAGTTATCACGTGGGTTTTATAATATTTATTTAAATGTTCCTGCTTTTGACTTAGGCGAGTTATCACGCTTTGCCATTTAAAGTCTGGCAAATTCGTCTTTATTATTGTTCTTAATGAATTACTTTTGATCCCAACTCTGTTATTATTTAAGTGAGGATATAAAATGTTTCAAATCATAAAATGAGCTGGAGGCTATATTTACTGTACCTTTAATCAAAACAGTGATTTGAGGTATTGATCTTTGATTTCCCGAAGAGACTTCTATTTGCCAGAGAGGTTTGAAATTCACTGGGGAACATTTATTTTGTATCTTCAACCCCACCTCCTTCCTTTCATTTGTACACTGTAGTAGGAGCTATACTGTACACTACATTATTCCATGGATTTCAATAAATCTAATTTATGTTCCTGTAAGATGTCAGGGTTCATATGTTCTTTGAATGAGACAAGTGGAGTCCTTGAGACCAGGTCAAGAAATTCCCAGTCTTTTATGGAATTTAGAGGTTCATGAGATCTCTCCATGGGGCCACATGCTTACATCCTACTTCTTTAGGGTTAATTTTAATTTTATTCTCCCCTTTACATTTCTCAGTTGTCATAGTTTCATAACTCCTCAAGCCCAGAGAGAAGGAAACAAATTTTAGCCAGAGCAGACGCTCGAGGGTTCTAAAGGAGAATACGTCATTCTTCGCGATGTCTTAACACCACTGCGTAACGCAAGCCACGCACTGATTAATGATAATATTAAAAACTTAGCTCTCAGCCTAAAGCGCACTCCATAAAGGCGTGAGAGTAGAACTCCACGCAATTCAGACATCGTTAAACGTACATGGTGTGGAGTGGACTGATCTGGCTTAGGGTATGGCGCCCTGTTCCATGAATAACACTGAACTCAGGCTCAGTAAACAGTTGAAGGGAAATGATGATAATCTTGAAGAATTTAATTCTATAAAAGTAGCGAATTTGAAGTACATTCATGGATTGAAAGGAATGTCAGAATGCTCTTAGAAAATGAATCCTTGAATGATATTTAAGGATCCAGTCCTTACCGCGAAGAAAACACAACTTTTCACCATTACAGAGATCAACTGGTTGACGCTGTTTAAGGAATTGACCTCTGATTACGGCGAGAACCACACAAAACCCATAAAAACAAAGTCTTACTGATTGTTGGAGCAGGTGGTACGTATACTTACCATTCGATTTAAAGGGTTTAAAGGTAAAGTTCGGAGGTCACACTGCCTCCATCTTCAGGGCGATATTTGAAGTTTTCTCAGCGCTTAGTATGAAGATTTCTGTCTTCTGGGATGTAGCGCTGTGTAGTCTGGTAGATGTTTAACAACGTTTCGGAGGTCACACTGCCTCCATCTTCAGGACGATATTTGAAGTTTTCTCAGCGCTGAGTATGAAGATTTCTTTCAAGGTTTACATGCGTCATGTTTGTGTTTTTGATTAAAATATATAATAAAATACAGGTCAATACACAAAACTTTATTAGGATGTTAAAATTTAAATGTTAAAATTTTAAATTTTAAATTTGCGCTATTCATCTCTATAAGGATGTTACATTTGAGCACTTTCATTCATTTTCCACAACATGTTTCGATGTAATACATCATCTTCAGGTGTTGTTGTGTAAAACTATTTTATATTTCAATGCATGCCTTTCAATAATTCATTATTCATTCATTGAAATATAAAATAGTTTTAAACAACAACACCTGAAGATGATGTATTACAGCGAAACATGTTGTGGAAAATGAATGAAAGCGCTCAAATGTAACATCCTTATAGAGATGAATAGCGCAAATTTAAAATTTAAAATTTTAACATTTAAATTTTAACATCCTAATAAAGTTTTGTGTATTGACCTGTATTTTATTATATATTTTAATGAAGATTTCTGTCTTCTGGGATGTAGCGCTGTGTAGTCTGGTCGATGTCAACCAACGCTTCGGGGGCCATACTGCCTCCATCTTCAGGGCGATATTTGACGTTTTCTCAGCGGTGAGAATGAAGATTCCTGTCTTCTGGGATGCTGAGCTGTGTAGTCAGGTATATCTTTACTAACATTTTGAAGGTCACACTGCCTCCATCTTCAGGGCGATATTTAAAGTTTTGACAGCGGTGAGTATTAAGATTTCTGTCTTCTGGGTTGTTGTGCTGTGTAGTCTGGTCGATGTCAACCAACGTTTCGAGGGTCATACTGCCTCCATCTTAAGGGCGATATTTGAAGTTTTCACAGCGGTGAGCATGAAGATTTCTGTCTTCTGGGATGTTGCGCTGTGTACCCAGGTAGATTTTTACTAACGTTTCGGTGGTCGTAGTGCCTCCATCTTCAGGGCGATATTTGAAGTTTTCACAGTGGTGAGTATGAAGATTTATATCTTCTCGGTTGTTACGCTGTGTAGTCTGGTAGATGTCAACCAACGTTTCGGAGGTCATACTGCCTCCATCTTCAGGGCGATGAGTATGAAGATTTCTGTCTTCTGGGTTGTTGTGCTGTGTAGTCTGGTCGATGTCAACCAACGTTTCGAGGGTCATACTGCCTCCATCTTAAGGGCGATATTTGAAGTTTTCACAGCGGTGAGCATGAAGATTTCTGTCTTCTGGGTTGTTGAGCTGTGTACCCAGGTAGATTTTACTAACGTTTCGGTGGTCGTAGTGCCTCCATTTTCGGGGCGATATTTGAAGTTTTCACAGTGGTGAGTATGAAGATTTATATCTTCTCGGTTGTTACGCTGTGTAGTCTGGTAGATGTCAACCAACGTTTCGGAGGTCATACTGCCTCCATCTTCAGGGCGATGAGTATGAAGATTTCTATCTTCTCGGTTGTTACGCTGTGTAGTCTGGTAGATGTGAACCAACGTTTCAGAGACCATACTGCCTCCGTCATCAGGGCGATGAGTATGAAGACTTCTACCTTCTCGGTTGTTACGCTGTGTAGTCTGGTAGATGTCAACCAACGTTTCGGGGGTCATACTGCCTCCATCTTTAGGGCGATGTGTATAAAGTTTTCTGTCTTCTGGGTTGCGCTGTGTAGTCTGGTAGATGTCAACCAACGTTTCGGAGGTCATACTATCTCCATCATCAGGGCGATGTGTGTGAAAATTTCTATTTTCTCGGTTGTTACGCTGTGTAGTCTGGTAGATGTTAACCAACGTTTCAGAGGCCATACTGCCTCCGTCATCAGGGCGATGAGTATGAAGATTTCTATCTTCTCGGTTGTTGCGCTGTGTAGTCTGGTCGATGTTTACCAACGTTTCGGAGGTCATACTGCCTCCATCTTCAGGGCGATGAGTATGAAGATTTCTGTTTTCTGGGTTGTTGCGCTGTGTAGTCTGGTAGATGTCAACCAACGTTTCGGGGGTCATACTACCTCCATCATCAGGGCGATGTGTATAACGTTTTCTGTCTTCTGGGTTGTTGCGCTGTGTAGTCTGGTAGATGTCAACCAACGTTTCGGAGGTCATACTACCTCCATCATCAGGGCGATGTGTGTGAAGATTTCTATCTTCTCGGTTGTTACGCTGTGTAGTCTGGTAGATGTTAACCAACGTTTCAGAGGCCATACTGCCTCCGTCATCAGGGCGATGAGTATGAAGATTTCTATCTTCTCGGTTGTTACGCTGTGTAGTCTGGTAGATGTCAACTAACGTTTCGAAGGTCATACTGCCTACATCTTCAGGGCGATGAGTATGAAGATTTCTGTTTTCTGGGTTGTTGCGCTGTGTAGTCTGGTAGATGTCAACCAACGTTTTGGGGGTCATACTGCCTCCATCATCAGGGCGATGTGTATAAAGTTTTCCGTCTTCTGGGTTATTGCGCTGTGTAGTCTGGTAGATGTCAACCAACGTTTCGGAGGTCATACTACCTCCATCATCAGGGCGATGTGTGTGAAGATTTCTATCTTCTCGGTTGTTACGCTGTGTAGTCTGGTAGATGTCAACCAACGTTTCGGAGGTAGACGTGCAGGTATTCAATATTCGTGTCTAGTATCGATCTGAGCAGGGTGTCAAAGGTTGCTCGGTGCAGTAACAACCCGGTGACCGAGAGGTTATGTGATAAATGTGCGCTAGGATGTAGGCGATCTAGTGGCGAATTGTTGGTTATTTGTTTCATAGTGCTTCGTGCTAAGTTGATTGAGCTGTACTTTATTGGGTGTGGTTGGTTTCGTAAATTATTTTAAGATTTTTGAGGTTATGGAAGTGTTTGGTAGTTGGTTTCTTATAGGCGACGTTGGTAGGCTCGTTTCTCCTTCATTTTCAGTCCTCTAGTTCCTGCCATTATTAAGTGAGAAGATGTCACTAATGGTAGTCACAGAAGTACGTTTCAGATCCTTATAAGTTTACAATCTGTGGAGTGGTATTTCAGGCAGCATTTGATTTGGCAGTGCCGTGTAGTGTTCGTTGACGGCCATGTACCTCAGAGGAATTGTCGGTAGATGACAGGAGAGTTCGTCAGGGTGCGCACATAATGATCATCGAATATCCCTCGTGCCCCGGCGGTTGCGGAAAATGTTCGCTGTTTTTCAGACGTTGCCGTCCCTGCGTGCGAGAAAATGGCGCAGCTCCTCTGCTGTTATTGTTTCCTTCGGACGGCGTGATGGTAGGATGTATGCCCAGTCGAGTGCAGCTTTACTCTTATATTGCCAGGGCTTGCAAGTTTATTTGAGCTGAAGTTTGTCATCTTTCTCCTGTGTGAAGTACGTAAAGTGGGAAATATTTTGGTTGCACGAAAGGCCGGATTAGTTGCCAGTAGGTTATTAATGTGGTGTAGAGTGCCTTCGTAGTAAGAATTAATACTGGTCTCTCAATGCGGATGTTTATTTCTGTACATGGTTTTGTTTCAGGCAGGCGTGAATGCAAGCATATGGGATACTTCAGCCGTTACGCATCATTACTACGGAGGTAGCAAGACTTTGCTCCGGGAGCTGACATGATCATTGTGCATGATGGACAATTCATCAGGCGATGTGGTTGGGATGACCCACAGACACGTGGTGGCAGCCTCAGTTTTTGTAACTTGCATGTGGAAATTCAGTAGCTGTTGATTTAAATTGGTGTAAGAGCCTATCGCAGTGAACAAGGTAGAAGTAAGTAGCTAGAGTTACAGGTTGCAATGTTGGTTATGTGGCCACCGCACTGCAGTTGCACACTTTAGATTCCTAGTGACCAAGTGGTTTTGAAATTGCGGGTCTGAATGAATTGTGAGGTTGCCTTGAAAGGGTCATAAGCTTACTGATTGTTGCAGTTGTAACCACACTTGGAGGATACAATCAGGATCTTTGGTTAGCGTATGAACTGTAGTGATCTGATAAGAACAGTTCCATTATTTAATAAAACTATTAATAAGGTAGTATATTTGCGTCATATTGCGAATTAGGTTAATATTTTCCGTCAAATCACAATTTTAATAAAATATAAAATATTTAAAATATCATTTCACTTTCCGCGTCGAATGATCGATTTACAAATTGGAACGTCTCTTACGACATGTTTCGGTTATATTTAACCGTCCTCAGGTATAAATTAGATTGGTAAATCTAAAACTCGAATTACAATCATTTACAATGTTATGCAGTTTATTGAAAATGTTATTATCAGATTACTCTTATATATTAGAACGAAGGTATTGTTTTTTATATGGCGTGGTTCATCTGATGTTCAATATTAGTCGGTGATGAGTTGATAGAGACATGACGTGTCTAGCGGAAGACATCTAGAAGTATTACTGTGTCGGGTCGAGGTTTAATACTGAAATTCGATGCGGAACGTGAAATGATATTTTAAATATTTTATATTTTATTATCTTATTAAAATTGTGATTTGACGGAAAATATTAAAATATCGAAACTATTAATGATAAACTGTTTGCACAGCTTTATTCAGTCAGACATTTATGAAATTTTACTATACCAGGTGATCTTAAGGCAGTAAATACTAAATGTATAGTAATTGTTACAACAAAGATATGATTGAGCATTAATTCATTTACATGTGTGGATCCATTGCATGGGCTTTGTATGAACTATGTTTGTCATAAGAGATATTTTGATAGAGATAATTTGAGCTTATGTACAGATTATATAAGTTGAAATATAAACTTATGGTATGTAACATCTAGCTTTCTTGAATTTAATGACATTTCCAGGTACTAGCATTGTTAAGACCCAAGTAGTTTGGTCTGTAATTTCAAAAATCTTGCTGTTTTATTATGCGTCGTTAGGATCTTGGTAGATTAAAGGTGTTATGCAGATTGTGTATGCTATTTTGAATTTTTATGCTTATAAATATGTCCTGTTTCTCTACGTTTCTAGTTTATGTTAGAATTTATCGAACATGATGCAGTAGAACAGGAATGTATGGGCTATCTGAATCCTGTATTTGAAGATTTATTAGACGAAGATGAAGTTAGAAAAATTCAGGGTGAAGGAGCAAGTAGACCTCTTGTAGGGAACACACCAGAAAAACCTGAGGAGCGAATGGAATCTGAACCACCAGCAGAAGTAAGGCAGTATCCGGAAATTGTCATTTATGACGATACTCAGCATAGATATTTTGTGAGTGCAGTACAAGATGAAATAAGAACAGTGAAATTACCTGAAACAGATGGAATAATTATAAATAAAGGAGAAGAAAAAGATAAAAGTAGCATAGCAACTGAAACTGAAGTTATTGCTGATCGAAACCAAGGGGATATTGTGAAAACATTAGAATCTCCTGCACATTCTTCTCAAGATGCAGATGAAATGGATACATTTTGCTTGGCAAAGGACAGTATACTCTTCTCTCAAGTGTCAACGAACACACTTGTGACCAGTAATGCCAAGGTGGAGCATGTAGGCTCCAAACCAGAGGCAGATCCTTGCCAAGTAGTGGAGATAAAGGGAATTTTAAAGTCAGTAGTCTCTTCTTTGGAACCCATTAAGCATGTGGTCTACCCCAGCAGAAGCATAGAAACAATGGTAAGAGTTTGGCCCCCATTCCGTTGAAATGTTGGAAATCGCTGAGGAGTCTGCACCAGAGACTGATTCTGAGTCAACTGTTAAATCAACTAATGTCCAAGGAGACACAAGGAAGATGTTGCATGATGTTCATGGAGGTGCTACTTTGACAATTATCTCTAACAAAAAAATTGCTAGATTATCACTGGAAAATGTGGAGCAACCACGATCTCAACGATTATCAGATGAAGAAATTATCAGGGTGAGTGCAGTTGCTAGTAGTGATCCAACTGCATGTCTCCGTCTAACTCAACTTCAAACAGAATCAGTTGATAAATTGAATGATTCCCCACCTAAAGTGTCCAATCCTGGTTACTGTGTGAAAATGCATGCAACCTCAAGTGATAACCTACCTTCACTCTGCCTTCAGATGATGGACAGAATTGACAAGACAGAAGAGATCACTAACTGCATGGCGTGATTCTGAATATGTAATTCTAGATCCAACTAACAAGACAGATTTCACATGCTGACAGCGGTTTGAAAATAGTGGGTAGATCTTCACAGTTTGCTGTTATAGAAGTTGGACAAAGATCTGAACATAACACATCTACTGATCTAAAATAATTAATTCTTAAAAAGGAAATTGAAGTGTCTAAAACATACGAAATAATTGGCAACTTTAGTGACTCAAATCCTTCATGTAACACTGCTGTAGTAGGGTTAAGAGACACCTCTTCAGTTCTGGATGTTGACTGCAAGAGTTTCTATGGGAATGACAAAGAGACTGATGATGGTGAACCTCCTCTTGAACTGAATGACAGTTCAAGCTCAGATGATGAAAGTCCATCTCTTGGTAACCTATTTATGCATCACTCTGACAAGGTGGGTGCAATAAAAGGGAATATGGGGTCACAGTGTGTCTGAAAATATTTTATTTACTTTTGGTTTTGATGAATGAGAATTTAAATAAACATTCAGTTTATTGATTATAGTATATAAAGTTTATTCTGTAGTTATTCTTTAATATTATATAGAGGTTTTAACATGATCCACTGTGGATGAGCAGATGTTGTTTTCAGATTACCCTGAAAACTGAATGATTTGTTACATCACAGGAATATAGCCTTTCACCACTGTGCGTACGCTGATGGGTCTTCAGGTTATGCTGATCGATGAATGACTTGTTACACAAATCGCAGGAATATGGACGCTGGCCATCATAAATTATGTTCTCTTCTTTTGCTGGACTGTAGCAAACAAATCGAAAGTCTTCAAAGCCTAGAAAATTTTATTCCATTGTGTGCTGATCATGCATTCGCGTTCACTGGGCGTTGACTGTGACGTCACAACATGGCGGATATGTTTCGTCAGCTTTAGTGAGTTGTTACAGAACAAGGACTGTATTAGTACAACTGTGAACTGAAGTGAGCCATATCTTGAAGTGTCAGTATTTATTACATCCAACAACCAATCAGATTTCTATTCAGTTACTGCAACAGTATCAGTGCCCGTTGAAAATAAATAATTCTGAATCTTTATTACGCAGTTTTCTGTTCTCAGTCGTCACTTTATCTCTCTTAGGTCAAGTTATTCGGGTTCTGAACTTCATTTTGAAACATTCCTAAGAACTAAATCAGTTTTTACGATGTTTTGAAGATATGTTGCATGTGAAATCTAACAAATACTGAACTTTTCTGCCTTCAAAGACTTTGGACATCCATGGATATTTGTGTAGCTAGCAGCAAAAATGAATTTCTTCTTGGCTTTTACCTGTTGTCTATCTTGTTTAGGTCAGTTTGAATAATATTAAAACTTTTAATGACTTTCATGTAATAAAGACCTTTTGCTACTCTGATAACTCAGAATAATATGATGTTAATTTTCTCACATTAATTTGTATGTTGTTAATACGTAGGAGGCTAAATGTTATGTTTTGTATTTATACAATTTGGTAGAATCAATGCATTGCTTATATACTTACAGGTAGATTTTGATTAAAGTTTGTTATTGTCAACATTGTCAGTGTTGGTAAAATTCATTACAATTTTAGGAGCTAGCCAAGACTTTGGGGACCAAACGTAATGTTGCTGCATTTAAGAGTACATTGCAATCAGGTCTTTTCTCATTGTGATTATGAATTAATGACTGCTGCCTCCATTATAGCATTATTTGTTGCATTTGTAACCACACTTGGAGGATACAATCAGGATCTTTGGTTAGTGTATGAACTGTAGTGATCTGATAAGAACAGTTCCATCCTGGTGAGTATTTAATAAAACTATTAATGATAAACTGTTTGCACAGCTTTATTCAGTCAGACTTTCATGACATTTTTCTGTTTTGACATATTTCTACTATACCAGGTGATCTTAAGGCAGTAAATACTAAATGTATGATAATTCTTACAACAGAGAGAGTATTGACCTGTTCATTTACAGGTTTGGGTCCATTGCATGAGCTTTATATAAACTATGTTTATTTGTCATAAGAGATATTTTGTTTTGAGGTTATGTACATTGTTTTGTATAACAATAAATATTCAAATTATATAAGTTGAAATGTAAACTTATGGTATGTAACATCTAGCTTTCTTGAAGTTAATGACATTTCCAGGTACTAGCATTGTTAAGACTCAAGTAGTTTGGTTTGTAATGTCAAAAAATCTTGCTGTTAAAATGTTATTGCACAGTGTAGAAGACTAGGTTGCTTCTATTATAAACATGTATGTTATGCAGATTGTGTATGTTGTATTGAATTTTTATGCTTATAAATATATCATGTTTCTCTATGTTTCTAGTTTTGTTAGAACTACTGTTGAAACTGTATAACATTTTGTGTAATTATACATAATTCCTTATTTCAGACGTGCAAAGGAAGAATTCAGGCGGATAAATTTTCCTGATCGATATCCAGCTTTTAATGGGAGGAAAAACTTGTACAGTACTCGAGAGCTGCCAGAGGTATGTTTGGTTTAATTTAACAAGTGTAAGCTGTTGCTGCTGGTAATGTTGATGTGGATGTAAAGACATACAACTTGTGATGGAGGCAGTACGTTCCTTTGAGACATTGATCAACTTGTACCAGACTACACAGTGCGACATCCCAGATGACAGCCATCTTCATACTTATCGTTGTGAAAGTCTCAAGTTTTGCCATATCAGAGTTAATTTAAAAAGTTAGTTTCCCTTTGTATCACTGTAACTTTGTCTTCCAGTGTATGTGTTGTAAAATTTATAAGTGTTCAGTTCTGAACATTATGGTACATACAGCTATTGAAAGTGATACTGTGATACTCTGTAGCAAAGAACTAAAGTGTTTTTTTCTTCAGAAAACTGAAAGTCTCATGGTGCATGATGATGAATCTGTTAGGGTTAAAGAGTGTGAGAGTACTATCAAATTCACACCCCAAGTTGATTTTGGATCCCTCTCTACATGCATGAGCAGTGAACGTACACTGGAAATCCCACAGAAATGTATTCAGGCTGTAGATATTGTAATTCAAATCTAAAACTTCTTGAAGATGGTGAAGAGTCAATTGAATAAAAATTTACTTGGATATTATCCATCATCTAGTAAATATAAAACGTAAAACGACGTTTCGGAGATGGGACTCTATCTCCGTCTTCAGGTTCCTACACAGTTGGGCCCACTAGATAGAGCTAATCCCTACCTCCGGACAAAGTAAAAAAGTGAAAGTCCCGGAATAAAAAGGCATTAACACACCATCAATCCGTGGGACATAAAAGAATAGAAGTAGAAATCAAAATTCATTGAACACGATAAAAAAAACCCACAAAAGGTGGGAATAAATACACATGAATATTAATTTGAAACTCGATGCCCAACTTGGATTTCTTCAGAGATGACAGGAATCCAAATAGGAGATAAATCCAAACTAGGCCGGGTGATAGGATTGGCGAGTAGTGCCATGTGTGCAGCCTCCTTGTATTTTCTGTAGATGGTATTGGGTTCTGTTAATAATACTCTGGCTCCTACTGAAAAAGACACTTTTCTGTTTGCCTCAGATGAGGTGTGCCAAGATTTATGGTAATGGATTTTGTTAATGGGTCATGTGGTCAGGCCGCTGAACATTCTCTGGGAAACAAAATAAATCAGGCATTGAAAACAGAATATATATGAGGTTTTTATGAAAAACGAGCAATATTTTTTCCATTCTTATCAATTATTGGTATTTGTTCTCTTTTTCATTTTTGTTTGTTATTGTGAGACCATTTTATTTCATAAAAGTTAATTGTGAAAAAGTTCTATCACTTTATTTTTAAATAATCCAGGCCATAAATTTGTTTCCAATGCTGAAATTCATTATCCAGAAGACGGAAATCTTCATACTCACCATTGTGAAAACCTCAAATCATTCTCATTATCATTAGTTTGTACAATTGCTTTAAAATAATTTGGCACCAAAGGGGTTAAGCAGAAATAAGGCATTTTTTTATCAAGAGCTTTGGGTTGGTGGTCCAGATTTCAGCTCTGAATACGGAACTTGGCATGATTTTTTAATTACATTACAGGTTTTCTGCGTAATGTTGTAAATTATTTTTCCTTGTATTGAATTAAAATTATATCATATTGAAAAAAGATTTGAAATAAAAGTTGTAGATGTGTATGGGATATATGTATTACTTGTGTAATGCTCATTTTGAGAAGATTGATAAAGTTTGCAGAGTTGTGTAAAATAAAATAATTTATAGTCATGTACATTTTTAAAAATGGGCCATCTGGTATGTAGAACCCTTCAGTGGAACTGTAAAATCGGTGGACGAGTATGAATATTGAAGTAATCATACTGCAGCACTAAGTTTATTTGTTACATTTATTTCTGATTTAATTGTGATAATTATGTTTTACAGTGACACATAAAGGTTTTCCATCACCACAAAATGTTGTGGATGCCATTCATGAAATCTGCAGACCTCAAGATGACTGTGAGTTGAACTACAATCAGAAGGAGGATTTAAAGAGCTATATCTGTTGTAAGGGTGAGAATAGTTACTGAAAAACTGCATTATCCCTTTTAGTACCGAGCCAGTACATGGAACTCTGCCATAAGACTGCGAAGCCATTTTGTTTGAAAAGGAAGACCTGTAGTTAAGAGATATATTTTTCTTTGGAAATGTAGTTTAAACTTTCAAGAGAACTGTGTTCGTATATGAGCTGTTAAAAGCAAGTAAAACTTTCGTTTTGCAAAATACATTTTCACATATAAAATAATGTTCTTCAAAGATGAAAAAGTTATGAACACAATTAATACAAGTTGGTAGGAAACCACAACAAATTCATTGTCAGCATTGTTATTCACAGCAAAAGCATTACAGAGATCAGATGGATAACGCTGTTTAAGGAAATAATTGCTGTTTATTCTGAGAATCATGAAAACCATAAATGCAAATTATAAGAGATATTGATTGTTAAAATGGTGGAACATGTAGTTAACATTGAACTTCAAATACTTAAAGTTATGAATAAAATAATATGGTTGAAAACTCTGTTGATCAGGGACCATTATGTCCCTTTAAAATTCACTTCGTAAGGTTTTCAAATGTGGCCTTTTCAAGTAAGGTGTTTGAACTATGTTGTTTTCTGATCCGGATGGAGAGCTTGCTGGTGAGAGAAATATATCACTGGAGTATGTGCGTGTCATCTGGGTCAACTCCTGAACCAAAACACAAAACCAAATGTAATAACTGTTAAGACTAGAATGGTAAGTGGGTTGTTCCACCTGTCCTGTTACTAGCGTAAACAAAAACAGAATCTTTTTCAAATTGAAAACCAGCATAGAAAATAAGGAAAGGTGAATCTGGTTGTCACAGATACATTCTGTTTCATGACATTGATCAACCTTGTCACTGCTATATACTATATATGTTATAAAAGTTAAGCTGCCCCACAATACGCCATGTAGGCGCCTGAGGGGAGTGGAAATATAGATCCTACTCATTCTTGACCTTGTCACTAGATGGGGTGAGTGGTCGGCATCACACCCTGTCCGCGCTTTACCCCCAGGAAAGGACCGTGGTACACACTGGATAGGAGGAGAGGCTAGAGTAAAAATCCTCTGCCCTCGTCGGGGATCGAACCCCAGTCATCCAGTCCGTAGCCAATCATATAAAAACTGAAATACTCAATAAAGATGTGCTGCTGGATGAAATGGTCATGAAATCCAATGGTTTATATTCCCGTCTTCCCATAACTAAAACAATACTTGCATTGTCCCTGCAATGAAACTGAAATCCAGAAAACCACACAAACCCAAATTGATTAAAATGTAGGATGATACTACAAGGGGAGGCTTAGTTAGGTACCATATATGCCACTACAGAAAGCCAATATGGATTAAAAACATACATGTTGTACAAATTTAAAGATGTCGGGAGCGGCACCAAACATACAAGTGATTCAAACATCTTCCAGTGTCCTCTCACAAACTGTGATGCTACTGCTAAAACCCTTCTGGGGCAGCGATAATTGTGAAATTGCTGACAAATTTTATACGTTCCCATACTTAACTTATATTGTGGTTTACCATACAACAGATATGTATAATACAGACATTTATTCTATTTTATTTATTTAGTGTTCTGTGTGACGACAGGTCCATATGAACAGGATCCTTCCATCCTGGGACCTGTTCATATACGTTCTTGGCAGATGATCCAGAAGTGGTTTGCCATTGCCTTCTTCTGTGTGTGAATGGAGTAATTGTTGGGATGCCACGGAGGAAAACTCCGTGTTGCCTAGACCACTGCCTTGCCCAACACAAGTTATAAATTCGGGCACCGCCGGGAATCGAACCCGAGACCCCAGGATTACAAGGCCAGCGTTCTAACCACTAGACCACCGTGGCGGCTTGCTCAGATCATTCGCTCTTGCATGTTTGTCCTCCTGCTGCTGGCCAGGCTGCGGCATGACCTCATCTCCTATTGGCTCTCAGGCCTTCAACCGATCCTGACCCTACACCCCCACTGATCCATCTTTCTCAAACTAATTTGACATGTGCAGCTTACTCGCCACACTGATGATGGAGGCAGTGATAAACTTCAACCAGACTACGTGGTGCCAAAGCCCAGCCATCTTCATATTCAGTGCCGTGAGAACCTCACAATTTCATCTTTCAGAGCACTATCGTAACAATCAGTTGCCCTAAGACGTCAGCATTACTAACATTCTGTGTAGGATGTGCTGGTCTGCTGTTCTCAACTCAGGGTTAATCTACATCTAAATTGTAAAAAATATGGCACATCTCAATTAAACTCAAACAAAAACCACTATCTAAGGAATGGCCAGGACTAGCAGAATCTGTCCATTAGTTCATTGGCCTCAAATGATTTTATAACGAAAGCAGTGGCACTCTCAGTATCGCAACCAAACCCACTTTCTCCTCTTCTGTTCATTTCAACTATTTTTAGGTTAGGAAGTAAAAGAGAATATGTACATTTGGCAGCACACAGCGTGCAAACATTGCTGGACTTACCATCTCTTCGCCTTCATCTGCCTCTAGGTCAGACGATAGCAACGTGATGACTTCGGGTGTCCTCTGATGACGAGGCTTCACATAGCCCACAAAGACACAGTCATCTGATGAGTTAAGATCCTCATTCGACTGTGATGGCTTATCCTCTTGTTCGCCAATGCTTGCGGGAAGATCCTGCAGGATACTAGAGGGAGACGTATCACTATGCGAACCGCTCGAATTATTGGTATCACTGTCACTTGCCTGGTCTACAGGAAGTGCATTCTACAAGCAAACAACTGTGTGCAGACTTCGTTTCTCTACTTATATGTACCGTCATTGCTCTAAATATTAATTTCTTTAAAAGGATTAAAGAATCAAAAGGATCTGACATCTAATATACGTACTAGCGCGTTGTCTTTTGTCAGAACACGATCTGATTACGTGTGACACAATCAGCAGATGTCCAAGTATATTTATGAATATAACGGTGAGGGAATCTTATGCTTTTGACTGTTACAAAATTTACTGCAGTCCACAGACCAGGAGAAAGTCCCTGCTAGGAATTCGATATACGCGCATGCGCGAAATTTCGCGGTGAGTGACGACCGATCCTAAAAGCATTCGTTCCACAACCAGTGAACGAACAACAGACGACAGGCTTTCATGTGTTCTAATGGGTAGAGATTTAAGATTACCTCACAGTGGCACAGCGATTTAATCCAGAATATTATCGCAACACCCACAAAACACAGTACAGTTGCACTCACTACACGCTACTCTTAACTGCTTGATGTTTTCAGTCTGTGTAGTAGCGTAAAACTCTGACGTATCGCACTTCCCACCAATAGCAGCCCTCTAGTCGACCATGCAGTAAACATTCCCCCCGCACCGCACGACTCCCCCTTGCAGGGATTTTCTCGTCATCTGTGGACAGTACTCTGTCTACATTATTGTTACTAACTCTATGTAGACTTTCCTTATGAATACTCGATTTAAAAATGTCCTTCTCTACCTGTAGACAAACGAGTGTTAATCCATGGGCAATTAAACCACACGGCGAGGGGCATTTAAAATTATTCCCGTCTGTCTTCTACGGATTGTATCCGAACACCTGAACTATTTAATTCCACAAAATGTGTTATTGTACTCGAAGGATGTTCTCTCTTTATTACTTGAAGGATGCCCCGCACAAATTGAACGTTAACTCCCTCATAATGGATGAAAGATAATGAATACTGAACGACTTCAAGCACTCTTCACGTTGCGGGAATCACGGGAACTAAATCAGTTCATTTACAACAATTAAGACAGCATAACAAGTTTTCTATTATTGACACAGCTGCGTATCTTGTCCATTGTTGACAATTATATTCCATATGTTCTATATTAGATTCTTTAGACAGACAAATGACGTCATCAACAATGCCAACAGATATTTGTTTACTCGGCATTGTTGTGGAACACAACAATGTCGAGTAAACAAATATAACGCTTCACAACAAAGAAATAAAAAAATATCAAGTCAGTCGCACTATCACTGCTCCAGAAGGAACACTTCGCATTCTTGAATATTGACTGACAGTTGGCCTAAAACATCTGAAAAGTGAAAGAAGACGTCAAGTATTTGAAGTACAAACTCCAACAACTTCAACAAGGTAAACTGATACGCATTCGATATATTACGATTACGAAAACTATTATGAAAACTGACTTTATGATCGATTATAAGACGAAGATTTGCTAGGGTGGGGCTGGACGTAAAAAGTGGACTGAACAAGAACTGTTGACTTCTGAACAGCGACGTAAAGAACTACAACATCAGACATATTTAAGAAATAAAGAAAAGCGAAAAAAGACTTACATTGATAAACTAGACCATATTAACGACACACGTAGAAAAACAGACGAAGATTTGCAAGGGTGGGATTGGACGTAGAAAGTTGTCTGACCAAAAACAGTTTGCCTCTGAACAGCGACGTAAAAACTCAAACATCAGATATATTTAACAAATTTAACAAATAAAGAAAAGCGAAGGAAGACTTACATTGATAAACGTAGAAAAACGTATTCATTAAGAACAGAAGAGCAGAAGAAAACAAAAGAAGACTTGCAAGGGTGGGGTTGGACGTAAAACGTTGTCTGACCAAAAACAGTTGGCCTCTGAACATCGATGTAAAGAATTAAAACATCAGAACTACTTAACGAGTAAAGAAAAGCGAAGGGAGATTTACATTGATAAACGCAGAAAAACTTATTCAACAAAAACAGAAGAGCAGAAGAAAACAAACGAAGACTTGCAAGGGTGGGGTTGGACGTAGAAAGTTGACTAACCAAGAACAGTTGACCTCTGAAAAGCGACGTAAAGAACTAATCCATCAGACCTATTTAACAAATAAAGAAAGACGAAGGGAGAGTTACATTGATAAACATAGAAAAACGTATACAACAGGAACAGAAGAGAAAAGGAAAAAACAGACGAAGACTTGCAAGGGTGGGTTTGGAAGTAGATAGTTGACTAACCATGAACAGGTGGCCTCTGAAAAGGGATGTAAAGAACTAAGACTTCAGATCTATTTAACAAATAAGGATAAGCGAAAGAAGACTTACATTGTTAAAAGAGACCATATTAATAACACACGTAGAAAAACAGACGAAGATTTGAAAGGGTGGGGTTGGACGTAGAAAGTTGACTAACCAAGAACAGTTGACCTTTGAAAAGCGACGTAAAGAACTAATCCATCAGATCTATTTAACAAATAAAGAAAAACGAAGGGAGAATTACATTGATAAATATAGAAAAACGTATACAACAAGAACAGAAGAGAAAAGGAAAAAACAGACGAAGATTAGCAATGGTGTTGCTGGACGTAGAATGTTGACTGATCAAGAACAGATGGCCTCTGAACAGCGACGTAAAGAACTAAAACATCAGAACTATTCAACAAAAACAGAAGAGGAAATAAAAAAGAAGACTTGCAAGGGTGGGGTTGGACGTAGAAAGTTGACTAACCAAGAACTGTTGGCCTCTGATCAGCGACGTAAAGAAGTAAAATATCAGATTACAGGAAGCGCTCCGAAAGGATTAGTAGTCGTTGTCGTCAAAAAATGACGTCATCAACAATATAACCTTATATTTGTTTATACACGGGGGTTAGTTTAGCGTCTTACTCAAGATTTTAAAACGCAAAAAACCCACTTCGGGGGGTTGGTCAAGTGTTTAAACCCCCCATTCGGGGTGGTTAGTTTAGTTTCTTACTCAGGGGTTAAAACACTTGAATGAGACACTAAACTAACTCCCCTTCGGGACTAACCAAGGTTGGTTCCTTTTTACAAACTTGACCAACCCCCCCTAGGAACTCCGAAAGGAGCGCCCTGCTCTAGTATTTAAAATACAGCGCGTTGCATTTGTGGTCACATCTTCATCGTAATTATTTATGTGAGCAAAACATTTTTGACGTAAATACGTCTATAAGGAAGGGTCATTCGGCAAAATGTGGAACGAAAAAGTGTAACAATGGTTTATCAACAAATAACCAAGAATGGTTACCTAAGGAACATCTGTTTACTCGGCATTGTTGTTACCTATAAAACATTACCTTACATTACATTCATCTACCACAGACCCATCTTAAGCGTAACTAATTCAAGTTAAATAAGCAATGTCTTAATCAAAATTATCTCAATTGTAAAGGATCTATAAAGGAAATATTTAGAATAAAGCCAATATATAAACTTCCTTTCCGTATAGACGTATTTACGTCTAATTCTCCGAAACCGTGGTTTCACTGACAATCTTTTCTAGCAAAAGTTGTTTTGAGAAACGAACCAATATTTCATTCGTAAAGTCTCAACCTTCGAGGTAATTAAGCGAAATGTTGTCACCCTTTGCCAGATGAATACAGTTCACATCGTAACTTTCTGTTTATTTAAGTTCCATTTTATCATTCATCTCTCATGTACAACTGGATCGCCTAACTGTGCGACATTCACTGCCCATTTCAACCGCCTAATAATATTTGTTAATATATCTCAAAACCATTAGCCTATTAGCCATGCGGACTGACATTATTCCACACCACATCCTAATATTGTCCATAAAAATCACTTTTCTTCCCACAAATATGGTGTTATTCGAAATCAGAGCACCACACCACAAAATATACGAAGGTTACAAATGCCACTGTATTCATTTAGAGTACCACATATAATAATGGTCAGACTTAAGTCTCTCATAAGACAAACACATCAAATACATCCTAATGCTCATGTACTTACACGACGAATGCCAATTAAAGACAGGGATGAATCTCTTGTGGACATTGGTTCCTCCATGCTCCCAGCAGGTTACCTGTTCTGATATCAAGTCAGTTATCCAACTGTTGGAGCACATACTCCACTGCTCCTCTGACAAGCTGCGCGCAGGTCACGTGACACAGCCTTTATGTCGATGATCAACATTATCGAAGAAAATAAGAAACCGAAACGAAAAGTGCGTTGGTGAAGCGGAAATATCAGACTGGGTGTTTGTGTGGCGCTGTCCTAGGTTACAGCGAAGCGATCAGATCAAATATTTTGATATTTTCGCGTGAGTCGCTGCGCTGGCCAGTAAGGCGCATGCGCAAGAAAGCTCTTGCGCATGCGCAGGAAGGCCGTGTGTTTCTCTCACGTAGGACACAACAAGCGATTACCTTATGTCATATGACACCCAAGGCTGCTTATACAGCTCGCTTCTTATCGCTCACGAAGGACATTGCCCTGCTGTAGTTAAGCGACCAGCTAATCCTAGCAGTTTTCTCATGGCTGTAATACGTCACGATGTATTGAAACATCACTGCCTATCCTTCGTAAGCATCCATCTTACCTCATTTATTTATCTGTGGAGTTTTGTTGGCAATAACGAAAGACTAGATAGTGCCTAAAGAAATGATTACGCACAAAGTGGTCAAAGATAACAAGTAACTGTCAAACCACAGATACAATATTAAAAGAGTAAGATTTTTGCAGTTTTGTAGAAGGAACAGGTATCTAACGTCCTAAAACTCTTGAAAGTTAAGGATCATTTGACTGCAAGGTTCAAATTTTTATATCGTTTCTGAAATCAGATCTTATTTTTGGAAGCTGTCCTGACAAATCGTGTTCATACCTTCGCGCAGATAATTTTTTTTCGGAAAAACCACGTCTATGACGAAGTTGCTGTCATTCCGAGGGGCTTCTGAACCAAAATTCTATATATCCGCAGTTCTTATTTCTCCGTACGCATTATTTGTACGATTCACAATGTCTTTGCTCTAACAATTCAAGAGAGTTTTATTAATCACGAATCTCATATTTATGTTTTAACATGTGTTTAAAGTTTGTCAAGTCCACGTAATTTACGTCGCTTTGCTATATCATAGTAATAGCCGTAACTGTGTATATTTAATCAGTTTAAGAAACATCTCGATTATCCGAAACGTTGGGAACATAGCTTTTTAAGCCACTCGAGTATTATATTATGGTAACATGGTACTATAGACTTTCACTGACTGTTTACATGAAAGGAATAGAAATCAGTTGACAGACTCTTCTCGAAGGTACCAATTCCGTAGAAAGGACTTTCGTCAGTTGATTGATCTTTAGGCATAATGAATCTTAATATATCGTGCATGTTTTGAAAGTGTGATGGCATTTTAATGTCTTAAATTATAAAGCAGACATGCAACTTACAAGATACATTTCATGTAGAACTTCGTTAAAACATATTGACAACATTAATTAGTTGATACGTTAGTCTGAACAATTAACAGTAGTAATTAACTCCAATTCCTATACACTTCACCATTGCAAAGATCAACTGGTTAACGCTGTTTCAAAAACACAAATGCATTCTTTCGTAAAACTGCAGAGTTATTGAATTTCGTATGTTTTTCATAATAAACAAGCCATCAATTCCTTAATCAGCGTTAACCAGTTGATCTTTGTAATGGTGAGGTGTTGTGTTTACTTCGCGGTACGGACCAGATTCTTATATATTATTTAGATAAGCTTCGTGCTTCAAAGGGTTAAACAAAAGTTAAGGTTTGTTGTTCTGTCATTCCAATCCGGATTTTTTTTTTACCAAGGATGTCATGTAAATTCATTTGAAACGGTCCTGATAAACATACAGGTACTCCGAATTTCTGCCATTCTACGGGTCGCCATATTTTAATAGTTTCTCTGATTCCTCCGTCATTATATTTCTGTTGGTAAGTCTGGAAAATTCGAGAACAATACTAATGATAATAATGGTTTATTAATTATATTATTTTTATATCAACCCTCACCATTATCAATTCTCCTGCTTTTGTTTCCAATAGGGCAATTTTGGCGGTCTTATCAGCAGGTGATTGTAACAGTAATAAAAATTCCGTTGTCCTGTAAGTGGACTTGTATTTTATCAACTTTTCATTTCTTCTCCTTCTTCCGCTTCTTAATATAACAGAAATATATGAGAAATAAAGACAAAATTATAGAAAGAAGGGGGTAATTTTGTTTAGCGTTGTGGTTCCGAGTACATGTACGTCACAGGGTCACAGATAAGGGATGGGGTAGTTCGTGCTCCGCACCCCTCACTGTTGGCGAGGAGGGGCTTGTAAGGACCCATGGCTTTTGTAATTAGACCATACTGATGTAATTAATTCCCGATGTTGGTGCTTATGGAAATTAAGTGCGTGGAACAGAATCCTTAAAGAATCTATACTTTGATCAGCTAGTCACGAAATTCTCTCTATGTAGCCTCATGTACGGTGGATTATTGTTCTGTTTCTCCTTTTTCACTAACGCGTGCTTAAAGAGTTTCAAATTAATAGTTATTATGAAGTAGCTTAGATATTAGCACGCAGATTTAATAAACCATTTAATTGCTTGTATATTATTATATTAATCTTCTGCATAATAAACTTCATGAATTATGTGCTCAACTGGCATTTTAAAGCCAGTGCACTGGAAGAACAAAGATTAAATTATTTATTATCATAACGATATTCAGGTTGTTAAATTAAAAATGTTATGATTCTACTAACTTAATTGATTATTTTCCTTCACAACTTTTGTTATGCAACTGGAAATCTCCAGCTTATTCAGCTCTCATTTTAAATTGAAAACGAAAAAAGGAAATTGATCGACATTGTAAGGTCAAATTCATTTCTGAAGACAGGATAGAGTCAACATCAACATGGATACGAACCAGGGTCCATGAAGACTCCTGTGACTTGCAACGTAATGCAGACCAGAGTCGGTGAGTGTCTTGGGGACCGCGTTGGGGGTGGGGGAGGGGGTGTAGAGGGGTGGATGTGCATGCAGTTGTTTTGACTGCTGGTTTAAACCAAATGCTATTTGCTTAAAAACACGTTAACACTGGTAAAAGAAAGCTCAGGAGATAAAGGTACAGCGGGTGGAAGAACTTGGATTTTAACGACGGATATAAAACTGGGATATGTCCCAGTGCCACTTAAGAGTGAATCTGCATCACCTTCTAGCCAGAAATGTGAAGATTTAAGTTTAAACTGCAACTTTATCCGTTGTTTTGTCTGTCTGTGAAGGAAGGGCACAGACTGAAGGTTTCTGAGAATATTCGGACCTCAGTTGGATGAAGAGACTGGAAATATTATAACTTTTATTAGTTCTGGTTAAGGAGAACAAGATAAACAATACATGCAGCACGCAATTCTGTTCGTGGTAAATGTATGCAGAATTTTAGGTAGAAGGCGGTAATGGAAGAAACAGCTTGTATTACAGAACAGTATATTAGAGGATAATATTAAAGTAGATCGAAGAGGATTAGGACTTGGAGCAAATTTATATGTTTGAGGTTATGGCCGGTGGTTGGCTTTCGAGGACACTGTAATGAACATTCTAGTTCCTTAAATATCGGGGAATTTCTTGACAAACTTTCGAGTTGACATTTATTTCGCAGAGTTACTGGTTAGACGGCTATTTCACAATTTGTACTCTTTCTGCAGTCACAGATAAAGTCTTTTATGTAAGTAGATTTTTTCACCTCCCGGCTAGGCGTCCACATGAAATCGTACAATTCAAACAAATGTAAAGTCACACACTCAGGCTGGCAGTGATTAATAGAGTGACAAAGTAATTTGAATAGCGATCGCTCCTTACGTACGAAGACGCACTTCAGATGACCGTAAATCACTGACATGTCATGTGGGATGTTGCGTCATGTAGCCTGACACTCGTAGGAAATGACCGATGTTTTACAGGTGTTTAAATGTACGCACGACATCCCAGAAGACACACATCTTCGCTCTCGCCGCTGTGATAACCTGAAGTCTCGACATTATTTATAGGTTATGTATGATTCTCAGTGTAAACAGCGATTATTTTCTTAAACAGCGTTAACCAGTTGATCTTTGTAATGGTGAGGCGTTGTGTTTTCTTCGCGGTACGGACTGGATTCTTAAATGCTATTTAGACGAGCTTCGGCTTCGAAGGGTTAATTAATTATCAGAATAAACAGCGATTATTTCCTTAAACAGCGTTAACCAGTTGATCTTTGTAATGGTGAGGCGTTGTGTTTTCTTCGCGGTACGGACTGGATTCTTAAATGCTATTTAGACGAGCTTCGGCTTCGAAGGGTTAATTAATTATCGGAATAAAAATCTATTATTTCCTTAAACAGCGTTAACCAGTTGATCTTTGTAATGGTGAGGCGTTGTGTTTTCTTCGCGGTACGGACTGGATTCTTAAATGCTATTTAGACGAGCTTCGGCTTCGAAGGGTTAATTAATTATCAGAATAAACAGCGATTATTTCTTTAAAAAGCGTTAACCAGTTGATCTTCGTAATGGTGAAGTGTAGTGTTTTCTTCGCGGTACGGACTGGGTTTTTAAATACTATTTAGACGATCTTCGGCTTCGTACACTTCATGGTTCTCATGCAACCCTCCCTACCTTAATTTATCTAAATTTACCCTCCCTCCAACCGATGCCACCAAATTAATTACTTAACTTTCCAAATTATATCTTCAGTGTTTTGTAATAAGCAATTCGAAATTTCCGTCGTTTCTGCTGCCAAACTGTCACTAATTATCGCCCTAACGTCTTCACCCTTGCTTTAATCCTTACCAGAAGGACGAGCGGGCATTGCCTGGGAACATTCTAACTATGTGATGCTCTTTCTCCCCCACCCCTCTCAGTGTAACGGTCCAAATTACATCTTCTGCTGAGGTGATTTATTACTTTATTGATCTGAATTTCTTTTAAGTATTCGTTTCAAAATTTCAACTTTTTGTGGTGTTTGGAGTGTAATACTGGGATGAATACTTCCATTTCATGACATCTACCGAACTGTTTAGGACAAAGACGTGCGAGGACCTTCGGTTACTGGGAGTCTTGTTTTTTACACTAAAGGACGATAAATTGCCGCACCAGGGCTTTTCAGAGAGTGCACGTCAGGGACAGAGTCCGGTTCTGCAAGGCATCTGGTGGGGATAATTTTGAAGAAAAAAATTCAAAATTTTGAAAATTTTAGTAAAATTGAAATATGCAGGAAATTAACCAAAACGCGCACAAACCATAAAATTTTTGAAAAATTCCACTTTCAAGATGTTTTCAAATTTTTCAAAAAAAATTGGTTTTTTGAGCGTTTCAGACATTTTCCAGCATTTTTTGATTTTTCGAAAATTTTGGAAATTTTCAACTTTTTTCAAAACTCTCCCCAAGAGATGCATGCCAGCCTCGGTGAATGCCACATCCTGTCTCTGACGGACTCGGCCTCTATATCGCCCGGTTGCTGACTGCCTCGGTGTTCTGCACCAACCGGCCTCTGCAGGACTCTGGTCTCTGCAAGACCGCGTCTCTGTCCGTCTCGGTCTCTGCCTTACGTGGTGTCTGCCGCACCTGGGCTTTTCAGAGACTGCACGTCAGGGGCCGTGTGAGTACAGCTTAAAGAATTGCTTATTTTAAACAAAAGATAAATGTTTAGCATGAAAATATTAAAAGGTTACACAGAATACATTAGTATATAGTGGACTATATAAGTACAATAAACCCTCAAAAGTTCGAGTCCCCAATAAACTATAGAAAATTACCAACAGAATAAAATACATGTATATTTATTTATATTTTTAATGCTACTTTAAATATCTCGTTTCAATCTGAAATAAATTTAAAAGTAGGTGGTAGACTGTAAACACTTTCAAGTCATTTACGATGAGGGTCACTAATAAAAATATATTTTTACAAGAAAGGTAGATTTTATTATTTCTTAAACAGGCCTCTACACGAATTTTCGTATTTTCTTACAGATCGTGAATCTCTCAGAAGTGTCCGATTTGGGCACCGCCAGTCATATGCACCAGTGTTCTCAGTCTAAGATAACCTCCTTGATAAGGTCACGCAGGTGACGCTAACCACGACATTGACTATCCTTACAGGATTTTCAATATTTTCATCGTTCTTTTCAAGCGAATGACGTGGTTCTGAAAAATATTAAAATACCCTAAATATACTGTTTTTTTTCGTACAAATACTAATTCTATTTGATGAAAGCATGCTGCTAGTTTGCCGTTACCATTTATAAACAAAACGTTTACCGTATCACTTCTAGATGGCAGCACCATGTTCATCGAAATAGTTCTACTCACTTAAATCTTTTCCGCCAGTTGGCGCTGTTGCTCTGTGCGTCTGCCGAGAGTGAAAGAGAAATAGTGCACATATTGGGTTGTTTTATATTTTATTTATTATCTTGTGCATATGCTTTTTATAATACAAATTAAAAGTGATGTGCGTGGTGTGTGCATATATTTTATGTAAAATATGACAATGAACGAAAGACATTGGTGGGTGTCGTATTTGAAGTAGGCTGAATAGTCTAAGCTACTGTATTTCATTGTTTTGCTCCACACATGTTCACATGTGTATGCATTAATATAGTTTTTTGTGTGTAATGTAAGAGGAAAGGCGTGCGAATGTGTTCATTGTAGTTTTACTTCCTTCGCTCAGTCTTATCTCGCCACAGGTATGATCTTGGAGAGGTTTAAGGTTAGGTTATCTGTGTAGATACTGTCATTGATGCTCCGACTAGTACAGCAGGCCTTTTATTTGAAGACTGAAGGACCAGACATTTTTAACTGTCCATGACTGTTTATTCAACATATTTGCAACTAGTCTTCATATTTAGAGGCCATCTTTATTTCGAACCAAAGACTGCACTATGGAGTGGTGACAAGGGACTCACTTAAATGCTATAAGGAATTGTTAGTCTTTGACACGTAGAGAAAAAAAATATTCTTTCCATAGTTAGGTGAATGAGTTATCACACCTGAAGTAATAATTTTATTTGATATTTGTTTCAGCATGATTAAGCTGCTTCCCTACATGTGGTTCATTTATGATGTCCTCAGCCTGCCCATAGGTTTCTTTCGTTTTCGTTTCAGTTCCAAGACCATTCTGGATAAGACAAAACAAAATACTGGGACCTTGCGAGATGCATCTCAAAGAATCGTTAAATAACAGAATAATATTGGGGTTCTTATGATATTAAAGATGTCTTGGGTGGTCTTTATGATGCCGTGTGGACTTGTAGGTGAGTACCATGTTTTGGAACAACCTACTGCCCCCATCTTCGAAGGATGATGGTGATGACAGGATGTTCCTATGAATCATTGGTTCCCACCTACAAATCCTCATAAAATCATAACCTTGAAGGCCTCCATTAACAACAAATTAATTACGTGGCTATTTATTGGTTTATTATATAATTCAAGGTCTTGGATATAAGGAAGCCTCTTACATTAGCAGTACAGTGATAAGTTTTGACCATGTGTATTTATTACTTGTCATGTATGTGCAGATCTGTGTACCAAGAATCTGTTTTTATGTTGTTTTTTCTTTCTTTTAAATGAAAGTGGATGTATTTGGTTGGTTTATAAAGACTTTGATGTCATTTTAATACACAAAATTTTGATAGAGCACTACTTTTATTGTATTGATGTTCTCAGTTTTTCGTATTAGTGCAAATTCACACTAATGAACATTTTTCTGAAGTCAGTGATCTTTGTTATAATAAGTTTTGTAACCAATTTTTCCACAGCTGCATGAGCATGGTGCATATCTGGTGGATTCCCTCATTGAAATCAAATGAGATGATGAAAGATTGGGAGTGTATGACAGACTTGCTGCTAGAGGAACCAGGACCGTCAGAAGAAGCATTGGATGGCTGAGAGGAAACCAGTCTCATAGAGATCATGGTGTGTTGTATTCACCAGGCTGGTACAGGAGAGCCGCCACTTGGTCGAGGACCTACACATAAGGTAAGGCAGTGATTGGGACTCACTTTGATGTTGGATTCTAAGTTTCATTACTACTTTAAATATCGTAATGATATGGACATCTGAGACTCAATTATTATGAAACTCACAGAAAATCTCAGGTTCTTATTAATTTGGCCCCGTGAAGTAAATGTCAAAGGTAAACACAAAAATACTTTATTTGCTTAATTTTTGTTAATATAAAATATTCTTAGTTAATATAAAACACATTATGCACAAACTGAATCCTGGCTCGCTCTTGCTTCTGGACCATCCATTTTGAAATATCCATTGAAAAACCTAGTAAACTGACTTACTTTCTTGATACGTTTGTGAAAAGTAGTTATGGCGAAATCGGAATGTTCCTTATAGTAAACATGAGTTGTTATATCATGTCGATTAATAGCAGGAGTTACAGTCAAATATGAAAAGAGGATTGGCAGCATTAGAAAGGAATTACAGATGTGTTCTCTGTAATCGCATTTTAATAATCTGAATACGATATTTGTTTGATGCCCACTCAAATTCCTTTGTCCTCTTCCACCCATATTTAAATTTAATTTATCGATGATTTGGTGTTGAAGTCAGTACCTGCAATAACGTGATACATGAATTGTTCGGAAGTACAGCATTTTATTAACCTGTCTGAGGTTTCGAAAAAGTTTTCTTGCATCTCTCACTTGCACTGACGAATGTGAATGCATGGAATTGATTTTCCCCTCCAAACAAGATTAATTTGTTGCAGACGTAGGTAGTTTGTGGCTCCATAAAAAGTAAAAAAAATTTGGGCTCGTGTTAAAGTACAATCAAACAGACGCAAAAGAATTAAGATGTCCGTGTTCTGGGCTGTAGCACTGTGTAGTCTGGTAGAAGTTTACCATTGTTTGATAGGTACTTGCTGTGTACATAATCAGGGTGATTGACCTCTTCTCCTGCCACATGGACTCTTGAAAAGGATGTAGTTATTTTGTATCGAAAAATTTAGGAATTTCATTGTTTTAACTTTATAATTGATAAAATTTTATTAAAGTTGTAACTCTCTAAATCTCTAAATAGTTGTATTTGTGTGACGTGCCTCTAAACTCAGCTGTCTGTGAATTCCTCGTTAATTTAACCCTTTGAAGTCGAAGCTCGTCTTCATAATATTTACGAATCCAGACCGTACCGCGAAGAAAACACTTCACTTAACCATTAGAAGTCGAATCAGGCGGTACCACATAAGATTTAACAAAAGTACATCCCGGTCAAAGCCTTAATGCATCTGAAAGTGTATTTATAACAATAGTTACAATTTTGAATAGTTATTACTGTAAATTTTTGTATGAACATTCCAACTTTCAATGTAGGCATGTATTGATGCATTTGTCTCATACTTTGAGTGGTGACATCATCAAACATGAATTCATCTCAAATCTGGCTTAAAAATTAAAAGGTTTCTATTTAAAGGAAAGGAATGTAACCTTAATAACATCTTAAGAGCACTTCCATAATTAATATTTTATTGATTAATGTATACCCCATTGGACACTGTGTCACATTTTATTTGAAAATTTTTCCTGTACGTGTTAAAATTAGATAAATATTTGAAGTTTCAAAGTTAGGTGAGACACTCTGTGTACTGTATGTACATAAATAAATATATACATACACACTTAATCACACGCATGCACACGGACACGTACGTTTGATCTCAGGGCGTGTTTTTTGTAGGAGTGAATCAGTAGGAGAAAATTGGGCATTTTATTTTTGTCTGTAGGCAAGGAAAGTGGGGGCTCGGCAATGTGAGAATGAATCAAAAGAGTACAAGTTAGTGGCTGAATTAAGGATGTGGTTAAAGGATGCCAAAAGAAGGTTGGAACAAGCAGATGGAGGTAGTACCTATTCTTTATAGCGCTGTAATCGTTTGCCGAGTTCAAAACATACGACACTGTTCTTCAATGTATGCCATTTTGTAGGCTTTCGAGGAGGAGTTTTAAAAGAAAGGGAAAAGAGATTGCAAGACTGAATGAGAAATGTACAGAACTTCAGAGATTGAAAATTGGTTGTGGTGATACTGAGCGTACAGTTACAAAAATAAACGATGTACGTGGACAGTTTCAACATTTCCAGAAAGACTCTAAGGAGAAGATTGTTCATGACGGCAAAGTGTCTACTTGTGGAAATTCTGTTGGAGATTTTGTTTATTTATTTAAATGTCTGTGTGTAGCATCTCATAATTAAATGCTCTATTATCTGTTTTTGTCCAGTTTCGACTCCAAATATTATTCTTAAGATTCATCTTAGAGGGTAGTGTAACGCATGTTTTTACAGCTGTTGAATAAGCGATCGTTTCTGACATTAATCGACTGTTAAGTCTTTTGGAAAAATAGATCGAATGATCAGAAAGGTTTAAAGCATTCTGCTGTATAGGATATACGTAGTTCCATAGTATTCCACCAGGTGTGGTGGGGTAGTCCAAATATGTATAAAGTGAGACTTTCATGGCGACTGATGTTGATGAAAGACTCCTGGGTTTCAAGCCATATCTTCTGGCTTTTCATCGACTCTAGTCCGAATATGTTGAATATGGACCCATGGACTGGCTTGGAGCACGGTTCAAGGTTACTATGAGATAAATCGAAACTTAAAATTTTTGAGCACCAGCACAAATGAGGAAGATAGGGAAAGCACCCAAATTTTAGTCATGAAACATGAAGGAAAAACCCTTTTTAAGGAGAACAGGTATAGATGGGATGTTACTTGAAATGGATCACAGACAATAGGTTGTATTGGATTGGATTGAACTCGTAAAAGGCGTATAATTTATTGACCTGTTGAGTGACTGCCATCTTCTCGATCCACTTGGTTAAATATTTATATTCATTATTTTATTTTGCAATCTAGAGATAGTTAGGGATCTCAAGCAATTGCCTAATATGAATTTTGTTTCGTTTGTTAGGATATTGGAGGAGATCGCGCAGCAGAATTTGTAACGAGGGTCAGTAAAATCAGAGAAGCTGCTTCGACTGTACCAAGGGAGCTAAGTTCCTTTCCGCTTAAACAGTCACAACCGTGTGTAGAAAGATACGACATACTTTCCCTCTGTTACGTGCCTGCAATTGGAAATTTTCCAGTGTAGTCTCAGAGTTTAGCAGTTATTTGTTTAGTCTTTCACAGGCAGAAGATAGATCAGTTGTAAACAGAGATAATTTAACAACATAATATTGTGACTAAAATCATAATTTTCCCATTCACCAACTGTGGTCCACAGAGTCCTAGCGGTTTCTTGCTTTTGTCTGTAACTGAACACACAGTAGATTTTTTAATTATCCCTGTGTCAAATTAGGAAGGTGCCAACTTTAGTTTTGAAATTTTAAAAATTTTCAAAAAAAAATGCTGGAAATTGTCTGAAAAGCGTAAAAAAAAAAAAAAAAATTTTTGATTTTGTGCGCTTCTTTCAAAATTTCCAGCATTTCTTGATTTTTTGAAAAATTTTGATTTTTTTAAAAAAAATAAAAAATGCTGGAAATTGTCTGAAAAGCGTAAAAACCAAAAAACATTTTGAAAATTACGGAAAAAAATTTTAAAGTGAAATTTTTCGATTTTTTTGGTTTTGTGCGCTTTTTTGACAATTTCAAGCATTTTTTTGATTTTTTGACTTGTTGAATTTGTTTTCTTACTGTGTGTATTTCTGTGTTTTGTAAGTTAATAGTCATTTGCCATGAATATTTGATGCTATAAGACTTGTGTAAAAAGGTTTGAGCATCATAATATTGGGGTTTAATGGCTAATGTGGAAGGTTATTAAGACAACCAACACACAGCTATATTACAATATGTGAGGTATTTCAGGTAGCATTTCAAACAGCAGTGCAATGGAGTGTGCTTCGACGTAGATCTACTTCAGATCCGTAGTCGGTAGATGGCAGCAGAGTTTGTTACAGTACGCAAAGATTGATAATTGAATATCCCTCATTCTCCCGCGATGGCGGGATGTGTTCGCTGCTTTTCAGATGTTGCCATCCCTGCGTACGAGATAATGGCGTAACTGTTGTGTGTCTTCTGTCATATATTGCGAGGACGTGCAAGTTAATGTTTTGTTATTTGAGCGTTTGTTGAATTTATGTGTGTTATCTTTCCCTTGTGTGGAGGACGTAAAGTAAGAACAATTTCGAACATGTCATTTCATGCAATTTATATAAACTTCAGGACATTATACATGACTGTTTCTGTTTCTGAAGGAAGAGGTTGTATTACAGAGAGAAGAATGTTGGTGATTTCTATCCAAGACCCTTATAAATTAATTATTGTAACTGTGAATTTTATAACTGAATAGTAAGACAAAAGCAGAAAATACAGTGGAGTCTATATAAATTTTATTCAGGCTGTTTGCGACGTATTTCCATTAACAAAACATATTAATTTGTTTTCATGTACTTGGATTAGTAAGCTCACATCTTGGTAGCCTTTCGATATCACTGCTGTTGAGACACCTCCATTTCAGTTTTAGTGTCTAATTACCAAAGTTCCCCTGTCATTATCATATGATTCTGACTGACATAAGTCCATAGAAGAGAAAAGATTTTCCTCTTAAAGTTTATTGCTACTCTCCCAGTGAGATTTTTCAATGTCACATGTGTAGCCAGTCATGTCATTAAGTTTATAAATCTTTATAACAAAACATTCATGTTTTTTAGGAATGTATCACACAAAGAACTGTGTAAATTTATACCAATTTTTCAATTTATGAACATTATTTTCACTACAATTAAGAACCAGCAACAACTGTTTGTTGTTCTTTATTTACATAAGTTCTGATGTTGACATTTTGACTGCTGACTACAAAAATTCCTGACTGACATAAAAATTAACCACATTATACTTCGGCACTGTCTAGCGGACATACTTGTGAAGCATGTGTCATATGCAGCACATTACATGTTTCCCAGTGATGCTTCTTCATATAAGAAATTACTAGTTTCTCATTTCAGTGCCCACGATTGCTGCAGTAACTTTATTATTGGAACTTATTGAACTGGCATCATAATTCTGTTATATGTACAGCTTTTTTGTTTCTCCTTATTTTTGTGTTTCACAGGAAGTGATCTGTTTTGCAGAGCAGTGAAGGCAACTGCGTTCAGAATGTTGCAAGGAAGTTCACACATCTAAATGCCAAATGGAGTGATGTAACAGATGGAAGCTGCAATAAGTTTAAGATCCTTAAAGAAGCTTCACAAGAATATGGTGAATTTAGAGGTAAGTGTAGAAATTTACTGTTTTAAGTGATCGTGCATCGCTAACTCAGTGCGTGAGGGAATCAGCTGTTTCTTACAATCTAAGTTAATGTGGTCATTTTGTTTACTGAAATAGTTTGATTTAGAACTGTTATTCATTGTTTTTAAGAAATTATTGGAAATAAAAATAACATGCTTCTTGTTTCTGTGCCAGATTTTAGTTACATATTTTTTTCTGTAAGATTTGAGGTTTTCACAGCAGGAAGTATGAAGACTTCTTCAAATTTTTTTTCAGTATTGGAAATAGTTGAAGGTTCCAAATTTTGAAATGTAGATGTGTTGCAATATCTGTAACATTATGGGCAACCTGAAAGCTACAGAAAAATTAATTCTCACCTAATGTTTCAGTACTTTCCTCCTAAGTATTCCTGTGTTCTTGTGTTTGGATTTCAAATGAAAATCTTGTACTTATCTATTGTTTATCGTACAACTAACTTTTCGTATGTGTTTGTCTCCACCTGAAACCATAACTGATATAACCTCTGTGCATTTGCACATGTGTGGAGGGGTAGTTGGAAGACATCCTAATAACTCTGCTGGAATAAAGTAGTCACTTGTGCCCTTTGGTAGTGGAATGATTAGCATAGTAAGCTGTTCAGGAGCCTTTTGTTTTTCATTATAAAGAACCATCTAGTTAGAACTCATAAAGCCTACTTTTCTGTTTTCTTTATGTAGCCGTGCAGTGATTTGCAGATGGCTCTCACCTACACATTTTTGAACAGTAAAATCAATTGTATTCAAAATCCCCTGCTTCTGATGCTGACTCTGGAAACTGAAATCATTTTACGAGGGCAATTGAAAAATTAACCTCCGATCGAGTTTAGGGGAGGGACAGTTGTCCATATTTCTGTGTTTGTAGAGCAGCATTTAGATAGATAGGCTGAAAAAAAATATTATTTTCACCAAGCTTTAATGAATTGGTCGGCTTTAAATTATGCCCCTTATGACTTTACATATTGTGACAAATTCTATTATAATCACATGGCTCTGAATTTATTCCAGATGATTGAAAATTAAATTTCTTTAAGATTTTTTTCTTGTGGTAAATGTTTGAACACTGTTATTTGTTTTTTCGGACAGGAATAAGTTGGCAAAAGTAACACTGTCCTCTCGTCTTGCCAAAGATTTGGCCTGTTTCTATGAATGTGTTACTGTAAAGGATCTAAAATTTGAATTTTATAATCGTTGGTTTTCAAAGGTGTTTCGTCTCATCACGAATAACATCAACATTATGGATTAAGTTTTGGCCTGCCCCATGCACAGGGATTAAAGTTATTCTGTATATTTTTTTCAGGCATTCCTGGATTGTTGTACTCTTCGGTTTATGTTGATAAAGTGGCTTTGGAATTCTGTTCTCATGCATATTTTCATAGTTTTCATGTTGTCCTCATATTTATTATTTATTATCTTTGTTGCATTTAAGATCCGGCATTCTGTATCCTGCAGTTGCTGTGATGAATCACATTCCTATTGTTTCATTAATAGCCAGTGTCACGAGATGTGACAAGTTAAATTTCCATACTGAAATTTTATCTCAGTACTTATTGGCTATTTGATGCTGTTCTGTCTGAAGTACCCTTTCAAACCTGTTACAGCAAATACCGAGCTTCTGTAATTTCATAAGTTGCTGTGGAATTTTGAAAAACCTAGTCTATGATTGTCCCCTTTATTTCATTGATGTCATCGAAACCTTTTCGCTTTGAATTCTAAATTGAGTTTTTGGAAGAACGAAAAGTCGCGCAATACTAGATGCGGAGGAATATGTTAAGAAATGCACAGCAGCCGGAAATGGTTGTCAGAAATTTCTGAACAAACAGCAGAGTGAAGAAAGGAATCACAAAATTTTATTTAGAAAAACTTATATATGAAATAAACTCCCAATACAGATTTCTGTTTACATCAAAAGAGGAGGACATTCTACGTGCTCCTTGCATTTGAGTTAACTCGTCTGGCCTTTTCTATGATTCATCATACTAGACGTGTTAATTTTGAAGATTTGTTTTGGGGTTCCCATGAACCATTGTTTTATCACTGGAAAGGAAATAAGGTTCTTTCTGAAGTTTTCCAGGAGTTTCGACATATCGACTTGACTCTACTTCCGCTTGTAAGTCAGCAGATGAGACAAATTTTGCAGCAGTATGTCGGTTCTTAAGATTTTGTATCAGAATGAGAATCCATCCTTATTAACTTACATTTGGTGAGATGTCTGATTTATTTGTAAACAAGTTCCCTAATTTGTATAACTTTTTATCTGCTTTGCTGTTGGACTGTAAAATTTCAGTATCTTCGATGAAAGTCATTTTTTTTTTTAACTTTTGAAACCACTTACCTATTTGAGGTCTGCTAATTGTTTCTTCTGTCAAAAGATATTTCTGAAATGTTGCAGATGTCTATAGCAATATTGCTTATTTCATACAGAACTTGATTTATGTTCTGCTAGTTTTTAAGAAATGTAAATTGCAAGTATGACACATGACCTTACATCGAGATTCATAACCTCTAAATGATACAACCTGCGATTTTGAAATGATGGAGAATGATTTAACAGATTGTACTGTGCCATCATCCATAACAGAGGAACTTTGTACTGACAGAACTGTTTAGATTTATGTACTTTTATATTAACAGTTTTATAATGGATGTTTCTGTTGAAATTAGAAAAACGTATCAGCATTTTGATGTTGTGATCTTTTTGTTTCTGGTGTCACTGGGCTTCCGTTGACATCTTCGATGAATTGTTTTGGAAGACACACATTTCTTACAACTGCTCAGATTCCTTCAACAAACTTACTGAAAAGTCTGGTTATGTTTCTTCGCTCATCCTAATTTTACCATAATATTGCTGAGATGCTTTGCAGCCTCCATCATCTGGGTGATGAGTAAGTCAGATGATAAGTGGATCTTGGTGACTGACGCACAGATGCTGAATCATTTCACATTTTTCAGTATATGCATACTCACTATGTTTCCACTCAGTGTGCATAAATGTTACGTGTGTTATTTAATAGTAAGATATTGTTTAATTACCAGGTGACTTTACGTCATGTTGTAAGTCAGGCAAGAGTTTATAGTTTATTTTCAGCTATCATCTGTTTTTGTTTTTTTGAAATTTCTGTAATTGAATAAAATATGAGAATTTTCCTTAATCAGCTTTGGTTGCCCAAGAAATGGATTGGTTGGACAAACTAGAGAAGCGATTAGGGAAATCACTTAGTCAGATGACCAGACATAAGATGGCTGTCTTCTGTGGTCTGGTATAAGTTTACCAGTGATCAGTCTTTGGATTTGTCACTGTGGAAACCTCAAATGTTACATATTCAGTGAATCTGAAATTTATCTTCTGAGGATAATGCATGTAGACTATTTACTGTGAAGATGATGAGTGCAGGCATTAACACATTTTTTCCGTCGTAACTGAATGAATAGGAGTAGGGTAGTTTTGAGGGGAGAGTCTACTTTAGGGCAGTTTTCTTGCATTTATGTGAAAATACTTAGGAGACCTACAAAAAACCTCGGTCAGAATAACTGAGTTTGAAACCTTTGAGAAGACTCCATATTTGCAGGCTATGTAGCAGTTACGTTCTGAACTGGCTTAAATTCATTTTCACATCTCTTGTTGAAATTTATGGATCAGAGTGAGTTCTGAGGAAATGGTCTTTCAGGGTAGCTTGCAAGGTTATCATTCTTATTTCAGTCTTCTGCACGTCTCCTTGATGAGTAAACAGATTAAAGAACAAACAATTTATATGGAGTTGTGTTTGAAGATTATGGAATTCCTGCAAATGATCGGTCTTTTGGCTTATATCCTAAAAAGTGTCATTCCTGGATCGCTTTCGAAGTCACCATAGCTACTTTTATGTTTTGTGAAAGTAAATGATTTAGCAATTCTTTTGAAGGACGTTGAAAACTACATTCGAAATCATCCAGAAGCTCGCCTGGCCAAGATCCAGGATATTGGATGTCATTTTGTGGATGATGGCATCATGTCACAGACAGTGAAATCAGATGTGGAGGCTATTACATCAAGGTGGAGTCGTCTGAGTCAGCAGGTAGAAATAGGGAATTCATTACTTACTTCTTAAGTCAGCATGATGAAATGAAAGTCTGATAATGTGTAATAATGTGATTGCTCCGTATTAATCTGCTTACCTGTTTGTTTTGACTATTGTACTTTTAAGTTGCCCTCAGTGGACTTGTGGTTAGCGTGTTCGCCACTGGACCCAAGGTTCACGGGTTCAAACCCAGCCGAGGTCGGTGGACTTTTAAGGATGATAAAACTTCCTTCAGAGGGGAAGTAAAGCCGGCGGTCTCATGTCATAGTTTTATGGCATGTAAAAGAACCTTATGAGCATGAACAAGATGTTTTGTAAGCAAAATTCATTGGCCATTTCTCACCCATATCTCTGTTTTTGGAGTTGCAGCCATTTTTACTGTGGTCTGCTCATTGAAAGAAGCAATTTCGGTCATGGCACTGTCCTTTCATGTCTAGTTTCCAAGCAACAGGAATCACCATCACCAGCACTCAAATTCAGGACTGAGTTTTTGACTTTTCTAAAATATCTTCTTGGTTTCCAGGAAGAAGCACTTTAAATTTCATATGAATTAGAATATATTTTTTTTGAACTGTAAGCAAACACACACACAACTCCGAAATTGAAATTAAGATTACCAACCCTATGAAGGTTATTTTTACCAAAAGATCACATGGGGATGATATTGTGCATTCAGTGACATCTGAATGTAAGCTAGATGAAACACGCAATGTTGCCACAACAAATAATACTTCATTCATTGTTTGTAGTTGCGTGATTTTTGTTGTTTTGGAAGTTTGAATACTGTAAATGACCTACGTCGTATGTTTACAGAAACTGACATATGTATTGAAGTTACGTTTAGTTGAAACTTGAGGAACGAAATAGAGAACAGCTAATTTTGAAGACTGTCTCTGATGAAGTAATCTCATTTGACAGTGAAATTGAACCAGCTTGTTGTGGCAGTACGGCAGCTGGTAATAAGAATAATGCAATTAAAATCTAAAATAAAATTTGGCCAATACCATGACGTCCATTGAATTCTGTTGGTGTCCATCATTTTGTTGAAGGTCTCGGTTACTAGAAGATATAAGCGTTGATCTGTGTGAACAAATGTTCCTAAGCTTTAAGGGTTGAGTGTCCCATTAATTTGTGTGTGTGTGGTTGGTTGAATAGGACTATATGGTCCTGTTGTGTCGTGATATTGTTATAATGTCTGTATATTCAGACAAATAGCACTGTGTATGTCCAAAATGCTTCTAAGGCTTAACAGTATGTCGAAGATTAATTTTTAACCTAATCATCCACTTTAAGGAAAGGATTGTCTAACTAAGATTCACTTGAAATTTTCAAACAATTTGGAATAATTAAAAGGAATTTTGTTTTCCTGCAGAATGTCAAAATCAGACAAAACAGTCTAAAGGCAGTTTGAAATGTCCCTGTTTATATCATTATGACTCTGTGTATATATTTGAGGGAGTGAAGTTCAGACTTCTGCTCTATACTTAAAATACCCATGAGTTTATGAGATTGTCATTTTTTATTGGGAAGAAATTGAACTCTTTATATATCATAAAAGCAAGCTATATCATACTGTGGGACGTGCTATAGTTTACTACTCTTTCCAGGCAGGTGATACAATACCTTGCTCTGCTAATCCCATTGATACTCTTCAGTCAAATCACCCCTACCCCTGTCTAAATGTCTTCCCAGTACAGTCTCCCCCCCTTACAAGAGTCCTGCAGCATACGTATTTGGTCCAAATATTGAACAAAAAAATCTGAGAATGCTCTTTGCTGTTACAAGGATCTCTATGAAACAGAAATAACAAGATAGCATATTTAATTCTGTAGCTTCTCAGTTGGTACCTCAGCAATCGACTTGTACCCACAAGTGAATCGTCATATATTCATGTCAAATGCCACCATTTTAATTTATTTTTAAAACATTTTAAACATTAGATTGTGGGGCCTTAAACCCAGTTTAAAATTACAGGTGACATTTCACTGTGTTTTTCTTGTTGTACAGTCTGAGGAGCAGTGGGTTAAAGAATAACAATTTTGTTGTTTATATAATTTGTTTTAATTAGTATCAAATTAGCAGTGTTCATTTTATTAAATGTGTATGTATTACATATTTACTTGTAGGTTTTATTTAGTATGTGAATGTATCACGTTACCATATCGATAATAATTTTTCTCTAAATGAGTATGAAATTAATTTTTACATATGTAGCAATAAAAAGGGAATATCTGCCTTTAAAAATTGATGAATGAATGTATTAACTGTAATTAATAGGAAAAATTTATACCGCTATATGTGGCTTACATCCTGAAATTGGTTACAGGTGTCAAGACTGAGGTTTTCTCATCATTCCAACGAAATATGTCACAGTTGCTTTGTTTTACTCTCTTTCCAGTTCACCATAGTCTCAGGATTCAAATCTGATACCCAAACTTTTCAGTTTTCATTATTTTCCTCAGTTCCTCTGGGTATTGCTGTATTCTTTACAATTTATAATTTACAATGTTCCTGCCAGTTTATGATAAGTGTTCCTCGAAAATGACAAAGCATTCTTAAAGTAACAGAGGAATAAATATGGTTACTTTTTTTCTTTAATGACAATAGCATGAGGGCCTAATGGAGCTTATGTGTTTTAGTATAAAAAGACAGCTTGTTAGGATTTTGGGATCATACTTTCTGTGCCTTGTGATGATTATCTTTTATTGAAAGTCGTGCTACATTTGGCATTGCATTGGAATTTGAAAGGCATGCACTGGCCATGGCTTGATTGCATCTTGCTTTGTGAGTTAGGGATCGTACCGTATTGCTTGAGGACTCTGTCACTAGTCTGAGTAAGAAAGCTTTTATTTATATTTGTTCTTGTGCCAGTTTTTTTAATTGTCAGTGACATTGCAGCAAAAGTATTAGTTGTAATTACAACTGTTCACCAGTACCAAACATTTTGTCCCTCTACTGAAAGCTCTTAAACTGCAAGATTGTGAACAACATGGCTGTGTGTACAGCTAAGGTGATATTAACTACAGGTTGAAACTTTTACACTTATCTCTATGTTATGGTATTCACCAGTAAGAGTTTTACTAATTGCTAAATTCTGTCCTGTAATTTGTGTTGATGAATTAATTATATTTAGTCTTTCAGAATCCATATACATTTCCACTCGCATACACAGCAACCTTTAAAGTATTAGCAGCTGCCCTCCACATCAGGTGCCGTTTTCATCCGCGAACGAAGGACGCGCTGCACGTACCACGCGCAGTCACAATTAGAATACTCCATTTAACTGTTGTGTGAGGCTCTTCGAACTGCATCGGAGTCACATTCGAGCTAAGAGAATCCTAATTGTTCTTCTTTAAAATGGAGACAACAACGAGCAGCGGTTGCCGTAGTAGCCCGAATGAAAAACTTAAAAGTGTTAGAGCAACGGTTTAAAAGGGGATACATTTTTGACAGCGTGTCCGAGTTCATATTTAACTTGCGGATGGCGTTAACATTCAGGTCATTGTATCTGTCAGTTATCGTCAGGAGGCCAGAATATGTCACAAGGCTGGCCCGGATTTTTCTCTAATTTGTATTTGGAGGTGCCCAATTAGGCACTGCAATTGTAATGAATGAGCTGCTTTTCTGCCGACCAGTGTGCAGTCGTGGCAGTCACCGGGTGAACTCGCTCGATCTTACCCGTCGAAACAATTTAACGTCAGTGGAAGGCACTATTAGTCGTCTAAAAGTTTAGTCTGTACGGAAGCCGTTTATAGTTTGGTAGATATTGACCGCCGTTTCAGATCCTTGTGCCCCCATCATCATACTCGTCGCCGTGGGGAACTCAGATCTTACCAAAATCATCTTAGTTTTTCTTTAATGACGAGTTTATAAAGCCAAGGAAACGATTCAGTCCATTATTGATTTATATAACGTTATTTTTGTAATATAATTAATGATAAATGTACCTTTCTTCAAGAACATATTGACTGAGCAGCCATTTGTTACGTTTTTATGCAGTCAATTTTCCCTAACTAACGTAAGAATCCTCAAACACGTATAGAAAATTGGTCTACTTGTTCAGTGACAAAGAACATCATCGCAGTCACATAATTACAGTTCGGGTTTCGTATTTGTGAGGCTCTGTTCTCAGCCCAAAGACCGTGTTTTCTGATGGAGGTATTTCATGATTTTCCTCAGTATCTCCAGGAAGATGCCTGGATGGTACCTTAAACTACGCCACTGGCCGTCCATCCTGAATACTTTCCGGTTAATTATTAACTAATTATTCTGTCATTCGACGCTGTCTGGTTTGCGATACTGAAGTTACGTAATTTTAAATGACCAAAACATGTTCGTGTGTGAAGAGAGACCTAGTATGTTGTTATTCTTTGCAACTAAAACAGGGCTGTGTAAACTTCTCTACATTCGAGTCGAATTGAGTGTGGATGGATGTATTTGGGATCCGAGTAGAAAGAAATGTGTGCCTTGAAACCAGTTGATAGAATATTTTGTAATTTGTTCCCCCTTGTTCTGTTTCTTGTTAATTAATATTCCTTTTTTGGACTGGTCGGTTTATGTCAAATTCCATACTTTCCCCTCGATATAAACGATTTTGAGCACTTTTTGTACAGAAATGCAAACACAAAGGCTTTACGTTCTGCACGTAGTATCCAGCGTATTCAAAAATATTGTTACGATAATAAAATCTAGGAGGGCTTGATGGAGGAGACATGTAGCGCGCATTGGAGGTATATGAAATGTGTACCTCACGTTTGAAGTAAGGAGACCACTGGCAGGACACAGGCATAAATGGAAATTGACTTTGGTGGCGAGTCGAGTGAACACCAGTAAACTTTCGGTTTTCATGTAACACGGGGAATTATATAATTACCAGCTCCTCCAAGTACGTGCCTTCCAAATTGATGTTTACCAAGAAATTCAGTGTGAATTCCTTAGATTTCTATTTCAAGCCATAAACCCAGCTCATTGTAGGATTTTAGATTTCATTGATCTAAAAATGGAATTTGACCCGTATCTCATGTGAAATTGCTCGCTCACTCTGGCCTTCACATGTCCAGATTTTGTTGATTGACTAGAAGTAAATGTGGAAATTGCATATATGTTTATTCTTGAATTCCTTATGAAATAAGACCTATTAAAAATTACGTACATCTAGTGTCTAGCTGAATGAGAATTGAGTCAGGTGGGCCTGTGTAAGCGAGTAGTGATGTGATACAGTATCGTGAAATATTTAAAATTTGAGTTTAAGCTACATATTTTGTGTGTTTTATGAGTAATTGTTTAGATGTGGTTACTTAGTTTGGATGTAAGGGAGGACGTAACAGCAGAAAGAAAGTTCTATCTTATTTCTAGGATAATTCATTCAAGAAGTACGGTTTATATGAGACAGGTATTACGCATGTAAGTTGTGTTGAAGTCTGTGAAATTAAGTTTGTTACATTTTTATGAAATTATCTAAGAAGTAAAGATGTAGTTCTCACATGTTTCTGATTCTGTAGGTCATCTTTAAAAATGAATGTGAAAGGAGCTTCACTTGAACAAAAGAACTCTGGCAGTCGAGATGAGCGAGTTCGAGAATCAGACGATGCACCGAGCACCTCTAAATTCCGAAGAGATGATGACGGAGACGAATCCAGTTCTAGTGGACACCCCTCAAATGTGAGTTCTATGTAACTGGTGTGTGCGCGCGTACATGCGTGAATATATACTGTATATGAGTCCTTATTTATAGGCACATGATTACACACGCAGAGCATAAATTATAATATGTACCAGGTTGCCATGTTACTAAATATTTGTTTTGGTGCCTGGGTTTCTTCTAAGTCGTGTATTCATGTGTGAACATTTTAAGAATTTGGATCTTGGAGTTCCACTTTTGTTGTACTGCAGATTGAAGTTTCAATCTGTGTGTCATGAATTGACAGAAAAGTGTGGAACTTTGTACATTATAGGAGCCCCTGAAGATTGATTATTATAGATGTGATTGATGTGTTGCAACTGAACTAGCATGGTTCTGGTGCTCAGGGACAAGTTTGCCTCATTTGTAGAGTTTACTGCAATTTTATTTTAAAAGAATATTGACATTACAGGAACCAAAATCTGGGATCATTGAAAAAATATACATAACAAATTTCATGTGCCACTCATCCTTGGAGGTTCGTCTGAACGGAAGAGGTAATTTTGTTTTTGGGAAGAATGGCAGTGGCAAGACTGCAATAGTTTATGCTCTTGTACTTGGTTTGGGAGGTAACTCAAGAGCTATTAAGAGAGGAACCTCTTTGAAAGGTAACATATTGTAACAAGTTGCTAAGGTCATAGGTTTAGTCTTTGCTTATCTAGCTTGAATTTAGTCCAGTCTGAAAAGTCTGAGTGTACAGTCTACACAGGTAATGAACTGAAATTTGTCATCTCTTATCTTCCCTTAAAACTAATTTCACAGTACATATTATTTATGTTTTTAAATTTCTTTAATCTGATTATATAAAATAATTCATAGTGTGTACGTGTGTGAGCTTGGTAACTCAGGGGGCAGAGAAGATCCAGCATATTGTGCGCTGGATATTCTCCTACCATGACTTACCATTCCTGCACTGATGTTAAAAATTATACCATGGTATTTATTGCCAACCCATTAAGTAAATTTTGTAAGATCGTGATGTTTAATATCATCAAGCCCAAATGACTGAATTAGAGAACATGAGAATTGCGAAGGATCCTCTCAGTTAACCTAATACTGAATGAACAGTGGATTTGGGCCGAAACTTTAATTTTATTTCATATGATATTGGAAGGAAGATTAAGTGTGTGTATCAGAATTTTAGAATTGTTCCTGTTTCTTCCAGAATTTATAAAGAAGGGTAAAGTCACTGCTACCATCGAAGTGACATTGAAGAATACTGGTCGCCTTAATTACGAGAGAGAACAATATGGTGACCATATAATTGTAAGGAGACGCTTCGATGCAACTGGTCACGGCACATACGAAATAAAGTCAGAAGAAGGTACTGGGCTTTCTTTCCCTCTGCTTTTCCTTCATCTCAGATATTGGATGCTCTCAACAAGAAATTTGTTATCTTTAAACAATTAGTTTTTTATAAATAAAATATGACTTGTCCCCTTCCTGATTGTATATGTGTTTTAAGAGGGCATTTTACCATGCACACTGATTATGTGTAAATGTCTGTTTCGTCATATTTGTTTCAAATATGTTCTGTTTTTGGCTGTTTAAAAAGATGCGCAGATTTCAGGCCCATTTTACTGAAATTGCGTAAAAGTGTCATATTAGGCTTCTTCTTTTCTGAGAGTCCTGTTGGTCTTCCTCCATATACAGCATTATATAGGAAGTTTCAGTTTATTTCAACTCGCGTTACTTGATGTATTGAATTAATAACTTGGGTGAAGGTTGATTTACAAAATTTATGTACTGTACTCCATTCAAACTAATAGTCTCGATTGACTCTACTATATTACAAAATTTACAGCTTTTAAATATTGAAGATTTCTGTAAGTGGCACATTGCCTATCCTTTCATCTTCGTTAAATTGGCACCAGGTCCCGACCGTCTCAATGAAATAGTTTGTTTGGAGTAGCAGTTGATCACATTTGGGTCAGTGGGTTACATTACTGTGTATATATCATTTCTCATTTGTTTCCTGTTGCAGGTGAAGTAATTTCCAGGAAAAAAGAAGAACTGGACAAAATTGTTTCAGCATTCAACATACAACTTGACAATCCCGTGACAATTCTGAATCGGGAAGATGTCCGGGAATTCCTAAACAGTAGCAGTTCTCAGAAGTACAAATTCTTTATGGAAGCAAGGAAGGTAGGACATGTGCAGAGTCGATGTCACATAAACGAAAGGTCACTACCATTTTAAACTCTAAGAAAGAGGTTGTTATTCTGTTCAAATGTTGATTAATGTTTACAATAGAATGAGTTTTATGTTACAACCTTTTTTACAATTCAGATGGCTGTCATTTTCTCTTTAAATGATTAAATTGTGTAATGCACTTATTTGCATCTGCGCTGTAGTGAATGCATATCAGACTGAACAGCAGTACCAGTTTTATTTTATTCAGACAAATTTACAATTAACTTGGCTTGAGATCCCAATTTTCTGTCGATGTTGATCTTGCTAGTTGTAATGCCATGTGGGTACCTTTTGTCTCGGAGGAACATACTGGAGGAAAGATGTTCTTCCATGACTTTGATACTCACCTGTTCTCTGTGAGAAACTCGAACTTCATCCCCACTTTCTGTTTATCCTTTCGGGAAATACGCCGTTGGCGACGGATTTTGTGGAAGTCACTTGCTTTGAAAATTATATTTTTATTTGTTTGTGGTTTATTTTTCGCCACTGTCATTAGCTACTAGTTAAGACTTTATGGCATTAGATGATATATAATGGATGGGAAAGGGTGTGTCCTCACCTAATTTAAGGTACTGACCCAGGATGTGCCTGGAGGGACTGAGGGAAGTCTCAGGATAATAGGTCTCCAGGCTGAAATTTGAACCAGGGACCTCCTGTGTATAAAGCACATGGTAACTACACTGCTGCAATGGTTGTTTGTTTTATGCTGTGTTTATTCCAGAAAAATTACTACTCATTTACTATTAAAAATTGTAATACTCAGGGGAAGTAAAAGAAGGCAGGGAAATTTTGTATTGTATGTAAGGAAGCCAGGGTCCACCAACTGAAGAAGAATAACTACTAACTAACTAACTAGATGGCTTACGGAACCCAAAGGTTCATCACCGAATTAACCAAAACCCTCCACCGGACCAACAAAATCCAGTCTCCGTCAACTCCTATCTCCCATAGATCCCGCCTGAGATTATCCTCCCATCTACGTCTAGGTCTCCCCAGCGGTCTCTTCCCTTCAGGTTTCCCAACCAGTACCCGGTGCACACCTCTTGTCCCATCCATGTCCCGCCCATCTCATTCTTCTCGACTTAATCACCCTCACAATACTGGGGGAGCAGTACAGATTTTTAAGCTCGTCATTGTGCAGTTTTCTCCACGCCCCATCATCTTCTCTCTTAGGCCCAAATATCCTCCTCAACACCCGATTCTCAAACACCTGCAATCTGTGTTCCTCCCTCTGAGTGAAAGACCATGTTTCGCACCCATACAAAACAACAGGCAAGATTATTGTTCTGTATACTTTAATTTTCAGGTTCTTAGAAATCAGACAGGAAGACAAAATATTTTGGACTGAGAAGTAGCAAGCATTTCCGGAATTTAGTCTCCTCCTAACTTCCTCACAAGTATCATTTTGATTTGTTATTGTTGTTCCCAAATATTTGAACTTTGTAACCCTTTCAAAGGATTTATTAGCCACCCTAAGATAATTTTGCCCGCCTGTCTTCTGATGACGAGATACTGAAGAAGAATAAGATTGTATTTGAATGTTTTATATTTGTGCAGATTGTAATGTGCAAGCAGCAAGAAATCAGGTGACTTGTCCTCTAGGTTATGGTAGAAATTTACCAACGTTTCGGAGGCATTAAGCGCCTCTGCCAGACTACACATTGCAACATTGCATCAACTTCATATTTATCGTGCTTGCTTACATTTTGTTAAATCTTTGTAATAGTATGAGTTACACTTGTAAATTTTGTACTGGAAGTTGCTACATCAAGTTTTGGCGTAAGTGAAAGTAATAAACTCGGTGTCATTTGCAATCAATGATTAAGTGCCACTTCTGTGCAACTCCTTTGGTGTGGTACTATAAATGAGAAATGCACATTTTTTAAAAAATGCTACTTTCATTTGAGTGAGAAATCAGACTTTGGAAGCTGCTGGCAGGGGCACAGTGGTTATGGATCAATTGTTACTGATTCCAGACAACTGACATCACAGACACTGGACCATCACTGTTACGCTGTGCATACATTTCTTAGCTCGTTAAACATTTGTTTAAGTTGTTAAATATGAATTCATGAAGCCGTTGTTGTTAATCCGTAAATATTGGTCTTGTGGGTTGTAAATCCATGTGGATTTGTATGTAAATACCAACATTCCTGAGGAACGTCCTGCTTCCATCTTTAGGGCTGAAAATATCGAGGCAGTATGTTCCTCTGAATTGTTGATATTTGTTACGTGAGTAGTATGAATCCTAGTAGCTGTGGCTAATAATTTTTTGCTGGATAAGGTGAAAATGCAGCTGTTCAGGTACTCCTGCCCTACCAGGTATTTTGAGTTGTGTTTTTGAAGACTGTAGTAGCTGTTGTATAATGTTATAGGAATTTGAACTGTTTCTTTTGTGGTTATTTAGTTTCTGTTTTGTATGTTTCAGGATCTAGAAAACATGATCGAACCACGTGATATGATTGATTTGCAAGTGAAGTCCCTTTTCGAGAGTTTGCTCCAAGGGTGCGGACGCAAAGTAAGAATCAGAACATTTCTCTAAAACAGTAGTTCTCAACTTTTCTGTTTTATGGACAAGTAGTCTCTCTCAAATCCAACGTATTGTCAGACGTGTGGTGGGATGATATTTAATTTTAAGTGAAAAATCAATAGAAGTAAATTAAGTCGTATGTAGGCAAAAGTGTTTGGGGTTTGACAGTGAAAGCTGAATCAGATGTTTGATGTTTGTGGCCTCTTACGTGTTCTGTTAACTATGTTTTTAATTTGTAATGTGTTTGTGTCTCCTCAGAGACTTTGATTTTGGCAAATGTTGATTGCAGGGTGAAATTAAGATTGATCACCAAAAACAGACATTGGAAGTGAAAGTGTCGTCTATGAATGACCCTCATGTAGAAGACATCATGCCTACAGGAGATTGTTCATACGCCATTGTTCTTGTTTTCTGTTACCTAGAAATTAGTTTGTGGTACTTGGTACAGGCATTGTGCCAATTCTGCCTTGAATGATTGTTTGTGGCTTTCAGTTTCTCATTCATTTATACCTTCTCGTCTTCATGGATTAAGTATCTTAATGCCTTTATCAGCCTCATCACCTTGCCAGCATCTCCCTGGTTCCCTTGTAACTCTGCCTTGTTTGTTTCAATTCTGCGCTGTATCTGTTACACCTTATCGATTTTTGTACCATATTTTACAATTTATTTGCCCAGTATTTTGCATATTTTCAAATGTGTATGGCCAACAGAATTGTGTGATGATGTTAATGTATTTATTTTGACAGAATCATTGTACATAAATCCCTTCTAGTTTGCTTTTCACTCTGAATTCATGAGTCACAAATTCATAGTCGGAATACATTTCTAACTTTAGCGTGTGACTGTATACACCATATTTTAATTTTAATTTTAATATAGTGATTTCCACAAAGACTGAGGTATCGTAGACATAATCCTCAAATATGACCTGTGCCATGCATGGTATTCAGAGTAAATTGTATGAGAACTGTAAGCTACGCCGTCACCAGACGACACGTAGAACGAATAAATAGGCCACATGATTTATATGAAGCAGAGCAGGCTTTGTATAAATGTTATCCTTACATTGGCATTTCATAGGTGATTTTGTAAGTCCTTGTTTTAAGGTTTTTGTTGCTTCTTTAGTTAAATATTTTATATTTCAGGATATGATGAATCATCAAAGGATCATCGAACCATCCCCGACAGAAGACAGACTTCCAGTTTATCTTCCTCACCGCACAACGCGTATCCGCCATTCAGTCCCATGGGGATGTTACAATACACAGGTACTAAATAAACTAAGAGCAAGATAGAATACTAAGCCTCTTCTCTGTATCGACCACGTTCATCTTCAGTGTCTGGTTGGGTTGGAGGGTTCTTGGAATATTTAATCTTTTTTGCTGTTACATTTGGTGAAAAGTTTGAAGTTGGATAGGATGTTGTGTGTGCGCATACGTGTGCCTGCATGTGTGCACATTAATGCTTTATATTGCATAAATTATACTTGCTATTCTGTGAGTGGTAAATCTTTTCCAGCCCCTGCAATGCCATTTTAAGAGTTTTAAAATTTCGTTGTTTACCGACTAAGTTTGTGTACCTGTTATCATGAAATACAGATTAATAGTTAACTTCTGCAGCATTAAAAGTGTTGCCTTGTCAGTAGGCTCACGAGAATACAATTCTAGTCTGTTTTTTTATATTGTGTGCCAGCACTTGCATTTATTAGCTTGCTGTTTGCATGATTTGGTTGTTTAGCTAACAAATAGATAGTTCACATGTTTCTGTTGCTTATTTCATCAGTAGAATAACACTGCTTAACTATAAGACAGTGTTTCCTTTTAATATCATAATATATTATTTTTATTTACAGGATGGATGATCTATGCAGGGGTAATAATACACAGTGAAGAAGAAGGAGCTTGTATCTTGAAGATTTCTGTCTTCTGGGTTTTTGCGCTCAGTAGTCTGGTCGATGTTAACCAACGTTTCAGAGGTCATACTGCCTCCGTCATGAGATCGATGAGTATGAAGATTTCTGTCTTCTGGGTTGTTGCGCCGTGTAGTCTGGTCGATGTTTACCAACGTTTCAGAGGTCATACTGCCTCCGTCATCAGGGCGATGAGTATGAAGATTTCTGTCTTCTGGGTTGTTGCGCTGTGTAGTCTGGTCGATGTTAACCAACGTTTCAGAGGTCATACTGCCTCCATCTGCAGGGCGATGAGTATGAAGATTTCTGTCTTCTGGGTTGTTACGCTGTGTAGTCTGGTCGATGTTAACCAACGTTTCAGAGGTCATACTGCCTCCGTCATCAGGGCGATGAATGTGCCAGTTGGGTGAGTGGTGCTGTTTATAGGAGCTGGACCGTGAATGGAGTATGACCTCTGAAACGTTGGTAAATGTCTACCTGACTACACAGTGCTACAACCCAGAAGATAACTATCTTCGTTCACACTGCCATTAGAACCTCAAATCCTACTAAGAAATTACTTAATATATCTCAGAGCAGTGCTTTGATTCAGATTAACAGTAAATTGGTATGCTGCATCTTGTCTTAAATATGTCAGTATCATTAACAATTATAATGGGCACAAATCCAGTATTTCAGTACAGCCCCTGCATTGTAACTTGCATACCCACAGTCAACATCTTTACTACAGTGATAACCTGAAAGTTGATATTGTTAACCTCTACAGTTCGGCAACACTATGCAGAGTTAAACAACTAGTTTTGTATCAACCCTGAATATGGAGACTATATGAACATTTCCAAAATGTTGGTAAAAACTTGCCGTATGGGATCACAACCCAGAAGATCACAATTGGCATTGCCTTAAATAGCTTTTTCTTTGTCATTGTTCATATGGAATGAGCTGTGACTAGTTAAGGGCTGGACAACTGAAATGTTGTCCTCTAGCCTCTGAATCCAGACTCGTATCCAATGGGTACTGGGGTCCCTTCCTCGGAGTGTGGTGTGACTGGGTCGTGATGCTGACCACTCACCCTCATCTAGTGCTGAGGTCAAGAATTAGGAGCTATACCTCCACTTCCCACAAACAACCTACATGGCGCATAATGGGATGGCTTTACTTTTATTGTGCATGTGGAATGTTATTACCATGCAGTCTTTTCCTCATTTAACACTTCAGAGACAGGGAAATCAGTCTCCAGCATTTCACTGGAAGGAAGCAAAGAAGGCCCATATGTGTCTCTGCGTTGCTTAGTGAGCATTTTGTGGAGTGTCATTGATACCACGACAGAAGATCTTTTGTTTTTAGTGCCAAATAGACCTCTGCAACAGGAAACCTTTGTCTTGCCTTTTGGTGGTCTGATAAGGGATGGTTATTTTCATATGAAGAGAGAATGGCTCCCTGAAGAAACTCCACAGCTATTGCAGTACCCTCCAGAATACCAGAGTGACCAAGAAACCGACTGTAGTTCCTCCCAATAGGAGGCCCATCAGGTGGTCTGTGAATTTCTGTAGTTCACCTACTCCTTGTTCTCTCCCTTGAGATTAAAGATGATATGCGTATGACATGATAAAGATGGTTCTGAGACACCATCCATTTATCTCACATGGATTAAAATCTATTATTTCCTGCATTCTATTGCTGAGGAAGGTGAACCTTTCTCCTTGATTTAATATTTGTAAATTTTTGTATTCTGGGTATTCCAGTAGTGCTCTAGGATTGGTGACCAAACTTCTCTATGTTACTTGTTGTGATTAATAAGGCCATTTGCCTTTCCCTGCAGTAGTTAATTATGTCTGCCAACATAGACAGCAGCAGTTTGATTGAGTCACAGAGCAAGTATGCAGAACACCCTTGCCATTGGTGTTGAGTCAGGTATATAAATGGATCTTCCTATAGAAGTACAGTAAATATCATGGCTGCTGTGTCAGAGATATACTTGTATGCTCTGCAGTCAATTTCTCACTGAGTTTATGAGTGCCCAGTTTGCTGTGATGCTAGTTAATCTGTAGGAAGGACAGCCCCATTCTCAGATAACTAAGAAGGAGCCACCGACCCCCTTTGTCCATGCCTCTGAACAGCATAAATACCATCATCATACACTCTCAAAGCTAGGTGAGTGGACCCCTTTTTGGGGAACTTGTCTGTGCCTATCCTCAGACTTGAATTCTGCTGCCGTAATCTCATAAACGACCGCCACAGTGGTCTAGTGGTCAGAACACTAGCCTTGTAATCCTGGGGTCCCGGGTTCAATTCCCGGTGGTGCTCAGATTTATAACTTGTGTTGGGCAAGACCGTGGTCTAGGCAACACGGAGTTTTCCTCCGTGGCATCCCAACAATTACTCCATTCACACACAGAAGAAGGCAATGGCAAACCACTTCTGGATCATCTGCCAAGAACGTATATGAACAGGTCCCAGTCCGAGAAAAGGATGGAAGGATCCTGTTCATATGGACCTGTCGTCAGACAGAACACTAATAATAATAATAAAAAAAATCTCATAAACATGGTAGCCATCTGCACTGGTTTCCCAGGGATCTATGCCACAAATTTTTCTGAGTTCTGAAATTGATCCAGTCTTCACAACTCTCAGTCTGACTCTCTCCCAGTGACTTACCCGTGAAATTACGCCTCAGAGCCATTCCTTAGCTCATTCAAGAACACACATAAGTGTGCTGCTGCTCAAGATAGTTAGGTGTCATGCCTTTCTCTTCAGGAAACACATCAGTTTCCCTCTCCGCACTCTACACCGTCGACCGTGAACTTCCACAGTGATGCCCATGTCCTGATGACCACCATACCTGAGCATAGCCGGTGGATCCATGGCTGCTGACAGCTGGATATCTCCGGCTTCCCTCTGCAATTTACTGACTTGAACAGCAGAGCCCCCATCATTGGTCCCAGGCTGAATCAGCAACAGAGTTTTTCAGTCAACCTTCTTGAGGAAACCTTTCCTCTTTCTGCCCCTCTTATAATGCAAGCCAGCCTGATTATTCTTCTTGATGGTCAGGTTCGAGATACCTGTTTTAGCCAGACCCTTCACCAGAGCTCATAAGAGATTTTGCCACTTCTCTGCACGGGGAGAGGATAACCATGTTTACAAATTTGAGAACCCTGATAGGTTGTTTTAATGGCATGCATTATTATGTTTTGCAGAAGTCCAGCTCGAGTTCCAGAGATTCCGATCCCCATCGAACTTAGAGCCCCGGCTTGCAAGGGCTTTGAAAGAACTGAGAGTCGTGGAGGAGGCAACTTGCCTGTTAGAACTTGCTTCTGATGATCCAGAAGGGATTGAAGGATAACTTAAGCGTTGCACGGTATGAAAACAGAAAATTGTGATACAGAGCACAATCATGAGCTGATCTATATTATTATGGACATAATTATCCAGGACACTTAGTTTACATACATCAGTGTGTTTGTTGAAATTCATAGAGAAGCGAGGGGGACATTAATTTAAGTACCGTAATAATTCAGAGCAAGAAGATGGCTGACCGTCGGAGATGTTGCGAATGTGTAGTCTGGTAGATATTGACCAGTGTTTCAGAGGAGCATGCTGCCTTCATTATCATACTTATTACACTGATGATGAAGGTAGCAAACTCATGTACGTATTGCGAGAACATAAAATCTCAACTCAGAGCAGTTTCCTTTCTTGTGATGAAAACTGCGGATAAGAACAGGCACATTAGTGCTGTTCCATATATTCATTGAGTTCTTTTTAACGTTTTGTGACTTGCTAATTTTTATAGTGAGATGTGGTTTGCACCCCATCTCACTTTATTTCATTCATAGCAATAATTTGAGCTGCTTAATGCTAGACGAAGTTAGTACCACGACGTGTTGAAACAACAGAAGACTCGATTACTATCTCATCTTCTGATGCAATTGTACGCAGGCCACCACCATGTAAGATTAAATATTAAGATAAATTTAAAAGATACCTGAAAAAGTATAAACAATATTAATACGAGTACGTACACCCCCATTTGATTCATTCAGAATTTAAGGTGCGTACTTAAAAAAGTTTACCACACATATTATAATAGTTTCACTATGTTTTAATATAATTTGTAATATACAGCTGACTTTCAAAACGCTATGAAGTTGACTCAGCACAAATATGTTTCCAGTATATTTTTTAAACAGATTATTTTGAACCCAGATATAGTATAATGATTTTTATTTATAGTTACAGATGTAATTATCAGACGTAATTTTTACTCAAGGGAGATTTAAGAGTATTTCCTTTGCTTCATCATAAAGCAGCATTTAGTAAAAAGAAGTTTCTACGGACACAAGCAAAGCTTTAAAAATGCCAGCCCAGTTTTTAAAAAATTTGAACATGTTTCATAATTATCACAGATACTTTGAAATGTAATCTGAGGACAGGAATGTTGGGTTGAATTCCCCTTGTATCGTCACAGATAAAAACGTGAAAATTTTTAAAGCACTGTTACATACTGCAATTTGTATTTTGAGTCTTCTGATTCCAAGTTGCACCAACATAACTGCTATAAATTGGCTCTGATTAATCAGAGTTCAATTGGAGAGGGCATCCACATGCACCGAAGAAACGTATCGATCAGTAACAAACAAAAACTTCGCCAAATTATCTTTATCAGATGAACAAGAAATTGTAGTAGGAATTCAAATTAAATTATAACCTATAATAACCTTAATTAAAGCAATTAATTGTAGCACATATGAACTAAAACAAGGAAGGTTAAAAGAATCAGGCCAATTGAGGAGGGCATTTAAACACAAATTACTTACCTTACGTACATTTATGCCAGCCGCTCTCGTCTAAAACTTCTTTGCAGATTATAGCAAACACCGGTCAATGATTGACGATAGAAGACGGATTACCAACCACAGATCGTATATCAATTGCGAAGTGCTCATCCTGCCATCTATGAACAATGTAGATACAACATAATGATGCAGAGATGCCAGTAGATGGACGAGGTATTTAACAGAGTCACCAAAGATAAAACTGTTTGTGTTACATTCACATGATTGAATGCTTTGTTGGGGGGGGGGGGGGGGCAATAGTTTTTGGGTTTCGATTACTGCATGAAACATTACCGTAAAATGTGAACTGCCATGGAGCAAATGTTTGATGGATATGGTCCCACAAGTAAAGGAATAGGACTTCTTTCAAAAATGGCTTGCACTATATTAATTTCATAATTATAATTTCTCAGACACCTGCAATCTATGTTCCTTCCTTAGAGAGAGAGACAACGGGCAAAATTATTGTTTTGTATATATTGATCTTTAGTTTCTCAGAAATCAGACGGGAAGTCGAAATATTTCGAACTGAAAATTGTCGAGCATTTCCAGAATATAGTCGCCTCCTGATTTCCTCATATCATTCCGATTTATTATCGTTGCTCCCAAATATTTAAAATTTGTCACGCTTTTAATGGAATGGAATCAAAGAGCAGGATAAAACCACATCTTACATATTTTTCATTTACACTGACTGTGAAAATGCTCCTGTACCGTCTATAACATGATCTTGTGTCATTTTGCCTCTCATTTATCTTTCTGACATCAAAATAAAACAATAAAATATGCAGGTCTGTTATTTCTCCTACCCAATTTAGGGATTCCCCTGTTGTTCCGCTCTGTTCGTTTCTTTGAGCAACAGAAATGCCTGAAGGATTTCTAAATTTACTTCCACTGATGGAACAATCTGAATGACAAATAAGAAAACAATTTCATATATACACGTCACGTAACAGATATTAATAACCAGTGAAACTATTTTACATCTGCACCTCTTACTGCTCTTATTTCAAATAATTCATTTAACGTACATACACGAGGCGAATTTGTTATCTTCAGATCTAATACCAGGGCTAGGAAAAATCAGTTGAAAGATTTACTATAAATAAGAAAGTAAATCAAAATGTTTCTCATTTATGGTGGCATAGAAGAGAAATTTACTGTCATGTCGGTCAATCTCATCTTAATTTCCGCTTTGAAAATTCAATTTTGTTTTCCAAAATGCAAGATTGTGGTCTGTGTTTTCAGAGGAAGTGATCCTTGCTGAGGAAAGGGCCACAGAAGAGGGAAAAATTGCACTTAATTGAAGGTGAGTTAAAAACAAATGCATGTTGCATTAGTTTTGGTTTTGTTATTATGAAAAAATAAATATTGTAGATAGGTGATTTTCTTTCGAAACACTTCGCAACAACAAAAAATTGTTTGCGTATTAACCTGAGTATCTTAGGTTCTCCTTACTTCCACAAATCGTATATCTTATATGTCAACAGTGTTACGCCTGTTAATACGAAACGAGATTGATTCTTATTTTGATTGACGAATTTTAAGTTTGTCATCTTACTTAAGTATTTGGGTTTGAGTTAAAACAAATTGGACCTGTGCACATATCTAATTATCACTTTAATATGAGTTTGTTTACATTTTGAATATGTTCCTTATAAATACTGTATGGCGTGATCTGAAAACCATTTCTCTTTTAATAAGACCAGTGAAAGTATACATTTGTTACGATATATTTCATTTGTTTCACCATCGACAATTATATCGAAGTTACAGAACGTTACTCCACAAGAAAATATGATGTGTTTATTTCTGGTAGTTGTTTGAAGATGATACAGAATGAAATTTGAAAGGTTTCAACAAGTCAGATCTCTACCCCTTCTGCCATGTGCCATTGGCGTCAGTTCCTTTGTTACTCCAGAAGGGTTGGTGAAGTCTCTCAGGCTTACCCTGTTATATTCTTTTGGGGGGTATTCCAAGAAATGTGTCTACAATTTCACAGTTGTCATCAGAATTTACTGAAATGAAGGAACAGATATGTAGTATTTGTGCAGACATTTGAATATGTATCCTGTCACTAGAGGTGCCCACGTATGGGAACAATTTCAAATTTTCATGTTCCAGAAATTTAAATAAAATTAGTATTTCTCAAGAGAATGGCATAGCAGGTGCAATTGGACTTTGTATAGAGAACTTGCCAGATGAAATGAAATGCTACTATCAGGACTTTGCTCTCTTTGTTGAGGACGTGAATATCAAACCTGAGGTTAAGTCATTATTCTTTAATTGATATACATTTTGTTTATTGTCATTAACATGTAATTTTCAGACTGAATTTTGAACTTGATTTAAAGCTGTTTTATATTTAAGTATATCAGGTGTGACAGATTATAAGATTCTACTGCATTTCTTGTCATTAAGAGTTAAAATATATATATATGAATAATTGCTGCTGCGTCTTGTTACAGTATTGTAGTTTATTTATTAACTACAATTTAAATTGCATTATAATAATTAAATCAATTTGAATTTTGGTTGATTTGAATAACAGTATACGCTTACAGACACAAATTAGTGATCCGTAAACGTGGATTTAATCGTGTTTGTTCATTTTACAAATTTATACTTATTGCAGGTGCTGGGAAATCTTTGGCCACGAAATAAATATGACGAGTGAGTTTATTAAGAAATCGCTTGCAGTGTCCGAGCGGAATGAGTATGGGATCCATGACTTACTTTTATACTACGTAAAACGTGAGCTGTCAGATAAAGAAAAAGAAGGTTTGTAAATTACACTGGCACTTTTACATGCGTATTCTTAAATCTACTGAATTTGAATCGCCGTGAATATGAGGAATAGACACATTGAAGGTAGGATTCAGCTCGACACGTAGCAGATGGATTTTAAGGGAAAAAAAATATAACTGGATTTAAATTCTGCATGCTACCCTATAATTCCAGGCATTTACTTAAGACTACAGACACATTTGGTTATTCCTACCCATCACTTTCACACACAGAATGAACATAATTCGCTGGGACGATACGCTACAGACTTGTTTATAATTAATAATCTTCATTGATAGAAAGGGGATCTGGGGTAGCTGAGTCAGTATAGACTTGATCCCCAACATGGACAAAGGGTTTTTCCTCCTCCGAGGGCAGCCTGCCCCTATCTAGTGTCGAGGTTAACGCCAAGTGCCTACATGGCGTGTAGTGGGACATAAGAATGATAATAATACAAAAATAAAAGTTGCTTATTTAAACATGGACTTTCATGCTTTTTACTATCGATACTTATTTTCATAACTCATTCAATTAAATCAGTCGAAGCGGTATAATTTTTAGATAATATTTCCATAAAGACTAATTAATTACAGAATGTATTCTGGCCAGAGAACAATAATTTTGATTTGTTCATTAAATTTCTTCTATTCTACCTGAGCATTTGTGGGTATCTAAGGTTATGTTTGTCCCTAAAGTTTGGGACTGAAAAAATGTAGTCCGACTGATATTACGCAGTGATGAGCCTGGCCACTATTAAAAAAATTGTTGCCTGCTCGCAGTAAGTCGAGAAAAGTTTGTAATAAATTCTGTGAAATATAAATTGTTTCGCACTAAGATATATTTCATATTCATGTAAGCAGTTTGATATACTTGATTACTTTTTATACTTGGATGAAGTATTTTAGATTATTTCTCTTATCACGGAAGCGTACCGTGCTTATTTTAAAGTGTTAATTATTTTAGTGAAATATATTCAGTTGTCAATACTCCTTAATGGAAATTGGAAAAGCGATGATTATAATAACAGAATTAAAATCCGTATGTAGACGACAGTATGATTGTTTATTGCACAGCTCGGATCATTGTAAACCCTCTCGGCTCTTGTATTTTTTCCTTTTCATTTGTATTTTAAGTTACAAATCAATAGAACTGGATGAGACAGTGTCATATTTGGTAGCTGGGGAAAAAACTGGTAACAAATTTAATAGATAAAAAGATGTTATCTTTCCAGGATGAACATCTCACATCGGTGCTACAAGACTTTGAACAGCGGCTTAGATTTACACGAGTACCAACATACAGATATTGTTCAGTGTGGATTGCAGGAACATAGAAATAGTCACGTTTACAAGAAAGCATTGAAGATAGCTAAGGAACGGACTAATTTAGTATTTAAAATCGCTGACTTGTTCCGTAGGTACGTTTGATATTAAAATTTTTGCTCTAACCACCTCTTTTCCCTACAAATTCAAGTTCCTTTGCGTGTGTGAAAGGGTTCCATGTCGAAGCAGGCAAGACTCTCCCCCGCCATAAGCCGCTTCTAGCGGGGAGAGCTGCATAGTGGCGGCTCTCGCCTGAAAGGGTCCAATGCGTTTTGCTGGGATTTCTATCTCTAGCAGTCACTTCAGCTCACGTGTGAAAGGGCTATGCCGGCCGGAGCTTCGGCTCATGGTAGGGTCACCCAAGCCGGACAGGTCTAAGAGCGATACCCTGGTCCTCCAGGTTGGGGCTTGGGGTTATAACAACCCCACCCCGGAAAACGATTACTGTTAGGATACTCTCAAAAGAGCCTCGGATGGATCATTTTGGTAATGGACCCTGGCAAACGTTCACGGACTCGGAAGCGAACCGCGACACTGACCGTGGCCAAATGATGACGGAGGCGCTGAAGTATGGGATGGACGTGGCAGGGTTTCGAGCCTTTAGGAGACAGAATGTGCAAGATAAGGCTCGAAGGACACTTCAGAAACTTGTCCTTTGTTTGGAAGGTACCAAGTATGGGAGTGGTCAATCAGATTGATCATGTCCTGGTGTCGAGAAGGCATTCCTCTTCTGGGCCAGGCGCTGGGAGGGCAGAGAAAGATTAGTCTCTGGGGAGTTAGAAGTTTGGATTCCTCGGCACCGCTCCCCACTAAAGGTCACCCCACCGCGCTGAAACCTTTAGCCAAGGGCCCCGGTTCCCAGCCGGGACCCGCTCCCTCGACACACGTAGCATCTAGGCGCAGCTCTCCCGGAGACAAGTCCGTTTCTCTCAGTGGAACGTCAGCTGACAACCACTGCTCGCACCCAAGTGGACAAACAGTTTTAAGTTTCCTATCATCAGCATGTTTTATGTTCTTATGAACATCATTCTGACTCCCTGTGTTTCAAAGGAATCTCTGTTTTAATGATTCAGATCAATGTACTATATCTCTTCTGACATTATGGTACTAGAACACAGAAACAATGTATTTCAAGTGCTCTGATTAACCAACACAATTATCAAACCTTAAAGAGCCTCGAAAGCTTGAAATGTTGAATGAAAAATATGGGAAACCTAATATACCTTAGGAGCTTTGACATTAAGGATCAGAGAAAAGTGTACAAGCCCATACACAGAAACTGGTTTATTGAACAATACAAACTTCTATAAATCACTTACAATTTATGGCTACTGAACGTGCTGATAGACTCCCATTAATATTTTTCCCCGAAATTCACACAAAACAGATCTATCATGTATTTTAAAACTTTAAATATATATTCTCGATTCTCGTAAGAAACTGTAATTAACTACCGATCTCTTTTTAACTGTGAAGTGTTGTCTTTCATTCCTGGTACAGACTGCGTTCTTGAATATTATTTCGACAAATTTTGGGCTTCAAACTGTTCGGGGTTTCCATCGAGCAGGAAATAATAATTCAAGAACCATCTGACACGGCAGATTCTCTACCCGGATCAGGGCATGAACATCATCCTCACGTATTATTGAATCTCGAACACGCTGCTCCCGCGTAACTGGTTTATCTTGCAGTCAAAGTCATTAAAGTCGAATATAAAAAATAAAATAATTAATTAAAATAAACCGAGGTCTGAATTTCTCTTATTTGTAAGCATCTGTAATCTTAGCTAGAGAATTAAGCACGTGTGTGGATGAAGCCAAAAAGTATCGTCCACATACACAGAGCTGAAAGATGTATCTGTCCATCGTACAAGATTATATCCTGTCACATACAGATTAAGATCGGAGTACAGGTAAATAACAGAAGAGTTTGGACACCATGTGGGCTTGGGCTCACAGTTCTTCAGACCTGCGGATAGAAGCAACAGATCCTCCGAAACATTGGTATCTACCAACAAGCCCCAGAGGCTTGACAACCCAACTCCGTCAGAACCCCAAATCCCACAAAGTTTATTTTTATGTTTAAGGCTTTGACCGGGATGTTCTTTTGTTAAATCTTATGTGGTACCGCCTGATTCGACTTCTAATGGTTAAGTGAAGTGTTTTCTTCGCGGTACGGTCTGGATTCGTAAATAATATTCAGACGATCTTCGGCTTCAAAGGGTTAACCAGCTGATTTTCGTAATGGTGAGGTGAAGTGTTTTCTTCGCGGTACGGACTGGATTCGTAAATAATATTCAGACGATCTTCGGCTTCAAAGGGTTAAAGTGAGAATCATATGATATCCATAAATACAAAATTAAGATAGTTATTATTAAAGCAGATGGTATATACATTTACCACTGGGATTTAAAGAGTTGAGAAGGGCTGAAAGTTTATTGTAATCATTTAGAAACAGCAAAAATATTAACATGAAATTAAACTAATCGGATTCGTTGCTTATTCTTAATTCACGTAACTGCTCAGATTACACAGCATAGAGTAGCAACAAAATTACTCGAGTCAGGATGGAATTAATTCCGGTGAAAATTAACATTTCTATGTCAATGAAACCAATAAATGATAAATCATTCGTACAAACAAATTGAACCGCGTGTGTTAAGATCAAGTATAGACGCTAATATAGATATCCAGGGCGAGGTTAAATTATGTTGACCTGAATCTCATCGCCTTGATGATGGAGGCAGCCATCTTGATCTTTTTCGTAAACTAAGATCAAACAACGCACATGGACTCTTGAGAGTTGAAGCGCTGATTTTCCCATTTTTAGATTCTGTCACGGGGACGTATTTTCCTTCTCTCCGGCTCGAGTTCGATTCTCGTCATATTTTAATATCACGCATCCTCTGTTAGGCTGTCATATGAATTATCTTCCTTCTCATGCAACGAAGGGAGTGAAGTCGTATCTGGTACATGGCTGAGGAGGGGGGTGGGTTACAAAATCCTTTCGCTTGGTTTCCACGTCTCTTGGCTGCTAAGCTTCTATAAAAGAGTTTTCGTAGTGCGAAAGCGGCGTACGTCTGATAAGATAGTGTAATTGCGTCATATTGTGAATATTATATTAATAATTTGTTTTAATCCGTCTGTATTTTATTTATTTAGTGTTCTGTCTGACGACAGGTCCATATGAACAGGATCCTTTTCTCGGACTGGGACCTGTTCATATACGTTCTTGGCAGATGATCCAGAAGTGGTTTGCCATTGCCTTCTTCTGTGTGTGAATGGAGTAATTGTTGGGATGCCACGGAGGAAAACTCCGTGTTGCCTAGACCACGGCTTTGCCCAACACAAGTTATAAATTCGGGCACCGCAATTGTAATTGCATAAGCACCGTATTTGGTTGTCAAGAACATAAATTACATCATGAGTCTACTTTAGTGGTTCCTTATGAATCTGGTGTTCTTCTCATAATATAAGAACTGCTGTAAAGTGGTTTGCTGTACACAGAGATTAACATATACATTTCGTAACAGTCGAGAAAAGCATACAATTGAAAGAAGAAATACCTGGACTGTGGAGCAGGTTTGGGAGGGAGTAGATTTTCTTCAGACATTCCATTAGAAAGTCTTTCGTACAGGTTACAGTACCTCGTGATTGTTTACGAACTTCTATACTCTGTACTCTATGCCCATTTTGCATTGAGCAATTGAGTTTGTAAATTGTGTGTTCTACGTTGTTGGTTTGAAACGTAAGGCGAAATATGTCGACTAAAAGAAAGCCCGAGTCCCAAGTACGTCCTTTGTATGTTAATGCTGTTATCTTACACTAGCTATAAGTTAGAATAATATTGGTTTTTCGGAAATATTCGATCCTAACCTCACTTCTTTATCAGGGGAGCCGGTCAGGAGGTTGGGCGATCGTGTATTATGTTGGAGTATAAAGGAAAGAAGATTATGGTATGCACAGTTTGATTTGTGAGCAATATTTAAGTTTATATCGTGATGTGTAATCTGAATTTCTCGTATAACCTTGTTTATAAAAATTTTTCGTAGATTAACTGTGCACGACGGCTTTAAGTGGAAATTTTCCTCGTGCTCGCTTCCATGCAATATTCCAGCTAGAATTTTATTTCTTGTTCTTGTAACCTTAATGAATCGTAAATGAAACAAAATATATCCCTTAAAATAGATTAATGTTATGTTTTCTCCGACCTAGCATTTGTTTTAAAAGTCTTTTTGAGATTTCTAAAGTGTGTGTATTTGATTCGAGTGTCTCAAGCTGTGAAACTTAGGGTTCAATGAAAGACTGGGAATTCCTTGATGACTGTCAAGAACTCTGCTGCATGGAGTCTGTTATTAAGATTTTTCTGTTATGTTTTGAATGAATTAGTGTTGCATCAAAAATCAATCCTGTTTCTTATAGCTCGACTGTGGTATTCACCGGTGATTGTCTGGAATGGATGCTTTACCATTTGTGGATCTTGTTGAGGGCAGATGAGATAGATTTGTCACTTATGTCATAGTACGTTGTAAAATTGTTTTTTATACCTGATTAATTTCGCAGTTTTGGAACAACTTTCTTAGTGCTAAAAACTGTGACTTTTTTTTTGCAGTTTTCATCTTGACCACTGTGGTGCTTTGCCCTGATTCCTGCAGAAAACAAGTTTCAAGGGACTCGTGCACCAGAAGCTATTTATTGGTGGCTTCTGTCAGATTACGTCAACGTCAGGTAATATTGTCACTCATTTGCTAGTTTACATTGTTCTGTCAGTGGTGGGCTGGGAAATTATAACACTTTTCCCATCGTACGTAACATCTCCTAATCCCTTCGGTATAAGACGACCGTTTTCAGTTGACAATTACTGACTCCTTCAGTAAGGCACACAATACCACTCGCTGCTATTAACTATCACTGAATACAGAAATTAAAAAGTCACAAAAGAAATTCTCACTTAGCCTATATACAAATGTTGTTGCTGAGGATAAAACGAAATGAAACATCATTTGATGATTCCTGGACTAAGCTAACTACTCATATTTAGTAGGCAAAGAGGATTGGAAGAGCATGCCAAATAAGCTGAGATGAATATATTAGTTTCATAGTTCTAAAGAACTTACAGAACTTTCACTGAAACCCTTAAAGCTGTTTATTTTTGCCAATCTTTTTTTTTTTTCCAAATATATCTTCTGTTTTGTGTGAACAGGTAAGACGTTACTCCAGTATCGGAACATATTCTCTGCACGAGTTGACATTTATTCAGAATCTCAGGGCAGGAAAATATCTTACATGTCATAGGATTTAGGATACTATGTACTACGTATGCACTGATCATTCATCACACATAAGAACAGTCTCAATGATATATACTTTGATGTCTCTTCATATGACCCCTCTGAGTGAAATGATTTACTGCACACATTACATGCATATGGACTCTCTCCACTGTGCGTGACTTGATGTGTCCTGAGACCACCATTTTGACGAAATGATTTTTTGCACACATTACATGCATATGGACTCTCTCCACTGTGTAAAGGTTGATGTTCACTCAGAGGACTCTGTTAAAGAAATGAGAAAAAATTTCTGGATGAACATAACATGAAGAGGAGAAAGAATGTGTCTGAAACCAAGGTGATAATTATGTTTTTTTGGATAGCTCAGTCAGTATAGTGACTAGCTACGGGCTGGACGACCGGGGTTCGATCCCCGACGGGGGCAGAGGATTTTTCCTCTAGCCTCTGGGGTCCACCCAGCCTCCTCTACAATGGGTACCGGGGGTCCTTTCCCGGAGGTAAAGCCGACCGGAGCGTGATGCTGACCACACACCCCCCATCTAGTGCCGAGGTCAAGGAAGAGAGGAGCTATACCGTCTCTCCACCCAAGCGCCTACATGGCGTATAGTGGGACAAACTTTACTTTACTTACCAAACCCCATCACATGACCAGAATTTAGTGGAAGGTGTGTTTTATAAATATTGCAAGAATCATGGGCCTCCATATTAGTTTAAACTGTTAATTCTGTGTGGTACATGAAGAATTTACATAACATGAATGCTAGGTTATAAAATTATCGAGATATTGTAAATGTGCTAATGCATTTAGTTTGTCAGGTCTGAGTTCAATATGCATCGGTTGGACTCCTGAATGACAGCCTGGTAGGAACAAGGTTCAGGGGCATTGTGTCTCCAGTGCATGGAAGACTTGCAAATGTCACTTATGCCACATCTTCCCAGATTCTTATTCCATGCCGTAATGTCCAAATTGAAGTTCTCTTGACCCAGTCAGATTTTGTTAGAAAAACTGGCACACAAGAAGTTAAATTAATTTGTGTGTGGGAACTTAAGTATCAGGAAGTGAGGTTATGCAGTTGTCTTGATGGATTTTGACTAACAGCATATAGTGTTGCTACTCTTGTTAATATATTTTCACAAAATCAGCTTAAATAAACATAACTGCCTTTTCAGATGTTTTGCTGTGTAATCTGGTAGAAGTTTACCAGCATTTCAGAGTCTTAAAACCTTGTATTGAAATATAAAATAATACATACAAACAAAACTGTTTACACTTAAAGGGACACTAATCCCAAACGTGCCTCAACCTCAAGAGATCATCATCGAGTATTTAGCCCACGCACCGTTAAAGTTCACAGGCACAGACAACGCAACTACGGCTCGCGGTGGACCAACGACAACAATTACCAGGGAAAACCAAAATAAATACAGTTACACAGATTTACAACTGAAACATGATACAAACAACTTGGAAATAATTTCTCCCTTCAATATACCTCCACTATACAAAATTACAATAAAGGCTTACTAGCAAAAACTGTACATCATAACTTTAATCCCAGTTATGTAGACCCCCCCCCCCCCACAATATATGATGGCGTGTCACTCCACGCCAGCCACCCACAAAGAGGCTGCTTGCAGCAACGCAACCATTAACAACCCCATCCTGTAAGATGGTCCACCAGGACCAGGCAAAGGAATGTCAAGCCATCGAAAGAGGAAATTACAGGACAGTAAAGGATTGACCATCTGGTCAGTTGTAACTCAAAGTTGATGGAAAGGCCACTAGAGGGCTACCTCATACAGACAGACAGTCCTCATTCCAGTGGAAAGACTAAACCACACGGTTCATCATCCTAGGCAAGATTCACTGTAAGTGCAGTCTGGTAACTCAGCTTACCCTAATATCAGTGTCACTTACTGCAGATCCATTTTAAGAATCTATGAATGTTGGCAGATCGAACTTCATAACTTTGTTACGCTATGTACCTACACAGCAGGATAGAGTTATCATTACTGTTCTGGGTCTATAACAGGACAACTGATGATTCTCTAAGCAATGATGACAGTAGCAGACTGATGATACAATCTGGACATTGTGTGTTGTCTGAATTATATTTGATATAAACAATGTTTTGAATATTGGTTCTGTTCCCATCTACCGGTTGTCATTATTATACTTACAGATGTTAGTCTTCTGCAGACCCAAGATTTCCAACAGGTATTGAAGAAATGGGTGTCGATCAGTCTACTGTCCTGAAAACTATGTTCAGTGGCAGGATGTGCTATCAAAACAATGCTTAACCCTTTAAAGCCCATTTGTAACTACATGCGCCACCTACTTTAACAAACAGCAATTATTTCCTTACCCTAACCTAACTTAACCTAACCTAACCTAACTTAATCTAACCTAACTTAACCTAACCTAAACTAACCTAACCTAACTTAATCTAACCTAACTTAACCTAACCTAACTTAACCTAACTAACCTAACTTAACCTAACCTAACTTAACCTAACCTAATCTAACTAACCTAACCTAACCTAACCAGCTGATCTTTGTAATGTTGAAGAGTTGTGCTTTCTTTGTGGTACGGAATGAATTCTTCAAAATTATTCAGATGAGCTTTGGTTTCAAAGGGTTAATGGAGGGGATGAAGAAACACAATGTTCTTGTGGTTATAACACTGTTTAAAACATTTCATAATCTACTTAATATTTAATTACTTTCCTAAATTAAAGACTGATTGAAACTAGTACTCTATAAGCAATGTGCAACAAAACATAATCCACTGAACACATTTTGGAAAGCACTCTTCAAAATCTATTCACCAGAAGTGGGTCATTTCCTCTGGATGGACAGACAGAACAACAGATGAAAAACTCAATAGTGTGTTTGAAGATGGCCGTCTTCTGGGTTGTAGCACCGTGTAATCTGACAGGTTACCAACTCATCGCCCTGACGACGGAGGCAGCAAGGAGCTCTGAAACGCTGGTAAACTTCTACCAGACTACACGGTGCTACAACCTAGAAGACAGTCATCATCAGACTCACCTCTGTGAAAAACTCAGATCCTACAAAAGTGACTTTGTGTACTTGTAAAAAATGTTCTCGGCAGTGAAAATAAGACAACCTGTGTTACTGGCACAGAGTGTTTCTCAACTTATATATCTGTGACATCCTCTGTATTTATACCGACGACCTGATTTCCATCGTGACACGTCTCACTATCTGAACCAGGTATATCTTTCGGTGAATCTGTGCAGTTCTGTAGAACAACCACACATGTATCAGTCAATGCTATTCCCTCCCATTACATGAGATGGAACAGACATTCTTTACGACTATGTCCGATTGTTATCACTTAGTAGGTGAAGATAATCAATAGACTATTCACTTCGAACCTGTGATCCAGTTCAGAGCACAAAACTGCAACATTATTAAGCTGAAGAAAAGCTGTTTCATTGTAACCATTTCATGCAAATGAAAGCTAACAGCAATGCTTGCTTCCGGTTCAAAATTCTTTACAGAAAATGTCGATGGTATGTAAACCTCGTCAGTGTTGATACCAATGGGATCTTCTTCACTCAGAACATCCATATTATTTTCTACTTTGATAATATCAATTTCTTGCTGTAAAATTATGAATTAAACATAATTCTGTTAGATAGCACATTTCTTGTGCACCAAACACACAAAACAGGAGAGAGTCTTTACACTGGAAGATTCCAGACTGAAACTTGCAAACTTCTGATATCATAATTTCAGGACTTCAGAATTAGAACACTGCATGCCTGGAAATTTATACTAATTATTTTCAGGACATAAACTCTTATCATGTTGTGAACCTTTATGAAATTCATTAACCTTCCATTGCTCAACTGCACTAATGCCAAGGTACACAGCCTCATATACCAGCATCTTACATTTAATCCCCATATATGGACATTTTTCTTTAAACCATTACATTTTCATCCAAGCTCTACGTTTGAACACTTCGTATAAGATACTAATTAATTCAGACTGGACACAGTTTAAATTAATTATGTTCGTTCCGTAAGGCACAATCAAGAAATGTGGCAGAGTATATTTTTATTGACTATATTGTGGCGTACCTTAATGCTATTCTATTTGTATGAAATTATTGTAATGGCAGAATTGTACTTAAGCCATGTGAACATCATCAAAGTGACATGCAAGTTATAGGGACTTAGATTAAGCACAGTAATTCCTATAATAATAATAATTTATTTACATTTCATGGATCCATAAGACAGTCAGATGAAGATAGATGTGGAAAAAGTCACAATAAAAATAATAATAATACAATATATATTATAAAGTAAAATTCGTACTATTATATAAATTTCACATAATACAAAACAAAGTATTCACCTAGAGAAATGATAAGCTAACAAATAGATCTACACATTACGCACAAGATGTTGAAACACTGAAGAAGACATCAAATGTTGGATCTTGAATAAATTTACAGTGAAACTGGGAATGTGCACTAACCACACAACTGTTTGAAACATAGCTGTCTAAATTTAAGACTTTGAATTAATTATTCGGTTTTGTCCGTCTAATCACAATTATATTTAAAATTTACAAATAAGATAATTAAAATATCATTTTATGTTCCACATCGAATAATCGATTTACATTTGGAACATTTTTACAACATGTTTCGGTTTCATCGAACCATCTTCAGGTGTAAAATTATATCGAAATTGTAATTGAGTTTTAAGTTTGTCGATGTAATTTCACACCTGAAGATGGTTCGATGAAACCGAAACATGTTGTAAATAAGATAATTAAAATATCATTTTATGTTCCACATCGAATAATCGATTTACATTTGGAACATTCTTACAACATGTTTCGGTTTCATCGAACCATCTTCAGGTGTAAAATTATATCGAAATTGTAATCGAGTTTTAAGTTTGTTGATATAATTTTACACCTGAAGATGGTTCGATGAAACCGAAACATGTAAAAATGTTCCAAATGTAAATCGATTATTCGATGTGGGACATAAAATTATATTTTAATTATCTGATTTGTAAATTTTAAATATAATTGTGATTAGACGGACAAAACCGAATAATTAATTTAATATTTGATTCACAATACAACGCAATTATACTATCTTAAGACTTTGAAATTACAACACACACAGACACAGAATGAAAATATGAATCACAAAGCAGCTAAACGTACGAATAATAAAGAGAAATAAAGATAATTATAATGACCTGGCCATACATAACCTAACTGGACACGGCCATGGCAACGACATATTGCAGTGACTGCCTACATTTTTTTTTGCTACATGTGATCAATGATCAAGTAGACCGACGCGAAAGATGGCGGCCGAGTATCTGACGTTTCTGCTCATCTGTTGTCGCTTTCAGAGAGTTGTTGTGTTGGCAGCATTTGTTTTCTTTGCTAGGGTGGTGGTTCCATCATCTCGAAATTGTTTTACCCACTGCTGATAAGTAACTCGTGCGAATTTGAGCATGGTTAAAGAACCATTTCATATGGATTGGAAAACAATTCTTAAAGACCTTTGCTGGCAGTTATCACGTGGGTTTTATAATATTTATTTAAATGTTCCTGCTTTTGACTTAGGCGAGTTATCACGCTTTGCCATTTAAAGTCTGGCAAATTCGTCTTTATTATTGTTCTTAATGAATTACTTTTGATCCCAACTCTGTTATTATTTAAGTGAGGATATAAAATGTTTCAAATCATAAAATGAGCTGGAGGCTATATTTACTGTACCTTTAATCAAAACAGTGATTTGAGGTATTGATCTTTGATTTCCCGAAGAGACTTCTATTTGCCAGAGAGGTTTGAAATTCACTGGGGAACATTTATTTTGTATCTTCAACCCCACCTCCTTCCTATCATTTGTACACTGTAGTAGGAGCTATACTGTACACTACATTATTCCATGGATTTCAATAAATCTAATTTATGTTCCTGTAAGATGTCAGGGTTCATATGTTCTTTGAATGAGACAAGTGGAGTCCTTGAGACCAGGTCAAGAAATTCCCAGTCTTTTATGGAATTTAGAGGTTCATGAGATCTCTCCATGGGGCCACATGCTTACATCCTACTTCTTTAGGGTTAATTTTAATTTTATTCTCCCCTTTACATTTCTCAGTTGTTATAGTTTCATAACTCCTCAAGCCCAGAGAGAAGGAAACAAATTTTAGCCAGAGCAGACGCTCGAGGGTTCTAAAGGAGAATACGTCATTCTTCGCGATGTCTTAACACCACTGCGTAACGCAAGCCACGCACTGATTAATGATAATATTAAAAACTTAGCTCTCAGCCTAAAGCGCACTCCATAAAGGCGTGAGAGTAGAACTCCACGCAATTCAGACATCGTTAAACGTACATGGTGTGGAGTGGACTGATCTGGCTTAGGGTATGGCGCCCTGTTCCATGAATAACACTGAACTCAGGCTCAGTAAACAGGTGAAGGGAAATGATGATAAACTTGAAGACTTGAATTCTATAAAAGTAGCGAATTTGAAGTACATTCATGGATTGAAAGGAATGTCAGAATGCTCTTAGAAAATGAATCCTTGAATGATATTTAAGGATCCAGTCCTTACCGCGAAGAAAACACAACTCTTCACCATTACAGAGATCAACTGGTTCACGCTGTTTAAGGAATTGACCGCTGATTACGGCGAGAACCACACAAAACCCATAAAAACAAAGTCTTACTGATTGTTGGAGCAGGTGGTACGTATACTTACCATTCGATTTAAAGGGTTTAAAGGTAAAGTTCGGAGGTCACACTGCCTCCATCTTCAGGGCGATATTTGAAGTTTTCTCAGCGCTTAGTATGAAGATTTCTGTCTTCTGGGATGTAGCGCTGTGTAGTCTGGTAGATGTTTAACAACGTTTCGGAGGTCACACTGCCTCCATCTTCAGGACGATATTTGAAGTTTTCTCAGCGCTGAGTATGAAGATTTCTTTCAAGGTTTACATGCGTCATGTTTGTGTTTTTGATTAAAATATATAATAAAATACAGGTCAATACACAAAACTTTATTAGGATGTTAAAATTTAAAATTTAAATGTTAAAATTTAAAATTTTAAATTTGCGCTATTCATCTCTATAAGGATGTTACATTTGAGTACTATCATTCATTTTCCACAACATGTTTCGATGTAATACATCATCTTCAGGTGTTGTTGTTTAAAACTATTTTATATTTCAATGCATGCCTTTCAATAATTCATTATTCATTCATTGAAATATAAAATAGTTTTAAACAACAACACCTGAAGATGATGTATTACATCGAAACATGTTGTGGAATATGAATGAAAGCGCTCAAATGTAACATCCTTATAGAGATGAATAGCGCAAATTTAAAATTTAAAATTTTAACATTTAAATTTTAAATTTTAACATCCTAATAAAGTTTTGTGTATTGATCTGTATTTTATTATATATTTTAATGAAGATTTCTGTCTTCTGGGATGTAGCGCTGTGTAGTCTGGTCGATGTCAACCAACGCTTCGGGGGCCATACTGCCTCCATCTTCAGGGCGATATTTGACGTTTTCTCAGCGGTGAGAATGAAGATTCCTGTCTTCTGGGATGCTGAGCTGTGTAGTCAGGTATATCTTTACTAACATTTTGAGGGTCACACTGCCTCCATCTTCAGGGCGATATTTGAAGTTTTGACAGCGGTGAGTATTAAGATTTCTGTCTTCTGGGTTGTTGTGCTGTGTAGTCTGGTCGATGTCAACCAACGTTTCGAGGGTCATACTGCCTCCATCTTAAGGGCGATATTTGAAGTTTTCACAGCGGTAAGCATGAAGATTTCTGTCTTCTGGGATGTTGCGCTGTGTACCCAGGTAGATTTTTACTAACGTTTCGGTGGTCGTAGTGCCTCCATCTTCAGGGCGATATTTGAAGTTTTCACAGTGGTGAGTATGAAGACTTCTGTCTTCTGGGTTGTTGAGCTGTGTACCCAGGTAGATTTTACTAACGTTTCGGTGGTCGTAGTGCCTCCATTTTCAGGGCGATATTTGAAGTTTTCACAGTGGTGAGTATGAAGATTTATATCTTCTCGGTTGTTACGCTGTGTAGTCTGGTAGATGTCAACCAACGTTTCGGAGGTCATACTGCCTCCATCTTCAGGGCGATGAGTATGAAGATTTCTATCTTCTCGGTTGTTACGCTGTGTAGTCTGGTAGATGTGAACCAACGTTTCAGAGGCCATACTGCCTCCGTCATTAGGGCGATGAGTATGAAGATTTCTATCTTCTCGGTTGTTACGCTGTGTAGTCTGGTAGATGTCAACCAACGTTTCGGGGGTCATACTGCCTCCATCTTTAGGGCGATGTGTATAAAGTTTTCTGTCTTCTGGGTTGTTGCGCTGTGTAGTCTGGTAGATGTCAACCAACGTTTCGGAGGTCATACTATCTCCATCATCAGGGCGATGTGTGTGAAGATTTCTATTTTCTTGGTTGTTACGCTGTGTAGTCTGGTAGATGTTAACCAACGTTTCAGAGGCCATACTGCTTCCGTCATCAGGGCGATGAGTATGAAGATTTCTATCTTCTCGGTTGTTACGCTGTGTAGTCTGGTAGATGTCAACCTACGTTTCGGAGGTCATACGGCCTCCATCTTCAGGGCGATGAGTATGAAGATTTCTGTTTTCTGGGTTGTTGCGCTGTGTAGTCTGGTAGATGTCAACCAACGTTTCGGGGGTCATACTGCCTCCATCATCAGGGCGATGTGTATAAAGTTTTCCGTCTTCTGGGTTATTGCGCTGTGTAGTCTGGTAGATGTCAACCAACGTTTCGGAGGTCATACTACCTCCATCATCAGGGCGATGTGTGTGAAGATTTTTATCTTCTCGGTTGTTACGCTGTGTAGTCTGGTAGATGTCAACCAACGTTTCGGAGGTAGACGTGCAGGTATTCAATATTCCTGTCTGGTATCGATCTGAGCAGGGTGTCAAAGGTTGCTCGGTGCAGTAACAATCCGGTGACCGAGAGGTTATGTGATAAATGTGCGCTAGGATGTAGGCGATCTAGTGGCGAATTGTTGGTTATTTGTTTCATAGTGCTTCGTGCTAAGTTGATTGAGCTGTACTTTATTGGGTGTGGTTGGTTTCGTAAATTATTTTAAGATTTTTGAGGTTATGGAAGTGTTTGGTAGTTGGTTTCTTATAGGCGACGTTGGTAGGCTCGTTTCTCCTTCATTTTCAGTCCTCTAGTTCCTGCCATTATTAAGTGAGAAGATGTCACTAATGGTACTCACAGAAGTACGTTTCAGATCCATATAAGTTTACAATCTGTGGAGTGGTATTTCAGTCAGCATTTGGTTCGGCAGTGCCGTGTAGTGTTCGCGGACGGGCATGTACCTCAGGGGAATTTTCGGTAGATGACAGGAGAGTTCGTCAGGGTGCGCACATAATGATCATCGAATATCCCTCGTGCCCCGGCGGTTGCGAAAAATGTTCGCTGTTTTTCAGACGTTGCCGTCCCTGCGTGCGAGAAAATGGCGCAGCTCCTCTGCTGTTATTGTTTCCTTCGGACGGCGTGATGGTAGGATGTATGCCCAGTCGAGTGCAGCTTTACTCTTATATTGCCAGGGCTTGCAAGTTTATTTGAGCTGAAGTTTGTCATCTTTCTCCTGTGTGAAGTACGTAAAGTGGGAAATATTTTGGTTGCACGAAAGGCCGGTTTAGTTGCCAGTAGGTTATTAATGTGGTGTAGAGTGCCTTCGTAGTAAGAATTAATACTGGTCTCTCAATGCTGATGTTTATTTCTGTACATGGTTTTGTTTCAGGCAGGCGTGAATGCAAGCATATGGGATACTTCAGCCGTTAAGCATCATTACTACGGAGGTAGCAAGACTTTGCTCCGGGAGCTGACATGATCATTGTGCATGATGGACACAATTCATCAGGCGATGCGGTTGGGATGACCCACAGACTCGTGGTGGCAGCCCCAGTTTTTGTAACTTGCATGTGGAAATTCAGTAGCTGTTGATTTAAATTGGTGTAAGAGCCTATCGCAGTGAACAAGGTAGAAGTAAGTAGCTAGAGTTACAGGTTGCAATGTTGGTTATGTGGCAACCACATCACAGTCGCACACTTTAGATTCCTAGTGACCAAGTGGTTTTGAAATTGCGGGTCAGAATGAATTGTGAGGTTGCCTTGAAAGGGTCATAAGCTTACTGATTGTTGCATTTGTAACCACACTTGGAGGATACAATCAGGATCTTTGGTTAGCGTATGAACTGTAGTGATCTGATAAGAACAGTTCCATTATTTAATAAAACTATTAATAAGGTAGTATATTTGCGTCATATTGCGAATTAGGTTAATATTTTCCGTCAAATCACAATTTTAATAAAATATAAAATATTTAAAATATCATTTCACGTTCCGCATCGAATGATCGATTTACAAATTGGAACGTCTCTTACGACATGTTTCGGTTATATTTAACCGTCCTCAGGTATAAATTAGATTGGTAAATCTAAAACTCGAATTACAATCATTTACAATGTTATGCAGTTTATTGAAAATGTTATTATCAGATTACTCTTATATATTAGAACGAAGGTATTGTTTTTTATATGGCGTGGTTCATCTGATGTTCAATATTAGTCTGTAAAGCAATGATTTAAATATAACATTAATAAATATGGATTAATATAGAAAACAAAATGATGGAAGTAAATAAATAGTAGAATGTATAAGTAAAATAAAATTAAATTAATTTAATAAAACATACCGGTGATGAGTTGATAGAGACATGACGTGTCTAGCGGAAGACATCTAGAAGTATTACTGTGTTGGGTCGAGGTTTAATACTGAAATTCGATGCGGAACGTGAAATGATATTTTAAATATTTTATATTTTATTATCTTATTAAAATTGTGATTTGACGGAAAATATTAAAATATTAAAACTATTAATGATAAACTGTTTGCACAGCTTTATTCAGTCAGACATTTATGAAATTTTACTATACCAGGTGATCTTAAGGCAGTAAATACTAAATGTATAGTAATTGTTACAACAAAGATATGATTGAGCATTAATTCATTTACATGTGTGGATCCATTGCATGGGCTTTGTATGAACTATGTTTGTCATAAGAGATATTTTGATACAGATAATTTGAGCTTACGTACAAATTATATAAGTTGAAATATAAACTTATAGTATGTAGCATCTAGCTTTCTTGAATTTCATGACATTTCCAGGTACTAGCATTGTTAAGACCCAAGTAGTTTGGTCTGTAATTTCAAAAATCTTGCTGTTTTATTATGCCTCGTTAGGATCTTGGCGGATTAAAGGTGTTAAAATGTTATTGCACAGTGTAGAAGACTAGGTTGCTTCTATTATAAACATTTATGTTATGCAGATTGTGTATGCTATTTTGAATTTTTATGCTTATAAATATGTATGGGCTACCTGAATCCTGTATTTGAAGATTTATTAGACGAAGATGAAGTTAGAAAAATTCAGGGTGAAGGAGCAAGTAGACCTCTTGTAGGGAACACACCAGAAAAACCTGAGGAACGAATGGAATCTGAACCACCAGCAGAAGTAAGGCAGTATCCGGAAATTGTCATTTATGACGATACTCAGCGCAGATATTTTGTGAGTGCAGTACAAGATGAAATAAGAACAGTGGAATTACCTGAAACAGATGGAATAATTATAAATAAAGGAGAAGAAAAAGATAAAAGTAGCATAGCAGGCAATGCTACTGAAACTGAAGTTATTGCTGATCGAAACCAAGGGGATATTGTGAAAACATTAGAATCTCCTGCACATGCTTCTCAAGATGCAGATGAAATGGATACATTTTGCTTGGCAAAGGACAGTATACTCTTCTCTCAAGTGTCAACGAACACACTTGTGACCAGTAATGCCAAGGTGGAGCATGTAGGCTCCGAACCAGAGGCAGATCCTTGCCAAGTAGTGGAGATAAAGGGAATTTTAAAGTCAGTAGTCTCTTCTTTGGAACCCATTAAGCATGTGGTTTACCCCAGCAGAAGCATAGAAACAATGGTAGAGTTTGGCCCCCATTCTGTTGAAATGTTGGAAATCGTCGAGGACGCTGAAACGAAACCTGAGGAGTCTGCACCAGAGACTGATTCTGAGTCACCTGTTAAATCAACTAATGTCCAAGGAGACACAAGGAAGATGTTGCATGATGTTCAGGGAGGTGCTACTTTGACAATTATCTCTAACAAAAAAATTGCTAGATTATCACTGGAAAATGTGGAGCAACCACGATCTCAACGATTATCAGGGTGAGTGCAGTTGCTAGTAGTGATCCAACTGCATGTCTCCGTCTAACTCAACTTCAAACAGAATCAGTTGATAAATTGAATGATTCCCCACCTAAAGTGTCCAATCCTGGTTACTGTGTGAAAATGCATGCAACCTCAAGTGATAACCCACCTTCACTCTGCCTTCAGATGATGGACAGAATCGACAAAACAGAAGAGATCACTGTAACTGCATGGCGTGATTCTGAATATGTAATTCTAGATCCAACTAACAAGACAGATTTCACATGCTGACAGCGGTTTGAAAATAGTGGGTAGATCTTCACAGTTTGCTGTTATAGAAGTTGGACAAAGATCTGAACATAACACATCTACTGATCTAAAATAATTAATTCTTAAAAAGGAAATTGAAGTGTCTAAAACATACGAAATAATTGGCAACTTTAGTGACCCAAATCCTTCATGTAACACTGCTGTAGTAGGGTTAAGAGACACCTCTTCAGTTCTGGATGATGACTGCAAGAGTTTCTATGGGAATGACAAAGAGACTGATGATGGTGAACCTCCTCTTGAACTGAATGACAGTTCAAGCTCAGATGATGAAAGTCCATCTCTTGGTAACCTATTTATGCATCACTCTGACAAGGTGGGTGCAATAAAGGGGAATATGGGGTCACAGTGTGTCTGAAAATATTTTATTTACTTTTGGTTTTGATGAATGAGAATTTAAATAAACATTCAGTTTATTGATTATAGTATATAAAGTTTATTCTGTAGTTATTCTTTAATATTATATAAAGGTTTTAACATGATCCACTGTGGATGAGCAGATGTTGTTTTCAGATTACCCTGAAAACTGAATGATTTGTTACATACATCACAGGAATATAGCCTTTCACCACTGTGCGTACGCTGATGGGTCTTCAGGTTATGCTGATCGATGAATGACTTGTTACACAAATCGCAGGAATATGGACGCTGGCCATCATGAATTATGTTCTCTTCTTTTGCAGGACTGTAGCAAACAAATCGAAAGTCTTCAAAGCCTAGAAAATTTTATTCCATTGTGTGCTGATCATGCATTCGCGTTCACTGGGCGTTGACTGTGACGTCACAACATGGCGGATATGTTTCGTCAGCTTTAGTGAGTTGTTACAGAACAAGGACTGTATTAGTACAACTGTGAACTGAAGTGAGCCATATCTTGAATTGTCAGTATTTATTACATCCAACAACCAATCAGATTTCTATTTAGTCACTGCAACAGTATCAGTGCCCGTTGAAAATGAATAATTCTGAATCTTTATTACGCAGTTTTCTGTTCTCAGTCGTCACTTTATCTCTCTTAGGTCAAGTTATTCGGGTTCTGAACTTCATTTTGAAACATTCCTAAGAACTAAATCAGTTTTTACGATGTTTTGAAGATATGTTGCATGTGAAATCCAACAAATACTGAACTTTTCTGCCTTCAAAGACTTTGGACATCCATGGATATTTGTGTAGCTAGCAGCAAAAATGAATTTCTTCTTGGCTTTTACCTGTTGTCTATCTTGTTTAGGTCAGTTTGAATAATATTAAAACTTTTAATGACTTTCATGTAATAAACACCTTTTGCTACTGTGATAACTCAGAATAATATGATGTTAATTTTCTCACATTAATTTGTATGTTGTTAATACGTAGGAGGCTAAATGTTATGTTTTGTATTTATACAATTTGGTAGAATCAATGCATTGCTTATATACTTACAGGTAGATTTTGATTAAAGTTTGTTATTGTCAACATTGTCAGTGTTGGTAAAATTCATTACAATTTTAGGAGCTAGCCAAGACTTTGGGGACCAAACGTAATGTTGCTGCATTTAAGAGTACATTGCAATCAGGTCTTTTCTCATTGTGATTATGAATTAATGACCGCTGCCTCCATTATAGCATTATTTGTAGATGAATGTTGACATCGAGGATGTATTAATTGGTACAGCTCTTCTCTGGTTGAAGAGTATTACTGCACATTATGTATGAAGCTTCATTGTTAAGGTTTCAAAATCCTAAATTTCTGTTTCTGTAACAATACATGCTCTGGTCCAGTGGTTTTGGACTTGTGGGTCAGAATGAATTGTGAGGTTGCCTTGAAAGAATCACAAGCTTAACTTTTTCCTCACTGATTGTTGCATTGTAACCACACTTGGAGGATACAATCAGGATCTTTGGTTAGTGTATGAACTGTAGTGATCTGATAAGAACAGTTCCATCCTGGTGAGTATTTAATAAAACTATTAATGATAAACTGTTTGCACAGCTTTATTCAGTCAGACTTTCATGACATTTTTCTGTTTTGACATGTTTCTACTATACCAGGTGATCTTAAGGCAGTAAATACTATATGTATGATAATTCTTACAACAAAGATAGTATTGACCTGTTCATTTACAGATTTGGGTCCATTGCATGAGCTTTATATAAACTATGTTTATTTGTCATAAGAGATATTTTGTTTTGAGGTTATGTACATTGTTTTGTATAACAATAAATATTCAAATTATATAAGTTGAAATATAAACTTATGGTATGTAACATCTAGCTTTCTTGAAGTTAATGACATTTCCAGGTACTAGCATTGTTAAGACTCAAGTAGTTTGGTCTGTAATGTCAAAAAATCTTGCTGTTAAAATGTTATTGCACAGTGTAGAAGACTAGGTTGCTTCTATTATAAACATGTATGTTATGCAGATTGTGTATGTTGTATTGAATTTTTATGCTTATAAATATATCCTGTTTCTCTATGTTTCTAGTTTTGTTAGAACTACTGTTGAAACTGTATAACATTTTGTGTAATTATACATAATTCCTTATTTCAGACGTGCAATGGAAGAATTCAGGCGGAAAAATTTTCCTGATCGATATCCAGCTTTTAATGGGAGGAAAAACTTGTACAGTACTCGAGAGCTGCCAGAGGTATGTATGGTTTAATTTAACAAGTGTAAGCTGTTGCTGCTGGTAATGTTGATGTGGATGTAAAGACATACAACTTGTGATGGAGGCAGTACGCTCCTTTGAAACATTGATCAACTTCTAGCAGACTACACAGTGCAACATCCCAGATGACAGCCATCTTCATACTTATCGTTGTGAAAGTCTCAAGTTTTGCCATATCAGAGTTAATTTAAAAAGTTAGTTTCCCTTTGTATCACTGTAACTGTCAACTTGACAATCAAAAGAAAGCGCTGCTTCCCTTACTGAAAATAACACTGAACGCTATTGCTGGAAATTTTGGATTTATGCTAATAAATAATGTGTTTTAAAATCTTAATAATGCTTTTGGTTGCAGTGCTGACTATATTTAATAAGGAAAACAAAGAAACAAAACACTAGACACTTAATTTCATCAAGGTAACTGCTTGTGGACATTTAAAATTAGTACACTTCGGTACTCTCTTTATCTTTAAAGGGTTAACCTACAGCCCATAACATTAATATTCAGTTGTTTTGTTATAGGAAGCATTCAGTTTACGGTCATGGTTTAGCAAGCAAGTGGGAGGTTTGAGGTAACGGCAAGTGGTTTGGTGCGAGTACCTGCAAACATGTCCTATGAAATGGTGTTGCTGGAGCCCTCGATCCCACACATTAATGATGAGTTGCTTGAACTTTCATCACAGGACATATATAAAGAGTTACGACAACGTGGCTATGACTACCAAGGACTCTTTCGGGGCTGACAACCATGGTAGGTAGCACTACAATCTAAAGGAGTAGTTTTAATGTACCTTATAGGCTGAAATATTCTGTTGTGACCCTATGTAATGGATATATAATGTACAATTAATTTTGTTTTAATTTTACAAAAAAATATTATGGGTCTCAGATATTTATTACATCGTTCAATGTTGTTTTCATCTGAATCTACATTCCACATTTGCTAGTTATGCAGCTTCTGAAATCATATGAGTTTTTTCTTTATATTTCATGTATTCCATTTAATGTTTTCAGCCCACATAAAACAATATCCTTTCTTACAGTTCTTGTGTTTTGCATGTAGAAAGAAGTCAGATTTTAAGTCAGGGTTGATATAGCTCAATGGTTCCAAAATTGGTATAAACCTCATTGTCTTTGGTGTACATGTGTTGTCCAGTTAATTAGACAAGTACGTGGCCTCGTCCTATGAACTGCATATCTCATGTGTCAATAAACATTCAGATAAAATGTTTGGTTCGCAGTGTGTTACTAAGGAACAAATTTTCAACGAACATTTCTTTGGAAGCAGAAAAAAAATATCTTGACATGCACAACTTTCACTTCTCCAGTATTTCGGTAGATTTCCATCAGTGGCTGTGACGTTTAATTTCTGGGTTGTACTTAGAACTCAGAGAGTTTTATCATGACATTATGAGACTTGAAACATTTCTGTCATTTAGAGCTATAAAGATGGATGGAGCAAATTTTCTTTGTTTCATTTTTTGATGATCTATAAACAAATTTTCAACTTTGAAGGTGGTTCTTACCCTTTCGACGTAATCAGTCGGATCCTCTGAAATGTATGGTTAGTGTCTACCGGATTACATCGTGATATATCCCAAAAGATGTCCCTCTTAATTCTCATCACTATGCAAAGCTCAAATCTCACCTATTTTCAGTTGATTTTATGTTTAATTTGCTGACTAAAGTTTCGTCTTTGGCATGTTCAAATATTTTGCCACTCATTCATATGTCAGATTAAACCAATACTTTTTCTCCTTTCTCTTCTCTCCCTGGATTACAAAGGTATGTGTTTATGCACATCACTTATCGTAAGTCACGTGTTCTCTTCCTTCTTTGCTTGTATTTTGATATCACCTCTTAACTACAGACTAGTTTCAGCATGACTTCATCTTGTATACATTTATCAAAGTTCAACCCAAAAATGTGTAAATTCTTTCTTATAAAATCAGATGAATGTGCAAATAGGATGTAATGATGGCCAATCTTCTGAGTTACTAATGTCATGATTCTAGGTCTTGAAAGTTGATAGCTGCTAAACTGGTAAAGAAATTCCTTGCTTTTGTGGAATATGAATATTTGTTGTCTTGTTCTGTCCTGAATTAGTTGAACCCTATTTTAAAACGGTCCATTTTAATATAAACCTCCCTCCATTACTAAGATAACCCACACAGAATTCTCTTCAGGTTTAATAACCATGTATGTACGTGTCTATTCTACCTCATCATCGTTTATTTAATCAGTCTAATAATATTTAATAAAGTGTACAAATTATGAAGCTCGTCATGTATTTTTCTTAGATCCAAATATATTCTTAATTCTTTGTTCGAAGATATCCTCAATCTTAATTTTTCCCTTAGAGTGAGGGAGAAAGTTTTGCACTCTTAATTTACTTTTTTTAATAAATAATGGACAGATTATATTTTAAAGATCGTTTAATCATCAGGTATTATAATGACCCCATTTTTAAATTTAACAGTGGCACATTAGTTAATTATTGTGGGTAATACGCTTCCTAAATTTGACTTCACTTTGGGTAACACTAATTATAATTCACCTTCAAATTGGTTAATAATTATTAACCAATTTGAATGTGTGTGCAGGGGATATGGTTGTAGTAAAAGGTGACCAACATAAAGGTTAGTGCATGGCCCATAAGTACTGTATGGAGGTTTTCCTATGTTCCATTTATTTGCAGTATTTAAAATAATGAAGACTGAGATACATGAACCTAGTTAGAACTCTCGTTTTACTGGGTATTGACTGAAACTGACCAGTGAGACAACACCACATTTCTGAGAAGTAATTAAACACTGAATTTCTCTCTTATTTAACTTTTTGATTTAGTATAGAAGTAAAGCTTATGAATTTGGAATATTACTTGGAATGTTGAGTAACAATGCTTACTTGCTAGGAGTGAGTGGTGTTGGGACAATGAACATCTTCCGGCTGTCATCGTGTGATGACTGCCACATGTAGCTTGTGGTGGTAATAGTTACGTTTTTTGACTCCCGTAAATGACGTATAATTCCGTTAAATGTAGTATAATGTTGTCGAGGGCCAATCAGTAATGTTAATTGCCAGAAATCACTTATAAGCTGCCAATCACAGACATGCTAAAGGAGTTTCTTTAACAACAAGGAAGAATTGTAAAATTTCTAAGTCAGTTGAAGGTGATGAGTTAATGACAGGAAAAAGAGTCTTTGACCATTATAGTATATTTGAAGTTCTAAATTGAACTAGAGCAAACATTTAATCAGCTCTCAATTCTCCATACTGGTTTGAACTTTGCCACATTTACAGATAATTTAATGGCTTTACATCATGAAACTCTTATAGACTGCAAATTAGAATATGCCCTTATCCTTCTCTTGTTATCCAAACTCCAGTGGGCCTCACGGTATGAGATGAGTAGAAGTCTCCCTAATATACAGTACTGTCTAATGTAGATGATTTCTTGTTCTCCCTTAGGTCAAACGGGAAAGATTTCGTGGAAAGACAACTGGGTAGCATTCCTGGACAACTTGCTGCAGATGAAAATACTTCAGGAAGAATCGCGAGGTCTCCTTGTTCCAACCTGTATCCAGAAGATCACAATAGATGAAGCTGATGTCCGTGAACTGAACACCACGAGCCATGATGTTGGCGAGTTGGTCCGTTTCAGTTTGAACGAGACTTCATCTGTACGCGTGCATGTGTGTACTGATGGGACGAGATTGCTTGTGAGTTCTTAGCATGGAGTGGAGAACTGCATGCACACCTCCACAATATTTCTGTTCCTTTCAAAAACATTGCCTTGTACGTGGCTGTCTTCAGGGTTGTAGCACCACGTAGTCTGGAAGAAATTTACCAACATTATAGAGGTTCTTGCTGCCTTCATCATCAGAGCACTTATCATCCTGATGGGCAGTGGACAATCAACTGACAGGTATGTGCATTTCTCTGTGTGTGTGTGTATCTCATTACCAAAACGTCCTCTTTCATTCCTAATATAAACTTTGTTCTCCAACTTGCTTTCAGAACATTTTCATGCCACACATAGGGCATTCTCCTTTTTCAGTTTTACCTTTCAGACCCTTTGATCTCCATATACATTAATGTAAGCATGTACAGCTTTTCCTAAGGTTTAGTTGCATATAATAGTATAATTCCGTCTGTACGCAGTTTTCATTAGTTTGTAAAAATGAATTGTACTCTTCCCATTCACACTGTTAAAAATATTTTGCACTTCTGTATCATTGTTTCTGTCTTTACAACAATCATTACACTTGTCTCATTCCTTGCCTTTTGAATTCAAATATACTTCACGCCAGTGCTATCTAACTCAGGCTTAATAGTGCAGCCCATTTTATATTATTTTTATTATCCCATACTTGAAAATTATAATAAATGTTTACATTCTCATCATCTCAGAGCATTGCAGTTCTTATTCACTATAGGACAAAATGATCAATAAATCAAAATGAAATGTGGGACAGAAAAAATAACAAATCCACAGAAGACAGCAGAATTATTCTATTTGTATATTATCTGAAGCATTCATGGTGACTAAGTGTAATGAATTCTTCTTGGGCTACCAGACGTGTCAGGTTGTTGAGGACGAGGATGAAGACGGTTTTAAAAATGCTATTTTTTTCTCCATTTAACCACCTGACATGGCTGGTAGCCCAAGAAGAATTCATTATATTCAATTCCTACTTCACAGAAATAGCCATAAATTTTTGAACCAAAATTTTGTTAAATTCTCAAGTTGCATGTTACCACAGTTGTAATAAAACCATGGTTGTATTCCAAGTAACTGAGTTTAAAGTTGAAAAAGGTAACAAAAAGCGTAAGGGCAAATGTTCAGAAGGTGTTGATGGTGTACCAGACTATGTAGTTGATTGATGTATAATCATATCAAAAAACCATTAGCACATATTTACAATGTTTAATTACAATCAGATATGCTTTCAGACAAATTAAAATCGGTGAAAGTACATTTTCAAACTACAAAGGTGGGTTATATGAATAATCTACAACTGTTGAGTGTTATCTATTGGTCTGGCTACTTTTCTAAAGCCATTCTGTAACTTTGATAATATATCTCCAGCCATATTTTTATTCATTTACCCAAAATACTAGAATACATTTTCCCTGTAATTGAAAGCAATGCAGTTCCTCTAAAATTGTTAGTATTATCCACACTCCCTTCTCTTCATTAATTTCTGTGCCTATTACATACCAATTCACTTGTACTAGAGAGTTTAAGTAAATATTTTTACTGTTTCTTGTGACAGTGCTGTCAGTACATGTGTATAAGGAGTTGGATATCATCCAGTCAGCAGGCGTGGAAGTACGAGGACTCCAAACTAATGCCATAACTCAATACAAGTGCCCGACCAAGCCTGTGCTCGAGAAATACGTGTTCACACCTAATGTAGAACCTGGACAGTGCACTGAGGGTTTGCACACACATAGCTCTGGAGAACACGAGTGTCACCCATGTGAAGGCGGTGGAGCTGCACAGTCGAGGCACCACACTTCTGTCACCAGCTGTGAATCTCATCATTGCAGACATGCCACTTATAAAAGCAAGTGTAACAATGTGTGACACAGAGTTACGTAATTTATAGTCAGCATTATTTATTATTTTTATTTCACTTGAGGTTGATTGGTCCATGTCTTGATAGGAGGAAACAAAGTGGGATTTCAGCTTTTCCTTTCTATTGTCTCACCTCCTGACATTTTTATGTTGTCTGTACCATTTCTGTAATTATCTCTCTTGTCTTCTTTACTAGTAACTTTGCATGCTGAACTCCTACCACATCATCCTCACAGCCACAGTATCGTTCTCGTACCAGAATTTCCACATCTGTCTGTGAAACACAACAATTCTTCTTCTTAGATATAGCAATATAGGTTCACTTGGGTGGCCTCTGTACTACCACTGACCACCCTGTGCAGTACCATGGCCTATTAGAATACATGACTAATCCTCTATCTTAACACTGGCACCACTTTGAGGCGTGAGGTGGGCAAGCAGGATTTGAACCCTACTGCCTGCTGCTATGCTCTGTCTTGGTGGTATACTGCCACTATCCCTGTTTTCCATTGGGAGCAGAACCCCTTTCTGAATGTTTTTACTCCTGGTATCTAACCCTTTCCACAGTCTCTTTGTATTTACAGGTAAGGTTAGTTAGGTAGATCAAAGAATACATCCAGTTCACTATATATGATATATATCATTAATGATGCATTCTCCGTCCATCTTAAAGTCTGTTCACTCCTTAGATGTTCCTGTACCTAACAGCTCTTGATTTCCCAATAACATGGCTGGCTCATTTACTTACAGATCCAAGGATTCCTATGGTGGTTACCAGACCAGTCCATATCCTGGCTGGTTGGAACATTAGTATGTGGCATTCCATAGCTTATGGCTCCTTCCCTTTTGGCCTGATCTATCCATCAGCAAGTTTTCCCTCCTGGCTCATGCCTTCTTGACTGTGCTTTTGTGTCATCAAGAGGACTGTCCTGCAGTTTGATGGTGTCAGCTAGTTTCTGTTACCATTTGGCTGTCTGACTCTCCATATGGCCCACTTCATGAGATTATGAGATTTATCTTCTGAGCTATATATAATTCTGCATTCCTCTGTGTTTTCTTCTTCTCGGTTTCTTAATATTGAAACCAAACCGAGTTTGTTATGGTTTTACGCCAGCTCTCCTACTTATAATCTCTACTAGTTCATAGTCTGTGTTTCCGTCATTGTTCATTATTAATATGTCTAATTAGCTTAAGCTTCAAGAAGTAATGTTTGCACTTGATGGAGTCATGGGAAGGCACAGAATTTGTGCCAAGAAAATAACTCGAGTGTTAGAGTAACCAAAGTTCCTCATTACACCAAATTTTTGAAAAAGAGTAAGCAGAAGATATTCATGTTCACTGCCAAAATCACCAAAAATTTTTATAACTGAAAGCAAAATGCGCGTGTAACCAAATTAACCTTTATCGTGTGAGAATATGGGATTTAAGCCCGTGTACTGCTGGTTAATAGTTTTTGTAGTATGTTACTGTGGCCCTTGGAAAACTGTTCCACACTTGAGCCATAACGCACGGCTAATGAAGGTTAAAGATTTGTGAATAGCATTAAGATGCTTCTAGGCTCTTGTTGAAATGTTTTTACTAATATCGTTTAAGCTTATGTTTAAAAAGACACAAAAAGGCAAAGAGAACGACAATAATTGAACATGTTTCTTGGTTGTTGTATATTGCAGGCAAATATAAGAGTCCTGTCGAATGGTTGTAACCTGTCACACAGAAACTTAAACGAGACAGGGATAATGGTTGAGGAACACAAATTTTATCTCTTTTAATATTATCCTTCCATCTATGTATCAATCTTCAGAGTGGCCTCCTACCTTCAGGTTTTCATGCCTAAGATTTGAATGTTTATCATCTATCTCATGCATGCTACATGCCCCACTCATCTCATTCTCAAGCATGTGCTCACCATAATAATACTTTCTTGACAGTACAGATGTGCTTTAATAATGTTAATAATGAAATATTTCTTTCTTTAGATTATTGTTTCCATGTTTGCTAAAAGTAACATCATCCATTTGTGATATAGCTTCTTAGTCAGTACAGCATTGTGTAAAATATAATAACTGATTAAAAGTAAAACTCCAATAAAAGACATAAGTATGGATGTGAGTGAAATTACTGAAAAGGCATTCTGAGATTTTCAGTTTGTATAAATAAGGATAATGTCTTTACAGTAAATTTTACAAGTTATGTAATTCCATTTCATAATATAAGAGGAAATCTACCACCTCGGGTTGACAAGAGCAAAATGATTAATAAAAAGTAATCCCAGTTAAGCCAGAGGTGGCAGTATGATCATCAGCTCATCAAGAAACTTTGGGTAAACGAAATGATTTTTTTGTTAAAATATATATTTTGGTAGAAAGTGTATGTGAAATCTGTTTCAGGGATTGATGGTGGAAAATCCAGTTGTGATCTACATTGCAGCCCAGAACTATGATTGGCTGCCACAAATGCAGACTGTCATCCAAAGCAACACTAAGCATCGCATTATCCTTGTAGCTCAGGATACACCACTCAATGGCATTTTGGGTCTCATGAACTGTATCCGCAAGGAGCCAGAGACCAACTTTGTAAGGTTAGAGACTCCTACTTGAACCTTTTTACTGCCAGTGAAGAAAGTACCACATGTTAACAAGTTTTCACCTGATTTCTAAGATTTGAACATTTGTGTAATATTTAATCTCTTTGACTTATAAATATTATTTTATGTTTTAAAATAAAATTTCCATCTGAGATGGTGATTTATTTAATTTATTGTTCTTACTTATTTATAAATTCTTGGAACATATGCCAGTTTCACTATTACAATAAAGTCCACAATCAGAATTTTTGTTGAAATAAAACCTGTCTTAAATTTGCATAATTGTTCATGTTTAGATAAAATGTTATAATGTACATTTTTGTCTTGAAGATTAGCTGATTTGAGTTGGTTCACTCTTTTCTTATTCATTTTCAAATATTGCATGTTTGATTGTTTGTCATGTTAAGGGTATAGAGCTATGACTCTGTTATTGTATATCCTGTTCTTGCTGTAGCACCTAAAGTGTGGATTTTTCATTCATAAGTTTTCTGTAGATGAATGTAACTTAGTTTTGTCTGAATCAAAAAGAGAGAATTTTTAATATGTGCTGATTTTTGTCGTTCCCCAGTTGCATAAGAGCTTACTTGCTTTTCTGAGAGTGATTTCTGATTTTCTGGCATGAAATTAAAACAAGAGACTTTGTGAATTGGCACTGAAATTATGTAATGAATTTAAAGTTATAATTGGTTAGTTTAATTTTGTTTAATTCTTTAGATAGGTCAAAATAAATGTTTGTTTGGAAGTGAGTTTAGTGTTTACATACTATGTGGTCCAGCTTTTACAGCATTGTGGTTGAGAGGATGACCTGTAGATTAGCATCCTGAATCAGTAATTGTAAGGATCACAAATGGAAACAGGCACTTCATTGTTATTCATTTAAACTTATCCAGATAAAAAAATTTAATCAGTCAGACCACATGGGAGATGGAAGCTTAGTTGAAATGATAATATTAAAGTTCATCTTATTGGAATAGGATAGGAAGCTGTGAACTGTATTCTTGTGGCTCACAATAAGGACCAGTTGGCAACAAACCTTTGGTTTCCTTGAAAGGCGGGACTTACTTTACTAGCTGAGTGACCATCAGCTTGGAAGAAAGACTCTGTTTCATGGAGTTTCAAAAGGTTGAATTAAATACATGTGCCTTTTGTGTGAAGACAATGAACATTAATGTTTATTAAACTTATTGAGTAACATTATGATGATAATAAGGAGCCTTAGAATAATTCATATTAGATTCATCAGTTCGAATGACTGCATTATTCATGTCTCAATAAAAGGATATAATTTAAATATATAAGTGAACAAGCAGAAGGTCTACGCCCTCCTGCAAATTTAGTTGTGAGAAATTATCGAGCAGGGAATATCTGTATTAGGTGTTGAGTGCTGCAAGTGCCATAATGAAGTCTGACGAAGGGAAGTTCGTGTTCGTAAGTACGGTTACCAGTGGGCTTAGTCAGTCGGTGTGCTAAAGAGAGTCGTGCAGTACAATCCCGTGGCGACATATGGAATAATCGTTTAAGAATGCTTCGCGCTAAGTTCATTGTGCAGTATTTTACGAAATCCTACCTGTTTTCATAAATGATGGAAGATTTTTAGGTTATGGAAATGTTTGGTAGTTGGTTTTCTATATGTGATGTTGGTTGGCCTGATTAATTGACGCAGCCCGCGTTTCATCTTATTAGTTTCTGCAAATTTAGTTCCAAGAATTGAATAAACAGGGAAGATGTCGCTGCTGAATCCGCGTGAGGTGTTGAGTGTCTACATGCCAACATGAAGTCTGACGAGTGGAAGTTCGTGTCCGAGACTACGGTTAGCAGTGGACGCTTTCACTCGGTGTCTTGTGTTATAGATAGTCGTGTAGGTATTAAAGATTTGTGTCTGGTTTTGATCTAAGCAGGGTGTTAAACGCCGCTGGGTTCAGTAACAATTCGGGTGACCGAGAGGCAATGTGTGCCAGAATGTAGGCGATCTAGTTACGAAATGTGTGTTATTTGTTTCATAGTGCTTCGTGCTAAGTTGATTGAGCTGTATTTTACGATCCTAGGTGTTGTTCCGTGTGGTTGGTTTCATAAATGATTTTAGGTTATGATTATGTTTGGTAGTTGGTTTATTATAGGTGACGGTAGGCGTGTTTCGCCTTCATTTGTTTGTAGTTCCTGTCATTTTTAAGGGCTAAGATGTAACTAATGGCGGTCACGGAAGTACTTTCCAGCAACCCCGTTTCTGCTTATGATTTTAGAATTTGTGGAGTGGTATTTCAGGCAGCATTTCGTTCGGCAGTGCAGTGGAGTGTGCTAGGTAGGACATCTACTTCAGCCCTTTTGTCGTTAGATGGCAGAGGAGTTCGTCAGGGTGGGCATATAACGATCATCGAATATCGCTAGTTCAGCGGTGGCGGGATGTGTTCGCTGTTTTTTTCGACGTTGCCGTCCCTGCGTATGAGGAGAATGGCTAATTCTGCGGTCGGCGTGATCGTGGGCTGCATTACGAGTCTAGTGCAGATTCACTGTCATATATATATATATATATATATATATATTGCCATGGCGTGGAAGTTAATTTGATTTTATTAGAATTGATGTGTGTCATCTTTGTGTGAAGGACGTAAAGTGAGAAATATTTTGGTTGCATGGAAGGTCGGTTTAGTTGGCCAGTTGATCAGTAATGTGGTGTAGAGTGCCTTCGTAGTAAGAATTAATACTGGTCTCTCAATGCGGATGTTTATTTCGGTACATGGTTTTGTTTCAGGTAGGCGTGCCTGCAAGCATATGGGATACTATAGACGTTACGCATTTACGAGTCCATCATTACTACAGAGGTAGCAAGACTTTGCACCGGGAGCTGACATGATCATTGTGCATGATGGACACAATTCATCAGGCGATGCGGTTGGGATGATCCACAGACACGTGTTGGCAGCCTCAGTTTTAGTGACTTGCTTGTGGAAATTCAGTAGCTGTTTATTTAAGTTTGTGTAAGAGCCTATCGCAGTGGACAAGGTAGAAGTAATCAGCTAGGGTTACAGGTTGTAATGTTGGTTATGTGGCCACCACACCACGGTCGCACACTTTAGATTCCTAGTGACCAAGTATCACGAGTTAGTAGCATGCCTCACAATGCCACAAGGAAGACCTCAGGCCCTCGTGTGATCTCCTTGCTTTCCGAGGAGGTGTACGGTTATAGATTCAGTGTGAGTGCCTTGTCTGTCTGAAAGAGGAGTTTGAGATCAGGGGATGTGCTTAGTGGCAAATTTCTCGTGAACTGTATCTGTAGTGTGTGGAGTAATATTACCAAGAGATGGCAGACAAAGTTATCTGAATATCAGTGTTTCAGAAGATCAGTTGTGTGCGTGATGGGGAAGCAGCTTATTTGGAGTTGGAGATGTGAAGAACCAGACAGAATGAGGCACCTGGAGTGTTTGTGACTTGGATAGGAAAGTGCAGTATTCAGGTATGTTAGGGATTAGAGTTTATTTACATTCCATAGATCCTTCTTAGGACTCAATCAAAGGATGGAGAACAAATCATTTCCTGCAATATACATAAACCTCAGGACTTCATTCAATATACATAAACTTCTGTATTTTCGACACAATAACAAGTACGTGTTTCACACATCAATGTACATAACCTCAGAATTTTAAATATAAATACAAAAGTTTTGCTTTGCATATACGTAGATCATGGATATAAAGATTAAACATTTTCAGCAGAGATGAAATCATCTACAGAATAGAAGGAGTGAGTAAAGAGGTAATCTTTCAATGCAGGCTTGAATACCTTTATATCATAATTTAGACTTTTAATTGTTGGTGGAAGATTATTAAACAACTTGATACCTGTATAGTACACCCCTTTCTGATATTTAGTAAAGTTAGCATTTGGCACACATAGGTCATGTTTACGTCTTGTATTTAAATTATGTACATCTGTATTTCTTTTAAGATTATCCAATTTTTCCACCACAAATTATAGCAAGCAGAGTATGACTTCACTTGCAAGTGGAAGTATATTAAATTTACGAGACAATTTTCTACAATAAACCCTGCTCTTGACACCTTCCATTATTCTAATTATTTTCTTTTGCATGTAAAAAACTTTATTACTGTCTGTTGAATTCCCCCAAAAGATTAATCCATAAGACACCACAGAGTGGAAATAAGCAAAGTAAACTAGCTTTAAAGTATCTATTGTCATGGGTGGTATGACTGTTCTCATGGCAAGGCACGCAGAGCTTAATTTGGGAATAATAATATACTCAATGTGTTTCTTTCAATCTGAGGTATTGTGAACTCGTAAGCCAAGGAAACTTAAATATATAAGTGAACAAGCAGAAGGTATATTTCAGTATGAGATCTCTGAAACATTTTGTATATATTTTCAGGTGTTATTTTATTCTGGATACATCAGCACGCCCATTAAAGATCTTGTTATGAATGTATACAGTGATGGAAAGTGGGGGTCATACCGACACCTGCCACTAGACAGCTGTGCCACTGTTACTGTGCCACATGCCTATGTCAGCATAATGACCCGAGGAGATTTCTCCAGCTTCAGGTGGCTGGAGGGAAATCTGGACCCTGACAGGTGCTGATCAACTCTTGTACACAGTAATGTGATTACTTTAAAGTTCCATTATAGTGATGAGGGACCAGAATAAATGTTCTTAAAATTTAATGCCAAGTGAGGTAAATGTTATCACTATCACTGTTAGCTTGCTTTACTTTCTTAAGAAAAAAATCACATTATTATGCTGACTTTATATGTCCATTCCTAACACTTTTAAACTTTTGAATCAGGCAACTAATCTGACAAAATTCAATAATAATGTTATGTCAGTTGAGGCCACCCCAGTTTCCTATAATTAACAGTAACAACATGGTCAGAATGCAAAAATATGGGGTAGTAGCAGCTCCACTTGATATAGCATCCTGAAAGTATGTGTAGCAATAAATAGATCTTCAACAAATATGCTCCCTCTTGAAAACACTACATTTTTTATTTTAGTTTCCTAATTTGAGTAAATAATTTACTGTGTAGTTGAATTCCTGTATATTATTGACGTCTACTTCCCCGCTCTCTGTATTCTCTTCAACGTTCTCTGGGATTGCAGAAATTTTAAATGATACTCTTGCTTAGTTTCTACATCACTCAGTCTTTTGACCCCGAATTTCTCAATCCTGTATATCTTCCCCGCCTGTTTGCTATCATTAAATAATGGTCAGTGTCACAGTCCGCTCCCCTATACGATGTTTGTTTCCTCTGATCGATCAAAACGTGATCAATTAATTTATGGGTGATCCCATCAGGGGACATCCAAGTGTGCTTATGGATATAAAGATGTGAGAATGTTGTGCTATTGACAATCAGATTTTTGGATGTGGCAAAGTTCACTAATCTCACCTCAGTGTCATTACTAAATTCATGTAAACTCTCACTCCCTATAGTTGGTTTGAACATATCCTCCTGACCAATTTTGGCATTGAAGTCTCCTAGCAGAATTTATTTTTATTTATTTATTTACAAGTTCCAGAAATCCAATAGTGGATATAGAACATGTCACAAACTCAAGTATAAAAGCATAAAATACATACATTAAAGAATTACATCTAGACAAGCAGCATACTAAATTCAAGACAATATAATTAGTATTTTTATTACAATAGTTATCCAATTAGGTACTCATCCACAGTGTAAAACGAGTGAGTAATTAAAAAATGCCTTAATGCAACCTTGAACTTTTTAAGATTATTTGAGGTATTCTTAACCTCTGTGGGTAATTTATTAAATATCTTTATACCCGCATAGTGAACTCCTTTCTGATAAATAGTTAAATTGGCTTGGGGTAGATACAAATTTTGTCTCTGTATAGTATCAATAGTATGAGAGTCAATGTTTGATGGAAAAAGAGTTTTGTTTTGTAATACAAACAATAATAAAGAAAATATATATTGTGATGCCAACGGTAAGATATCTAATTCTTTGAATATATTTCTACACGAGACTCTATTGCCACATCCCATCATTGTTCTAATTGCCTTTTTCTGAAGGAGAAAAATAGTGTAACTACGAGATGAATTTCCCCAGAAAATGATGCCATAGCTCATTAAGGAATGAAAGAAAGCATAATAAATTGCCTTTAGTATTGAAGTAGACATGTATGGTTTCATATGTCTAATTACATAGTAAGCCTTGCTCAATTTTTTAATAAGTAGATCAATATGATTCTTCCAAGTTAATGCACCATCAATCATAATTCCCAAGAATTTAGTACAGAAAATATGATTAATGAATTTATTATTATAACTTATTGTGACAGTATCTGACATTTTTCTCTTAATTTTAAAATTAATATAATGTGTCTTATTAAAGTTTAGTGATAATCTGTTCATTCTAAACCATCTATTTATATTTTCAAATGTTGCATGAATGTGTTTATTAAGGTCGTTTGTATTAGAATGAGAAAAATTATAGGTGTAGCAAGTTTAGTTATTATACTGGGTAAATCGTTTATGTATAAAAGGAACAACAAAGGTCCCAATATAGACCCTTGTGGAACTCCATGTCTAACTTTATGCCAATCCGAGGCTGTATTGCTATTGTCATTAGTAAGTAATACTGTTCTAATGTATCTGTTATTTAAGTAAGATTCATAGAGTGCGTGATCTTTCCCATTGATACCATAAAATTTAAGCTTAAATAACAAAATTTTATGATCAACACAATCAAAAGCTTTTTCCAAATCACAGAAGATGCCTCCCACTATTTGTTTGTTATTCATGGCATTTAAAATCTCTGTAGTCAATTTATAGATTGCATTATCTGTTTTTAATCCTTTCCTAAATCCATATTGTTCAGTACTTAAAATATTGTATTTATTGAGATGATCCAAAATTCTTGAGTACATTATAGTTTCAAATATTTTTGAAAAAGATGTTAAAAGTGATATAGGTCTATAATTAGACACGTCACATATATCACCATTCTTATATAATGGTTTTATTAATGCATATTTTAATCTATCCGGAAATACTCCTCTCCTTAACATTTTATTGCATATATAATTTATAGGTGAACTTATAAACGACGAGCTTATTTTTAAAATCATAGGTGGTATCTCATCATATCCATGCAATTTTTTTAATTTAAGGGACTTTATTATTTTTTTATTTCTTTGTTCGTACAACATTTGGAGTTCATATTCGGGTATGGATTAGAAAAGGCTTGGTTCATGAAATGAATATAATTTTCATCATTATTAATATCAGTTGCAGTTATGGGATTATTAATATCTTCTCTTTTTTTCTATCTACAATGTTAACAAAATAATTATTAAATTCTTCAGCAATAGTTTGTTGATTATTGAACTTCTTACTATCAATTTTTAGTGTTTTTATTTCAACTCTATTTGTATTTCTACCTGCTTCTTTATTTATAATACCCCAAGTAGTTTTAATTTTATTATCAGAATTTAGAATGCATTTATCATACTCCATTTTTTTGCCTTTTTTATAACTGTGGTCAATATTTTAGAGTAATTTCTGTAATAAGTTCTAAGAGTAGGATCCTTATTATTCCTTAATTTATTACAGAGTTCTCGTTTATGTTTACAGGACATTAGTTTTCCTGGTGTAATCCAAGAATTATTTTTCTGTTTACATTTTATCTGTGTTAAAGGGAAGCTGGAATAGTAAATTTTTAAGAAAATATTTAAAAATGTGTTAAAACTATTATTAATATCATTTTCATCAAAAACTAATTCCCATGTTTCCTGACTTAGTTTTAATTGAAAATCTGTTATAGTATCGTTATTTATTAACCGTTTTATATAAGTATGATATCCTTTGCCCTGTTCCTGTGCCTTATGAAGTATTAATTCTTGGGCATCATGATCTGATAGACCATTTATAGAGGGGTATATCACATATTTTCCAATACTGTTTATATCAATGAAAAAATTATCAATTACAATGCATGAGGAGATGCCAACTCTAGTGGGGAATGTTACAATACTAGTAAGATTATATGATTGTAGGACAGCATCAAGTTGCTTCTTTCTGTTATCATCATTTAAGTAATTTACATTTATATCACCACATATAATTATATTGTATCTCTCATGATATAACTTCTGTAGAATCATATCTAATCTACTAAACTGATCAAATACACACTAATTCTCCATCTTTACAGTATTTCCATCTTAAAAGTTATCTCTTTATCAGTAGTATGTAGGAACTGCGAAATCATACAGAATTATCTACGTTCAAATAACCATCTTTGAACCTTGTGTTTTTTACTCAGTAGACCAGTGTCTTACTTTTAAACCATCAGTTTACTTGACAGACTTTGAATTGGATTCTATTTCATTGAAACCTGAAGGAATTCCATTGCTTAAAAACCACTTTTGTGGCACTGAGTTGATTTGTATTACTGCAGAATAATATCAGGTGATAGGTTAACAAGTCACGTGAATGTAGACAGTCAGATTTATGTTAACATGTGGAATGTTTCAGCATTCAGTTGGAACCAAATGAAGAACTGGTGCATATTTATTACTCTGCACTTAACTTTAAGGATGTGATGACAGCAACAGGAAGGCTGACTGAGAAACCTTCCAGGCATCGGGTGGATCTGGTGAGAACGGACGTGATATATGAAGTGCAGAATCTAGACGATGCTAAGAAAACTATTCTGCCTTTGACTGTGACTGCTTGTGTTGTTACACCGTGCACTCTTGTTTTAAAATAATATTTTAATTTAAGTGTTGAAGAACAGAAGACCCTGAAGACTGGGGTAATACTTTCTCTGAAACATAGGTAACCATTTACAAGGTTCCACAGCATCACAACCTAAAAACCACAGTTGATGTCATTGCTACAATAAGAATCTCAAATCTCATACATACTCTGCTTCCACATTGATATAGCCTGGTATTCTGTTTGTAGTCAACTAATTAATTAAACAACTGTATCGATGCTGATCTCCTGGAAAGTAACACCATGTGGACTTGTAGGTTGAAGCCCTGAAGGTGGAGGCAGTATGTGTTTCTGAAATGTTGATGTCTGCCTACAAGTCCATAAAGAATTCATCAACATTAATAATTTTACTGCTATGAGAACCTCAGTCTTAACTAAATAGTTAATTAATGAGCTGACCGTACTGTGAAGTGCCGTGCCCTTCACACACTGGTGTACTTTGTTTGGAGCAGTATGCACCTATTGTAATCTTTGCTTTGGTGACGTACTTACATGTGTGATTGTTCAACTTCATGAACAAGAAGTATATCAGAGAGTAAATGAAAGTTAGGTTGTCGAATTAACTAACTTCATAGCGTTATAAGCTATCTTAAGAATTTGAAAACTGCTAATGTGGCCAAGAATTTACCCTGTATATAAGGAACCTTAAGGTTGGTTATTGTGTTCATAAGAACCACCCACTTTCACGTATTCTGATCCAGTTGGATAGCAAAAAAAAAAAGGGCATGTAGGTTTAAATTTGTTAATTCTGAAGATGAATTATAGTTGATTACAAATACTAGGAAATTTCCCATCAAGAATGGCAAAAAAATCTAAAGTCATACTTAAAAACACATTTTCTTTATTCTTTTATAAATCAATGTATGAAAATTTAAATTTAATGTTTTTTAACAAAAAAAATCACTATGTATCTTTGCTTAACTAAGATTGTAGTATGATTTAATGTAGTACAGTCTTAAACATGATTTTATATCTAAGTTGTAACAACTGTGCCACACTGTGTACATGCACATAGTAGGACGCCCTTAACAACATATCCATGGCTATAATATTATCTCATAGAGCCCAAAATCTCTTAACAGGAAATGATCACCAACCAACCAATAGTAATTATTATGTAGTTAAATAATAGTCTACTGCTCATCAGTTCTCTTGTCAGCTTTCAAAATCTACGCTGTCCTCTGTGTCTATATGCTGGTTTCTCCATTCACTATTAAAGAACGTCCTGTGCCCTTGTGAGAAATTGCACAATCAACATGAAATTCTGAGGGACACACACACACACACACACACGTATATATGTCTCCACGTCACATAATGTAATAGTTTGTTTTATATATTACATCACAGCTTTTTGTATTTCAGGAAAACTTGGAATTTGTTACTAAAGAATTTTTGTGTTGAAGGGCTAGAGTTCTCTGGAAGTGACCAGAATGGGCAACGAGTTATGGGCATGGTCACTTCTGTAGCCCTGGCATCGATGGTGCTGGCAGACCAGAACTTGCTGTGGAATGTGCCTGAGCACTGGACTCTTGAGGATGCAGCAACTGTGCCTGTAGCCTATGCAACAGTGAGTGATGAAGTTAAATAAATATTAGGACATTTACTCTTAAGCATTCAGAATCTTATATCAAAACTACAAAGTGGCTTCAATTAATGTTGAATTTATCTGACACATTTTTTAGTGTACACTATATCATTTCAGATTTGATAATAAGCCAAAGTTACAGGACACCTCTGGGCTCTCCATTTGAAATTTATGTCTCTGATTTCTGTTGTAATGTTATAGTCAGTTCTGTGCCTGCATATCTGTTGTGACTATTATTTCCAACTAAATTTCTGTATGTATTTTTTATTAGTTCCTGCATATACTACATATTTTGTCAATTCCATTTTTGTTACTTTATTCCTAACACATGGCCTTGTGTCTAACAGTGTGAATATGTTCAGGTAGCTTACATAAAGAGCTCCATATATTCCAGATCTAGACAAAGGAAAACTATCCACATTATCTTTCTGTGGTTTCATTTATGACAAATTAAAAAAGTTGTTGTTTGAATAATGATAGGTAGAACAGTTATTGTTTCATTTCTTTATTCGCAGAAATTTGTTTCTCCCGTGCCATATGTAACTGCTGTATTTTTGGTGGAAATTTCTTTCAACTAGCTTCTGTATTACTATTTTGTTGTCAAAGCAACATGCTTACTTTTGAATGTCTTTCTTGTAACAGACGACAAAATAAGATACGAAGGGTTTATTTGCACCGAAATAAATCTAAACTAAATATGAAAGGCTAACGTATGCTGTACCACAAAATTCTAAATTAAGTATGATGTCTAAAACAGTGCTATTTATTGATCTCTAAATTAAGTGCAGTATGAAATGTAACGTTACAACCTCTAATAAACTGTAGCTTAGAGTCTTCTTATTCTGCTGCTGATCACTAAGACAAATATCTTTCAGCTAAAGAATGCAACCTTGTTCAGTGGTAGTAGGCCAGCAAGGAAAGCAACACAGTAATAAAATATAGTCACAATCTGTCTACTGCAAGTTACTGTAAAACATCACTGATGCATATTACTGAAGAAGATATAATGGGCAACACTTAAATCATTATGGATATCTGCTATCAGTAATTGAGGGTTTCTAAAAGTTCTACCATTAATCTGCAGGGTATATAAGTAGCACCTGCATAAATTAAATTCCACTTTATGTAGTACAGAGAATGTGCTGTAATTGAACAAATTAGTATAGATCAAGTTATTGACATAAATTGAAGTTCTTTTGTTTCTAATACATAATATTGACTACTTTCATATATTAATATGTATAACTGGATATGGTGAAGTCAGATGGAATCCACTCAAAATTAAGTTTAATGTGTGCATCAACACACACTTTCCAATTGTTATTAACAGAATTATTATGTATTTTGTTATCTAAAAAGAATTTCCAGTCAGTGCAAATAATTGATAATTATTTAACAATGTATAAATTGTGAATTGTGTTTTTTTAATATCCATGGTTTATTATGTCTACTGTCATCTCACTAACTTATGGATCAATGGAACATATTAAAGCTGTATGATGTATGTATAACTATTTAACAAGTTTGAAAAAACAGATGTTTTTTTTTTGTTTTTTGTTTTTTTTTTTGTAAAGTTTTCCAGCCCATGTAAGTTTAAAAGAGATTCATCATGCCCCCAGGTCTACTAGTGATCTTGAGATCAAGAAACTGTGAAGCTTAACATTCACACCTTGTATTTATCTTTATGACATGGTACTTGGGCAAGGGCCAGTCCCCTAAAGAAAATGAGATTTCAGGTATAAATGGCAGTGAGTATGGAGGTGGCTATTTTCAGGGTTGTTACGCTATGTACTCTGGTAGATTTCCACCAACGGTTCAGAAGTCATACTGTCTCCGTCAAAAGGGCGATTAACATTCATTGCCCTGATGACAGGCAGTATGACCTCTGAAATGTTGGTGGAAATCTATCAGACTACAGCGCGCAACAACCCAAAAGACAGCAATCTTCATCTTCTGAGTTCTTTTACTGTATAGGCTCATAAAAGTTGTGATCTTTCAGAGGTGGCTGGTGCCACCACCATCAGGAAACATGCACCTCCGAAACACCAGCAGACCTCTACCAAACTACACAGTGCAACAACCCAGAACAGAGCCACCTTTATACCTAAAGAGAATTTAACATAAAAATAAAAACTTATTGCTTTGCTTTATTGTGAACAGGCTTACTATGCACTTGAGATGATCGGTCACATGAAAAAGGGTGAGTCTGTGCTGGTCCACTTAGGGAGCGGGGGTGTAGGCCAGGCAGCCATCAACATCTGTCTGCACGCAGGTTGTACAGTGTTCACTCCTGTTGGCACGCAGGAGAAACGGGCATTCATGAAGAAACAGTTTCCACAGGTATTTCAACAGCCTATTTCCTATCTCATGCACACATAGGGGAGATTTTCCGCCATGATAAATTGAATTATTTTACAGATTCTGAGTGTTATGTGTGAATTTCATTAAAAATCGAAGTTTCGATGTGAAACATACTGTCACAGAACTCAAATACTGCTCCCCATCCCCGCTCAGCTTTCTGCATTGCCTGCTTGTGGCAACATCATGACCAAACAGTTGCACATACACATAATCACCTTCTACATAAGCCTGTCAGTACCAAAAGATTTCTAGTCACAATGCAACAAATGAGTTCCCTTTCAAATAATGAAGTATGTTCTATGTCCTTATGTGCTCTGTTATGGAATTTCTCACATGACAGCGTTACTGTCTCAGCCATCTGCTGGAGGACTGAACATGTGTGCTATTTTCCTATTTATATTCTTTCCTCTCCTTTTTTTATTTTATTCTTTCTGATTGTGGGGCAGCTGTCAGTTTGTCCTGTTAGATTATGTTCCCATACCTCCACCAGGAACATTCATAATTTGTGTCTGGTTTCTTGGTTGTGAATTTTTGTTTTTGGCCTGGGTGGACTCTGGGGGTTCTCAGTGATGCATGACGTGGCAGCAGCTGTCATAAGTTCCAAATATCTAATCTGAATTTTTGGTGTTTAGTATGGGGGGAAATTTGGGCCTCAACATGAGAAGATTGTGGGACATTTTGGTTTTCTCTGTGTTGGGCAAAATACTGTTTTTCTTTGTACATATGAGAGATGATCAAGAATGTCTAGGACCAAAGAACTGAGTACTGGTTCTGTGGCTAGAATCATAAATTCTGTTTTTACCATAATTAATATTCTCATTCATGCATTGAGATAGTACAGGATCCATGCCTTTGACCCAGGCACAGTACACTGTTTGAAATAGTCTGGAATGTTTTTAACTTACCACATATGTTATAGGGATTTGCATTGGTATGATGTTGAGACTGTTCAGCAAGGAGAATCTGTTACATCACTGTTAAAGAAAGTGCAGAACTTTTTGTCTAGACCTGCAAGTTATAAATGGATGTATGTTCCTTATAGAATACATAATATTCGTTACTGTCCAGAATGTAAATTCAGAAATGGAAATTTTTCTTCCTCCAGGTTTCCCTATTTATAACACTGGTTAGACTACAGTGACAGAAAATGAAAAGTAAAATAATATGCTTTTAAGACATGCAATCATAACAGGTATTGAAAGGACTTGGCCTTGAAGGTAAGATTCCTAGAGTGTTTTCACAATGGATGTGTAAAGTCATCTTATGCTCCCTTTTGAGAATGTTTTGTAATTTGAAGGTAGTTCTCTTGCTTTTAATGCATACAAATTGTCAAACATGTGTGCATATAATCTTCTTTCCCAGTTGATGGACCGCAATATTGGCAGCTCTCGAGACACCTCTTTTGAGCAACTCATCATGTCAGAGACAAATGGTAGAGGTGTGGACCTTGTTTTCAACTCCCTCAATGAGGAAATGCTGCAGGCCTCTGTACACTGTCTTGCCCATCGAGGACGGTTCCTTGAGATTGGAACATTTAATCTTTAGAAGAACAACACTATTGGTATTGTAAAAATTTTACTGATTTCACATGGATTCATTATAGCTTATGCATTTGTTAAGTACTCTAAAACAATTGATAATGATTTACTCTTTACTGTTCTTGAAGCTACTGATATAAAAATGCTTAAAATAGTTGTTCTCTATTCGTTACACTTCTTATGTCATAATAAAGTGTTACTCCGCTCTCTTAATGTCTGTTGATAACTGCACACTCTTGCCATGTTGAACAATCATTGCTTAGTCCATACATGAGACACTTGAACTTGGCAGTCCTATTCATGTTCAGGGAACTTGTAATCTTTGAAGAAGCTACAGTAAATCCCCACCTCGTAACATCAGCCTTCAGAATGTTTTGTTACACTCCAAACACTGGCCAAAGTTGCTTGAACATCAGGTGAGGTAGACAGGTTACACGTGCTGGAGGCCATGAATCGCATCACCAAGGGAGGAGGGGTGTAATGCTCATGATACAAAACATAATATAAAAATGTTTCCATATTCCTTCATTGCAATGTTTGTTAAAAGGCCAAGGATTAGTGCCACTACATGCTTCATTAAGCCATTAGTGTACTGAGTTCAGTCACAGCCAGAGAAGATTATGTAAACATGTGCGTCACAGAAGAAACTTTTGTTTCCTTCTTCCATGACATAACACTGTAATCTTTTGAACTGCCCTCAGTTCACTGTTGACAAGTTGCCATGAAGACCACAGTAAAAGACACAGAAATGTAATTCTGATTACATTGCTTATAGTAGAGTTATTAGTGTCACAGCACCGCCACGGTGGTCTAGCGGTTAGAACGCTGGCCTTGTAATCCTGGGGTTCCAGGTTTGATTCCCGGCGGTGCTCAGATTTACAACTTGTGTTGGGCAAGGCCGTGGTCTAGGCACCACGGAGTTTTCCTCCGGGGGCTTCCGTGGCATCCCAACAATTACTCCACTTTCATCATCATCATCTCGCAAAAGGGGGTCACAGCAGGGGTGTTAAATGTCGCGGTCCCGATCGAACCCATGTATTGATGGGTCGTGAATCCTGCTAACCACCAATGCGAAAAAAAAAGTGTCACAGCAAAGAGTGGTATTGCCAGTTGACATGTGAATCATCCAAAGAAATGTTATAGTTGGGCAGGAGAAAATGACAGTTCGTTTCTGCATCATGGCATAAGAAATCATATGGTAAAGTTTCTTGACTCATAAAAATTTGAAAGGAGTAAGATGCTCAGCTTGTTACTGCTTGGTTTGTGCAGAGCAAAGGAGAAGCAGAATTCAAGGCACTATTTATTTTGTAGTTACACATGCACACTGCTCATATTGTGCATACATTTTGGTAATTACTGTGAAAAGTAATACCATAAGTAATTTCATACTTATCTTAACGTACTTTCCCTGCCCACAACATTTTAAAGGTCGCAAACCATAAAAGGTTTGAAATTCCAGTCATTGCAGAAAGCTATGGAACAATATTGTAGGCTATTAGGAATTGCTTATTACGGCAAAGATGCTAGTAAAAGGAACTATAGTTTGCTGGTCTTTGTGACATAAATTATCTGTGAGTGAATCCAACATGTAGGCTTGGAGGTGTTCCTAAAGAGGACAAGCTTCCATGGAGTCATGTTATCCAAAGTGGTCTCTGGATCCATTGAGTTTAAGAATAAGGTGCATGACTGTGTATCTGAAGGCATAGCGACAGGGGTAATATGACCACTATCCAGGACTGTTCTTTCAGACACTGAAGTGGAACAAGCTTTCAGGTACAGTTGTCATGATGGAGATGATGGAAGAACTTCAGAGAATATTGTGTAATTTCCTCTCTGTAGCAATTTTTAGAAAAAATTGATATCAAGTATCAAAAGCAGTTACATTAATTGGCTTATTCTGTTCATTGATTCTCTGTGACTGCTTATTCCTATATGTTTTCTTCCTTGCACATTCATTAAAATTGTTTCTTTTGCTGAAACTTCAAGATAGTAATCCCTTCTTCTTAAGTTGCTGTCTGTAAGTCATTTTCTAATTTTGCTGTGATTGCTTGATCATCAATGTTATTTCTATTTCTTATTATTAATATTATAACAGATTTTATTAGTCTCATAGTTTTTTAAAGTTATGTGACAACAGTAGATTCAGTTGTACTATTATTATGTTGGACGTTGTCTCTTGTCTGATATTTATTTGTTATACATAATGTTCTGGAACTTGGCTTTACCCCACCTTCAGGAGACTGACTAGCTGTCGTTCCACTGATAGAATCCTTTATGTTTGTTTTTTATTTTTAAAATTAAACATTAATTATCTAGTGGTTGACATACTAACCTGGTATTCAGAAGGTCTGCGTTCCATCCCTAATCATCACAACTACCAACCTTAAAATGGAAAATTAGTAAAAATCTTCCTGCTTTCTGGTAACCTATTAGCTGAATATGAGAGCAGAGCCAACTTTGGAAACATACCTCAGAAAACAAATAAAGTGCAATTAATGTCTTTAACATTTATAAGCTATGCATCATGTTAAGTACATTCTGACTGGAAATGTGTCATAATAGCACAATGCTAAATTACCATTTTTTTCAGCCACGGTATAGCAGGTATGACACTGCAGTCTTGTTCACTGCCCTGTACAGAATTTGGTTGTTCTTCCCCGCTGAAAGTTATTTATAATTATTAACCCTGTGAAGGTTATTGTTATTAAGTCGAGAAGAATGAGATGGTCGGGGCATGTAGTGTGAATGGATGGGGCAAGAAGAAGGTTGATAGTTAAATTTTATTAGCCTAGTTCAGAAGTTCCTAAAAATAGCATTATAAAGGTATATATGATACAAGATTTTATTAGTGTTTATAACTTTCATTAAAACACTCCTTTGAACTAGTGGGTATTTTGTAAGTGCTTTTAAGTCATCAGCTATAGTGAAATCTTTATTGTCCATTAAAGCCAGAATTGGATTTTGTTTAGTGGAATTATGTATTTAGACAAAAAAGTGCTTAACACAGCTGTTTATGAATTCATTGCATTTCAGAGATAACAGAACTATTTTTGAGCTATTGATTTTGGTCTTCTAGTTTGTGGCATTATGTATTCTTGTAGATGGAGGCACTATGTTTCTATGTAATGTTGGTAATTACATACAAGTCTACACATGATGCTAAAATCAATATCTTCACTGCTGTGACAACTTCAAACCTTACATGCTATTAACATATGTATTCATTTATGCATGTAGAATAGTCCTACTCCAGTAATAAATTTGTATTTTAGTCCAGACTAAAATTCAATTAAGAATGTGGTTGTATAGTCCTCAGTGGACAGTACAGAATACAACTTTACTACTAATCACATCTTGCTTAATACATGGTTCTCATTTTGTATTTGGACCACATAATGCAATGCTTCTGATGACAACATACCTTTTAAGATGTGGGCCAGTGGCTACTCTTTTATCAGTGACTCAAATGTCTAGGCTGAGTGCAGGTTAGTACTCAAGATGGTACACAGTAACAGATAATTAAAAAAATCCCTGGTGTTGATATTCCTGCAAGATCTGCCATTCATTGTTTTATTAATAAATTTAAAACTCTGGGTTCAGTACTTGTTAAGAAAATGAAAAGAATGCATCATATATTGACTGACGAAAAACTTGATGATACTGAATATTTCTGTCTTCTGGGTTGTTGCGCTGTGTAGACTGGTCGATGTTAACCAACGTTTCAGAGGTCATACTGCTTCCGTCATCAGAGAGTATGACCTCTGAAACGTTGGTTAACATCGACCAGTCTACACAGCGCAACAACCCAGAAGACAGAAATCTTCATACTCACCGCTGTGAAAACCTCAAATCTTATATTGATGATGCTGGTGTAAGATTGGAGCATTAACTAATAAAATCACTGGAAGAACTAGCTCAGCGAGCCAACATTTCAGTCGTATCAGCAACAAATTACAAAATTACTGAAACTTTTTCTGTAAAAAATAACATGTGCATTCACTGCCAAGAGACTAATCTACAAGGATATATTTTTGTAACTGGTTTATCCGATCAGTGGATGAAGGTACACTTGACTCACAATTATTCTTTTTTTGATGAAATCTGATTTCATTTAAATTGATGTGTGAACATGCATAATAACCAATACTGATCCTTGCAAAACCCTAGAATTCTTTGTGAAGTGCCACTTCATTTTCTGAAAGTTGGTGTTTATGTGGAATTAGTGAAAGCTGAATAATTGGCACTGTTTTCTTATTAATACACTTAACCAAGAAAGGCATATTATATTAATTGACATTGAACAGGTTTTCCCAGAATTAACAGAGGAAGAGAGGATTCAACAATAGTGTACACAGCCAGTAACTCCATAGCTGCAATAAATGATGTGTTTGGTGCTAGAGTTGTAAGCAAAGGCTTGTGGCAGCTCATTCTTCAGACCTCATGCCATGTAATTTTTATATGTGGGGTAGTTTGAAAGATAAAATGTATAAAAGTAATCCTCAAACATTGTGTGAACTTTACAAAATATTTGGGAAGAAATATCCTGGATTTTCTGATCAGAGCTGCAACATGTCCATCAAAACATGTTCTCATGCTGCAATGCATGTTTATGATCACAAGGGGAACATTTTCAACAACTTGTCTGAACTAGTAAGTTTATCTCAGAGTTTATTTTGTCCTCTTGTAATGCATTACCAATGGCCCAGTTTGTGGGACGAAAGCCAGAGCTATTCAGAGCATGGCAGTGTGTTAGACAGTCTGAAAAAAATATCAGACGTGTACTAATCTGAGTGGAAAAGAATTGTATATGTTATGTCTTTATACAAGGTTATGTGTTAAAAAAAACAGTTAATAAAACTGAACTAGTAGAATGCATTTGTTTCTAACTTATTACTGCAGTGAACATTTCATATTACAATGGATTTGAGGATAATAACCATAAGAAACTAAATTAGACCTTATGGAAATACATGTAAAAAATATAAATATTTGTGTTATACTCTGCATTCGCAACTGCCATTAAAATACCAATATTTAATACATGTACACTGGTAGATACAAAATGTGTCACTGGGCATTATGTGCGTAAGAAATAAAAAGTCTCTACCACTTTCTTATTTTGTAGACATGAAAGAAAAATTCTTGAGTTTAGAACAGAAGTGAAATAAATAAATCACAAAGCAAGTTTAGGCATATTTCATGTGTGCAGAAACTGAAAAAAAAAACTGAAAATTGTTTGTACAGAAGAAGCTTAAATAATACAGAATTATTTTCCTGCAGAGTGGAACCCAGTGTTACTCCAGTAACATACATTCATCAGCCAGCAGTGCAAGCATCTGTGAGTCCAAATGTGTACAACAACTCTCAGCAATACAACCCTATTCAGTATGAGCCATACTACAATGTTTATGATGAAGATGTGGAGATCTACAGAGATGTTGGTAAGTGGACAGATACTTATGAAATGTGATATTTGGAATTTCAAACCTTGTAATGACATCATGTTATGACATGAACAATTTTCATCCCTGTTTCAAAAGAAAGCAGCAGATTTTCATGAGCACATTATTTTTATTGTTCAGAAACTATAAGTTGTTAAAATGGAAAGGAATACAGCATGTTGTAGAATTTGAAGTTCTCATGGTGGTGAATCTGAAGATGGCTGTCATCAGGGTTGTTGTGCCATGTAGTCTAATGATGGACGCAGCAAGGATCTCTGAAACATCTGTAAACGTCTGCCAGACTATACAGCACAACAACCCAGAAGACGGCCGTCTTTGTTACAGCATGTTGTCTGTGCACTAGGTCTGTGTTCCATAAACGCTTTTTCCACTGTGGTACACTACATAATTTTACCTCATGATGGAAAGATATAAAACTATTCATATAAACCCTCGCTTTATAATGATTTAGGCTTATGAAACAAAACATTAGCACATGCTGAATAAAACCATTGATGTGTGTGTGTGTGTGTATTATGAATTATAATTACAGAAGTTAAGACATTGCCTTTTTCTAACTATAAGAAGTTAATATACAATTTCTTTTAAAAATTTGTGGCACACCTGTAACCTTGTGGCAGCACATCAGTGTGCCATGGCATACCAGTTGAGGAACACTGCACTAGGTGACACACGTTAATACCACCAAAGGCATAAATATTTCTGTCTTCTACTGAGGTTTTGAAAGGTTAAAAATCTTCTAGATAAGATGATTTCAGTATTACAACATAAACTGTAGCCAGTATCAGAGTGAGTGTTTTTTTACAGTAATGTATGTTTCTTGGTCTCAAAATGCAAGGCCAAATTATTTAATAAAGTTATGTTTTCAGAATGAACATTAAAATCACAATATTAATTCAAATATAAACTAGAAAATCATATTGCCATTGTATAATATGGTGAATGTTAACAAATTGTTAAAACTGTATCTTCTTCACAAATCTACAATGGCAGTCAAAAATTTGGAATTCCACTCCCACCCAGTTGACATTTTACTGTTTTTCACACATAATTATGACCTAAATCTGGTTGCATTAATTAAAGATTTTGGATTCCAGTTTCTTGACAGTAAGCCTACATAAAAGAAAATATTGAAGTGGAATGAATAATAGTTCCCAAAACCTTATAGTAAAGTCTTGAAACATGGATTAATGGCCACAATGAACTTGACATTTCAGATATCCGTATAGAGTGTGTGTGTGTGTGGCCCTTGTTATTTTGTAATAACAATTCTGAATTAATGAGCACATTGGCTGAGCCATTTCCGGGATCCATATTGTTTTTAGCAAGTGCCACATATATTATATAATTTTATTTTATGGTATTATTATTATTATTATGAATTGTTTAATTGGTCCACAAGCAGCCAAAAACTTCAGGCGTGTTGCCGTCATAACTCCGATGCTTGCAGCCCAGATGAAACTGTAGTCACGGCTCGAACCACGAGATGGGCGGCTACAGTGAGTTGGGGTCGTGCGCACGTAGTAGTCGGAGCGACCCAAGAAGCACGGCCTTTTGCATCCGGCTGAGTAGTGCTTCAGCGTTACGCTGGCATGCCGGAATGAGCTTGATGTTAGCCAGCAGTGACGACTTGACTCCTCCAAGAACTCCGATTATGAGGACGATTAATTTGACAGTGAATCCTGGGTACAGCTGTCTTAGCTCAAACACAAGGTCTTGATACTTGGTCCGTTTTTCAGCCTCCTTCACAACTATGTTGGTTTCAGCCGGGGCCGAAAACTCGATGACATACATGGTGCATCCAGAGGTATCGATGAGAACGATGTCAGGTTTAGTGGCTGTTAACTGCCTGGTAGTGGGGAACGAATAGTTCCAATAAATTTTACATTTGTCGTTCTCAACGACGGACTCAATGTCCCCAGGAGCGTACGGCAAAACGGGTGTCTTATCTATGCCGTAAAAGTGTCTCAGGTGGTAGTAGAGTATACGTAAAGCAGCGTTATGTCGATGAATGTAGGCGCAGCTGGCATAATGTTTACATGCCGACAAAAGATGCATCAACGTCTCTGGTTGCATTCGGCATGCCCTGCAGACAGTATCCACTACCCCCACACCCATCACCATTCGGCGGTACACAAGTGTGTTTACCACACCATCTTGGCACGCTAAGATGAAACCCTCGGTTTCAGACTTTAGTCCAGCCGACCGTAGAAAGGCGAACGTCAGGTCTTTTGACAAGCCCATTTTTTCTACATTTTTGAAGAAGGCCCCATGCATGGGTTTATCTGCATGTTGTTTGAGCAACAAAGTTTGCTCAGCCTTCTTAACAGTGCCCTTGAATTGATCTGACGTCAGTGTCAAGAGGGGCAACTGTCTTCGCTGTACAACTGAGCTGGTATCAAAGTCAAGTCCGAGGTCATTTGCTGCTCTCTTTGCCGCCTGAAATATAAACGCCCCTACACCCGCAGACTCATGCGAACATACGAATGTCAAAAGGGGGTCAGAGCTATTAATGATGGAATGAGCTGTGCCCAGAACTATCCTGTTGTGAAGATTCTCCAGACCCAAGAGACCTCTACCTCCAAGATGACGCGGGAGGTATATGCGTTGGACAGAAGATTTAGGGTGAAGACTTCGGTGCATGGCCATCATTTTTCTGGTGGCCCTGTCCAGGTTTTTCAACTCGTTAACTGTCCACTTCATTGCTCCAAAAGTATAGAGCAGGATCGGAACAGCAAGCATGTTGGTAGCAGTGACTTTGTTTCTACCAGAGAGCTCGGAACTCCAAATCTGTCGTAGGGTGTGTCTATACTTGCTGCACAGAGCCTCTTTGACCTTGGAGACATCTTGGACGTGACTCTCACTCACACCAAGATATGTATAGGACTCTTCGGCATCAAGATGGTGTATGATGCTTCCGTCCACGAGTTGCACGTCTTCGCCGAAATCCCTATTTCTTCCCCTTTTCAAATGCAGAACTGCACACTTGTCCAATCCAAATTCCATGCCGATATCCTGAGTGTATACTTGCACGGTGTTCAGTGCACTTTGAATGCCACTGTCGCTGGCAGCATAAAGTTTTAAGTCATCCATATAAAAAAGGTGTGTGACTTTGTGGCTACGGATGGACGGTGCACCGCACATGTAGCCACGTTCACGTCTTAGCACAACGGAAAGAGGAAGTAGCGTGATGCAGAAAAGAAGAGGGCTCAAGCTGTCACCTTGAAACACTCCGCGATGGTAGCATACCAACTCGGTTGACACTACACGCTTCCCAGATGTTAGAATGAAGCGCGTTTTCCAGAGCGGTAGTAGATTTTCAATGCATTTCACTATGTCAGGTTGGACTTTCAGCACTTTGAGCAAGATGACAATTAGCTCATGAGAAGTTGTGTCAAAAGCTTTTTTGTAGTCCACCCAGGCCATTGACAGGTTGCGCTTATAATGGACCGCATCTTGACAGATGCATCTGTCAATCAACAGATTGTCCTTGCAACCTGCAATGCCACGTTTCGAACCCCGCTGCTCATATACCTCTTTCCAGATAGGGTCAATATGGTGCAGTATGCGTTCGTTCAAGATGGAGGTGAACGCCTTGTATACAGTATTAAGACAGGTAATAGGTCGGTAGTTTTCCGGATTAGACAAATCGCCTTTCTTCGGAATAAGAACGGTGCGCCCTTCTGTTAACCAAGGTGGAATGGGCTCTGTACCACACAAAAAAGATGTAAAGATACAAGATAAATGAAGATTTCTGTCTTCTGGGTTATTGCGCTGTGTAGTCTGGTCGATGTTAACCAACGTTTCAGAGGTCATACTGCCTCCGTCATCAGGGCGATGAATATGCCAATAGGGTGTGAGGAGTTGGATTTTATAGGCAGGGACGTGAAAGGTGTAGCCTGCCCCGAGCCAATGGGAGCAGGTATGGGAGTGGACCAATGGTAGCACGTGGGCGAGGGTGGGAGAGGGTGAGAAAGTAGAGAGAGAAAGGTGAGTGTAGTTGTATGGATAAAGGCCCTGAAAGGGGCCGAGTTACTGGTCTGGTTGGTTCTGGCGGCGCACTCTTGCTCGTTCTCGGAGTCCTCGGAGTGTGTGGATCAGAGGCTTCCAGGACCGGCTCAGGTGAAGTCCATCTTCCCTGTTAAAGTTATCAGGATGAAGTTCGATCTCGATGGCTTCCCTGATTAACCGGTCCATGTAGCCGGTTTTTGAGGACCAGTAACTCGGCCCCTTTCAGGGCCTTTATCCATACAACTACACTCACCTTTCTCTCTCTACTTTCTCTCCCTCTCCCACCCTCGCCCACGTGCTACCATTGGTCCACTCCCATACCTGCTCCCATTGGCTCGGGGCAGGCTACACCTTTCACGTCCCTGCCTATAAAATCCAACTCCTCACACCCTATTGGCATATTCATCGCCCTGATGACGGAGGCAGTATGACCTCTGAAACGTTGGTTAACATCGACCAGACTACACAGCGCAATAACCCAGAAGACAGAAATCTTCATATTCACCGCTGTGAGAACCTCAAGTCTTACATACAAGATAAATGTTTGTGTGTGCTCGTGAAAGTTTTCCACCAAAAATTATTGATGGCATCTATTCCAGGAGCAGAAAAATTCTTTTTGCCAGTAAAGGCACGTTTCACATCTTGTTCGGTGATCACTAGGGGCACATCATCATCCTCTAAATGGCGATCGCAGAACTGCCTAAAGAGGCCAATGGCCGGAGAATCTATGTTCAACGGAAATCTAGTCTCGTAGAGTTTCTTCCAGAATGACTCGACCTGCGTTGCTGTTGGTGGGGTATGAACGACTGGAGTGTTCTTGCTGAAGAGACGGGAAGGGCATACACGAAAGATGGTGTTCTCCTTTACGGCCCTGTAACGTTTCACTAACTTCTTCCTGTCCGCGGTTAGTGCCCGTATTTTGTCCAGAGAGTGCTGCTTGATGGTCAGCAGCGTATTCTTGTTCAGTGTGTGATACTTGGCCTTGAGAGAGCGGGCGATAATCCTCAGCTTGGTGGTAAATCTCCGACCAGAGTTTACATACTCAATCACGCAGTGAATTCTGGATACCAGTTGCCTTTCCAACTTTAACTTCGCGTCCAGACGTTTTGTTTGCTGCTCAGCTTTTTCTGCCACCCTAAACGGGGCTGGGGTTACTAATAACCTGGCTGCAGCGTAAACGGCGCGATTGATAATAAGCAGATCGGAATCATCTTTTAGGAATTCATCTAAGATTTCGTTCATTTCGGCCAGATGTTTGGCCCGCAGCGATATCTTGTGGTGAACTGTTCGCTGCCTGTCCTTCAGATATTCACAGGAGTTCAACAATTGGTAGAACCGCGTTTTAATGTCGATATCAACAGTCGCAGCTGGGGGACATGGTGCGATATTTTTAATTTCTTCCGCTTTATGCGGCGTAGCTGCAACTGGATCTTGCGGCTTGAAGTCAAAGCCTTTCCTTCGCAGATGGTTCACATAGTCTCGCAGGTTTTGTTGCGAGAGACTGGAGTGCTCAGGATGCATCTCGCACCAAAGGGAATGCATCTGTGACATGTATCCTCTCCGCGAAGGATCACTGGTGGCGTGACACGCAAGAAGGCCACGCCGTAGATCGTCCGTCCACACCATGCGAACGGCCCCACGGTTTGTGCTACTCCCAGCGCCTCTAGGGCCCACATCCGAAACAGGCCGGCTGGAAGTGGCTTTACTATGATTCTTTTTGGGAACCAGTTTAGACTGCGTGCCGGGTGGTTGGCCCGACACACAGACGGCAGCATCTGTCAGTACAAAGACTGTCCAGGGCACGCCACGAGGAGGCTGCTGATCCGATTTATTATTATTATTATTATTATTATAATCTTAAAATATATATGCAACTATAGTAAGAGAAAAGAATCCTAACTGTTGAATGAAGAAGCCAGCAGTAAAATTACTTTATTTTGCTGAGAAAGTACAATGGTAAACAACAATACAGTTATGCAAAGAAGTTCTGGGAAGAACATATTATTCTTCTTTTCTTCAAATGCTGAAGTCATTATACGATATCCACAAAATTAATCACATATATAAGACTTGAGGTTCTCACAGCGGTGAATATGAAGATTTCTGTCTTCTGGGTTATTGCGCTGTGTAGTCTGGTCGATGTTAACCAACGTTTCAGAGGTCATACTGCCTCCGTCATCGCCCTGATGACGGAGGCAGTATGACCTCTGAAACGTTGGTTAACATCGACCAGACTACACAGCGCAATAACCCAGAAGACAGAAATCTTCTTAATCACATATAACTTTAAAACTCTGTAAAATAAACATATTTTATACAAAATCTATAGGTCACTTTATTATCTGTCTCCACAACAAATTTCGCATACCTAGCAGCAATTGTTAACTATTTACTACTATCAGAAAGCGAGCTTATATAGACATCTTATAGCTACTGTGTTGGTTCACATTCTACGAAATATTACTTCAGCAAATAGGCATGCTTCTGCATACAATTTCAGAAATCCATTGAAGCAGCATTAGTTTCTTCCTCACATCAGAGTATTTTATGGCTACCATGTTGGACTTGCTGCTGGTAGGAAATTAAAGTTATATAAAAGGGTTTGCTTTGAATGGAATAATATCCATACCAACTCCCCATAAATTAGTCACTTGATTTAAAAGTTATTAAGGGGCACAGAAACATACGCATATATTTTTATGAAAGGAGCAGACAAAAACAGCTAATTGCCTAATGCATAGACAGATAAATAAATTTTAAAAAATATATAAGAAATTCACACATGTGTGGCATCTACATGTATTAGACCCTAGGTGGTCTCCAGGCCTTATAGTTCAACTAGCCTATATGAAATTACAATAATCCTATTTCTTGCCACATGGATTAAAATAATTTGCAGAAAATTGGTTATATGTCATTTGCAACAGACAACAGCCAATTTCCCAGCAACCAGGGAGGCAAGCAAACTAACACAAACAACCAGCAGCCACCATATCGAGGTCAGAGCCCCTACAAACAACCACCTCAAGCACCACTACAAGATACTCAGAGGAATGTAGCCTATGCACAGCCCAACTATAACAGTCAGCAGGATGTGTATGTGCAGAATACCAATCCACAAGAATATAATGAAAATTACAATACAGCGGTGAGTGGAAAATAATGTCTGATTTCAGGTTCTCATGCTGGATGTCAGTGTTAATCATTTGGGTTATAACACCATGTTGATTTGTAGGCAGATACAAATATTTTGGAAGCTTATTATATTTCCCACATATGTGTAACTTCACAAACACATCTTCATCCACACTACAGATAAACGAACCAGATTATTGTTTGTGCAGATTTGCCACACATCAAAATTTTCTTCACACAGTGTAAATCCGACATTTACACAGTTTGTTAAAAATAATAATATCCAAGAAAGTGATGTGGGTTAAAACTATGCTATATAGAACCTTTTATAAAACGTTTTGATATGTCATTGTTGGTCTTCTGATTTGTGACATGTGGACCTGAAGGTAGATACCAACTTTTAATAGAAACATACTGTCTCCATCTTCAGGGCTTAAATCTTCACCACCATGAGAACTGCATAAATGATTTTATATAAGAATAAAATATCATGTTGTCTGCCTTCAGAAAAGAAGAAGTTGTACACCTTATACAAGTTCATACACCCATTCTATTTTACTGCTGGACAACATGTTTCAAACTCATTTCTCATCTTCTGATACTTTACTCATTCTTTATATTTTGAAGCATGATAAATGCATAAATGTTGCTTCATTTAAAGTTAGAATTCTAGACACTAATGTCACATAGAACCTAACAATTAAAAATGTAATGACTTTTCAACCTACCAGGTGCTTTTTAACCAAATATTGATGTGTAGCAATAATAGTGAACAGTTGAAAATTGCCTGAAGATAGCATTGTAGCATTAAATGATGCCATATATAATGGTTATTGAGCGTTTTAATATTATGTTTCTTTTAGACTGAAATTATAATACTTTTACTATAGCTTATGGTTTATTTTTATTTTTCTGCATACTAAAGACTGATGAAGGACAATACAACCAGCAGTCTGGAGCCCATCAACCTAACAAGTCACCATCCCGGTGAGTGTTTTAAGCTCTGTATTATCTGCATGTCTAAGGAGAATCCATATATAATGTTCATTTTTGTTTTCATATTGTAACATCATGAATATTTATGATTACAAATATTCAGATAAAATTACCACTGTTGTTAAAACTTTTAACACTAAATAATATGTAGAGACCAAAATTAGGTTGAGATTAAGTCTAGTTTATTAGAATACATAATATCAATTTAAAAATTCCATCTACACAAATATACACAAAGTGATAATAATATAAAGAATTTCAGAAGCACCCTACATAAAAAATTATCTAATATTAATAGTACAGTTTTGACATGACATGAAACTCATAGAGTTTATTTATGATGTGCTCACATAAATATAGTAACAAAGTTACATCAGTGGTAGTAAAAGCAAAATGTGTAATACCATTCTGTCAGTTGTGCAAAGAAAGTTTCACACAGCTTGTGGAAAGCAATTCCTTAGTACATTTATCAGTGGTATGGACCACAGATGAACAAAAGTATGAAAGTTTACTGAGAGAAGTTGCTTATGTTAAGTCAAAGGCAGAGGTCATCCAAGTTCAGGAAAAACTGTTGTGGAATATGTGAGGCAAACATTTATTTTCATTAAAAGGAAATCAATGAGACAGCCAGACATGCCAGTTCAAAGCTGAAAGTGTTGCAAAGAATAGTCTATATTATTTATAATGGGTGATTAAAGATGGATCCTCTAAGACAACAGTTATTCCAGGTGTTTGCAATGGATGACAAAACACAACATTATCAATTATGTTGCCACATGCTGCAGGAGATGGTGAATAATTAACGGATAGAGAATTCAATTGTAGATCATTCAGGAATGAGGCTACATTCACCTCTGTGGCTGTGTGAATTTGCAGAGTGTGATCATAGATATAAAGAATTGCAAATCCACGTACCTCTCTAAAAACCGTCTCAAGTATATCTAAGGATTTTTGTGCATTATCAGAGAAAGAGGTCAAAGAAGTGTGATAGAAACTGTTTACTTGGAAACGTTCCAATAACGGCAATTTCTACAGTTCTGAATAGAATTCTAACAACATGGTTGAGCTTTGCACCATTACCTGAATTATATGTGTCACTGTATGAACAACAATTAGGAAGTGGGATGGGACATGGGAATCTGGTTGCATAACCACAATAATTGTGAAATTTTTAAATCAGTGAACATTTGTTTGTGCTTTTTCATGACAGATCATGTATGTCATTCAATCCTTATTTCCAGCTACAGTATGAAAATTAGAACAAAAATTCATAGATACTGTATAGAAAATAGAAGGTGATACCCTAATTAAATTGTTAAAGGAACTTTTTACTGATTGGATGTGTGTCAAAACACAAACCATTTTGAAACAGTTGGAACTACTGTAATGAATTAAAAAGAGTAATTATACATCTTCCATCATGTAACAAGTCATTTGTATGCTAAATTTTTTAATATCTGTAATGTTTGGTTGCTTATGAGAAAATATGACACTGGGATACTGTAATGAGAAATTTGGAAGTTACAGTATTGTGTCCTCTTACTCAGTCATTACTTTACAAGCTCATAATCATGGTAGATGCTATGATTTATTTTGCATCCCTCTCCTCCATCATCACATGTCTGGTTGGATTTATAAAGCAATAGTGCTCATCTATTGAATTGCAGGTGTTTGAGAATAGTAGTGTTGAGGAGAATATTTGGACCTAGGATGGGGTCTGGAGAAAACTACATAATGAACTTAAAAATTTGTACACGTCTCCCAGTATTGTCAGGGTGATTAAGTCGAGAAGAATGAGAAGGGTAGGTCATATAGCATGCATGGATGGGATAAGAGGTGTGCACCAGGTATTGGTTGAGAAGCCTGAGGGGAAGAGACCGCTGGGGAGACCTAGACGTAGATGGGAGGATAATCTATGGGAGATAGGAGTTGAGGGAGAATGGATTTTGTTGGCCCAGGAAAGGGACTGGTGGAGGGCTTTGGTTAATTCGTTGATGAACATTCAGGTTCAGTAAGACATCTAGTTGTTTAGTTAGTTAGTTAGTTCATCTATTGAAGGAGTATGTCACATTGGATTAAAAAAATGATATCAGACAACAAAATGAGATCCTTCATTGCAGCAAACCAAGGAGTCTCCAGTAGACAGCAGAGTCCTCCATGGCCGTGAAAATGTTAAATTTGTGTAACTTTAAGGGTTCTGTATACTGTAAGAATTGGATGACATTATTTTAAAGCTTCCTTTTTAATTGTTCTTTTACTTATTTATGTTTTTACATAGTATATAGCATGAAAATGGCTGACTTCTAAGTTGTAGTGGCATGTAGTCTGGTAGTAGTTTATCAGCATTTCAGAGGTATTTTCTGCCTCCATCATCAGGGCGATGGGTCATGGAACCAGTCACCCTGGAGGCAGCAAGGACCTCTGAAACGTCTGTAAACTTCTACCAGACTACACGGTGCTACAACCCAGAAGGCAGCCATCTTTATATTCACTACCATGAGAATTTCGAATCCTCTTTAGTATATGTCATATTTTCAATCTAATAAAATATAATATTATGCAATATATTAGTTTCTTAAAATTAGTAGGAAATACATCTGCAAATATCATATTGGTAGCTAGTTAATATATCTCACTTAAATTGGTCTTACTTCATGCTTAAAACTAACATTCCATAAAGTACAAGATGCATTCCAGCAATAGAACTCCAGAAGGATACATCATGTCTTGTTTCATAAGAACTACAAAGGACATCCACAGATTAAATTATGTGCATTCAATTATAAGGAGTCAGTTGGTCATCCGTTTATCAGATATATGCCACCTAGTCTCACAGAATTTTCTGTAATGTGTGCTGCATCATTCTCCTGCAAATATGTGTAATTTACTTTATTCCATTTATCTAAAGAGATATTTTAAGATACTGCATTATTCTGAACTGTATTCAGAAAAACCACGTAAGTAATAAAAGAATTTGAAATTTAAGGTTTTCATGGTGGCGAATACAAGTGTTTTTCTAAAATGATGTCACAACCCAGAAGACAACCGTCATAACCAAAGAATTTGTTACATCATGCATTTCTGTGCAGTGAGTCTACTGAGTGGGTCATGAAAGAATCATCTATGTTTTTCTTGTATTAAAGACATAAAATCAAAGGTTGCTACTGGTCTTCCGTGAGATCAGGTAAGAAAGTTGGAAAGTCTGATTTGGGACACGTTATGAAAGTAAAAATTAATTTCTGCTGTAAAAATAAATGGGAACATTTGGAAAACCGGAAGCTTTTGATTGAAATTCTGTATATCTAAATCAAGTGTACTCTCTTTTATCTTCCCTCAGTGATTCTCATTCCTACAAGAGCCCTTAAAGATGAATATTACATTGTTTATTAACATTAATGTGATCAAATTGGATTATCATCTGGGAACGATTTTCTCATATACAGCAATAACAGGAAAGTGTTGAATTTTTCTCCACAATAACCAATTACAACTTCAACAATCATTCCTCCTACCACCAACACCATAATAACACGAAGTACCACAGCACAATCAGGTACTGATATCACCACCACCACCTCCAACATCATCACTACTACCACAGTAGCTCCTGAAAGGTATTGCTCAGAAATATGAGCAAGTAAAAATTTATTTAAAGTTCAGCAAATTAAGGATATTCCAAACATTAAACAAATAGTTATATCCTTTGTGAGAACAGTGGTGTTAAGTTCCATAAGAATCAGCAGAAGCTTCTGTTATCTTACTATTTATGGACTTCTTCTCATTTAATATTTTTACTTATCATAGAATGAAATGACAGATTTGGCAACATTTTTGTTTCAATTTAAAACAGTCCCACTGCTGGGAAAGGTTGCTTTAGTATTGTTCTGTCTCCATAAAATACAAATATGATACATGAGATTGTAGCTGCATTATATCTACAGTGCTTTCAACCATCAGCACTGTAAAAACATGGTTGCTATTAATTCTTATACCTTCAGGAAGGCAACAAGGCAACCTGCATTCATTATACGAGGGTCGCTCATTAAATAATGCCCCACATTTTTTTTCTCAGCCAATAATGAAGATAGAAAAGTGTACTTTTACATGCTTGAGATTTGATGTTTCTCGCGTTCGTGTACGGAGTTTCAAATGAATCCAACCGATGGCGGAGCTGTAGTGAACTGTTAAATTGGCGTCTGTGAACGACTCTCGTTACAAGCAACGAGCTGTAATTGAATTCTTTTTTGCTGAAAAAGAAACTGTGGTGAACATTCATAAACGTTTGTGTGCTGTGTATGGAAGCTGTGCAGTCGATAGGAGCACCGTTGGTCGCTGGGCTAAGAGAGTTAAAGCTTCAGGAAGTGAAGAAACCGAGCTCCGTGATCTGCCGCGCTCTGGGCGTCCTGCCACAGCCACCACTCCAGACATGTTGAACCGCGCGGATGCCATTATTCGTGAGGATCGGCGCATCACAACTCGACAATTGGCCCAACAGCTTTCAGTCAGCAATGGAAGTGTAATTGCAATTATCCGGGCTCTTGCATATTCGAAGGTGTGCGCAAGATGGGTTCCACGAAGTCTCACAGCAGACCACAGGATTCAAAGGAAAACAATTTCTTCTGAATTGTTGGAGTGTTTTGATGCTGAGGGATCATTACAGGTGACGAAACCTGGATACACCACTTTGAGCGGGAGACAAAAAGGCAGTCAATGGATTGGCATCATCCTCAATCACCGAGAAAGAAGAAATTCAAGACAACTCCCTCCGCCGGAAAAGTCATGATGACTGTCTTTTGGGACAGTGATGGGGTCATTCTTGTGGATGTGATGCCAAGAGGTGCGACCATCAATTCAAACGCGTACATCAGGACCCTGAAACCCTCAAGAAGCGTTTCCGACGAGTTCGGCCTCACAAGCATCCAGCAGAAATTTTGCTCCTGCACGACAATGCACGCCCTCACACAAGTCCGAGAACCCGGGAAGAAATCACCAAATTGGGTTGGACGGTGCTGCCCCATCCACCCTCCGACTTCCATCTCTTTGGGCCACTCAAAGATGTTATCCGCGGAACAAGGTTTGAAGATGACGAGAGCGTAATTCAAGCAGTGAGGACATGGCTACGTGCACAGGACAAGAGCTGGTACCGGCAAGGCATGCATGCACTTGTTCCACGCTGGCGTAAAACCGTACAAGTTGATGGGGACTATGTGGAAAAATAGTATGTGTAAAGGAAACATTGATTTATATTGTCACTAAATTTCAGCCATCTTGAATAAATATATTCTGAGGAAAAAAATGTGGGGCATTACTTAATGAGCGACCCTCGTAGTTTAGTACATCCATGCAGAAGTCCAATGCATGTATGGCCAGCTCAAGCCAGTTGAAGAGTTCTCTTCATGAAGATGCCAATGAATAACAAATAGGTATAATGTAAGGTTTAAGGATTATGAGAAAAGTAAGGTTAGGTTCTTTGTTTTCTTGCTAGCTTGCTCACTTTTCTCTCAGTCTGCTCTAATCAAGGCATGTACTATGAAATATATAATATATAAGTGTTACAATGAAGTCTCCTCAGACAATCAGCTGTGTGAGCATTGAGTTCATATACAGTGTTTCAGAGACTGTCTCTGGCTTCATCAGTAGTGACAAGGCCTATAGGTCAACTGTGGACATGATTGCATGCTGTATTGGTATTTATAGATTATAGCTAGTGAGAATTATATATACATACATAGGGGATTTATGATTTTTTTAGATTTCACTTTTAGTTGTAAAAATGTTATATAAATGTACTTTTAAAATAGCTATTAATGCTCCATCACTCAATAAAAGACATCACACCCAAATAAAGTCTGACGGCCATTATTAGATGAACAAAGCAATGTACGTGGCCTAAAATGTAATTTGTTCCATCAATAAGTTACCATTCTTGGCTAATAACACATCAAAAATGATTACAGCAAATACTGTATATAACTACAAACAATTTAGTAACAGGCATAGTTCACTTTAGAACTAAATTCTAGGTTCACATGGTGGAAAGCGCCATGATTCTCATCACTGCAGTTTATATCCTGCTGCTGTCCATTCCATATTTAATACTACATTAAGTATTTGGAAATAGTATTATTCTTTCCTTCTGTTTCTCTGTTTTGTGGCCTATACTAACATCCAGTTCTTGTCCTTAGGTTTTGTCAGCTGCAGTTCAGTGTATAACTATGGCTTCCAGGAATGAGCTGTGTCAAATATTGTAAGTTTTAAAATGTTTTGGAAAATAATGCAGTTGTAATCTTTAGGGTAGTGTGTATTCAGGGTTTCCAGTAGCCTTATACAGAGCAGGCATTAGGTGGCAAGTGGGATGTGAAAGAGAGAACAGAAATCAGGACCTATGTTCCCTGCATGACCAGAGAATAAATTGATATAACCAACTTAACTATGGAGGTGTGTGCAGATTAAGCACAGTCTGGCTTTACCATTTCCCCCCAAAACATCTACATAACCACCTCTCTCACTAAACAACAACTGAGTCCTCCCACCTGATCTACCCATATACTCAACAAAAACTTTTTTCTTAACCTATTCTCATAACCACGTGATCACTAAAACATTTTTCTGTAACTTCTTCTCCAAACCACTTGGCAATACATGTCATCACTCCTTTCCCAATCAAATGGTCACCAAAATTTCTTTCATCTCTTTTTTTCCTAATAATGAAGTTTCTAGAACTTTTTCTCTCATGTCTCTCAGCTACATGGTCAACAGAATTTCTTTCATCACCTTATCTCCATACCATGTGACACAGAACTTTTTTCATCACCTATTTTCTTCGGTCACATACTTGTTACCAATTTGATAGCAGCCTACTAGTCTGCTCTGCCAGTCAGGTCATTCAGAGACCACTCACCAAGTGCCCGCTCTGTACACAGCTTCCTAAAACATGCAATACACATTTACCCTGAAGAAGGAAAGTGCAAATGTTTGCCAAAATATTTGTAAATCTATATACTTAGAGATGGGGCTCATCCTTGAAAGCTGAAATTTTAAAATGACAGCTAGGTTCAACATGTAGCCTTGCAACTATAAAGGTATTTTATTGAATTTCTCACATACTGTTTGGATTAGAAAAGAAAATTATTGTATCAAAGCCTGTACTTTGTATCTAAAACAGTTTTTAGTGTTAACTAATTATAAAAAACAAACTTAAAAGTTTATTTAAGTCTTCAAGTGAAATGGGATACCTTATCAAAGGCATTCATTTATCCTTATTTTATAATGAGAATTCACAACATAAATTTTCATTAAAATCTATCTATTTATCAAGAGCAAAATTGGTCCACATTCAGGAACTGACACATGAGAAGGATCTCTATTCAAGACTTTTTTATCTTCACATAAAGAATCCTCAACAATTTATTATTTAAAAGTTGAAATTTAGCTTAGAGCTTATTAAATCTATGATGAGGAAAGGTTAGCTTGACACTCATTGATTACTGAGTGATGAGGCATTACATAGCAGTATAATTCTGGGTCATGGCTATAGAATCTATTTTCTCATGTATCCCTCTGCAGACAACAGACGAGGCTCAGGGTGAATACTACAGCCACCTTGAGCAACAACAAGCACAAAGCTGTGTTAGCTGCTATAGCCACTTCGTCACCTGAAGATCAGGCTACACCAATACGGACAACTTGCTTGATGTTCATACCAAGTTACATGAAAATTTATCACTTGGTTGAAAATCTATTTAGGCAGACAGAGACATGGACATGATACTAAGAGAATATTAGTGTGAAAAGGCTCGTTGAAATTACTTTTTTATCATTGTTATCCCATGCTGTCTTTCTTATTCTCTTTTAAATATTCCATACCTTTTTCTCCTTCCAAAACATTCCATTACAGAAAAATTATGAAATTAAACTGTAATTTGTGCTACACTTACTATATTTTCTTCAAGGTCTACATCCATTTAAATAGAGTGAAGAAAAGCGTGAATGCTTGGAACTGTTTAATCTGAACAGGTTGTCCATAGCTTAACTATGTGCTCTTGGAGATAATTTGAGCCAAGAAGTTCAAATAAACGTGGGTCTGATCTTCAATGAGTTGCCGTCACCGTCATAATGAGGGTATATTGTAATCACAACCTGAGATTTCAAATTCAGTTTCTTACAAAACTCTTTCCAATCTTGAGTAGGTTCTTGTATTTCCAGGCTACTAGAGAGTGTGGGTTTATGTTGAAGAATTGTACTACCTGTTCACATATACTTGATTCATCAGGTTGCTGTCATTGATTTTTGCATTGGTTTTTAATTGTTTCATATCTAGACATTTTAGTCTGTTAAAATGTTATCTATTACAGACAGTTCATGAATGGTTTTTTATGGATCCTGTAGTGAGAATCCTACACGTTCTTTGATAGGTTAGGGTAAACCTTATCCTGTTGAACTATCCGAGTAATTTGGTTTTTTCTACATTTATGGTTTTGGGTTTCTGGGTTATCCCCCATATTATTCAAAACCCTATTGGTATCCAAATAGATGTATTTGGGTATTGTTTTTCTTTAGGTCCAAGATGAGTTCTGTGATTAATTGAACTACGTAAACTTAAAAACCCATCACCTTTCTAATAATATTTGGATGCGTTATAACTGCGTTATACTATTTATTAGTTATATAATAATTTTAATTAAAAAATAAACATGTAGGTATGTGACGTGGGACAGTGTTGCCACTTACAGGTGGCTTGGGAGGCTTTGGTCTGGAGCTGGCTGACTGGCTTGTGTTACGAGGCGCTCGTAAACTGGTGCTGACATCTCGTAAAGGCATCAGGACTGGTTACCAGAGTTTGCGTGTCAGGATATGGCGCAGCTGTGGTGTAAGAGTAGTCATCTCTCTGGCTGACATTACCATGAAGAGTGGTGTAAGAGCTCTACTGTCAGATGCAAACAAGCTGGGACAAGTTGATGCCATATTTAACCTGGCTGTGGTGAGTGCTGAAATTTTTCACATTTTGAAATATCATATTGGTTAAACCAGATAATAACTAACGCATGGCTGTCAGTTAAAACCAAGAACAGTTATGCTGAAGTGTAAGATGATTATGTAATTATTTCTGCATTCAGAGTGCTGCTTCTAAATGAAAGGAAAGATCTGAGAAAGAATTTGGTACAATTAGAGTATTAGGAATAAATTTATAAGCATGTGTTAACTCTGTTTCTCATATGTGCGAGCACTAATATATATGTGACTTGAAAGCTTCCAAAGAAATTAGCATATTTTGAATAATCTAATGCATCAGACTAAGTTGATCTATTATTAATATAAACAGAATCTTGTCAGCAGTCAGATTCTGTTTACATATTACCTTAAAAGCACAGTAAGCAAAGATTATGTGTCTATGATTCTGATTCTGTACGTACTCGAGAAGAAATCATATAAAATTAACCAAATAGGCAGGAGAACAAATCTGTGAATGATATGTCATCAGCTTCATATTGTATCACTCTTGTTGTTACCTTAGAAATACCAAGACTGAAATGTAGCTGTCTTCATGGAGAAGAGTAATTTTTGAGAAGCTAATGTTACACTCAGCTAGTCAAAAATGTTCCCACTTTTTTAACCTTATGATTCATTACTGTGTTTACAAGATCCCACAAAAGGTAGCTATATTTTTGGATTTCACTAAATATGTTTTATTGTTTTGGACAACCTTGTGTGTCTGGTCACTGCTTTTACTTGAGTGTGGGGCTTTTTCATTTTACTTCTATTTTCATTCAGAAATGAATGGCTAACAAATAAATGCATGACACTCTGACCATTTCTGGGAAGATTGATCTTTGACTAAGCGTAGCTCCACACACTATGTGGAGACGAATGGCCAGGTTCAGGTCTGTCTCTAAGGAAAAGAGCCTGATTACCCATTGGTTGGGATGAGCCGGGATAGCTCAGTCAGTATAGTGACTAGCTACGGGCTGGACGACCGGGGTTCGATCCCCGACGGGGGCAGAGGATTTTTCCTCTAGCCTCTGGGGCCCACCCAGCCTCCTCTACAATGGGTACCTGGGTCCTTTAACGGGGGTAAAGCCGGCCGGGGCGTGATGCTGACCACTCACCCCCATCTAGTGCCGAGGTCAAGGACGGGAGGAGCTATACCTCCTCTCACCCCAAACGCCTACATGGCGTATAGTGGGACAAACTTTACTTTAGTATTTACCCATTGGTTGGGAGGCTGAGTGGGCATCAGAGACATAATTTATTTGGTGACAAAGATAAAAATCTGCTGGTGCTGCAAATTTAACTCTGGTCATCCAGCTGGTAGCGTTAGGGATAGCCGACTTTTAAATGCTTATAATAATTTTGCCTATTAAACAAAAGTTAATAAATCACACGACATAATCATGAAAGAGTTTCTTTTGCTTGCATGGAAGCAAAAGAAACTCCAGATATGCAAATTTCTTACAAATGAACTGCTTGTGATGCTGGTTTTAATCTTTAATAAGTATGTTGGAGACTAATAACTGTGGAGCACACAGCATCTATGAGACAAATATTCAGTGATGGAAGAAGGTTAAAGGACAGTTACTATGTGTAGGTTGTGTAGACCTAAAATGGGTCACTATAAAGAAGCAGAAGAAAGTTAAGTTTGTGTAGAAAAATTCTGTATATAAGAATTTTATTGGAGGATGTAATATAAATATTTTTCTTCAGAATTTACCAATTGGAGAGGTGGTCAGTAAATAGCTGAGTACCATCACTCTTGGTATGTTTGCATAATATTCTGTAAAGAATTGAAATTCCTAACCATTGATTAATAGCCAATAAGTAGAAAGGTTGTTTCCTTCTGAGAGACTGAGTTTTGTGTTCCAATGCTAATGAAATCCTTATTCTGCCATGACTCATTTACCAGGACATAGGGTGTACCACAAGAACATAAGTAAGAGTGACTGTTGAAAATATTTCGCTACCTGTTTTGATACTGAAAGAAACATCTGGGCATTATTACAAGTGTTGCGAGGCAGACTTCACAGCTTCCGCAGGACCCAAGGCACTTGCAACACATCACCTGGATGTGTTGTCTCGCCAGATGTTTGTTCCTGAGGGCGCAACTGTTATTGTAAATTATTAATTGGAAGTTTTGAAGCTTTTAATGCTTATTCAGCAGAGGATCATAATGTTCTAGCAGTTCGAAAGATTCTGTACAATTACTTCTGTCAAGGGGCAACTCAGATTATTCTTGACCTCTCAATGGCAGTTCTTGATCTGGCAAGTCGTGTCACCCATTTCAAAATTTTTCTCAGTTTTTACAAACTCTTTTATTATATTCTGAACTACTAAATGTAAGTTGGATCTCCAGAAGCTCATAATTTCTTTGGTGGCTTAAATAAAGAATGACCAGCGTGTACTGTAAATATTTTTTGCCAAAGATTCATGTTTTTCTTTTATTTTCGTGAAGCATGCAAGTCATATGGTTGTTAAAGGCCCCTGAAATTCAAAACATTTCAACTTTTTTGAAACATCAAGCATTGCCAGCAAATCAGTTTTTCTCAGTTTGTTGCAAGCTGTTAACCATTGGTAAAAATAATATTGCAAAACAAAGGTTCCCGGTGTACATTTTGTTTTCCTTATATTCACTCTTAGGGTTGTATGTAGGTTGGCAGTGTCTCCCATATTTCAATGTTTTTAGTTTCTCCAAGAATGTTCTTCTTGACAATAGTTTTTCTAAAAAAACATGGAATAGCATTTCTATCTAGTTTCCAAAAACTGACTGTTAGTAACAAAGGGTTTTAGGATGCCAAAAATAATATTCTTAAAACAAAGGGACTAATTTACTGTTATTACAAGAAAGGAAAAGTACTTGCACAGTACACAGCTCAACTGAGATATTTTTTTGGTGAGGACCACACAGTCTACCCATGTTTAAAGGGCAAATTCTCTAAGTTTCCTTGATTGCGAGGCACAAATGAATGCGAAGCCTGGAAACTCTGATCCTCTAGTGCATGAAAACGTGATCAAATGATGTAGCAGTTAAGTTGCATAATTCATAAAGCCACGTCCAAGCAAACAGTAAAGCTTGTGCAGAATGGAGAAGAGAAAGCATCTCATATTCCTCCAGTTTTAGTGGACTGGCGGCACAACTACTAGCCAGATCACTGAGGTCAATACCCCTATCCATTTCACATACCTGCATTTATCCTGAAAGAAGAAAGTGGTGTATGTTAATGTTTTGCTACTCAAACAGTCCTTAAGAAGTATACTTATAATTACTGTTCTCCACTGCTGCCATCATCAGCTGATTTGACATGGTCAGGATTGCTGTCACATGAGTGGTTGTCCTCTGTGCCATCAACTTATTAAAACTCTTTTTCAAGTTAACACAGGCAGCATGAATGCCCATTCACTTTTTATCAACGTGCAAAACTGTTAAGTGTTGAGCCACTTGATTTTAGTTGTTGGTGTGAATGAATGCTTTCAAAAATTCTACCATCACTTGTTTTGTCTTTCATTGCAGCTTCAAATGGCTTATGTATAGATGCAGCATGCATGTCCATTTCTCCATGGATGACAACTTGATTTATATTTCTGATTCTTCCGTCATATGGGGAAAGTACCCGTGTACACTGAAGTTGTGCTTGGCTTGGCTTCTGGGTATGTTAATGAATTATGTTGCCAAATTTCTTACAAATAAGCCTTATATCCAAAGTTTGGCTTTATTTTCACTCTCTTGGAAGGAAATGCATGGGGTAGTTGAGAAAATGTGGTAACATTAGGAGACAGATTACATATACAGATTGTGGTCTTCTGGATTATGACACTATGCATTCACGTTGCCATTGTTTTCTAGGAATGTGAAGGTGGAGGCAGTATGTACCTTTGAAATGGTAGTAACCACCTATAAGACTACACATTGTTGTAGTCCAGAAGACCACCACCAGATCTCTAATTGATGTGAAGACCTCGGATATCACGTAGCTGATGTGTAAATCACCAAAAGGACTGAGGACCGAAAACTTTTGAAATATAATGGAAAATTAAAGTACTGAAATACAAATATATTGTCTATATGTCACAGGATGGCTTACCACAGGCCCTGTCATTGTCATCTTGTCCATCATGGCTCGTGCATTCGGTGTTGTGTTAGCAGTTGAAGCAGACGTGTGCTCTGGGTGTGTAGGTGTGTCAGGCCAGACAGGGCAATTGGCTGTGGCTAAACTGATGAGTGACTGAGGTATGTACCATTCATTCAGGTCAGTCTTTTCTTTCACCTGCATTAAATTTCATATCTTGTTAATTTAAGTTACAAGAACCGTTTTCCTTGTGAATCCACATGGCTATCCAACGGTTAGAATGCAAAACATAAAATCTGATAAGAGTCTGAAGGTTGTTGGTGATGCTGCACTTTGTCTATTATCTGATTCATAAAATAATAAAGCTACAATATTTTGGGAGCTGAATTTTGCTTCCATCTCCGTGTAAAGAAGGAGAAGAGGATATACCAGGTCTGAGGCTAGCTCCACTAGGGGGCCAACAGATAGGATTTCTGCCCTCTTCCCCTTTCATACCAGAAGACAGAAGTAAAATCCAGACTTCAAAATGTTGTAGTTTTATTACTTTTTAATTTGATGATAAACAAAGTGCAAAATAATAATTTTACATATATTACATCATCATTGGAGTCCGATTGCATTTTGTTTTGTATTCAGACCTTTGTATAGAAGTGTGGATTCACAAGAAAAATGGTTCTTGTAGTGTTACACTAACAGAAAAATTGATGACACATTTTTAATCATGCAATTGAATGGCATGGTATAATAAATTATTCTCAAGCTACCACCCGTGTAAGGTGGCTTAATGAAGAAAACCCCAGCGTTTCAAGAATATTCCTTGTCTTCACCCTCAGGGTACCCTGATTCTCCAATCATTGGTGCTTTATTCATTAAACCAACTTACACTGCTGATAGCCCAAGAAGAGTTTATTATGCTTCTTCTTAAAGTGCCTATCCGTTCCGGATGTTGCCGATCAGCATAGCAATTTGAGCTTTATTGGCTGCTACTTGAAACAGCCCTCCAGTTTACATCGAGAACCAAGTTTTTAGGTTCTGAAGCCAGGAGATTCTTGGCCTGCCAGGTCCCCTCTTTCCGAATACTTTTCCCTGGATTATCAGCTGAAGCAGCCCGTATCCTTCACAATTTCTCATGATATCACCAAAATATTCCAACTTTCTCTTTTTATCTTGTTAACAACCTCGACGTCTTTGCAGAGTTTCTCGAGAACTTTTTTGTTGCTTACACGGTCAATTCAGAAAATTCTGAGAATACGTCGGTACAACCACATTTCGAAGGCCTCCAACTTTTTTGAAGAAGCGTCGGTCAACATCCATGATTCAGCACCGTATAAAAACACAGAGAGAATATAACATCTGAGTAGTCTTAACTTGGTGTTTAAGTTTAAGTCTCGACTCCTGAACATTGATCCCATTTTGCTGAAAGTGGCTCTGGCTTTTTCGATACAGCACTTTATTTCCAAGGAGTGATCCCACTGGTCATTAATTGTGCTGCCCAAGTATGTATATTTCGATACTCTTTCCATTTTTGTATTATTAACTACCAGCTGACCGGGTAATACAGCATTTTTACTGATAATCATGAGCTTCGTTTTTTGGATGTTAAGATCTAAGCTGTGGTTGGTACTGGCCTTCACAATACGATCCATCAATTCTTGGAGACCTTAAAGAGAGTCGGCGAACACTACAGTATCGTCCGCGTACCGAATGTTATTTAATCGCTCTCCATTCACGACGACTTCAACGTTTACATTTTCCAATGCTTCTTCGAATATGTGTTCCAAAAAGAGATTGAATAGAATTGGAGATAGATTGCATCCGTGCCGAACACCATGCCTTATTCTTATGTCTTCTGAACTGACACCTTCCACCTTGATGTTAGCGGTTTGGTTCCAACAGAGGTTAACAATAACACGCAAATCTTTTCTATCAGTATCAGGACTTCCACCATCCTATCGTGTCGAATTCTATCGAAGTATTTTGGTAGTCATCTACATCACAGTTGACATCCCTGCAGCTCAGAAATAATACTTGGATCAAAAATAGTGCCTCCCTTGTTCCCAGTGCATTTAAAATCCAAACTGGGTGCGAGTAATCTTTTCTTCGCCTAGCCTGTATATTTGTTTATGAATGATCTTCAGTAGTAATTATAATGTTAATACGTAATTTTGAAAGGAATATGATGTTTGAGTTACATCATGCTTAAATACCTCGAAGGAAATAGTCTTTCAAATATACAGCATGTATAATATATATCGTACAAAAAAGTCACTCCACAAATGCGATTTGCAATGGAAATCAATCTGCAAGAACCACACATAACCTACAAATCACATTCAATACCTACCTACAAACAGCTATGACTTTTAATACCAACACAACACATGGCAAGGAGCTCTGAAAAAAAATGGTCACACACATGACGTCACTTACGCAGCTGTCACTGATTGGATAGTGGCGCTATTCAACGCTAGTGGTATTGTAGCATGCTGTCAGTCGCCACCTTAACAGTAACAGTACGAAAACCAACTAGCCGTTTGTGTCAGGTTTAACATGTTATAGTTTGTTGTTTTATATTACGGCGACCAACAAAGGTGTTTGTTTTAACTACCTTCTGAAGACACTTTTTGACATTTTTCTTGAATGTGAAAATGGATTTCAAACATAATTTACCTATACAAGCTGATAAACTTTGTAGCCAACTGCAAGGCCATAATAAATTCTTTGTCAGTTCAGTTGTAAGGTGTAGACGAGGCTTACAAGAAGTGGCACACTCACAGAAGTATTTTGCAGACGTGTCCAAGTTATGTATCAGAGTCGGTTAACTCTCAAGCGGCCATGAGGTAAGCAAAACAAATGTACAGAAACCTATGACCTTTATGAGTATTAACCAATTTATTAGTAGTTTCTTGAAATTCAAAGTTCATCTGACAGCAGGCAGAACTCTGGAACAGTTTTTTATAATTACTGTTTGGCATGTACCCTTTGAAATCATTTTGTGTCCCACATGTGACACACATACCACACTTTAAGAAATGCTGCTATAATTTTTTAAATAAATTAAAGTGACTTTTTTGCACAGTCCTGTAACCAGTGTTTCATCCAGACTCTTTTCTCTTCTTCCACATACGACATTTCTGCCTTTACAAAGAATATTTAAAGTGCCAAAGTGCAGTCTGAAAAAAAAGGAGTGTTAGTACATGTGTGTGGATAATGGTGAAATCCTCGAGGACCATGTTCGTGGACGTCTGTGCGTAAGCATGTAAGCCATAAAGGATAAATCTCCACGAATTGTTCTTTGTGTTCATAGATATATATGTCCCATTATATGAATGTTAAAGCCTTTATTTAAACTTTCAATCGGGTAACATTTCGTGCGCCATCCTTCATAAGCTTGAAATCAGGGTGGCCAACTATTGAAAAAGATCCATTCATGTTGTGAAGGCAGTCCTTCTTAATGACACGCACAAGTCAGAAGGCATGATTACAGAACAGGACAGAAAGAATCTTTAAAGGCAAAGGTAGCAGAACAGCAAAATGAGATAAACAGGAAGAATGGGGCACTGGACCAATACGAAAGAAAGTTATTGTACAAGAAAGAATTACAGTACGAATTTGGAACTAAAGGCAAAGGGGGGAGGGAAGAAGAAGATAACAGATGCATGATGCTTACAAATGAAAATTTGAGAGCGGAATTAGACGACCTTGTGAAGAAACACCATGACCTCAAAACTACATCTGAGGAGATTAAGTTACTTGTTTTGCAGAGGGAAGTCAAAAGGGCAGAGAAAGATGGTCTTTTCCTGACTTTCGAAGACCTCATAAAGAGTGCGGCTGATTTGAAACAGCTGATAGAAAGAGCCAAAACAGAACATGAACATAAAGGTGTCAAGCAGCTGACGTGTGGTCTGACAGAGGATAACACACAAGGTCCTTTCCAGAAACTGGTAGCAGCTCCTAAGGATGACAACACAGCAGACAAATGCACATGTATTGAACACTGGGACAGAACATCACCTGCTAACCCTACACACAGGACTCTTAACAGGTGATTAGTTGTTTTCTGTGTATAGTTTTATAGATTCCTTGTTCTGTCCATCGTACAAGACATGATTTCTGATTGTGTAATAAATTAAAATAAAATTTTCGTAATGACTGTCAGGATGCGTAGTTTCTGAAACATATTCTAAGTAGCGTGATATTAGATTTTACATGTCTAAGTGCATGCCAGGTTAAGAAGTTCAGGTACTTTAGCTAAACCCATCTGCTTTGTCACTTGCCGTTAGAGAGGGAAGGTATGCCAGTGCTAAGTACATTCTTGTTCTTGGTCTCTCTCTTTTAAGAAGTGATTACGCAGTGTCTTTTTAAACATTCAACAGTAACCTCACATATATGGCTCATATCTCTGCACTGATCTGTTACGAAATTTTGAAATATAAAATAGAGTTTCATGGTTCCCTTTGTGTCTGTTCTTGCATTGTGCGTACCCTACCAGTTTCATCATTGTTTGTATTACTCTGATATCTTTAAAAGAGTACAAATTATGAAGCTTCCTGCTGTGTAAATTATTTTATCCTTTGTTTTTTTTTTTTTTGCGTGTTCTAGGTTGCATGGAGAATGAAATCAGGCATTGGATATCTCCAGGAATTATGAATTATTTTTGTTCATACACACATGTGGTGTATGATTAGGCATGAGGTTCAACATCTGTTAACTGCATTTTTTCTATGTCTTTTGCAGAAATAACAATGGCCTTCTCACAGATTCAAAGGCTTATGGCACCAGTGAGTGAGGTGCCAGCTCCTGTTGACAAACAGGGTCTCAACAAATATTAGCGTGGACAGTTGAAACCCCTACAAGGTATGTGATTTAACTTATATAATATATTGTTGCTTGCTGTTAAGAAACAAGGTATTAAACGGTTATGGTATGAACTGGCCCATGAAAGACAGGCAGTAAGGTGTTTGATATTGAAACACTTTACTTATAGTGGAACTAGTACAGGTCATGAGCAAATGGATTTTAAACTCATTATTTATTTACTCATGTAGTCGTATTATCAGCACAAAATATAATGAGGTAGCACTGTAAAAAATCTCGAGCACGTGTCTGGGTGTGTGTATGTATGTGCCTATGCACATATGTATGCATGTGAATTTGCCATTTGCGGTGCTTACATATACTCAAAGAGTCAAAATCGTATTACAGACATCAAGACTTATCCTTCCATCAGATCCTACCAGCAGCGCCCAGCAATGCAAAATGTTTGTTTAGTGGTGACAAGTAAGAAGGAGCCGGTTCTGGTTCGGACAGATGTATTTCTGTATATTAGTAGTAGAGAAAATGTTGTTTCATTAAGGTAAGAAGTATTACTCCCCCACCCAATGGCACCCATCCTATCAGTCATGCCAAGAGGGTTAACCGGTGGCATAACACTAGAGCACCCAAGTAATTAACAGCTTGACTGTGATATTTTATAAATTTATCATCTACCACCAATCATTATCTGTAACCTCAGTGTTGAACGCGTGTTAATAAATAGTGGTGACTTCCACAAAAGAACATCAGTCCGAGTTATCATTTGCTGATGCGACACGACCCGAGATCAGAGTCCGTCCACTGACGAGCTAGGACCCAGCAATCATACACCCTGAGCTACCCACAATGCCCCTGGGAGAGAGAGGCAGCGGAGAACCTGCCTTGAGATGACTACAGCTCCATGGGGTTCCAACCAGCAGCAGCTTGTTAGGTTGAGAGTATTTGGTTACGGCATTTTGATGCAGCAACGACTTCTGGACTCGCAGCAGCCAAGACGAAAGACTGAAGGAAGGCCACTCCCGACGGATCATCAGCAGCCATCAGTGACTTGGGCGAGGGGAGCAAACCACAGCGCCCCAGCATCCCGACGCTGGTCACAAGGACATCGAAACGACGACCACACCTATTGACAGCATCGCAACCGTGGATCTTCTACGCCGAATCAGGTCAGTCACTTCGTGGAGTTATGGCTGGAAGGCAGCTGCGGAATAGGACTATTGAATTCGATTGAGAAATGATTGAAGACAGTGGTTCGGACACTGAGATGCCTTATGCACAAATAGAGAGATTTAGTGAGGCCGGTGGCCTGGAGTTCTGTAGTATTGGAGATGGCTGCCGAGACGAGCAATAAATTTGTAAATACCGCACAGGGAATGGAAAGTATGGGAGACCTTCAGCAGGTGACTGTATGTTCTGAAAGTATGACCCTTGAAAGCTCAGATTCCTTGTGCGATTTCATAGTCGGTATGTTCCGTAATTTGAACGATAGCCAAGCTAAGTTGGGCGAGAAAATGGAAAAGGACAATAGAGAGTTGAGTGAGAAAATTCAGAATATTAAGGAAAGTATAGGGCTAGGAAATGAGAAACTAATCGCGAAGTTTGAATGCAAAAACCAGAAGTTGAGTAAAGAACTGCCAGACTGCATAGCAGATATAAAACAGGTCAAAGATAATGCTGACAAGGAGTTTTCAGGAGTAAGGGATGGGTTCGATAGCTTGGTCAGTCAGTTTAATGAACAGATTGTGCAAGTGACAGGCAATACTAAAGAGATAGCTAAAGAACACGTGCACGAGGTGGATCAGAAACTTAGCAAGGTAACTTGTGACGTAGTAATTAACAAAGAAAGGTCTGATGAGAGATTCGCTAAGCTAGAAGCTAATATTAAGGCAGTACAATCGAGTATAAAGGGTGATGTCATCAAATGGCAGAGCGAAAGAAGAGAGCATGTCAATAATGAGATGAAACAATTTGAATCATATAAAGCCAGGTTGGACAAAATGAAAGTGAAAATTGCAGAGAGATGAGCAGTGGTTGGCAATACTGGTTTACTGCCACCCACTAATGGAAACTTAGTTGCTGGTCAATCTACTTGTGGTTCTGCCCACACCCTTGAAGGTGAAATTAATCAAACAGCACCCTGTACCATTATTGATAGTGCTAATGTAAATAATCCAATATCGTGTAACAACCACGTGTCTTGTGGAGGTCAGAGTGAAACAAGTGTGTGCATGCCAACAGCTCAAGTCCCGCAACACTAGTAGCTTCATCGCTCCGTCTGACTTGACCCTCCCACGATTTCATGACAGCTATATGGTTAACGCTGTGTACTTTTTGAAGCAATTAGACGACTTCATGAGACTGAAAGAGGCGCCAGTTTGAATCCAGCTCGCTATAGCTCAAATCTATCACCGATCTGCTAGCAGTTGACTGGTTGTCTGCTGTAACTCCCCATATTCAAAATTATGAACAATTCAAATTAGCCTTCAGAAGAAACTTTTGGTCTACGAGTAAACAAAGCAATGTTAAGTCTTCCATTTATCAGAAAGGCTCCAATCTGCGTATGTCTGAGCACTTCCTAAAATATAGAGTTTTAGTAAACTACCTTGAACGTAAGATGCCACATGTACGAACTTATAGACGTGGTGAAGTTTCATTTCCCAATCTACGTACAAAATAGCTTCGCTGCCATTCAGCTAACCTGCTTTCAGTACGCTTTGGATCTCCTAAAGCGTCTTGAAGGGATTGAAATGCGGGAAGGACAACTTTGGTTAAACTCAGATGATACCTCGCAAAATCAGGGCCACACTAGAATCGGAATGACTACCGCAGTTGGAGATCAGCCCACGGTCATGGTCATGGATCGCAACAAGGCCAGCAGCACAGTTTGAACCCTTCTGCAAGTGAGTTTGTGAATCGAAGCCAGGACAATAACAGACAGAATAATGTCACCTCCCTCCCAGTGTTGAAAAACCATTAGGTGACAGAAGAACGACCCTACCTCTGTCGGCTTGTATTCCGGTAAAGGGTCACCACAATGCTCCTAGTGACATTCGAAATTCCAGCTTGTTAGAGTATTTAAGTTTTTCAGACTTTTCTGACGGTTTGGATTTAGACTCAATGATGAACGATTGCCCACACGTAGATATTTATTTTGGGGATGTAGTAGGAAATTGCACTATAGATACAGGTCCTGAAGCCAGTTTATTATTGGAACGGGTTTACAATGAACTAATAGCAGCTGGAGTAGAGATCTTGATATCACCCCTTTCTAGTTTAGTGCTCATTAATGCTTTTGGATCAAAGACGAAGCTGATAAAGAAGCGGGCTTTTTTGCAGTTTAAGTTAGGGGGATATTCCTCGTCCCTCCTGAATTAATGTCAGAAGTTATATTTGGTAGTGAATTTTGTGTAGAACACAAGTGTTGTTCTTAAACTTAATTTGAGATTCATTGAATATGCAAAGCAAGGAGTCAAAAGAGCTGTTGGTTTTAACCAAGGTGTCGAGACAGAAGCCTCGAGGATGGAACTGGTGAGGGGTAACTTGCAATGTAGCAATAGTCAGTGCAGGCAGAATAACATTGGCCATTCAGAATCAGGTAATTCACAGACAGACCCATCCAAGGTCGTTACACTCGACTAAGGTACATCCCAACGTAACAGTAGAACAGCTGATACCCCTGTGAGCTTAGAATGTAGTGACGAGTTAAGTAGTTTTATAGCTGATATGTGCTTAAATGAAACCTGTAGCAAAATTCGAGTAGGTAAATATGTATCTGAGTCATTCTTCATCAAGAACGGTCTAAAACGTTTGCGTTACAATATGCCATCAGGAAAGTCCAAGATAGACAGGAGGGTTTGAAATTGAACGGGACACTTCAGCTATTGGCACTTGCAGATGTTAATCTATAGGGTTACGGTATAAATACTAAGTACATGTTGGTATTTCGTCGTCAGCAGACAGGCGGGCAAAATTATCTTAGGGTGGCTAATAAATCCTTTGAAAGTGTTACAAAGTTCAGATATTTGGGAACAACAATAACAAATCAAAATGATACTTGTGAGGAAGTTAGGAGGAGACTAAATTCTACTTCTAAGTTCAAAATATTTTGTCTTCCCGTCTGATTTCTAAGAACCTGAAAATCAAAATATACAAAACAATAATTTTGCCTGTTGTTTTGTATGGGTGCGAAACATGGTCTCTCACTCAGAGGGAGGAACACAGATTGCAGGTGTTTGAGAATCGGGTGTTGAGGAGGATATTTGGGCCTAGGAGAGAAGACGATGGGGCGTGGAGGAAAGTGCACAATGACGAGCTTAAAAATCTGTACTGCTCCCCCAGTGTTGTGAGGGTGATTAAGTCGAGAAGAGTGAGATGGGCGGGACATGTAGCGCGCATGGATGGGACAAGAAGTGTGCACCAGGTACTGGTTGGGAAACCTGAAGGGAAGAGACCGCTGGGGAGACCTAGACGTAGATGGGAGGATAATCTCAGGCGGGATCTACGGGAGATTGGAGTCGAAGGAGAATGGATTTTGTTGGCCCCGGACAGGGTCCGGTGGAGGGCTTTGGTTAATTCGGTGATGAACCTTCGGGTTCCCTAAGCTATCTGCTTGGTTGGGTCCACTATTTGGGACGCCTGAGGGGAAGAGATCTCTGGGGAGACCTAGACGTAGATGGGAGGATAATCTCAGGCGGGATCTATGGGAGATAGGAGTTGAAGGAGACTGGATTTTGTTGGTCCAGGACAGGGTCCGGTGGAGGGCTTTGGTTAGTTCGGTGATGAACCTTCGGGTTCCGTAAGCCATCTGGTTGGTTGGGTCCACTATTTGGGAAGCCTGAGGGGAAGAGACCTCTGGGGAGACCTAGACGTAGATGGGAGGATAATCTCAGGCGGGATCTATGGGAGATAGGAGTTGAAGGAGACTGGGTTTTGTTGGCCCAGGACAGGGTCCGGTGGAGTGCTTTGGTTAATTCGGTAATGAACCTTCGGGTTCCGTAAGCCATCTGGTTGGTTGGGTCCACTATTTGGGAAGCCTGAGGGGTAGAGATCTCTGGGGAGACCTAGACGTAGATGGGAGGATAATCTCAGGCGGGATCTATGGGAGATAGGAGTTGAAGGAGAATGGATTTTGTTGGCCCAGGACAGGGTCCGGTGGAGGGCTTTGGTTAATTCGGTAATGAACCTTCGGGTTCCGTAAGCCATCTGGTTGGTTGGGTCCACTATTTGGGAAGCCTGAGGGGAAGAGACCTCTGGGGAGACCTAGACGTAGATGGGAGGATAATCTCAGGCGGGATCTATGGGAGATAGGAGTTGAAGGAGAATGGATTTTGTTGGCCCAGGACAGGGTCCGGTGGAGGGCTTTGGTTAATTCGGTAATGAACCTTCGGGTTCCGTAAGCCATCTGGTTGGTTGGGTCCACTATTTGGGAAGCCTGAGGGGAAGAGACCTCTGGGGAGACCTAGACGTAGATGGGAGGATAATCTCAGGCGGGATCTATGGGAGATAGGAGTTGAAGGAGAATGGATTTTGTTGGCCCAGGACAGGGTCCGGTGGAAGGCTTTGGTTGGTTCGGTGATGAACCTTCGGGTTCGGTAAGCCAACTGGTTAGTTATAGCTGATGATGGTAATGTGTTACGGCGAAGTTCCCCATATATTGACGTAGTTGAATTACCGCGAGAATGCCAGGGTATTGATGGAGATTTTGCGCGTATTTGTAAGTGTAGAAGTAGCCTGAGAAATAGGCAGTTTTTTGGTAAAGAGGAGGTGTTAAGTAGATCACGGAGTAGCCAGTTGAATCCTAGGAAGCGAACATCCTGACCCACGTGCTATCAGCTAACCTTAATTTCCACTAGCCTAAGGGTCCAGGTTTGGCGTGAAGAACCACCCCTTTCTCATGAAATAGAGAGAGACTTACAACATCCGCACAACCTGGTTTCCCTCTCTTCCTCTAAAATTTAACTCTTTGTGGGGTGATAAATAGAATTTAGTTAAAAGCAGGATAATTTAGATGTGAGATCAAAAATTAAGTAAATCCCTAAATATATTTTCTGCACACATAGCGTAAGGGCTACTTTTAGCACTTAGGAGCGGATGTCCACTTCTGTTCTAAGCATGTGGTGCTAAAATCCCAAGTAGTTATCAATACAATAAACATCTTGAGTTATGTGATGCAGAAACATGTGTTAAATTGGAAAAAAAATGTGTGGTAATTAATGTAAAATACAAAACTTAATAAATTTATATAAAAGCCTTTTAAAGAGATGACAAAATACACAGAATTAATTAGCTTAAACTAAACTAAAGTGAGATGAGCGGTTACAACGGGGCATGTGGATAAGAGAAATGCACACAAAATTTTTAGAAAGAAGAGACCACTAAGTAGAACTGGTAGTTGATATGACGATAGTATGAAAATGGACCTTGTTGCTTTGTGCTCGAGTCTGTGAAAGGGAAATGAGACTTCGGTTACCACGTGTTTTGGAAATGTATCTTCCAGCTGAGCAACCAGTAGACTTGTCATGAAGAACTCGGCTGCATGGAGTTAGTTGGAGAGACAGTCAATGTTCAGTTTTCAATATACCTGCACACTTAATCAGCAGATTAAGGAAATTCCCTGCATGGTGCATGATTTATAAAACTATAAAGCTTATATAGTCTATAAAGCTTTATGTACGACGTGTGTATCAAGTTAAATATGAGCTTGATTAACCCACGAGAGACTGAACGGAATGTAAAAGTCACTGAAAATTTTATCCATCCACGTTTAAGTTATGTAAATGTTTTAAGCCAATTGTGTGTTCCAAAACTTATTCGAGAGTTAACAATCCCCTGTCCTGCGGAAAAAATAAAAATTGGCATCGTTCGTACGAGAAACCCTAAGTTACGCTGTATAAATGATGTTGCAGTCACAGTTGGAAAGCTTAGCCATTTGTCAGTGTCATCTTAAATGGCTTGGTGGACATTAAATTTTGGCCGTGATGTTTGAAAATGTCGTCTAAGAAATCAGAAGCAGACAATCATCTCAGAAGGAATTAATTCGGCGAATGGCTGAATATGATATGTTACCATACTTTAATCAAAGAGCGTGAAGACTAAACTAAATTAAGTTTTTATATTGTATGCGTGTGAAACGTGGTCTGTCTGGGTGGGTTCCAGAGCCGTCTGGACGCGAGATCATTTTTTGTTGCTACATATTTCAATCATGTTCATGCGTTTGGTCCTACAATTTTTATATTTCAGTTTAATTTGTGAACTAGCAGACATCCTAACATATGTTATAGCATCGCTCTTCTGTTTGTTTATACAAACCATAACTCGTCCAACAGCGTCACATAGCTTGGTTATTGTGTTCGTGCACTACGAAGTTAATGGAAAATATTAGTTAATCTGTATCAGTAATTGTTTATTGGGCAGTTTTTGTAGAGTGGAGGCAGAGTTTCAAAAAGAAACAGGTTCGTCATTATAAAGGCCCCCTCAGTCCTCGTGACCCTGGAAAAAATGTAATTTTATTAGCTAGGCTGCTGCTCGCGCAGACGCTGTGCAGTTGCGATCACAGCGCATGCGCGATTAGATCATCTGTCCTCTCTCGAACCTTACTGGCATCGCTGCTGTTTGCGAGACAATTTTAAATGCTCGTCTCGACAGGGAATGACCGATCGAGACAAAGCATCTACGTTCTTCTGAATGCGCCAGTTCGCACCTGCACAGCTTCTGTGCGACTGGTGTGAGCAACAAGCGTGAACTTGCTTCGAGTGTCGAAGGATGGGCCGGAGAGTTTAATACATGGGCTTTGACCTGATTCTGATTTAGTTTTTTTTTGTCATTGTTTTTGAGTAGCAATTTAAATAGCAGGGGTGCTCTAACTTTTAGGCAAGTCACCCACAACGAATGCTATAATGTGTTATTTATAATTCAAATTCAGATATTTATCATAACCTGAACTTTATTAACAGAATCTAAATCAACCAAACCTAATCTAACTTAGAGAACTATGGTAACCACTGTAAATTTGAATCTTGGTTGTTCCGACTTTTGCCACCAGAGCGTAGCATTTCACTGGCCTTCCCTCGGTTCTCTGCACGGTTTCTTCGTCCGTCATATTGTCTTTCGGTAACGTAAAAGTATTTAAAAGTACGATTATGAGGTTGTCCCCGATGACAGAATTCAGATACTAAATGTCATTCTCTCACCCGTCCAGAGGTTCTCAAGTGACAACCTGCAGACAGACACGACCAGCCCATAACTCGTTGCCTCGTTACACGTCGTGCAATGAACGCGTAATGACAATTAATTTATTAACGTGCCAGATAGCCAATTATAGGCAAGCGTTAAATTAAAAAAAAACATTAACAAATCTCGGTAATAGAAAAATTAAAGCAGTTATGTATTGGGGAAAGAGAGAAATTATTCAAAAGGCTGATTAATGTTTGCATGCAAAACACGGTTTTTGTGAAAGATAATTCTGCAGACTATGTTGGCAGCTGAGAGACTGACCTTCAAATAACGATTCAAAGAGAGAGAAGAACAGTCTTTGACAAATCAATTGAGGATATGCAGAGTAACTGAGTACAAAATAAAATATGAACAAATTTTGCCTTTACAACATTAATAAAAAACATTAAATTACCTCATTAGTGGTAATAAATTTATTCTGAGTAAAATATCTTGATAATTACAATTACATATGGCATTAGAAACATCCTGTAACATAGCAGTAAATTTATAATAAATACAACACAGCGAGCCAGATTTAGGTAATTTGACAAGAAGAGAGGAGAACAAATGCCTGTTATCAAAACTTGTGTACTAAACTACGTACCTATTACAAAATAGAAAGGCATCAAGAAAGGTACTTGCAAACTTTGAATTGGAACACAGAAAATTCTAGGCAGATTGTTCTCAAAAGCGAAACTTATGGTGTAAAAGGGACACGTGGTACTTCTTAATTGGTTTGGATGGACTGGCTGCACTTCGACTGCACATTTTGCTCTCTCTTCATGTGTTGGACCAACCATCTCTTTGTTTTCTTCTTCCAGCGAGTAGATTTGCCAGCACAAGGTCTTCCAGGCTCTTCTGTCTTACTTTCCCTGTTTCCTTTGCTTGACACCCCGATAGAAGAAACGGCAGTTTCTGCAAATGGCAACTTTGTTCATGTAATGGTTGCGCTAATTCTAAAATACATTAACTTGTGGGAATTGTGTTTTATCATCAAACAATTTCCTGTATGTCTTTTAAGAGATAATTCATGTCATAGCAGTTTAATGCATTACAACTAATAGGTTATGAAATTGACCACTTACCTGCCAGGGAATAATTTTTCACACGTCCAGCAGCAAAAGTATTAGTAGACAGATTATCATCTGTTTTCTTAAGTTGCAGTTGTGCCCCTTTTGGACCATTTGGTTCGTCACTGTGAAAGAAACAAAAATGAATGAAATGAACATAAATAATTCAAAGTTCCTGGAGATATGTTTACCGCTTTTCATTTTACATAAAACTAATAAGAACAGATAACGTAAGAAAAGAATGTACTCCATTACACAGCGGGAATATATTTTTACTCTTCGCTGAGTGTCATTAATATAATAATAACAACGATAAAACAGGTGTGGCGTATTTCACACAAATAAGGAAACAGAGAGAAACATGAAACACTTACGAGTTTGAAAATTTCATAAGAAATCAGTGGACAGACCTCGGTCATATATGAAAGTATAAGTAAAGTTGGTGAAATGGATAAAACGTACAAAATTCCAACGATGGTAACAAATAAAAATTAAATACGACTTCACTCCATTCGGTTAATATTTAAATCGATTACAACGTTTTTATCAGTAATTAAAAAATGACAGCCGAATAAAATTTCGAATATCAGTAGCCATGGCATCGGTACAGGATACTTTAATTTGTTGCATTTTTAGCTCATTCATAAAATGTACCAATTGTGACGAAGCAGTGGTGTTCTCAGTGGGAAAGGATGAATAAATTATATCCCGCATGTGCAGGGCTCTCAAGTGCAATTTAAATGAACAAGCCGATTAGCAGACTTTACGGAACCACCATTTTTTTTCTGTCAGTATGAAAACAATGCAACCAGAACAGACCAACAGCATTCGACCCTGAAAACTTAAACGGAATCTTACCAAATTTTCAGAGATATTTCACGACTTAAAATTTCGTAATGGGAACGAAAGCGTTATGCCAAGGATACACTTTACTTACTGGCCTTTGGCAAGTGACCGAGGATTCTGAAGATGCTCTTCTGTCATTTATAGTACTGGATTCCATCAATATTACTTTGTCACTAGTCGTGCCATCTTGCTCTGTCACTCTTCTTCCTATAATACCGAAGTTGATCCTCCAGAGCTTGAATTTTGTTATCAAGTTCGATGTTTATCTCATTACGTCGTGTCAGTTCACGTGCTGCTGAGTTTAGCTCAGCGCCCAGTCGTTCTATTAATAGATTTTTCAAGGCCACTTGAGATTGCAGGTCGTTAAACTCTCTTTCTTTGTTCCTCAGAAGTCTGAACACGTCCTGTACTTTAGTTTCCAAATTCTCCCTTCTGTTCAACTCCAGTTTGTATAATAGGAGTTTACGATCTTTCCACGTAACTACTTCCCTTTCTGACCCAGCTTTCATCAAAGCATCAATTTTCGTCTCCAGGTTATTAAATTTCTGTACAATTTCTGCTAATTCCATTTCATGTTTCCTTTCGTTGCATTCCTTCGCCCTAAATTTTACAGCTCGTTCCATTGCCTTGTGTCTAGGTCCAGCGTGTTCAGCATCAGTTCCTCTTCATAATGTCGCAGTTCTCGAACACGCTTCTCAAGTTTCACCTACAAAACATTACAACAAATCACAGATAATTGTACTACTCGAGAAAAATATTTAACACACAAACATTTCTTACGTTAGCACGTTCTGCCGTTTGAATATCAGAGAGAATTATGTAAGAAACCGTTGTTTCTCCAACAAGTAACAGAGAACCTTAACTTACGGAAGAAATCGCTCTAAAATTAATTAAAAATTTGCAATTAATAAGACGCAAACTTACAGAAATTCGCTGCATATAAGTGGAGAAACTTAACGAAATTAATTATCACACATTAAGAGATATCCAGCATAAACACATGAATAAAAAATATTGCGTCGCTGATATTAGCTGGTGATTTCTTTACTTGTTTGTTGTTATAATACTACTCTTTGCAATTGAAGAGTCAGGATATATATTTTAATATGCTATATAGTACTGTACACGCTGAACTTCACAGATTTTTTTGTGAGTCAAGGCCCTCTGGAAGGACGATGTTGTCTCAGCAATTACTTTATAGCAGACGAATTAAATCGATAGAAAATAAATAAAACAAAGCTTAAAGCATGTTTAGGCCTGCACAACTTTCGTACACATTAGGCACCACCTACAAGGACTAGGAGCCAGGGTGTATAGGGAACCCAGGGCAGAACGGGGAACTTAAGATTTGGAGGCGTGTGGATTTATTGTCTATTTCAAATTTATAATGAGTTATTAGTTTAGTTTTTAAATATTAATGTCTTTACAAGAATGTAACTTGCCCCATTTTGCCCCGTGTCCGTGGCAAGACGGGGTATGATTGACATATGTTTGAAAAGTTTTAAGAAGACGGATTATCTAATAATTATGACGTATGATATAAAATGATTTAGTATACAATGTAAAATGTCGAAATTTTACACATTTGTAATCTACTTAGGCCTAACGCAGATGGCACACGTGCGCACCTCTTCATCAACACCTGCACATGAGTTATGGGCCCATTTCAAGCAAGATGAACACTGGATCCACCCTTCAATAGACTGGGAACAGACATCGCCACAATACAGGCACTCGTCATCTTGATCCTCTTCTCTATTTTCACTCGGGGCAAAATGAAGTACCCAATTCTACACTACCGCATCTTGTCCCACGCATGCTCTTTCAAATTAAATTAAATTACATCATGAAAATAAATAAAAATATTGTGTTTAAGACTTTCAAGAAAACACCTTGTAACTTGCATCATTCAACAAAGTCGATATGAATAATGAATAGGTTTAGCCTTCACTGGAAGTTGAGAAAAAATTGTAAAATTTAGGAGCAAAACCCAGCATGGGTGATTATTTCAGAAACTGTAACCACAAGATGGCGCTGACTGGCATGGCATGACCCTGTGCTGTATGCTAATGGTATTTCACCCGGTCCCGATAGCTCGCAAGGCATTGCAGAAGATATAAAGCCGATACTCTGTTCTGGACCCGTTCTGCCCTTGTCACCCCTACATGAATGTAATTCAAGATAAATACATTTGCAAACGGAACTACAAGGCACGACATAGAAAATGTTACATCGTCATATACAGAAATGTAAAAACAACTGAATAGTTTAGTAGCAGAAAACTCTGGGCGCCATCACTATGAAAATTTAGGCGCGTTTATTTCAGTGGCACTGGTGGTAAGTACGTCAATTGAATTGCGATGACCCTCAGGTTCGTTTGGGGCTGAGAAGTTGGATAAATTTCGCTGCCTTGTGTTAGTTACTTATACATACCTAAATATTCTAATTCTCTGAATTTGTTAACAAACCCAAAATTTTACATTATCAAAAATATTCGAAATTTTAAAATCCAAATTAAACATTTTATAATTTCCATAGTTGAAGTTCCAACATTTAAAAATGATATTCAAAAATATCTTTCCTAAACTAAACTCTCTCTCAACCGAAGCTACACAAACCTAACCTAACAAAGCAGATAGGAGTTGACGCGCCACAATAGTTACGCCGTGCATATATTTCCTAACTAATCTATGTAACGTTGGATTGTCTGTGGACCAATGCGTACGAAAATGAATATTCTTAGAAAAGTCGATTGTAAAGTCGCTTGTCAGAGAATAAATCGCCCACGTTCTTTAAGGAAACCGAACGTTCACCACCCCATTCACAAAAGCCAGCGATGGGACAGTCCTGAGCCAGCTGCATCTAGTTCGATCCATCGATTCCTATCTCCCTAAGTTCTATCTTAACGTTTTTCTCCCACTGTGCCGAGGTCTTCCTACCAGTCTCATCCCTTCTGGCCTCCCAACCAATGACTTGTAAAACCCCAGCCCCAAACTTATGCCCACCTCATCCTCGTCGATTTAATAATCCTAACAATATCAGCTGAGGAGAGCTATTTTTCTCTGTGATTTTTCTCCCTCCTATTTCGGTCAAAATATCTTCCTCAACACTCTCTTCTCAAAGACACTCAGTCTATGTTCCTCCCTGAAAGCGAGAGACCATACAGCACAAGTGACATAGTTCATTTTAACCTTCAGATTTTTTATGTGATAGTGCTGGACAAAAGATCTTAGATTGAATGACAGCAAGCATTCCCTGAATTTAATCTGCTGTTATTTTCGTCATAAATCTCATTCAGACTTGTTAGTGTCGTCCCCAAGTAGGCTAAAATTTTGTCACATTTTCGAACGATTTATTAGATGTCCTAATATTCTGGTTCTGCCCTGAATTCTGATGCCTGAGACATTATCATGTACTTTGTCTTTCCTGCATTTATATCTAGACCAACATCCCTACTAGCCCTTGAGAGTGTTTCTGTGTTCGCTTTTGTAGTATTTATATTATCGCCTAACAGATTAATATCATTAGCAGAGACCAACAGCTGATTTGTCCCAATCAATTCCAAACCACCCTGATATTCTTGAACTTTCCTGATGACATATTCTAAGGAAAAATTAAAAAGCAGCAGCGTTAGAGCATCTCTCTGTTTCAGGCCATTCTGAATAGAAAATGTGCCAGACAAATGTTTACCTACACGAATTTTGTTAGTGGTTTTTCTTAAACACGTTTTAATTCGCGTGAGTAGTCTCTTAGGTAAACCAAATTCAAGCAAAATGGTGAAAACATCTTCTCTTCTAACTGAATCATAGGCTTTCTTGATATCTATATATAAATAGTTGATGGACTGTCCAGACATTAGAGAAGAAGTGGGAGTGTAATGGTACTGGGATACGGGGAACGACCCGTTCTTCAAGTGCCTGAGCACTGCGGGTCCCAACTTTACGTTGGCTTTACCTATAGACATTCGGTAGGACTCCTTGGACGAGGGATCGGCCCGTCGCAAAGCCTCTACCTGTACACAGGACAGAAAAACGCGGACAAACATCCATGGCTTGAGTGGGATTCGAACCCACGGTCCCAGTGACCAAGCGGCACAAGGCCCGCGCCTCAGACCGCGCGGCCTCTGCGGACCCCAGTATAATGGTACTCCCACCTTTTCTCTAGCGTCTGGCGAATGTAAGGAATCTGGTTAGCTGTAGATCTATTACGACGGAACACACAGTGATGATCATCTATATCAGGGGTGGCCAACCCAAATGATCTTTCGGGCCACTTTGGAAATGCATCATAACTCCGCGGGCCACATATAAAATTATATATCCCCATATTAGATTTAGATACACTATAGACATTTTTTTTATAATGGCCAAAGTCTTTGGCCATTATAAAATAAATATATTTTGTAAAAGTGTGATGAATCTCGCGGGCCGGAAAAATGTTCAAGGCGGGCCACATGCGGCCCGCGGGTTGGCCACCCCTGATCTATATTTTCATTGGCACGTGGTGTTAGCCTCGCCAGAAGAATATTGGACAAGCTTTTGTTGGCAGACGACAAGAGGGTGATTTCTCGATAATTATTTCGATTAGTCTTATCACTCTTCTTATGAATTGGGACAATATTAGATTCCTTCCACTGCTGTGGCATTTCAACCTTAATCCACGTACAGTAAATAAGTTCGCGTATCTCAGGACGCAACGTTTCGCCTCCTGCCTTGATCAGTTTCGCCGGAATCTATACTTTCTCAACTTCTCAATAGCAGTCTCCACTTCGATAGAGCTAGGTTCTGGCACTAATGGCACAGTTGTATGTATGTATATTTGTCTGCGTAATATAATAAACCCCGCGAACATTCAACGCCTGGTTCAAGAAATTTTTCCACCTATTCTAAATCCTGTGCGGATCTGCGAGCAGACAACCATTCCCATCTTTGGTAATATTAACTCTACGTTGGTAACCCTACTTAAATTAATTTGTGTCTGTATAAGGGGTCTGAGGCGTGCCTTCTGCCTCTTGGTCTCTAGGACCGTGGGTTCGAATCCCACTCAAGCCATGGATGTCTGTCCGATCCCTCGTCAAAGGAGTCCTACGAAATGTCCATAGATCGAGCCAACTAAAAGTTGAGACCCGCAGTGCCAAATCTCGTGGAGATGGGGGAGATAGTCCACTCCGGGCCATGAGGCATGGCTGAAAGCTTGTTTGACAGGTATTCCCTTTCCTTCTTCATAAATGTTCTACTGGTTTCGTATCTTAAATTTAGCAGATTATCTCCGTTGATTTGGCGTGCGGTTTGCAACAATTGCAATTTAACCCATTTCAGTTTGTCTGTCGATTTTGAGCAGTCATCTTCAAACCATAGTTTACTATGATTTAGTTTGTGATTTGACCACCACGGTGGTCTAGCGGTTAGAACGCTGGCCTTGTAATCCTGGGGTCTCGGGTTCGAATTTGTAACTTGTGTTGGGCAAGGCCGTGGTCTAGGCAACACGGAGTTTTCCTCCGTGGCATCCCAACAATTACTCCATTCACACACAGAAGAAGGCAATGGCAAACCACTTCTGGATCATCTGCCAAGAACGTATATGAACAGGTCCCAGTCCGAGAAAAGGATGGAAGGATCCTGTTCATATGGACCTGACCTGTCGTCAGACAGAACACTAAATAATAATAAGAAGAGGTGGTCTAGCGGTTAGAACGCTGGCCTTGTAATCCTGGGGTCTCGGGTTCGAATTTGTAACTTGTGTTGGGCAAGGCCGTGGTCTAGGCAACACGGAGTTTTCCTCCGTGGCATCCCAACAATTACTCCATTCACACACAGAAGAAGGCAATGGCAAACCACTTCTGGATCATCTGCCAAGAACGTATATGAACAGGTCCCAGTCCGAGAAAAGGATGGAAGGATCCTGTTCATATGGACCTGACCTGTCGTCAGACAGAACACTAAATAATAATAAGAAGAGGTGGTCTAGCGGTTAGAACGCTGGCCTTGTAATCCTGGGGTCTCGGGTTCGAATTTGTAACTTGTGTTGGGCAAGGCCGTGGTCTAGGCAACACGGAGTTTTCCTCCGTGGCATCCCAACAATTACTCCATTCACACACAGAAGAAGGCAATGGCAAACCACTTCTGGATCATCTGCCAAGAACGTATATGAACAGGTCCCAGTCCGAGAAAAGGATGGAAGGATCCTGTTCATATAGACCTGACCTGTCGTCAGACAGAACACTAAATAATAATAAGAAGAGGTGGTCTAGCGGTTAGAACGCTGGCCTTGTAATCCTGGGGTCTCGGGTTCGATTCCTGGCGGTGCCCGAATTTATAACTTGTGTTGGGCAAGGCCGTGGTCTAGGCAACACGGAGATTTCCTCCGTGGCATCCCAACAATTACTCCATTCACACACAGAAGAAGGCAATGGCAAACCACTTCTGGATCATCTGGCAAGAACGTATATGAACAGGTCCCAGTCCGAGAAGAGAAAAGGATGGAAGGATCCTGTTCATATGGACCTGTCGTCAGACAGAACACTAAAGAAATAAAATCCTATATTTGCCTTGGCTGAGGTTTTGATTTCGTCTGTAATACTTTCCAATGCGCTATTAATATCCAGATTGTCATCCGAGTTTTCTAAAGCCGTAAATCTATTGGAGATTTCTACCTGGTACTTTACCTAATGTTCTACATCACTGAGTTTCTTCAAATCAGATCTTTCTAAATCAAACTTTCGCCATGCTTGTTTACTTACTGGAATTCTCAGACTTAAATTTGCCACTAACAGGTGATGGTCGGTATCACAGTCAGCTCCTCTCAAAAACATCTGACATCTAATATACGTACTAGCGCATTGTCTTGTGTCAGAACATGATCTGATTACGTGTGACACAATCAGCAGATGTCCAAGTATATTTATGAATACAACGGTGAGGGAATCTTATGCTTTTGACTGTTACAAAATTTACTGCAGTCCACAGACGAGGAGAAAGTCCCTGCTAGGAATTCGATATACGCGCATGCGCGAGATTTCGCGACGCGTGACGACCGATCCTAAAAGCATTCGTTCCACAACCAGTGAACGAACAACAGACGACAGCCTTTCACGTGTTCTGATGGGTACAGCTTTAAGATTACCTCACAGCGGCACAGCGATTTAATCTAGAATATTATCGCAACACCCACAAAACACAGTACAGTTGCGCTCACTACACGCTACTCTTAACTGCTTGATGTTTTCAGTCTGTGTAGTAGCGTAAAACTCTGACGTATCGCACTTCCCACCAATAGCAGCTCTCTAATCCAGTGGTCTTCAACCTTTTAACACCCGCGGCCCGGCGAAAATAGGAGAAATATTTCGCGGACCGGCGTCAGCCAGAAATAAAAACCAATGTAGATAGAATTTTATTTATTAAATCGAATGTTATAAAATTACAATTGTTGGTTACTGCGACATCTGCTGCTGCTTCTTTGTAAGCAAATTTGATATACGTGGATGCAGCGTTGTTTCTGAGAGACGAAGCGCTGCATTAACATCAATTCGATTTCTCTGTTTGGTTTTTATTACTGACATAGCTGAAAAAGTCTTTTCACACAAATAGGAAGTCGAAAAAACTACCAACAATTTGATAGCTTTATAACTCAGAGATGGATATTCTTTATCGAGGGATATCCAAAATTGAGGCAATGATTGCATTTTATGTCTGGACACCAGAGTGACATCAGAAGACAACTCGATCAGTTTTTCTTTCTCAAGAGGATCAAGTGCGCATGATTTTATATCTTCCAAAAAGGGATTATTAATCCAGAGGTTACCTTTACGCGGATCTTCATTTTCAGGGAAATAATTATTAAAGTTTTCAGCTAACGCTCTTAAATGTTGGCTTATTATGTTGAATATGACTTTCTGGTTGATATCAGCAGCATTAAAAAATTCTCCCAAAAGTGGAAACATTTCTGTCTTCCTCTTGTACGCGACTATCCCAAAGAACGCATCCATTTTATTTCTTAGTGTAAAAATATTCGTACAAGACCCCTGAAGAGAAATATTAAGTTCGTTCAGAAGGTTAAATATGTCCGCCATATACGCAAGCTTAGCCATCCATTCCTCATTAAATAGAGGCTCTACTAGGTCAGATTTTCGCTCTCGCAGGAACTGCTTTACTTCTTCCCTCAGTTCGAACAGGCGTGCAAGAACTCTTCCTCTCGATAACCATCTCACTTCTGCATGGAGTAGGAGATGTTGGTGATGTGAGTCCATACTCTCACACAGTGTCGTGAACAGCCTCGAGTTCGTAGCTCGACTACGAATTTCGTTAATGATCTTCACAGCGTCATTCATCACAGTGTTTAGTTCAGTAGAAAGCTTCTTTGCAGCTAGATGCTCCCGGTGGATCACAGAGTGAGTGAACAAAACTTCTGGGTGCGCGACTTCCTTTATTTTCGCAACTACTCCTGAGCGACGACCAGTCATGCTCGCAGCACCGTCCGTACACACACCTACACATTTGCTCCAGTCTAAGCCCTGTGCTTGAAAATACTCATCAAGAGTATTAAATATCTCTGAACTAGTGGTCCGCCCAGGTAAATCAAGGCAACAAAGAAGTTCTTCCCTTAAGTCTTCATCTTCACTATACCTCACGAAGCAAAGTAGGACAGCATGGTTACTCACGTCAGTTGATTCATCAAGTTGGATCGCGAAACATCTCGATTTCTTTATCCCCTCTACAACTTGCTTTTCAATATCGATGGCCATGTCAACAATTCTCCTCTGAATAGTGGTGTCCGAAAGCGGTATAGCCTCTACTTTTTTAGTGGCTTGAGGACCCAAAATTTCTTGTACGACATCTAAGATGCAAGGCTGTACTAACTCCTCACCAATAGTAAACGGTTTTTTCGTTTTAGCTATTCGAAGAGCAACTAAGTAAGACGCTTTAAGCAGCGACTTGTCACTAGTCGTCATCGTTTTCATTTGACTTTTCTGAAGTTTCATCTGGTCACGTAATCTATTAAAAAAGTCCAGTGGCTTATCAGTGAAATCTCTATGCTTCGAATGCAAATGACGAGCCAATTTGAACGGTTTTATAGCGTCATTTGAAAGAACTTCGGAACATCTGACACACAAAGGCCGTGGCGATAGTTCACTGCCAGGGGCTACAATAAAACCAAGCTTTAAATATTCCTTATCGTAATGCCTAACAAAGTTTCCTGTTCTCTTTTTGGTTTGTATTGCACATTCCGAAGTATCAGGATATTTCTTTTTCTTTGTTTCTTCTAAACTTGAAGCACTTGGCATACTTTCGGCACCATCACTAATATTCTTCTGAATACTGTCCTTGCCTCTACAAAAGAAGGTTAAAAGGTTTTCCTGTTTGACTTTTTGTTTATCCATCTTGTAGGGTTTCAAATTTTACGAAAGAAATAATTTGTTTTCCGAAATTCCACAACACAATATTAAAAAACAATACGCACGAGCGCGATAAAATAAGAATTCTTGCAACGTGTTATAACCGTCCTTGGTTAGTTGTTTGCTCCAGCTAGCTCGGGTGCTCAGGGTCGTTCACGGGGATCGGATGTGTAACCGAGAGATAATGATTTACTGTTAATCTAATTATACCTTTATTATGTATTTATTTCAAAACACTAGCTTATAAACGTCTTAACCTTATACAGTCAAGAAACTTTCCACGACTGTCCAGACACCCTTCACGACTACCACTGCTAGCTCACTCCCCTAAAAAGACCACATGTGAGTCCTCCCCCTACTTTCTCACTTAACACAGCCGATCCTTTGTTTTTGAAGAATTTCGGCCAGCTCGCCCTTGCAGCGTTACTCCACAGGACTCTAATGTCTGGACGGTTACAGTGTCGTCGAGAGGCGAGCTGACGTAATACTCTCATTTGGCGGCCGCGCACTTCGTCTATACTCGTCGCGTGCAGCGCCCCGCTCGCCGCTCGCCTCGCAACAGTGGGAATTCCCCGAATCGTGTAGCGGTATAGTCGGGTGAAAGCAAGGTGAAAGATTTCGCGGACCGGCAATAAATTCTTGCGGACCGGCGCCGGTCCGCGGACCACCGGTTGAAGACCACTGGTCTAGAGCTCCCAGTATAATTAAGTGACATGTTGGACATTGTGGGTTTAAGTTGGCTTAAAAGGTAACCTCTTTTGTTGGCAACCAAACACTGACGTCAGTTCTGAAGTGCTTACTCTCTCGTGAGAGTCCATGAATACAACGAAGTGTGAAAATGTCTGTTGCTGCCTTGTTTCTTCGTTCACGCATGCCTCGACGCGTTACAACAGCAATGGGCTTTGTTCAAAGGCGAACATCTCTTTTGCAATCATTTGTTCTGAAATCGGTACATTTTATTCTTTAGCCACTCCACTGTAATGTGAATGGGTGGGTTTGAACCTCGTTTCCTTTGGGGCTAATGGTGATGGGTTTAGATTAGAATTGTGAATCAGTGGAAATGGGAACAAATACTCTGGTTCCTGCTCTGTGTTTAACTGCGCTCTATTGGCTCGAGAAGGCAATGCTGGCGTAGTGTAAACTTCTAACAGAACTGGAAGTTGTTATATTCGCATGTTTGTGTACTCGGCTTCGACAAAGGAGTTACTGAACGTAAAAGACCGCTTTATATATATTTGACTCTTTACAGCCTACCGGTAACTTTTATCTGCCACCTGCTTTAATAATTAGGGACGAAATTTTGTGTTTCGTATTCTTATGATTCTCAGAATAAACAGCGATTATCCCCTTAAACATTATTGAGATCTTTATCTTTTGCAATGGTAGAAGGTTATGTTTTCTATGCGGTACGGACTGAATTCTTAAATATTATTTTGACGAGCTTCGACGTAAAAGGATTAAATATTTGTGCATGTGTCAGGGTATTGTTGACAAAATACAGAACAATAATACGATATAAGAGCAGCTAATAAATAATTTAGGCAGTAATGAATATATACTATTAAAATGGATCTAAAAGTAATTGACGGTCAGGATTTGCATTTGAATCTTTTGGCTTATAATAGGCCATAATACTAGGCTTCTATGAACTCGAGATGAACCTTCAGGTTTCATAACAGTGAATATTTACTCTCCTGTAAACGGTGCCGGATATATGAGGGATGCTTTAATCAGCAACAGTTTTAAAGAGCCATATGCTACTTTAGCATGCACTACGTGAGAATATAAACTCATAAATAATACCATTTTCTGCATCTCGTAGTCTTTAGTTGCTTGTCATTAAATAGTTGACTGCGCACAATGGCTCCCGTTCCACATTCGTGTTCCAGTAGTTTAATAAGCTGTCACTAGGTGCGTTGTAATCCACACTGCCAATTAAACAAACGACTGTATACAGATCCATTTTTTTTCCGACTGTCGTACAAAACTGTCAGTATGTAGCTGGGGTTCGTATTGATATTGTTGAAAGAAATTTTATTCTTTAAATTGAATCTCAGTAGCCTGTTCGGAATGAAAAGCCACAGAGGATTGTAAAATTAAGTTACATTTTTCATGATTTTTATCGTCACACATGTTAGGTCAGAATATGTACATATATTTCATTACGCATTTTGTGAGTTTCCTTTCTTTAATATTTGGTCACTAATTTTGCATTACATAATTTTAAGTCACTCGAGATCAGTTAAGAAGTGAAAACGGACATTAGCTAACTATACTCAGACTTCATTTATCTTATATTTAGATGTCAGTTTTGACTAAATATTTTTAAACTGAAGGTTCAATATTTTCGATACAGGTTTAAAAATTCGTTTCATGTGTAAATATATTTAACTTTCTTTTCTTCTTTCGTAGTCGATAGTCTTCTACCTTCAGGTATCGAGGTTATTTAGACATTTGGTAGGACTCCTTGGGTGAGTGATCAGCCCGTCGAAAGGCCAAGATTATTTAACGCTAATAATAATTCAGTGAGGCAAAAATATCCACTTTGATAACACTGTGAATTGACATAATTGGTCTAAAGGCGAAAGTATTGCGTTATTTAATTATGAAATGAATGCAGAAAATGCAATTCAATTATTTCCTTCGCCTCATATTCTAACGGTTAATTAAGTTATAACACAATTTGAAATATTACCTTTGTTAATTATTAATTTGTGTCATTTGATAACCTGTTTAATATAATTTCAAAATATGGTTATAAGGTCCATAACGTAATGTAGTAACACATTGATTTGAATTAAAATTTGTCAGTTTTGCGGCAAAGGCGTGTAAGTCCAAAATTACAACCAAATTATAATTCTTACATTGAAGCCTATATATTTCATACTGTTTAATCTAGCAAAAATATCACCGCTGCATTAAGATCATGTGTAATCTGTATAATCATGGTATTATAAATTTCATGAAAAAATTTAGTATGCATAATTTGTTATAACGTCGCAAAAAATTATTTTCCGTTTCCTGAACTGTCAGGACTTGAACCTTTTACTCTGGAACCGTCGAATTAATGACTCAATATTGCATTCTTGTAATTGACATTGATAAGACAGTTATTACTGGCTTATTAGTGATTTTCTGTTAAATTTCCAACATTGAGTCTCCGTGAAATTTTGTCATAAATTTAATATTTGTTCCGAACAGCGTTTGAACGTTTAATAAATCTCTCTGTGGGTTTACATGACGGTTCTGCTCGAATAGTTTGGGTGATAATTACACGAATTTAATATCTATCTGGGTGACGATGTGCATGTGGACATCTTGCGGACATCAAGAATGGTTCGAGGCCCGTAAGACACAGATGGGAATCCAACGTAATTACGGAAACAATTACAGAGATATTTGCATTTTAATTAGTACATGCAAAGTTGCTTTGGGTATAAGTTCTTGGTAATTGTAAACATTGACCTAAATTACAACAGTATAGAAAGCTATGTGTTTTTCTTGACCTTAGGTGTTCGCACCTGAAATTCAATGTCTAGCTTTAGCTTTTGAGTGAGTGTCGCCCCACCAATCAGCATCAACGAATTCATTTCACCACTCACTGCCTGCCCTATAAAAGGCCTTCAGAACTGGCCCCACCTCATAACCATCCTGCAAATGGCAACTGAGGCGTTTGCCGAAACGTTGGTTAACGCCAGTCTTTAGACGCGGCTCTCACCCGAAAGTTGAAGTTGAACATTTCAGTGGTCTTTGTACACTTTAATGACTGAAAACTTGTTCGATTTAAAATTATCTGTGTCGCTACTTGAATTTTGAACGTTATCGCAGAAAAATAACATCTCAGGGATATGAAAGTAATTTTTTTTCTGGTTAATTTACAAAAAACTGCGTAATTTTCTTAGTAAGTGATATATTCTGGATCCTAAAGTCGATCACATCAACGAGATCGAAACATCACAATGTTTTATGTATGTTTTATTTTTCGAAATTGGTACTCGCCTAATTTGAGAATGAATTAAGATGAATTCAAAGAGCATTTTTCATTTTAAAATTGTTCGAAACTAATAATTAGTCTCTCACTTTCTCCTAAATATTACCTGTTTTTTTTTAATTTATGGAACCCAAAACGTCATCATCGTATCAAAATTTCCGCAACTGTCTAAAGCCATGTCAGTCCACTTTATCCGTTGCAACCATTTTCCCACTCTCCATTTTACTATCAAAATATGCGCTTTGCCTATATCTCCCAAGAGATATATTTATCTCAGGATTTGCGACGGAAAATGCTGTACGAATTTCTGATTTCTTGTAGTCGTGCTACGTGTTCTTCTTACTTAATAACATGTGAAGATCAACAATCATGTACAGTTCCTTGCTACTTCACTTTTATTTCAATGCATCTATGAGTGCACTCTGGGAAAAAATTGAAGAGAATTAAAATTTTATTTGTCTCTAAAATGATGTATCTTTTTTCCTATCGTAGTAAGCCCCTTGCCTAATTATATTAGTCCGAAGTACCAAAGGTTTTCGCTGTTTCCTTCATGCGTGTTGTTTTGTGCCATTTACAAAAAGTTGCTTTGTTATCGACAGAAGCCTTGACCACGTGACTAATGACGTGTTCACGGTAACGGAATTCATTAAGAGCAAAAGGAAAGCCACCCCTCGACGTAATTAATAGCTCGCACCCTACTTAGCTTCAGCTATCCCTACGTGTGGCATCGCCCCTTCTTGCTTCTCGCTACCCTATTCCAGTTCTTAAATGTTTTATGTCAAGCTCTGTGTAGCATTTCTGTACATTTTTTTTACAGTGTCTTCTTCTTTGTTTCCATTTCAAGACTTTTTTTATATTTTATCCTTGTATTTCGTTTATCTCTGTCACAAACTATTTAGAAACTGAAGAAATACGTCTTCTTGGTATCGTTGTGTAGTCTGATAGAAGTTTACCAACGTTTCAGATGTACTTTCTGCCTCCATCATCATGGCGATAACTGAGACTGTTTGAGAACACGGTGATTAGGACCAAAGATGGATTAAAGTGGCGGGTGGCTGGAGGAAGTTATGAGGAGATCCATAATTTTAACTCGTATTCATATATAATTATCAAATCAAGGAGGATGAGATGGGCAGGGCATGTAGCACACTTGGGGAGATGAGATTTTCATGGTGGAATTGGTAGTGGAGAATGGGTTTGATCCATTGGCGGGCTGTTTTGAAAGCGGTGATGAACTTTCGACTTCCGTAAATTACCGGGACTTTCTTGACTATCTGAACGTACTATCAGCTTCTTAAGAAGGAGAGCGAGAGCGTGTGTGTTAGTTAGTTAGTTAGTTAGTTAGTTAGTTGGTTGGTTGGTTGGTTAGTTAGTTCACTTTAATGAAACCAAAGAATATACGAAAAATTTTGTTGAGACTTCATGTTGATGAAGAGAAATGAAGAAGGAAATCTGAAGCCAACGTAATAGGCTATCAATATCAGAAGACAGAAAACATGAGGATAGAGGTTAACAGAAGGTGCCCGGCCGTTTTCCATCGTACTAGACACCAAACGAGTTTAAAACAAACCCAGTGCACAGAATTGAATAGTTCGTATATCCCGGATTCTAATTACTGGCTCTCAGAATTCAATCCTGAAATTGTGCTACAATTTTTATTAGTGGCTTTCAGCATCTCCGCCTTCGTTGTAGGCATAACAGCATTACATTGAAATTGATAGGTTTGTAACGATCTCGTCTCGTCTCTTCCTTCTTCTGTCAATTTGCAATTCATCAGCATCTCTATCGCCTGTTGTCCTTTATTCACGATTTGTAAGCACTGAACAGCGTTTCTTATGTAGCGAATATACAGGGTGTCCCAAAAAATATGTTTACACTTACATACTTTGCTCGCCGCTTCAGAGTCAGTTGTGAAGATATTTTGGCCAAGATAATTTCTTTATACCTGTTTGCATTCCAATTACGAAAATGTTACTCGAATATTTATTAGCAGTAGAGTTTACTTGATGAACGCGAGTAGTATTCTGTATGGGGAAAAATTTTCGAGCAAAACTGTACTACTTTAGCAGATATGAAAAGTGTAATTTGCATTATAACTGAGACAGATCGATAAGATTGGGAGCTGCGTGCCGACTGAATATAGTGCAATGTGTCCAACTTGCGAGTGAATTAATTACTAGATGAATAGGTTAATTATCCAGAATGATGAGGAATAAGCTAAATGTACAGTCGAGTATATACACACCGAAATGGTATTTGTACCACAGAAATTCTCTTTCTCAGTTACAACTTCCACGTCATCAAACCGTGTTTATACGTGAATGTCATATAATTTGTTCTTGCCAGCTGCACGTTACGAAATGCGGCTGAAAATTCAGATTGTAGCTATGAAATTTTGAAGGCATTCACAACAGGTGTTCAGAAATTGAACCTGATTTCAAGACACGGGAAATCTCCTTTATGTCTGTAATAGGCGTTTGAGTTGTTTTCTTTTTCCATTTTGATGTCGTTCATTCAATTTGCCTTTGCATCGTTCACAAATTATCTGGAAGGCAGAAACAATGTTCAGTACTGCAAATATTACAGGCCGCCATTAGACGAGTATTTAACCAGTTCTGTCCACCTAACAATTTTGCCCTCCTGTCTAAATGTACATTTTTCCAAAACATGTCTCGACTAAAATTTTGTTTGCATTTTTAGTCTTCCACAACATGAACAGTTCACTGTAGCCTCACCTTGTCATTTGTCCAATATTTAAAGATACTGAAATCTTTTATGTCTAAACTTGTGTTACGTGTTGGATGACATGTTTGAGACTACATTAAATTTTTTTAATAACTGGACAGATTTCGTAGTTTGTCTGTTGTTAATAATTAGTAAGGAGGAAGCATTTTAAAATTATTTATATGTATTGTGTTGAGGGTTTGTATTTTTTTTTACGTTCGTGCAAAATTCGTGTTTTGTAAGCTTTCTATAATTTGATAGATTCTCTCTGTTATTGGTATATATATATAAACAAAAAACAATGTAGTCTTCAAATATTATGACTAGTTCTTTATAAATAATATATTTTTTATCCCTCTGTCACTACTCCTCATTATCTAATCAATCAACATACGTAAGTAAGGAAGCCAGATATTTCCACTACACTTTGCATATGTATCGAACAATACCTTTGCGAAGGACATCTGATAACTTCTTTACATTAATACAGTCCTTGCATGTGCGAGAAATATGAGTGCATACCCTGCGTCACGTATTCTCAAAAAGAATGACTGAATATGTTGCAGTTATTAAGTTCTTGTGAGGTTCTGAGGAAGGTTAAAACGGTCCAAAAAAACAACTACAAAGTCCGGCGAGAGTCTGCTTGATGAATACCAGAAACACGTTAATTAAAGAACGTAGAAAAGCTTTCCCTCTACACGCCTTTTAGGCGCTTGGGGGGAGAGCTAGATAGTTCCTTCTCATTCTTAACCTCGGCACTAGATAGGGGTGAGTGGTTAGAATTACGCCCCAGCCGTGTTTTACCCCCGGGAAAGGATCCCGGTACCCACTGGATAGGAGGTTGGGTGGGCCCCAGAGCCGGGTCTGTATGCAGAGGCTAGAGGAAAAATCCTCTGCCCCCGTCGGGGATCGAACCCAGATCGTCGAGACCCTAGTCAGCCTGACTGAGCTAATCCGGTAGTAGTAATAAAAATAATGGTAACAGCGGTAATGGTAATTGTGATGGTGATGGATTCTGGTGTAGGTAGCGGTATATACGGTAAATACGAGGCGCGTCCTCAAAGTAAGTTTCCCACTCGTCCCACAGCTAGCAAACCTTATATTGCGCGAAGCGACTGTGCGTACGTGATAGAGCAATGACGTAGCATGGCGCATGCACTAACGGTACTTCCCGCGTTCTCACAGTAGCATCGTTGCAGCTGTTGAAGATGGAGGTTCTTATTCTAGCTCCCGCCGACTGTGAAGTGCGGTCAGTGATAAAGCTAGGCCGCACACGGCTCGAAGGACAGCAAGTCTCCTGCAGGAGTTCAGCTGGGAGGTGTTTAATCATTCACCCTACAGCCCGGACCTCGCTCCCAGTGATTTCCATCTTTTCCTACACCTCAAGAAATTCCTGTCCGGTCAGCGTCAGCGTTTTGAGAATGACAGAGAGGCGGAGATGGTTGTCACACAGTGGTTCCAATCCCAGGCGGCAGACTTCTACGACACAGGTATTCAAAAGTTGGTCCCACGGTATGACAAATGTCTCAATTCCGGTGGCGAATATGTTGAAAAATAGCTGGACACTTGCTGTATCTGTTGCAATAAATATTTCCATGAAATTGTGTTTTGTTTCTGTAAACGGCCCCAGGGAAACTTACTTTGTGGACGAGCCTCGTACTTTTTTTAGTTATTCTAAATTTATGTTAGAATTGTCATCTTTTCAGTTTCTACAATAATAAAATCCAAGGGAAAGTGACATTTATATTCCTGTCATAATGATTCTGACAGTTAAGTACATGGTTTAGGCTATATATATAGGCTCTATGTTGCAGTGGCCCCAGGATATCTCAGTATTGTTCCAGCATCCTGTGTCTTTACACTGTCAAGCCAGTGGCTTTCCAACACCCATAATAACATGGATGAAAGCCAAGGGTTAGTGACATTATTACTCTCTTGATTTTTGAACATGTCAACAACTGTTGCTTGTCATTACTCCTGGTTATCTTCTGGACATAGTCCATTTTCTGAGGAGTCTCGTAAGTGCATTACATTTTATGAGTTATTAGTACTTCTGAAGTAAAGGGAGTAGTTATCACTCACTAGTCGATAATCAAAAGTCTCTAGAATAATGTAAAAAAAAATTGAGGTTATGTATTTTCTTAAAAATAAGATCTCAGAAAGGAAAAACCTAATACATAATGAAAATTACTCAAACTGTTAATTCTAGTCTAACTCATGTTGGCTTAACCCTTTGAGGTCAAGTGGTAAATATACATACCAGCTGCTTTAACAGACAGCACCTTTGCATTTAGTATTGATAGGTTATGTATCGTTATCAGCGTAAACAGTATATATATTCCAAAACAGCATTCAGAAATTGATCATTGTGATGGTGACAGTGTTTTTTTTTTGTTTTTGTTTTTTGTAATATGAACTAAATTCTTAAATATTATGTAGACAAGCTTCAGCTATAAAGGTTCATTTGGTTTGACATAGTTTCAGTCAGTGTGATTGTAGTAAGGGATAATTTTTGAAGTGTCAGAATCTTAAACAAATTACCTAACCTAGCATAACTGACCTGCTACCAATACATATGGGTCACTCCAAATAACCTCTAAAACTTAAAAGGAAGGATGGTCTAATGAAGAGAGGGAGGCTGATGGCTTTAAATATTACATAACACTTAAACTACTGCTATAATTAATATATTGATTGTTATAAAGTACATAATTTGTAAATATAAACATAATTACCATATAAAAACTCAGATTTTTACAGGTGAACAACCTGGTGACTATATAACCCTGGAGTCTGGTCCCCGACTTGTCATCTCAAGTAATGGTTCAGTGCTGATCAGAACGGTTGACCCATCACATGAAGGTCATTACACATGTCAGGCTAGCAATGGTATTGGGTCTGGCCTTAGCAAGGTTATTTTCCTAAGAGTAAATGGTGAGTATATACTTCATAATTTTCAGACAATTTTGCAATTATATCGTTATAGTAATTTTTATAAAACATTTAGGGTCTCTCATATATTGTTTTTCTGTTGGATTCATTCTACAAAATATGTTTATTTTGAAAGCTACATAAAATCTGCAGCCATCTTCCTGGACCTGCCCCAGTTTTACCCACTGTCCCTTTAGCTGTCATTGAATCATTTCGTGTGGACATACTGCCAGTGCTTCCTTGTGTTTGTTGCAGCATTAAAATTTAAACAACATTACCAGTACTTCCAAACAGTAGTTCATTTTTCCATCTGTAACAGCGAACAGTATAAACATTTTTTAATTCTATTCCATGGTATACATTAATAAAGCTTTTGCGTATATTATTTCTTTCTCTGTCAGGTTTCGAAGGTGACCAGCGACTGAACAGACAGATGCTTCATTTAATACTGATATGAACATGAATTTATTAGTTTTACAGAATAATTTACACATCAGTCTCAATAGGTTTCATGATCAGAAATTTTCTTTTCAGTTCCAACATATTCTAGATCACGGGCAGTAAACCAAAGTGGTGTAGCAGGAGAAGGAATTGTGTTGGTGTGTGAAGCGGAAGGAGATTTGCCCCTGCATGTAGCATGGTCAGCATCTCACAGACCTCTAAATCCTACCCACACCCAGATTACGGAACGACAGACACCCAATGGAGTCACAGCAGAACTGCATTTGGACTCTTTGGCTCGGAGAGATGCTGGTCCATATCGTTGCTCAGCTTCCAATGATTTTGGTCAGGATGAGATGATAGTTTACCTCGCAGTCAAAGGTGATACATTTATCAATATGAATTTTGTGTTAGTAAAATTCCATTTTACATGTCATAAGGCAAATGGTGTGTGGTCATTTGGTAGTCAGTGGCAATCACAGACAACTGAGTAGTAACTAGCTATGTAACTAAGTATGAAACAAAATCATCTGAGAGCAGCCGAGTGCCTTTGTTTCATTCTTTCATTTCATCTTACAGCATATGACACCATGTTATTTGCCTGTAATAATTTCAGAGCCACCAGAGGCCCCAGGACGGGTCGACGTGCAAGAAGTGGGAAGTCGGTGGGTGGGCGTCTCATGGGGGGCACCATACTCAGGTCATGCTCCTATCTCTCATTATGTAATACAGTTTCGTGAGGAGGAGACCACACTGGGTGGAGGAATGAGTTCATGGAACAACGTTACTGTTGGAGGCAACATTCACAAGGCCCGCTTGGGTACCTTGAGACCTGCTACATCCTACAAGTTGAGACTACTGGCTGTCAATGAGGTTGGGGCAGGGCCTCCCAGTGAGTCTACTCTTGCCCTAACTTTGCAGGAAGGTGAGGATAATAGAAGTGATGAAATTTTCAAGGACTCGCTAAACACTTCACTATCTAACAGAGTTATCTTCTTTATTTATACAGCTCCCAGTGGCCCCCCAATAGATATATCTGTTGACGCAACAAGTCCAGAGTCACTTCTGGTAAAATGGAAGGTGAGAGTAATTCCAAATAGAATGCAGTAAATTATATCCATGTCATGGCATACATATTATTATATCATGCTGTTTCTCTATGCAGCCTCCCTTAGTGAGTTACTCCAATGGAGAGATCCTGGGATACCAAGTGGGGTACCAGGAAACAGTGCTCCATCCACAGCCCCTCAACAAGTGCGTACAGTGAGAGGACACCGCTTGGAGGTGACACTAACCTCTCTACACCAGTTCACCTGTTACGAGGTGACAGTGCGAGCATTCAACCAGGTGGGGTCAGGCCCTGCCTCACCAACACAGTCTGTAACAACATTGGAGGGTGGTAGGTAAATATTGCATGTCTTTTTGTTTTCTTGTGCACATTGTCAGATTGTTATAAATTAAAGTTGACTCACCATGCACACACACCATATTTTGTAGTTCTATGTGCTGTTAAGCTATGTGATCAAAAATGTCTAGTTTTTGGTATACATAGTTTTAAACTGTTTGAAGTAATTTTATAAATTATACTTTTATGTGGTTATTTTGACAAGTAATCCAGAATGGCAGCATGTTTTAAGGTATATAATGGGTGTAAGCACATATCAATACATCATTTACTGTTTGATGGCTCAGTAATAACACTATAAGACTTGAGTAAAATGCATAATGAAATTAATTTTTTTAACTTGTACCAGAATATTTAACTTCTTGAATTTTTCACAATACCCAAAAATATTTCAGATAAATGTTACAAACTTTAGAAAGGTAAACATTATATGTTGTGAACCGGTATTTCATTTTACAACCTGTTTTTGAGAGAGTTGAGGTAATTTGTAAATAGTGGCTGGGCAGGTATGCATCCCTCACTTTGGTTAGAAGTATGCTATTAAATATTATGAAACATATTTTGAACAACATTTCTAATGCTTGCTTAGATGAACATTGTACATTACAGTAGGCTGTCAATTATCTGTAAGCAGACAATTATATTTCCAAATTTGTCATAGTTTTTTTATATAAATCAGTAAACTAAATATAAAGAAATTATTACGTGCCTCGATCTCATCTCTTTAGATGTTGAAACATTTCAGTTGTGCACGCCATGGACTTCATCTTCTATTTCATCACACACCTTCAGACTTTCTCCTTTATGGCCTTCAAGAATGTATCACTCACCATATGCTTTACATTTCCTTTGTTTCTACCCTGTTTCAATACTGCCAGTCTCTTAGGCATCAACTGTTAACAGCCGCTTCTTGGGACAGTATGACAAAAATTATGAGTGTATAGTCAGATTTATAAACATTGTGTGTAAGTGGTGTTTCATTTTAACATTTTAGAGCTATTCATGAAAATGTAAGGAAAATATACTGTTGAACAGGACTTATGCAAAAGAAAGTAGATGAGAATAACAACGTTAAATGTTATCGAGAAGAAGCTTATACCATTAGATGTTGCATATAAAGTGAAAGTTTGGGGTATGGTAAAGCAAATTATCATAATCAGTCATGAAAACAAATATTTGTAGACAATGAAGAGAATAAATGGTTGGGTGTTCATGAGGAAAAATATCTGCTGCAGAATTGGTGTGGTGGCCTTGAAGCAGACAGTTTACAAGCAATGTGCAGTGATTATGATCACTGGTTAAGATCAGACAATTGAAAGTGGCAAAATTTAGGATGATGAAACAGCTGGAATTTCAGAAAGCATGTCAGGCATTCATATGCTCCTGACTGAATGTCTACTTAATTATTTGAAACAAGATAACATGCTGTTTTCCAAACATTGTAAGCTCAGAACTACCACAAGATAGTATTAGGTATAACTCTAAATCAACTAAAAGTTCGATGATTTACATGATGGTTTTAATGAAATCAAGTGATTTGTTGCTATTTTTACCCTGAGTAACTTTCATGCAATTGAAAATTACATTCAAATCTAAATAACTTTAAATTTCTCATGCTTTCTACATCCACACTGCCAAGTGTAATATTTTCAAATTTACATATATATATCTTAGTTCCAGACATGGCACCACAAGACTTGCGCTGCTCTGCATTGTCTCCACAGAGTGTACGAGTGAGAAGGGAACCACCACCAATTGAACATCATAATGGAGTCATTGAGGGTTACAATGTTTTATACAAGCACATCAGTTTTCAAGGAGGTGAGAAGCATGAAAACCTACTCAAAAATTTTAAAGATCCAACACCTTAGCATCTAAATTGTAATGTCTAAATCATCCAAATAAATACTCCTCAAACAGACTTTCCAACAAGAATGAAAGATTTACCACAATAATGTACAGCGTAACTTTATATTTCCCCTAATGAGTTATAATTTCCAAACTGCATATAATCAATGTTCTAGGTATGGGATCAGATGTGGAAATAAAGGAAACAACAAATCTTGAGACAAATCTTCATGGTTTGGCCAAGTATGCAAACTACAGTGTGAGAGTGCTGGCATTTACTACAGCTGGTGAAGGAGTCAGGTCCAATCCAGTCCACTGTACCACAGAGGAAGATGGTATGTTATACACAGCTAGTATTTACTGTGAAATCACATACTTCTAGTCTTTTTTTAAACCCTGAGCTTTATATGAACAAAAAGAACATTCTTACTAACTCTTTTAATTGAAAATAGAACATTGTTGATAGTTTACAGTGCTTGTCTGCAACTGTGTTTGCTATATTTGTAAAGGTAAATTATATTCTTTGCTACCAAAGCAACATAATTAACCCTACCTACATACATTCAGATTTAAATCTCAAATTTTTGAACTTCACAGTTCCTTATGTGTAGATCAGGAGTTCTCATTTTTAGACATGGGGACACCTTTCACTCTTCATGGGCCACCGTGTTAGGAAAAGGACAGTTTATCAGACTAGGATTTCACAGTTGGAGCTAATTTGTGTTGGTTTGGCATTTTAGGAAGCCTTGTTATAAAGCAGGAAGGAAGATATGATACAGGCATTTGGATTGGTAACTTAGGGAAAACTGCACAAAATATATTGAAGGTTTGCAGGTTGAAAACCTCTGGCACACATAATAGTCAGTATTGAAGTGCTATATTGTATTATGTTTCCCCATGCGAAGGTATTGCATTATATTATATATTATTAGACTCCAGGGTCTTTAATTCAGTATACAGTGTAATAACAAAGTAACATTTTTGCTAGCATTGGAAGTAATGAATTAATATGTCAGCAAAAGAACTGAAAGAAAATTCTGAAAGTATAAACTTTATTAATCTGTTAAGGAGAAAAACTGTTAATTAAAGATACATGGCAAGTGATACGTGGCAAAGTAAGACCTCTCACAGACATGAAAGAAGAAAATAGACATTCTGTCTGCTCTGTCATTTATTTTCTATACAGTGGTTGTACAGACTTAGTTATGTCCCCCTAGTGAAAATAAAATAGCTATAACTTTTACATTCTGTGTTGTGTAAGGATAAAGTATAATGTGATATCCTTCCACTGAAATGTCTACAGTAAATGATCCTACCCTTATCCATCTGATATTTTCTTGTTTTGATTTCCTTTTTAAGAAAATTATTCCCAAAATGTTTATTTTTCTTACAGTTCCAGGTCCACCTGAACAAATCAAGGCACTAGCAATGACATCTGACAGCATTATGGTTGCCTGGACAAGACCGCTGGAACCAAATGGCAACATTATCAAGTACAATGTGTACTACCATTCATTGCTGCGCAAAGTAAGCTTCAGAATATTTTTACAAAAAGCACAAGACATACTTAGATGCTCTGCATGAATTTTTTTATAGTTTAACGAACATCATGAAGAAAGCCCTTACTGAGAACCTGGCAGTTCCTTATCTGGTCAGTGGATTCCCTGCTTTCTCTGATCCTGAAGGTTCATTACCATATTTACAAGAGCCTACCACCGATCCCTATCCTGCCAGATTAATCCAGTCCACTCCCTCACACCCTAGCTTGATAAGATCCATTTTAGGATTATAATTTCATCTACACTTAGATCTTCCAATTAGCCTCTTGCTTTAATATTTTTTAATTAGAATGTTTTGTGAAATACTTATCTCTTGTGCATGCTACATGCTCCTTGATTTGATCATCCTAATGCAGTTTTCTCCAGTCCCTGTAACTTCGTTCTTCTATAGTTAGACTGCTATCCTCAACACCCTATTCTGGAACAGCCTCAGTCTGTTTTTCCTTTAATATGAGAGAGTGATTTTCACATCCATAAAAAACAGTACACAAAATTAGTTTAATTTATATATTTCAGTCTTCAAATATTTATATAGCAGAAGGGTGGCAAGCATTTCCTACATTTAATCTGATCTTAATTTCTTTATGAATGAAATTTTGATGTTACCATGTTACCATTACCCTCAGTGGCGGCTTGTGAGTCTGAGCAGTGGTAGTGCTGCACAAGGGGAAAAATTCAGAATAGTCTTTCAACACATAACTATATAAATAAATGAAAAGTAAATTTGCATCAGGAGAAAACCCATACATGCTCGACAATGTTTTAACTATTTGTAAGTCCAGAAGAGCTCTGGAGCTCTTATGGATGGGCCGCCACTGTTCCCCCTGTTTATAAATTAAATATTAAAAGTTTTTTTACTGCTTCCTAGGTTCCGCCCTAACATTATTGAAATTGTTGCTGCTCTAATCTGCAACTGTCAGTGTACATAATGTGTGATATTTTCCTTTGCATGCATTTACAATAAACTCAGAAGTAAGACTAAATTGTAGCAGGAAGAAACATAACGAAACAATTCCTTGACTTGTTTCACTGTAATTTAAAAACAAATGTGATCTCTAAGCTCTCTCACTTACCAGGATTTTGCTTCCACCATAATCTCCATATATCACCATTTTACATATGCAGTCTGACATCACTGCTATTGCATGGAACAATGTTTCTTGATTTCCATCACAGGATGAGCATAAGGAGACTGTGTTTGGTGACAGAGAGCTGACCTATGAAGTTCGTCGACTCAAAGAATTCCAGCAATATGAATTCTGGGTGACTGCCTCCACAATAATAGGAGAGGGACAGAGCAGCATCAAGGTTCCCCAAGCACCAGTCTCCAGAGGTGAGTTTTCAGTGTTTGTACCTAGTTCTCTTGTGAAGTGCACACACTTATCTTCCTGATGCTGGAAGATTTTTCACTCCCCCCCCCCCACCCCATAAGCTCTTCAAAGTCAGTTCATGTAATCACAGCATGTTTATTAATACATATTTATAATTTGTTTCTTTTATCTATGCCTTGGTTTAACAATTAAGTGGCATCTTTCAGTATTTCCCTGTTTACAATATGGATTTAGGAAAGGATTAAAACAGATAATGCAATCTATAAATTGACTACAGAGATTTTAAATGCCATGAATAACAAACAAATAGTGGGAGGCATCTTCTGTGATTTGGAAAAAGCTTTTGATTGTGTTGATCATGACATTTTATTATTTAAACTTAAGTATCAATGGGAAAGATCACGCACTCTATGAATCTTACTTAAATAACAGATACATTAGAACAGTATTACATACTAATGACAGTAACAATACAGCCTCGGATTGGCTTAAAGTTAGATATGGAGTTCCACAAGGGTCTATATTGGGACCTTTGTTGTTTCTTTTATACATAAACGATTTACCCAGTATAATAACTAAACTTGCTACACCTATAATTTTTGCTGATGATACTAGCATCCTATTTTCTCATTCTAATACAAACGACTTTAACAAACACATTCATGCAACATTTGAAAATATAAATAGATGGTTTAGAATGAACAGATTATCACTAAACTTTAATAAGACACATTATATTAATTTTAAAATTAAGAGAAAAATGTCAGATACTGTCACAATAAGTTATAATAATAAATTCATTAATAATATCTTCTGTACTAAATTCTTGGGAATTATGATTGATGGTGCATTAACTTGGAAGAATCATATTGATCTACTTATTAAAAAATTGAGCAAGGCTTGCTATGTAATTAGAAATATGAAACCATATATGTCTATTTCAGTACTAAAGACAATTTATTATGCTTTCTTTCATTCCTTAATAAGCTATGGCATCATTTTCTGGGGAAATTCATCTCGTAGTTACACTATTTTTCTCCTTCAGAAAAAGGCAATTAGAACAATGATGGGATGTAGCAATAGAGTATCGTGTAGAAATATATTCAAAGAATTAGATATCTTACCGTTGGCATCACAATATATATTTTCTTTATTACTGTTTGTATTACAAAACAAAACTCTTTTTCCATCAAACATTGACTCTCATACTATTGATACTAGACAGAGACAAAATTTGTATCTACCCCAAGCCAATTTAACTATTTATCAGAAAGGAGTTCACTATGCGGGTATAAAGATATTTAATAAATTACCCACAGAGGTTAAGAATACCTCAAATAATTTTAAAAAGTTCAAGGTTGCATTAAGGCATTTCTTAATTACTCACTCGTTTTACACTGTGGATGAGTACTTAATTGGATAACTATTGTAATAAAAATACTAATTATATTGTCTTGAATTTAGTACGCTGCTTGTCTAGATGTAATTTTTTTAATGTATGTATTTTATGTTTTTATACTTGAGTTTGTGACGTGTTCTATATCCACTATTGGATTCTTGGAACTTGTAAATAAATAAAAAAACCCTCAATATCAAGAATCATAAAATGGACAAAGAATTTTTCTAACATTCATTACCGATAAGAAAGTTCTGAAGCTGGTGTGCTACTTGCTGTGCTTTTTATTTTGCAGAAAAAATTGTCATTTACTATCTTCATTATATCAGTAAGGGTTAAACCCATTGTTCTGTTTTATTGTTTCTTTATTTGGTTTTACATTTTTAAATGTAATTCATTTCTTCAACCAGTCACACAAGTATACTGCTTAATCTCTAGTCAGAGTATGTGGTTATTCCTTCACTATTTCAGTCCCAGCACGGATAGCTTCGTTTTCTCGACGAGTGGTAGGAGGAGCAGGTCAAGAGCATTATGTTAGTATGCCATGGCGTGGGTCTTCCTGAACCTAATCGTAATTGGCGTGGTCCCTCTGGTAACTTCATTACCCCATCGTCAGGGAACAGGCATCAACGAGTGCTCCCAGATGGGGTATTGACACTTGGTCCACTTAGGCCAGAAGATGCTGGTAACTACTCCTGCTTGGCAGAGAATGTTTTTGGTCGAGATGAAATCACATACGAGATAATAGTACAAGTTCCTCCTGGCGCACCTCATCTGTCTGTACCTGCCACGACAACTTGCAGCCTGGCTCTGCAGTGGAGACTACCAGATAATGGTGGGAGTCCAGTAATTGGTGAGTTCTGTGTGCCTTATTTTGTATATTGTATTAAACACAATTTGATCATCAGAAAATTTTTGAAAGTGACTCCATTCTTTTGTTATTAAAAGAAAACAAAAAAATTTAAGGGTCTAGTACAAAAAAAATATAAGTCCAGTCTGGGTCAAAATTTAATTTTACATTATTTCATGCACAAAAAGAATTGCCTGATATATTGGTGGAAGAATAGCCCGACTCAAGTCGCAGTTACAATGTTACAGTAAAAATGGTGCCACACTGTGTTGTTTTAAGGAGGAATTTGAATTTGTGGACATGGTTTCTGTTCTGCTTCAGAAGTGTTTTAACCCTCATGCTGTGCATTATTCTTTTACTGCTTTGCTAAAAGAATGTAACTTTAAAATAAAAATCTTAACTCATTATAAGGATTATTCTATTATGTTCATAGGTAAAGGTGAAGTTGTCATTGATACTTATTATATACCATATGATAAAGACATGTGAGGTAGTGGGGTAGTATAGCTTCACTCTTTCTTCACCTCAACACTAGATGGAGGTGCCTGGCCACTTTACCTACAGTACCCATTGGAGAGGAGATTGGGTGTGGTCCAAAGCCAGTTTGGATGCAGCGACTAAGAGAAAAGTTGTTTGCCCCCTGATAGAAATTAAATCCCAGCTTTTCAGCCTGTAGTCAGCATTATAATGATGAAGCTACTGTGGCTCATCTTACTACATACACATCAATAAAAATCACTTCAACTTATAAACATAGCAACCAAATTCTGAATATTACATTAACAAAAGTTAATTTTATTATTATATTACAACCACTTAACACTGAGAAACATCACAAGTATCAAAATAGCATTCAAAACATAAAATTCTTCATGCTAGATGGCAGTACTGTGCAGACCAACAATAGTGAATGTTTATAGCTGAGAGAGTAAAATCAAATGTTAACCTAAAGGTAATAAATAAGGCTTGAAGACTGCCATGTACATGACAATCAGCCTTTGTGTTCCATAAAAAATTAGGAATTTATTGAGTAAATGAGTAATTTTTAGCCCCTCAAGATTGGCTGTTCTCCAAGAAGTTCGTCATTTAGTCTGTCTGTCAGTCAGTCAGTCAGTTAGAAGTTTTGTTATTATTTTGTCCCACAGGATACACATTGAGCTACAAATGAGAATCTGGGGAGTGGCAGGAGGTGGTGCTGGACCCAGACCGGAAGACATACACACTGGATGGGGTAAAGTGTGGCTCTAATTATCAGCTCTTCCTCACAGCAGTGAACTCGGTTGGTAATGGGAAACCAAGTTCTGTTGTCACTGCCACCACTAAAGGAGGAGGTATACACGTAATATACCCCAGATCGTAAGTGTTATTTCAGAGTTAAGTTAAAAGTATGCTGGTCAAAATGAATATTGTAAATGTAGTTATCTAATGCTGAAAATTAATGTGATTATTATGGTATGTCATTACATACATAACAATAATATGCTATAAAACTGCATGGATATTGTCTCCCACCCAGACTTTCAATCTTAATGTCCACAGCACCCCGAGTTCCTGCACAGGATGATCTTCTGTTGGTAAACTCAACATCAGTCACATTATTGCTGGAGTCATGGCCTAGTGGGGGTTGTCCACTGCGGTATTTTATTGTGGAGTATCGTTCTCGGGGCCAGAAAACATGGACGCTAGTTTCTAACAACCTTCAGCAGGAGGAGCTAGTAATACCTGATCTCACTCCTGCTACATGGTATGCAGTACGAATTGCTGCACACAATGATGCAGGATCCAGTGTTCAAGAGTTTCTGTTTGCCACAAAGACAAGAACAGGTGGTGGGTATCAATATAGCACTTTTCAGTGGGGATATACAACTCTGATATTGAAATTGTAAATGTACCCTAATATTTACAATATGAGAATTTGCACATTTAACTGAAATAACAGTAAATGTCATTTACTGACTAACTACAATTCAGGTAAATCCATTGTATAATACATTTATTTTTAAATAACTTAGTTGTACATTAATATTCACCTTCTGAATTCAATTTGTTTCAGAAACCATTCTTCCAGAAGTGGTGCCAGACATGTCGGAACAGCAGGGTACATTTTACGCTCACTTAAATGTGATAATTCCGATCATATCTGGAATCATCTGCACCATAGCTGCATGAGACCTGTGTGTGTGTATCATCATCCATAGAAGGTAAATGCTGTGTGTTCTTGTAGAAAGTGTGGCACATAGAATTGTTCAAGCACTTTATAAGGATATACACAGTTCTTTTCCACTAATTTATTCTCATGCATTGTCTGAAGCACATATAAAATGTTTGAACCTGAATGAGTGGATCAATGTAGACACTTCGGAATTCTGTCTATATTATTTATGCTTTTTTTAAGTTTAAGTTGGTGAGATTTGAATGGGTAAATGCACACAAGGTTTACTGTCATTTTTGTTGCTCATCCCACCAGAATTTTTGTGCATTACACCCTCAGTTATGAAAGAATATTGTAAAAAAAATCTGGTATTTCCTAGTGTTCAGCAATGTTTTCTTTGCTATTACTGTACCTACCAATGGAGTGTACAAATGCTACATTACCGACCATTTGTGAGAAGATTGCTTTTATTGAGTTCTTGATGCATGTGACCTCAATTATCATAGCTTACACTTTTGCTGCAAGGATTTTCTGTAAAGAATTACACATAGGGATTTTGAAGTTTCTATGAAGTGTGAAGTACTGGATTGTTACATGATATGACTTTGGTGAAAGACCTGTGAATATTGTTATTAAATGTTATTTCTGTAAGTGATAAATTAGGACCATGCATTAGGTGTGCACACTTTGTAGTTTTTAATAAGTAGTGTATGTCTGGTGCCAACTGATTTATTTGTATCAAAATCAGTGAATTTTGTACAAATGTCTTTTTGAAATGGCTTAATTGACAAATTCCTCATTGAAATTAACTCCTGAATAATTTTCTCTAAAGATTTCCTCTTTTTTACTGAGCTAACATGGACATGTATTTATTATATGACACAGGCACTATTCTGGATATAAACAAGGTGATCCAGGATATGGGGCAAAGTCCCTGGCTGAACTAGAGAACCAGCGCAATAATGATCAGCAAGGAGGCACTCATGGTCAATCTGGACAGCTCTATTCAACATCTCCTGCCAGGAAGGGAGACTTGTCACTCAGTGAGCAGAAGGGAAGCGATACCTCTGGTATGAATATAACTGGCATGAATATGCATGTAATACAAGATGCAAAATATGTGACCATACCAGTACATACTGGTATTTGGACAAAAAAAAATTCTGTATATGATCAGACAAGCCATATAATAAAAACCAAAAAGTATTTCATCCTGAAGCCATAAATCGTAAGAATGTGTACATATATTTTGTACACTGGATATCTTATTGAAGCATAACAACATTTTATTTCAGGTACAGAACACCATTGACACTGTAAGCTTGCATCATCACATTCTTGTTTTTACATCAGTGTCGAGATGAGTTCCATAACAAATCCCAGTTTAATGATTCCAGATATATTGCCACTGTCACATTGCCCTAATAAAAATGTACAAATTAATGTTCCATTTACTAAAAAAATAATGTATTTCCCCAGCAAAAATATAATACTCACTTGTGTCCATTTATGTCATGTGTGTGGGCATTTATGTAAGTGCCACCTAATTATCTTCATATAAGTTTTGTTGGAAAAATTTTAATATCATATTATGCAGATAATGAATTCAGTTATTTTATACTTTTGGGAGTTATCCTTGCTCTCCTTCAATTTAAAAAAATAAGTATAATGTCATGGCAATGTTTCACTTCCATTCAGTAAACAAGATATAGCTGGCACAGGTGTTTGTCTTCCATTTATTTAAAGAAACCTAATGGGTATGTTGATAATGTCTCTGAATGTTATTATGTCTTACAGGTTTTTTATATGATGATAGTTTTAAACAAAACAGTCTGACCCAAGAGATTACAAGATGGAGTCCACATACTTTCAAAATACTGAACTAATTGTCCTCAGAATTAAAGGACTCAGAATGTGGTATGGTGTCTGTCACAGTGAATTTGGATCCCAAAATGGTAGAACAAGAAGGGGTTAACTCTGCACCCAGCTTAAATTTATAAGTTTTCTGTTCTGTGTCAGGTAATCCTTATGTATGTAACAACATTATTGCACAAAATAATATTCATTTGGGATTCATCACTTAAGCAAATCATTCTTAACTAAAACCATGGATGAAGTTCATGTGCTTCTGATGATGTGACACAATGTGTAAAATTATTATGTTGGTCTTTGTCCATTGTCTGTTTTATTTCTGTTTAAAACCACATGCTTTAGAAGTTCATTGTATTTCTGTCTTCAGGTGACAGTAGGGGAGGACAAAACCCTACTTAATCATTTAAGGCTTAAACTAGCTCAACCAGAGCACCCAGCACCAAGTAGAACCAACTTCTGATATATTGTGATTTGAAATAGATAGAATCTGACAGAATAACTATACACATTGAATCTATGAATCAGACTCCTTGAGAAGTTGATAGTCAGTCAGCTGGTGACAGGTAATTATCTGCCTTTTTTTAGGACCCAGAGGCTCATTACCATGTTCATTTGACTGTATACCGAGCCACATAAATTGAGCCCATACCTTCACACTCTCTTATAAAAATTATATTTTATAAACCTGGCTTGGCCATAATTGCATCTCAAATGTAGGTGCAGGAAGTTTCAAAACTTAGTTAATATTCTCTGTATATGTAATTACTAAAAACTACAATAAACTCTCCATTATCCTTGCTACAAGAAGCTTTTAATTTCTTGTAACAAACTTCCTAGTATTAGAACCCAGAAGTGAAACACTAATATGTACAAATTTAAGTGGCTCATCAACAGGTAAGGAGGTCCTGCATCATAGCCTCCCACACACAGAGGCTATATACATTGAAGCACCTTCTCTTGCTTTAATAAATGCCAATGGTGGTATACAAACATTGAAAATTAGAAGTGTAAACTAGGCTTCCAGCATGTGAATGATGTTATAAGTATAATGACATGATAAAGAGCAAGAGAATTGCAGAATCAAGAAGACTGGAACCACTCTTACAGAACTTGTAAATGGTGACAACAAAGTAAATTAAGATTAAGAATTACTTATTATAAAAGAACAAAGAAAAATTTGGATAAATTTAAAAAAAAATACAGATGTACATAATTTAAATACAAGACGTAAACATGATCTATTATGTGCCAAATGCTAACTTTACTAAATATCAGAAAGGGGTGTACTATACAGGTATTGTTTAATAATCTTCCACCAACAGTTAAAAGTCTAAATTATGATATAAAGGTATTCAAGCCTGCATTGAAAGATTACCTCTTCACTCACTCCTTCTATTCTGTAGATGATTTCATCTCTGCTGAAAATGTTTAAGCTTTATATCCATAATCTATGTATATGCAAAGAAAGTTTTGTATTTATATATAAAATTCTGAGGTTTATGTATATTAATTTGTAAAATTATTTTTCATACTTGTATTGCAGAATCTGAAATTTATGTACATTGATATGTGAAATACGTTCTTGTACTTGTGTTGAAAGTTCTGAAGTGTATGTATATTGTATGAAATGACATGTTCTACATCCTTTGGTTGAGTCCTAAGAAGGATCTATGGAATGTAAATAAACTCTACTCTACTCTTTCTGACGAAACGTATCCGCCATGTTGTTACGTCACAGCCAAAGCTCACTAAACGCGAATGCCTGATCGGTAACACCAGTGGTACAAACCTCTCAAAAATTATTACCGTATACACACTGGTGAGAAGCCTTTTGAATGCAATGTGTGTCATGCAAAGTTCACACGCAGTGCATCGTACAACGCACATGGAAATCAAACAGTATAAATGTGATAATGCGATGTTTGCAACAAGAACTTTTCAAGGAATGATGATTTGAAGAAACATTATCGCACTCATACTGAAGTGAAGATTTATAAAAGTATGCAATAAACATTTCTCACAGAAAGAAAATCTTGTGATACACAGTTTTATCCATACAGGTAAGAAGCCTTACACTTGTGAAGTATATAATAAAAGTTTTTCTCAGGGCGGACATCTCAACGCGCACAAACGCATACACACAGGGGAAGAAACCGTATAATTGTGATGTGTGCAATAAGTAGTTTCCAGTGCGAGAAAAACTGAGAAGGCATTATGGTATCCACACGGGGAGAAACCATATGGTTGTGTTGTATGTGAATGAAGCTTCACAGAACTTGTCAATCTTAAAAGTCATCTTTCTCGTGTGCATACTGGAGAAATACCAAGTAGTGGAGAAGTGATGGAGTGAATAATTTAAACTTCAAGGACTTTGTTTATGTTGTAAATATTACCCGTGAGATTTTTGCTACAATGTGGCAAGTCAGTGTTTGGAAAATAGCTTATTTTCTGTGTGTTTATATCATCAGATAAAAATACATAATGAGCTATGCAGCGTTGTGGTACGTACGCACATGTACAGAGAAGTCCTGTCAAAAGGCTACGGCCTTCATAAAGGAAATAGCACGGGGTTCAAGATGTCCACCAGAGATTGCACTTTGTGACTTTGCAGCAACTGTTTGAAGCAATGTTGTACAACATTCCGATATATTTTTTGAATAGTGTGGAGTATTGTGTGACAAAAGTTGAAGGAATTTTGTTATTTTTATACTATCATCCAGGATATCAGCAACTCCTTGAAATATCTTCTTGTTACCTAAATTGTTAGGATACCCAGCTCATAATTTGTAGAATTCAGTTTTGTTAATTTGCATTCTATATCTTCAGGTGTGTCTTGTAACATATTATCAATGAAGTTTAGAAAGTCAGTATATTGTAAAGTGTACTCCTTTCCAAAATCTTGATTCTCCTAATATCAATTAATTTATAAGACCTTACTGGACATGTGTCTGTATACAAAATACTGTATATACACATTTTTATTGCAATTAATCTAGTAACAAAATAAACACATAAAAGGTTTTGGTTGTATATCTTTGTGTATATAAAATGTACTAACCACATAAGTTTTGCAAGCAAAAATGTGTTATTTTGAAAAGCCTCTAAGGTAGCAACTTTAGCCCTAAATGGTACCACATATTTCATTGGCATAAAGATAATAAGATAACAAACTGGAACCAGCTAACCAAAGCTAGCCTAGCCTAATGCAGCATGTTCTTACTGACATACAGAACTGCAATGAGGATCCTTTAAATGCTTGACTTAAAGGTGATATAATAGGCTGTTCCTTATGCATTACCTGCCAGTCACATATCTACTTTCAGTGGCATTGGGATAACACAAAAGAAGCATTGATTCATCACTAATTTGTAAATGTGTTTTCGTGTAAGATGGGAGCCTTCCCAACAATATAAACCTTTAGTTTTAATTTTTATAACTTTATTTTGTACAGAAAAAACTTTTCTATCCACTTTTATACTTGTTCTGAAGGAATGTGTACATGTCATCACATATGTAATTTTGAACTTTTAGCAAACTTGTGACCACACTCATTACATTCTAACGGCTTCTCTCCCGTGCGAGTGGTGGACAGTGGAATATCCTGTTTACGAGCTCATGACTAAACAGCATGCCATGTACATGAAAGTCCCTTAGAGGTCTTCTCTTAATAATTTCAGTATATGATACTAATTCATACCCACAGAATTTTGACTTCATAATGAAATCCTTATAATTACATGTACATCTCAGAGCCTTGGCTAATTTTACGCAAATGGATAGGTTACATTTTCCGAGATATGTGGTTATGAAATCGATTGGCAACTGTTTCACGATGCAATTCGTTATTGACAGATGTGGCAAGCAATTGTCTGGATGTATTTACGATTTCTTGTGAATTTTATATACTCCCGTATCGTGCACAATACGTGGGTTTCTTTCCAGTTTGTCAGGTTGGCGTGCCTGTCTAAAAAGAAAATGGCCTATTCTTCGTTTGTTGTGTTTTGGAAGCCACGTGATGAAACTAATTTCGTTCGTACGTCGGGAATTTGTTAGGATGTGCAAGGTATGTTAATTTAACGTGAACTTGTGTTAAGTGTGACATCTGCTCGTTGACGGGGTGTGGATTTCGGTACTTTGATGCAGCGAGATTAGTTTTGTGTCACAGACTGTGAGCCCGCATGTAGCTACTCGTGAACAGGGAATATGTGAAGTTATGTGGGTGTGAATGCCTAGCGTCCATCGGAGGACAGTTATGCACTAGATAGTTAATCCCCGAAGCTCTGCTGGGTGGCACCTGCTTTGTCATCTGTATTTCTGTTTCGATGCATTCCAGTGGGAGTACATTAAGCATCAACCCAAGCCAGACTAGCATATCTCTTGATTACTGTTTCAGGAGATCAGTTTTGAGCCTGTTCAGGATTGTTGTGATCGAAAATTATGTTAGAGACTTCGGACAGGAATATAATAGAATTACAGCTGTTTGGAATGGTGTAATGTAATTAAGGGTCATAGTGGTCTTGTCCGGGTCATAGAATTTCCGTTTCTTTGCCCTCCGAAACGTCACTTAGTATTCTGAGTATTCTTAGTATTCTTTTGAGGATTAAGTCTAAACTGAAGTAAATCAATTGTGTAGTATAGACAAACCACTAATTTATGTTTCAAGAGGCAATGTAACTAAACTTGTAATCACAGAAATGGAACTTCATTAAGAAAACCAAAACAAGTGTAGTGCAAGAATAACAGAATACAGTAGACTTAATTCTTAAAGTTTACATAAGTTATGATAATGATGTTAAAGATCACTTCTGAAAGAACTGCATAAGTACTGATGTAGACCACTCTTTGTTTTCCCATAGGCAATATGCAGTAATGTTCATCCGCTACTAAGAGAAACAATAATTTACTGTATAATGTTGTGTAACTAATTCAGAATGATACTGGTAACATTCTGTAAGAAATTACGTTGCCAAATATCATTCACATAACAATGCTTCTTCTTATAATTCATCTTCCAGACTGGGACAAGGATCATGTGGATTTGGAATGGACTCCACCCAAGAAAGATGGAGGATCTCCTATAACTGGTACATTATTGAGAAGAGGACTAGTTTTGGGTAATGACTGTATATAGCACGTGTTTTAGATTATTATTATAATATGAAAATTATTTGTTTTTGCATGACCATTGGTTAACCTTTGACATACCAGAATAGGAGAATTTAAACCCATTCTGGTATAGGACTTCTGGGCGGACTTAACTCTGGAACTTTATGTTTAAGAGGTGTGATGGAATGCACAAGTGATAAAATTTAATATATTTGCTCAGTAATGACTTTGTCTTCAATCCTGTGGTTTAATATATGTCAGAATTATACCTTCATTCTGATTGGTGGTGTTCCTAGTAAACACATACCTAGCATGTACCAGATAGAACAACTTTTATTTACTATGCCAGACCCCACCTCATGTACAATTTTGTGCTGTTAATAGGTTCAGTAGTAAAAAAAATCATGGTCATGACAGTCCTCATAAATTTACATATTCTTATATAAAATGACAATAATGTCTTTGTAATAATAAAGAGGGTTAGAAAATAGGATTATGAAATATTTATATTAATTAAATAGTAAAGTGCAAGTACTTGGGCACTCTGAATTCTATTATATAGGGAATTTGTTATTCATTCTCATCATGGAGGCCTGGAATCATGCCAAGGGCAGTCCATGTGGGTATATTCTTGACAAATTGGCGCAGGGACAGGTTTTCTCAGAGTTCTTAAGTTTCCTGATTCACCATCATTCCACGGCTGATCCATGTTAACTCGTGTATCATCTGGGGGTTCAACATTGGTCTTCTTAGTGGGTACAGTTGCATGGAGACAATCTTTTATTTTCATAACAATGACAGTAACAATTGTGTATTTGAGTTGGTAATACCTAAAACGGAATTTTATGTTAATACAGTTAAGACTATTCTGACAGTGGCTTTTATGTAACTTGTTAGGTTATGCTCAGTGTTAGAGATGTTCTAATGGACACCAAATGTTATGATTAAGCACAGTCTCTAACTTTCTGGGGATTGTGATCCACATCTCTGTGCCACTATTTTTCTACATGTGAGTGCTGGTAAAATACCTTAAATCTGCGGTGATTACTTCATGGCATAGACGTGTATGGAAGCAGTTGTGACCTGTTTTACTTGCTGTCCTAGCATATGCATGTACTTTGCCAATAGATAATAAAAACCTAAACAAAATAATAATTATAAAACCTTATATTATTGCAAGCAGTCCATGGGAGGAGGCAGCTGAGGTTCCTTGAAACAAAACGAAAGGAACCTCACCAAATATCACTGAAGGCGAAGAGTACGAATTTCGAGTGATTGCAGTAAACAAAGGTGGCTCGGGAGAACTTAGTGAACCATCAAAATATTTATTGCCAAGCCCAGATTCCGTAAGTACTTGAGTGATGTTGGCAATTTAGATAGGAAATTTGGGATGCCTGACATATACAACAAAAAAGACATTGATGTTTTATTTGTAAAAGTTAATTAAAATTAAAATGTTATATTGTGTGAGATTTTAATTTCTCATGGCAGTGAAGATGACAGTTTTGGCCTTCCAGGTTGTAACACCATGTCGACGTGTAGATAGATATCATCATTTCATAGAAACATACTGATTCAATCTTCAGACAAAGACAGTGTGTAGCTCTAAACCAATGTATGTAGAATTTGAGGTTTTGACGGTGGTGAGTCTGAAGACAGCCATCTTCAATGGTATCTACCTACAAGTCCATATGATATTACAACCCAGAAGACAATCATTGAAAAATGTTACACAGTTCAAATTTTGAATTGTGCTTTCATAAATTTGAAACTAGCTACCGACTAGTGGTACTTCTAAAAAATTATCACTTAAATTTTTTTCCCTCTCTGAAAATCATGGTTTTCTTTGCCATGAAGCTATATAGTCATTTTAAGTGGTTACCAACATTTAGAGGAACACATCGCATCCATCTTCAGTCTAATATCACTTCTGTCCTACAAGGCTACATGGCATTATAACCTGGTATATCATAGACCTTATGTTTACCGCTGTGAAAACCTCATATTCTTTACCTTCTCCTTCTCTTCCCTTATAATGGGGATACCTATGTCCCAAAACACTACTACAATTATGTAACATAAATTCAATCTCCACAAAGAAATCTTTATTTATTTTTCAGAGGCGCCATGGTTTGATAAGACTTTGCTACAAGATATGGTAGTAAAAGCTGATCAGAAGATTAATTACACCATCCCAATTGGAGCTTCACCAAGACCTAAAGACAAATGGTCCGTAAATGGCAAGCCTTTTGAACCTGAAGTACGAGCTGATATTCAGACATTTGCCAATCAGACTGTGTTTGAGATTTTGTTTTCAGCTCGTTATGATACTGGGCGCTACACTCTCACACTGGGGAGTCCTCAGCTTCTGCCAGTGTCACTGTGCTAGGCGAGTGTGATTTCAAAACCCACATGTGTACTTAGGCCAGTCAGTCTGATAACCGAAATAAAGATGGGAAAGTATTGTATTATGACTTTAAAATATTTCTAAGTTTTCATGGTGATTCGTTATTAATAGTGGTCTTGCTTTTTGTACCAGTACCAAGAAAGCAGGATCAACATTAAAATTACTTTTGTTGATACGTGGTATATGCAAGTGTATTTGCCCTTATGCTTATAGAATTAGGGATACTTGTTCATGTGGAAGCTTACTTTACATTTAGGCAGTTCTCTGAAGTGAAGTGTTTTGGATACAAAAGTAAATGTCAGTGTCTGTTATTCGTGTCCTGTACTGAATCACAATGGTTGTAGTGTAGAATTTACATAGCTGCAGTTTGTTGTTATGAAATTAAAGCACTAGTTACATAAGTGAAATAAAATGACAACTTTCATACCATATTAAATTAAGAATAGTAATTATTTGCTTTTGAAGTTATTTGGCTACGTATACCCAATTATTTGTTTTTGGAAGCAAGCCTAGGAATGAGATATGGATGTGAAGCATTCAGTCTAAAATAAATATTCTACTCTTATACTTAAGTAAGGTGTTGAATATTTCTTTTAAATGAAATTAATATACCATGAATCTAAATGTTCTTAATCATAAAGTTATAATATGTTTACAGATCGACCATCTCCACCTGAAGGTCCTCTAGTGGTTAGCAATATAACAAAGGAGGGCGCTCGCCTTACATGTAAGGTACCACTTGGTTGATTGTGGAAGCCCCATTCTGCATTACATTGTGGAGAAAATGGATGTGTCAAGGGGCACATGGGCAGATGCAGGCATGGCTTCAGGTCTATCTCATGACGTAACAAGACTAATACATCGGAAGGAGTACCTCTTCCGAGTAAAGGCTGTCAGTAGCATAGGAGAGTCTGATCCTCTTGAGACAGCAAAGAGCATCATTGCGAAGAATGAATTTGGTATGTAATCACATACGATTCTGTGAAAATAAAATAATAATCAAATATATTTGTCTAGTCCATTTCTGTTCTCTTCAAATCTTAATGTTTATAAGTAGTGCTTTCTTTTATAGAAAAAGAGAAACAAGTAATCTGATATTACATTGGTTGATTAGCAGTATTTTGCTATTTGTACAGTTTCTTAATTTTAATTTATTTCCGTCATATTTTTCAAAGAAATAATGAACTAAAGGATATCTTTGTTATGTTCCACTTTTTTTTCCTTTATAATACAAATGTGACAGTATGACATCCGTGCGTACTACTGGGAGAGAGGGACAGAGAGACAAACACACTCTTACACGCACAAAAGTTAGTGAAAGTTTCTGTTTCATTATTCCATTAAATGGGTCTGTGTTTACGACTTAAAATATTTGAACAAAATTAAAATTTGAAGGTACTTTACTGACATCATTAAGAACAGTTGAAACTACAAATGTTACTAACACTGATAGAAATATTGTAATTACAGGAGCAGAATATTCAGTACGTAAATTAAATTCTGCATAGTGTGCTGTGTTAAAACGATTATAATTTATCTGTTTCTTTATAAATTTATTTACTATATTAGACGGACCAGATGCTCCTGGAAAGCCACTTATCATGGACCGTGTAGACGTAAATGAGATAGTGGTTCTCCCATTACTGGCTGTATTATTCAGAAGAAGGAAAAAGGAAGTCCATACTGGGTGAATGCTTAACAATCCAGTGTAAGTTAAAAATACCAAATTGTCATATTGATGATATTCCTTTCTCTTCAAGATACAGTTATTAACCCTCCAGGACTCGCGTTGTGAGCGCAGCGCCGCATTTTCAGTAGAAGTCTGATACACTCTTTCTAGGAATTGTTTTCTCTCCTGTCGCTTTATCTATGTTAAGAGGAAACCCCCTTAAATGGGAATTTCAAAGGAAATATTTCTAGCTACGACTATAGACCCGCTTTTTTCAGTTTACTTTTAGAAGTCTGATAGTGCGGCGGCCCGCTCACACGCGAGTGTTTGTGTTCTAAAGTGAATTGTTTTTAAGTTTGGGTTAATTTCGTCTCTATTGGTCACGTTTACCAGTAATGTCTTCTAAAATAAAATCTTCTGATCCAAATGTTTAGTTGAAGTGGTTATTAGAACAAGTGAGTGCAGGAGAAATTATAGATTGTGAATTCGATGATAGTCAGGATTCTGATGAGGAACCACGAGAGGAGAATCACGATAGTCAATCAGAAAACTCGGCTGAAAGTTTAGATGAAGATTCCAACTTAGGGATAAGTGATGTTTATCTTGGCAAAGATAAAATGAATAAATTTCTAAAATTTCCCCTATGAAGAAGTAAAAAGGCACATTATCTCTCACTTTCCTCGGGGCAAGGGATGCGCAAAAAACTTAAAAACCGAGATCGAGTTCTGGCAGCTATTTTTCCAGATAATTTATTGGGCGATATCACAAAATTCACAAATAAAACACTGGATAAAATTAGAGAGAATTATTCTAGGCAAAGAGACTGCTTAGAAACTTCAATCGATGAAATCGAAGCTTCAATTGGACTTTTATACAATGTTTTAACATTTTATTAGTCTCTTAATCGTAACTCCTTAAATAAATTAAAAGTCAGTAATAGTCTGATTAAGTATTTGCTCAATTGATGGGTTGCGGCGCGGCGCTCACACGCGAGTCGGGACGTTCCAAAGGTGGACGCGAGCGCTGGAGGGATGACTTCCAGCATCTTAAAATAATTTAATAAATTAAAAGTTGTAAATACTTTGTTCATATTGATAATATAATTGACAAATTGATATCTTACAAGTTATTGTCCATTATTTTCACAAAAATGAAACAGAAGCAGTCTGATGCCGTAGTTGACATCTCTTATTTTGGCTGTATCTATGACTCATTTTTTCATTCTGAGATAATCAGTACAGTTACTTCTTTTGTGAGTTACAGATTTTAATGGTATTTTTGTACAAGTTCTATACTTCTCTAATTTACTTTGGTGTATTTTGTCACATACTGCACCAAAATAAACAAGAAATTTTACTTACCATTCAGGGTACTGTACCGTTCCATGTCATTGCAACAAATTCAGCTGGCCAGAGTGAACCTAGCGAGTCATCTGATACTGCGATTGCTGAAGCAAGATACTGTAAGTATTTCTGTACTTATTAAACACTGAGAAATATTCGTTTGTCAATAATATTACTTATGAAACTGACATCCCCCTAAAATCAAGACACCTCTGAATGATATCCGCATCAAAGCAGGCCAGATCTTTCACGTTGACATCGATTTTATTAGTGAACCTCCACCAGAAGTAATATGGTCTGTGGAAAATAAGCCACTCAAGACAGATGAAAGACATAGAATGTTACGGAACAGCTCTGGTCTGGATGAAGGATCTTTCCAAGTCAATGTATTAGGTAAGAATTTACAACGCACGTAGTTATAACTTGAAAAGTGGAGTGAGATGAAATCTATTTTGAGACATTACAATAAAGTGTTACTGGTGGGAAATATAAATAGTTACAGGCTTTTTGAAGGAAGCCTGTTTGGGGATTGATCGGGGTTAGTAATGACTGTTAAAGTGTTCGTAAGTGTATGGAGTCGTGCGTCCCATTGATTCCCTCTGCAGAGAACTCCTTGAAAGTCGTCCAGGCTGAATGGGGGATTGTCCAACACCTGGAGTACTTGAGTATTGATTTGTAATGTTTTTAAACTCATTTTAATATTAATAGCTGATTTTGACAAGTAGTTACTTACGACTATAGAATTTGGGTATATACGGTAATTGAGGAGCATTATGTGTTAGTTTTGGTAAGTATCTGATTGGTTGAACTGTGTAACACTAAATTCTTTGTATGATCTGAAGGAAGGTGATGAATATCAGTTCAGAGTGACAGCATTTTGAATGAACAAGCCATGTATGGACCTAGGAGGTGTTAGTTATAATTTACTGATCGGAAACCATTGCAACAGACAATTTAAAATTGGATAACATTGATATTAATTTATTTTCTCTATGTGTGTGACCTGCCTTACAGTTTGTTTTGCCATCTTTAAAACCTCTGAGCTGACACATGCTTTAAGATGTGAGGTTTTCACGTCAGTAAAAGCGTAAAAACCAAAAAAAAAAAAAAAAATTGAAAATTAGGGAACAAATTTTTAAAGTGAAATTTTTCGATTTTTTTGGTTTTGTGCGCTTTTTTGACAATTTCAAGCATTTTTTTGATTTTTTGACTTGTTGAATTTGTTTTCTTACTGTGTGTATTTCTGTGTTTTGTAAGTTAATAGTCATTTGCCATGAATATTTGATGCTATAAGACTTGTGTAATAAGGTTTGAGCATCATAATATTGGGGTTTAATGGCTAATGTGGAAGGTTATTAAGACAACCAACACACAGCTATATTACAATATGTGAGGTATTGCAGGTAGCATTTCAAACGGCAGTGCAATGGAGCGTGCTTCGACGTAGATCTACTTCAGATCCGTAGTCGGTAGATGGCAGCAGAGTTTGTTACAGTACGCAAAGAATGATAATTGAATATCCCTCATTCTCCCGCGATGGCGGGATGTGTTCGCTGCTTTTCAGATGTTGCCATCCCTGCGTACGAGATAATGGCTTAACTGTTGTGTGTCCACTGCATTTCTTCTGTCATATATTGCGAGGACATGCAAGTTAATGTTTTGTTATTTGAGCGTTTGTTGAATTTATGTGTGTCATCTTTCCCTTGTGTGGAGGACGTAAAGTAAGAACAATTTCGAACATGTCATTTCATGCAATTTATATAAACTTCAGGACATTATACATGACCTCTGCTTTGAAGTGACTCAGAATAAATAACAGGATTTTGTGATCACAGTGATGAGTATTTAACTCATAAGAATAATCAAATTTATGATCAGCTGAACAAGTTTCTGTTTCTGAAGGAAGAGGTTGTATTACAGAGAGAAGAATGTTGGTGATTTCTATCCAAGACCCTTATAAATTAATTATTGTAGCTGTGAATTCTATAACTGAATAGTAAGACAAAAGCAGAAAATAGAGTGGAGTCTATATAAATTGTATGCAGGCTGTTTGCGACGTATTTCCATTAACAAAACATATTAATTTGTTTTCATGTACTTGGATTAGTAAGCTCACATCTTGGTAGCCTTTCGATATCACTGCTGTGTCTAATTACCAAAGTTCCCCTGTCATTATCGTATGTTTCTGACTGACAGTTGATACCGCATAAGTCCATAGAAGAGAAAAGATTTTCCTCTTAAAGTTTATTGCTACTCTCCTAGTGAGATTTTTCACTGTCACATGTGTAGCCAGTCATGTCATTAAGTTTATAAATCTTTATAACAAAACATTCATGTTTCTTAGGAATGTATCACACAAAGAACTGTGTAAATTTATACCAATTTTTCAATTTATTAACATTATTTTCACTACAATTAAGAACCAGCAACAACTGTTTGTTGTTCTTTATTTACATAAGTTCTGATGTTGACATTTTGACTGCTGACTACAAAAATTCCTGACTGACATAAAAATTAACCACATTATACTTCGGCACTGTCTAGCGGACATACTTGTGAAGCATGTGTCATATGCAGCACATTACATGTTTCGCAGTGATGCTTCTTGATATAAAAAATTACTAGTTTCTCATTTCAGTGCCCACGACTGCTGCAGTAAACTTTATTATTGGAACTTATTGAACTGGCATCATAATTCTGTTATATGTACAGCTTTTTTGTTTCTCCTTATTTTTGTGTTTCACAGGAAGTGATCTGTTTTGCGGAGCAGTGGAGGCAACTGCGTTCAGAATGTTGCAAGGAAGTTTAAGATCCTTAAAGAAGCTTCACAAGAATATGGTGAATTTAGAGGTAAGTGTAGAAATTGCTGTTGTGCATAGCTAACTCAGTGCGTGAGGGAATCAGCTGTTTCTTACAATCTAAGTTAATGTGGTCATTTTGCTTACTGAAATAATTTGATTTAGAACTGTTATTCATTGTTTTTAAGAAATTATTGGAAATAAAAATAACATGCTTCTTGTTTCTGTGCCAGATTTTAGTTACATATTTTTTTCTGTAAGATTTGAGGTTTTCACAGCAGGAAGTATGAAGACTTCTTCAAATTTTTTTTCAGTATTGGAAATAGTTGAAGGTTCCAAATTTTGAAATGTAGATGTGTTGCAATATCTGTAACATTATGGGCAACTTGAAAGCTACAGAAAAATTAATTCTCACCTAACGTTTCAGTACTTTCCTCCTAAGTATTCCTGTGTTCTTGTGTTTGGTTTTCAAATGAAAATTTTGTACTTATCTATTGTTTATCGTACAACTAACTTTTCGTATGTGTTTGTCTCCACCTGAAACCATAACTGATATAACCTCTGTGCATTTGCACATGTGTGGAGGGGTAGTTGGAAGACATCCTAATAACTCTGCTGGAATAAAGTAGTCACTTGTGCCCTTTGGTAGTGGAATGATTAGCATAGTAAGCTGTTGAGGAACCTTTGATTTTCATTATAAAGAACCATCTCATAAAGCCTACTTTTCTGTTTTCTTTATGTAGCCGTGCAGTGATTTGCAGATGGCTCTCACCTACACATTTTTGAACAGTAAAATCAATTGTATTCAAAATCCCCTGCTTCTGATGCTGACTCTGGAAACTGAAATGATTTTACGAGGGCAATTGAGAAATTAATCTCCGATCGAGTTTAGGGGGAGGGACAGTTGTCCATATTTCTGTGTTTGTAGAGCAGCATTTAGATAGATGAGAAAGGGAAGCTTTAATGAATTGGTCAGCTTTAAATTATGCCCCTTATGACTTTACATATTCTGACAAATTCTATTATAATCGCATGGCTCTGAATTTATTCCAGATGATTGAAAATGAAATTTCTTTAAGATTTTTTCTTGTGGTAAACGTTTGAACGCTGTTATTTGTTTTTTCGGACAGGAATTAGTTGTCAAAAGTAATACTGTCCTCTCGTCTTGCCAAAGATTTGGCCTGGTTTTTATGAATGTGTTGCTGTAAAGGATCTAAAACTTGAATCTATCATCGTTGGTTTTCGAAGGTGTTTCGTCTCATCGTGATCAACATCAACATTATGGATTAAGTTTTGGCCTGCCCCATGCACGTATTGTTTTCAGGCATTCCTGGATTGTTCTACTCTTCGGTTTATGTTGATAAAGTGGCTTTGGAATTCTCTTCTCGTGCATTCTTCCTAAATGTTGTAACCATTTATTTTCATGTTGTCCTCATATTTATTATTTATTATCTTTGTTACATTTAAGATCCGGCATTCTGTATCCTGCAGTTGCTGTGAGGAATCACATTCCTATTGTTTCATTAATAGCCAGTGTCACGAGATGTGACAAGTTAAATTTCCATACTGAAATTTTATCTCAGTACTTATTGGCTATTTGATGCTGTTCTGTCTGAAGTACCCTTTCAAACCTGTTACAGCAAATACTGAGCTTCTGTAATTTCATAAGTTGCTGTGGAATTTTGAAAAACCTAGTCTTTGATTGTCCCCTTTATTTCATTGATGTCATCGAACCTTTTCGCTTTGAATTCTAAATTGAGTTTTTGGAAGAACGAAAAGTCACGCAATACTAGATGCGGAGGAATATGTTAAGAAATGCGCAACAGCCGGAATGGTTGTCAGAAATTTCTGCACAAACAACAGAGTGAAGAAAGCAATCACAACATTTTATTTAGAAAAACTTATATATGAAATAAACTCCCAATACAGATTTCTGTTTACATCAAAAGAGGAGGACATTCTACGTGCTCCTTGCATTTGAGTTAACTCATCTGGCATTTTTTATGATTCATCATACTAGACGTGTTAATTTTGAAGATTTGTTTTGGGGTTCCCATGAACCATTGTTTTATCACTGGAAAGGAAATAAGGTTCTTTCTGAAGTTTTCCAGGAGTTTCGACATATCGACTTGACTCTACTTCTGCTTGTAAGTCAGCAGATGAGACACAAATTTTGCAGCAGTATGTCGGTTCTTACGATTTTGTATCAGAATGAGAATCCATCCTTATTAACTTACATTTGGTGAGATGTCTGATTTATTTGTAAACAAGTTCCCTAATTTGTATAACTTTTTATCTGCTTTACTGTCGGATGGTTTCTGTAAAATTTCAGTATCTTCGATGAAAGTCATTTTATTTTTTTGAACTTTTGAAACCACTTACCTATTTGAGGTCTGCTAATTGTTTCTTCTGTCAAAGATATTTCTGAAATGTTGCAGATGTCTATAGCAATATTGCTTATTTCATACAGAACTTGATTTATGTTCTGCAAGTTTTTAAGAAATGTAAATTGCAAGTACGACACATGACCTTACATCGAGATTCATAACCTCTAAATGATACAACCTGCGATTTTGAAATTATGGAGAATGATTTAACAGATTGTACTGTGCCATCATCCGTAACAGAGGAACTTTGTACTGACAGAACTGTTTATATATGTGTACTTTTATATTAACAGTTTTATAATGGATTTTTCTGTTGAAATTAGAAAAACGTATCAGCATTTTGATGTTGTGATCTTCTCGTTTCTGGTGTCACTGGGCTTCCATTGACATCTTCAATGAATTGTTTTGGAAGACATACATTTCTTCATCAGTCAGATTCCTTCAACAAACGTACCGAAAAGTCTGGTTATGTTTCTTCGCTCATTCTAATTTTACCATAATATTGCTGAGATGCTTTGCAGCCTCCATCATCTGGGTGATGAGTAAGTGAGATGATAACTGGATCTTGGTGACTGATGCACAGATGCTGAATCATTTCACATTTTTCAGTATATGCATACTCACTATGTTTCCACTCAGTGTGCATAAATGTTACGTGTGTTATTTAATAGTAAGATATTGTTTAATTACCAGGTGACTTTACGTCATGTTGTAAGTCAGGCAAGAGTTTATAGTTTATTTTCAGCTATCATCTGTTTTTGTTTTTTTGAAATTTCTGTAATTGAATAAAATATGAGAATTTTCCTTAATCAGCTTTGGTTGCCCAAGAAATGGATTTGTTGGACAAACTAGAGAAGCGATTAGGGAAATCACTTAGTCAGATGACCAGACATAAGATGGCTGTCTTCTGTGGTCTGGTATAAGTTTACCAGTGATCATTGTCTTTGGATTTGTCACTGTGGAAACCTCAAATGTTACATATTCAGTGAATTTGAAATTTATCTTCTGAGGATAATGCATGTAGACTATTTACTGTGAAGTTGATGAGTGCAGGCATTAACATATTTTTTTTCCCTCGTAACTGAATGAATAGGAGTAGGGTAGTTTTGAGGGGAGAGTCTACTTTAGGGCAGTTTTCTTGCATTTATGTGAAAATACTAAGGAGACCCACAAAAAACCTCGGTCAGAATAACTGAGTTTGAAACCTTTGAGAAGACTCCATATTTGCAGCGATGTAGCAGTTACGTTCTGAACTGGCTTATATTTTTTTTCATATCTCTTGTTGAAATTTATGGATCAGAGTGAGTTCTGAGGAAATGGTCTTTCAGGGTAGCTTGCAAGGTTATCATTCTTATTTCAGTCTTCTGCACGTCTCCTTGATGAGTAAACACATTAAAGAACAAACAATTTATATGGAGTTGTGTTTGAAGATTATGGAATTCCTGCAAATGATCGGTCTTTTGGCTTATATCCTAAAAAGTGTCATTCCTGGATCGCTTTCGAAGTCACCATAGCTACATTTATGTTTTGTGAAAGTAAATGATTTAGCAATTCTTTTGAAGGACGTTGAAAACTACATTCGAAATCATCCAGAAGCTCGCCTGGCCAAGATCCAGGATATTGGACGTCATTTTGTGGATGATGGCATCATGTCACAGACAGTGAAATCAGATGTGGAGGCTATTACATCAAGGTGGAGTCGTCTGAGTCAGCAGGTAGAAATAGGGAATTCATTACTTACTTCTTAAGTCAGCATGATGAAATGAAAGTCTGATAATGTGTAATAATGTGATTGCTCCGTATTAATCTGCTTACCTGTTTGTTTTGACTATTGTACTTTTAAGTTGCCCTCAGTGGACTTGTGGTTAGCGTGTTCGCCACTGGACCCAAGGTTCACGGGTTCAAACCCAGCCGAGGTCGGTGGACTTTTAAGGATGATAAAACTTCCTTCAGAGGGGAAGTAAAGCCGGCGGTCTCATGTCATAGTTTTATGGCATGTAAAAGAACCTTATGAGCATGAACAAGATGTTTTGTAAGCAAAATTCATTGGCCATTTCTCACCCGTATCTCTGTTTTTGGAGTTGCAGCCATTTTTACTGTGGTCTGCTCATTGAAAGAAGCAATTTCGGTCATGGCACTGTCCTTTCATGTCTAGTTTCCAAGCAACAGGAATCACCATCACCAGCACTCAAATTCAGGACTGAGTTTTTGACTTTTCTAAAATATCTTCTTGGTTTCCAGGAAGAAGCACTTTAAATTTCATATGAATTAGAATATATTTTTTTTGAACTGTAAGCAAACACACACACAACTCCGAAATTGAAATTAAGATTACCAACCCTATGAAGGTTATTTTTACCAAAAGATCACATGGGGATGATATTGTGCATTCAGTGACATCTGAATGTAAGCTAGATGAAACACGCAATGTTGCCACAACAAATAATACTTCATTCATTGTTTGTAGTTGCGTGATTTTTGTTGTTTTGGAAGTTTGAATACTGTAAATGACCTACGTCGTATGTTTACAGAAACTGACATATGTATTGAAGTTACGTTTAGTTGAAACTTGAGGAACGAAATAGAGAACAGCTAATTTTGAAGACTGTCTCTGATGAAGTAATCTCATTTGACAGTGAAATTGAACCAGCTTGTTGTGGCAGTACGGCAGCTGGTAATAAGAATAATGCAATTAAAATCTAAAATAAAATTTGGCCAATACCATGACGTCCATTGAATTCTGTTGGTGTCCATCATTTTGTTGAAGGTCTCGGTTACTAGAAGATATAAGCGTTGATCTGTGTGAACAAATGTTCCTAAGCTTTAAGGGTTGAGTGTCCCATTAATTTGTGTGTGTGTGGTTGGTTGAATAGGACTATATGGTCCTGTTGTGTCGTGATATTGTTATAATGTCTGTATATTCAGACAAATAGCACTGTGTATGTCCAAAATGCTTCTAAGGCTTAACAGTATGTCGAAGATTAATTTTTAACCTAATCATCCACTTTAAGGAAAGGATTGTCTAACTAAGATTCACTTGAAATTTTCAAACAATTTGGAATAATTAAAAGGAATTTTGTTTTCCTGCAGAATGTCAAAATCAGACAAAACAGTCTAAAGGCAGTTTGAAATGTCCCTGTTTATATCATTATGACTCTGTGTATATATTTGAGGGAGTGAAGTTCAGACTTCTGCTCTATACTTAAAATACCCATGAGTTTATGAGATTGTCATTTTTTATTGGGAAGAAATTGAACTCTTTATATATCATAAAAGCAAGCTATATCATACTGTGGGACGTGCTATAGTTTACTACTCTTTCCAGGCAGGTGATACAATACCTTGCTCTGCTAATCCCATTGATACTCTTCAGTCAAATCACCCCTACCCCTGTCTAAATGTCTTCCCAGTACAGTCTCCCCCCCTTACAAGAGTCCTGCAGCATACGTATTTGGTCCAAATATTGAACAAAAAAATCTGAGAATGCTCTTTGCTGTTACAAGGATCTCTATGAAACAGAAATAACAAGATAGCATATTTAATTCTGTAGCTTCTCAGTTGGTACCTCAGCAATCGACTTGTACCCACAAGTGAATCGTCATATATTCATGTCAAATGCCACCATTTTAATTTATTTTTAAAACATTTTAAACATTAGATTGTGGGGCCTTAAACCCAGTTTAAAATTACAGGTGACATTTCACTGTGTTTTTCTTGTTGTACAGTCTGAGGAGCAGTGGGTTAAAGAATAACAATTTTGTTGTTTATATAATTTGTTTTAATTAGTATCAAATTAGCAGTGTTCATTTTATTAAATGTGTATGTATTACATATTTACTTGTAGGTTTTATTTAGTATGTGAATGTATCACGTTACCATATCGATAATAATTTTTCTCTAAATGAGTATGAAATTAATTTTTACATATGTAGCAATAAAAAGGGAATATCTGCCTTTAAAAATTGATGAATGAATGTATTAACTGTAATTAATAGGAAAAATTTATACCGCTATATGTGGCTTACATCCTGAAATTGGTTACAGGTGTCAAGACTGAGGTTTTCTCATCATTCCAACGAAATATGTCACAGTTGCTTTGTTTTACTCTCTTTCCAGTTCACCATAGTCTCAGGATTCAAATCTGATACCCAAACTTTTCAGTTTTCATTATTTTCCTCAGTTCCTCTGGGTATTGCTGTATTCTTTACAATTTATAATTTACAATGTTCCTGCCAGTTTATGATAAGTGTTCCTCGAAAATGACAAAGCATTCTTAAAGTAACAGAGGAATAAATATGGTTACTTTTTTTCTTTAATGACAATAGCATGAGGGCCTAATGGAGCTTATGTGTTTTAGTATAAAAAGACAGCTTGTTAGGATTTTGGGATCATACTTTCTGTGCCTTGTGATGATTATCTTTTATTGAAAGTCGTGCTACATTTGGCATTGCATTGGAATTTGAAAGGCATGCACTGGCCATGGCTTGATTGCATCTTGCTTTGTGAGTTAGGGATCGTACCGTATTGCTTGAGGACTCTGTCACTAGTCTGAGTAAGAAAGCTTTTATTTATATTTGTTCTTGTGCCAGTTTTTTTAATTGTCAGTGACATTGCAGCAAAAGTATTAGTTGTAATTACAACTGTTCACCAGTACCAAACATTTTGTCCCTCTACTGAAAGCTCTTAAACTGCAAGATTGTGAACAACATGGCTGTGTGTACAGCTAAGGTGATATTAACTACAGGTTGAAACTTTTACACTTATCTCTATGTTATGGTATTCACCAGTAAGAGTTTTACTAATTGCTAAATTCTGTCCTGTAATTTGTGTTGATGAATTAATTATATTTAGTCTTTCAGAATCCATATACATTTCCACTCGCATACACAGCAACCTTTAAAGTATTAGCAGCTGCCCTCCACATCAGGTGCCGTTTTCATCCGCGAACGAAGGACGCGCTGCACGTACCACGCGCAGTCACAATTAGAATACTCCATTTAACTGTTGTGTGAGGCTCTTCGAACTGCATCGGAGTCACATTCGAGCTAAGAGAATCCTAATTGTTCTTCTTTAAAATGGAGACAACAACGAGCAGCGGTTGCCGTAGTAGCCCGAATGAAAAACTTAAAAGTGTTAGAGCAACGGTTTAAAAGGGGATACATTTTTGACAGCGTGTCCGAGTTCATATTTAACTTGCGGATGGCGTTAACATTCAGGTCATTGTATCTGTCAGTTATCGTCAGGAGGCCAGAATATGTCACAAGGCTGGCCCGGATTTTTCTCTAATTTGTATTTGGAGGTGCCCAATTAGGCACTGCAATTGTAATGAATGAGCTGCTTTTCTGCCGACCAGTGTGCAGTCGTGGCAGTCACCGGGTGAACTCGCTCGATCTTACCCGTCGAAACAATTTAACGTCAGTGGAAGGCACTATTAGTCGTCTAAAAGTTTAGTCTGTACGGAAGCCGTTTATAGTTTGGTAGATATTGACCGCCGTTTCAGATCCTTGTGCCCCCATCATCATACTCGTCGCCGTGGGGAACTCAGATCTTACCAAAATCATCTTAGTTTTTCTTTAATGACGAGTTTATAAAGCCAAGGAAACGATTCAGTCCATTATTGATTTATATAACGTTATTTTTGTAATATAATTAATGATAAATGTACCTTTCTTCAAGAACATATTGACTGAGCAGCCATTTGTTACGTTTTTATGCAGTCAATTTTCCCTAACTAACGTAAGAATCCTCAAACACGTATAGAAAATAGGTCTACTTGTTCAGTGACAAAGAACATCATCGCAGTCACATAATTACAGTTCGGGTTTCGTATTTGTGAGGCTCTGTTCTCAGCCCAAAGACCGTGTTTTCTGATGGAGGTATTTCATGATTTTCCTCAGTATCTCCAGGAAGATGCCTGGATGGTACCTTAAACTACGCCACTGGCCGTCCATCCTGAATACTTTCCGGTTAATTATTAACTAATTATTCTGTCATTCGACGCTGTCTGGTTTGCGATACTGAAGTTACGTAATTTTAAATGACCAAAACATGTTCGTGTGTGAAGAGAGACCTAGTATGTTGTTATTCTTTGCAACTAAAACAGGGCTGTGTAAACTTCTCTACATTCGAGTCGAATTGAGTGTGGATGGATGTATTTGAGATCCGAGTAGAAAGAAATGTGTGCCTTGAAACCAGTTGATAGAATATTTTGTAATTTGTTCCCCCTTGTTCTGTTTCTTGTTAATTAATATTCCTTTTTTGGACTGGTCGGTTTATGTCAAATTCCATACTTTCCCCTCGATATAAACGATTTTGAGCACTTTTTGTACAGAAATGCAAACACAAAGGCTTTACGTTCTGCACGTAGTATCCAGCGTATTCAAAAATATTGTTACGATAATAAAATCTAGGAGGGCTTGATGGAGGAGACATGTAGCGCGCATTGGAGGTATATGAAATGTGTACCTCACGTTTGAAGTAAGGAGACCACTGGCAGGACACAGGCATAAATGGAAATTGACTTTGGTGGCGAGTCGAGTGAACACCAGTAAACTTTCGGTTTTCATGTAACACGGGGAATTATATAATTACCAGCTCCTCCAAGTACGTGCCTTCCAAATTGATGTTTACCAAGAAATTCAGTGTGAATTCCTTAGATTTCTATTTCAAGCCATAAACCCAGCTCATTGTAGGATTTTAGATTTCATTGATCTAAAAATGGAATTTGACCCGTATCTCATGTGAAATTGCTCGCTCACTCTGGCCTTCACATGTCCAGATTTTGTTGATTGACTAGAAGTAAATGTGGAAATTGCATATATGTTTATTCTTGAATTCCTTATGAAATAAGACCTATTAAAAATTACGTACATCTAGTGTCTAGCTGAATGAGAATTGAGTCAGGTGGGCCTGTGTAAGCGAGTAGTGATGTGATACAGTATCGTGAAATATTTAAAATTTGAGTTTAAGCTACATATTTTGTGTGTTTTATGAGTAATTGTTTAGATGTGGTTACTTAGTTTGGATGTAAGGGAGGACGTAACAGCAGAAAGAAAGTTCTATCTTATTTCTAGGATAATTCATTCAAGAAGTACGGTTTATATGAGACAGGTATTACGCATGTAAGTTGTGTTGAAGTCTGTGAAATTAAGTTTGTTACATTTTTATGAAATTATCTAAGAAGTAAAGATGTAGTTCTCACATGTTTCTGATTCTGTAGGTCATCTTTAAAAATGAATGTGAAAGGAGCTTCACTTGAACAAAAGAACTCTGGCAGTCGAGATGAGCGAGTTCGAGAATCAGACGATGCACCGAGCACCTCTAAATTCCGAAGAGATGATGACGGAGACGAATCCAGTTCTAGTGGACACCCCTCAAATGTGAGTTCTATGTAACTGGTGTGTGCACGCGTACATGCGTAAATATATACTGTATATGAGTCCTTATTTATAGGCACATGATTACACACGCAGAGCATAAATTATAATATGTACCAGGTTGCCATGTTACTAAATATTTGTTTTGGTGCCTGGGTTTCTTCTAAGTCGTGTATTCATGTGTGAACATTTTAAGAATTTGGATCTTGGAGTTCCACTTTTGTTGTACTGCAGATTGAAGTTTCAATCTGTGTGTCATGAATTGACAGAAAAGTGTGGAACTTTGTACATTATAGGAGCCCCTGAAGATTGATTATTATAGATGTGATTGATGTGTTGCAACTGAACTAGCATGGTTCTGGTGCTCAGGGACAAGTTTGCCTCATTTGTAGAGTTTACTGCAATTTTATTTTAAAAGAATATTGACATTACAGGAACCAAAATCTGGGATCATTGAAAAAATATACATAACAAATTTCATGTGCCACTCATCCTTGGAGGTTCGTCTGAACGGAAGAGGTAATTTTGTTTTTGGGAAGAATGGCAGTGGCAAGACTGCAATAGTTTATGCTCTTGTACTTGGTTTGGGAGGTAACTCAAGAGCTATTAAGAGAGGAACCTCTTTGAAAGGTAACATATTGTAACAAGTTGCTAAGGTCATAGGTTTAGTCTTTGCTTATCTAGCTTGAATTTAGTCCAGTCTGAAAAGTCTGAGTGTACAGTCTACACAGGTAATGAACTGAAATTTGTCATCTCTTATCTTCCCTTAAAACTAATTTCACAGTACATATTATTTATGTTTTTAAATTTCTTTAATCTGATTATATAAAATAATTCATAGTGTGTACGTGTGTGAGCTTGGTAACTCAGGGGGCAGAGAAGATCCAGCATATTGTGCGCTGGATATTCTCCTACCATGACTTACCATTCCTGCACTGATGTTAAAAATTATACCATGGTATTTATTGCCAACCCATTAAGTAAATTTTGTAAGATCGTGATGTTTAATATCATCAAGCCCAAATGACTGAATTAGAGAACATGAGAATTGCGAAGGATCCTCTCAGTTAACCTAATACTGAATGAACAGTGGATTTGGGCCGAAACTTTAATTTTATTTCATATGATATTGGAAGGAAGATTAAGTGTGTGTATCAGAATTTTAGAATTGTTCCTGTTTCTTCCAGAATTTATAAAGAAGGGTAAAGTCACTGCTACCATCGAAGTGACATTGAAGAATACTGGTCGCCTTAATTACGAGAGAGAACAATATGGTGACCATATAATTGTAAGGAGACGCTTCGATGCAACTGGTCACGGCACATACGAAATAAAGTCAGAAGAAGGTACTGGGCTTTCTTTCCCTCTGCTTTTCCTTCATCTCAGATATTGGATGCTCTCAACAAGAAATTTGTTATCTTTAAACAATTAGTTTTTTATAAATAAAATATGACTTGTCCCCTTCCTGATTGTATATGTGTTTTAAGAGGGCATTTTACCATGCACACTGATTATGTGTAAATGTCTGTTTCGTCATATTTGTTTCAAATATGTTCTGTTTTTGGCTGTTTAAAAAGATGCGCAGATTTCAGGCCCATTTTACTGAAATTGCGTAAAAGTGTCATATTAGGCTTCTTCTTTTCTGAGAGTCCTGTTGGTCTTCCTCCATATACAGCATTATATAGGAAGTTTCAGTTTATTTCAACTCGCGTTACTTGATGTATTGAATTAATAACTTGGGTGAAGGTTGATTTACAAAATTTATGTACTGTACTCCATTCAAACTAATAGTCTCGATTGACTCTACTATATTACAAAATTTACAGCTTTTAAATATTGAAGATTTCTGTAAGTGGCACATTGCCTATCCTTTCATCTTCGTTAAATTGGCACCAGGTCCCGACCGTCTCAATGAAATAGTTTGTTTGGAGTAGCAGTTGATCACATTTGGGTCAGTGGGTTACATTACTGTGTATATATCATTTCTCATTTGTTTCCTGTTGCAGGTGAAGTAATTTCCAGGAAAAAAGAAGAACTGGACAAAATTGTATCAGCATTCAACATACAACTTGACAATCCCGTGACAATTCTGAATCGGGAAGATGTCCGGGAATTCCTAAACAGTAGCAGTTCTCAGAAGTACAAATTCTTTATGGAAGCAAGGAAGGTAGGACATGTGCAGAGTCGATGTCACATAAACGAAAGGTCACTACCATTTTAAACTCTAAGAAAGAGGTTGTTATTCTGTTCAAATGTTGATTAATGTTTACAATAGAATGAGTTTTATGTTACAACCTTTTTTACAATTCAGATGGCTGTCATTTTCTCTTTAAATGATTAAATTGTGTAATGCACTTATTTGCATCTGCGCTGTAGTGAATGCATATCAGACTGAACAGCAGTACCAGTTTTATTTTATTCAGACAAATTTACAATTAACTTGGCTTGAGATCCCAATTTTCTGTCGATGTTGATCTTGCTAGTTGTAATGCCATGTGGGTACCTTTGTCTCGGAGGAACATACTGGAGGAAACATGTTCTTCCATGACTTTGATACTCACCTGTTCTCTGTGAGAAACTCGAACTTCATCCCCACTTTCTGTTTATCCTTTCGGGAAATACGCCGTTGGCGACGGATTTTGTGGAAGTCACTTGCTTTGAAAATTATATTTTTATTTGTTTGTGGTTTATTTTTCGCCACTGTCATTAGCTACTAGTTAAGACTTTATGGCATTAGATGATATATAATGGATGGGAAAGGGTGTGTCCTCACCTAATTTAAGGTACTGACCCAGGATGTGCCTGGAGGGACTGAGGGAAGTCTCAGGATAATAGGTCTCCAGGCTGAAATTTGAACCAGGGACCTCCTGTGTATAAAGCACATGGTAACTACACTGCTGCAATGGTTGTTTGTTTTATGCTGTGTTTATTCCAGAAAAATTACTACTCATTTACTATTAAAAATTGTAATACTCAGGGGAAGTAAAAGAAGGCAGGGAAATTTTGTATTGTATGTAAGGAAGCCAGGGTCCACCAACTGAAGAAGAATAACTACTAACTAACTAACTAGATGGCTTACGGAACCCAAAGGTTCATCACCGAATTAACCAAAACCCTCCACCGGACCAACAAAATCCAGTCTCCGTCAACTCCTATCTCCCATAGATCCCGCCTGAGATTATCCTCCCATCTACGTCTAGGTCTCCCCAGCGGTCTCTTCCCTTCAGGTTTCCCAACCAGTACCCGGTGCACACCTCTTGTCCCATCCATGTCCCGCCCATCTCATTCTTCTCGACTTAATCACCCTCACAATACTGGGGGAGCAGTACAGATTTTTAAGCTCGTCATTGTGCAGTTTTCTCCACGCCCCATCATCTTCTCTCTTAGGCCCAAATATCCTCCTCAACACCCGATTCTCAAACACCTGCAATCTGTGTTCCTCCCTCTGAGTGAGAGACCATGTTTCGCACCCATACAAAACAACAGGCAAGATTATTGTTCTGTATACTTTAATTTTCAGGTTCTTAGAAATCAGACAGGAAGACAAAATATTTTGGACTGAGAAGTAGCAAGCATTTCCGGAATTTAGTCTCCTCCTAACTTCCTCACAAGTATCATTTTGATTTGTTATTGTTGTTCCCAAATATTTGAACTTTGTAACCCTTTCAAAGGATTTATTAGCCACCCTAAGATAATTTTGCCCGCCTGTCTTCTGATGACGAGATACTGAAGAAGAATAAGATTGTATTTGAATGTTTTATATTTGTGCAGATTGTAATGTGCAAGCAGCAAGAAATCAGGTGACTTGTCCTCTAGGTTATGGTAGAAATTTACCAACGTTTCGGAGGCATTAAGCGCCTCTGCCAGACTACACATTGCAACATTGCATCAACTTCATATTTATCGTGCTTGCTTACATTTTGTTAAATCTTTGTAATAGTATGAGTTACACTTGTAAATTTTGTACTGGAAGTTGCTACATCAAGTTTTGGCGTAAGTGAAAGTAATAAACTCGGTGTCATTTGCAATCAATGATTAAGTGCCACTTCTGTGCAACTCCTTTGGTGTGGTACTATAAATGAGAAATGCACATTTTTTAAAAAATGCTACTTTCATTTGAGTGAGAAATCAGACTTTGGAAGCTGCTGGCAGGGGCACAGTGGTTATGGATCAATTGTTACTGATTCCAGACAACTGACATCACAGACACTGGACCATCACTGTTACGCTGTGCATACATTTCTTAGCTCGTTAAACATTTGTTTAAGTTGTTAAATATGAATTCATGAAGCCGTTGTTGTTAATCCGTAAATATTGGTCTTGTGGGTTGTAAATCCATGTGGATTTGTATGTAAATACCAACATTCCTGAGGAACGTCCTGCTTCCATCTTTAGGGCTGAAAATATCGAGGCAGTATGTTCCTCTGAATTGTTGATATTTGTTACGTGAGTAGTATGAATCCTAGTAGCTGTGGCTAATAATTTTTCGCTGGATAAGGTGAAAATGCAGCTGTTCAGGTACTCCTGCCCTACCAGGTATTTTGAGTTGTGTTTTTGAAGACTGTAGTAGCTGTTGTCTAATGTTATAGGAATTTGAACTGTTTCTTTTGTGGTTATTTAGTTTCTGTTTTGTATGTTTCAGGATCTAGAAAACATGATCGAACCACGTGATATGATTGATTTGCAAGTGAAGTCCCTTTTCGAGAGTTTGCTCCAAGGGTGCGGACGCAAAGTAAGAATCAGAACATTTCTCTAAAACAGTAGTTCTCAACTTTTCTGTTTTATGGACAAGTAGTCTCTCTCAAATCCAACGTATTGTCAGACGTGTGGTGGGATGATATTTAATTTTAAGTGAAAAATCAATAGAAGTAAATTAAGTCGTATGTAGGCAAAAGTGTTTGGGGTTTGACAGTGAAAGCTGAATCAGATGTTTGATGTTTGTGGCCTCTTACGTGTTCTGTTAACTATGTTTTTAATTTGTAATGTGTTTGTGTCTCCTCAGAGACTTTGATTTTGGCAAATGTTGATTGCAGGGTGAAATTAAGATTGATCACCAAAAACAGACATTGGAAGTGAAAGTGTCGTCTATGAATGACCCTCATGTAGAAGACATCATGCCTACAGGAGATTGTTCATACGCCATTGTTCTTGTTTTCTGTTACCTAGAAATTAGTTTGTGGTACTTGGTACAGGCATTGTGCCAATTCTGCCTTGAATGATTGTTTGTGGCTTTCAGTTTCTCATTCATTTATACCTTCTCGTCTTCATGGATTAAGTATCTTAATGCCTTTATCAGCCTCATCACCTTGCCAGCATCTCCCTGGTTCCCTTGTAACTCTGCCTTGTTTGTTTCAATTCTGCGCTGTATCTGTTACACCTTATCGATTTTTGTACCATATTTTACAATTTATTTGCCCAGTATTTTGCATATTTTCAAATGTGTATGGCCAACAGAATTGTGTGATGATGTTAATGTATTTATTTTGACAGAATCATTGTACATAAATCCCTTCTAGTTTGCTTCTCACTCTGAATTCATGAGTCACAAATTCATAGTCGGAATACATTTCTAACTTTAGCGTGTGACTGTATACACCATATTTTAATTTTAATTTTAATATAGTGATTTCCACAAAGACTGAGGTATCGTAGACATAATCCTCAAATATGACCTGTGCCATGCATGGTATTCAGAGTAAATTGTATGAGAACTGTAAGCTACGCCGTCACCAGACGACACGTAGAACGAATAAATAGGCCACATGATTTATATGAAGCAGAGCAGGCTTTGTATAAATGTTATCCTTACATTGGCATTTCATAGGTGATTTTGTAAGTCCTTGTTTTAAGGTTTTTGTTGCTTCTTTAGTTAAATATTTTATATTTCAGGATATGATGAATCATCAAAGGATCATCGAACCATCCCCGACAGAAGACAGACTTCCAGTTTATCTTCCTCACCGCACAACGCGTATCCGCCATTCAGTCCCATGGGGATGTTACAATACACAGGTACTAAATAAACTAAGAGCAAGATAGAATACTAAGCCTCTTCTCTGTATCGACCACGTTCATCTTCAGTGTCTGGTTGGGTTGGAGGGTTCTTGGAATATTTAATCTTTTTTGCTGTTACATTTGGTGAAAAGTTTGAAGTTGGATAGGATGTTGTGTGTGCGCATACGTGTGCCTGCATGTGTGCACATTAATGCTTTATATTGCATAAATTATACTTGCTATTCTGTGAGTGGTAAATCTTTTCCAGCCCCTGCAATGCCATTTTAAGAGTTTTAAAATTTCGTTGTTTACCGACTAAGTTTGTGTACCTGTTATCATGAAATACAGATTAATAGTTAACTTCTGCAGCATTAAAAGTGTTGCCTTGTCAGTAGGCTCACGAGAATACAATTCTAGTCTGTTTTTTTATATTGTGTGCCAGCACTTGCATTTATTAGCTTGCTGTTTGCATGATTTGGTTGTTTAGCTAACAAATAGATAGTTCACATGTTTCTGTTGCTTATTTCATCAGTAGAATAACACTGCTTAACTATAAGACAGTGTTTCCTTTTAATATCATAACATATTATTTTTATTTACAGGATGGATGATCTATGCAGGGGTAATAATACACAGTGAAGAAGAAGGAGCTTGTATCTTGAAGATTTCTGTCTTCTGGGTTGTTGCGCTGTGTAGACTGGTCGATGTTAACTAACGTTTCGGAGGTCATACTGCCTCCATCATCAGGGCGATGAGTATGAAGATTTCTGTCTTCTGGGTTGTTGCGCTGTGTAGTCTGGTCGATGTTAACCAACGTTTCAGAGGTCATACTGCCTCCGTCATCAGAGTATGAAGATTTCTGTCTTCTGGGTTGTTGCGTTGTGTAGACTGGTGTTGTTAACCAACGTTTCAGAGGTCATACTGCCTCCGTCATCAGGGCGATGAATGTGCCAGTTGGGTGAGTGGTGCTGTTTATAGGAGCTGGACCGTGAATGGAGTATGACCTCTGAAACGTTGGTAAATGTCTACCTGACTACACAGTGCTACAACCCAGAAGATAACTATCTTCGTTCACACTGCCATTAGAACCTCAAATCCTACTAAGAAATTACTTAATATATCTCAGAGCAGTGCTTTGATTCAGATTAACAGTAAATTGGTATGCTGCATCTTGTCTTAAATATGTCAGTATCATTAACAATTATAATGGGCACAAATCCAGTATTTCAGTACAGCCCCTGCATTGTAACTTGCATACCCACAGTCAACATCTTTACTACAGTGATAACCTGAAAGTTGATATTGTTAACCTCTACAGTTCGGCAACACTATGCAGAGTTAAACAACTAGTTTTGTATCAACCCTGAATATGGAGACTATATGAACATTTCCAAAATGTTGGTAAAAACTTGCCGTATGGGATCACAACCCAGAAGATCACAATTGGCATTGCCTTAAATAGCTTTTTCTTTGTCATTGTTCATATGGAATGAGCTGTGACTAGTTAAGGGCTGGACAACTGAAATGTTGTCCTCTAGCCTCTGAATCCAGACTCGTATCCAATGGGTACTGGGGTCCCTTCCTCGGAGTGTGGTGTGACTGGGTCGTGATGCTGACCACTCACTCTCATCTAGTGCTGAGGTCAAGAATTAGGAGCTATACCTCCACTTCCCACAAACAACCTACATGGCGCATAATGGGATGGCTTTACTTTTATTGTGCATGTGGAATGTTATTACCATGCAGTCTTTTCCTCATTTAACACTTCAGAGACAGGGAAATCAGTCTCCAGCATTTCACTGGAAGGAAGCAAAGAAGGCCCATATGTGTCTCTGCGTTGCTTAGTGAGCATTTTGTGGAGTGTCATTGATACCACGACAGAAGATCTTTTGTTTTTAGTGCCAAATAGACCTCTGCAACAGGAAACCTTTGTCTTGCCTTTTGGTGGTCTGATAAGGGATGGTTATTTTCATATGAAGAGAGAATGGCTCCCTGAAGAAACTCCACAGCTATTGCAGTACCCTCCAGAATACCAGAGTGACCAAGAAACCGACTGTAGTTCCTCCCAATAGGAGGCCCATCAGGTGGTCTGTGAATTTCTGTAGTTCACCTACTCCTTGTTCTCTCCCTTGAGATTAAAGATGATATGCGTATGACATGATAAAGATGGTTCTGAGACACCATCCATTTATCTCACATGGATTAAAATCTATTATTTCCTGCATTCTATTGCTGAGGAAGGTGAACCTTTCTCCTTGATTTAATATTTGTAAATTTTTGTATTCTGGGTATTCCAGTAGTGCTCTAGGATTGGTGACCAAACTTCTCTATGTTACTTGTTGTGATTAATAAGGCCATTTGCCTTTCCCTGCAGTAGTTAATTATGTCTGCCAACATAGACAGCAGCAGTTTGATTGAGTCACAGAGCAAGTATGCAGAACACCCTTGCCATTGGTGTTGAGTCAGGTATATAAATGGATCTTCCTATAGAAGTACAGTAAATATCATGGCTGCTGTGTCAGAGATATACTTGTATGCTCTGCAGTCAATTTCTCACTGAGTTTATGAGTGCCCAGTTTGCTGTGATGCTAGTTAATCTGTAGGAAGGACAGCCCCATTCTCAGATAACTAAGAAGGAGCCACCGACCCCCTTTGTCCATGCCTCTGAACAGCATAAATACCATCATCATACACTCTCAAAGCTAGGTGAGTGGACCCCTTTTTGGGGAACTTGTCTGTGCCTATCCTCAGACTTGAATTCTGCTGTCGTAATCTCATAAACGACCGCCACAGTGGTCTAGTGGTCAGAACACTAGCCTTGTAATCCTGGGGTCCCGGGTTCAATTCCCGGTGGTGCTCAGATTTATAACTTGTGTTGGGCAAGACCGTGGTCTAGGCAACACGGAGTTTTCCTCCGTGGCATCCCAACAATTACTCCATTCACACACAGAAGAAGGCAATGGCAAACCACTTCTGGATCATCTGCCAAGAACGTATATGAACAGGTCCCAGTCCGAGAAAAGGATGGAAGGATCCTGTTCATATGGACCTGTCGTCAGACAGAACACTAATAATAATAATAAAAAAAATCTCATAAACATGGTAGCCATCTGCACTGGTTTCCCAGGGATCTATGCCACAAATTTTTCTGAGTTCTGAAATTGATCCAGTCTTCACAACTCTCAGTCTGACTCTCTCCCAGTGACTTACCCGTGAAATTACGCCACAGAGCCATTCCTTAGCTCATTCAAGAACACACATAAGTGTGCTGCTGCTCAAGATAGTTAGGTGTCATGCCTTTCTCTTCAGGAAACACATCAGTTTCCCTCTCCGCACTCTACACCGTCGACCGTGAACTTCCACAGTGATGCCCATGTCCTGATGACCACCATACCTGAGCATAGCCGGTGGATCCATGGCTGCTGGCAGCTGGATATCTCTGGCTTCCCTCTGCAATTTACTGACTTGAACAGCAGAGCCCCCATCATTGGTCCCAGGCTGAATCAGCAACAGAGTTTTTCAGTCAACCTTCTTGAGGAAACCTTTCCTCTTTCTGCCCCTCTTATAATGCAAGCCAGCCTGATTATTCTTCTTGATGGTCAGGTTCGAGATACCTGTTTTAGCCAGACCCTTCACCAGAGCTCATAAGAGATTTTGCCACTTCTCTGCACGGGGAGAGGATAACCATGTTTACAAATTTGAGAACCCTGATAGGTTGTTTTAATGGCATGCATTATTATGTTTTGCAGAAGTCCAGCTCGAGTTCCAGAGATTCCGATCCCCATCGAACTTAGAGCCCCGGCTTGCAAGGGCTTTGAAAGAACTGAGAGTCGTGGAGGAGGCAACTTGCCTGTTAGAACTTGCTTCTGATGATCCAGAAGGGATTGAAGGATAACTTAAGCGTTGCACGGTATGAAAACAGAAAATTGTGATACAGAGCACAATCATGAGCTGATCTATATTATTATGGACATAATTATCCAGGACACTTAGTTTACATACATCAGTGTGTTTGTTGAAATTCATAGAGAAGCGAGGGGGACATTAATTTAAGTACCGTAATAATTCAGAGCAAGAAGATGGCTGACCGTCGGAGATGTTGCGAATGTGTAGTCTGGTAGATATTGACCAGTGTTTCAGAGGAGCATGCTGCCTTCATTATCATACTTATTACACTGATGATGAAGGTAGCAAACTCATGTACGTATTGCGAGAACATAAAATCTCAACTCAGAGCAGTTTCCTTTCTTGTGATGAAAACTGCGGATAAGAACAGGCACATTAGTGCTGTTCCATATATTCATTGAGTTCTTTTTAACGTTTTGTGACTTGCTAATTTTTATAGTGAGATGTGGTTTGCACCCCATCTCACTTTATTTCATTCATAGCAATAATTTGAGCTGCTTAATGCTAGACGAAGTTAGTACCACGACGTGTTGAAACAACAGAAGACTCGATTACTATCTCATCTTCTGATGCAATTGTACGCAGGCCACCACCATGTAAGATTAAATATTAAGATAAATTTAAAAGATACCTGAAAAAGTATAAACAATATTAATACGAGTACGTACACCCCCATTTGATTCATTCAGAATTTAAGGTGCGTACTTAAAAAAGTTTACCACACATATTATAATAGTTTCACTATGTTTTAATATAATTTGTAATATACAGCTGACTTTCAAAACGCTATGAAGTTGACTCAGCACAAATATGTTTCCAGTATATTTTTTAAACAGATTATTTTGAACCCAGATATAGTATAATGATTTTTATTTATAGTTACAGATGTAATTATCAGACGTAATTTTTACTCAAGGGAGATTTAAGAGTATTTCCTTTGCTTCATCATAAAGCAGCATTTAGTAAAAAGAAGTTTCTACGGACACAAGCAAAGCTTTAAAAATGCCAGCCCAGTTTTTAAAAAATTTGAACATGTTTCATAATTATCACAGATACTTTGAAATGTAATCTGAGGACAGGAATGTTGGGTTGAATTCCCCTTGTATCGTCACAGATAAAAACGTGAAAATTTTTAAAGCACTGTTACATACTGCAATTTGTATTTTGAGTCTTCTGATTCCAAGTTGCACCAACATAACTGCTATAAATTGGCTCTGATTAATCAGAGTTCAATTGGAGAGGGCATCCACATGCACCGAAGAAACGTATCGATCAGTAACAAACAAAAACTTCGCCAAATTATCTTTATCAGATGAACAAGAAATTGTAGTAGGAATTCAAATTAAATTATAACCTATAATAACCTTAATTAAAGCAATTAATTGTAGCACATATGAACTAAAACAAGGAAGGTTAAAAGAATCAGGCCAATTGAGGAGGGCATTTAAACACAAATTACTTACCTTACGTACATTTATGCCAGCCGCTCTCGTCTAAAACTTCTTTGCAGATTATAGCAAACACCGGTCAATGATTGACGATAGAAGACGGATTACCAACCACAGATCGTATATCAATTGCGAAGTGCTCATCCTGCCATCTATGAACAATGTAGATACAACATAATGATGCAGAGATGCCAGTAGATGGACGAGGTATTTAACAGAGTCACCAAAGATAAAACTGTTTGTGTTACATTCACATGATTGAATGCTTTGTTGGGGGGGGGGGGGGCAATAGTTTTTGGGTTTCGATTACTGCATGAAACATTACCGTAAAATGTGAACTGCCATGGAGCAAATGTTTGATGGATATGGTCCCACAAGTAAAGGAATAGGACTTCTTTCAAAAATGGCTTGCACTATATTAATTTCATAATTATAATTTCTCAGACACCTGCAATCTATGTTCCTTCCTTAGAGAGAGAGACAACGGGCAAAATTATTGTTTTGTATATATTGATCTTTAGTTTCTCAGAAATCAGACGGGAAGTCGAAATATTTCGAACTGAAAATTGTCGAGCATTTCCAGAATATAGTCGCCTCCTGATTTCCTCATATCATTCCGATTTATTATCGTTGCTCCCAAATATTTAAAATTTGTCACGCTTTTAATGGAATGGAATCAAAGAGCAGGATAAAACCACATCTTACATATTTTTCATTTACACTGACTGTGAAAATGCTCCTGTACCGTCTATAACATGATCTTGTGTCATTTTGCCTCTCATTTATCTTTCTGACATCAAAATAAAACAATAAAATATGCAGGTCTGTTATTTCTCCTACCCAATTTAGGGATTCCCCTGTTGTTCCGCTCTGTTCGTTTCTTTGAGCAACAGAAATGCCTGAAGGATTTCTAAATTTACTTCCACTGATGGAACAATCTGAATGACAAATAAGAAAACAATTTCATATATACACGTCACGTAACAGATATTAATAACCAGTGAAACTATTTTACATCTGCACCTCTTACTGCTCTTATTTCAAATAATTCATTTAACGTACATACACGAGGCGAATTTGTTATCTTCAGATCTAATACCAGGGCTAGGAAAAATCAGTTGAAAGATTTACTATAAATAAGAAAGTAAATCAAAATGTTTCTCATTTATGGTGGCATAGAAGAGAAATTTACTGTCATGTCGGTCAATCTCATCTTAATTTCCGCTTTGAAAATTCAATTTTGTTTTCCAAAATGCAAGATTGTGGTCTGTGTTTTCAGAGGAAGTGATCCTTGCTGAGGAAAGGGCCACAGAAGAGGGAAAAATTGCACTTAATTGAAGGTGAGTTAAAAACAAATGCATGTTGCATTAGTTTTGGTTTTGTTATTATGAAAAAATAAATATTGTAGATAGGTGATTTTCTTTCGAAACACTTCGCAACAACAAAAAATTGTTTGCGTATTAACCTGAGTATCTTAGGTTCTCCTTACTTCCACAAATCGTATATCTTATATGTCAACAGTGTTACGCCTGTTAATACGAAACGAGATTGATTCTTATTTTGATTGACGAATTTTAAGTTTGTCATCTTACTTAAGTATTTGGGTTTGAGTTAAAACAAATTGGACCTGTGCACATATCTAATTATCACTTTAATATGAGTTTGTTTACATTTTGAATATGTTCCTTATAAATACTGTATGGCGTGATCTGAAAACCATTTCTCTTTTAATAAGACCAGTGAAAGTATACATTTGTTACGATATATTTCATTTGTTTCACCATCGACAATTATATCGAAGTTACAGAACGTTACTCCACAAGAAAATATGATGTGTTTATTTCTGGTAGTTGTTTGAAGATGATACAGAATGAAATTTGAAAGGTTTCAACAAGTCAGATCTCTACCCCTTCTGCCATGTGCCATTGGCGTCAGTTCCTTTGTTACTCCAGAAGGGTTGGTGAAGTCTCTCAGGCTTACCCTGTTATATTCTTTTGGGGGGTATTCCAAGAAATGTGTCTACAATTTCACAGTTGTCATCAGAATTTACTGAAATGAAGGAACAGATATGTAGTATTTGTGCAGACATTTGAATATGTATCCTGTCACTAGAGGTGCCCACGTATGGGAACAGTTTCAAATTTTCATGTTCCAGAAATTTAAATAAAATGTAGTATTTCTCAAGAGAATGGCATAGCAGGTGCAATTGGACTTTGTATAGAGAACTTGCCAGATGAAATGAAATGCTACTATCAGGACTTTGCTCTCTTTGTTGAGGACGTGAATATCAAAATTGAGGTTAAGTCATTATTCTTTGTTTATTGTCATTAACATGTAATTTTCAGACTGAATTTTGAACTTGATTTAAAGCTGTTTTATATTTAAGTATATCAGGTGTGACAGATCATAAGATTCTACTGCATTTCTTGTCATTAAGAGTTAAAATATATATATATGAATAATTGCTGCTGTGTCTTGTTACAGTATTGTAGTTTATTTATTAACTACAATTTAAATTGCATTATAATAATTAAATCAATTTGAATTTTGGTTGATTTGAATAACAGTATACGCTTACAGACACAAATTAGTGATCCGTAAACGTGGATTTAATCGTGTTTGTTCATTTTACAAATTTATACTTATTGCAGGTGCTGGGAAATCTTTGGCCACGAAATAAATATGACGAGTGAGTTTATTAAGAAATCGCTTGCAGTGTCCGAGCGGAATGAGTATGGGATCCATGACTTACTTTTATACTACGTAAAACGTGAGCTGTCAGATAAAGAAAAAGAAGGTTTGTAAATTACACTGGCACTTTTACATGCGTATTCTTAAATCTACTGAATTTGAATCGCCGTGAATATGAGGAATAGACACATTGAAGGTAGGATTCAGCTCGACACGTAGCAGATGGATTTTAAGGGAAAAAAAATATAACTGGATTTAAATTCTGCATGCTACCCTATAATTCCAGGCATTTACTTAAGACTACAGACACATTTGGTTATTCCTACCCATCACTTTCACACACAGAATGAACATAATTCGCTGGGACGATACGCTACAGACTTGTTTATAATTAATAATCTTCATTGATAGAAAGGGGATCTGGGGTAGCTGAGTCAGTATAGATTTGATCCCCAACATGGACAAAGGGTTTTTCCTCCTCCGAGGGCTGCCTGCCCCTATCTAGTGTCGAGGTTAACGCCAAGTGCCTACATGGCGTGTAGTGGGACATAAAAATGATAATAATACAAAAATAAAAGTTGCTTATTTAAACATGGACTTTCATGCTTTTTACTATCGATAATTATTTTCATAACTCATTCAATTAAATCAGTCGAAGCGGTATAATTTTTAGATAATATTTCCATAAAGACTAATTAATTACAGAATGTATTCTGGCCAGAGAACAATAATTTTGATTTGTTCATTAAATTTCTTCTATTCTACCTGAGCATTTGTGGGTATCTAAGGTTATGTTTGTCCCTAAAGTTTGGGACTGAAAAAATGTAGTCCGACTGATATTACGCAGTGATGAGCCTGGCCACTATTAAAAAAATTGTTGCCTGCTCGCAGTAAGTCGAGAAAAGTTTGTAATAAATTCTGTGAAATATAAATTGTTTCGCACTAAGATATATTTCATATTCATGTAAGCAGTTTGATATACTTGGATGAAGTATTTTAGATTATTTCTCTTATCACGGAAGCGTACCGTGCTTATTTTAAAGTGTTAATTATTTTAGTGAAATATATTCAGTTGTCAATACTCCTTAATGGAAATTGGAAAAGCGATGATTATAATAACAGAATTAAAATCCGTATGTAGACGACAGTATGATTGTTTATTGCACAGCTCGGATCATTGTAAACCCTCTCGGCTCTTGTATTTTTTCCTTTTCATTTGTATTTTAAGTTACAAATCAATAGAACTGGATGAGACAGTGTCATATTTGGTAGCTGGGGAAAAAACTGGTAACAAATTTAATAGATAAAAAGATGTTATCTTTCCAGGATGAACATCTCACATCGGTGCTACAAGACTTTGAACAGCGGCTTAGATTTACACGAGTACCAACATACAGATATTGTTCAGTGTGGATTGCAGGAACATAGAAATAGTCACGTTTACAAGAAAGCATTGAAGATAGCTAAGGAACGGACTAATTTAGTATTTAAAATCGCTGACTTGTTCCGTAGGTACGTTTGATATTAAAATTTTTGCTCTAACCACCTCTTTTCCCTACAAATTCAAGTTCCTTTGCGTGTGTGAAAGGGTTCCATGTCGAAGCAGGCAAGACTCTCCCCCGCCATAAGCCGCTTCTAGCGGGGAGAGCTGCATAGTGGCGGCTCTCGCCTGAAAGGGTCCAATGCGTTTTGCTGGGATTTCTATCTCTAGCAGTCACTTCAGCTCACGTGTGAAAGGGCTATGCCGGCCGGAGCTTCGGCTCATGGTAGGGTCACCCAAGCCGGACAGGTCTAAGGAGATGCGCCAGACTAAGAGCGATACCCTGGTCCTCCAGGTTGGGGCTTGGGGTTATAACAACCCCACCCCGGAAAACGATTACTGTTAGGATACTCTCAAAAGAGCCTCGGATGGATCATTTTGGTAATGGACCCTGGCAAACGTTCACGGACTCGGAAGCGAACCGCGACACTGACCGTGGCCACATGATGACGGAGGTGCTGAAGTATGGGATGGACGTGGCAGGGTTTCGAGCCTTTAGGAGACAGAATGTGCAAGATAAGGCTCGAAGGACACTTCAGAAACTTGTCCTTTGTTTGGAAGGTACCAAGTATGGGAGTGGTCAATCAGATTGATCATGTCCTGGTGTCGAGAAGGCATTCCTCTTCTGGGCCAGGCGCTGGGAGGGCAGAGAAAGATTAGTCTCTGGGGAGTTAGAAGTTTGGATTCCTCGGCACCGCTCCCCACTAAAGGTCACCCCACCGCGCTGAAACCTTTAGCCAAGGGCCCCGGTTCCCAGCCGGGACCCGCTCCCTCGACACACGTAGCATCTAGGCGCAGCTCTCCCGGAGACAAGTCCGTTTCTCTCAGTGGCACGTCAGCTGACAACCACTGCTCGCACCCAAGTGGACAAACAGTTTTAAGTTTCCTATCATCAGCATGTTTTATGTTCTTATGAACATCATTCTGACTCCCTGTGTTTCAAAGGAATCTCTGTTTTAATGATTCAGATCAATGTACTATATCTCTTCTGACATTATGGTACTAGAACACAGAAACAATGTATTTCAAGTGCTCTGATTAACCAACACAATTATCAAACCTTAAAGAGCCTCGAAAGCTTGAAATGTTGAATGAAAAATATGGGAAACCTAATATACCTTAGGAGCTTTGACATTAAGGATCAGAGAAAAGTGTACAAGCCCATACACAGAAACTGGTTTATTGAACAATACAAACTTCTATAAATCACTTACAATTTATGGCTACTGAACGTGCTGATAGACTCCCATTAATATTTTTCCCCGAAATTCACACAAAACAGATCTATCATGTATTTTAAAACTTTAAATATATATTCTCGATTCTCGTAACAAACTGTCATTAACTACCGATCTCTTTTTAACTGTGAAGTGTTGTCTTTCATTCCTGGTACAGACTGCGTTCTTGAATATTATTTCGACAAATTTTGGGCTTCAAACTGTTCGGGGTTTCCATCGAGCAGGAAATAATAATTCAAGAACCATCTGACACGGCAGATTCTCTACCCGGATCAGGGCATGAACATCATCCTCACGTATTATTGAATCTCGAACACGCTGCTCCCGCGTAACTGGTTTATCTTGCAGTCAAAGTCATTAAAGTCGAATATAAAAAATAAAATAATTAATTAAAATAAACCGAGGTCTGAATTTCTCTTATTTGTAAGCATCTGTAATCTTAGCTAGAGAATTAAGCACGTGTGTGGATGAAGCCAAAAAGTATCGTCCACATACACAGAGCTGAAAGATGTATCTGTCCATCGTACAAGATTAAATCCTGTGACATACAGATTAAGATCGGAGTACAGGTAAATAACAGAAGAGTTTGGACATCATGTGGGCTTGGGCTCACAGTTCTTCAGACCTGCGGATAGAAGCAACAGATCCTCCGAAACATTGGTATCTACCAACAAGCCCCAGAGGCTTGACAACCCAACTCCGTCAGAACCCCAAATCCCACAAAGTTTATTTTTATGGTTAAGGCTTTGACCGGGATGTTCTTTTGTTAAATCTTATGTGGTACCGCCTGATTCGACTTCTAATGGTTAAGTGAAGTGTTTTCTTCGCGGTACGGTCTGGATTCGTAAATAATATTCAGACGATCTTCGTCTTCAAAGGGTTAACCAGCTGATTTTCGTAATGGTGAGGTGAAGTGTTTTCTTCGCGGTACGGACTGGATTCGTAAATAATATTCAGACGATCTTCGGCTTCAAAGGGTTAAAGTGAGAATCATATGATATCCATAAATACAAAATTAAGATAGTTATTATTAAAGCAGATGGTATATACATTTACCACTGGGATTTAAAGAGTTGAGAAGGGCTGAAAGTTTATTGTAATCATTTAGAAACCGCTAAAATATTAACATGAAATTAAACTAATCGGATTCGTTGCTTATTCTTAATTCACGTAACTGCTCAGATTACACAGCATAGAGTAGCAACAAAATTACTCGAGTCAGGATGGAATTAATTCCGGTGAAAATTAACATTTTTATGTCAATGAAACCAATAAATGATAAATCATTCGTACAAACAAATTGAACCGCGTGTGTTAAGATCAAGTATAGACGTTAATATAGATATCCAGGGCGAGGTTAAATTATGTTGACCTGAATCTCATCGCCTTGATGATGGAGGCAGCCATCTTGATCTTTTTCGTAAACTAAGATCAAACAACGCACATGGACTCTTGAGAGTTGAAGCGCTGATTTTCCCATTTTTAGATTCTGTCACGGGGACGTATTTTCCTTCTCTCCGGCTCGAGTTCGATTCTCGTCATATTTTAATATCACGCATCCTCTGTTAGGCTGTCATATGAATTATCTTCCTTCTCATGCAACGAAGGGAGTGAAGTCGTATCTGGTACATGGCTGAGGAGGGGGGTGGGTTACAAAATCCTTTCGCTTGGTTTCCACGTCTCTTGGCTGCTAAGCTTCTATAAAAGAGTTTTCGTAGTGCGAAAGCGGCGTACGTCTGATAAGATAGTGTAATTGCGTCATATTGTGAATATTATATTAATAATTTGTTTTAATCCGTCTGTATTTTATTTATTTAGTGTTCTGTCTGACGACAGGTCCATATGAACAGGATCCTTTTCTCGGACTGGGACCTGTTCATATACGTTCTTGGCAGATGATCCAGAAGTGGTTTGCCATTGCCTTCTTCTGTGTGTGAATGGAGTAATTGTTGGGATGCCACGGAGGAAAACTCCGTGTTGCCTAGACCACGGCTTTGCCCAACACAAGTTATAAATTCGGGCACCGCAATTGTAATTGCATAAGCACCGTATTTGGTTGTCAAGAACATAAATTACATCATGAGTCTACTTTAGTGGTTCCTTATGAATCTGGTGTTCTTCTCATAATATAAGAACTGCTGTAAAGTGGTTTGCTGTACACAGAGATTAACATATACATTTCGTAACAGTCGAGAAAAGCATACAATTGAAAGAAGAAATACCTGGACTGTGGAGCAGGTTTGGGAGGGAGTAGATTTTCTTCAGACATTCCATTAGAAAGTCTTTCGTACAGGTTACAGTACCTCGTGATTGTTTACGAACTTCTATACTCTGTACTCTATGCCCATTTTGCATTGAGCAATTGAGTTTGTAAATTGTGTGTTCTACGTTGTTGGTTTGAAACGTAAGGCGAAATATGTCGACTAAAAGAAAGCCCGAGTCCCAAGTACGTCCTTTGTATGTTAATGCTGTTATCTTACACTAGCTATAAGTTAGAATAATATTGGTTTTTCGGAAATATTCGATCCTAACCTCACTTCTTTATCAGGGGAGCCGGTCAGGAGGTTGGGCGATCGTGTATTATGTTGGAGTATAAAGGAAAGAAGATTATGGTATGCACAGTTTGATTTGTGAGCAATATTTAAGTTTATATCGTGATGTGTAATCTGAATTTCTCGTATAACCTTGTTTATAAAAATTTTTCGTAGATTAACTGTGCACGACGGCTTTAAGTGGAAATTTTCCTCGTGCTCGCTTCCATGCAATATTCCAGCTAGAATTTTATTTCTTGTTCTTGTAACCTTAATGAATCGTAAATGAAACAAAATATATCCCTTAAAATAGATTAATGTTATGTTTTCTCCGACCTAGCATTTGTTTTAAAAGTCTTTTTGAGATTTCTAAAGTGTGTGTATTTGATTCGAGTGTCTCAAGCTGTGAAACTTAGGGTTCAATGAAAGACTGGGAATTCCTTGATGACTGTCAAGAACTCTGCTGCATGGAGTCTGTTATTAAGATTTTTCTGTTATGTTTTGAATGAATTAGTGTTGCATCAAAAATCAATCCTGTTTCTTATAGCTCGACTGTGGTATTCACCGGTGATTGTCTGGAATGGATGCTTTACCATTTGTGGATCTTGTTGAGGGCAGATGAGATAGATTTGTCACTTATGTCATAGTACGTTGTAAAATTGTTTTTTATACCTGATTAATTTCGCAGTTTTGGAACAACTTTCTTAGTGCTAAAAACTGTGACTTTTTTTTGCAGTTTTCATCTTGACCACTGTGGTGCTTTGCCCTGATTCCTGCAGAAAACAAGTTTCAAGGGACTCGTGCACCAGAAGCTATTTATTGGTGGCTTCTGTCAGATTACGTCAACGTCAGGTAATATTGTCACTCATTTGCTAGTTTACATTGTTCTGTCAGTGGTGGGCTGGGAAATTATAACACTTTTCCCATCGTACGTAACATCTCCTAATCCCTTCGGTATAAGACGACCGTTTTCAGTTGACAATTACTGACTCCTTCAGTAAGGCACACAATACCACTCGCTGCTATTAACTATCACTGAATACAGAAATTAAAAAGTCACAAAAGAAATTCTCACTTAGCCTATATACAAATGTTGTTGCTGAGGATAAAACGAAATGAAACATCATTTGATGATTCCTGGACTAAGCTAACTACTCATATTTAGTAGGCAAAGAGGATTGGAAGAGCATGCCAAATAAGCTGAGATGAATATATTAGTTTCATAGTTCTAAAGAACTTACAGAACTTTCACTGAAACCCTTAAAGCTGTTTATTTTTGCCAATCTTTTTTTTTTTCCAAATATATCTTCTGTTTTGTGTGAACAGGTAAGACGTTACTCCAGTATCGGAACATATTCTCTGCACGAGTTGACATTTATTCAGAATCTCAGGGCAGGAAAATATCTTACATGTCATAGGATTTAGGATACTATGTACTACGTATGCACTGATCATTCATCACACATAAGAACAGTCTCAATGATATATACTTTGATGTCTCTTCATATGACCCCTCTGAGTGAAATGATTTACTGCACACATTACATGCATATGGACTCTCTCCACTGTGCGTGACTTGATGTGTCCTGAGACCACCATTTTGACGAAATGATTTTTTGCACACATTACATGCATATGGACTCTCTCCACTGTGTAAAGGTTGATGTTCACTCAGAGGACTCTGTTAAAGAAATGAGAAAAAATTTCTGGATGAACATAACATGAAGAGGAGAAAGAATGAGTCTGAAACCAAGGTGATAATTATGTTTTTTTGGATAGCTCAGTCAGTATAGTGACTAGCTACGGGCTGGACGACCGGGGTTCGATCCCCGACGGGGGCAGAGGATTTTTCCTCTAGCCTCTGGGGTCCACCCAGCCTCCTCTACAATGGGTACCGGGGGTCCTTTCCCGGAGGTAAAGCCGACCGGAGCGTGATGCTGACCACACACCCCCCATCTAGTGCCGAGGTCAAGGAAGAGAGGAGCTATACCGTCTCTCCACCCAAGCGCCTACATGGCGTATAGTGGGACAAACTTTACTTTACTTACCAAACCCCATCACATGACCAGAATTTAGTGGAAGGTGTGTTTTATAAATATTGCAAGAATCATGGGCCTCCATATTAGTTTAAACTGTTAATTCTGTGTGGTACATGAAGAATTTACATAACATGAATGCTAGGTTATAAAATTATCGAGATATTGTAAATGTGCTAATGCATTTAGTTTGTCAGGTCTGAGTTCAATATGCATCGGTTGGACTCCTGAATGACAGCCTGGTAGGAACAAGGTTCAGGGGCATTGTGTCTCCAGTGCATGGAAGACTTGCAAATGTCACTTATGCCACATCTTCCCAGATTCTTATTCCATGCCGTAATGTCCAAATTGAAGTTCTCTTGACCCAGTCAGATTTTGTTAGAAAAACTGGCACACAAGAAGTTAAATTAATTTGTGTGTGGGAACTTAAGTATCAGGAAGTGAGGTTATGCAGTTGTCTTGATGGATTTTGACTAACAGCATATAGTGTTGCTACTCTTGTTAATATATTTTCACAAAATCAGCTTAAATAAACATAACTGCCTTTTCAGATGTTTTGCTGTGTAATCTGGTAGAAGTTTACCAGCATTTCAGAGTCTTAAAACCTTGTATTGAAATATAAAATAATACATACAAACAAAACTGTTTACACTTGAAGGGACACTAATCCCAAACGTGCCTCAACCTCAAGAGATCATCATCGAGTATTTAGCCCACGCACCGTTAAAGTTCACAGGCACAGACAACGCAACTACGGCTCGCGGTGGACCAACGACAACAATTACCAGGGAAAACCAAAATAAATACAGTTACACAGATTTACAACTGAAACATGATACAAACAACTTGGAAATAATTTCTCCCTTCAATATACCTCCACTATACAAAATTACAATAAAGGCTTACTAGCAAAAACTGTACATCATAACTTTAATCCCAGTTATGTAGACCCCCCCCCCCCACAATATATGATGGCGTGTCACTCCACGCCAGCCACCCACAAAGAGGCTGCTTGCAGCAACGCAACCATTAACAACCCCATCCTGTAAGATGGTCCACCAGGACCAGGCAAAGGAATGTCAAGCCATCGAAAGAGGAAATTACAGGACAGTAAAGGATTGACCATCTGGTCAGTTGTAACTCAAAGTTGATGGAAAGGCCACTAGAGGGCTACCTCATACAGACAGACAGTCCTCATTCCAGTGGAAAGACTAAACCACACGGTTCATCATCCTAGGCAAGATTCACTGTAAGTGCAGTCTGGTAACTCAGCTTACCCTAATATCAGTGTCACTTACTGCAGATCCATTTTAAGAATCTATGAATGTTGGCAGATCGAACTTCATAACTTTGTTACGCTATGTACCTACACAGCAGGATAGAGTTATCATTACTGTTCTGGGTCTATAACAGGACAACTGATGATTCTCTAAGCAATGATGACAGTAGCAGACTGATGATACAATCTGGACATTGTGTGTTGTCTGAATTATATTTGATATAAACAATGTTTTGAATATTGGTTCTGTTCCCATCTACCGGTTGTCATTATTATACTTACAGATGTTAGTCTTCTGCAGACCCAAGATTTCCAACAGGTATTGAAGAAATGGGTGTCGATCAGTCTACTGTCCTGAAAACTATGTTCAGTGGCAGGATGTGCTATCAAAACAATGCTTAACCCTTTAAAGCCCATTTGTAACTACATGCGCCACCTACTTTAACAAACAGCAATTATTTCCTTACCCTAACCTAACTTAACCTAACCTAACCTAACTTAATCTAACCTAACTTAACCTAACCTAAACTAACCTAACCTAACTTAATCTAACCTAACTTAACCTAACCTAACTTAACCTAACTAACCTAACTTAACCTAACCTAACTTAACCTAACCTAATCTAACTAACCTAACCTAACCTAACCAGCTGATCTTTGTAATGTTGAAGAGTTGTGCTTTCTTTGTGGTACGGAATGAATTCTTCAAAATTATTCAGATGAGCTTTGGTTTCAAAGGGTTAATGGAGGGGATGAAGAAACACAATGTTCTTGTGGTTATAACACTGTTTAAAACATTTCATAATCTACTTAATATTTAATTACTTTCCTAAATTAAAGACTGATTGAAACTAGTACTCTATAAGCAATGTGCAACAAAACATAATCCACTGAACACATTTTGGAAAGCACTCTTCAAAATCTATTCACCAGAAGTGGGTCATTTCCTCTGGATGGACAGACAGAACAACAGATGAAAAACTCAATAGTGTGTTTGAAGATGGCCGTCTTCTGGGTTGTAGCACCGTGTAATCTGACAGGTTACCAACTCATCGCCCTGACGACGGAGGCAGCAAGGAGCTCTGAAACGCTGGTAAACTTCTACCAGACTACACGGTGCTACAACCTAGAAGACAGTCATCATCAGACTCACCTCTGTGAAAAACTCAGATCCTACAAAAGTGACTTTGTGTACTTGTAAAAAATGTTCTCGGCAGTGAAAATAAGACAACCTGTGTTACTGGCACAGAGTGTTTCTCAACTTATATATCTGTGACATCCTCTGTATTTATACCGACGACCTGATTTCCATCGTGACACGTCTCACTATCTGAACCAGGTATATCTTTCGGTGAATCTGTGCAGTTCTGTAGAACAACCACACATGTATCAGTCAATGCTATTCCCTCCCATTACATGAAATGGAACAGACATTCTTTACGACTATGTCCGATTGTTATCACTTAGTAGGTGAAGATAATCAATAGACTATTCACTTCGAACCTGTGATCCAGTTCAGAGCACAAAACTGCAACATTATTAAGCTGAAGAAAAGCTGTTTCATTGTAACCATTTCATGCAAATGAAAGCTAACAGCAATGCTTGCTTCCGGTTCAAAATTCTTTACAGAAAATGTCGATGGTATGTAAACCTCGTCAGTGTTGATACCAATGGGATCTTCTTCACTCAGAACATCCATATTATTTTCTACTTTGATAATATCAATTTCTTGCTGTAAAATTATGAATTAAACATAATTCTGTTAGATAGCACATTTCTTGTGCACCAAACACACAAAACAGGAGAGAGTCTTTACACTGGAAGATTCCAGACTGAAACTTGCAAACTTCTGATATCATAATTTCAGGACTTCAGAATTAGAACACTGCATGCCTGGAAATTTATACTAATTATTTTCAGGACATAAACTCTTATCATGTTGTGAACCTTTATGAAATTCATTAACCTTCCATTGCTCAACTGCACTAATGCCAAGGTACACAGCCTCATATACCAGCATCTTACATTTAATCCCCATATATGGACATTTTTCTTTAAACCATTACATTTTCATCCAAGCTCTACGTTTGAACACTTCGTATAAGATACTAATTAATTCAGACTGGACACAGTTTAAATTAATTATGTTCGTTCCGTAAGGCACAATCAAGAAATGTGGCAGAGTATATTTTTATTGACTATATTGTGGCGTACCTTAATGCTATTCTATTTGTATGAAATTATTGTAATGGCAGAATTGTACTTAAGCCATGTGAACATCATCAAAGTGACATGCAAGTTATAGGGACTTAGATTAAGCACAGTAATTCCTATAATAATAATAATTTATTTACATTTCATGGATCCATAAGACAGTCAGATGAAGATAGATGTGGAAAAAGTCACAATAAAAATAATAATAATACAATATATATTATAAAGTAAAATTCGTACTATTATATAAATTTCACATAATACAAAACAAAGTATTCACCTAGAGAAATGATAAGCTAACAAATAGATCTACACATTACGCACAAGATGTTGAAACACTGAAGAAGACATCAAATGTTGGATCTTGAATAAATTTACAGTGAAACTGGGAATGTGCACTAACCACACAACTGTTTGAAACATAGCTGTCTAAATTTAAGACTTTGAATTAATTATTCGGTTTTGTCCGTCTAATCACAATTATATTTAAAATTTACAAATAAGATAATTAAAATATCATTTTATGTTCCACATCGAATAATCGATTTACATTTGGAACATTTTTACAACATGTTTCGGTTTCATCGAACCATCTTCAGGTGTAAAATTATATCGAAATTGTAATTGAGTTTTAAGTTTGTCGATGTAATTTCACACCTGAAGATGGTTCGATGAAACCGAAACATGTTGTAAATAAGATAATTAAAATATCATTTTATGTTCCACATCGAATAATCGATTTACATTTGGAACATTCTTACAACATGTTTCGGTTTCATCGAACCATCTTCAGGTGTAAAATTATATCGAAATTGTAATCGAGTTTTAAGTTTGTTGATATAATTTTACACCTGAAGATGGTTCGATGAAACCGAAACATGTAAAAATGTTCCAAATGTAAATCGATTATTCGATGTGGGACATAAAATTATATTTTAATTATCTTATTTGTAAATTTTAAATATAATTGTGATTAGACGGACAAAACCGAATAATTAATTTAATATTTGATTCACAATACAACGCAATTATACTATCTTAAGACTTTGAAATTACAACACACACAGACACAGAATGAAAATATGAATCACAAAGCAGCTAAACGTACGAATAATAAAGAGAAATAAAGATAATTATAATGACCTGGCCATACATAACCTAACTGGACACGGCCATGGCAACGACATATTGCAGTGACTGCCTACATTTTTTTTTTGCTACATGTGATCAATGATCAAGTAGACCGACGCGAAAGATGGCGGCCGAGTATCTGACGTTTCTGCTCATCTGTTGTCGCTTTCAGAGAGTTGTTGTGTTGGCAGCATTTGTTTTCTTTGCTAGGGTGGTGGTTCCATCATCTCGAAATTGTTTTACCCACTGCTGATAAGTAACTCGTGCGAATTTGAGCATGGTTAAAGAACCATTTCATATGGATTGGAAAACAATTCTTAAAGACCTTTGCTGGCAGTTATCACGTGGGTTTTATAATATTTATTTAAATGTTCCTGCTTTTGACTTAGGCGAGTTATCACGCTTTGCCATTTAAAGTCTGGCAAATTCGTCTTTATTATTGTTCTTAATGAATTACTTTTGATCCCAACTCTGTTATTATTTAAGTGAGGATATAAAATGTTTCAAATCATAAAATGAGCTGGAGGCTATATTTACTGTACCTTTAATCAAAACAGTGATTTGAGGTATTGATCTTTGATTTCCCGAAGAGACTTCTATTTGCCAGAGAGGTTTGAAATTCACTGGGGAACATTTATTTTGTATCTTCAACCCCACCTCCTTCCTATCATTTGTACACTGTAGTAGGAGCTATACTGTACACTACATTATTCCATGGATTTCAATAAATCTAATTTATGTTCCTGTAAGATGTCAGGGTTCATATGTTCTTTGAATGAGACAAGTGGAGTCCTTGAGACCAGGTGAAGAAATTCCCAGTCTTTTATGGAATTTAGAGGTTCATGAGATCTCTCCATGGGGCCACATGCTTACATCCTACTTCTTTAGGGTTAATTTTAATTTTATTCTCCCCTTTACATTTCTCAGTTGTTATAGTTTCATAACTCCTCAAGCCCAGAGAGAAGGAAACAAATTTTAGCCAGAGCAGACGCTCGAGGGTTCTAAAGGAGAATACGTCATTCTTCGCGATGTCTTAACACCACTGCGTAACGCAAGCCACGCACTGATTAATGATAATATTAAAAACTTAGCTCTCAGCCTAAAGCGCACTCCATAAAGGCGTGAGAGTAGAACTCCACGCAATTCAGACATCGTTAAACGTACATGGTGTGGAGTGGACTGATCTGGCTTAGGGTATGGCGCCCTGTTCCATGAATAACACTGAACTCAGGCTCAGTAAACAGGTGAAGGGAAATGATGATAAACTTGAAGACTTGAATTCTATAAAAGTAGCGAATTTGAAGTACATTCATGGATTGAAAGGAATGTCAGAATGCTCTTAGAAAATGAATCCTTGAATGATATTTAAGGATCCAGTCCTTACCGCGAAGAAAACACAACTCTTCACCATTACAGAGATCAACTGGTTCACGCTGTTTAAGGAATTGACCGCTGATTACGGCGAGAACCACACAAAACCCATAAAAACAAAGTCTTACTGATTGTTGGAGCAGGTGGTACGTATACTTACCATTCGATTTAAAGGGTTTAAAGGTAAAGTTCGGAGGTCACACTGCCTCCATCTTCAGGGCGATATTTGAAGTTTTCTCAGCGCTTAGTATGAAGATTTCTGTCTTCTGGGATGTAGCGCTGTGTAGTCTGGTAGATGTTTAACAACGTTTCGGAGGTCACACTGCCTCCATCTTCAGGACGATATCTGAAGTTTTCTCAGCGCTGAGTATGAAGATTTCTTTCAAGGTTTACATGCGTCATGTTTGTGTTTTTGATTAAAATATATAATAAAATACAGGTCAATACACAAAACTTTATTAGGATGTTAAAATTTAAAATTTAAATGTTAAAATTTAAAATTTTAAATTTGCGCTATTCATCTCTATAAGGATGTTACATTTGAGTACTATCATTCATTTTCCACAACATGTTTCGATGTAATACATCATCTTCAGGTGTTGTTGTTTAAAACTATTTTATATTTCAATGCATGCCTTTCAATAATTCATTATTCATTCATTGAAATATAAAATAGTTTTAAACAACAACACCTGAAGATGATGTATTACATCGAAACATGTTGTGGAATATGAATGAAAGCGCTCAAATGTAACATCCTTATAGAGATGAATAGCGCAAATTTAAAATTTAAAATTTTAACATTTAAATTTTAAATTTTAACATCCTAATAAAGTTTTGTGTATTGATCTGTATTTTATTATATATTTTAATGAAGATATCTGTCTTCTGGGATGTAGCGCTGTGTAGTCTGGTCGATGTCAACCAACGCTTCGGGGGCCATACTGCCTCCATCTTCAGGGCGATATTTGACGTTTTCTCAGCGGTGAGAATGAAGATTCCTGTCTTCTGGGATGCTGAGCTGTGTAGTCAGGTATATCTTTACTAACATTTTGAGGGTCACACTGCCTCCATCTTCAGGGCGATATTTGAAGTTTTGACAGCGGTGAGTATTAAGATTTCTGTCTTCTGGGTTGTTGTGCTGTGTAGTCTGGTCGATGTCAACCAACGTTTCGAGGGTCATACTGCCTCCATCTTAAGGGCGATATTTGAAGTTTTCACAGCGGTGAGCATGAAGATTTCTGTCTTCTGGTATGTTGCGCTGTGTACCCAGGTAGATTTTTACTAACGTTTCGGTGGTCGTAGTGCCTCCATCTTCAGGGCGATATTTGAAGTTTTCACAGTGGTGAGTATGAAGACTTCTGTCTTCTGGGTTGTTGAGCTGTGTACCCAGGTAGATTTTACTAACGTTTCGGTGGTCGTAGTGCCTCCATTTTCAGGGCGATATTTGAAGTTTTCACAGTGGTGAGTATGAAGATTTATATCTTCTCGGTTGTTACGCTGTGTAGTCTGGTAGATGTCAACCAACGTTTCGGAGGTCATACTGCCTCCATCTTCAGGGCGATGAGTATGAAGATTTCTATCTTCTCGGTTGTTACGCTGTGTAGTCTGGTAGATGTGAACCAACGTTTCAGAGGCCATACTGCCTCCGTCATCAGGGCGATGAGTATGAAGATTTCTATCTTCTCGGTTGTTACGCTGTGTAGTCTGGTAGATGTCAACCAACGTTTCGGGGGTCATACTGCCTCCATCTTTAGGGCGATGTGTATAAAGTTTTCTGTCTTCTGGGTTGTTGCGCTGTGTAGTCTGGTAGATGTCAACCAACGTTTCGGAGGTCATACTATCTCCATCATCAGGGCGATGTGTGTGAAGATTTCTATTTTCTTGGTTGTTACGCTGTGTAGTCTGGTAGATGTTAACCAACGTTTCAGAGGCCATACTGCTTCCGTCATCAGGGCGATGAGTATGAAGATTTCTATCTTCTCGGTTGTTACGCTGTGTAGTCTGGTAGATGTCAACCTACGTTTCGGAGGTCATACGGCCTCCATCTTCAGGGCGATGAGTATGAAGATTTCTGTTTTCTGGGTTGTTGCGCTGTGTAGTCTGGTAGATGTCAACCAACGTTTCGGGGGTCATACTGCCTCCATCATCAGGGCGATGTGTATAATGTTTTCCGTCTTCTGGGTTATTGCGCTGTGTAGTCTGGTAGATGTCAACCAACGTTTCGGAGGTCATACTACCTCCATCATCAGGGCGATGTGTGTGAAGATTTTTATCTTCTCGGTTGTTACGCTGTGTAGTCTGGTAGATGTCAACCAACGTTTCGGAGGTAGACGTGCAGGTATTCAATATTCCTGTCTGGTATCGATCTGAGCAGGGTGTCAAAGGTTGCTCGGTGCAGTAACAATCCGGTGACCGAGAGGTTATGTGATAAATGTGCGCTAGGATGTAGGCGATCTAGTGGCGAATTGTTGGTTATTTGTTTCATAGTGCTTCGTGCTAAGTTGATTGAGCTGTACTTTATTGGGTGTGGTTGGTTTCGTAAATTATTTTAAGATTTTTGAGGTTATGGAAGTGTTTGGTAGTTGGTTTCTTATAGGCGACGTTGGTAGGCTCGTTTCTCCTTCATTTTCAGTCCTCTAGTTCCTGCCATTATTAAGTGAGAAGATGTCACTAATGGTACTCACAGAAGTACGTTTCAGATCCTTATAAGTTTACAATCTGTGGAGTGGTATTTCAGTCAGCATTTGGTTCGGCAGTGCCGTGTAGTGTTCGCGGACGAGCATGTACCTCAGGGGAATTTTCGGTAGATGACAGGACAGTTCGTCAGGGTGCGCACATAATGATCATCGAATATCCCTCGTGCCCCGGCGGTTGCGAAAAATGTTCGCTGTTTTTCAGACGTTGCCGTCCCTGCGTGCGAGAAAATGGCGCAGCTCCTCTGCTGTTATTGTTTCCTTCGGACGGCGTGATGGTAGGATGTATGCCCAGTCGAGTGCAGCTTTACTCTTATATTGCCAGGGCTTGCAAGTTTATTTGAGCTGAAGTTTGTCATCTTTCTCCTGTGTGAAGTACGTAAAGTGGGAAATATTTTGGTTGCACGAAAGGCCGGTTTAGTTGCCAGTAGGTTATTAATGTGGTGTAGAGTGCCTTCGTAGTAAGAATTAATACTGGTCTCTCAATGCTGATGTTTATTTCTGTACATGGTTTTGTTTCAGGCAGGCGTGAATGCAAGCATATGGGATACTTCAGCCGTTAAGCATCATTACTACGGAGGTAGCAAGACTTTGCTCCGGGAGCTGACATGATCATTGTGCATGATGGACACAATTCATCAGGCGATGCGGTTGGGATGACCCACAGACTCGTGGTGGCAGCCCCAGTTTTTGTAACTTGCATGTGGAAATTCAGTAGCTGTTGATTTAAATTGGTGTAAGAGCCTATCGCAGTGAACAAGGTAGAAGTAAGTAGCTAGAGTTACAGGTTGCAATGTTGGTTATGTGGCAACCACATCACAGTCGCACACTTTAGATTCCTAGTGACCAAGTGGTTTTGAAATTGCGGGTCAGAATGAATTGTGAGGTTGCCTTGAAAGGGTCATAAGCTTACTGATTGTTGCATTTGTAACCACACTTGGAGGATACAATCAGGATCTTTGGTTAGCGTATGAACTGTAGTGATCTGATAAGAACAGTTCCATTATTTAATAAAACTATTAATAAGGTAGTATATTTGCGTCATATTGCGAATTAGGTTAATATTTTCCGTCAAATCACAATTTTAATAAAATATAAAATATTTAAAATATCATTTCACGTTCCGCATCGAATGATCGATTTACAAATTGGAACGTCTCTTACGACATGTTTCGGTTATATTTAACCGTCCTCAGGTATAAATTAGATTGGTAAATCTAAAACTCGAATTACAATCATTTACAATGTTATGCAGTTTATTGAAAATGTTATTATCAGATTACTCTTATATATTAGAACGAAGGTATTGTTTTTTATATGGCGTGGTTCATCTGATGTTCAATATTAGTCTGTAAAGCAATGATTTAAATATAACATTAATAAATATGGATTAATATAGAAAACAAAATGATGGAAGTAAATAAATAGTAGAATGTATAAGTAAAATAAAATTAAATTAATTTAATAAAACATACCGGTGATGAGTTGATAGAGACGTTGGCATCATGTCGACTTATCCAAAGAATTGAATACAAGCATGTTACGATAACAGAGATTAAAATTACTAATATTCGGTTGACAAAATGTGTTCTGCTTTAAAGGATACTATAATTCTATACATGTGAGAGATTTATCACTTAGTCATACATTTCAAAAATCTGCTAATACAAAGTAATTCATCCAGATATAATATTGTGCTTCGATGGATATTTTAAAAGAATAAATTAGCTTGAAAACATAAAATTAGAGCTTCCATAAAATTACACGTATATGGAGAGCATCTTTTTTAGTACATTCCCCCCCCTCCCCGTTCAATTTTTTTTTTCTGAAATGTGAACCTTTTTGTGCAGAGAAAATCATGTATCACCTCATTTTATTGTATTGATATCTTTTAAGTAAATGCAGTAAATATAGTGGATTTGATAATGCATCATTATATAGACAAATACACATTTCATACTAACCTAACCATATGCTATGTAGGATTTGAGGTTTTTACGGCAGTGAGTCTGGGTTGTTTTTTATGAGTAACCTATCGCCCTGATAATGGAGGCAGCAAGGACCTCTGAAACGTCAGTAAACTTCTACCAGACTGCACGGCGCAACAACCCGGAAGACGGCCGTCTTCAAGTATATGCTATATTGTGCCATGTTCAGATCACAATTATAGGAAATGATGCGGAGAATCTTATTATATATGCAGACGTTCTGTGGCATTGTCCCCAGATATATTTGCCAATGGCCTCTCTGCCTGACTGGGGTAAATGCAGGAATTCATGTTTCAGATGGGAGCACAGCAAATAAATTTAAGACCGCGCAAATTGTTCTATTGAATTCGCACACGCTCTTATATAAGTGTTTTTTTCCAAAACACAACACAACCTTTTCCAATTGAATAAAAATTTCCTTGGATATTATCCATCGTCTAGTAAATATAAAACGTAAAACGACGTCCGGAGATAGGGATTAGCTCTATCTAGTGGGACCCAACTGAGTAGGAACCTGAAGACGGAGATAGAGTCCCATCTCCGAAACGTCGTTTTACGTTTTATATTTACTAGACGATGGATAATATCCAAGAAAATTTTTATTCAATTGACTCTTCACCATCGTCAAGAAGTTTTAGATCTGACAACCTTTTCCCTTCACTAGTAGACTGTAATTTGGTTATTAAAGTAATTTAATGGGGGTCCAAGATATGAAAATAAATAAATCTGTTCTGTACTGCCACTTACTCATACACAAACACATCTAATGCCAAACCACCCTCCCAAGTATTATCCTGATTGGACATATATACATACATGCATCTTTATTACATTCCATGGATCCATAAGACAGTCAGATGACAATAGAATGTAGAATAAGTCATAATAATACAATACATGTTATACAAATACAAGTCATATAAATGTCACAAAAATACAAAGGATAAATTACGACTTACTTGTAGACATTAGGAATTCATCGACACAGTAAAAGGAGTGTGTAATTAAGTATCTCTTCAATGCTGGTTTAAATTGTGCCTTTTTATTTACAAGACTTGAGAGATTTGATGGTAGACTGTTGAAAATTTGGATCCCTGCATAATATGCACTCTTCTGAAAACATGAGAGGTTGGCAATTGGTCTATGAAGCTGATTTTTATTCCTTGTGTTGACACTGTGTACAGCAGAATTAGTTTGAAAGAGTTCTTGGTTATTTACAATAAAGTTCATTAATGAGAATATGTATTCACATGGAAGAGCTAAGATCTCTAATCTCTTAAATAGACTTCTACATGAATTCCTAGGTTTTACACCAGCCAATAACCTAACAATTTTCTTTTGTAAAGTGAATATCTTTTTGATGTTTGATGAATTTCCCCCCCAAATTATTCCATATTTCATTAAAACGTGGAAATATGCAAAATATACTGATCTGAGTGTGTCGGCGTTGCTGACATGCAACAGAGATCTAACTGCGTAACATGCGCCACTTAACTTAGGTATCAGTTTATCAATATGATTAGTCCAATTTAGGTGATTATCAATTTGCAAACCCAAGAATTTTGTGTTTATTGACTCTTGTATATACTTCCCACTATAACCAATACTTAAAGCACATTGTGGTGAGTTATTTGTTATAAATTTTATTAGATTTAGGACTAGCTTGTTGACAGTAAACCATCTACTCTTATGAGACAGAACTATGTTTGATGTTGAACAGAAATCATCAAAATTTTTATTTGAAATTATGACGCTTGTGTCGTCAGAAAATATTATGGGTTCTGTTAAAGTATTTATTGTTTTTATTGTTGGAGGAAGGTAATTTGTGTATATTATAAAAAGCAAGGGCCCTAAAATTGATCCTTGGGGAACTCCATGTTTTATTGTTCCCCAGTTTAAGAAATAATTTTGATTGTTTTTAGTTGATTTTACTTCGATCTGTTAAATAGGATCCGAACCATTGCGCTGCTATTCCTTGAATGCCATAAAAATGCAATCTATCCGACAAAAATTTCATGATTTACACAGTCAAAAGCTTTTGCTAAATTACAAAAAAAATCTTCGAACATGCATTTTTTGGTTAATAGATTTAAGCACATTGTCTGTTAGCTTGAAGGCTGCATCTTCAGTGGATACACCTTTCCTGAAGCCAAATACACATATTAAACGTGGACAATGGTCGAAGTCAACGTTTTCGTAGAATATGTAAACATAACCTAAATTTATTTACAGTTAGTTACGTATTTACGAAACATGAGTTGAAAACGTGCTAGTGACAGGGGCACAGCCCCTCCCCCTTCCATGACCACCTGTTCCCTGAATAACACTGAACTCAGGCACATTAAACAGTTGAAGGAAAATGATAATAATCTTGAAGAATTTAATTCTGTAAAAGAAGTTAATTTGAAGTACATCGATGGACTAAAAATGTCAGAATGCTGTTAGCGAATGAATCCTTGAATGATATTTAAGAATCCAGTCCGTACCGCGAAGAAAACACTTCACTTCACCATTACAAAGATCAACTGGCTAACGCTGTTTAAGAAATTGACCGCTGATTACGGCGAGAACCACACAAAACCCATAAAGAAAAGTGTTACTGATTGTTGGAGTAGGTGGTACGTATAGTTACCATTCCATTTAAAGGGTATAAAAGTAAAGTTCGGTGGTCATACAGCCTCCATTTTCAGGGCGAGATTTGAAGTTTTCGCAGCGGTGAGCGAGCTCTTAAATGTTCATGAGACTAGTGATATTAGACCTATTAAATACATGCAGCTGAACTGTTGGTGCCAGAACCTAGCTTAGATGAAGTTGAACTGGCCATTGGGACGTTGAAAAGTTATAAATCTCCAGGAATTGATCAGATTCCAACAGAATTAATTAAAGCAGGTGGCAGAGGGTTGCATATGAGGATCCATAAGCTTATTCAGTTAATTTGGGATAAGGAAGAGATGCCACAACAATGGAAGGAATCCATAATTATTCCTATTCATAAGAAGGGGGACGAGACTGAGTGTGGTAATTACCGAGGAATTTCGCTGCTATCAACCTCATACAAAATTCTATCCAACATTCTTTTGGCAAGATTAACCCCATATGCGAATGAAATTATTGGGGATCATCAGTGTGGGTTCAGACGAAACAGATCAACGATTGATCAGATCTTTTACATTCGTCAGATACTAGAGAAAAAATTGGAGTTCGGTGGGACCGTACATCAGTTATTTATAGATTTCAAAAAAACCCATGACTCTGTGAAGAGAGAAGTGCTATATAATATTCTTATTGAATTTGGTATACCAAAGAAGCTAGTGAGTCTAATAAAAATGTGCTTAAATGAAACCTGTAGCAAAATTCGAGTAGGTAAATATGTATCTGAGACATTCCTCATCAAGAACGGTCTAAAACATGGAGATGCTTTGTCTCCATTGCTCTTTAACTTTGCGTTAGAATATGCTATCAGGAAAGTCCAAGCTAGGCAGGAGGGTTTGCAATTGAATGGGAAACTTCAACTATTGGCATATGCTGATGATGTTAATTTATTGGGGGACGATATAAATACAATAAAGAGGAACGCAGAAGTTTTACTAGAGGCTAGTAGACAAGTGGGGCTGGAAGTAAATTCAGAAAAAACTAAGTACATGTTAGTATCTCGTCATCAGAAGACAGGCGGGCAAAATTATCTTAGGGTGGCTAATAAATCCTTTGAAAGGGTTACAAAGTTCAAATATTTGGGAACAACAACAACAAATGAAAATGACACTCATGAGGAAGTTAGGAGGAGATTAAATTCATGAAATGCTTGCTACTTCTCAGTTCAAAATATTTTGTCTTCCCGTCTGAGTTCTAAGAACCTGAAAATTAAAGTATACAAAACAATAATCTTGCCTGTTGTTTTGTATGGGTGCGAAACATGGTCTCTCACTCTCAGGGAGGAACACAGATTGCAGGTGTTTGAGAATCGGGTGTTGAGGAGGATATTTGGGCCTAGGAGAGAAGACGATGGGGCGTGGAGGAAACTGCATAATGATGAGCTTAAAAATCTGTACTCCTCCCCCAGTATTGTGAGGGTGATTAAGTCGAGAAGAATGAGATGGTCTGGGCATGTAGCGCACATGGATGGGACAAGAGGTGTGCATCGGGAAGCCTGAGGGAAAGAGACCGCTGGAGAGACCTAGACGTAGATGGGAGAATAATCTCAGGCGGGATCTATGGGAGATAGGAGTTGAAGGAGACAGGGTCCGGTGGAGGGCTTTGGTTAATTCGGTGATGTACCTTCGGGTTCGGTAAGCCATCTAGTTAGTTAGACAACACGTCGAGACCGGCTCTCGAATAGATAGTCTCTCGTCCCAAGTGTATCGAGGGTTGTAACCCGGGAGCCAAAATAGTACGCGTTATTTCTTAGCTACCTCGGCCTAGTTCAGTCCCGCAACATTTCTTGGTTCATGGCAAACCCTACTTTGTTGGACACATGACGGCACACCACAAAATGTCGTCTCACGACAAGATGACACGAAATAATGGCCATAAGTAACAATGTTATTTACACATAAAATCCTTGCTCATTAATTGCATAATCACATGAAAACAAGTGTTCAATAAGGCCGTTTATGAGAAACCTGTATGTGTGTTTATACGAATTCTTTTACGCGAAGGATAAGGTACTACCTTTTCTTAAATACAGTACAACCCCACCATAACGCGGGTCGCGGAGGGACAGTGATAAACCAGCGTTACAGGGAAACCGCGTTATTAGGGAAGTGTATCGGAAATATCAGTACTAGTACTGAACGAAGTGTACGGTACGTACAGTATTGATAGACTATCACCATTTAAGAGTAAAAATTCTTATTTGACAATGAATCTTGAGTTCTGTGTGAAGAATAATTATTTCTATAGTGGAATTTGTAAAATTACGACCAAACCGTAAGACATAACGAAATTTTTTTTTTGGAAAATCTCGGACTCGGCTGAAATTCGAAGCAAGCATGTCCTGTACACGTAAGAAGTGTTACCGCCTCATAGACGGATTAGTTCTCTTTCACCATTAAGATTGTTTCAGAAAAAGCAGATGATAGTTGAAGTTCGTTTAAAAGTCTTATTCTTAGATTTAGACATAAGATAAATTTTATTTCTTCCCTTATGACATTTCGCGGGCGTGTTTAAAAAGGTTAACGGTCATATATTAAAGGTTTTATTTATGTGCAATGTATGATTCTCAGAATAAACACAGACTATTTACCTTAAAAGCATTAACCAATTGATCTTTGTCACAGAGACAAGTTGTGGTTTCTTTGAGGAAGAAGGGACGTTTCCATTTAGAACTTCATACTTTCATAACAACGCAAACCAACGTACACTCGTCTGAAGTTCCCTGTTGGTCCAACACGACTTTTTATAAGACATCACGAAGAGTCCGCGTTCACTAACTGAAAATCTAGAAGTAATATAACACCACAATTCTTCGCTGTGCTTACATTTCCCAAGATGTTGTATAATTCTATATTGAATCTTGGGTAGAAATTACAAGACTACACTCTGTTTCCCCGCTAGTTGTACCACACATTCCATGACCAGACTCACGCATAGGAACGAACTACATCTCCTGCAATATAGGCATCCCTTTCTTACCACCCCTAAACAATGTACGTGACTGTAGTGATCAATGGCGCCCGACGACTAAACCGCCTATATATATATCACACCAACCTTCCCTCCGCCACATACAAACAGACGTTGTGGCCAAGTTCGCAGAGAGTGAAAGGAAGTCAGAAGTTGGTAAGATTTGTTTCGTGATCTAGTATTTGGAGTCTTGGAGGTGTGGTATGACTGGCGTATGAAGTTTATGTTTAGCGGGTTTGGTAGTGTTTCGCCTTGTGGGGAGATATTTGCGTGATAAATGTATGTGAGTTCATAATGGCAAATATTCAGTCTCTTAAAATGCCATAACGCAAGAATCATTGCTGTAAGTTTCTGTGTGCGAACAGTGATCTTCGTGGCTGTTATTATGTTACGGAATAAGAGACTGGAAATTATGGGGTGTTCTCGTTAGTCGGTTGAGGTTATGTGTCGATGATTAAATAGACGCCACGAGGCATTGATAAGTGACATTTATATACTCAGAAGTGTTTATTATTTGCGGGTTTGGTGCCTTGTACAGTTACTTGAAGAATTTCAATATGTTCGCCTTTGAACGTGAAGTATGCTTGTTTAGCAATGCTGCATGTGTGGTGTGCCCCCAGAACAATAGAACATATTCAATCAACTGCGTCATATGAATGCTGTTTGGGTGGGGAAACGTGATAGTTAAAAATGAATGCATTTTGTCTTCTGGGAATAGCTGAGAGAAGAAGCTTAATTGATCCTTGGGATTCTACTGAGGGGAAAGCTGTCTGTCATCTGACCAGCCTACTGCTTGCCAGGAAATCAGTGGAGTATGTTCAGTACACTTGGCAGGCTCACTTAATATCACAACAGGAAATTGGCTGTGATCACGAAGGGCACTCATGTCTGCTACAGATTTATCTGTCTCTACTTGATGTGCATTTTGTAAGTACACTAGCAATATGATGTATTAGATGTGCTTGTCATGTGATAGAGTTAAGTCTGTCCAAGAATATGTGGCACTGTTTATCATTACAGTGCCGTTTGTAACTTTGTTGTTGTATTTCCTGGTGATCAGATTTCAAATATCACCATATTTGTGGAAAGAAAAAAGGCTTTAAAGCACAGTGAAACTAAAATCAGTGACAACTGAAGTTGCATAGGACTGATGTGTGTGGGAAGGAGTGGCAGAGTTTTTAGTGAAAATTTTATGATGTGGTGTGGAATAATGTCAGCCCACATGTCTAATGTTTTTTTTTGCAGTTGGGGGTGGGGGAGAAAAGAAAGGTTCCAGTATGAATCTGTGAGATAGGGAGGTTACTTTTTGTTTCACAGTCGTGACGTATATTAGAAGTGTTAACTTGTGAATGGGTTGGTAGTGAACATGACAAAATCTGTCTTGTGAAAATGGAAGGTGCGTGCTCATTGGCTAAGGTAGAAGTGTTAACTGTGTGTTCTTAGAGGAGTGTGATACATGTATGGTGGAATCTTTATTTCTTGAATGTGAATGTATTTTTTTTTTCTAGGAGTAGCAGATTACATGAAATAGAATGATCCTTCTGAGCGGCATGCTTTATGTAACCTGACCTTCATACAGCTTGCCATAGAAGCAGTAGCAACAGTTGGCAGACTGACTTGATATCAGAACAGGAAACCTGCTGGGAGCATGGAGGAACCCTCTGTCTGAACTTGGCATGTGTTGTGTAAGTACATGAGCATTAGGATGTATTTGATGTGCTTGTCTTATGAGAGACTTAAGTCTGACCAATATTATATGTGGTATTGTAAATGAATACAGCGGCATTTGTAACCTTGTTATATTTTGTGGTGCTCTTAATTCTAATATTGCCATATTTGTGAGATAAAAGTGATTTTAATGGACAGTAAAAGTAAAATAATGCTCTGACAGAGGCTGATTGCAAGATGGATGTTTGGTCTTACGTGTCTAATCCCCGGTAAGTCTATGAACAGCATTCCCCCCCGCCCCCATTTCAGATTAAATATTTGAATAAGCAGGAGGCACCCATTAGATAAAATAAGTTGGCGTGAGATTGTTCCATTTCAGACGACTTTGCCTCCAATGTCTTATGAAAGTGGCCCCTTGAGATTCTAGATTTCTTGTGTATCTTACACCTTTTCTGGTATATTGCAGGAGGAGTGCACCAACACTAGACAGACTGACATCCGAGAGAAGACCGCTTGTGTCCCCGATGGTCGGCCGTCCTGTTGCTGAGTGCGTACATGGAGAAGAGGAACGTAAATTTTGTGTGCCTCTGGAGAGGATTTTCTGTCGCTTAACCCATTCACAGGGGCTTGCTCTGTTGTGGTAATTGTGTTGCAAGTGTGATACCAACTTAGATATAAATCATGTGAACGTGTAAGGTGTGGATGTCTAGTTATGTGTGTGGGGTGTTCTACGGAGTGTAGTAAAATAGTAAAAATGTCGGCCGCAATCACATTGCGTTAATAAGAGACTGCTTCATAGTGTGGTGGCCAACACATCTCGGAATGAGAGAGAGTTTGTCATGTGTGACAGGCTGTAAGTTGCAGGTGCTCTTGGCTTTGGCCACAGCTTGTCACCAAAGATGTGATTCCTCTTCCTGGAAAGAATATGGTTTTGCCTTTTATCAGCTTCATCCCATTTCACATTCTCAGTTCAAGCTAATGCCACAGGAAGATCTTCAAAACGTCAGTCATTCTGAATCTGTTCGGAAGCAGATGGGGGGGCTCTGCAGTTTCGCTCGTTTAGGAAGTGCGGTGATGAAGATCTCTGGCATAGCTATACCGGACAGTCTTGATAATAGTGGGTGTCCGTTCTCTGACCCAAGAGGACTTTAAAAGTGTGCTGACCACGCATTACTTAGTTTGTATTTTATCTATGTAAATCTGTAAAGAGATGTCAAAGCGGGAGGTAACGGGAATACTTAGTGATCATCACCGAGAGGGAGTTTCCAAACAGTCGTTAACGGGAGATGCGCAATAGCAGTTGTCCTATGATCGAAAAGTGTGACTTGCCAGTGATGAGATTGCTTTACGTAAGTCAGGTAAGTGCAATGAGTTTTATGGATTGTGTGTGTTTTGCTGCAAGTGGTTTTCGGCGAATATTGCCGGCATTAATTTTGTTGGTAGTGTATTAAGTGTTGATTGCTGCATGTGCCAAAATGAAGTCTGACGAAGGGAAGTTCGTGTTCTTGAAGTACAGTCACCAGTGGGCTGGGTCGTTGGGTGTGTTATAGATGCTCGTGAAGTACAACCTGGTGGCAGAGGGGCTGTGTAGTGGCGACATATGCAATAATCGTTTATAGTGCTTCGTTCATTGAGCTGTAGTTTACGAAATCCCACCTGTTTTCATAAATGATGGAAGATATTTAGGTTATGGAAATGTTTGGTAGTTGGTGTCTTATAGGTGATGTTGGTCGGACTTTTCAAATGACGCAGCTCGCGAGTCGTCTCCGCCCTTCTGCAAATTTAGTTGTAAGAAATTATCACGCAGGGAAAATGTCTCTGCTGAATTTGCGTGATGTCTTGAGTGCCAACATGAAATGTGACGAGAATAAGTTCGTGTTGGAAAGGACGTGGACGATTTCACTGGGTAATTTACAGGTAGACGTGCAGGTATTCAAGATTTGTGTCTGGTATCAATCTGAGCAGGGTGTCGAAGGTTGCTATGTGCAGTAACATTCCGGCGACCGAGAGGTTATGTGACGAATGTGCCCTAGGATGTAGGCGATCTAGTGGCGAATTGTGGGCTGCTTGTTTCATAGTGCTTCGTGCTAAGTTGATTGAGATGTAGTTTTTCGGGTGTGGTTGGATTCATAAATTATTTTAAGATTTTTGAGGTTATGGAAGTGTTTGGTAGTTGGTTTCTTATAGGCGATGTTGGTAGCTGTTTCGCCTTAATTTTTTTTCTCTAGTTCCTGTCATTTTTAAGGGAGAAGATGTGTCTCTATCGGTAGTCACGGAATAACGTTTGAGGTCTTTATAAGTTTACAGTCTTTGGAGCGGTATTTCAGTCAGCATTTGGTTCGGCGGTGCCGTGTAGTGTTCGCGGACGGGCATGTACCTCAGGGGTATTGACGGTAGATGACAGGACAGTTCGTCAGGGTGCGCACATATTGATCATTGAATATCCCTCGTGCTCCGCCGGTGGCGGGATGTGTTCGCTGTTTTTCAGACGTTGCCGTCTCTGCGTGCGAGAAGATGGCGCAGTTCTTCTGCTGGTATTGTTTACTTCGGACGGCGTGATGGTAGGATGCATGCTGAATCCAGTGCAGCTTCACTCTCTTATACTGCCAGAGCGTGCAAGTTTATTTGAACTGATGTTTGTCATCTTTCTCCCGTGTGAAGTACGTAAAGTGGGAAATATTTTGGTTGCACGAAAGGCCGGATTAGTTGCCAGTAGGTTATTAATCTGGTGTAGAGTGACTTCGTAGTAAGAATTAATACTGGTCTCTCAATGCGGATGTTTATTTCTGTACATGGTTTTGTTTCAGACAGGCGTGAATGCAAGCATATGGGATACTCCAGCCGTTACGCAGTTTCGAGTCCATCATTACTACGAAGTTAGCAAGACTTTGCACCGGGAGCTGACATGATTATTGTGCATGATGGACACAATTCATCAGGCGATGCGGTTGGGATGACCCACAGACACGTGGTGGCAGCCTCTGTTTTTGTGACTTGAATGTGGAAATTCAGTAGCTGTTGATTTAAATTTGTGCAAGAGCTTATCGCTGTGAAGAAGCTAGGGTTACAGGTTGTAATGTTGGTTATGTGGCCACCATACCACAGTTGCCCACTTTTGATTCCTAGTGACCAAGTATGGGGTGTTCGTAGCATGCCTCACAATGCCACAAGGAAGACCTCAGGCCCTCGTGTGATCTCCTTGCTTTCCGAGGAGGTGTACTGTTATAGATTTAGTGTGAGTGCCTTGTCTGTCTGAAAGAGGAGTTTGAGATCAGGGGATGTGCTGAGTGGCAACTTTCATGTGAACTGTTGGAATTATCTGGATGCATTATACTTATAAGATTGTTTGTCTTTATAGAGGCTTATAAGAGGTTGTGCCATCCGAGCCCTGGTGACATCACGCAGGTGAACGAGTGTGCTCTGCGAGCCAACATTTGTGGCAATGGACGTTGCATTGATACTCCTGATGGATACCGGTGTGACTGCTACCCAGGATACTTTGCCCTTGCAGATATTGATGAATGCTCTGAACTAAACTATTGTCAAGGAGGGCAGTGTACAAATACTCCTGGAAGTTTCAGCTGTGTCTGCCCACCAGGATTTGATGTGTCTTCTGATGGAAAATACTGTACAGGTTGGTTCTGGTTATATCATATTGTTTTGTTTGTGTTTTAATTTAAAGTAAAGTTGTTCTGTTCTAATCAAGTATAAAGTGTGAAAATATTATAAAAATTTAATCAGAATTGAAGAGAATGACAACTAAAAGCAGTGGATTTTCCATGTGAATACATTTTTGTAAGATTTGAGGTTTTCACAGCGGTGAGTATGAAGATTTCCGTTTTCTGGGTTATTGCGCTGTGTAGTCTGGTCGATGTTAACCAACGTTTCAGAGGTCATACTGCCTCCGTCATCAGAGTATAAAGATTTCCGTCTTCTGGGTTGTTGCGCTGTGTAGTCTGGTCGATGTTAACCAACGTTTCAGAGGTCATACTGCCCCCGTCATCAGGGCCCTGAAGATGAAGGCAGTATGACCTCCGAAACGTTGGTTAACATCGACCAGACTACACAGCGCAGCAACCCAGAAGATGGAAATCTGAATACATTTTCGTCACATGAGGAAGATTACATTTCAAAATAGCACACAATTCTATGTGATATTGGTTATGTTGTATTTTTTAAAGAGTTTTACTCTTTAGTATGAAAATTCCTGATTTAAACAGTTGAAAGCATGTATTGTTTCTTCAGTTAGGGAGAAAAAAAAATTAAACCATCTTCTCTGATCTCTTGCATGAACCTAATATTAAACTGGTGTGGTGCTACAGTTTTATACCATATTATTTAAATACAAGTAATTGTACTTGCGAAGTTTCCTATTTCGAATGTTTCCGAGCTTGACAACATTCTGTAGCTGTAGTGATACGTGATACCAACGGTTTTGATCGTTGTATTTCAGACCACGATGAATGTAGTCAGACTGGAATGTGTGTATAAATATGGATGGTTTTCCTTCAAATGTCACTGTCACAGTGGATTTATTCTCTCACCATCTGGACATGCATGTGTTGGTAAGATGTCGTTTGCCAAATGTACAAAACTTCCTAGGTAACAAGTCAGTAGAAACTTTTAGTCAGATTAAGTAATGAATTACCAGTAATTAACTGACCGTGGAGCGGAGTCCTGCTCGGGAAGCTAATAGTCACTTAGACGGCTGTCAGAAGCCATACCTTTCTTTTATTCAAAAATATATATAGAACATTTTGTTCTAAATAACAGTTTTTAATTTTTGTTTCGGATATTGATGAATGTTATGAGAACGCAAGAGTCTGCCTGGAGGGACGTTGTAAAAATATACCTGGATCCTACCGGTGTGTGTGTGTGTGCCAGGATGGTTTTACGCCATCATTGGATGGGACGTTCTGTGTAGACTTGGGATGAATGTTCTCAAACAGGGATGGCAAATGTGTCAACGTCGATTGTTCATTTAAGTGTGTCTGTGATTCTGGTTATCGACTGGGCAAAACATTAACCAACATGAATACCTGCAAAAAATTAAATTAAACATTTGAAAACTAATGACTTAAAATTTTTTTGGAGAACTTATCATCATATTTAAGGTATAGAGATGATGTTTTCACAGATGCGACATGTAGATTCTGTATAATAAAGATGCGTCAGTCAAGCCACTGGTCACTGATTTTCATTTGAGTTTTCAAAGCACCACCTTGGTGAGATTTGAGGTTCTTATGGCATTGAAGATGGTGATTGTTCTGGGTTGTGTTTCCAAATGGGCTTATAGGTAGATACCAACATTTCAGAGAAACAGCCCCTAAGCTGTAGACAGTATCTTTCTCTGAAACATTGTATGTACCTTTGAGTTCCCATGGCGTTACAACCCACAAAATAATTATCATCAACAGTTTCATGTTGTTTGGTAATAAAAGGTAGAATATAAACTTGGGTGCTTTTAGGTGGTTCAAGATACAGCACATCCTCAATTTTTGTTTCAGATATATATGAATGCATAAGCAACCCTCGTCAACATGGGTCCCGTATAAATTCGCAAGGCAGTTTCCGTTGTGAATGTACCACAGGGTTTATACTTGGTCCAGATGGAAGATCATGTCTTGGTAAACATCACTATAATATATTAAATTACTCATAGGGAGTGACATTACTGAATTCTACACATATTCAAAATGCACATCATATAAACACACCATATGCAGTATAATCCGCCACGGTGGTCTAGCGGTTAGAACGCTGGCCTTGTAATCCTGGGGTCTCGGGTTCGATTCCCGGTGGTGCCCGAATTTATAACTTGTGTTGGGCAAGGCCGTGGTCTAGGCAACATGGAGTTTTCCTCCGTGGCATCCCAACAATTACTCCATTCACACACAGAAGAAGGCAATGGCAAACCACTTCTGGATCATCTGCCAAGAACGTATATGAACAGGTCCCAGTCCGAGAAAAGGATGGAAGGATCCTGTTCATATGGACCTGTCGCCAGACAGAACACTAAATAAAAATAAATAATAATGCAGTATAATGATGCATCCTTTCTGCCATGACCCTCTAAAATTATACGCGTTTGTCATACAATGAATCATTCTTGATTTTGAGTACTGCTGTCGAATGTGTTGCACGGGCTTTCCAAGGTACCATACTAGTGTCCATTTTGTATCCTACAAAACGGACATTTTAATTGTAATCTCATTTGAAGATACAACTGATAAAGTTAATTATATATATATATATATTGATAATTAAGAAATAATTTCTAGAAAATTAAGTCTACTATTTTAGGATCTCTGATGGTGTTGCAGTCTGTGCCACTGTCACACTTGAAATGGTGCGTGTTAGTACATCTGTCAATAACCTAAGCAGGGGACGCTGTTTGCCGCAGATACGAGCCGTGATCTGTGCTACTCCCAGTTCCGAGATGGTCAGTGCACGAATCCAACTGCGATGCCAGTAACAAAGTCAAGTTGCTGCTGTTGTACTGTGATCACTGGTCAACCAATGGGCCGGGGCACTCCGTGTCAGTCGTGTCCCCCCACAAGGCTCATTTGAATTTCAAGCTCTCTGTCCGCATGGTGCAGGAATGACGTTTAATGGGGATGGTATGTGTTGCTCAGTTTATGTATTTCTCTGCATTTTATTAGAAATTTTACTCAGTTCTGAATACATATTCATCTCCCAACATACTCACTGAATTTTAACAACATGTAATATGGGAGATCTGTATTTTGGGAAGGATATTTTGTAGTTGGACATATGAAGAGGGGATACAAAAAATAGATTTCAATGTAAGTTTTTACACATATGTACCTTTAACTCCTGTATTATGGATATAACTTAAAATGAAGAAACATCAGATCACAGAAATCCATGATATGAGGCTTGGTAAAGAAGAGGTCTCAAGTGTCGATTATATTAATTTCATTTAGCCGGAGTGCAATTGAAGGTGTGTTGGTGTATAAAAACTGCATGTCATCTGTGTACAGAATGAATGATATCCATAAAAACTATTATTCTATTTATCTACATATGGGTTTCAAACTCACAATAGATAACGAGAAGCCTGAGGGAAAGAGACCGCTGGTGAGACCTAGACGTAGATGGGCAGATAATGTCAGGTGGGATCTATGGGAGATAGGAGTTGAAGGAGACTGGATTATGTTGGCCCAGGACAGGGTCCGGTGGAGGGCTTTGGTTAATTCGGTGATGAACCTTCGGGTTCCGTAACGCATCTAGTTGGTTGGGTCCACTATTTGGGAAGCCTGAGGGGAAGAGACCTCTGTGGAGACCTAGACGTAGATGGGAGGATAATCTCAGGCGGGATCTATGGGAGATAGGAGTTGAAGGAGACTGGATTTTGTTGGCCCAGGAGAGGGTCCGGTGGAGGGCTTTGGTTAGTCCGGTGATGAACCTTTGGGTTCCGTAAGCCATCTAGTTGGTTGGGTCCACTATTTGGGAAGCCTGAGGGGAAGAAACCTCTGTGGAGACCTAGACGTAGGTGGGAGGATAATGTCAGGCGGGATCTATGGGAGATAGGAGTTGAAGGAGACTGGATTTCGTTGGCCCAGGACAGAGTCCGGTGGAGGGCTTTGGTTGGTTCGGTGATGAACCTTCGAGTTCCGTAAGCCATCTGGTTGGTTGGGTCCACTATTTGGGAAGCCTGAGGGGAAGAGAGAGCTGGGGAGACCTAGACGTAGATGGGAGGACAATCTGAGGCGGGATCTATGGGAGATAGGAGCTGAAGGAGACTGGATTTTGTTGGCCCAGGACAGGGCTTTGGTTAATTCGTTGATGAACCTTTGGGTTCCTAAGCCATATAGTTAATTAGTTAGTTATGAGTCTCTGTGAAACTGGTAACAAATTCCATTTTATGGGTCAGGGCCCAAAATGTTAATGTTGTACTGAAACAAAGTGGCAAACAATATAAAGTATAGATCACTAAATGCTACAAAAAGGTAATCTGCACTAATTTCAGCAGCGTAGAAGAGTGATAGTGTCATAATGCTTGAAAACCAGTGAAATTATTGTATTTGAATTACATCTGATTTATCCTTTTTTAAATTGCTAGATGTCAATGAGTGTGCACAAACTCCCGATATATGCCAAAATGTAGCATGTGAGAACTTGATGGGAACATACCGGTGCATTTGCAACCCAGGGTATCAGGTTTGATAATACAGGGAAAATTTGTTCTGATATCAATGAATGTGAGTTGGATGACTTGGTCTGTAGTGGAGGGCAGTGTAGGAACACTCGAGGCAGCTTTCAAGTAAGTCACTGGTATGTCTAAGGGTGTGAATTGGGTGTCATAAATCCATCTTTCCTGAAATTCCTAAACATTTTGTTGTTGTTATCAGTGTGTGATTTTTAAGCCATGTGTCTTAAGTGTAGATTCACATGAATACTGTTTCTACCAGCCTAAATTCTAATTTTGTAATTTTGCTTGTGCAGTGTATCTGCCCCCACGGGCACTCGGCTCAACCCTGTCACACAAGTATGTGAAGATATTAATGAATGCAGAGAGCTAGGTCCTGATGCTCGCTTTAATGGAGCCTGCGTGAACAGTGTCGGTTCATACGAGCGCGAATGTGAACCAGGATTCATTTTGGACAACAGTTTAATAGGTGTCACCTGTTTCAATCTTTCTACAGTGTTATGTTATGAGACGGCGTAGCTCAGTCAGTACCTCCCAAATACAAAGCAGGAATCTCAGTCATTCAGACAGCTTAAGTTTCCCTCGAACACATATTTTTAGAGAGAGAAAGTGTTTATGGTAAAACAAACATATGAATTCAGAATCAAAATCTTGTCTTGAATTATGGAATTGTAAGTCGTTTATTATCTGCAGTGGATATAAATAGAAATTGCAGTTTTATTTAATCATGATCTTTTGTCTTCATTGAATTTTTGGTCCATTTATGAGGAATACACACTGATTATTTTCTCAGATATTTTATAACTTTTCTTTCCTTATATCCCAGATTCTATTGGATGTACAATTTCTGTGCAGATGATAGGAAGGGGTCGTGCTGGACCAGGTTAGTGGGTGGTCGCTGTGAGAATAATCTACGTCGCCTTACATTAAAAATCTGAATGCTGCTGTTCAATTGGACTGGCATGGGGCAGTCCGTGTGAGATATGTCATGGCCTGTGTGACTGCAAAGGTAAATACAATGAGGGAGATCCTGTCTGTCTATTTATTTGTTTGCATGTCTGCTGAAGGGATTTTGGCTCGACCATAGAAGAAGAGCATGAGGGCAAGGGAGTCAAAGTCAGAAGGAGTAGAGGAGAGACAGGTGGTGGCCTTGTTAGACTGTGGTCTAGCCAGTGTTCTACACTGTCTGACTGGTTGTTATATCTGGAGCCATTTTATTATGTGTGGCTTACTCCATTTCCCTGATGATGGAGGCAGTAAGCACTTCTGAGACGTTGGTAGACTTCTACGAAACTATACAGTGCAACGATGGGAAGCCAACCATCATGAGAACTGGGAAACTGAAAGTACTTATTTGTATATCGAGGGAAAGTAATAATTATGAACATATCTGGGACAATTTAGTAAACTTCCGCTAGTCCACTTATGGCATGAATAATATACATTTTTTTTGCCAGAAATTGTGAAGTCACAATAAAACTTAGTGTCCTTTCTCATTGCATAAATTTATTACTTTTAGTTTCAGATTTTCCATCGTGATAATCATGAATAGAAGGAGATTGAAATGGTAGACACTGCACAATTATGAATTCACTGTCATAGATCTTACCAAATATACGTTAATGAGGAATCTGAATTAGTGATTGTTAATAAACCATGCAATTCTGTTATTAATTAAAAATACTACTTGTCTTTCCCAAAGCTATTCATGTTTTCTTTCTTGTATAGGTAGATGGTAAAACATGTACAGATGTAAATGAATGTGACCTGAATGTCGGAGTGTGTCGAGGAGGAGGAACGTGGTTCTTTCACGTGCACCTGTCCACCTGGATTGACACTGGATCCTACTGGTATGTTAGTTTTCCTTAAACACTGAATATAGAATGAGAGGCACCTTAGACCTCTTCATATCAATAATATAAAATACTTTAGATCAATGGCCTGTCTGGCAACTAAGGTTTGTGTGATTTGGATTGAATATTACATTACAATTTGCAATCAGCTTTTCCTTCACTGACGTATATCAGTATTTCACTGAAATGTGTAGAATTTATGTATGTCCACATGTACAGTATATCTGGATGTTAGGCAGGAGGCGTGTTATACTGAGTACCGACACGGGCAGTGCAGTAATCCTCTAGAAGGAATTTTCTCACGCATCCTATGCTGTTGCTCTTCTGTGGGCAAAGTTTGGGGTGGAGGGGACACTGGAACCAGCAGATGTGAACCTTGCCCACGGTCAGGAACTCAGGCTCATCAGGAACTGTGCCCCAAAGGGAATGGCTTCATCGATCGCAAGGATATTAACGAATGTACGGAGTTCCCAGGAATGTGTAGCAATGGTCGCTGTAAGAATACGGTTGGAGGTTTCAGCTGCAAGTGCAACCAGGGCTATGGCATAAAGTGTATTGGTGAGCTGACATTTTCCATGGATTTAGAAATACAGAGGTTTAAAGGTATTCTTAAATTTAGCCTATTTATATGGGAAGTTGTTTTCTCTAATGCCTAGGGCTTTGTCTGCTTGACAACAGATTTTTTGCAGTTCACACAGTTCTTCTATATATATTTCTATTAACACTACGCTCTTGCCATGTAACACGTATTTATATATCCATAATTCTCTTCTCTCTCTTACCCTTGGTATCTAACTACATCTTAACGAATTTCATTTTCACATTTACATCTAAATTGTACTGTTACTTTCTAATATTTTAAAATTAAGAACATTAATAACATTTATTATTCTCTTACAAACTAAATCTTCATTTATATTAAATACTTGTTACATAAAAAAAATTCTCCAATTTTCAATTTGTAAACTGTTCAATAATATCTTTTAACATCTTCATACTCTATGAACATAGGGTAATTTTTCCTGTCTCATATCCTCTGTTAATCACTCTTCTTTTTAAAATACCTGTCTTAAACCATCTTATCTCTTATTCCTTGTAGAACACTCAATACATTCGTCTAGTTCCATTTCATGTCACGGTGAAATACAACAGATTCTGCCTTTATGTATCATCACATCTTTTTTTTTAAATTTTAGATCTTTTACCATCATTTTCATTACCTTGCCCCTTTGTATTTTCAATTTAGCCATCCCCTTTGCGGCATAATTTTTTCACACCCCCCCCCCCATAAATTTTGTTACTTTCTTTCTGTATTTTCTCTATACCCCACGTCTCTGCACCGTACATCCATCTGGATTCACATAACTTATAAACACTTTCTAAAATCTTTACCCTTATGCAGTAAACTCTCAATTATCCAGGCTAATTAAGGGGAGAGGGTAAACCAATAATCAGTAAACATGGATAATTCAAATTATTTTGCTTGGTACATTCACAAAACATCACACATTACAAACGACATATATAGGTAGCCCTGGGTTTGTGCCGATTCAGAATTACGCCGATTTTGAAACCATTATTATTTATAACGTTTTACAATGTATCTCGTACTGATTCTTATACTAAATCATAATTCTTACATCGCTGATTTTGAATAAAAGTTATAAATACAGTCATCTCTGCAATTACGTATGTTTCGTTAACGCGAATTTGCTCCAATGAGATCGATGAATCGGTAAAAGCTGTTTGTGAAATGCAAACTTTTGCATATGCGAGTTTGCTCTTACGCAATTTCATTCCTGGCGCTTTAAACTTTCAAAGGACTAATTTAATCTCTGCGGAGGTACCGGGGTTATTTTTACTACGCGATTCTATATAGGTCGGCGTCTTACATGAATGCAACTATCGCATAACAGCAGAGATGACTGCACACATCAATCACATGAAAGAATCGCAGTCAATCGTGGGGACCAATGAATTGCCGATTTTAAGTCTATAAAATGTATATTTTTTTAAATTCCCTTTATTTTATCTACGTTATTTCAGAGCTTTAAATGTAATGCCATTATATTACTTGCCAATGTTTGGGTGCTGGGAACGCATGTCATTGACTTCCCATTGATTTACATTATAAAAGAGTTTCAATTTACGCTGTGTCGTCCAGGAACGCATCCCCGGCGTAAATCGAGGGCTACCTGTATTTTGCCAAATAGTGTGTAATGGTAACTTTTTTATGACGTGTTCAGACTCCTTCTCATGGCATTATAAGTTTTCCTGTCTGACCCGTGTAATCTAGTAAAATGTCAGCATACGGTAGTGTCATAACTGACAGTAAACTATTTACTCTTTCAGATATTGATGAGTGCAGTATCATGCATGGTGTGTGTGGAGATGGAACATGCCGAAACACACCAGGCAACTTTATCTGTGATTGCAAAGAAGGATATGAGAGTACTATGATGATGCAGGTGTGCATGGGTAAGCAATATGACTTATTACAGGCAGAGCATGACTGGAACCACTAAGATCACAAGTAAGAATGTCTTCTTCTTCCATGGCTCTCCGGTCCGTATTCGGTACATTGCCTCCTCGATTCTCCTCCTCTTCCATTCGGTCCTCCGTTAGGTCCGTCTGTCCGAGGCTTTGATCGAGGTTTCGAAACGTCTTCCTTTGTTGTTAGCCTTGCGACCAACCCCCAACCTGGAGGACCAGGGTACCTGTCTTAGTCTGACCTCTCCCCCTAGGGAGACCCTACCAGCATAGCTCTTGGGGTCACTGAGGTACTCGAGCCCCACCACCACGACAAGGTGCAGGTACCATTAAGTGGGGAGTAAGAATGTGCCCTGTTACAAATATTAGCAGAGATTGTGTCACACAGTAAGAAAATGCTTTTTGTGGAGGTACATCACAGTATCTGAATTACTGTAACATGATTTAGATTGTTTTGTGATGCAAAGCTTTTATTTTCATATTATATTAACATTGCTTGGAGTATTCCATGGGCATAAGTACTGATCATGATTAAGTCAGTGACTTATCAGGTATTTGTTGATTACAGAACAAATATGTATATTATATCCATGTGGTTAAAATATAATTTTATTGTGGTCTTCTGGCTGTGACACTGTGTATTCATGTAGGTGGTTGCCAGAATTTTGGTCAGACTTGCTAGATGGTCCAGTGATTGAGACTATCGGACCAAACAGAATACCTGCCCCCGCCCCATATACCTGAAGACAAAAATGGATCCGGTTTTCAAAACATCATACATATTTTAACCTTGGACAATATTAAGTATGTGATTATTTGTCTTTAGAATGCAGGACAAAACAGTAATACATTGATAATTAATATATCCCTAAAAAGTGGAATATGTTTAAAATATTTGGGAACTGAAGTAACATGTCAAAAATGTGTTCATAACAAAATTAATAGCAGATTAAAGTTGGGGATGCTTGTTACCATTCAGTCCAGAATCATTCCTTTCTGCTGTGTAAAAACATGAAAATTAAAATATACAGATCTTTTATTTGATGTGGAAAGCTTCTGTGGAACATTTGAATAAAAATTTCCTTGGATATTATCCATCGTCTAGTAAAATATAAAATATAAAACGTAAAACGACGTTTCGGAGATAGAGTCCCATCTCCGAAACGTTGTTTTACATTTTATATTTTATATTTTTACTAGACGATGGATAATATCCAAGGAAATTTTTATTCAAATGACTCTTCACCATCGTCAAGAAGTGGAACAGTCTATTTGGAACTAGTCTAGTTGAGATGATAATATTAGATTGAATTGAGAGACTGTTAACTGGTATATAAAGATTTGTTTTATTGGAGGTGGTTCAAGGTTAGACTTTAAGCTCCAGTTCAGTACTAGTGTCGGATATCATACTTCTGTTTGAATTTACCACACACCTCAAAGGATGAGTATAGTGTATGGAGTATGGACGGCTATGGATCATTGGTTGAATGATAATTTGCAAGTTAAAAACTGGAGCATTGTAAAAAAAAAGCATACCATTGTCAATTAGTCCATTACAAATCTCACATGGACTGACAGAAGCTTAGGCCTGAGGGTAAGGAGCCATTATGTAACCATTTGAATAATTTAATTACAGTATAAATGTATGTAATTGTTTTCCTTTTGCGTCTGTTATGAATCTTATTCTTGAATGTACAGAACTTAAATTGTTGCAGACATCAATGGATGTGAACGCATCCCAGGGCTGTGTCGCGGAGGTGTGTGCATTGACACTCCAGGAAGTTATCGATGTGAATGTCCTCCTGGCCATGAGTTGGCTCCAAATAAGAAAGCTTGTAAAGGTACTAGGGCCCTTAACCCCCTTTAAAAATAATGTTCAGATTTTTGCTGATGTATGCCTTTTACATGAAACTTAATTTTATACTTTACAAAGAAATGCTCTCAGTCTTAATTCCAAATATATATTAAGAAATAAATTGTATCATTATGACACATACTCAGAATTAACCTAATAGGATTTGAGGTTTTCATGGCAGTGAGTCTGAAGATGGCTGTCTTCTGAGTTGTTGTGCCATGCAGTCTGGTAAACGTTTACCAGCATTTCAGAGGTCCTTGCTGTCTCATTGATGAATCATCACTTTGGCATCGGTAAATTTCTACCATACTACACAACAACCGCCACGGTGGTCTAGCGGTTAGAACGCTGGCCTCGTAAGCCTGGGGTCCCGAGTTCAATTCCCGGTGGTCCTCAAATTTATAACTTGTTTTGGGCAAGGCCGTGGTCTAGGCAACACAGAGTTTTCCTCCGTGGCATCCCAACAATTACTCCATTCACACACAGAAGAAGGCAATGGCAAACCACTTCTGATCATCTCTGCCAAGAATGTATATGAACAGGTCCCAGTCCGAGAAAAGGATGGAAGGATCCTGTTCATATGGACCTGTCGTCAGACAGAACACTACAAATAAAAAAACTACACAACCTTACAATTCAGAAGACAGCCATCAAGGTTATATTTTATAGATTGACTTCTAAACCACAGAAATTAACACCTGAAGAGTGAAACTGATCCAAAGAGATATATGTAGACCAGATCCCAGCATCATAAAATGACCAAGTAACCAACGAAATTTTAAATTAGCTGTCTGTATTTTTGTTTCCCAGATATTGATGAATGTTCTCGTACAAGTGGTATTTGTTCCAATGGTGTTTGTGAAAATATGATGGGTACATATCAGTGTGTTTGTGATGATGGTTACCAGCAAACTGGACAGAAGTCTCACTGCGAAGGTTAGCGCATATTTTTACGTTATTTAAATTAATGTCTTTGCTCTTGATGAATGTTAAATATTGTTATTATTGTGTTTGAAAAATATGTTTCAGATGTTGATGAATGTAAATCAAGTAAAGCAGGCTGCGATGACATCTGTATGAACACACCAGGCAGCTATTCATGTGCATGTAAGTTAGTAGTTGGCTTGCTTGTAAGTACCTACAGTAAATGTATCAGTTTGTCATAACATTTCTTCTCTCACATGTAATTCATCAAGATTAATCAACTACATGAAGCAAAGCCTGTCTTTAGAAGCTAATAGTCATTCAAATATTCAAAAATTCCCTGCCTTTTATGAAACCTAAAGGCTTATTACAGTGTTCACAAGGTGCCATCACTGGGTCTTATTTTGAGCCAGAAGAATGGCGTCCAAATCCTCGCACCGGATTTGATTGTGATACATTCTCGTATCCTCCCATTTATGCCTAAGACTTCCAGGTTGTTTCTTATCTCCAAGGTACCTGACAAATTTTGCATACATTATTCATATTTCCCATGTGTGCTATATGCCTTGTCCATTTCATCCTCCTCTACTAATTTATTCTAATAATATCTGATAAAGAGTACAAATTTTGAAACTCCTTTATTATAGAATTTCTCTACCTCATATTCTCAGAAAACTTCAATTTATTTTCCTTGTTTTGTGGTGAGTGACCAAGATTCACACCCGTCTAAAACAGACCTGGACCTTGAGACCTAGTAGTGGATTGACAGCTATTGGTGTTATCGCAGAATTTTTTTTTAGTAAAGAAGTTTTTACATTGGGTACGCAAGAATTGTAAATTAATATTACGTAGCAAAGGTGGTGGTAATTTCTGGGGCTGATAATTTAAGTTATCAATACACAATGTTTTGTGCAAGTTTTCTTGTAAAATGAAATATACTTTATTTATGTTTATAGGTAGATATTCTTTTTTCATCATTGATATAAGTGGATTTGCATTTTAAAATTGCAATATGGGACCACGTGTCATGTTTTTGAAATTAACTTACGTTGACAGTACTGGTTACATGCTACTTCTGGATGGACGGAGTCATACAGATGTGGATGGATGTAAGGAGAACCCACGCATCTGTACAAATGTCTTGCTTCCAGGTCCTTACAGCACATCTTGCATAGGTCGGTCCATATCCCTGTCACTTATTGTTATGATACATAATTTAAGAACAAATGAATATTTTAGGATACTGCTGATAAAACAGCACCAAAAACGTACTAACCCGTGGCCTTTACTGTTGGATTATAAACTTACATCACCTATTTGAATAAAAATTTTCTTGGATATTTTCCATCGTCTAGTAAAATAATAAAATAGAAAATGACGTTTCGGAGATGGGGCTCTGTCTCTGTCTTCAGGTACCTACTCTGTTGGGCCCAATAGTTAGAGCTAATCTCTATCTCTGGACCCAATAATATGATAAGAGTATATAAATTAAGATTGCATCTTTAAAAAAATATACAAATTCATGAAGTGTGATGATAGAAAATCATGTGTTACCAGATGTGAATGAATGTGAAATGGAAGGAGATGTATGTGAGAATGGAGAATGTGACAACACTCTTGGCTCATTTATGTGCCGCTGTGAAGAAGGTTATTCAGCAAAGCCTGACAGTGGTCCAGGCTGCACAGATGATGATGAGTGTGAGCTCGGCTCCTACAACTGTGACATTAATGCCGACCGCATCAACATCCCTGTATGTATCTTGGGTTACATAAGTGCATGTATGGCTGTGTCCATCAGGGCTCTTATTTCTGTCGCTGTCGAGATGGTTTCACTGGTAATGGTGCTAATTGCAGAGATGTTAATGAATGCCTCACTAATAATGGTGGCTGCGATCAGAATGCTCAGTGCATCAACACTGAGGGTTCATTCAAGGTAAAGTATAAATTGTAAGACTTGAGGTTCTCACAGCGGTGAGTATGAGGATATCCGTCTTCTGGGTTATTGCGCTGTGTAGTCTGGTCGATGTTAACCAACGTTTCAGAGGTCATACTGCCTCCGTCATCAGGGCGATGACGGAGGCAGTATGACATCTGAAACGTTGGTTAACATCGACCAGACTACACAGCCCAACAACCCAGAAGACAGAAATCTTCATATTCTGATGATGGAGGCAGTATGACCTCTGAAACGTTGGTTAACATCGACCAGACTACACAGCGCAAGAACCCAGAAGACAGAAATCTTCATACTCTGATGACGGAGGCAGTATGACCTCTGAAACGATGGTTAACATCGAGCAGACTACACAACGCAACAACCCAGAAGACGGAAATCTTCATACTCATCGCCCTGATGATGGAGGCAGTATGACCTCTGAAACGTTGGTTAACATCGACCAGACTACACAGCGCAGCAACCCAGAAGACAGAAATCTTCATACTCTGATGACGGAGGCAGTATGACCTCTGAAACGTTGGTTAACATCGACCAGACTACACAGCGCAATAACCCAGAATACAGAAATCTTCATACTCTGATGACGGAGGCAGTATGACCTCTGAACGTTGGTTAACATCGACCAGACTACACAGCGCAATAACCCAGAAGACAGAAATCTTCATACTCTGATGACGGAGGCAGTGTGACCTCTGAAACGTTGGTTAACATCGACCAGACTACACAGCGCAATAACCCAGAAGACAGAAATCTTCATACTCTGATGACGGAGGCAGTGTGACCTTTGAAACGTTGGTTAACATCGACCAGACTACACAGCGCAATAACCCAGAAGACAGAAATCTTCATACTCTGATGACGGAGGCAGTATGACCTCTGAAACGTTGGTTAACATCGACCAGACTACAAAGCGCAACAACCCAGAAGACGGAAATCTTCATACTCATCGCCCTGATGACGGAGGCAGTATGACCTCTGAAACGTTGGTTAACATCGACCAGACTACACAGCGCAATAACCCAGAAGACGGATATCTTCAAAGTATAAATTATTTATCATCCCTTCTAACTTAAAATTTCAATAAACTCCTATTGTATGTTCTTCACACTGAGGGTTGTAATTTCATCCCCAAATAGAACTGTATTACTTGATAAACTCGATGCAAGACGTAAGTGTGCTGCAGTCATGGAAGTGGTAGTTATAGTTTGACACTCCTTCTGCATGTGGGTTCTAGAATTGTGGCATCATCCACCAGAAACAGTTCCTGAATGTTTTTTATTTAATTTATTTATTTTTCCCCACTTTTCATTAAAGACATTTGATGTCACCAGCTCTTTAAGCGTGTATAAATGTTAATATCTGTGGTATGTTTGTGAGATTTGAGGGTTTCATGGCAGTGACAATGATGGTGATGATTTGGGATCTGGTGCCACGTACACTGGTCGGTAGATGCCAGAATTTCGGAGAAGCATACTGTCTCCATCTTCAGGGCTGAATGGAAATCACAGGAATTACATAGGATGGCAGGAAGGGAAGTCTGATGGAATGGGCCAATCAGGATGGAACGAGGTAGAGATCGAGCTGAGCCAGAGGAGGGTCGGAGAGAGAAAGCCAGCTCTTACCAATGTATGTTTGTCTGTGATGCTGGTTTTCGAGGCGATGGCTATTCCTGTGTTGATATTGATGGGTGTTCAAGTGAAAATGGGCACTGCTTGAATTATCCAGGTTCATTTCGACGTGAATGTGAGATGGGGTTCATGCATCCAGATGAGAGGAGTGAACGGGCCTGTGTAGGTCAGTTGCTTAATTGCTGGTAATGCATTCACATTGTCACAAAAATATTATTTGTAATAAAAGAGATTTTTTTAGTTTTATTCTAGAATGACACCACTAGAGATAATTATATTATAACTGTTGACTGCAGAAACCCCAGTGTTATACAAATTCAGTCTTCTGTGTATGGAACTCAACCTAATAAATGATTGAATAAACCTACTTTTTTATTAGTTACAAGTTAAATTTTGTCAGTGCTCACAAAAGTTGCTTTTGCTCGTCTTCTCTGGTAGCACATTTCCGCTGTAACAATCTGTCAGATTCTTCTGTGAATCCTATGTAATGTGATTTCTCTCCTACTTTCCCTTATGCATCCTAGATGTCTTATTTCTGAATAGCCAAGCAAAGTCTTACAATTTTTATAGCTGTCCCATTCTAAAATTTCTCGTAAGTTTGAATGTTATTATTATTATAACACGTGCAGCACACTGCTCATTTCCTATATGCTTTTTATAAAGTGTCGTTCAGTGATGAGTCAAGTTTAAATTAAGTATAAGTGGCAGAGTCATTGTTACAATGATTTTCAGCTTATTGTGATTGTTATTTCAAACTTCAGTAAATGTAAAATATTTTCAGATATAAATGAATGTCAGATGTTTAGCAATTTGTGTGTTTTTGGTCGTTGTGTCAACATCTTTGGAATGTTTCGCTGTGAATGTGATGAAGGTTATGACCTAGATGCTCTGGAGGTGAGTTCATAAGGAGACTTGAGTTTCTCAAATGCAGAACTCAAATCTGTGGTCTTGTAGTTTGGTAATTCAGGTTTTTCATGTTATTATACAAACACACACACACAAGAGTACCCTAAAAGTTACTAATTTCATCTTATTTATAGGAGAAAATACATTCACGTTTTGATGTAAATGCATTAATAACATTTTTAAAAATATTAATCTAGTGATACCAGAAAATGTAAATACTTGTAATATTCCTTTAAATTAGATACAATTTTGAGGAGCTACAGCTTGAACAGTTTCAAGTGGTAAAGTAAACTTTTCTGTGTAATGTGTTGGGCAAGGACGTGGTCTAGGCAACACGGAGTTTTCCTCCGTGGCATCCCAACAATTACTCCACTCACACACAGAAGAAGGCAATGGCAAACCACTTCTGATCATCTCTGCCAAGAATGTATATATGTATGAGCAGGTCCCTGACAACCTGAAGAGGTTGGAAGGATCCTGTTCATGATATATGGACCTGTCGTCAGACAGAACACTACAAATAAAAAAACTACACAACATTACAATTCAGAAGACAGCCATCAAGGTTATATTTTATAGATTGACTTCTAAACCACAGAAATTAACACCTGAAGAGTGAAACTGATCCAAAGAGATATATGTAGACCAGATTCCAGCATCATAAAATGACCAAGTAACCAATGAAATTTCAAATTAACTGTCTGTATTTCTGTTTCCCAGATATTGATGAATGTTCTCGTACAAGTGGTATTTGTTCCAATGGTGTTTGTGAAAATATGATGGGTACATATCAGTGTGTTTGTGATGATGGTTACCAGCAAACTGGACAGAAGTCTCACTGCGAAGGTTAGCGCATATTTTTACGTTATTTAAATTAATGTCTTTGCTCTTGATGAATGTTAAATATTGTTATTATTGTGTTTGAAAAATATGTTTCTGATGTTGATTAATGTAAATCAAGTAATGCAGGCTGCGATGACATCTGTATGAACACACCAGGCAGCTATTCATGTGCATGTAGGTTAGTAGTTGGCTTGCTTGTAAGTACCTACAGTAAATGTAGCAGTTTGTCATAACATTTCTTCTCTCACATGTAATTCATCAAGATTAATCAACTACATGAAGCAAAGCCTGTCTTTAGAAGCTAATAGTCATTCAAATATTCAAAAATTCCCTGCCTTTTATGAAACCTGAAGGCTTATTACAGTGTTCACAAGGTGACATCACTGGGTCTTATTTTGAGCCAGAAGAATGGCGTCCCAATCCTCGCACCGGATTTGATTGTGATACATTCTCGTATCCTCCCATTTATGCCTAAGACTTCCAGGTTGTTTCTTATCTCCAAGGTACCTGACAAATTTTGCATACATTATTCATATTTCCCATGTGTGCTATATGCCTTGTCCATTTCATCCTCCTCTACTAATTTATTCTAATAATATCTGATAAAGAGTACAAATTTTGAAACTCCTTTATTATAGAATTTCTCTACCTCATATTCTCAGAAAACTTCAATTTATTTTCCTTGTTTTGTGGTGAGTGACCAAGATTCACACCCGTCTAAAACAGACCTGGACCTTGAGACCTAGTAGTGGATTGACAGCTATTGGTGTTATCGCAGAATTTTTTTTTAGTAAAGAAGTTTTTACATTGGGTACGCAAGAATTGTAAATTAATATTACGTAGCAAAGGTGGTGGTAATTTCTGGGGCTGATAATTTAAGTTATCAATACACAATGTTTTGTGCAAGTTTTCTTGTAAAATGAAATATACTTTATTTATGTTTATAGGTAGATATTCTTTTTTCGTCATTGATATAAGTGGATTTGCATTTTAAAATTGCAATATGGGACCACGTGTCATGTTTTTGAAATTAACTTACGTTGACAGTACTGGTTACATGCTACTTCTGGATGGACGGAGTCGTACAGATGTGGATGGATGTAAGGAGAACCCACGCATCTGTACAAATGGCTTGCTTCCAGGTCCTTACAGCACATCTTGCATAGGTCGGTTCATATCCCTGTCACTTATTGTTATGATACAGAATTTAAGAACAAATGAATATTTTAGGATACTGCTGATAAAACAGCCCCAAAAACGTACTAACCCGTGGCCTTTACTGTTGGATTATAAACTTACATCACCTATTTGAATAAAAATTTTCTTGGATATTTTCCATCGTCTAGTAAAATAATAAAATAGAAAATGACGTTTCGGAGATGGGGCTCTGTCTCTGTCTTCAGGTACCTACTCTGTTGGGCCCAATAGTTAGAGCTAATCTCTATCTCTGGACCCAATAATATGATAAGAGTATATAAATTAAGATTGCATCTTTAAAAAAATATACAAATTCATGAAGTGTGATGATAGAAAATCATGTGTTACCAGATGTGAATGAATGTGAAATGGAAGGAGATGTATGTGAGAATGGAGAATGACACAACACTCTTGGCTCATTTATGTGCCGCTGTGAAGAAGGTTATTCAGCAAAGCCTGACAGTGGTCCAGGCTGCACAGATGATGATGAGTGTGAGCTCGACTCCTACAACTGTGACATGAATGCCGACCGCATCAACATCCCTGTATGTATCTTGGGTTACATCAGTGCATGTATGGCTGTGTCCATCAGGGCTCTTATTTCTGTCGCTGTCGAGATGGTTTCACTGGTAATGGTGCTAATTGCAGAGATGTTAATGAATGCCTCACTAATAATGGTGGCTGCGATCAGAATGCTCAGTGCATCAACACTGAGGGTTCATTCAAGGTAAAGTATAAATTGTAAGACTTGAGGTTCTCACAGCGGTGAGTATGAAGATATCCGTCTTCTGGGTTATTGCGCTGTGTAGTCTGGTCGATGTTAACCAACGTTTCAGAGGTCATACTGCCTCCGTCATCAGGGCGATGACGGAGGCAGTATGACATCTGAAACGTTGGTTAACATCGACCAGACTACACAGCGCAACAACCCAGAAGACGGAAATCTTCATACTCATCGCCCTGATGATGGAGGCAGTATGACCTCTGAAACGTTGGTTAACATCGACCAGACTACACAGCGCAGCAACCCAGAAGACAGAAATCTTCATACTCTGATGACGGAGGCAGTATGACCTCTGAAACGTTGGTTAACATCGACCAGACTACACAGCGCAACAACCCAGAAGACGGAAATCTTCATACTCATCGCCCTGATGATGGAGGCAGTATGACCTCTGAAACGTTGGTTAACATCGACCAGACTACACAGCGCAGCAACCCAGAAGACAGAAATCTTCATACTCTGATGACGGAGGCAGTATGACCTCTGAAACGTTGGTTAACATCGACCAGACTACACAGCGCAATAACCCAGAAGACAGAAATCTTCATACTCTGATGACGGAGGCAGTATGACCTCTGAAACGTTGGTTAACATCGACCAGACTACACAGCGCAATAACCCAGAAGACAGAAATCTTCATACTCTGATGACGGAGGCAGTATGACCTCTGAAACGTTGGTTAACATCGACCAGACTACAAAGCGCAACAACCCAGAAGACGGAAATCTTCATACTCATCGCCCTGATGACGGAGGCAGTATGACCTCTGAAACGTTGGTTAACATCGACCAGACTACACAGCGCAACAACGCAGAAGACGGAAATCTTCATACTCATCGCCCTGATGACGGAGGCAGTATGACCTCTGAAACGTTGGTTAACATCGACCAGACTACACAGCGCAACAACCCAGAAGACAGAAATCTTCATACTCTGATGACGGAGGCAGTATTACCTCTGAAACGTTGGTTAACATCGACCAGACTACACAGCGCAATAACCCAGAAGACGGATATCTTCAAAGTATAAATTATTTATCATCCCTTCTAACTTAAAATTTCAATAAACTCCTATTGTATGTTCTTCACACTGAGGGTTGTAATTTCATCCCCAAATAGAACTGTATTATTTGATAAACTCGATGCAAGACGTAAGTGTGCTGCAGTCATGGAAGTGGTAGTTATAGTTTGACACTCCTTCTGCATGTGGGTTCTAGAATTGTGGCATCATCCACCAGAAACAGTTCCTGAATGTTTTTTATTTAATTTATTTATTTTTCCCCACTTTTCATTAAAGACATTTGATGTCACCAGCTCTTTAAGCGTGTATAAATGTTAATATCTGTGGTATGTTTGTGAGATTTGAGGGTTTCATGGCAGTGACAATGATGGTGATGATTTGGGATCTGGTGCCACGTACACTGGTCGGTAGATGCCAGAATTTCGGAGAAGCATACTGTCTCCATCTTCAGGGCTGAATGGAAATCACAGGAATTACATAGGATGGCAGGAAGGGAAGTCTGATGGAATGGGCCAATCAGGATGGAACGAGGTAGAGATCGAGCTGAGCCAGAGGAGGGTCGGAGAGAGAAAGCCAGCTCTTACCAATGTATGTTTGTCTGTGATGCTGGTTTTCGAGGCGATGGCTATTCCTGTGTTGATATTGATGGGTGTTCAAGTGAAAATGGGCACTGCTTGAATTATCCAGGTTCATTTCGACGTGAATGTGAGATGGGGTTCATACATCCAGATGAGAGGAGTGAACGGGCCTGTGTAGGTCAGTTGCTTAATTGCTGGTAATGCATTCACATTGTCACAAAAATATTATTCGTAATAAAATAGACCTTTTTAGTTTTATTCTAGAATGACACCACTAGAGATAATTATATTATAACTGTTGACTGCAGAAACCCCAGTGTTATACAAATTCAGTCTTCTGTGTATGGAACTCAACCTAATAAATGATTGAATAAACCTACTTTTTTATTAGTTACAAGTTAAATTTTGTCAGTGCTCACAAAAGTTGCTTTTGCTCGTCTTCTCTGGTAGTACATTTCCGCTGTAACAATCTGTCAGATTCTTCTGTGAATCCTATGTAATGTGATTTCTCTCCTACTTTCCCTTATGCATCCTAGATGTCTTATTTCTGAATAGCCAAGCAAAGTCTTACAATTTTTATAGCTGTCCCATTCTAAAATTTCTCGTAAGTTTGAATGTTATTATTATTATAACACGTGCAGCACACTGCTCATTTCCTATATGCTTTTTATGAAGTGTCGTTCAGTGATGAGTCAAGTTTAAATTAAGTATAAGTGGCAGAGTCATTGTTACAATGATTTTCAGCTTATTGTGATTGTTATTTCAAACTTCAGTAAATGTAAAATATTTTCAGATATAAATGAATGTCAGATGTTTAGCAATTTGTGTGTTTTTGGTCGTTGTGTCAACATCTTTGGAATGTTTCGCTGTGAATGTGATGAAGGTTATGACCTAGATGCTCTGGAGGTGAGTTCATAAGGAGACTTGAGTTTCTCAAATGCAGAACTCAAATCTGTGGTCTTGTAGTTTGGTAATTCAGGTTTTTCATGTTATTATACAAACACACACACACAAGAGTACCCTAAAAGTTACTAATTTCATCTTATTTATAGGAGAAAATACATTCACGTTTTGATGTAAATGCATTAATAACATTTTTAAAAATATTAATCTAGTGATACCAGAAAATGTAAATACTTGTAATATTCCTTTAAATTAGATACAATTTTGAGGAGCTACAGCTTGAACAGTTTCAAGTGGTAAAGTAAACTTTTCTGTGTAATGTGTTGGGCAAGGACGTGGTCTAGGCAACACGGAGTTTTCCTCCGTGGCATCCCAACAATTACTCCACTCACACACAGAAGAAGGCAATGGCAAACCACTTCTGATCATCTCTGCCAAGAATGTATATATGTATGAGCAGGTCCCTGACAACCTGAAGAGGTTGGAAGGATCCTGTTCATGATATATGGACCTGTCGTCAGACAGAACACTACAAATAAAAAAACTACACAACATTACAATTCAGAAGACAGCCATCAAGGTTATATTTTATAGATTGACTTCTAAACCACAGAAATTAACACCTGAAGAGTGAAACTGATCCAAAGAGATATATGTAGACCAGATTCCAGCATCATAAAATGACCAAGTAACCAATGAAATTTCAAATTAACTGTCTGTATTTCTGTTTCCCAGATATTGATGAATGTTCTCGTACAAGTGGTATTTGTTCCAATGGTGTTTGTGAAAATATGATGGGTACATATCAGTGTGTTTGTGATGATGGTTACCAGCAAACTGGACAGAAGTCTCACTGCGAAGGTTAGCGCATATTTTTACGTTATTTAAATTAATGTCTTTGCTCTTGATGAATGTTAAATATTGTTATTATTGTGTTTGAAAAATATGTTTCTGATGTTGATTAATGTAAATCAAGTAATGCAGGCTGCGATGACATCTGTATGAACACACCAGGCAGCTATTCATGTGCATGTAGGTTAGTAGTTGGCTTGCTTGTAAGTACCTACAGTAAATGTAGCAGTTTGTCATAACATTTCTTCTCTCACATGTAATTCATCAAGATTAATCAACTACATGAAGCAAAGCCTGTCTTTAGAAGCTAATAGTCATTCAAATATTCAAAAATTCCCTGCCTTTTATGAAACCTGAAGGCTTATTACAGTGTTCACAAGGTGACATCACTGGGTCTTATTTTGAGCCAGAAGAATGGCGTCCAAATCCTCGCACCGGATTTGATTGTGATACATTCTCGTATCCTCCCATTTATGCCTAAGACTTCCAGGTTGTTTCTTATCTCCAAGGTACCTGACAAATTTTGCATACATTATTCATATTTCCCATGTGTGCTATATGCCTTGTCCATTTCATCCTCCTCTACTAATTTATTCTAATAATATCTGATAAAGAGTACAAATTTTGAAACTCCTTTATTATAGAATTTCTCTACCTCATATTCTCAGAAAACTTCAATTTATTTTCCTTGTTTTGTGGTGAGTGACCAAGATTCACACCCGTCTAAAACAGACCTGGACCTTGAGACCTAGTAGTGGATTGACAGCTATTGGTGTTATCGCAGAATTTTTTTTTAGTAAAGAAGTTTTTACATTGGGTACGCAAGAATTGTAAATTAATATTACGTAGCAAAGGTGGTGGTAATTTCTGGGGCTGATAATTTAAGTTATCAATACACAATGTTTTGTGCAAGTTTTCTTGTAAAATGAAATATACTTTATTTATGTTTATAGGTAGATATTCTTTTTTCATCATTGATATAAGTGGATTTGCATTTTAAAATTGCAATATGGGACCACGTGTCATGTTTTTGAAATTAACTTACGTTGACAGTACTGGTTACATGCTACTTCTGGATGGACGGAGTCGTACAGATGTGGATGGATGTAAGGAGAACCCACGCATCTGTACAAATGGCTTGCTTCCAGGTCCTTACAGCACATCTTGCATAGGTCGGTTCATATCCCTGTCACTTATTGTTATGATACAGAATTTAAGAACAAATGAATATTTTAGGATACTGCTGATAAAACAGCCCCAAAAACGTACTAACCCGTGGCCTTTACTGTTGGATTATAAACTTACATCACCTATTTGAATAAAAATTTTCTTGGATATTTTCCATCGTCTAGTAAAATAATAAAATAGAAAATGACGTTTCGGAGATGGGGCTCTGTCTCTGTCTTCAGGTACCTACTCTGTTGGGCCCAATAGTTAGAGCTAATCTCTATCTCTGGACCCAATAATATGATAAGAGTATATAAATTAAGATTGCATCTTTAAAAAAATATACAAATTCATGAAGTGTGATGATAGAAAATCATGTGTTACCAGATGTGAATGAATGTGAAATGGAAGGAGATGTATGTGAGAATGGAGAATGTGACAACACTCTTGGCTCATTTATGTGCCGCTGTGAAGAAGGTTATTCAGCAAAGCCTGACAGTGGTCCAGGCTGCACAGATGATGATGAGTGTGAGCTCGACTCCTACAACTGTGACATGAATGCCGACCGCATCAACATCCCTGTATGTATCTTGGGTTACATCAGTGCATGTATGGCTGTGTCCATCAGGGCTCTTATTTCTGTCGCTGTCGAGATGGTTTCACTGGTAATGGTGCTAATTGCAGAGATGTTAATGAATGCCTCACTAATAATGGTGGCTGCGATCAGAATGCTCAGTGCATCAACACTGAGGGTTCATTCAAGGTAAAGTATAAATTGTAAGACTTGAGGTTCTCACAGCGGTGAGTATGAAGATATCCGTCTTCTGGGTTATTGCGCTGTGTAGTCTGGTCGATGTTAACCAACGTTTCAGAGGTCATACTGCCTCCGTCATCAGGGCGATGACGGAGGCAGTATGACATCTGAAACGTTGGTTAACATCGACCAGACTACACAGCCCAACAACCCAGAAGACAGAAATCTTCATATTCTGATGATGGAGGCAGTATGACCTCTGAAACGTTGGTTAACATCGACCAGACTACACAGCGCAAGAACCCAGAAGACAGAAATCTTCATACTCTGATGACGGAGGCAGTATGACCTCTGAAACGTTGGTTAACATCGACCAGACTACACAGCGCAACAACCCAGAAGACAGAAATCTTCATACTCTGATGACGGAGGCAGTATGACCTCTGAAACGTTGGTTAACATCGACCAGACTACACAGCGCAAGAACCCAGAAGACAGAAATCTTCATACTCTGATGACGGAGGCAGTATGACCTCTGAAACGTTGGTTAACATCGACCAGACTACACAGCGCAACAACCCAGAAGACGGAAATCTTCATACTCATCGCCCTGATGATGGAGGCAGTATGACCTCTGAGACGTTGGTTAACATCGACCAGACTACACAGCGCAGCAACCCAGAAGACAGAAATCTTCATACTCTGATGACGGAGGCAGTATGACCTCTGAAACGTTGGTTAACATCGACCAGACTACACAGTGCAATAACCCAGAAGACAGAAATTTTCATACTCTGATGACGGAGGCAGTATGACCTCTGAAACGTTGGTTAACATCGACCAGACTACACAGCGCAATAACCCAGAAGACAGAAATCTTCATACTCTGATGACGGAGGCAGTATGACCTCTGAAACGTTGGTTAACATCGACCAGACTACACAGCGCAGCAACCCAGAAGACAGAAATCTTCATACTCTGATGACGGAGGCAGTATGACCTCTGAAACGTTGGTTAACATCGACCAGACTACACAGCGCAACAACCCAGAAGACGGAAATCTTCATACTCATCGCCCTGATGATGGAGGCAGTATGACCTCTGAAACGTTGGTTAACATCGACCAGACTACACAGCGCAGCAACCCAGAAGACAGAAATCTTCATACTCTGATGACGGAGGCAGTATGACCTCTGAAACGTTGGTTAACATCGACCAGACTACACAGCGCAATAACCCAGAAGACAGAAATCTTCATACTCTGATGACGGAGGCAGTATGACCTCTGAAACGTTGGTTAACATCGACCAGACTACACAGCGCAATAACCCAGAAGACAGAAATCTTCATACTCTGATGACGGAGGCAGTATGACCTCTGAAACGTTGGTTAACATCGACCAGACTACAAAGCGCAACAACCCAGAAGACGGAAATCTTCATACTCATCGCCCTGATGACGGAGGCAGTATGACCTCTGAAACGTTGGTTAACATCGACCAGACTACACAGCGCAACAACCCAGAAGACGGAAATCTTCATACTCATCGCCCTGATGACGGAGGCAGTATGACCTCTGAAACGTTGGTTAACATCGACCAGACTACACAGCGCAACAACCCAGAAGACAGAAATCTTCATACTCTGATGACGGAGGCAGTATTACCTCTGAAACGTTGGTTAACATCGACCAGACTACACAGCGCAATAACCCAGAAGACGGATATCTTCAAAGTATAAATTATTTATCATCCCTTCTAACTTAAAATTTCAATAAACTCCTATTGTATGTTCTTCACACTGAGGGTTGTAATTTCATCCCCAAATAGAACTGTATTACTTGATAAACTCGATGCAAGACGTAAGTGTGCTGCAGTCATGGAAGTGGTAGTTATAGTTTGACACTCCTTCTGCATGTGGGTTCTAGAATTGTGGCATCATCCACCAGAAACAGTTCCTGAATGTTTTTTATTTAATTTATTTATTTTTCCCCACTTTTCATTAAAGACATTTGATGTCACCAGCTCTTTAAGCGTGTATAAATGTTAATATCTGTGGTATGTTTGTGAGATTTGAGGGTTTCATGGCAGTGACAATGATGGTGATGATTTGGGATCTGGTGCCACGTACACTGGTCGGTAGATGCCAGAATTTCGGAGAAGCATACTGTCTCCATCTTCAGGGCTGAATGGAAATCACAGGAATTACATAGGATGGCAGGAAGGGAAGTCTGATGGAATGGGCCAATCAGGATGGAACGAGGTAGAGATCGAGCTGAGCCAGAGGAGGGTCGGAGAGAGAAAGCCAGCTCTTACCAATGTATGTTTGTCTGTGATGCTGGTTTTCGAGGCGATGGCTATTCCTGTGTTGATATTGATGGGTGTTCAAGTGAAAATGGGCACTGCTTGAATTATCCAGGTTCATTTCGACGTGAATGTGAGATGGGGTTCATACATCCAGATGAGAGGAGTGAACGGGCCTGTGTAGGTCAGTTGCTTAATTGCTGGTAATGCATTCACATTGTCACAAAAATATTATTCGTAATAAAATAGACCTTTTTAGTTTTATTCTAGAATGACACCACTAGAGATAATTATATTATAACTGTTGACTGCAGAAACCCCAGTGTTATACAAATTCAGTCTTCTGTGTATGGAACTCAACCTAATAAATGATTGAATAAACCTACTTTTTTATTAGTTACAAGTTAAATTTTGTCAGTGCTCACAAAAGTTGCTTTTGCTCGTCTTCTCTGGTAGCACATTTCCGCTGTAACAATCTGTCAGATTCTTCTGTGAATCCTATGTAATGTGATTTCTCTCCTACTTTCCCTTATGCATCCTAGATGTCTTATTTCTGAATAGCCAAGCAAAGTCTTACAATTTTTATAGCTGTCCCATTCTAAAATTTCTCGTAAGTTTGAATGTTATTATTATTATAACACGTGCAGCACACTGCTCATTTCCTATATGATTTTTATGAAGTGTCGTTCAGTGATGAGTCAAGTTTAAATTAAGTATAAGTGGCAGAGTCATTGTTACAATGATTTTCAGCTTATTGTGATTGTTATTTCAAACTTCAGTAAATGTAAAATATTTTCAGATATAAATGAATGTCAGATGTTTAGCAATTTGTGTGTTTTTGGTCGTTGTGTCAACATCTTTGGAATGTTTCGCTGTGAATGTGATGAAGGTTATGACCTAGATGCTCTGGAGGTGAGTTCATAAGGAGACTTGAGTTTCTCAAATGCAGAACTCAAATCTGTGGTCTTGTAGTTTGGTAATTCAGGTTTTTCATGTTATTATACAAACACACACACACAAGAGTACCCTAAAAGTTACTAATTTCATCTTATTTATAGGAGAAAATACATTCACGTTTTGATGTAAATGCATTAATAACATTTTTAAAAATATTAATCTAGTGATACCAGAAAATGTAAATACTTGTAATATTCCTTTAAATTAGATACAATTTTGAGGAGCTACAGCTTGAACAGTTTCAAGTGGTAAAGTAAACTTTTCTGTGTAATGTGTTGGGCAAGGACGTGGTCTAGGCAACACGGAGTTTTCCTCCGTGGCATCCCAACAATTACTCCACTCACACACAGAAGAAGGCAATGGCAAACCACTTCTGATCATCTCTGCCAAGAATGTATATATGTATGAGCAGGTCCCTGACAACCTGAAGAGGTTGGAAGGATCCTGTTCATGATATATGGACCTGTCGTCAGACAGAACACTACAAATAAAAAAACTACACAACATTACAATTCAGAAGACAGCCATCAAGGTTATATTTTATAGATTGACTTCTAAACCACAGAAATTAACACCTGAAGAGTGAAACTGATCCAAAGAGATATATGTAGACCAGATTCCAGCATCATAAAATGACCAAGTAACCAATGAAATTTCAAATTAACTGTCTGTATTTCTGTTTCCCAGATATTGATGAATGTTCTCGTACAAGTGGTATTTGTTCCAATGGTGTTTGTGAAAATATGATGGGTACATATCAGTGTGTTTGTGATGATGGTTACCAGCAAACTGGACAGAAGTCTCACTGCGAAGGTTAGCGCATATTTTACATTATTTAAATTAATGTCTTTGCTCTTGATGAATGTTAAATATTGTTATTATTGTGTTTGAAAAATATGTTTCTGATGTTGATTAATGTAAATCAAGTAATGCAGGCTGCGATGACATCTGTATGAACACACCAGGCAGCTATTCATGTGCATGTAAGTTAGTAGTTGGCTTGCTTGTAAGTACCTACAGTAAATGTAGCAGTTTGTCATAACATTTCTTCTCTCACATGTAATTCATCAAGATTAATCAACTACATGAAGCAAAGCCTGTCTTTAGAAGCTAATAGTCATTCAAATATTCAAAAATTCCCTGTCTTTTATGAAACCTGAAGGCTTATTACAGTGTTCACAAGGTGCCATCACTGGGTCTTATTTTGAGCCAGAAGAATGGCGTCCGAATCCTCGCACCGGATTTGATTGTGATACATTCTCGTATCCTCCCATTTATGCCTAAGACTTCCAGGTTGTTTCTTATCTCCAAGGTACCTGACAAATTTTGCATACATTATTCATATTTCCCATGTGTGCTATATGCCTTGTCCATTTCAACCTCCTCTACTAATTTATTCTAATAATATCTGATAAAGAGTACAAATTTTGAAACTCCTTTATTATAGAATTTCTCTACCTCATATTCTCAGAAAACTTCAATTTATTTTCCTTGTTTTGTGGTGAGTGACCAAGATTCACACCCGTCTAAAACAGACCTGGACCTTGAGACCTAGTAGTGGATTGACAGCTATTGGTGTTATCACAGAATTTTTTTTTAGTAAAGAAGTTTTTACATTGGGTACACAAGAATTGTAAATTAATATTACATACCAAAGGTCGTGGTAATAATTTAAGTTATCAATACACAATGTTTTGTGCAAGTTTTCTTGTAAAATGAAATATACTTTATTTATGTTTATAGGTAGATATTCTTTTTTCGTCATTGATATAAGTGGATTTGCATTTTAAAATTGCAATATGGGACCACGTGTCATGTTTTTGAAATTAACTTACGTTGACAGTACTGGTTACATGCTACTTCTGGATGGACGGAGTCGTACAGATGTGGATGGATGTAAGGAGAACCCACGCATCTGTACAAATGGCTTGCTTCCAGGTCCTTACAGCACATCTTGCATAGGTCGGTTCAAATCCCTGTCACTTATTGTTATGATACAGAATTTAAGAACAAATGAATATTTTAGGATACTGCTGATAAAACAGCCCCAAAAACGTACTAACCCGTGGCCTTTACTGTTGGATTATAAACTTACATCACCTATTTGAATAAAAATTTTCTTGGATATTTTCCATCGTCTAGTAAAATAATAAAATAGAAAATGACGTTTCGGAGATGGGGCTCTGTCTCTGTCTTCAGGTACCTACTCTGTTGGGCCCAATAGTTAGAGCTAATCTCTATCTCTGGACCCAATAATATGATAAGAGTATATAAATTAAGATTGCATCTTTAAAAAAATATACAAATTCATGAAGTGTGATGATAGAAAATCATGTGTTACCAGATGTGAATGAATGTGAAATGGAAGGAGATGTATGTGAGAATGGAGAATGTGACAACACTCTTGGCTCATTTATGTGCCGCTGTGAAGAAGGTTATTCAGCAAAGCCTGACAGTGGTCCAGGCTGCACAGATGATGATGAGTGTGAGCTCGACTCCTACAACTGTGACATGAATGCCGACCGCATCAACATCCCTGTATGTATCTTGGGTTACATCAGTGCATGTATGGCTGTGTCCATCAGGGCTCTTATTTCTGTCGCTGTCGAGATTGTTTCACTGGTAATGGTGCTAATTGCAGAGATGTTAATGAATGCCTCACTAATATTGGTGGCTGCGATAAGAATGCTCAGTGCATCAACACTGAGGGTTCATTCAAGGCAAAGTATAAATTGTAAGACTTGAGGTTCTCACAGCGGTGAGTATGAAGATATCCGTCTTCTGGGTTATTGCGCTGTGTAGTCTGGTCGATGTTAACCAACGTTTCAGAGGTCATACTGCCTCCGTCATCAGGGCGATGACGGAGGCAGTATGACATCTGAAACGTTGGTTAACATCGACCAGACTACACAGCCCAACAACCCAGAAGACAGAAATCTTCATATTCTGATGATGGAGGCAGTATGACCTCTGAAACGTTGGTTAACATCGACCAGACTACACAGCGCAAGAACCCAGAAGACAGAAATCTTCATACTCTGATGACGGAGGCAGTATGACCTCTGAAACGTTGGTTAACATCGACCAGACTACAAAGCGCAACAACCCAGAAGACAGAAATCTTCATACTCTGATGACGGAGGAAGTATGACCTCTGAAACGTTGGTTAACATCGACCAGACTACACAGCGCAAGAACCCAGAAGACAGAAATCTTCATACTCTGATGACGGAGGCAGTATGACCTCTGAAACGTTGGTTAACATCGACCAGACTACAAAGCGCAACAACCCAGAAGACGGAAATCTTCATACTCTGATGACGGAGGCAGTATGACCTCTGAAACGTTGGTTAACATCGACCAGACTACACAGCGCAACAACCCAGAAGACGGAAATCTTCATACTCATCGCCCTGATGATGGAGGCAGTATGACCTCTGAAACGTTGGTTAACATCGACCAGACTACACAGCGCAGCAACCCAGAAGACAGAAATCTTCATACTCTGATGACGGAGGCAGTATGACCTCTGAAACGTTGGTTAACATCGACCAGACTACACAGCGCAATAACCCAGAAGACAGAAATCTTCATACTCTGATGACGGAGGCAGTATGACCTCTGAAACTTTGGTTAACATCGACCAGACTACACAGCGCAATAACCCAGAAGACAGAAATCTTCATACTCTGATGACGGAGGCAGTATGACCTCTGAAACGTTGGTTAACATCGACCAGAATACAAAGCGCAACAACCCAGAAGACGGAAATCTTTATATTCATCGCCCTGATGACGGAGGCAGTATGACCTCTGAAACGTTGGTTAACATCGACCAGACTACACAGCGCAACAACCCAGAAGACGGAAATCTTCATACTCATCGCCCTGATGACGGAGGCAGTATGACCTCTGAAACGTTGGTTAACATCGACCAGACTACACAGCGCAATAACCCAGAAGACAGAAATCTTCATACTCTGATGACGGAGGCAGTATGACCTCTGAAACGTTGGTTAACATCGACCAGACTACACAGCGCAATAACCCAGAAGACAGAAATCTTCATACTCTGATGACGGAGGCAGTATGACCTCTGAAACGTTGGTTAACATCGACCAGAATACAAAGCGCAACAACCCAGAAGACGGAAATCTTCATATTCATCGCCCTGATGACGGAGGCAGTATGACCTCTGAAACGTTGGTTAACATCGACCAGACTACACAGCGCAATAACCCAGAAGACAGAAATCTTCATACTCTGATGACGGAGGCAGTATGACCTCTGAAACGTTGGTTAACATCGACCAGAATACAAAGCGCAACAACCCAGAAGACGGAAATCTTCATATTCATCGCCCTGATGACGGAGGCAGTATGACCTCTGAAACGTTGGTTAACATCGACCAGACTACACAGCGCAACAACCCAGAAGACAGAAATCTTCATACTCTGATGACGGAGGCAGTATGACCTCTGAAACGTTGGTTAACATCGATCAGACTACACAGCGCAATAACCCAGAAGACGGATATCTTCAAAGTATAAATTATTTATCATCCCTTCTAACTTAAAATTTCAATAAACTCCTATTGTATGTTCTTCACACTGAGGGTTGTAATTTCATCCCCAAATAGAACTGTATTACTTGATAAACTCGATGCAAGACGTAAGTGTGCTGCAGTCATGGGAGTGGTAGTTATAGTTTGACACTCCTTCTGCATGTGGGTTCTAGAATTGTGGCATCATCCACCAGAAACAGTTCCTGAATGTTTTTTATTTAATTTATTTATTTTTCCCCACTTTTCATTAAAGACATTTGATGTCACCAGCTCTTTAAGCGTGTATAAATGTTAATATCTGTGGTATGTTTGTGAGATTTGAGGGTTTCATGGCAGTGACAATGATGGTGATGATTTGGGATCTGGTGCCACGTACACTGGTCGATAGATGCCAGAATTTCGGAGAAGCATACTGTCTCCATCTTCAGGGCTGAATGGAAATCACAGGAATTACATAGGATGGCAGGAAGGGAAGTCTGATGTAATGGGCCAATCAGAATGGAACGAGGTAGAGATCGAGCTGAGCCAGAGGAGGGTCGGAGAGAGAAAGCCAGCTCTTACCAATGTATGTTTGTCTGTGATGCTGGTTTTCGAGGCGATGGCTATTCCTGTGTTGATATTGATGGGTGTTCAAGTGAAAATGGGCACTGCTTGAATTATCCAGGTTCATTTCGACGTGAATGTGAGATGGGGTTCATGCATCCAGATGAGAGGAGTGAACGGGCCTGTGTAGGTCAGTTGCTTAATTGCTGGTAATGCATTCACATTGTCACAAAAATATTATTCGTAATAAAAGAGACCTTTTTAGTTTTATTCTAGAATGACACCACTAGAGATAATTATATTATAACTGTTGACTGCAGAAACCCCAGTGTTATACAAATTCAGTCTTCTGTGTATGGAACTCAACCTAATAAATGATTGAATAAACCTACTTTTTTATTAGTTACAAGTTAAATTTTGTCAGTGCTCACAAAAGTTGCTTTTGCTCGTCTTGTCTGGTAGCACATTTCCGCTGTAACAATCTGTCAGATTCTTCTGTAAATCCTATGTAATGTGATTTCTCTCCTACTTTCCCTTATGCATCCTAGATGTCTTATTTCTGAATAGCCAAGCAAAGTCTTACAATTTTTATAGCTGTCCCATTCTAAAATTTCTCGTAAGTTTGAATGTTATTATTATTATAACACGTGCAGCACACTGCTCATTTCCTATATGCTTTTTATGAAGTGTCGTTCAGTGATGAGTCAAGTTTAAATTAAGTATAAGTGGCAGAGTCATTGTTACAATGGTTTTCAGCTTATTGTGATTGTTATTTCAAACTTCAGTAAATGTAAAATATTTTCAGATATAAATGAATGTCAGATGTTTAGCAATTTGTGTGTTTTTGGTCGTTGTGTCAACATCTTTGGAATGTTTCGCTGTGAATGTGATGAAGGTTATGACCTAGATGCTCTGGAGGTGAGTTCATAAGGAGACTTGAGTTTCTCAAATGCAGAACTCAAATCTGTGGTCTTGTAGTTTGGTAATTCAGGTTTTTCATGTTATTATACAAACACACACACACAAGAGTACCCTAAAAGTTACTAATTTCATCTTATTTATAGGAGAAAATACATTCACGTTTTGATGTAAATGCATTAATAACATTTTTAAAAATATTAATCTAGTGATACCAGAAAATGTAAATACTTGTAATATTCCTTTAAATTAGATATAATTTTGAGGAGCTACAGCTTGAACAGTTTCAAGTGGTAAAGTAAACTTTTCTGTGTAATGTGTTGGGCAAGGACGTGGTCTAGGCAACACGGAGTTTTCCTCCTTGGCATCCCAATAATTACTCCACTCACACACAGAAGAAGGCAATGGCAAACCACTTCTGATCATCTCTGCCAAGAATGTATATATGTATGAGCAGGTCCCTGACAACCTGAAGAGGTTGGAAGGATCCTGTTCATGATATATGGACCTGTCGTCAGACAGAACACTACAAATAAAAAAACTACACAACATTACAATTCAGAAGACAGCCATCAAGGTTATATTTTATAGATTGACTTCTAAACCACACAAATTAACACCTGAAGAGTGAAACTGATCCAAAGAGATATATGTAGACCAGATTCCAGCATCATAAAATGACCAAGTAACCAATGAAATTTCAAATTAACTGTCTGTATTTCTGTTTACCAGATATTGATGAATGTTCTCGTACAAGTGGTATTTGTTCCAATGGTGTTTGTGAAAATATGATGGGTACATATCAGTGTGTTTGTGATGATGGTTACCAGCAAACTGGACAGAAGTCTCACTGCGAAGGTTAGCGCATATTTTTACATTATTTAAATTAATGTCTTTGCTCTTGATGAATGTTAAATATTGTTATTATTGTGTTTGAAAAATATGTTTCTGATGTTGATTAATGTAAATCAAGTAATGCAGGCTGCGATGACATCTGTATGAACACACCAGGCAGCTATTCATGTGCATGTAAGTTAGTAGTTGGCTTGCTTGTAAGTACCTACAGTAAATGTAGCAGTTTGTCATAACATTTCTTCTCTCACATGTAATTCATCAAGATTAATCAACTACATGAAGCAAAGCCTGTCTTTAGAAGCTAATAGTCATTCAAATATTCAAAAATTCCCTGCCTTTTATGAAACCTGAAGGCTTATTACAGTGTTCACAAGGTGCCATAACTGGGTCTTATTTTGAGCCAGAAGAATGGCGTCCAAATCCTCGCACCGGATTTGATTGTGATACATTTTCGTATCCTCCCATTTATGCCTAAGACTTCCAGGTTGTTTCTTATCTCCAAGGTACCTGACAAATTTTGCATACATTATTCATATTTCCCATGTGTGCTATATGCCTTGTCCATTTCATCCTCCTCTACTAATTTATTCTAATAATATCTGATAAAGAGTACAAATTTTGAAACTCCTTTATTATAGAATTTCTCTACCTCATATTCTCAGAAAACTTCAATTTATTTTCCTTGTTTTGTGGTGAGTGACCAAGATTCACACCCGTCTAAAACAGACCTGGACCTTGAGACCTAGTAATGGATTGACAGCTATTGGTGTTATCACAGAATTTTTTTTTAGTAAAGAAGTTTTTACATTGGGTACACAAGAATTGTAAATTAATATTACATACCAAAGGTCGTGGTAATAATTTAAGTTATCAATACACAATGTTTTGTGCAAGTTTTCTTGTAAAATGAAATGTACTTTATTTATGTTTATAGGTAGATATTTTTTTTTCGTCATTGATATAAGTGGATTTGCATTTTAAAATTGCAATATGGGACCACGTGTCATGTTTTTGAAATTAACTTACGTTGAAAGTACTGGTTACATGCTACTTCTGGATGGACGGAGTCGTACAGATGTGGATGGATGTAAGGAGAACCCACGCATCTGTACAAATGGCTTGTTTCCAGGTCCTTACAGCACATCTTGCATAGGTCGGTTCATATCCCTGTCACTTATTGTTATGATACAGAATTTAAGAACAAATGAATATTTTAGGATACTGCTGATAAAACAGCCCCAAAAACGTACTAACCCGTGGCCTTTACTGTTGGATTATAAACTTACATCACCTATTTGAATAAAAATTTTCTTGGATATTTTCCATCGTCTAGTAAAATAATAAAATAGAAAATGACGTTTCGGAGATGGGGCTCTGTCTCTGTCTTCAGGTACCTACTCTGTTGGGCCCAATAGTTAGAGCTAATCTCTATCTCTGGACCCAATAATATGATAAGAGTATATAAATTAAGATTGCATCTTTAAAAAAATATACAAATTCATGAAGTGTGATGATAGAAAATCATGTGTTACCAGATGTGAATGAATGTGAAATGGAAGGAGATGTATGTGAGAATGGAGAATGTGACAACACTCTTGGCTCATTTATGTGCCGCTGTGAAGAAGGTTATTCAGCAAAGCCTGACAGTGGTCCAGGCTGCACAGATGATGATGAGCGTGAGCTCGACTCCTACAACTGTGACATGAATGCCGACCGCATCAACATCCCTGTATGTATCTTGGGTTACATCAGTGCATGTATGGCTGTGTCCATCAGGGCTCTTTTTTCTGTCGTTGTCGAGATGGTTTCACTGGTAATGGTGCTAATTGCAGAGATGTTAATGAATGCCTCACTAATAATGGTGGCTGCGATCAGAATGCTCAGTGCATCAACACTGAGGGTTCATTCAAGGTAAAGTATAAATTGTAAGACTTGAGGTTCTCACAGCGGTGAGTATGAAGATATCCGTCTTCTGGGTTATTGCGCTGTGTAGTCTGGTCGATGTTAACCAACGTTTCAGAGGTCATACTGCCTCCGTCATCAGGGCGATGACGGAGGCAGTATGACATCTGAAACGTTGGTTAACATCGACCAGACTACACAGCCCAACAACCCAGAAGACAGAAATCTTCATATTCCGATGATGGAGGCAGTATGACCTCTGAAACGTTGGTTAACATCGACCAGACTACACAGCGCAAGAACCCAGAAGACAGAAATCTTCATACTCTGATGACGGAGGCAGTATGACCTCTGAAACGTTGGTTAACATCGACCAGACTACACAGCGCAACAACCCAGAATACAGAAATCTTCATACTCTGATGACGGAGGCAGTATGACCTCTGAAACGTTGGTTAACATCGACCAGACTACAAAGCGCAACAACCCAGAAGACGGAAATCTTCATACTCATCGCCCTGATGACGGAGGCAGTATGACCTCTGAAACGTTGGTTAACATCGACCAGACTACAAAGCGCAACAACCCAGAAGACGGAAATCTTCATACTCATCGCCCTGATGACGGAGGCAGTATGACCTCTGAAACGTTGGTTAACATCGACCAGACTACACAGCGCAGTAACCCAGAAGACAGAAATCTTCATACTCTGATGACGGAGGCAGTATGACCTCTGAAACGTTGGTTAACATCGACCAGACTACACAGCGCAACAACCCAGAAGACGGAAATCTTCATACTCATCGCCCTGATGATGGAGGCAGTATGACCTCTGAAACGTTGGATAACATCGACCAGACTACACAGGGCAGCAACCCAGAAGACAGAAATCTTCATACTCTGATGACGGAGGCAGTATGACCTCTGAAACGTTGGTTAACATCGACCAGACTACACAGCGCAATAACCCAGAAGACAGAAATCTTCATACTCTGATGACGGAGGCAGTATGACTTCTGAAACATTGGTTAACATCGACCAGACTACACAGCGCAATAACCCAGAAGACAGAAATCTTCATACTCTGATGACGGAGGCAGTATGACCTCTGAAACGTTGGTTAACATCGACCAGAATACAAAGCGCAACAACCCAGAAGACGGAAATCTTCATACTCATCGCCCTGATGACGGAGGCAGTATGACCTCTGAAACGTTGGTTAACATCGACCAGACTACACAGCGCAACAACCCAGAAGACGGAAATCTTCATACTCATCGCCCTGATGACGGAGGCAGTATGACCTCTGAAACGTTGGTTAACATCGACCAGACTACACAGCGCAACAACCCAGAAGACAGAAATCTTCATACTCTGATGACGGAGGCAGTATGACCTCTGAAACGTTGGTTAACATCGACCAGACTACACAGCGCAATAACCCAGAAGACGGATATCTTCAAAGTATAAATTATTTATCATCCCTTCTAACTTAAAATTTCAATAAACTCCTATTGTATGTTCTTCACACTGAGGGTTGTAATTTCATCCCCAAATAGAACTGTATTACTTGATAAACTCGATGCAAGACGTAAGTGTGCTGCAGTCATGGAAGTGGTAGTTATAGTTTGACACTCCTTCTGCATGTGGGTTCTAGAATTGTGGCATCATCCACCAGAAACAGTTCCTGAATGTTTTTTATTTAATTTATTTATTTTTCCCCACTTTTCATTAAAGACATTTGATGTCACCAGCTCTTTAAGCGTGTATAAATGTTAATATCTGTGGTATGTTTGTGAGATTTGAGGGTTTCATGGCAGTGACAATGATGGTGATGATTTGGGATCTGGTGCCACGTACACTGGTCGATAGATGCCAGAATTTCGGAGAAGCATACTGTCTCCATCTTCAGGGCTGAATGGAAATCACAGGAATTACATAGGATGGCAGGAAGGGAAGTCTGATGGAATGGGCCAATCAGGATGGAACGAGGTAGAGATCGAGCTGAGCCAGAGGAGGGTCGGAGAGAGAAAGCCAGCTCTTACCAATGTATGTTTGTCTGTGATGCTGGTTTTCGAGGCGATGGCTATTCCTGTGTTGATATTGATGGGTGTTCAAGTGAAAATGGGCACTGCTTGAATTATCCAGGTTCATTTCGACGTGAATGTGAGATGGGGTTCATGCATCCAGATGAGAGGAGTGAACGGGCCTGTGTAGGTCAGTTGCTTAATTGCTGGTAATGCATTCACATTGTCACAAAAATATTATTCGTAATAAAAGAGACCTTTTTAGTTTTATTCTAGAATGACACCACTAGAGATAATTATATTATAACTGTTGACTGCAGAAACCCCAGTGTTATACAAATTCAGTCTTCTGTGTATGGAACTCAACCTAATAAATGATTGAATAAACCTACTTTTTTATTAGTTACAAGTTAAATTTTGTCAGTGCTCACAAAAGTTGCTTTTGCTCGTCTTGTCTGGTAGCACATTTCCGCTGTAACAATCTGTCAGATTCTTCTGTAAATCCTATGTAATGTGATTTCTCTCCTACTTTCCCTTATGCATCCTAGATGTCTTATTTCTGAATAGCCAAGCAAAGTCTTACAATTTTTATAGCTGTCCCATTCTAAAATTTCTCGTAAGTTTGAATGTTATTATTATTATAACACGTGCAGCACACTGCTCATTTCCTATATGCTTTTTATGAAGTGTCGTTCAGTGATGAGTCAAGTTTAAATTAAGTATAAGTGGCAGAGTCATTGTTACAATGGTTTTCAGCTTATTGTGATTGTTATTTCAAACTTCAGTAAATGTAAAATATTTTCAGATATAAATGAATGTCAGATGTTTAGCAATTTGTGTGTTTTTGGTCGTTGTGTCAACATCTTTGGAATGTTTCGCTGTGAATGTGATGAAGGTTATGACCTAGATGCTCTGGAGGTGAGTTCATAAGGAGACTTGAGTTTCTCAAATGCAGAACTCAAATCTGTGGTCTTGTAGTTTGGTAATTCAGGTTTTTCATGTTATTATACAAACACACACACACAAGAGTACCCTAAAAGTTACTAATTTCATCTTATTTATAGGAGAAAATACGTTCACGTTTTGATGTAAATGCATTAATAACATTTTTAAAAATATTAATCTAGTGATACCAGAAAATGTAAATACTTGTAATATTCCTTTAAATTAGATATAATTTTGAGGAGCTACAGCTTGAACAGTTTCAAGTGGTAAAGTAAACTTTTCTGTGTAATGTGTTGGGCAAGGACGTGGTCTAGGCAACACGGAGTTTTCCTCCGTGGCATCCCAACAATTACTCCACTCACACACAGAAGAAGGCAATGGCAAACCACTTCTGATCATCTCTGCCAAGAATGTATATATGTATGAGCAGGTCCCTGACAACCTGAAGAGGTTGGAAGGATCCTGTTCATGATATATGGACCTGTCGTCAGACAGAACACTACAAATAAAAAAACTACACAACATTACAATTCAGAAGACAGCCATCAAGGTTATATTTTATAGATTGACTTCTAAACCACAGAAATTAACACCTGAAGAGTGAAACTGATCCAAAGAGATATATGTAGACCAGATTCCAGCATCATAAAATGACCAAGTAACCAATGAAATTTCAAATTAACTGTCTGTATTTCTGTTTCCCAGATATTGATGAATGTTCTCGTACAAGTGGTATTTGTTCCAATGGTGTTTGTGAAAATATGATGGGTACATATCAGTGTGTTTGTGATGATGGTTACCAGCAAACTGGACAGAAGTCTCACTGCGAAGGTTAGCGCATATTTTTACATTATTTAAATTAATGTCTTTGCTCTTGATGAATGTTAAATATTGTTATTATTGTGTTTGAAAAATATGTTTCTGATGTTGATTAATGTAAATCAAGTAATGCAGGCTGCGATGACATCTGTATGAACACACCAGGCAGCTATTCATGTGCATGTAGGTTAGTAGTTGGCTTGCTTGTAAGTACCTACAGTAAATGTAGCAGTTTGTCATAACATTTCTTCTCTCACATGTAATTCATCAAGAATAATCAACTACATGAAGCAAAGCCTGTCTTTAGAAGCTAATAGTCATTCAAATATTCAAAAATTCCCTGCCTTTTATGAAACCTGAAGGCTTATTACAGTGTTCACAAGGTGACATCACTGGGTCTTATTTTGAGCCAGAAGAATGGCGTCCAAATCCTCGCACCGGATTTGATTGTGATACATTCTCGTATCCTCCCATTTATGCCTAAGACTTCCAGGTTGTTTCTTATCTCCAAGGTACCTGACAAATTTTGCATACATTATTCATATTTCCCATGTGTGCTATATGCCTTGTCCATTTCATCCTCCTCTACTAATTTATTCTAATAATATCTGATAAAGAGTACAAATTTTGAAACTCCTTTATTATAGAATTTCTCTACCTCATATTCTCAGAAAACTTCAATTTATTTTCCTTGTTTTGTGGTGAGTGACCAAGATTCACACCCGTCTAAAACAGACCTGGACCTTGAGACCTAGTAGTGGATTGACAGCTATTGGTGTTATCACAGAATTTTTTTTAGTAGAGAAGTTTTTACATTGGGTACACAAGAATTGTAAATTAATATTACATACCAAAGGTCGTGGTAATAATTTAAGTTATCAATACACAATGTTTTGTGCAAGTTTTCTTGTAAAATGAAATATACTTTATTTATGTTTATAGGTAGATATTCTTTTTTCATCATTGATATAAGTGGATTTGCATTTTAAAATTGCAATATGGGACCATGTGTCATGTTTTTGAAATTAACTTATGTTGACAGTACTGGTTACATGCTACTTCTGGATGGACGGAGTTGTACATATGTGGATGAATGTAAGGAGAACCCACGCATCTGTACAAATGGCTTGCTTCCAGGTCCTTACAGCACATCTTGCATAGGTCGGTTCATATCCCTGTCACTTATTGTTATGATACAGAATTTAAGAACAAATGAATATTTTAGGATACTGCTGATAAAACAGCCCCAAAAACGTACTAACCCGTGGCCTTTACTGTTGGATTATAAACTTACATCACCTATTTGAATAAAAATTTTCTTGGATATTTTCCATCGTCTAGTAAAATAATAAAATAGAAAATGACGTTTCGGAGATGGGGCTCTGTCTCTGTCTTCAGGTACCTACTCTGTTGGGGCCCAATAGTTAGAGCTAATCTCTATCTCTGGACCCAATAATATGATAACAGTATATAAATTGAGATTCCATTTTTAAAAAAATATACAAATTCATGAAGTATGATGATAGAAAATCATGTGTTACCAGATGTGAATGAATGTGAAATGGAAGGAGATGTATGTGAGAATGGAGAATGTGACAACACTCTTGGCTCATTTATGTGTCGCTGTGAAGAAGGTTATTCAGCAAAGCCTGACAGTGGTCAAGGCTGCACAGATGATGATGAGTGTGAGCTCGGCTCCTACAACTGTGACATGAATGCCGACTGCATCAACATCCCTGTATGTATCTTGGGTTACATCAGTGCATGTATGGCTGTGTAGCTGAAGTTGGTTTTGTTACATATATACTTTTTTTTGTCCATCAGGGCTCTTATTTCTGTCGCTGTCGAGATGGTTTCACTGGTATTGGTGCTAATTGCAGAGATGTTAATGAATGCCTCACTAATAATGGTGGCTGTGATCAGAATGCTCAGTGCATCAACACTGAGGGTTCATTCAAGGTAAAGTATAAATTATTTATCATCCCTTCTAACTTAAAATTTCTAAAACTCCTATTGTATGTTCTTCACACTGAGGGTTGTAATTTCATCCCCAAATAGAACTGTGTTACTTGATAAACTCGATGCAAGACGTACGTGTGCTGCAGTCATTGAAGTGGTAGATACAGTTTGACGCTCATTCTGCATGTGGGTTCTAGAATTGTGGCATCATCCACCAGAAACAGTTCCTGAATGTTTTTTTTTTAATTTATTTATTTTTCCCCACTTTTCATTAAAGACATTTGATGTCACCAGCTCTTTAAGCGTGTATAAATGTTAATATCTGTGGTATGTTTGTGAGATTTGAGGGTTTCATGGCAGTGACAATGATGGTGATGATTTGGGATCTGGTGCCACGTACACTGGTTGGTAGATGCCAGAATTTCGGAGAAGCATACTGTCTCCATCTTCAGGGCTGAATGGAAATCACAGGAATTACATAGGATGGCAGGAAGGGAAGTCTGATGGAAAGAGGTAGAGATCGAACTGAGCCAGAGGAGGGTCGGAGAGAGAAAGCCAGCTCTTACCAATGTATGTTTGTCTGTTTTAGTGTGTCTGTGATGCTGGTTTTCGAGGTGATGGCTTTTCCTGTGTTGATATTGATGAGTGTTCAAATGAAAATGGGCACTGCTTGAATTATCCAGGTTCATTTCGACGTGAATGTGAGATGGGGTTCATGCATCCAGATGAGAGGAGTGAACGGGCCTGTGTTTGTCAGTTGCTTAATTGCTGGTAATGCATTCACATTGTCAGAAAAATATTATTCATAATAAAAGAGACCTTTTTAGTTTTATTCTAGAATGACACCACTAGAGATAATTATATTATAACTGTTGACTGCAGAAACCCCAGTGTTATACAAATTCAGTCTTCTGTGTATGGAACTCAACCTAATAAATGATTGAATAAACCTACTTTTTTATTAGTTACAAGTTAAATTTTGTCAGTGCTCACAAAAGTTGCTTTTGCTCGTCTTCTCTGGTAGCACATTTCCGCTGTAACAATCTGTCAGATTCTTCTGTGAATCCTATGTAATGTGATTTCTCTCCTACTTTCCCTTATGCATCCTAGATGTCTTATTTCTGAATAGCCAAGCAAAGTCTTACAATTTTTATAGCTGTCCCATTCTAAAATTTCTCGTAAGTTTGAATGTTATTATTATTATAACACGTGCAGCACACTGCTCATTTCCTATATGCTTTTTATGAAGTGTCATTGAGTGATGAGTCAAGTTTAAATTAAGTATAAGTGGCAGAGTCATTGTTACAATGGTTTTTAGCTTATTGTGATTGTTATTTCAAACTTCAGTAAATGTAAAATATTTTCAGATATAAATGAATGTCAGATGTTCAGCAATTTGTGGGTTTTTGGTCGTTGTGTCAACATATTTGGAATGTTTCGCTGTGAACGTGATGAAGGTTATGCCCTAGATGGCTCTGGAGGTGTGTTCATAAAGAGACTTGAGTTTCTCAAATGCAGAACACAAATTTGTGGTCTTGTAGTTTGGTAATTCAGGTTTTTCATGTTATTGTACAAACACACACACACAAGAGTACCCTAAAAGTTACTAATTTTATCTTATTTATAGGAGAAATACATTCACGTTTTGATGTAAATGCATTAATAATATTTTTAAAAATATTAATCTAGTGATACCAGAAAATGTAAATACTTGTAATATTCATTTAAATTAGATATAATTTTGAGGAGCTACAGCTTGAACAGTTTCAAGTGGTAAAGTAAACTTTTCTGTGTAATGTGTTGGGCAAGGCCGTGGTCTAGGCAACACGGAGTTTTCCTCCGTGGCATCCCAACAATTACTCCATTCACACACAGAAGAAGGCAATGGCAAACCACTTTTGGATCATCTGCCAAGAACGTATATGAACAGGTCCCAGTCCGAGAAAAGGATGGAAGGATCCTGTTCATATGGACCTGTCGTCACACAGAACACTAATAATAAAATAATAATGTGGGTTCTTAATAATGAACATTGTTTTATTGAAACACATGCATTTAATTTGGGTAAAGTAATGCCTGGACTGGCTTGAATCTTTTTTCTTGTCTCCTCAGTTTTTGTCTTTTAGGTTCATACTCTCTTTTGTCATCTTTAAAAAAATGTTGGCATTTTTGCTCGTATAGTTTTGATCTGTGTGTGTGTGCGTTATCTTAATGCTTCTATTAGCATTTCAGATGACAACAAGATCTGATACAATTTGTTAACAACGAAATTTTGCACAGATATTAATGAGTTTGAAAGTCATCAAGCCTGTCTTTATGGAACGTGTATCAATACCCAGGGAAAATTTATTTGCCAGTGTCCTTCCAATTATGAATTGATACCAGCCGGAGTTCGCCACGGTGGTCTAGCGGTCAGAACACTAGCCTTGTAAGCCTGGGGTCTCGGGTTCAATTCCCGGTGGTGCTCAAATTTATAACTTGTGTTGGGCAAGGCCGTGGTCTACGCAACACGGAGTTTTCCTCCGTGGCATCCCAACAATTACTCCATTCACACACAGAAGAAGGCAATGGCAAACCACTTCTGGATCATCTGCCAAGAACGTATATGAACAGGTCCCAGTCCGAGAAAAGGATGGAAGGATCCTGTTCATATGGACCTGTCCTCAGACAGAACACTACAAATAAAAAATAAAAGTATGGTAATAGGGGAATTATACTTGGGGACTGCTGGCGAGACTTTAACCCCAGGGTGAATGGTTTAGCAGTGTGCTAGCATGATGCATGGCCAGTTAGATCATGTGTAAGCAGCGACACATGTATGATAAAGTGTAATGTAAATTTTTATTTTATATATACCTCTTCCTACTACATTGTTTAAAGAAAATATCTTGCTGATAACAACGCATTCTTATTTCAGACATCAATGAATGTGACGAGGATCTACATATCTGTGGAGTCGGCTCTTGTGTTAATGAAATTTGAAACTACTGCTTAAGGTTCAGACAATCTTACGGCCTTAGGCTGGGGCCACACAGCCGTACAAAAGAACATTTAACTCAGATTGACTTTGAACTTGTATTAAAACTAACTACTTCCATTGAGCATATTCCTTCTTGAAAAGCTGATATGCAGTCAATTCAATGATTTATACCATTAAATTGTCTTTTTTTTCAACATTTCCTCAAATGAATCAGTATTGGCATTTATGACATTAATAACCAAAAGTTATCGAAACTCTGTAGTTAAGAGACAGCATCAGGACCTAAACTTTTTTTTTAAGAATTTCCAGGCCATTGCTTCTAATATATCATGGAAGCCTGGAAATTCAGGAGGAATGAAATAAAAATCAACAGTTCTCATACTTCCTGTGTGGTGAATGACAGAGGCATGACTTGTAGAGGAGTGTGTGGATCTGCGGAAAAGCCAGTGCTTCTCGGAATACGGCGATGGAGGCCGCACCAATCCGATGATGAACGAACAGACTCGTACGGTCTGTTGCTGTTCCATGGGGGCATGCCTCGGGAACCCCATGCCAAGAATGTCCTCACCCAGATTCAAGTAAATATTACCTTACCTGAAAATTATTAGTAGGCCAGAAGATAATGTTGAGTTTATAATTGAGCTGTCTGCTAGCGGACTTATGTAGGATGTTGGTAGAAACAAACACTAATAAACCTTTTATCAAATGTCTACTTGACATGTCTGCAAAATGACAGGAAATGATGCTCTGGATTTTATACCAGCTGCACTCTCCTTTCATATTTCTGTGATTAAAATGTTTATTGTTATTGTTGAGTTTCATATATGAACGGGTTATTTGAAATTCTTGGGTTATTTATTTTATTTTTATTTTTTTATAATTATAAATGAGAATATACAAATTACATGAGGGCATGAATTATGTAGTAGAATATGGTATGATTTTTTTGTGAAAATAAAAAATTAGTTCATGTAATTTAAATTGTTTGTAACTGTTTTAAAAATATATAGTACTTATGAAGCACAGACTTGTAGTTGCTGATTAATATGGAAGTGTATTCATAGTCCTACATGTGTGCAGTGAGCGATTGGTTCCAAAGATCTTTGTACTGTGCTGGTAGAGTAATACTAAAGGAACCATGCTTGTGATATGTTCTAGAGGAGGGGATCGCTTTATGCGGAGGTCCAAAGATGAAACCTGGCTATATTCAGAACCGTATTACTAATCAGACCGAAGAAATAGACGAATGCCGTCTGATGCCAACGATGTGTAACCATGGGCGATGTATGAATACACCAGGAAGCTTTGAATGTCGGTGTGATCGAGGATTTGTTTATGACATCAATGTTCATCAGTGCATTGGTATGAAAAATTGATTTGTTACTTGTAAGTGTATCTGATTTTATATTTCAGGGTAATTCAAATTGAAACGTGCAGTATGTTTTGCTCTTTACCGTGGATAACTTATGCAGGGAATCTGTTACTCAGATACTGCTCGTTACGCAGAAAACAGTCACATCTTTCCAGCTTGCATTGTCACTCAGAGAATGATTTGAAATTCAGCAATGAATGATGTTACTACGAGGCTCGTCCTCAAAGTAAGTTTCCCTGGGGTCGTTTACAGAAACAAGACGCAATTTCATGGAAATATTTATTGCAACAGATACAGCAAGTGTCCAGCTATTTTTCAACATATTCGCCACCGGAATTGAGACATTTGTCATACCGTGGGACCAACTTTTGAATACCTGTGTCGTAGAAGTCTGCCGCCTGGGATTGGAACCACTGTGTGACAACCATCTCCGCCTCTCTGTCATTCTCAAAACGCTGACGCTGACCGGACAGGAATTTCTTGAGGTGTAGGAAAAGATGGAAATCACTGGGAGCGAGGTCCGGGCTGTAGGGTGGATGATTAAACACCTCCCAGCTGAACTCCTGTAGGAGACTTGCTGTCCGTCGAGCCGTGTGCGGCCTAGCGTTATCACTGACCGCACTTCACAGTCGGCGGGAGCTGGAATAAGAACCTCCATCTTCAACAGCTGCAACGATGCTACTGTGAGAACGCGGGAAGTGCCGTTAGTGCATGCGCCATGCTACGTCATTGCTCTATCACGTACGCACAGTCGCTTCGCGCAATATAAGGTTTGCTAGCTGTGGGACGAGTGGGAAACTTACTTTGTGGACGCGCCTCGTATTTACGAATTAAAGCGGTCAGTTGTACTGACTCCAGTGGTATTTGTGTCCTATATCATCTGTTCACAAGCTCAGAGCGTTATATTACGTATTAGAGTTGAGATCTCAATTTACATTATCTCAGTATAGTATATAATATTAACAGACCTGAACGTCTAACAGTTACTAAGTAGGCGTTTGTGAGTTCTGCTCGCAACTTCTTGTTTACATATTAAACGTTGATGAGAATTTGTCTTAGAAATTTATTTGGCGGTTCACATTGAGAGTAGTGTTCATACTTCAGGTAGTGCAGCGATGGTTACAGATCGGATGACAATGATTTGATTTCTGGCAGGAATGTTGGCCAATTTTGATCCTTACCGCCGGGTCCGAAATGGCTCTGTTGTCTGCACCCACGCTCCTACGTAGTGGATACGGAAGGGTGTTATTGTAATGATGGGGCGAGGCTGTTTTTGAACTAGGCCTTTGTCCATACTCCAGATATGCGTATGAATATGGGGCAGAAGTGGAATGATATTGACAGTGCCACAAAAGTCCTCTGCATGTGCAACATGGACTGACCGCCTTAACTATGTCACGGTCTGAACCATAACAACTTCTAGTTAGAAAAACATCAAATACATCGAAATCTGACTGTGCAACTGAATTGGGACATTGTATATTTAAATTGTTACTTGAAATATATTACATCTTAATAGGTTTACATTAGAGTCTGGCTTCTACCTCCAACAAAATAGATTTTCTCTCTGAAACTATTGCCGGTTAAAGGATCAGGGGAAATTAATTAATTATTATTTATTATGGAAATCTAAACAAATTAATTAATTTAATTTTTAGCTAAACTGTAAGGTGGCAGGTGTAGTTACTACGAGCCTATAACGAGCTTAAAGTCTATTAGATTTAAAATATTATCGATACATAACCTACGCTGATCCTGTAGAAGTTTGTGAATGCAAGTTTGCGTGCTAGACTGGACACTGCTGTTACGGCAAACTGGACCATGGTTCACAGAACACAATCGTTTGAAGTTCCCATGTTACAGCGCAGAATGCATTGGTTGAATTGCCGACTTTAGTGATTCCAGATCAAGCCCCAGAATCATTTAGGTCACTTCGTTGGTGTCGTCAGAGGAAATTCAGTCGACTGTGAAGATGCAAGACGATTTAAAATACATCGGAGAAACTTCGTGAACGCCCTGCTGACATGATCATGGGATTAGTGACTTCGAAAACGTTAATTTATTTTGCCTTGTTCCTTAGTGCACATAAAAGATTTTCATTCAACCTTCTACTTTATATACCTGTACCCCTGTATTCATAAGATAGGCACGTATATTACCCCTGTGTTAAGGCCTGTATTTTAATCACATTGGGACTGAATTATGCGTCGTATACGTCGCATTTGAAGAATGACGTAAAGGACTACTGGTCCTAACAGCTGTTTCTGTTGATATTAATTTATTGTAATTTATTGTGCTTCAGACTGGCGATACGAAATGCGCGCTGGTTCGAGTCTCGGGGGAGAAGAAATTTTCTCATGAGCTTTCGACCGGTGCCAACCCAGCATCGTGAGGAAATTGGGGAGCTACAATCCGGTCATGAAAGCTAGCAATGGCTGACCACACGTCACTCTATATCTGGTTGGATGATCGTTCACCTCTGCTTAGGCGTGTGAACGTGAGGCTTTGGCTCTCTGGAGCTGTTTCGCCACGGATTTAATTTAATTTTTAATTTTTTAACAACAGAAACTATAATCATTATCTGTTTGGGTATATGTGTTGAAATTGAAACATGTTATTGCAATTAGCACTACTCTGTTTGGCTGAACGTCGTAGATCGTTATGTGTATTTGAGTTATATAAATCTTCCGTGTTTGGTAAGAACCGGATAATTCGTGTTTCACTAAAGCCCTTCTTACTTAGAACCAAAGAAATGAAATGCCTCCGCATGTGATGATGAAATTTCAGCACAGAACTACCCGTTTTGTCAAGTGGTGGTTATAGAACTCGCGGATTGAGTCACCCCCACCCCACCCCCAATCCATTAGTACCGGCCGCGTGTACCATCTGCGCATGCTTACTCTGAATAATCTTCTAGAAACGCCTTCTGAGAACATGAACTTTTAAATATCAGTGCTCGAAAAAATGGGATCAATCAGTGTCAAGTTCCGTGCGGTTCATCGTTTCACATGTCCATTGACTGAGTAAAGGAAATGTGTGGGTAGATTTTACAATTTTGTTACAGGAAAGTTCGGATCATCAATGTAATTTAATCACAAAATTGAGGTTTTTATTACGTAATCCTCAACTGTTTTTTAATCATATAGTTATTGTTTTCCTTGTTTCTTTTAACAGGACAATGTTACTGTGTGTTGTTTTATGAAACATATTAATTAAATATGTTGGCGGTATTTTTTAAGTTTCGTTTATTCTACAAACTTCTTTAATTTGAAGTTACAACGCCTAGACCTGAGCTCTGGCATTGGAAAGCTCTTAACGGGCTTTCATTTGTTGTTTTGAGATTCAAATAAGGGGCATGTGAAGTTGGTTACTTACTCCCAACTTTCGAACACAGATTTTAGTAAACATTTTAATACAAATTTAGAATTGAAGAGACAACTGATGAGACCTATGAATAAATTTAATAAGGAAAACAAAGTGCATCTTAAAGCATTGGGGGTTTGTAGATACGAAGTGAATCGTCTGTTTTAGGATACAATCCAATGGCGGACGTTTCTGAGCCTGGTAATTAACATTTTAGTGTAATATCTTGGCTAGCTGAGCGATTATTAACCTCGCAAGAAGAACTCTGTTCCTAGGAGTTGGTTCTAACAGCTGTTGTCCTTACCGGGAGTCCATCTTCTACACCCGCAACCTGAAGACGCGCCATTTCAAACTGAGGTGTGTGCAGGAGGCAATGAAGGATTGTAATTGACGCATGTTTGAATTTTGTGATCGCATTGTTCCCCGTCTCCCTCTGAAACTGTTTCCTGGTCGGATTCTGTAACTGTTCGCTGAACATCTCGAAACAATTTATGATATTGTCTTTGATGTACTGAAATTGTAGGGAGAGTTGCAAATTTCTTGACGGGAAACATTTGTTGGAACTTTTGTAGCACACGGTCTGCGGGATTTTGTAACTTTAACGCTGAATCAGAAACTATCGTTTTGAAATTTTCTCAACGATGATCCTCCACTTCGAAAGGAAACTTTCAGTCTCGAAATCTCATAAAAGAAACTAACTTCTAAGCTCCAGGTTTGTAAGCTATCCAAGAGAGTTTCAAAACTGTCGTAAGCTGTTTGCAGTTTTTTTTAATCTTTTTCCTTAGATACAGTGGGATAAAGTTCCCAGCATGTTTCGTCTGTAATTTTAACTGTATTAAAATGATGAATGTATTTTTCATATTGCAATTTTTTCATACACTAATATTTATGCCTTTTTTTTGCACATATTCCGTAAAATTAATTTAACATTTGAAGGCTGTCACTCTCTGTGTATTTCGTATTTGAAGTTATCAAACACATAAATATATTGACAACGTTCGTTATTGGGCGTGATTAGGATACCCTATTTATGATAGGATATGGTTTGTGACTCTGCCTCTGTATGTGTGTTAACGCTCCTAGAGGCATGAAAGTTATCATTAATGACAACACTTGACTAAATATTCCTGTTTTACGAGTGGCGCTACCATTGGTCTCCGTTTAGAAATATTTCTAATGAAGATGACGAAAATGTTGGCTGCTTACTGAATTTGGGGCTGTACGTGATCTGCGATGACGTATGTAATAAATATTTAATCTTTATGTTTATGTGTTTAAATCGTGAGATTATACAGAATGCTAGAAAAATTACGCAGCTTCTTTAAATGTTTTTAAAGGTTGCAATTCGATTACGTTGTTAAATACACGAGATCACTGTGTCTATATATAAGAGCCCACGCAGGTCATGCAATGTTGTAACCTGCTCTCGCCAGTCCGTCAGTTGTCTGTCATTAGTCGAATTGCAAGGATGTCCTTTTCACAAGTTAACACGAGTGCTCATTGTCGAACACCACCTGACATCTTGTTCTTACTTAATTTGCCAGAATGACTTTAGGGATACATTTGTCGATTTTCCTCTGCCATACAAATCGAGAGTATCTTGTCTGGTGACCCGTTCAGTGACACAGGAACTATTAACTGCGTTGCATCAAACATAAGGAAAAAGAGTGAATGTATGCATAGCTGAACGCGGTGGACATTTTCTGAACTTAATGTAATATAATATTTTTTTTTGATGTCAAGGTAATTAATTTTTTGGCATTAAAACATATATAAGGAATACTTTGCGTGACTTTTCGGTCGTTATGTGTAACGTAGACTATAGACAACAAATTTTAATGAGCTGTATATATCGGAAATGAAACTAATCAATTCTTATGTAAATTCGAAAATGACAAAAAAAAAACTTAGGTTAGTTTGCGCTTTGAAGATATTTTGTGTTTTGTAAAATATCACCAATAAATTCGTCCATATGATATGCAAATGTTTAAAAAAATTTCACCTACCTCATAGACGTTATGTTTTAGCCATTCGTCTGTATATTACCTCGGGGGCATCTCTTACCACCGACCAGCAGTAATCAGCTATCATTGATGCGTTCCATTTCCCCTGATAACGCCTCTCAAGAGTAGAGATATCTTGGTGAAATCGTTCGCCATGTTCATCTCTAACCGATCCAAGATTATCAGAGAAAAAGTTCAAGTGAGAGTGGAGGAAATGCAATTTAAGAGACATATTGTACCCCATTTTACTGTGTGATTTCAACAATTTGTCTACCAATTCCCCATAGTTTGGCGCCCTGTTGTTTCCAAGAAAATTCCTAACAACTGACGTAAAGGATTCCCATGCAATTTTCTCCTCTCCCGCCAAAATGTCAACAAAATGTTCATCAACAATCAGGTTTCTTATTTGGGGACCTACGAAAACCTCTTCTTTGATTTTAGCTTCACTTAGTCGGGGAAATTTGTGAAAGAGGTACCTAAGGGCTTCTCCATTTCGGTCCATTTATTTTACAAAATTTGTCATCAGACCCAATTTAATGTGCAATGCTGGCAGTATTATTTTGCTTTGATCTACCAGTGGTTCACGGACAATATTTTTAGTACCTGGTTCCAAGTTCTGTCGAAGGGGGCCACTGTTTAGTTTCATAATGTATATTCCTTGCACGACTGTCCCACTCACAGAGGAAGCAGCAGTATTTTGTGTAACCCTGCTGAACGCCTAGTATGATAGCCACCACTTTTAAATCTGCACATATACACCACTCATATTTGTCATGTTAATTAGTTGTGTAATGTTATCGTACGTCTCTTTCATATGAACCGCACGTGCTACAGGAATGCTGGGTAATTTATTGCCATTGTGCAATAACACTGCTTTCAAGCTGACTTAGAGGAATCTATTTGGGTTATGTTCTATATGCAGGGAATCCATAAGACCATCTACGTCATCACAAAATACGAGATCATCATCATTTGTAAACGAATGTGACGAACGCGATAACAGGATATTTTAACGTTTTTATTCAAGTACATTCCATTGCCTAAGTCGCGATCCTACCAACTCTGCCTTATAGATCATTCAGTTTACTTTGAGTTACTCTGTTGGATGTAGAAGGTAATGTTTCTGGCACAAACTTGAGATGCCGATGATCTTGTAATGGCGTCATCTGACGGTGGTGATGGTGAGAATTCTTCAGGTGTGTAGGAGATAGGAGGGACAGGTACAGGTAGTTCATGGTTGTGGGGTATAGGACGAATGGCTGAGGGGATGTTTGGATAGATCAAAGCATGGTTTTTCCTTATTGTTTATGCCGATGACACGAGGAATCTTACAGAAGTAGCAGTCGTTTACGTGGTTATGCGGTTCCCGCCACACCAGGGGCACAGCGAAGGGGATAGACTGCATTTTTCCTTTTAGCCACTCACGTAGATTTTTGTAGAACACTTCAGACAGTAAAAATGGGGTGCCCGTGTCACCCACTTTGCAACCAAAATAAAGGTGGTACGCTTTCTTAACGACGGGGGGGCCAAGTTTAGTTTTTGTGTTTTAAAAGTAATTTCTCCACAGATGTAACAAAAGTTGTTAGGATTATTAACACATCTACGCGACCTTCTGTGTATTTTAGTGTTACAAATATCTCATTTAAATACTCACAACGACCTTTTTACTGTTTACTACGTAAGTATTCTAAGACGAAGTGAAACACAAAATCCGCACTCGATAAAACACTTTTTGCCAAACAGAACTGAACCAATTTATTATTCATCTCTTAGGGATGTTCACTAGACCTGTAGAAAGAAATAAAACTTTCTCCACCCTCGTACAGGCTGTTTCTGAAGTAAGTACTCCATTACAATTCTGAAAATTACGAAAATTGAGCGAAACAGCTTGTTGTAAATATCTTCGAAATGCGAACAAATTATGAAAAATGAATGTAATTTTCGTGTTTAGCAGTTCTAAAATTAGTAAAAATTTGTTAGTTTCATCTCCGATATATTTTGGCTGTTGAACAGTGCTACCGGTTAGAGCTACAGAGCCCTGCATTCGCAGATTTTGGGTGGTACCTATTATTCCGGCAGATCGCTCTGCTAAAAGGTGTTTACAATTAAGTTTTTAAATTATTTGAATTCTTAAAACAAGAACAACTGTTTCATCTGTTGTTAGGTTAGTTAATTTTATATTTATTTTCCTAATGTTTCCCCCCCCCCCCAAATCACGAACATGATGGGAAGGAAAGCGTGGTGATATAAAAGGTTGAAAGGAAAGAAAGGGGAGGGGGTATGGAGCGTTGCGGAAGAGTGGGGCCGCCCCGAGTAATACATTAATGCAGATACAGTTTGAAATTTATGCGACGAATGAATGTAATTAAGTCTTCTCGGTCTGTCTGCCTACGTCATCAAGGATTTATGTGGACGTTGGTAACTTCTCCAGCTGAGAGAAGCATTCGGGGTATGTTATTGTAAGACTGCCAGTTATCAAAATGTGCGTTAAGAGACGAGAGGGAGGTATTACGAAGTACTGACTATTTTATGTTGTGCAACATAAACAACTGAGTATGTTATCATGAGGTAATGTAAGTTTGTAAGGTATTGGTTCTAACTATTCTGGGAAGTGGCAGCTATAAAAATTGCCGAGAAAACCAAGTCGGTGGGATTAATTTCCTGGTTTTGCTACTAGTGTAAAATATGAGCGCCTTTACGAATAGCTCTTTAATTGAGAAAAACGAATGTTCAGAGAAAGCCCGGAATGTTCTATCTAATTTTTGATTGCTATCATTTTAAATCGGGTTTAAACCGGAGCATTATTAACAGTGCTTCTGGGCCCAGGTTCGAAACTCGAATATCTGTTATAACATCCCTTGGCCGCTCCGGTGTTACGGTTTACTAGTTTGCTATTCAACGCTCCTGCGCGTGAACCCAGTATTAGGCCTAAAACTGGAAGGGTTGTAAAAGGTCTTGGAGCCGCACACCTGAAGCCAAAATACAGCCATCTCCAGAGACGCCGTACTCTCAAATATACCTTGGACATTGAACAATTGTTCGCGAATTTTCTCCGGCCTATAAAGATTTGATGAACTTGTGGGAATTTTTATGTTTCCGGTAATTTAAGAATAGTCTCGAACGTAATGTGCAGTTTCAAAATAAAACACATACCGACGTGTGCGGTATAATGTGTAGTACCGTTAGCACCAGCAGTGCGATTGCAATTCCAAGACGAATGCAGCGTATAAAATGGCTGTATTGTTCGCTTAACGTATAATAATAATCTAAAAGCATTCTTGTATGATTCTGCACGTTCATGTTTTGTGGTCATATTCATTACGCATTACACAACTGTTATGGTTTCATTTTAAGATTTTAATTAAGAAATTGTCTTAGAATGTGTTAGTAAATGGACCGAACGTCGAGGCCGAGTTGTTAGCACTAGGGAGGTCTCGGGGTTCAAATCTCGATCTGGTGACCGGTTATCCTGACTGAGGTATTTCATGGTTTTTTATGTCCCTCCAGGCGTATGCTGGGACAATGTCTTAAAGTAGGCCACGGCCGAGTTTTTTTTTAAATATTTTTTTTATCTCTTCATTAATCGTACATATTTTGAGATACTGAGAGCCTTGTACTACATAATCCGGGATTTCTTTGTCGCGTTGTGAAAATACTTTTACATCTATTGTGACTGCAGTGTATTGGTGTATTTTCTATTCATGTAAGTGCGTTTATAATTCCCACATCGAAAGGGAAGAGTACCTCGGGTAGCGGAATCTGTAGATTAATTTGCTACTTGATTGCCCGGCAGGATTAGATTCCTGCCAAGAGACGAACTGTTCTCGTCATCACCACAATGTCTATACCAAGCACCGCACATTCTGTTCAGTGGGTTAAGGACATTCTTCCTGGGAATAAATCAGACGGAGCGTGAACCTAAGAAGGCGCAGTGCACAGTAGTTAAGGAACGCTTTCATGTCGTGTCCAAGCACAGAGAGAACTTTATCTCTTACTTTAACTATATTTCGAAATGTAAATTCTTAACTGTCCGTGTGTACGGCAAGTGACGTTCATCGCTCGAAGAATGTCGTACACGAACTTAAAATGTTGGAAAACGACCCACAGACGGTTTTTATTGTAACTGTTGCATGGTAATTAACGTGAGTTTCACATCAAATTTGTAATCCACTTGCGATATCATCTGAAGCGGAGTAAGCTCAGTATTTTGTACCAGGCAGAAACGGGAGCTTAAAATACTCCGCAAACTCCATTTGAGAGTCAAATCACGCGATCCGAGAAGATAATACATTCCAATTACTTTCTGATCTCCCTCGCTTTGCACTTCCAGCTACCCCATTAGGCATTCTCGATGCAAGCATCCAGTAACCTTCAAGGAGTAACGTAAGTGGCCAGTGATCGCTCACACTTTACGTCTTGAAAGAAACAAGATCAAAAGTTAAACCCCAAAACGAGGCTGAACAAGATCTCTTCCGGTTGCCGTGTGATCTGAGCCATCTCCTATACAAGGGGATGTTGGGATGTGTTTACGCTCGAATCGTGATGTTTATCTGCGTCACCCGATGATGTTCCGATTCATTTTCAAATAGGCTTGCCGCTTTCGTATAGAGCGACATCAAATGACGTGGGCAAGCATCGAACCCGGGTGCAGCTCGAAAAAAGAGGAATATACTATTCGACAAACATTACAACTGCCATCGTTAGTGTAAATATTCTTGTTGGTTCGTGCTCAAGTCCTAATCACGTTACGACTGTTTGTCAGTCCGTCCGTCTTGGTGTCGAGATTTTAGTCTCACTTTTGAAATTTAGAGTCTTTGTCGTCTCTGACGAGAGATCGGGGTCTGTCATCTGTTGGGAACTCTTTGTCACATTTTCTTAATTTGTTTACAAAAGCATTTGCATTACACATGTAACCTATAGGATATGCAAACCGTACAACAAAAATAAAGGGCTTGAAATTCTCCAAGTCCGAAACCAGAAGTGACGTAAGTGTACATCCGGGGTCATAACTCAGTCATTCGTAATTATCTTGCTTTTGTCCATATGTGGTTTATCTGTACCTCCTATTGACAACAATGACTTACGCCAGATGTCTGTTAAACAGAGAGGCCAATATGGCTGCATCTCCTTATAAAAATTTGTGATTAGTCGTTGTCGTCAATAAATTACGTCATCAACAATGTCAACTATAAACGAAATCGGCATTGTTGTGTTCCACAACAATGCCGAGTAAACAAATAACGCTTCACAACAAAGAAATCAAAAACTATCAAGCCAGTCGCATTATCACTGCTCCAGAAGCAGCACATCGCCTCCGAACAGCGACATAAAACTATTTAGGAAATGAAGGAAAGTGAAAGAAGACGTTGCCAACACCAAAAAGGTAATCTGATACTAATAATAATATTCAACCAAAAAGAAACTAAAGTAACCCCCCGAAGGGGGTTACTTTAGTGCCTTACTCAAGATTTTAAAACACAGTTGAACAACCCTCCCCAAAACGTGGGTTGTTCAAGTGTTTAACCCCCATTCGGGGGACTTAGTTTAGAGTCTTACTCAAGATTTTAAAACGTCTGACTGACCTAGAAAAGTTGTCCTCTGTACTACGACGTAAAAACTACAACATCAGACATATTTAAGAAATAAAGAGAAGCGAAGGAAGTCTTACATTGATAAACTTGGAAAAAACGTATTCAATAAGAACAGAAGGGAAAAAAAGCAGACGAAGATTTGTAAGGGTGGGGTTGGACGTAGAAAGTTGAGTGACCAAGAACAATTGGCCTCTGAACAGCGACGTAAAGAACTACAACATCTGACATATTTAAGAAATAAAGAAAAGCGATAGAAGAATTACATCGATAAACGAGACCATATTAACGACATTTATAGAAAAACAGACGAAGATTTGCAAGGGTGGGGTTGGACGTAGAAAGTTGAGTGACCAAGAACAATTGGCCTCTGAACAGCGACGTAAAGAACTACAACATCTGACATATTTAAGAAATAAAGAAAAGCGATAGAAGAATTACATCGATAAACGAGACCATATTAACGACATTTGTAGAAAAACAGACGAAGATTTGCAAGGGTGGGGTTGGACGTAGAAAGTTGAGTGACCAAGAACAATTGGCCTCTGAACAGCGACGTAAAGAACTACAACATCTGACATATTTAAGAAATAAAGAAAAGCGATAGAAGAATTACATCGATAAACGAGACCATATTAACGACATTTGTAGAAAAACAGACGAAGATTTGCAAGGGTGGGGTTGGACGTAGAAAGTTGAGTGACCAAGAACAATTGGCCTCTGAACAGCGACGTAAAGAACTACAACATCTGACATATTTAAGAAATAAAGAAAAGCGATAGAAGAATTACATCGATAAACGAGACCATATTAACGACATTTGTAGAAAAACAGACGAAGATTTGCAAGGGTGGGATTGGACGTAGAAAGTTGACTGACCAAGAACAGTTGGCCTCTGAACAGCGACGTAAAGAACTACAACATCAGAACTATTCAACAAAAAACAGAATAGAAAAAAGAAGACTTGCAAGGGTGGGTTTGGACGTAGAAAGTTGACTAACCAAGAACTAATGGCCTCCGATCAGCGACGTAAAGAAGTAAAATATCAGATTACAGGAAGCGCTCCGAAAGGATTAGCCATCGTTGTCGTCAAAAAATGACGTCATCAACAATATCACCTTATATTTGTTTATACATGGGGGTTAGTTTAGTGTCTTACTTAAGATTTTAAAACGCAACCAAACCCCTTCGGTGTTTTGGTCAAGTGTTTAAACCCCCCATTCGGGGTGGGTTAGTTTAGTTTCTTACTCAGGGGTTAAAACACTTGGATGAGACACTAAACTAACTCCCATTTGGGACTAACCAAGGTTGGTTGCGTTTTACAAACTTGACCACCCCCCCTAGGAGCTCCGAAAGGAGCGCCCTCCCCTCCCCCATCATGCCACATGTCCCAGCCACCTCATCCTCCTTGAAAATATACGTCGCATTTTCACGTGCACCAAGCGATAATTGTGTATTTGTCTATCTAAAAAAGGGACGAAAAAATAATCTCATTAAAAACGTTGTCTACAGAGAAATATTGAACGAACAGTGTATGAGTTGCAGGAGAACAAAAGACATTAAACAAAAAGAAGGAAAGCGAAAAATTGAAATTAATCTTGACGAAATTAAAATTGAAGCAGTTGAACATGCAGTTAAACGTGTAAAAGTTGAAGGGAATATAAGAACAATAAGTGTTACAGAGGATGAACAGCCTATACGGAGAGTGAAGCAGAATGAAACGACGATTACACGTGAAATTGTACCAACTATCGAACATTTAAAACTAAACCCCCCATTCGGGGGGGTTAATTTAGTTTCTTATTCAGGGGTTAAAACACTTGGATAAGACACTAAACTAACTCCCCTTTGGGACTAACCAAGGTTGGTTGCGTTTTACAAACTTGACAACCCCCCCTAGGAGCTCCGAAAGGAGCGGCCTGCTCTAGTAATTAAAAAAAAGGCGTTAATTGCTTTTCTGAGTCCTGCGAAAGCTTCTGTACGTGCTCTGCCGATATTCCCTCGTGGACCAATGGGCATGGTAGAGACTGGCGTTCATGCGAAGGACACGTTTGCAAGTTCGAATATTTTATTTTATTTTTCCATGACATTGTACGTCGTCATTCTGATTTAAAGTTCCCGTGTTTGATTCCGACCATAGAAAAACGATTTAGTTTGCAAAAAAACATGCCTTAGAATTGTTTTTGTTTCTCGAATAAATATATACTTATAAAAATTAAATTACTGTATTTGGCCCTTAAATGGGTGCTTTCAGTACCTGGAATATTTAATAAGATACACAGAATCTTTGAGCTTTAACAACATATATTTTTTCTCGACATGGACTCGGCATTTATGCATATTCAACATAAGTCTCTAGAAGCTATTGACAAGTTCATTACGGAAGGGAAGCATAGGAAGGTGGGAAAATAAAGGGAATCATGGGGAGGTTTGAAGAATGAAGAAGGGAATCATGGGAAAGTGGGAAATTAAGGAAGGGAAGCGTGGTATCTCCCCCGGCGGGAATGGAGAGTGAAGCGAGGAGGTACAGAACCCTAGTGAGTAGTGTCAACAACACGAGTCTTTCTGCTTCTTTGTTTTTTTTCTCCTTCCATTTTTATCGTCGACTCTTCAATTCTTCCTCAAAACCCTTGAAACGTTCTACCACACTTTTTCTCTTAAGGAAATTAAAGACGTTCATTTTTATTGCCTTAATTTTTGTTTTATTTGTTAAGATACATAGGCCTACCTCCACGTACAGAGCTTCGTGTGATGCCGTCGTTATTATTTTGTGTTGTTCCAGACATTTACAAGAATCGTCTCTCTCAATACAGTTTAGGTAGAACGAACGAAAGCGAAAGTATAAAAGCCATACAAAACGTATTCCAGTACTGCGAATCCTGTATGGATCGATAAGAAATCGAGACCTGTCCAGGATCTCTTTTGTATTGTTCGGATCTTAAATTCGTATAATTCGTATAATACTGCCTACTTGGTGTTATTTCGACATGTTATCAGGTGACTTCTTCGTGGCAGGAGGGCGGTGGAGTTGTAATTATCAAAAGTGGGGGCTCTTTGTGTGCGCTGCCAGACGCGTTAAAGCGTAGCGTCGTCACAGTTCCTTCCTCCACTAGCAGATTGTTCATCTGGGGATACTTGCATTACCGGTTCAGGGGCTCACCTGATTTAGTTGCCGTCGCAAAAGAACTTTCAGAAGAACACTGTTCTTTTGTATGTTTTTTTTATTTTGTGAACTGTTGTTTTTACAGATTACGTATATGGGTGTCCTAAAATGGTTTATGCAAAATTCTTGTATAAGCTGTGATATTCCCTGCTACTGTTGTCACGCGTATCAAGCTGTTTCACATTTAGTACACTAGAGCAGGGCGCTCCTTTCGGAGCTCCTAGGGGGGGTTGTCAAGTTTGTAAAACGCAACCAACCTTGGTTAGTCCCAAAGGGGAGTTAGTTTAGTGTCTTATCCAAGTGTTTTAACACCTGAGTAAGAAACTAAATTAACCCCCCCCCCCCGAATGGGGGGTTTAGTTTGAAATATTCGATAGTTGGTACAATTTCACGTGTAATCGTCGTTTCATTCTGCTTCACTCTCCGTATAGGCTGTTCATCCTCTGTAACACTTATTGTTCTTATATTCCCTTCAACTTTTACACGTTTAACTGCATGTTCAACTGCTTCAATTTTAATTTCGTCAAGATTAATTTCAATTTTTCGCTTTCCTTCTTTTTGTTTAATGTCTTTTGTTCTCCTGCAACTCATACACTGTAAGTTCAATATTTCTCTGTAGACAACGTTTTTAATGAGATTATTTTTTCGTCCCTTTTTTAGATAGACAAATACACAATTATCGCTTGGTGCACGTGAAAATGCGACGTATATTTTCAAGGAGGATGAGGTGGCTGGGACATGTGGCATGATGGGGGAGGGGAGGGCGCTCCTTTCGGAGCTCCTAGGGGGGGTGGTCAAGTTTGTAAAACGCAACCAACCTTGGTTAGTCCCAAATGGGAGTTAGTTTAGTGTCTCATCCAAGTGTTTTAACCCCTGAGTAAGAAACTAAACTAACCCACCCCGAATGGGGGGTTTAAACACTTGACCAAAACACCGAAGGGGTTTGGTTGCGTTTTAAAATCTTAAGTAAGACACTAAACTAACCCCCATGTATAAACAAATATAAGGTGATATTGTTGATGACGTCATTTTTTGACGACAACGATGGCTAATCCTTTCGGAGCGCTTCCTGTAATCTGATATTTTACTTCTTTACGTCGCTGATCGGAGGCCATTAGTTCTTGGTTAGTCAACTTTCTACGTCCAAACCCACCCTTGCAAGTCTTCTTTTTTCTATTCTGTTCTTTGTTGAATAGTTCTGATGTTGTAGTTCTTTACGTCGCTGTTCAGAGGCCAACTGTTCTTGGTCAGTCAACTTTCTACGTCCAATCCCACCCTTGCAAATCTTCGTCTGTTTTTCTACAAATGTCGTTAATATGGTCTCGTTTACCGATGTAATTCTTCTATCGCTTTTCTTTATTTCTTAAATATGTCAGATGTTGTAGTTCTTTACGTCGCTGTTCAGAGGCCAATTGTTCTTGGTCACTCAACATTCTACGTCCAACCCCACCCTTGCAAATCTTCGTCTGTTTTTCTACAAATGTCGTTAATATGGTCTCGTTTATCGATGTAATTCTTCTATCGCTTTTCTTTATTTCTTAAATATGTCAGATGTTGTAGTTCTTTACGTCGCTGTTCAGAGGCCAATTGTTCTTGGTCACTCAACCTTCTACGTCCAACCCCACCCTTGCAAATCTTCGTCTGTTTTTCTACAAATGTCGTTAATATGGTCTCGTTTATCGATGTAATTCTCCTATCGCTTTTCTTTATTTCTTAAATATGTCTGATGTTGTAGTTCTTTACGTCGCTGTTCAGAGGCCAATTGTTCTTGGTCACTCAACTTTCTACGTCCAACCCCACCCTTGCAAATCTTCGTCTGTTTTTCTACAAATGTCGTTAATATGGTCTCGTTTATCGATGTAATTCTTCTATCGCTTTTCCTTATTTCTTAAATATGTCAGATGTTGTGGTTCTTTACGTCGCTGTTCAGAGGCCAATTGATCTTGGTGACTCAACTTTCTACGTCCAACCCCACCCTTGCAAATCTTCGTCTGTTTTTCTACAAATGTCGTTAATATGGTCTCGTTTATCGATGTAATTCTTCTATCGCTTTTCTTTATTTCTTAAATATGTCAGATGTTGTAGTTCTTTACGTCGCTGTTCAGAGGCCAATTGTTCTTGGTCACTCAACTTTCTACGTCCAACCCCACCCTTGCAAATCTTCGTCTGTTTTTCTACAAATGTCGTTAATATGGTCTCGTTTATCGATGTAATTCTTCTATCGCTTTTCTTTATTTCTTAAATATGTCAGATGTTGTAGTTCTTTACGTCGCTGTTCAGAGGCCAATTGTTCTTGGTCACTCAACTTTCTACGTCCAACCCCACCCTTGCAAATCTTCGTCTGTTTTTCTACAAATGTCGTTAATATGGTCTCGTTTATCGATGTAATTCTTCTATCGCTTTTCTTTATTTCTTAAATATGTCAGATGTTGTAGTTCTTTACGTCGCTGTTCAGAGGCCAACTGTTTTGGTCAGTCAACGTTCTACGTCCAATCCCACCCTTGCAAATCTTCGTCTGTTTTTCTGCAAATGTCGTTAATATGGTCTCGTTTATCGATGTAATTCTTCTATCGCTTTTCTTTATTTCTTAAATATGTCAGATGTTGTAGTTCTTTACGTCGCTGTTCAGAGGCCAACAGTTCTTGGTCATTCAACTTTCTAAGTCCAACCCCACCCTTGCAAATCTTCGTCTGTTTTTCTACAAATGTCGTTAATATGGTCTCGTTTATCGATGTAATTCTTCTATCGCTTTTCTTTATTTCTTAAATATGTCAGATGTTGTAGTTCTTTACGTCGCTGTTCAGAGGCCAACTGTTTTGGTCAGTCAACTTTCTACGTCCAATCCCACCCTTGCAAATCTTCGTCTGTTTTTCTACAAATGTCGTTAATATGGTCTCGTTTATCGATGCAATTCTTCTATCGCTTTTCTTTATTTCTTAAATATGTCTGATGTTGTAGTTCTTTACGTCGCTGTTCAGAGGCCAACAGTTCTTGGTCATTCAACTTTCTAAGTCCAACCCCACCCTTGCAAATCTTCGTCTGTTTTTCTACAAATGTCGTTAATATGGTCTCGTTTATCGATGTAATTCTTCTATCGCTTTTCTTTATTTCTTAAATATGTCAGATGTTGTAGTTCTTTACGTCGCTGTTCAGAGGCCAACAGTTCTTGGTCATTCAACTTTCTAAGTCCAACCCCACCCTTGCAAATCTTCGTCTGTTTTTCTACAAATGTCGTTAATATGGTCTCGTTTATCGATGCAATTCTTCTATCGCTTTTCTTTATTTCTTAAATATGTCAGATGTTGTAGTTCTTTACGTCGCTGTTCAGAGGCCAACAGTTCTTGGTCATTCAACTTTCTAAGTCCAACCCCACCCTTGCAAATCTTCGTCTGTTTTTCTACAAATGTCGTTAATATGGTCTCGTTTATCGATGCAATTCTTCTATCGCTTTTCTTTATTTCTTAAATATGTCTGATGTTGTAGTTCTTTACGTCGCTGTTCAGAGGCCAACAGTTCTTGGTCATTCAACTTTCTAAGTCCAACCCCACCCTTGCAAATCTTCGTCTGTTTTTCTACAAATGTCGTTAATATGGTCTCGTTTATCGATGTAATTCTTCTATCGCTTTTCTTTATTTCTTAAATATGTCAGATGTTGTAGTTCTTTACGTCGCTGTTCAGAGGCCAACAGTTCTTGGTCATTCAACTTTCTAAGTCCAACCCCACCCTTGCAAATCTTCGTCTCTTTTTCTACAAATGTCGTTAATATGGTCTCGTTTATCGATGCAATTCTTCTATCGCTTTTCTTTATTTCTTAAATATGTCTGATGTTGTAGTTCTTTACGTCGCTGTTCAGAGGCCAACAGTTCTTGGTCATTCAACTTTCTAAGTCCAACCCCACCCTTGCAAATCTTCGTCTGTTTTTCTACAAATGTCGTTAATATGGTCTCGTTTATCGATGTAATTCTTCTATCGCTTTTCTTTATTTCTTAAATATGTCTGATGTTGTAGTTCTTTACGTCGCTGTTCAGAGGCCAACAGTTCTTGGTCATTCAACTTTCTAAGTCCAACCCCACCCTTGCAAATCTTCGTCTGTTTTTCTACAAATGTCGTTAATATGGTCTCGTTTATCGATGCAATTCTTCTATCGCTTTTCTTTATTTCTTAAATATGTCTGATGTTGTAGTTCTTTACGTCGCTGTTCAGAGGCCAACAGTTCTTGGTCATTCAACTTTCTAGGTCCAACCCCACCCTTGCAAATCTTCGTCTGTTTTTCTACAAATGTCGTTAATATGGTCTCGTTTATCGATGTAATTCTTCTATCGCTTTTCTTTATTTCTTAAATATGTCTGATGTTGTAGTTCTTTACGTCGCTGTTCAGAGGCCAATTGTTCTTGGTCAGTTAACTTTCTACGTCCAACCCCACCCTTGCAAATCTTCGTCTGTTTTTATACAAATGTCGTTAATATGGTGTCGTTTATCGATGTAATTCTTCTATCGCTTTTCTTTATTTCTTAAATATGTCAGATGTTGTAGTTCTTTACGTCGCTGTTCAGAGGCCAACAGTTCTTGGTCATTCAACTTTCTAAGTCCAACCCCACCCTTGCAAATCTTCGTCTGTTTTTCTACAAATGTCGTTAATATGGTCTCGTTTATCGATGCAATTCTTCTATCGCTTTTCTTTATTTCTTAAATATGTCTGATGTTGTAGTTCTTTACGTCGCTGTTCAGAGGCCAACAGTTCTTGGTCATTCAACTTTCTAAGTCCAACCCCACCCTTGCAAATCTTCGTCTGTTTTTCTACAAATGTCGTTAATATGGTCTCGTTTATCGATGCAATTCTTCTATCGCTTTTCTTTATTTCTTAAATATGTCTGATGTTGTAGTTCTTTACGTCGCTGTTCAGAGGCCAACAGTTCTTGGTCATTCAACTTTCTAAGTCCAACCCCACCCTTGCAAATCTTCGTCTGTTTTTCTACAAATGTCGTTAATATGGTCTCGTTTATCGATGCAATTCTTCTATCGCTTTTCTTTATTTCTTAAATATGTCAGATGTTGTAGTTCTTTACGTCGCTGTTCAGAGGCCAACAGTTCTTGGTCATTCAACTTTCTAAGTCCAACCCCACCCTTGCAAATCTTCGTCTGTTTTTCTACAAATGTCGTTAATATGGTCTCGTTTATCGATGCAATTCTTCTATCGCTTTTCTTTATTTCTTAAATATGTCAGATGTTGTAGTTCTTTACGTCGCTGTTCAGAGGCCAACAGTTCTTGGTCATTCAACTTTCTAAGTCCAACCCCACCCTTGCAAATCTTCGTCTGTTTTTCTACAAATGTCGTTAATATGGTCTCGTTTATCGATGCAATTCTTCTATCGCTTTTCTTTATTTCTTAAATATGTCTGATGTTGTAGTTCTTTACGTCGCTGTTCAGAGGCCAACAGTTCTTGGTCATTCAACTTTCTAAGTCCAACCCCACCCTTGCAAATCTTCGTCTGTTTTTCTACAAATGTCGTTAATATGGTCTCGTTTATCGATGCAATTCTTCTATCGCTTTTCTTTATTTCTTAAATATGTCTGATGTTGTAGTTCTTTACGTCGCTGTTCAGAGGCCAACAGTTCTTGGTCATTCAACTTTCTAGGTCCAACCCCACCCTTGCAAATCTTCGTCTGTTTTTCTACAAATGTCGTTAATATGGTCTCGTTTATCGATGTAATTCTTCTATCGCTTTTCTTTATTTCTTAAATATGTCTGATGTTGTAGTTCTTTACGTCCCTGTTCAGAGGCCAATTGTTCTTGGTCAGTTAACTTTCTACGTCCAACCCCACCCTTGCAAATCTTCGTCTGTTTTTATACAAATGTCGTTAATATGGTGTCGTTTATCGATGTAATTCTTCTATCGCTTTTCTTTATTTCTTAAATATGTCAGATGTTGTAGTTCTTTACGTCGCTGTTCAGAGGCCAACAGTTCTTGGTCATTCAACTTTCTAAGTCCAACCCCACCCTTGCAAATCTTCGTCTGTTTTTCTACAAATGTCGTTAATATGGTCTCGTTTATCGATGTAATTCTTCTATCGCTTTTCTTTATTTCTTAAATATGTCAGATGTTGTAGTTCTTTACGTCGCTGTTCAGAGGCCAATTGTTCTTGGTCACTCAACTTTCTACGTCCAACCCCACCCTTGCAAATCTTCGTCTGTTTTTCTACAAATGTCGTTAATATGGTCTCGTTTATCGATGTAATTCTTCTATCGCTTTTCTTTATTTCTTAAATATGTCTGATGTTGTAGTTCTTTACGTCGCTGTTCAGAGGCCAATTGTTCTTGGTCACTCAACTTTCTACGTCCAACCCCACCCTTGCAAATCTTCGTCTGTTTTTCTACAAATGTCGTTAATATGGTCTCGCTTATCGATGTAATTCTTCTATCGCTTTTCTTTATTTCTGAAATATGTCAGATGTTGTAGTTCTTTACGTCGCTGTTCAGAGCCCAATTGATCTTGGTGACTCAACTTTCTACGTCCAACCCCACCCTTGCAAATCTTCGTCTGTTTTTCTACAAATGTCGTTAATATGGTCTCGTTTATCGATGTAATTCTTCTATCGCTTTTCTTTATTTCTTAAATATATCAGATGTTGTAGTTCTTTACGTCGCTGTTAAGAGGCCAATTGTTCTTGGTCACTCAACTTTCTACGTCCAACCCCACCCTTGCAAATCTTCGTTTGTTTTTCTACAAATGTCGTTAATATGGTCTCGTTTATCGATGTAATTCTTCTATCGCTTTTCTTTATTTCTTAAATATGTCAGATGTTGTAGTTCTTTACGTCGCTGTTCAGAGGCCAATTGTTCTTGGTCACTCAACTTTCTACGTCCAACCCCACCCTTGCAAATCTTCGTCTGTTTTTCTACAAATGTCGTTAATATGGTCTCGTTTATCGATGTAATTCTTCTATCGCTTTTCTTTATTTCTTAAATATGTCAGATGTTGTAGTTCTTTACGTCGCTGTTCAGAGGCCAATTGTTCTTGGTCACTCAACTTTCTACGTCCAACCCCACCCTTGCAAATCTTCGTCTGTTTTTCTACAAATGTCGTTAATATGGTCTCGTTTATCGATGTAATTCTTCTATCGCTTTTCTTTATTTCTTAAATATGTCAGATGTTGTAGTTCTTTACGTCGCTGTTCAGAGGCCAATTGTTCTTGGTCACTCAACTTTCTACGTCCAACCCCACCCTTGCAAATCTTCGTCTGTTTTTCTACAAATGTCGTTAATATGGTCTCGTTTATCGATGTAATTCTTCTATCGGTTTTCTTTATTTCTTAAATATGTCTGATGTTGTAGTTCTTTACGTCGCTGTTCAGAGGCCAATTGTTCTTGGTCACTCAACTTTCTACGTCCAACCCCACCCTTGCAAATCTTCGTCTGTTTTTCTACAAATGTCGTTAATATGGTCTCGTTTATCGATGTAATTCTTCTATCGCTTTTCTTTATTTCTTAAATATGTCAGATGTTGTAGTTCTTTACGTCCCTGTTCAGAGGCCAATTGTTCTTGGTCAGTTAACTTTCTACGTCCAACCCCACCCTTGCAAATCTTCGTCTGTTTTTCTACAAATGTCGTTAATATGGTCTCGTTTATCGATGTAATTCTTCTATCGCTTTTCTTTATTTCTTAAATATGTCAGATGTTGTAGTTCTTTACGTCGCTGTTCAGAGGCCAATTGTTCTTGGTCACTCAACTTTCTACGTCCAACCCCACCCTTGCAAATCTTCGTCTGTTTTTCTACAAATGTCGTTAATATGGTCTCGTTTATCGATGTAATTCTTCTATCGCTTTTCTTTATTTCTTAAATATGTCAGATGTTGTAGTTCTTTACGTCCCTGTTCAGAGGCCAATTGTTCTTGGTCAGTTAACTTTCTACGTCCAACCCCACCCTTGCAAATCTTCGTCTGTTTTTCTACAAATGTCGTTAATATGGTCTCGTTTATCGATGTAATTCTTCTATCGCTTTTCTTTATTTCTTAAATATGTCAGATGTTGTAGTTCTTTACGTCGCTGTTCAGAGGCCAATTGTTCTTGGTCACTCAACTTTCTACGTCCAACCACACCCTTACAAATCTTCGTCTGTTTTTCTACAAATGTCGTTAATATGGTCTCGTTTATCGATGTAATTCTTCTATCGCTTTTCTTTATTTCTTAAATATGTCAGATGTTGTAGTTCTTTACGTCCCTGTTCAGAGGCCAATTGTTCTTGGTCAGTCAACTTTCTACGTCCAACCCCACCCTTGCAAATCTTCGTCTGTTATTCTACAAATGTCGTTAATATGGTCTCGTTTATCGATGTAATTCTTCTATCGCTTTTCTTTATTTCTTAAATATGTCAGATGTTGTAGTTCTTTACGTCCCTCTTCAGAGGCCAATTGTTCTTACTCACTCAACTTTCTACGTCCAACCACACCCTTACAAATCTTCTTCTGCTTTCTTCCCTTCTGTTCTTATTGAATACGTTTTTCTACGTTTATCGATGTAAGACTTCCTTCACTTTTCTTTATTTCTTAAATATGTCAGATGTTGTAGTTCTTTACGTCCCTGTTCAGAGGCCAATTGTTCTTGGTCAGTCAACTTTCTACGTCCAACCCCACCCTTGCAAATCTTCGTGTGTTTTTCTACAAATGTCGTTAATATGGTCTCGTTTATCGATGTAATTCTTCCTTCACTTTTCTTTATTTCTTAAATATGTCAGATGTTGTAGTTCTTTACGTCCCTGTTCAGAGGCCAATTGTTCTTACTCACTCAACTTTCTACGTCCAACCACACCCTTACAAATCTTCTTCTGCTTTTTTCCCTTCTGTTCTTATTGAATACGTTTTTCTACGTTTATCGATGTAAGACTTCCTTCACTTTTCTTTATTTCTTAAATATGTCAGATGTTGTAGTTCTTTACGTCCCTGTTCAGAGGCCAATTGTTCTTGGTCAGTCAACTTTCTACGTCCAACCCCACCCTTGCAAATCTTCGTCTGTTTTTCTACAAATGTCGTTAATATGGTCTCGTTTATCGATGTAATTCTTCTATCGCTTTTCTTTATTTCTTAAATATGTCAGATGTTGTAGTTCTTTACGTCGCTGTTCAGAGGCCAATTGTTCTTGGTCACTCAACTTTCTACGTCCAACCACACCCTTACAAATCTTCGTCTGTTTTTCTACAAATGTCGTTAATATGGTCTCGTTTATCGATGTAATTCTTCTATCGCTTTTCTTTATTTCTTAAATATGTCAGATGTTGTAGTTCTTTACGTCGCTGTTCAGAGGCCAATTGTTCTTGGTCACTCAACTTTCTACGTCCAATCCCACCCTTGCAAATCTTCGTCTGTTTTTCTACAAATGTCGTTAATATGGTCTCGTTTATCGATGTAATTCTTCTATCGCTTTTCTTTATTTCTTAAATATGTCAGATGTTGTAGTTCTTTACGTCGCTGTTCAGAGGCCAATTGTTCTTGGTCACTCAACTTTCTAAGTCCAATCCCACCCTTGCAAATCTTCGTCTCTTTTTCTACAAATGTCGTTAATATGGTCTCGTTTATCGATGTAATTCTTCTATCGCTTTTCTTTATTTCTTAATAATGTCAGATGTTGTAGTTCTTTACGTCGCTGTTCAGAGGCCAATTGTTCTTGGTCACTCAACTTTCTACGTCCAACCCCACCCTTGCAAATCTTCGTCTCTTTTTCTACAAATGTCGTTAATATGGTCTCGTTTATCGATGTAATTCTTCTATCGCTTTTCTTTATTTCTTAAATATGTCAGATGTTGTAGTTCTTTACGTCGCTGTTCAGAGGCCAATTGTTCTTGGTCACTCAACTTTCTACGTCCAACCCCACCCTTGCAAATCTTCGTCTCTTTTTCTACAAATGTCGTTAATATGGTCTCGTTTATCGATGTAATTCTTCTATCGCTTTTCTTTATTTCTTAAATATGTCAGATGTTGTAGTTCTTTACGTCGCTGTTCAGAGGCCAACAGTTCTTGGTCATTCAACTTTCTAAGTCCAACCCCACCCTTGCAAATCTTCGTCTGTTTTTCTACAAATGTCGTTAATATGGTCTCGTTTATCGATGTAATTCTTCTATCGCTTTTCTTTATTTCTTAAATATGTCAGATGTTGTAGTTCTTTACGTCGCTGATCAGAGGCCAATTGTTCTTGGTCACTCAACTTTCTACGTCCAACCCCACCCTTGCAAATCTTCGTCTGTTTTTCTACAAATGTCGTTAATATGGTCTCGTTTATCGATGTAATTCTTCTATCGCTTTTCTTTATTTCTTAAATATGTCTGATGTTGTAGTTCTTTACGTCGCTGTTCAGAGGCCAATTGTTCTTGGTCACTCAACTTTCTACGTCCAACCCCACCCTTGCAAATCTTCGTCTGTTTTTCTACAAATGTCGTTAATATGGTCTCGCTTATCGATGTAATTCTTCTATCGCTTTTCTTTATTTCTGAAATATGTCAGATGTTGTAGTTCTTTACGTCGCTGTTCAGAGCCCAATTGATCTTGGTGACTCAACTTTCTACGTCCAACCCCACCATTGCAAATCTTCGTCTGTTTTTCTACAAATGTCGTTAATATGGTCTCGTTTATCGATGTAATTCTTCTATCGCTTTTCTTTATTTCTTAAATATATCAGATGTTGTAGTTCTTTACGTCGCTGTTAAGAGGCCAATTGTTCTTGGTCACTCAACTTTCTACGTCCAACCCCACCCTTGCAAATCTTCGTTTGTTTTTCTACAAATGTCGTTAATATGGTCTCGTTTATCGATGTAATTCTTCTATCGCTTTTCTTTATTTCTTAAATATGTCAGATGTTGTAGTTCTTTACGTCGCTGTTCAGAGGCCAATTGTTCTTGGTCACTCAACTTTCTACGTCCAACCCCACCCTTGCAAATCTTCGTCTGTTTTTCTACAAATGTCGTTAATATGGTCTCGTTTATCGATGTAATTCTTCTATCGCTTTTCTTTATTTCTTAAATATGTCAGATGTTGTAGTTCTTTACGTCGCTGTTCAGAGGCCAATTGTTCTTGGTCACTCAACTTTCTACGTCCAACCCCACCCTTGCAAATCTTCGTCTGTTTTTCTACAAATGTCGTTAATATGGTCTCGTTTATCGATGTAATTCTTCTATCGCTTTTCTTTATTTCTTAAATATGTCAGATGTTGTAGTTCTTTACGTCGCTGTTCAGAGGCCAATTGTTCTTGGTCACTCAACTTTCTACGTCCAACCCCACCCTTGCAAATCTTCGTCTGTTTTTCTACAAATGTCGTTAATATGGTCTCGTTTATCGATGTAATTCTTCTATCGGTTTTCTTTATTTCTTAAATATGTCTGATGTTGTAGTTCTTTACGTCGCTGTTCAGAGGCCAATTGTTCTTGGTCACTCAACTTTCTACGTCCAACCCCACCCTTGCAAATCTTCGTCTGTTTTTCTACAAATGTCGTTAATATGGTCTCGTTTATCGATGTAATTCTTCTATCGCTTTTCTTTATTTCTTAAATATGTCAGATGTTGTAGTTCTTTACGTCCCTGTTCAGAGGCCAATTGTTCTTGGTCAGTTAACTTTCTACGTCCAACCCCACCCTTGCAAATCTTCGTCTGTTTTTCTACAAATGTCGTTAATATGGTCTCGTTTATCGATGTAATTCTTCTATCGCTTTTCTTTATTTCTTAAATATGTCAGATGTTGTAGTTCTTTACGTCGCTGTTCAGAGGCCAATTGTTCTTGGTCACTCAACTTTCTACGTCCAACCCCACCCTTGCAAATCTTCGTCTGTTTTTCTACAAATGTCGTTAATATGGTCTCGTTTATCGATGTAATTCTTCTATCGCTTTTCTTTATTTCTTAAATATGTCAGATGTTGTAGTTCTTTACGTCCCTGTTCAGAGGCCAATTGTTCTTGGTCAGTTAACTTTCTACGTCCAACCCCACCCTTGCAAATCTTCGTCTGTTTTTCTACAAATGTCGTTAATATGGTCTCGTTTATCGATGTAATTCTTCTATCGCTTTTCTTTATTTCTTAAATATGTCAGATGTTGTAGTTCTTTACGTCGCTGTTCAGAGGCCAATTGTTCTTGGTCACTCAACTTTCTACGTCCAACCACACCCTTACAAATCTTCGTCTGTTTTTCTACAAATGTCGTTAATATGGTCTCGTTTATCGATGTAATTCTTCTATCGCTTTTCTTTATTTCTTAAATATGTCAGATGTTGTAGTTCTTTACGTCCCTGTTCAGAGGCCAATTGTTCTTGGTCAGTCAACTTTCTACGTCCAACCCCACCCTTGCAAATCTTCGTCTGTTATTCTACAAATGTCGTTAATATGGTCTCGTTTATCGATGTAATTCTTCTATCGCTTTTCTTTATTTCTTAAATATGTCAGATGTTGTAGTTCTTTACGTCCCTCTTCAGAGGCCAATTGTTCTTACTCACTCAACTTTCTACGTCCAACCACACCCTTACAAATCTTCTTCTGCTTTCTTCCCTTCTGTTCTTATTGAATACGTTTTTCTACGTTTATCGATGTAAGACTTCCTTCACTTTTCTTTATTTCTTAAATATGTCAGATGTTGTAGTTCTTTACGTCCCTGTTCAGAGGCCAATTGTTCTTGGTCAGTCAACTTTCTACGTCCAACCCCACCCTTGCAAATCTTCGTGTGTTTTTCTACAAATGTCGTTAATATGGTCTCGTTTATCGATGTAATTCTTCCTTCACTTTTCTTTATTTCTTAAATATGTCAGATGTTGTAGTTCTTTACGTCCCTGTTCAGAGGCCAATTGTTCTTACTCACTCAACTTTCTACGTCCAACCACACCCTTACAAATCTTCTTCTGCTTTTTTCCCTTCTGTTCTTATTGAATACGTTTTTCTACGTTTATCGATGTAAGACTTCCTTCACTTTTCTTTATTTCTTAAATATGTCAGATGTTGTAGTTCTTTACGTCCCTGTTCAGAGGCCAATTGTTCTTGGTCAGTCAACTTTCTACGTCCAACCCCACCCTTGCAAATCTTCGTCTGTTTTTCTACAAATGTCGTTAATATGGTCTCGTTTATCGATGTAATTCTTCTATCGCTTTTCTTTATTTCTTAAATATGTCAGATGTTGTAGTTCTTTACGTCGCTGTTCAGAGGCCAATTGTTCTTGGTCACTCAACTTTCTACGTCCAACCACACCCTTACAAATCTTCGTCTGTTTTTCTACAAATGTCGTTAATATGGTCTCGTTTATCGATGTAATTCTTCTATCGCTTTTCTTTATTTCTTAAATATGTCAGATGTTGTAGTTCTTTACGTCGCTGTTCAGAGGCCAATTGTTCTTGGTCACTCAACTTTCTACGTCCAATCCCACCCTTGCAAATCTTCGTCTGTTTTTCTACAAATGTCGTTAATATGGTCTCGTTTATCGATGTAATTCTTCTATCGCTTTTCTTTATTTCTTAAATATGTCAGATGTTGTAGTTCTTTACGTCGCTGTTCAGAGGCCAATTGTTCTTGGTCACTCAACTTTCTAAGTCCAATCCCACCCTTGCAAATCTTCGTCTCTTTTTCTACAAATGTCGTTAATATGGTCTCGTTTATCGATGTAATTCTTCTATCGCTTTTCTTTATTTCTTAAATATGTCAGATGTTGTAGTTCTTTACGTCGCTGTTCAGAGGCCAATTGTTCTTGGTCACTCAACTTTCTACGTCCAACCCCACCCTTGCAAATCTTCGTCTCTTTTTCTACAAATGTCGTTAATATGGTCTCGTTTATCGATGTAATTCTTCTATCGCTTTTCTTTATTTCTTAAATATGTCAGATGTTGTAGTTCTTTACGTCGCTGTTCAGAGGCCAATTGTTCTTGGTCACTCAACTTTCTACGTCCAACCCCACCCTTGCAAATCTTCGTCTCTTTTTCTACAAATGTCGTTAATATGGTCTCGTTTATCGATGTAATTCTTCTATCGCTTTTCTTTATAACTTAAATATGTCAGATGTTGTAGTTCTTTACGTCGCTGTTCAGAGGCCAATTGTTCTTGGTCACTCAACTTTCTACGTCCAATCCCACCCTTGCAAATCTTCGTCTCTTTTTCTACAAATGTCGTTAATATGGTCTCGTTTATCGATGTAATTCTTCTATCGCTTTTCTTTATTTCTTAAATATGTCAGATGTTGTAGTTCTTTACGTCGCTGTTCAGAGGCCAATTGTTCTTGGTCACTCAACTTTCTACGTCCAATCCCACCCTTGCAAATCTTCGTCTGTTTTTCTACAAATGTCGTTAATATGGTCTCGTTTATCGATGTAATTCTTCTATCGCTTTTCTTTATTTCTTAAATATGTCAGATGTTGTAGTTCTTTACGTCGCTGTTCAGAGGCCAATTGTTCTTGGTCACTCAACTTTCTACGTCCAATCCCACCCTTGCAAATCTTCGTCTCTTTTTCTACAAATGTCGTTAATATGGTCTCGTTTATCGATGTAATTCTTCTATCGCTTTTCTTTATTTCTTAAATATGTCAGATGTTGTAGTTCTTTACGTCGCTGTTCAGAGGCCAATTGTTCTTGGTCACTCAACTTTCTACGTCCAACCCCACCCTTGCAAATCTTCGTCTCTTTTTCTACAAATGTCGTTAATATGGTCTCGTTTATCGATGTAATTCTTCTATCGCTTTTCTTTATTTCTTAAATATGTCAGATGTTGTAGTTCTTTACGTCGCTGTTCAGAGGCCAATTGTTCTTGGTCACTCAACTTTCTACGTCCAACCCCACCCTTGCAAATCTTCGTCTCTTTTTCTACAAATGTCGTTAATATGGTCTCGTTTATCGATGTAATTCTTCTATCGCTTTTCTTTATTTCTTAAATATGTCAGATGTTGTAGTTCTTTACGTCGCTGTTCAGAGGCCAATTGTTCTTGGTCACTCAACTTTCTACGTCCAATCCCACCCTTGCAAATCTTCGTCTCTTTTTCTACAAATGTCGTTAATATGGTCTCGTTTATCGATGTAATTCTTCTATCGCTTTTCTTTATTTCTTAAATATGTCAGATGTTGTAGTTCTTTACGTCGCTGTTCAGAGGCCAATTGTTCTTGGTCACTCAACTTTCTACGTCCAATCCCACCCTTGCAAATCTTCGTCTGTTTTTCTACAAATGTCGTTAATATGGTCTCGTTTATCGATGTAATTCTTCTATCGCTTTTCTTTATTTCTTAAATATGTCAGATGTTGTAGTTCTTTACGTCGCTGTTCAGAGGCCAATTGTTCTTGGTCACTCAACTTTCTACGTCCAACCCCACCCTTGCAAATCTTCGTCTGTTTTTCTACAAATGTCGTTAATATGGTCTCGTTTATCGATGTAATTCTTCTATCGCTTTTCTTTATTTCTTAAATATGTCTGATGTTGTAGTTCTTTACGTCGCTGTTCAGAGGCCAATTGTTCTTGGTCACTCAACTTTCTACGTCCAACCCCACCCTTGCAAATCTTCGTCTGTTTTTCTACAAATGTCGTTAATATGGTCTCGTTTATCGATGTAATTCTTCTATCGCTTTTCTTTATTTCTTAAATATGTCAGATGTTGTAGTTCTTTACGTCGCTGTTCAGAGGCCAATTGTTCTTGGTCACTCAACTTTCTACGTCCAATCCCACCCTTGCAAATCTTCGTCTCTTTTTCTACAAATGTCGTTAATATGGTCTCGTTTATCGATTTAATTCTTCTATCGCTTTTCTTTATTTCTTAAATATGTCAGATGTTGTAGTTCTTTACGTCGCTGTTCAGAGGCCAATTGTTCTTGGTCACTCAACTTTCTACGTCCAACCCCACCCTTGCAAATCTTCGTCTGTTTTTCTACAAATGTCGTTAATATGGTCTCGTTTATCGATGTAATTCTTCTATCGCTTTTCTTTATTTCTTAAATATGTCAGATGTTGTAGTTCTTTACGTCGCTGTTCAGAGGCCAATTGTTCTTGGTCACTCAACTTTCTACGTCCAACCCCACCCTTGCAAATCTTCGTCTGTTTTTCTACAAATGTCGTTAATATGGTCTCGTTTATCGATGTAATTCTTCTATCGCTTTTCTTTATTTCTGAAATATGTCAGATGTTGTAGTTCTTTACGTCGCTGTTCAGAGGCCAATTGTTCTTGGTCACTCAACTTTCTACGTCCAACCCCACCCTTGCAAATCTTCGTCTGTTTTTCTACAAATGTCGTTAATATGGTCTCGTTTATCGATGTAATTCTTCTATCGCTTTTCTTTATTTCTTAAATATGTCTGATGTTGTAGTTCTTTACGTCGCTGTTCAGAGGCCAATTGTTCTTGGTCACTCAACTTTCTACGTCCAACCCCACCCTTGCAAATCTTCGTCTGTTTTTCTACAAATGTCGTTAATATGTTCTCGTTTATCGATGTAATTCTTCTATCGCTTTTCTTTATTTCTTAAATATGTCTGATGTTGTAGTTCTTTACGTCGCTGTTCAGAGGCCAATTGTTCTTGGTCACTCAACTTTCTACGTCCAACCCCACCCTTGCAAATCTTCGTCTGTTTTTCTACAAATGTCGTTAATATGGTCTCGTTTATCGATGTAATTCTTCTATCGCTTTTCTTTATTTCTTAAATATGTCTGATGTTGTAGTTCTTTACGTCGCTGTTCAGAGGCCAATTGTTCTTGGTCACTCAACTTTCAACGTCCAACCCCACCCTTGCAAATCTTCGTCTGTTTTTCTACAAATGTCGTTAATATGGTCTCGTTTATCGATGTAATTCTTCTATCGCTTTTCTTTATTTCTTAAATATGTCTGATGTTGTAGTTCTTTACGTCGCTGTTCAGAGGCCAATTGTTCTTGGTCACTCAACTTTCTACGTCCAACCCCACCCTTGCAAATCTTCGTCTGTTTTTCTACAAATGTCGTTAATATGGTCTCGTTTATCGATGTAATTCTTCTATCGCTTTTCTTTATTTCTTAAATATGTCTGATGTTGTAGTTCTTTACGTCGCTGTTCAGAGGCCAATTGTTCTTGGTCACTCAACTTTCTACGTCCAACCCCACCCTTGCAAATCTTCGTCTGTTTTTCTACAAATGTCGTTAATATGGTCTCGTTTATCGATGTAATTCTTCTATCGCTTTTCTTTATTTCTTAAATATGTCAGATGTTGTAGTTCTTTACGTCGCTGTTCAGAGGCCAATTGTTCTTGGTCACTCAACTTTCTACGTCCAACCACACCCTTACAAATCTTCGTCTGTTTTTCTACAAATGTCGTTAATATGGTCTCGTTTATAGATGTAATTCTTCTATCGCTTTTCTTTATTTCTTAAATATGTCAGATGTTGTAGTTCTTTACGTCGCTGTTCAGAGGCCAATTGTTCTTGGTCACTCAACTTTCTACGTCCAACCACACCCTTACAAATCTTCGTCTGTTTTTCTACAAATGTCGTTAAAATGGTCTCGTTTATCGATGTAATTCTTCTATCGCTTTTCTTTATTTCTTAAATATGTCAGATGTTGTAGTTCTTTACGTCGCTGTTCAGAGGCCAATTGTTCTTGGACACTCAACTTTCTACGTCCAACCACACCCTTACAAATCTTCGTCTGTTTTTCTACAAATGTCGTTAATATGGTCTCGTTTATCGATGTAATTCTTCTATCGCTTTTCTTTATTTCTTAAATATGTCAGATGTTGTAGTTCTTTACGTCCCTGTTCAGAGGCCAATTGTTCTTGGTCACTCAACTTTCTACGTCCAACCCCACCCTTGCAAATCTTCGTCTGTTTTTCTACAAATGTCGTTAATATGGTCTCGTTTATCGATGTAATTCTTCTATCGCTTTTCTTTATTTCTTAAATATGTCAGATGTTGTAGTTCTTTACGTCCCTGTTCAAAGGCCAATTGTTCTTACTCACTCAACTTTCTACGTCCAACCACACCCTTACAAATCTTCTTCTGCTTTTTTCCCTTCTGTTCTTATTGAATACGTTTTTCTACGTTTATCGATGTAAGACTTCCTTCACTTTTCTTTATTTCTTAAATATGTCAGATGTTGTTGTTCTTTACGTCCCTGTTCAGAGGCCAATTGTTCTTGGTCATTCAACTTTCTACGTCCAACCCCACCCTTGCAAATCTTCGTCTGTTTTTCTACAAATGTCGTTAATATGGTCTCGTTTATCGATGTAATTCTTCTATCGCTTTTCTTTATTTCTTAAATATGTCAGATGTTGTAGTTCTTTACGTCGCTGTTCAGAGGCCAATTGTTCTTGGTCACTCAACGTTCTACGTCCAACCACACCCTTACAAATCTTCGTCTGTTTTTCTACAAATGTCGTTAATATGGTCTCGTTTATCGATGTAATTCTTCTATCGCTTTTCTTTATTTCTTAAATATGTCAGATGTTGTAGTTCTTTACGTCGCTGTTCAGAGGCCAATTGTTCTTGGTCACTCAACTTTCTACGTCCAATCCCACCCTTGCAAATCTTCGTCTGTTTTTCTACAAATGTCGTTAATATGGTCTCGTTTATCGATGTAATTCTTCTATCGCTTTTCTTTATTTCTTAAATATGTCAGATGTTGTAGTTCTTTACGTCGCTGTTCAGAGGCCAATTGTTCTTGGTCACTCAACTTTCTACGTCCAACCCCACCCTTGCAAATCTTCGTCTGTTTTTCTACAAATGTCGTTAATATGGTCTCGTTTATCGATGTAATTCTTCTATCGCTTTTCTTTATTTCTTAAATATGTCAGATGTTGTAGTTCTTTACGTCGCTGTTCAGAGGCCAATTGTTCTTGGTCTATCAACTTTCTACGTCCAATCCCACCCTTGCAAATCTTCGTCTGTTTTTCTACAAATGTCGTTAATATGGTCTCGTTTATCGATGTAATTCTTCTATCGCTTTTCTTTATTTCTTAAATATGTCAGATGTTGTAGTTCTTTACGTCGCTGTTCAGAGGCCAATTGTTCTTGGTCAGTCAACTTTCTACGTCCAACCCCACACTTGCAAATCTTCGTCTGTTTTTCTACAAATGTCGTTAATATGGTCTCGTTTATCGATGTAATTCTTCTATCGCTTTTCTTTATTTCTTAAATATGTCAGATGTTGTAGTTCTTTACGTCGCTGTTCAGAGGCCAATTGTTCTTGGACACTCAACTTTCTACGTCCAACCACACCCTTACAAATCTTCGTCTGTTTTTCTACAAATGTCGTTAATATGGTCTCGTTTATCGATGTAATTCTTCTATCGCTTTTCTTTATTTCTTAAATATGTCTGATGTTGTAGTTCTTTACGTCGCTGTTCAGAGGCCAATTGTTCTTGGTCACTCAACTTTCTACGTCCAACCCCACCCTTGCAAATCTTCGTCTGTTTTTCTACAAATGTCGTTAATATGGTCTCGTTTATCGATGTAATTCTTCTATCGCTTTTCTTTATTTCTTAAATATGTCAGATGTTGTAGTTCTTTACGTCGCTGTTCAGAGGCCAATTGTTCTTGGACACTCAACTTTCTACGTCCAACCACACCCTTACAAATCTTCGTCTGTTTTTCTACAAATGTCGTTAATATGGTCTCGTTTATCGATGTAATTCTTCTATCGCTTTTCTTTATTTCTTAAATATGTCAGATGTTGTAGTTCTTTACGTCCCTGTTCAGAGGCCAATTGTTCTTGGTCACTCAACTTTCTACGTCCAACCCCACCCTTGCAAATCTTCGTCTGTTTTTCTACAAATGTCGTTAATATGGTCTCGTTTATCGATGTAATTCTTCTATCGCTTTTCTTTATTTCTTAAATATGTCAGATGTTGTAGTTCTTTACGTCCCTGTTCAGAGGCCAATTGTTCTTACTCACTCAACTTTCTACGTCCAACCACACCCTTACAAATCTTCTTCTGCTTTTTTCCCTTCTGTTCTTATTGAATACGTTTTTCTACGTTTATCGATGTAAGACTTCCTTCACTTTTCTTTATTTCTTAAATATGTCAGATGTTGTTGTTTTTTACGTCCCTGTTCAGAGGCCAATTGTTCTTGGTCAGTCAACTTTCTACGTCCAACCCCACCCTTGCAAATCTTCGTCTGTTTTTCTACAAATGTCGTTAATATGGTCTCGTTTATCGATGTAATTCTTCTATCGCTTTTCTTTATTTCTTAAATATGTCAGATGTTGTAGTTCTTTACGTCGCTGTTCAGAGGCCAATTGTTCTTGGTCACTCAACGTTCTACGTCCAACCACACCCTTACAAATCTTCGTCTGTTTTTCTACAAATGTCGTTAATATGGTCTCGTTTATCGATGTAATTCTTCTATCGCTTTTCTTTATTTCTTAAATATGTCAGATGTTGTAGTTCTTTACGTCGCTGTTCAGAGGCCAATTGTTCTTGGTCACTCAACTTTCTACGTCCAACCCCACCCTTGCAAATCTTCGTCTGTTTTTCTACAAATGTCGTTAATATGGTCTCGTTTATCGATGTAATTCTTCTATCGCTTTTCTTTATTTCTTAAATATGTCAGATGTTGTAGTTCTTTACGTCGCTGTTCAGAGGCCAATTGTTCTTGGTCACTCAACTTTCTACGTCCAACCCCACCCTTGCAAATCTTCGTCTGTTTTTCTACAAATGTCGTTAATATGGTCTCGTTTATCGATGTAATTCTTCTATCGCTTTTCTTTATTTCTTAAATATGTCAGATGTTGTAGTTCTTTACGTCGCTGTTCAGAGGCCAATTGTTCTTGGTCACTCAACTTTCTACGTCCAATCCCACCCTTGCAAATCTTCGTCTGTTTTTCTACAAATGTCGTTAATATGGTCTCGTTTATCGATGTAATTCTTCTATCGCTTTTCTTTATTTCTTAAATATGTCAGATGTTGTAGTTCTTTACGTCGCTGTTCAGAGGCCAATTGTTCTTGGTCACTCAACTTTCTACGTCCAACCCCACCCTTGCAAATCTTCGTCTGTTTTTATACAAATGTCGTTAATATGGTGTCGTTTATCGATGTAATTCTTCTATCGCCTTTCTTTATTTCTTAAATATGTCAGATGTTGTAGTTCTTTACGTCGCTGTTCAGAGGCCAATTTTTCTTGGTCACTCAACTTTCTACGTCCAATCCTACCCTTGCAAATCTTCGTCTGTTTTTCTACAAATGTCGTTAATATGGTCTCGTTTATCGATGTAATTCTTCTATCGCTTTTCTTTATTTCTTAAATATGTCAGATGTTGTAGTTCTTTACGTCGCTGTTCAGAGGCCAATTGTTCTTGTTCACTCAACTTTCTACGTCCAATGCCACCCTTGCAAATCTTCGTCTGTTTTTCTACAAATGTCGTTAATATGGTCTCGTTTAACGATGTAATTCTTCTATCGCTTTTCTTTATTTCTTAAATTTGTCAGATGTTGTAGTTCTTTACGACGCTGTTCAGAGGCCAATTGTTCTTGGTCACTCAACTTTCTACGTCCAACCCCACCCTTGCAAATCTTCGTCTGTTTTTCTACAAATGTCGTTAATATGGTCTCGTTTATCGATGTAATTCTTCTATCGCTTTTCTTTATTTCTTAAATATATCAGATGTTGTAGTTCTTTACGTCGCTGTTCAGAGGCCAATTGTTCTTGGTCACTCAACTTTCTACGTCCAACCACACCCTTACAAATCTTCGTCTGTTTTTTACAAATGTCGTTAATATGGTCTCGTTTATCGATGTAATTCTTCTATCGCTTTTCTTTATTTCTTAAATATGTCAGATGTTGTAGTTCTTTACGTCCCTGTTCAGAGGCCAATTGTTCTTGGTCACTCAACTTTCTACGTCCAACCTCACCCTTGCAAATCTTCGTCTGTTTTTCTACAAATGTCGTTAATATGGTCTCGTTTATCGATGTAATTCTTCTATCGCTTTTCTTTATTTCTTAAATATGTCAGATGTTGTAGTTCTTTACGTCGCTGTTCAGAGGCCAATTGTTCTTGGTCACTCAACTTTCTACGTCCAACCACACCCTTACAAATTTTCGTCTGTTTTTCTACAAATGTCGTTAATATGGTCTCGTTTATCGATGTAATTCTTCTATCGCTTTTCTTTATTTCTTAAATATGTCAGATGTTGTAGTTCTTTACGTCCCTGTTCAGAGGCCAATTGTTCTTGGTCAGTCAACTTTCTACGTCCAACCCCACCCCTGCAAATCTTCGTCTGTTTTTCTACAAATGTCGTTAATATGGTCTCGTTAATCGATGTAATTCTTCTATCGCTTTTCTTTATTTCTTAAATATGTCAGATGTTGTAGTTCTTTACGTCCCTGTTCAGAGGCCAATTGTTCTTGGTCAGTTAACTTTCTACGTCCAACCCCACCCTTGCAAATCTTCGTCTGTTTTTCTACAAATGTCGTTAATATGGTCTCGTTTATCGATGTAATTTTTCTATCGCTTTTCTTTATTTCTTAAATATGTCAGATGTTGTAGTTCTTTACGTCGCTGTTCAGAGGCCAATTGTTCTTGGTCACTCAACTTTCTACGTCCAACCACACCCTTACAAATCTTCGTCTGTTTTTCTACAAATGTCGTTAATATGGTCTCGTTTATCGATGTAATTCTTCTATCGCTTTTCTTTATTTCTTAAATATATCAGATGTTGTAGTTCTTTACGTCGCTGTTCAGAGGCCAATTGTTCTTGGTCACTCAACTTTCTACGTCCAATCCCACCCTTGCAAATCTTCGTCTGTTTTTCTACAAATGTCGTTAATATGGTCTCGTTTATCGATGTAATTCTTCTATCGCTTTTCTTTATTTCTTAAATATGTCAGATGTTGTAGTTCTTTACGTCGCTGTTCAGAGGCCAATTGTTCTTGGTCACTCAACTTTCTACGTCCAACCCCACCCTTGCAAATCTTCGTCTGTTTTTCTACAAATGTCGTTAATATGGTCTCGTTTATCGATGTAATTCTTCTATCGCTTTTCTTTATTTCTTAAATATGTCAGATGTTGTAGTTCTTTACGTCGCTGTTCAGAGGCCAATTGTTCTTGGTCTATCAACTTTCTACGTCCAATCCCACCCTTGCAAATCTTCGTCTGTTTTTCTACAAATGTCGTTAATATGGTCTCGTTTATCGATGTAATTCTTCTATCGCTTTTCTTTATTTCTTAAATATGTCAGATGTTGTAGTTCTTTACGTCGCTGTTCAGAGGCCAATTGTTCTTGGTCACTCAACTTTCTACGTCCAACCCCACCCTTGCAAATCTTCGTCTGTTTTTCTACAAATGTCGTTAATATGGTCTCGTTTATCGATGTAATTCTTCTATCGCTTTTCTTTATTTCTTAAATATGTCAGATGTTGTAGTTCTTTACGTCGCTGTTCAGAGGCCAATTGTTCTTGGTCACTCAACTTATTACGTCCAACCCCACCCTTGCAAATCTTCGTCTGTATTTCTACAAATGTCATTAATATGGTCTCGTTTATCGATGTAATTCTTCTATCGCTTTTCTTTATTTCTTAAATATGTCAGATGTTGTAGTTCTTTACGTCGCTGTTCAGAGGCCAATTGTTCTTGGTCACTCAACTTTCTACGTCCAACCCCACCCTTGCAAATCTTCGTCTGTTTTTCTACAAATGTCGTTAATATGGTCTCGTTTATCGATGTAATTCTTCTATCGCTTTTCTTTATTTCTTAAATATGTCTGATGTTGTAGTTCTTTACGTCGCTGTTCAGAGGCCAATTGTTCTTGGTCACTCAACTTTCTACGTCCAACCTCACCCTTGCAAATCTTCGTCTGTTTTTCTACAAATGTCGTTAATATGGTCTCGTTTATCGATGTAATTCTTCTATCGCTTTTCTTTATTTCTTAAATATGTCTGATGTTGTAGTTCTTTACGTCGCTGTTCAGAGGCCAATTGTTCTTGGTCACTCAACTTTCTACGTCCAACCCCACCCTTGCAAATCTTCGTCTGTTTTTCTACAAATGTCGTTAATATGGTCTTGTTTATCGATGTAATTCTTCTATCGCTTTTCTTTATTTCTTAAATATGTCAGATGTTGTAGTTCTTTACGTCCCTGTTCAGAGGCCAACAGTTCTTGGTCATTCAACTTTCTAGGTCCAACCCCACCCTTGCAAATCTTCGTCTGTTTTTCTACAAATGTCGTTAATATGGTCTCGTTTATCGATGTAATTCTTCTATCGCTTTTCTTTATTTCTTAAATATGTCTGATGTTGTAGTTCTTTACGTCCCTGTTCAGAGGCCAATTGTTCTTGGTCAGTTAACTTTCTACGTCCAACCCCACCCTTGCAAATCTTCGTCTGTTTTTCTACAAATGTCGTTAATATGGTCTCGTTTATCGATGTAATTCTTCTATCGCTTTTCTTTATTTCTTAAATATGTCAGATGTTGTAGTTCTTTACGTCCCTGTTCAGAGGCCAATTGTTCTTGGTCAGTTAACTTTCTACGTCCAACCCCACCCTTGCAAATCTTCGTCTGTTTTTCTACAAATGTCGTTAATATGGTCTCGTTTATCGATGTAATTCTTCTATCGCTTTTCTTTATTTCTTAAATATGTCAGATGTTGTAGTTCTTTACGTCGCTGTTCAGAGGCCAATTGTTCTTGGTCACCCAACTTTCTACGTCCAACCACACCCTTACAAATCTTCGTCTGTTTTTCTACAAATGTCGTTAATATGGTCTCGTTTATCGATGTAATTCTTCTATCGCTTTTCTTTATTTCTTAAATATGTCAGATGTTGTAGTTCTTTACGTCCCTGTTCAGAGGCCAATTGTTCTTGGTCAGTCAACTTTCTACGTCCAACCCCACACTTGCAAATCTTCGTCTGTTTTTCTACAAATGTCGTTAATATGGTCTCGTTTATCGATGTAATTCTTCTATCGCTTTTCTTTATTTCTTAAATATGTCAGATGTTGTAGTTCTTTACGTCGCTGTTCAGAGGCCAATTGTTCTTGGACACTCAACTTTCTACGTCCAACCACACCCTTAAAAATCTTCGTCTGTTTTTCTACAAATGTCGTTAATTTGGTCTCGTTTATCGATGTAATTCTTCTATCGCTTTTCTTTATTTCTTAAATATGTCAGATGTTGTAGTTCTTTACGTCCCTGTTCAGAGGCCAATTGTTCTTGGTCAGTCAACTTTCTACGTCCAACCCCACCCTTGCAAATCTTCGTCTGTTTTTCTACAAATGTCGTTAATATGGTCTCGTTTATCGATGTAATTCTTCTATCGCTTTTCTTTATTTCTTAAATATGTCAGATGTTGTAGTTCTTTACGTCCCTGTTCAGAGGCCAATTGTTCTTACTCACTCAACTTTCTACGTCCAACCACACCCTTACAAATCTTCTTCTGCTTTTTTCCCTTCTGTTCTTATTGAATACGTTTTTCTACGTTTATCGATGTAAGACTTCCTTCACTTTTCTTTATTTCTTAAATATGTCAGATGTTGTAGTTCTTTACGTCCCTGTTCAGAGGCCAATTGTTCTTGGTCAGTCAACTTTCTACGTCCAACCCCACCCTTGCAAATCTTCGTCTGTTTTTCTACAAATGTCGTTAATATGGTCTCGTTTATCGATGTAATTCTTCTATCGCTTTTCTTTATTTCTTAAATATGTCAGATGTTGTAGTTCTTTACGTCGCTGTTCAGAGGCCAATTGTTCTTGGTCACTCAACTTTCTACGTCCAACCACACCCTTACAAATCTTCGTCTGTTTTTCTACAAATGTCGTTAATATGGTCTCGTTTATCGATGTAATTCTTCTATCGCTTTTCTTTATTTCTTAAATATGTCAGATGTTGTAGTTCTTTACGTCGCTGTTCAGAGGCCAATTGTTCTTGGTCACTCAACTTTCTACGTCCAATCCCACCCTTGCAAATCTTCGTCTGTTTTTCTACAAATGTCGTTAATATGGTCTCGTTTATCGATGTAATTCTTCTATCGCTTTTCTTTATTTCTTAAATATGTCAGATGTTGTAGTTCTTTACGTCGCTGTTCAGAGGCCAATTGTTCTTGGTCACTCAACTTTCTACGTCCAACCCCACCCTTGCAAATCTTCGTCTGTTTTTCTACAAATGTCGTTAATATGGTCTCGTTTATCGATGTAATTCTTCTATCGCTTTTCTTTATTTCTTAAATATGTCAGATGTTGTAGTTCTTTACGTCGCTGTTCAGAGGCCAATTGTTCTTGGTCTATCAACTTTCTACGTCCAATCCCACCCTTGCAAATCTTCGTCTGTTTTTCTACAAATGTCGTTAATATGGTCTCGTTTATCGATGTAATTCTTCTATCGCTTTTCTTTATTTCTTAAATATGTCAGATGTTGTAGTTCTTTACGTCGCTGTTCAGAGGCCAATTGTTCTTGGTCACTCAACTTTCTACGTCCAACCCCACCCTTGCAAATCTTCGTCTGTTTTTCTACAAATGTCGTTAATATGGTCTCGTTTATCGATGTAATTCTTCTATCGCTTTTCTTTATTTCTTAAATATGTCAGATGTTGTAGTTCTTTACGTCGCTGTTCAGAGGCCAATTGTTCTTGGTCACTCAACTTATTACGTCCAACCCCACCCTTGCAAATCTTCGTCTGTATTTCTACAAATGTCGTTAATATGGTCTCGTTTATCGATGTAATTCTTCTATCGCTTTTCTTTATTTCTTAAATATGTCAGATGTTGTAGTTCTTTACGTCGCTGTTCAGAGGCCAATTGTTCTTGGTCACTCAACTTTCTACGTCCAACCCCACCCTTGCAAATCTTCGTCTGTTTTTCTACAAATGTCGTTAATATGGTCTCGTTTATCGATGTAATTCTTCTATCGCTTTTCTTTATTTCTTAAATATATCAGATGTTGTAGTTCTTTACGTCGCTGTTCAGAGGCCAATTGTTCTTGGTCACTCAACTTTCTACGTCCAACCACACCCTTACAAATCTTCGTCTGTTTTTTACAAATGTCGTTAATATGGTGTCGTTTATCGATGTAATTCTTCTATCGCTTTTCTTTATTTCTTAAATATGTCAGATGTTGTAGTTCTTTACGTCCCTGTTCAGAGGCCAATTGTTCTTGGTCACTCAACTTTCTACGTCCAACCCCACCCTTGCAAATCTTCGTCTGTTTTTCTACAAATGTCGTTAATATGATCTCGTTTATCGATGTAATTCTTCTATCGCTTTTCTTTATTTCTTAAATATGTCAGATGTTGTAGTTCTTTACGTCGCTGTTCAGAGGCCAATTGTTCTTGGTCACTCAACTTTCTACGTCCAACCCCACCCTTGCAAATCTTCGTCTGTTTTTCTACAAATGTCGTTAATATGGTCTCGTTTATCGATGTAATTCTTCTATCGCTTTTCTTTATTTCTTAAATATGTCAGATGTTGTAGTTCTTTACGTCGCTGTTCAGAGGCCAACTGTTCTTGGTCATTCAACTTTCTAAGTCCAACCCCACCCTTGCAAATCTTCGTCTGTTTTTCTACAAATGTCGTTAATATGATCTCGTTTATCGATGTAATTCTTCTATCGCTTTTCTTTATTTCTTAAATATGTCAGATGTTGTAGTTCTTTACGTCGCTGTTCAGAGGCCAATTGTTCTTGGTCTATCAACTTTCTACGTCCAATCCCACCCTTGCAAATCTTCGTCTGTTTTTCTACAAATGTCGTTAATATGGTCTCGTTTATCGATGTAATTCTTCTATCGCTTTTCTTTATTTCTTAAATATGTCAGATGTTGTAGTTCTTTACGTCGCTGTTCAGAGGCCAATTGTTCTTGGTCACTCAACTTTCTACGTCCAACCCCACCCTTGCAAATCTTCGTCTGTTTTTCTACAAATGTCGTTAATATGGTCTCGTTTATCGATGTAATTCTTCTATCGCTTTTCTTTATTTCTTAAATATGTCAGATGTTGTAGTTCTTTACGTCGCTGTTTAGAGGCCAATTGTTCTTGGTCACTCAACTTATTACGTCCAACCCCACCCTTGCAAATCTTCGTCTGTATTTCTACAAATGTCGTTAATATGGTCTCGTTTATCGATGTAATTCTTCTATCGCTTTTCTTTATTTCTTAAATATGTCAGATGTTGTAGTTCTTTACGTCGCTGTTCAGAGGCCAATTGTTCTTGGTCACTCAACTTTCTACGTCCAACCCCACCCTTGCAAATCTTCGTCTGTTTTTCTACAAATGTCGTTAATATGGTCTCGTTTATCGATGTAATTCTTCTATCGCTTTTCTTTATTTCTTAAATATATCAGATGTTGTAGATCTTTACGTCGCTGTTCAGAGGCCAATTGTTCTTGGTCACTCAACTTTCTACGTCCAACCACACCCTTACAAATCTTCGTCTGTTTTTTACAAATGTCGTTAAAATGGTCTCGTTTATCGATGTAATTCTTCTATCGCTTTTCTTTATTTCTTAAATATGTCAGATGTTGTAGTTCTTTACGTCCCTGTTCAGAGGCCAATTGTTCTTGGTCACTCAACTTTCTACGTCCAACCTCACCCTTGCAAATCTTCGTCTGTTTTTCTACAAATGTCGTTAATATGGTCTCGTTTATCGATGTAATTCTTCTATCGCTTTTCTTTATTTCTTAAATATGTCAGATGTTGTAGTTCTTTACGTCGCTGTTCAGAGGCCAATTGTTCTTGGTCACTCAACTTTCTACGTCCAACCACACCCTTACAAATCTTCGTCTGTTTTTCTACAAATGTCGTTAATATGGTCTCGTTTATCGATGTAATTCTTCTATCGCTTTTCTTTATTTCTTAAATATGTCAGATGTTGTAGTTCTTTACGTCGCTGTTCAGAGGCCAATTGTTCTTGGTCACTCAACTTTCTACGTCCAACCACACCCTTACAAATCTTCGTCTGTTTTTCTACAAATGTCGTTAATATGGTCTCGTTTATCGATGTAATTCTTCTATCGCTTTTCTTTATTTCTTAAATATGTCAGATGTTGTAGTTCTTTACGTCCCTGTTCAGAGGCCAATTGTTCTTGGTCACTCAACTTATTACGTCCCACCCCACCCTTGCAAATCTTCGTCTGTATTTCTACAAATGTCGTTAATATGGTCTCGTTTATCGATATAATTCTTCTATCGCTTTTCTTTATTTCTTAAATATGTCTGATGTTGTAGTTCTTTACGTCGCTGTTCAGAGGCCAATTGTTCTTGGTCACTCAACTTTCTACGTCCAACCCCACCCTTGCAAATCTTCGTCTGTTTTTATACAAATGTCGTTTATATGGTCTCGTTTATCGATGTAATTCTTCTATCGCTTTTCTTTATTTCTTAAATATGTCTGATGTTGTAGTTCTTTACGTCGCTGTTCAGAGGCCAATTGTTCTTGGTCACTCAACTTTCTACGTCCAACCCCACCCTTGCAAATCTTCGTCTGTTTTTCTACAAATGTCGTTAATATGGTCTCGTTTATCGATGTAATTCTTCTATCGCTTTTCTTTATTTCTTAAATATGTCAGATGTTGTAGTTCTTTACGTCGCTGTTCAGAGGCCAATTGTTCTTGGTCACTCAACTTTCTACGTCCAACCACACCCTTACAAATCTTCGTCTGTTTTTCTACAAATGTCGTTAATATGGTCTCGTTTATCGATGTAATTCTTCTATCGCTTTTCTTTATTTCTTAAATATGTCAGATTTTGTAGTTCTTTACGTCGCTGTTCAGAGGCCAATTGTTCTTGGTCACTCAACTTTCTACGTCCAACCCCACCCTTGCAAATCTTCGTCTGTTTTTCTACAAATGTCGTTAATATGGTCTCGTTTATCGATGTAATTCTTCTATCGCTTTTCTTTATTTCTTAAATATGTCAGATGTTGTAGTTCTTTACGTCCCTGTTCAGAGGCCAATTGTTCTTGGTCACTCAACTTTCTACGTCCAACCACACCCTTACAAATCTTCTTCTGCTTTTTTCCCTTCTGTTCTTATTGAATACGTTTTTCTACGTTTATCGATGTAAGACTTCCTTCACTTTTCTTTATTTCTTAAATATGTCAGATGTTGTAGTTCTTTACGTCCCTGTTCAGAGGCCAATTGTTCTTGGTCAGTCAACTTTCTACGTCCAACCCCACCCTTGCAAATCTTCGTCTGTTTTTCTACAAATGTCGTTAATTTGGTCTCGTTTATCGATGTAATTCTTCTATCGCTTTTCTTTATTTCTTAAATATGTCAGATGTTGTAGTTCTTTACGTCGTTGTTCAGAGGCCAATTGTTCTTGGTCACTCAACTTTCTACGTCCAACCACACCCTTACAAATCTTCGTCTGTTTTTCTACAAATGTCGTTAATATGGTCTCGTTTACCGATGTAATTCTTCTATCGCTTTTCTTTATTTCTTAAATATGTCAGATGTTGTAGTTCTTTACGTCCCTGTTCAGAGGCCAATTGTTCTTGGTCAGTCAACTTTCTACGTCCAACCCCACCCTTGCAAATCTTCGTCTGTTTTTCTACAAATGTCGTTAATATGGTCTCGTTTATCGATGTAATTCTTCTATCGCTTTTCTTTATTTCTTAAATATGTCAGATGTTGTAGTTCTTTACGTCGCTGTTCAGAGGCCAACTGTTTTGGTCAGTCAACTTTCTACGTCCAATCCCACCCTTGCAAATCTTCGTCTGTTTTTCTACAAATGTCGTTAATATGGTCTCGTTTATTGATGTAATTCTACTATCGCTTTTCTTTATTTCTTAAATATGTCAGATGTTGTAGTTCTTTACGTCGCTGTTCAGAGGCCAATTGTTCTTGGTCACTCAACTTTCTACGTCCAACCACACCCTTACAAATCTTCGTCTGTTTTTCTACAAATGTCGTTAATATGGTCTCGTTTATCGATGTAATTCTTCTATCGCTTTTCTTTATTTCTTAAATATGTCAGATGTTGTAGTTCTTTACGTCCCTGTTCAGAGGCCAATTGTTCTTGGTCAGTCAACTTTCTACGTCCAACCCCACCCTTGCAAATCTTCGTCTGTTTTTCTACAAATGTCGTTAATATGGTCTCGTTTATCGATGTAATTCTTCTATCGCTTTTCTTTATTTCTTAAATATGTCAGATGTTGTAGTTCTTTACGTCCCTGTTCAGAGGCCAATTGTTCTTGGTCACTCAACTTTCTACGTCCAACCACACCCTTACAAATCTTCTTCTGCTTTTTTCCCTCCTGTTCTTATTGAATACGTTTTTCTACGTTTATCGATGTAAGACTTCCTTCACTTTTCTTTATTTCTTAAATATGTCAGATGTTGTAGTTCTTTACGTCCCTGTTCAGAGGCCAATTGTTCTTGGTCAGTCAACTTTCTACGTCCAACCCCACCCTTGCAAATCTTCGTCTGTTTCTCTACAAATGTCGTTAATTTGGTCTCGTTTATCGATGTAATTCTTCTATCGCTTTTCTTTATTTCTTAAATATGTCAGATGTTGTAGTTCTTTACGTCGCTGTTCAGAGGCCAATTGTTCTTGGTCACTCAACTTTCTACGTCCAACCACACCCTTACAAATCTTCGTCTGTTTTTCTACAAATGTCGTTAATATGGTCTCGTTTATCGATGTAATTCTTCTATCGCTTTTCTTTATTTCTTAAATATGTCAGATGTTGTAGTTCTTTACGTCGCTGTTCAGAGGCCAATTGTTCTTGGTCACTCAACTTTCTACGTCCAACCCCACCCTTGCAAATCTTCGTCTGTTTTTCTACAAATGTCGTTAATATGGTCTCGTTTATCGATGTAATTCTTCTATCGCTTTTCTTTATTTCTTAAATATGTCTGATGTTGTAGTTCTTTACGTCGCTGTTCAGAGGCCAATTGTTCTTGGTCACTCAACTTTCTACGTCCAACCCCACCCTTGCAAATCTTCGTCTGTTTTTCTACAAATGTCGTTAATATGGTCTCGTTTATCGATGTAATTCTTCTATCGCTTTTCTTTATTTCTTAAATATGTCAGATGTTGTAGTTCTTTACGTCCCTGTTCAGAGGCCAATTGTTCTTGGTCAGTTAACTTTCTACGTCCAACCCCACCCTTGCAAATCTTCGTCTGTTTTTCTACAAATGTCGTTAATATGGTCTCGTTTATCGATGTAATTCTTCTATCGCTTTTCTTTATTTCTTAAATATGTCAGATGTTGTAGTTTTTTACGTCCCTGTTCAGAGGCCAATTGTTCTTGGTCAGTCAACTTTCTACGTCCAACCCCACCCTTGCAAATCTTCGTCTGTTTTTCTACAAATGTCGTTAATATGGTCTCGTTTATCGATGTAATTCTTCTATCGCTTTTCTTTATTTCTTAAATATGTCAGATGTTGTAGTTCTTTACGTCCCTGTTCAGAGGCCAATTGTTCTTGGTCAGTCAACTTTCTACGTCCAACCCCACCCTTACAAATCTTCGTCTGTTTTTCTACAAATGTCGTTAATATGGTCTCGTTTATCGATGTAATTCTTCTATCGCTTTTCTTTATTTCTTAAATATGTCTGATGTAGTTCTTTACGTCGCTGTTCAGAGGCCAATTGTTCTTGGTCACTCAACTTTCTACGTCCAACCCCACCCTTGCAAATCTTCGTCTGTTTTTCTACAAATGTCGTTAATATGGTGTCGTTTATCGATGTAATTCTTCTATCGCCTTTCTTTATTTCTTAAATATGTCAGATGTTGTAGTTCTTTACGTCGCTGTTCAGAGGCCAATTTTTCTTGGTCACTCAACTTTCTACGTCCAATCCTACCCTTGCAAATCTTCGTCTGTTTTTCTACAAATGTCGTTAATATGGTCTCGTTTATCGATGTAATTCTTCTATCGCTTTTCTTTATTTCTTAAATATGTCAGATGTTGTAGTTCTTTACGTCGCTGTTCAGAGGCCAATTGTTCTTGTTCACTCAACTTTCTACGTCCAATCCCACCCTTGCAAATCTTCGTCTGTTTTTATACAAATGTCGTTAATATGGTCTCGTTTATCGATGTAATTCTTCTATCGCTTTTCTTTATTTCTTAAATATGTCAGATGTTGTAGTTCTTTACGTCCCTGTTCAGAGGCCAATTGTTCTTGGTCACTCAACTTTCTACGTCCAATCCTACCCTTGCAAATCTTCGTCTGTTTTTCTACAAATGTCGTTAATATGGTCTCGTTTATCGATGTAATTCTTCTATCGCTTTTCTTTATTTCTTAAATATGTCAGATGTTGTAGTTTTTTACGTCCCTGTTCAGAGGCCAATTTTTCTTGGTCACTCAACTTTCTACGTCCAATCCTACCCTTGCAAATCTTCGTCTGTTTTTCTACAAATGTCGTTAATATGGTCTCGTTTATCGATGTAATTCTTCTATCGCTTTTCTTTATTTCTTAAATATGTCAGATGTTGTAGTTCTTTACGTCCCGGTTCAGAGGCCAATTTTTCTTGGTCACTCAACTTTCTACGTCCAACCCCACCCTTGCAAATCTTCGTCTGTTTTTCTACAAATGTCGTTAATATGGTCTCGTTTATCGATGTAATTCTTCTATCGCTCTTCTTTATTTCTTAAATATGTCAGATGTTGTAGTTCTTTACGTCCCTGTTCAGAGGCCAATAGTTCTTGGTCACTCAACTTTCTACGTCCAACCCCACCCTTGCAAATCTTCGTCTGTTTTTCTACAAATGTCGTTAATTTGATCTCGTTTATCGATGTAATTCTTCTATCGCTTTTCTTTATTTCTTAAATATGTCAGATGTTGTAGTTTTTTACGTCCCTGTTCAGAGGCCAATTGTTCTTGGTCAGTCAACTTTCTACGTCCAACCCCACCCTTGCAAATCTTCGTCTGTTTTTCTACAAATGTCGTTAATATGGTCTCGTTTATCGATGTAATTCTTCTATCGCTTTTCTTTATTTCTTAAATATGTCAGATGTTGTAGTTCTTTACGTCCCTGTTCAGAGGCCAATTGTTCTTGGTCAGTCAACTTTCTACGTCCAACCCCACCCTTACAAATCTTCGTCTGTTTTTCTACAAATGTCGTTAATATGGTCTCGTTTATCGATGTAATTCTTCTATCGCTTTTCTTTATTTCTTAAATATGTCTGATGTAGTTCTTTACGTCGCTGTTCAGAGGCCAATTGTTCTTGGTCACTCAACTTTCTACGTCCAACCCCACCCTTGCAAATCTTCGTCTGTTTTTCTACAAATGTCGTTAATATGGTCTCGTTTATCGATGTAATTCTTCTATCGCTTTTCTTTATTTCTTAAATATGTCAGATGTTGTAGTTCTTTACGTCGCTGTTCAGAGGCCAATTGTTCTTGGTCACTCAACTTTCTACGTTAAACCCCACCCTTGCAAATCTTCGTCTGTTTTTATACAAATGTCGTTAATATGGTGTCGTTTATCGATGTAATTCTTCTATCGCCTTTCTTTATTTCTTAAATATGTCAGATGTTGTAGTTCTTTACGTCGCTGTTCAGAGGCCAATTTTTCTTGGTCACTCAACTTTCTACGTCCAATCCTACCCTTGCAAATCTTCGTCTGTTTTTCTACAAATGTCGTTAATATGGTCTCGTTTATCGATGTAATTCTTCTATCGCTTTTCTTTATTTCTTAAATATGTCAGATGTTGTAGTTCTTTACGTCGCTGTTCAGAGGCCAATTGTTCTTGTTCACTCAACTTTCTACGTCCAATCCCACCCTTGCAAATCTTCGTCTGTTTTTATACAAATGTCGTTAATATGGTCTCGTTTATCGATGTAATTCTTCTATCGCTTTTCTTTATTTCTTAAATATGTCAGATGTTGTAGTTCTTTACGTCCCTGTTCAGAGGCCAATTGTTCTTGGTCACTCAACTTTCTACGTCCAATCCTACCCTTGCAAATCTTCGTCTGTTTTTCTACAAATGTCGTTAATATGGTCTCGTTTATCGATGTAATTCTTCTATCGCTTTTCTTTATTTCTTAAATATGTCAGATGTTGTAGTTTTTTACGTCCCTGTTCAGAGGCCAATTTTTCTTGGTCACTCAACTTTCTACGTCCAATCCTACCCTTGCAAATCTTCGTCTGTTTTTCTACAAATGTCGTTAATATGGTCTCGTTTATCGATGTAATTCTTCTATCGCTTTTCTTTATTTCTTAAATATGTCAGATGTTGTAGTTCTTTACGTCCCTGTTCAGAGGCCAATTTTTCTTGGTCACTCAACTTTCTACGTCCAATCCTACCCTTGCAAATCTTCGTCTGTTTTTCTACAAATGTCGTTAATATGGTCTCGTTTATCGATGTAATTCTTCTATCGCTTTTCTTTATTTCTTAAATATGTCAGATGTTGTAGTTTTTTACGTCCCTGTTCAGAGGCCAATTGTTCTTGGTCAGTCAACTTTCTACGTCCAACCCCACCCTTGCAAATCTTCGTCTGTTTTTCTACAAATGTCGTTAATATGGTCTCGTTTATCGATGTAATTCTTCTATCGCTTTTCTTTATTTCTTAAATATGTCAGATGTTGTAGTTTTTTACGTCCCTGTTCAGAGGCCAATTGTTCTTGGTCACTCAACTTTCTACGTCCAATCCTACCCTTGCAAATCTTCGTCTGTTTTTCTACAAATGTCGTTAATATGGTCTCGTTTATCGATGTAATTCTTCTATCGCTTTTCTTTATTTCTTAAATATGTCAGATGTTGTAGTTCTTTACGTCCCTGTTCAGAGGCCAATTTTTCTTGGTCACTCAACTTTCTACGTCCAATCCTACCCTTGCAAATCTTCGTCTGTTTTTCTACAAATGTCGTTAATATGGTCTCGTTTATCGATGTAATTCTTCTATCGCTTTTCTTTATTTCTTAAATATGTCAGATGTTGTAGTTCTTTACGTCCCTGTTCAGAGGCCAATTTTTCTTGGTCACTCAACTTTCTACGTCCAATCCTACCCTTGCAAATCTTCGTCTGTTTTTCTACAAATGTCGTTAATATGGTCTCGTTTATCGATGTAATTCTTCTATCGCTTTTCTTTATTTCTTAAATATGTCAGATGTTGTAGTTTTTTACGTCCCTGTTCAGAGGCCAATTGTTCTTGGTCAGTCAACTTTCTACGTCCAACCCCACCCTTACAAATCTTCGTCTGTTTTTCTACAAATGTCGTTAATATGGTCTCGTTTATCGATGTAATTCTTCTATCGCTTTTCTTTATTTCTTAAATATGTCAGATGTTGTAGTTCTTTACGTCGCTGTTCAGAGGCCAATTGTTCTTGGTCACTCAACTTTCTACGTCCAATCCCACCCTTGCAAATCTTCGTCTGTTTTTCTACAAATGTCGTTAATATGGTCTCGTTTATCGATGTAATTCTTCTATCGCTTTTCTTTATTTCTTAAATATGTCAGATGTTGTAGTTCTTTACGTCCCTGTTCAGAGGCCAATTTTTCTTGGTCACTCAACTTTCTACGTCCAATCCTACCCTTGCAAATCTTCGTCTGTTTTTCTACAAATGTCGTTAATATGGTCTCGTTTATCGATGTAATTCTTCTATCGCTTTTCTTTATTTCTTAAATATGTCAGATGTCGTAGTTCTTTACGTCGCTGTTCAGAGGCCAATTGTTCTTGGTCACTCAACTTTCTACGTCCAACCCCACCCTTGCAAATCTTCGTCTGTTTTTATACAAATGTCGTTTATATGGTCTCGTTTATCGATGTAATTCTTCTATCGCTTTTCTTTATTTCTTAAATATGTCTGATGTTGTAGTTCTTTACGTCGCTGTTCAGAGGCCAATTGTTCTTGGTCACTCAACTTTCTACGTCCAACCCCACCCTTGCAAATCTTCGTCTGTTTTTCTACAAATGTCGTTAATATGGTCTCGTTTATCGATGTAATTCTTCTATCGCTTTTCTTTATTTCTTAAATATGTCAGATGTTGTAGTTCTTTACGTCGCTGTTCAGAGGCCAATTGTTCTTGGTCACTCAACTTTCTACGTCCAACCACACCCTTACAAATCTTCGTCTGTTTTTCTACAAATGTCGTTAATATGGTCTCGTTTATCGATGTAATTCTTCTATCGCTTTTCTTTATTTCTTAAATATGTCAGATTTTGTAGTTCTTTACGTCGCTGTTCAGAGGCCAATTGTTCTTGGTCACTCAACTTTCTACGTCCAACCCCACCCTTGCAAATCTTCGTCTGTTTTTCTACAAATGTCGTTAATATGGTCTCGTTTATCGATGTAATTCTTCTATCGCTTTTCTTTATTTCTTAAATATGTCAGATGTTGTAGTTCTTTACGTCCCTGTTCAGAGGCCAATTGTTCTTGGTCACTCAACTTTCTACGTCCAACCACACCCTTACAAATCTTCTTCTGCTTTTTTCCCTTCTGTTCTTATTGAATACGTTTTTCTACGTTTATCGATGTAAGACTTCCTTCACTTTTCTTTATTTCTTAAATATGTCAGATGTTGTAGTTCTTTACGTCCCTGTTCAGAGGCCAATTGTTCTTGGTCAGTCAACTTTCTACGTCCAACCCCACCCTTGCAAATCTTCGTCTGTTTTTCTACAAATGTCGTTAATTTGGTCTCGTTTATCGATGTAATTCTTCTATCGCTTTTCTTTATTTCTTAAATATGTCAGATGTTGTAGTTCTTTACGTCGTTGTTCAGAGGCCAATTGTTCTTGGTCACTCAACTTTCTACGTCCAACCACACCCTTACAAATCTTCGTCTGTTTTTCTACAAATGTCGTTAATATGGTCTCGTTTACCGATGTAATTCTTCTATCGCTTTTCTTTATTTCTTAAATATGTCAGATGTTGTAGTTCTTTACGTCCCTGTTCAGAGGCCAATTGTTCTTGGTCAGTCAACTTTCTACGTCCAACCCCACCCTTGCAAATCTTCGTCTGTTTTTCTACAAATGTCGTTAATATGGTCTCGTTTATCGATGTAATTCTTCTATCGCTTTTCTTTATTTCTTAAATATGTCAGATGTTGTAGTTCTTTACGTCGCTGTTCAGAGGCCAACTGTTTTGGTCAGTCAACTTTCTACGTCCAATCCCACCCTTGCAAATCTTCGTCTGTTTTTCTACAAATGTCGTTAATATGGTCTCGTTTATTGATGTAATTCTACTATCGCTTTTCTTTATTTCTTAAATATGTCAGATGTTGTAGTTCTTTACGTCGCTGTTCAGAGGCCAATTGTTCTTGGTCACTCAACTTTCTACGTCCAACCACACCCTTACAAATCTTCGTCTGTTTTTCTACAAATGTCGTTAATATGGTCTCGTTTATCGATGTAATTCTTCTATCGCTTTTCTTTATTTCTTAAATATGTCAGATGTTGTAGTTCTTTACGTCCCTGTTCAGAGGCCAATTGTTCTTGGTCAGTCAACTTTCTACGTCCAACCCCACCCTTGCAAATCTTCGTCTGTTTTTCTACAAATGTCGTTAATATGGTCTCGTTTATCGATGTAATTCTTCTATAGCTTTTCTTTATTTCTTAAATATGTCAGATGTTGTAGTTCTTTACGTCCCTGTTCAGAGGCCAATTGTTCTTGGTCACTCAACTTTCTACGTCCAACCACACCCTTACAAATCTTCTTCTGCTTTTTTCCCTCCTGTTCTTATTGAATACGTTTTTCTACGTTTATCGATGTAAGACTTCCTTCACTTTTCTTTATTACTTAAATATGTCAGATGTTGTAGTTCTTTACGTCCCTGTTCAGAGGCCAATTGTTCTTGGTCAGTCAACTTTCTACGTCCAACCCCACCCTTGCAAATCTTCGTCTGTTTCTCTACAAATGTCGTTAATTTGGTCTCGTTTATCGATGTAATTCTTCTATCGCTTTTCTTTATTTCTTAAATATGTCAGATGTTGTAGTTCTTTACGTCGCTGTTCAGAGGCCAATTGTTCTTGGTCACTCAACTTTCTACGTCCAACCACACCCTTACAAATCTTCGTCTGTTTTTCTACAAATGTCGTTAATATGGTCTCGTTTATCGATGTAATTCTTCTATCGCTTTTCTTTATTTCTTAAATATGTCAGATGTTGTAGTTCTTTACGTCGCTGTTCAGAGGCCAATTGTTCTTGGTCACTCAACTTTCTACGTCCAACCCCACCCTTGCAAATCTTCGTCTGTTTTTCTACAAATGTCGTTAATATGGTCTCGTTTATCGATGTAATTCTTCTATCGGTTTTCTTTATTTCTTAAATATGTCTGATGTTGTAGTTCTTTACGTCGCTGTTCAGAGGCCAATTGTTCTTGGTCACTCAACTTTCTACGTCCAACCCCACCCTTGCAAATCTTCGTCTGTTTTTCTACAAATGTCGTTAATATGGTCTCGTTTATCGATGTAATTCTTCTATCGCTTTTCTTTATTTCTTAAATATGTCAGATGTTGTAGTTCTTTACGTCCCTGTTCAGAGGCAAATTGTTCTTGGTCAGTTAACTTTCTACGTCCAACCCCACCCTTGCAAATCTTCGTCTGTTTTTCTACAAATGTCGTTAATATGGTCTCGTTTATCGATGTAATTCTTCTATCGCTTTTCTTTATTTCTTAAATATGTCAGATGTTGTAGTTTTTTACGTCCCTGTTCAGAGGCCAATTGTTCTTGGTCAGTCAACTTTCTACGTCCAACCCCACCCTTGCAAATCTTCGTCTGTTTTTCTACAAATGTCGTTAATATGGTCTCGTTTATCGATGTAATTCTTCTATCGCTTTTCTTTATTTCTTAAATATGTCAGATGTTGTAGTTCTTTACGTCCCTGTTCAGAGGCCAATTGTTCTTGGTCAGTCAACTTTCTACGTCCAACCCCACCCTTACAAATCTTCGTCTGTTTTTCTACAAATGTCGTTAATATGGTCTCGTTTATCGATGTAATTCTTCTATCGCTTTTCTTTATTTCTTAAATATGTCTGATGTAGTTCTTTACGTCGCTGTTCAGAGGCCAATTGTTCTTGGTCACTCAACTTTCTACGTCCAACCCCACCCTTGCAAATCTTCGTCTGTTTTTCTACAAATGTCGTTAATATGGTCTCGTTTATCGATGTAATTCTTCTATCGCTTTTCTTTATTTCTTAAATATGTCAGATGTTGTAGTTCTTTACGTCGCTGTTCAGAGGCCAATTGTTCTTGGTCACTCAACTTTCTACGTCCAACCCCACCCTTGCAAATCTTCGTCTGTTTTTATACAAATGTCGTTAATATGGTGTCGTTTATCGATGTAATTCTTCTATCGCCTTTCTTTATTTCTTAAATATGTCAGATGTTGTAGTTCTTTACGTCGCTGTTCAGAGGCCAATTTTTCTTGGTCACTCAACTTTCTACGTCCAATCCTACCCTTGCAAATCTTCGTCTGTTTTTCTACAAATGTCGTTAATATGGTCTCGTTTATCGATGTAATTCTTCTATCGCTTTTCTTTATTTCTTAAATATGTCAGATGTTGTAGTTCTTTACGTCGCTGTTCAGAGGCCAATTGTTCTTGTTCACTCAACTTTCTACGTCCAATCCCACCCTTGCAAATCTTCGTCTGTTTTTATACAAATGTCGTTAATATGGTCTCGTTTATCGATGTAATTCTTCTATCGCTTTTCTTTATTTCTTAAATATGTCAGATGTTGTAGTTCTTTACGTCCCTGTTCAGAGGCCAATTGTTCTTGGTCACTCAACTTTCTACGTCCAATCCTACCCTTGCAAATCTTCGTCTGTCTTTCTACAAATGTCGTTAATATGGTCTCGTTTATCGATGTAATTCTTCTATCGCTTTTCTTTATTTCTTAAATATGTCAGATGTTGTAGTTTTTTACGTCCCTGTTCAGAGGCCAATTTTTCTTGGTCACTCAACTTTCTACGTCCAATCCTACCCTTGCAAATCTTCGTCTGTTTTTCTACAAATGTCGTTAATATGGTCTCGTTTATCGATGTAATTCTTCTATCGCTTTTCTTTATTTCTTAAATATGTCAGATGTTGTAGTTCTTTACGTCCCTGTTCAGAGGCCAATTTTTCTTGGTCACTCAACTTTCTACGTCCAACCCCACCCTTGCAAATCTTCGTCTGTTTTTCTACAAATGTCGTTAATATGATCTCGTTTATCGATGTAATTCTTCTATCGCTTTTCTTTATTTCTTAAATATGTCAGATGTTGTAGTTTTTTACGTCCCTGTTCAGAGGCCAATTGTTCTTGGTCAGTCAACTTTCTACGTCCAACCCCACCCTTGCAAATCTTCGTCTGTTTTTCTACAAATGTCGTTAATATGGTCTCGTTTATCGATGTAATTCTTCTATCGCTTTTCTTTATTTCTTAAATATGTCAGATGTTGTAGTTCTTTACGTCCCTGTTCAGAGGCCAATTGTTCTTGGTCAGTCAACTTTCTACGTCCAACCCCACCCTTACAAATCTTCGTCTGTTTTTCTACAAATGTCGTTAATATGGTCTCGTTTATCGATGTAATTCTTCTATCGCTTTTCTTTATTTCTTAAATATGTCTGATGTAGTTCTTTACGTCGCTGTTCAGAGGCCAATTGTTCTTGGTCACTCAACTTTCTACGTCCAACCCCACCCTTGCAAATCTTCGTCTGTTTTTCTACAAATGTCGTTAATATGGTCTCGTTTATCGATGTAATTCTTCTATCGCTTTTCTTTATTTCTTAAATATGTCAGATGTTGTAGTTCTTTACGTCGCTGTTCAGAGGCCAATTGTTCTTGGTCACTCAACTTTCTACGTCCAACCCCACCCTTGCAAATCTTCGTCTGTTTTTATACAAATGTCGTTAATATGGTGTCGTTTATCGATGTAATTCTTCTATCGCCTTTCTTTATTTCTTAAATATGTCAGATGTTGTAGTTCTTTACGTCGCTGTTCAGAGGCCAATTTTTCTTGGTCACTCAACTTTCTACGTCCAATTCTACCCTTGCAAATCTTCGTCTGTTTTTCTACAAATGTCGTTAATATGGTCTCGTTTATCGATGTAATTCTTCTATCGCTTTTCTTTATTTCTTAAATATGTCAGATGTTGTAGTTCTTTACGTCGCTGTTCAGAGGCCAATTGTTCTTGTTCACTCAACTTTCTACGTCCAATCCCACCCTTGCAAATCTTCGTCTGTTTTTATACAAATGTCGTTAATATGGTCTCGTTTATCGATGTAATTCTTCTATCGCTTTTCTTTATTTCTTAAATATGTCAGATGTTGTAGTTCTTTACGTCCCTGTTCAGAGGCCAATTGTTCTTGGTCACTCAACTTTCTACGTCCAATCCTACCCTTGCAAATCTTCGTCTGTTTTTCTACAAATGTCGTTAATATGGTCTCGTTTATCGATGTAATTCTTCTATCGCTTTTCTTTATTTCTTAAATATGTCAGATGTTGTAGTTTTTTACGTCCCTGTTCAGAGGCCAATTTTTCTTGGTCACTCAACTTTCTACGTCCAATCCTACCCTTGCAAATCTTCGTCTGTTTTCCTACAAATGTCGTTAATATGGTCTCGTTTATCGATGTAATTCTTCTATCGCTTTTCTTTATTTCTTAAATATGTCAGATGTTGTAGTTCTTTACGTCCCTGTTCAGAGGCCAATTTTTCTTGGTCACTCAACTTTCTACGTCCAATCCTACCCTTGCAAATCTTCGTCTGTTTTTCTACAAATGTCGTTAATATGGTCTCGTTTATCGATGTAATTCTTCTATCGCTTTTCTTTATTTCTTAAATATGTCAGATGTTGTAGTTTTTTACGTCCCTGTTCAGAGGCCAATTGTTCTTGGTCAGTCAACTTTCTACGTCCAACCCCACCCTTGCAAATCTTCGTCTGTTTTTCTACAAATGTCGTTAATATGGTCTCGTTTATCGATGTAATTCTTCTATCGCTTTTCTTTATTTCTTAAATATGTCAGATGTTGTAGTTTTTTACGTCCCTGTTCAGAGGCCAATTGTTCTTGGTCACTCAACTTTCTACGTCCAATCCTACCCTTGCAAATCTTCGTCTGTTTTTCTACAAATGTCGTTAATATGGTCTCGTTTATCGATGTAATTCTTCTATCGCTTTTCTTTATTTCTTAAATATGTCAGATGTTGTAGTTTTTTACGTCCCTGTTCAGAGGCCAATTGTTCTTGGTCACTCAACTTTCTACGTCCAATCCCACCCTTGCAAATCTTCGTCTGTTTTTCTACAAATGTCGTTAATATGGTCTCGTTTATCGATGTAATTCTTCTATCGCTTTTCTTTATTTCTTAAATATGTCAGATGTTGTAGTTCTTTACGTCGCTGTTCAGAGGCCAATTGTTCTTGGTCACTCAACTTTCTACGTCCAACCCCACCCTTGCAAATCTTCGTCTGTTTTTATACAAATGTCGTTAATATGGTGTCGTTTATCGATGTAATTCTTCTATCGCCTTTCTTTATTTCTTAAATATGTCAGATGTTGTAGTTCTTTACGTCGCTGTTCAGAGGCCAATTTTTCTTGGTCACTCAACTTTCTACGTCCAATCCTACCCTTGCAAATCTTCGTCTGTTTTTCTACAAATGTCGTTAATATGGTCTCGTTTATCGATGTAATTCTTCTATCGCTTTTCTTTATTTCTTAAATATGTCAGATGTTGTAGTTCTTTACGTCGCTGTTCAGAGGCCAATTGTTCTTGTTCACTCAACTTTCTACGTCCAATCCCACCCTTGCAAATCTTCGTCTGTTTTTCTACAAATGTCGTTAATATGGTCTCGTTTATCGATGTAATTCTTCTATCGCTTTTCTTTATTTCTTAAATTTGTCAGATGTTGTAGTTCTTTACGACGCTGTTCAGAGGCCAATTGTTCTTGGTCACTCAACTTTCTACGTCCAACCCCACCCTTGCAAATCTTCGTCTGTTTTTCTACAAATGTCGTTAATATGGTCTCGTTTATCGATGTAATTCTTCTATCGCTTTTCTTTATTTCTTAAATATGTCAGATTTTGTAGTTCTTTACGTCGCTGTTCAGAGGCCAATTGTTCTTGGTCACTCAACTTTCTACGTCCAATCCCACCCTTGCAAATCTTCGTCTGTTTTTCTACAAATGTCGTTAATATTTTCTCGTTTATCGATGTAATTCTTCTATCGCTTTTCTTTATTTCTTAAATATGTCAGATGTTGTAGTTCTTTACGTCGCTGCTCAGAGGCCAATTGTTCTTGGTCACTCAACTTTCTACGTCCAATCCCACCCTTGCAAATCTTCGTCTGTTTTTCTACAAATGTCGTTAATATGGTCTCGTTTATCGATGTAATTCTTCTATCGCTTTTCTTTATTTCTTAAATATGTCAGATGTTGTAGTTCTTTACGTCGCTGTTCAGAGGCCAATTGTTCTTGGTCACTCAACTTTCTACGTCCAATCCCACCCTTGCAAATCTTCGTCTGTTTTTCTACAAATGTCGTTAATATGGTCTCGTTTACGATGTAATTCTTCTATCGCTTTTCTTTATTTCTTAAATATGTCAGATGTCGTAGTTCTTTACGTCGCTGTTCAGAGGCCAATTGTTCTTGGTCACTCAACTTTCTACGTCCAACCCCACCCTTGCAAATCTTCGTCTGTTTTTCTACAAATGTCGTTAATATGGTCTCGTTTATCGATGTAATTCTTCTATCGCTTTTCTTTATTTCTTAAATATGTCAGATATTGTAGTTCTTTACGTCGCTGTTCAGAGGCCAATTGTTCTTGGTCACTCAACTTTCTACGTCCAATCCCACCCTTGCAAATCTTCGTCTGTTTTTCTACAAATGTCGTTAATATGGTCTCGTTTATCGATGTAATTCTTCTATCGCTTTTCTTTATTTCTTAAATATGTCAGATGTTGTAGTTCTTTACGTCGCTGTTCAGAGGCCAATTGTTCTTGGTCACTCAACTTTCTACGTCCAACCCCACCCTTACAAATCTTCGTCTGTTTTTCCACAAATGTCGTTAATATGGTCTCGTTTATCGATTTAATTCTTCTATCGCTTTTCTTTATTTCTTAAATATGTCAGATGTTGTAGTTCTTTACGTCGCTGTTCAGAGGCCAATTGTTCTTGGTCACTCAACTTTCTACGTCAAATCCCACCCTTGCAAATCTTCGTCTGTTTTTCTACAAATGTCGTTAATATGGTCTCGTTTATCTATTTAATTCTTCTATCGCTTTTCTTTATTTCTTAAATATGTCAGATGTTGTAGTTCTTTACGTCGCTGTTCAGAGGCCAATTGTTCTTGGTCACTCAACTTTCTACGTCCAACCCCACCCTTGCAAATCTTCGTCTGTTTTTCTACAAATGTCGTTAATATGGTCTCGTTTATCGATGTAATTCTTCTATCGCTTTTCTTTATTTCTTAAATATGTCAGATGTTGTAGTTCTTTACGTCGCTGTTCAGAGGCCAATTGTTCTTGGTCACTCAACTTTTTACGTCCAACCCCACCCTTGCAAATCTTCGTCTGTTTTTCTACAAATGTCGTTAATATGGTCTCGTTTATCGATGTAATTCTTCTATCGCTTTTCTTTATTTCTTAAATATGTCAGATATTGTAGTTCTTTACGTCGCTGTTCAGAGGCCAATTGTTCTTGGTCACTCAACTTTCTACGTCCAATCCCACCCTTGCAAATCTTCGTCTGTTTTTCTACAAATGTCGTTAATATGGTCTCGTTTATCGATGTAATTCTTCTATCGCTTTTCTTTATTTCTTAAATATGTCAGATGTTGTAGTTCTTTACGTCGCTGTTCAGAGGCCAATTGTTCTTGGTCACTCAACTTTCTACGTCCAACCCCACCCTTACAAATCTTCGTCTGTTTTTCTACAAATGTCGTTAATATGGTCTCGTTTATCGATGTAATTCTTCTATCGCTTTTCTTTATTTCTTAAATATGTCAGATGTTGTAGTTCTTTACGTCGCTGTTCAGAGGCCAATTGTTCTTGGTCACTCAACTTTCTACGTCCAATCCCACCCTTGCAAATCTTCGTCTGTTTTTCTACAAATGTCGTTAATATGGTCTCGTTTATCGATGTAATTCTTCTATCGCTTTTCTTTATTTCTTAAATATGTCAGATGTTGTAGTTCTTTACGTCGCTGTTCAGAGGCCAATTGTTCTTGGTCACTCAACTTTCTACGTCCAATCCCACCCTTGCAAATCTTCGTCTGTTTTTCTACAAATGTCGTTAATATGGTCTCGTTTACGATGTAATTCTTCTATCGCTTTTCTTTATTTCTTAAATATGTCAGATGTCGTAGTTCTTTACGTCGCTGTTCAGAGGCCAATTGTTCTTGGTCACTCAACTTTCTACGTCCAACCCCACCCTTGCAAATCTTCGTCTGTTTTTCTACAAATGTCGTTAATATGGGCTCGTTTATCGATGTAATTCTTCTATCGCTTTTCTTTATTTCTTAAATATGTCAGATATTGTAGTTCTTTACGTCGCTGTTCAGAGGCCAATTGTTCTTGGTCACTCAACTTTCTACGTCCAATCCCACCCTTGCAAATCTTCGTCTGTTTTTCTACAAATGTCGTTAATATGGTCTCGTTTATCGATTTAATTCTTCTATCGCTTTTCTTTATTTCTTAAATATGTCAGATGTTGTAGTTCTTTACGTCGCTGTTCAGAGGCCAATTGTTCTTGGTCACTCAACTTTCTACGTCCAATCCCACCCTTACAAATCTTCGTCTGTTTTTCTACAAATGTCGTTAATATGGTCTCGTTTATCGATTTAATTCTTCTATCGCTTTTCTTTATTTCTTAAATATGTCAGATATTGTAGTTCTTTACGTCGCTGTTCAGAGGCCAATTGTTCTTGGTCACTCAACTTTCTACGTCCAACCCCACCCTTACAAATCTTCGTCTGTTTTTCTACAAATGTCGTTAATATGGTCTCGTTTATCGATTTAATTCTTCTATCGCTTTTCTTTATTTCTTAAATATGTCAGATATTGTAGTTCTTTACGTCGCTGTTCAGAGGCCAATTGTTCTTGGTCACTCAACTTTCTACGTCCAACCCCACCCTTACAAATCTTCGTCTGTTTTTCTACAAATGTCGTTAATATGGTCTCGTTTATCGATTTAATTCTTCTATCGCTTTTCTTTATTTCTTAAATATGTCAGATATTGTAGTTCTTTACGTCGCTGTTCAGAGGCCAATTGTTCTTGGTCACTCAACTTTCTACGTCCAACCCCACCCTTACAAATCTTCGTCTGTTTTTCTACAAATGTCGTTAATATGGTCTCGTTTATCGATTTAATTCTTCTATCGCTTTTCTTTATTTCTTAAATATGTCAGATGTTGTAGTTCTTTACGTCGCTGTTCAGAGGCCAATTGTTCTTGGTCACTCAACTTTCTACGTCCAATCCCACCCTTGCAAATCTTCGTCTGTTTTTCTACAAATGTCGTTAATATGGTCTCGTTTATCGATGTAATTCTTCTATCGCTTTTCTTTATTTCTTAAATATGTCAGATATTGTAGTTCTTTACGTCGCTGTTCAGAGGCCAATTGTTCTTGGTCACTCAACTTTCTACGTCCAATCCCACCCTTGCAAATCTTCGTCTGTTTTTCTACAAATGTCGTTAATATGGTCTCGTTTATCGATGTAATTCTTCTATCGCTTTTCTTTATTTCTTAAATATGTCAGATATTGTAGTTCTTTACGTCGCTGTTCAGAGGCCAATTGTTCTTGGTCACTCAACTTTCTACGTCCAACCCCACCCTTACAAATCTTCGTCTGTTTTTCTACAAATGTCGTTAATATGGTCTCGTTTATCGATTTAATTCTTCTATCGCTTTTCTTTATTTCTTAAATATGTCAGATATTGTAGTTCTTTACGTCGCTGTTCAGAGGCCAATTGTTCTTGGTCACTCAACTTTCTACGTCCAATCCCACCCTTACAAATCTTCGTCTGTTTTTCTACAAATGTCGTTAATATGGTCTCGTTTATCGATTTAATTCTTCTATCGCTTTTCTTTATTTCTTAAATATGTCAGATATTGTAGTTCTTTACGTCGCTGTTCAGAGGCCAATTGTTCTTGGTCACTCAACTTTCTACGTCCAACCCCACCCTTACAAATCTTCGTCTGTTTTTCTACAAATGTCGTTAATATGGTCTCGTTTATCGATTTAATTCTTCTATCGCTTTTCTTTATTTCTTAAATATGTCAGATGTTGTAGTTCTTTACGTCGCTGTTCAGAGGCCAATTGTTCTTGGTCACTCAACTTTCTACGTCCAATCCCACCCTTGCAAATCTTCGTCTGTTTTTCTACAAATGTCGTTAATATGGTCTTGTTTATCGATGTAATTCTTCTATCGCTTTTCTTTATTTCTTAAATATGTCAGATGTTGTAGTTCTTTACGTCGCTGTTCAGAGGCCAATTGTTCTTGGTCACTCAACTTTCTACGTCCAACCCCACCCTTGCAAATCTTCGTCTGTTTTTCTACAAATGTCGTTAATATGGTCTCGTTTATCGATGTAATTCTTCTATCGCTTTTCTTTATTTCTTAAATATGTCAGATATTGTAGTTCTTTACGTCGCTGTTCAGAGGCCAATTGTTCTTGGTCTCTCAACTTTCTACGTCCAATCCCACCCTTGCAAATCTTCGTCTGTTTTTCTACAAATGTCGTTAATATGGTCTCGTTTATCGATGTAATTCTTCTATCGCTTTTCTTTATTTCTTAAATATGTCAGATGTTGTAGTTCTTTACGTCGCTGTTCAGAGGCCAATTGTTCTTGGTCACTCAACTTTCTACGTCCAACCCCACCCTTACAAATCTTCGTCTGTTTTTCTACAAATGTCGTTAATATGGTCTCGTTTATCGATGTAATTCTTCTATCGCTTTTCTTTATTTCTTAAATATGTCAGATGTTGTAGTTCTTTACGTCGCTGTTCAGAGGCCAATTGTTCTTGGTCACTCAACTTTCTACGTCCAATCCCACCCTTGCAAATCTTCGTCTGTTTTTCTACAAATGTCGTTAATATGGTCTCGTTTATCGATGTAATTCTTCTATCGCTTTTCTTTATTTCTTAAATATGTCAGATGTTGTAGTTCTTTACGTCGCTGTTCAGAGGCCAATTGTTCTTGGTCACTCAACTTTTTACGTCCAACCCCACCCTTGCAAATCTTCGTCTGTTTTTCTACAAATGTCGTTAATATGGTCTCGTTTATCGATGTAATTCTTCTATCGCTTTTCTTTATTTCTTAAATATGTCAGATGTTGTAGTTCTTTACGTCGCTGTTCAGAGGCCAATTGTTCTTGGTCACTCAACTTTCTACGTCCAATCCCACCCTTGCAAATCTTCGTCTGTTTTTCTACAAATGTCGTTAATATGGTCTCGTTTATCGATGTAATTCTTCTATCGCTTTTCTTTATTTCTTAAATATGTCAGATGTTGTAGTTCTTTACGTCGCTGTTCAGAGGCCAATTGTTCTTGGTCACTCAACTTTCTACGTCCAACCCCACCCTTGCAAATCTTCGTCTTTTTTTCTACAAATGTCGTTAAAATGGTCTCGTTTATCGATGTAATTCTTCTATCGCTTTTCTTTAATTCTTAAATATGTCAGATGTTGCAGTTCTTTACGTCGCTGTTCAGAGGCCAATTGTTCTTGGTCACTCAACTTTCTACGTCCAACCCCACCCTTACAAATCTTCGTCTGTTTTTCTACAAATGTCGTTAATATGGTCTCGTTTATCGATGTAATTCTTCTATCGCTTTTCTTTATTTCTTAAATATGTCAGATGTTGTAGTTCTTTACGTCGCTGTTCAGAGGCCAATAGTTCTTGGTCACTCAACTTTCTACGTCCAACCCCACCCTTGCAAATCTTCGTCTGTTTTTCTACAAATGTCGTTAATATGGTCTCGTTTATCGATGTAATTCTTCTATCGCTTTTCTTTATTTCTTAAATATGTCAGATGTTGTAGTTCTTTACGTCGCTGTTCAGAGGCCAATTGTTCTTGGTCACTCAACTTTCTACGTCCAATCCCACCCTTGCAAATCTTCGTCTGTTTTTCTACAAATGTCGTTAATATGGTCTCGTTTATCGATGTAATTCTTCTATCGCTTTTCTTTATTTCTTAAATATGTCAGATGTTGTAGTTCTTTACGTCGCTGTTCAGAGGCCAATTGTTCTTGGTCACTCAACTTTCTACGTCCAACCCCACCCTTGCAAATCTTCGTCTTTTTTTCTACAAATGTCGTTAAAATGGTCTCGTTTATCGATGTAATTCTTCTATCGCTTTTCTTTATTTCTTAAATATGTCAGATGTTGTAGTTCTTTACGTCGCTGTTCAGAGGCCAATTGTTCTTGGTCACTCAACTTTCTACGTCCAACCCCACCCTTACAAATCTTCGTCTGTTTTTCTACAAATGTCGTTAATATGGTCTCGTTTATCGATGTAATTCTTCTATCGCTTTTCTTTATTTCTTAAATATGTCAGATGTTGTAGTTCTTTACGTCGCTGTTCAGAGGCCAATAGTTCTTGGTCACTCAACTTTCTACGTCCAACCCCACCCTTGCAAATCTTCGTCTGTTTTTCTACAAATGTCGTTAATATGGTCTCGTTTATCGATGTAATTCTTCTATCGCTTTTCTTTATTTCTTAAATATGTCAGATGTTGTAGTTCTTTACGTCGCTGTTCAGAGGCCAATTGTTCTTGGTCACTCAACTTTTACGTCCAACCCCACCCTTGCAAATCTTCGTCTTTTTTTCTACAAATGTCGTTAAAATGGTCTCGTTTATCGATGTAATTCTTCTATCGCTTTTCTTTATTTCTTAAATATGTCAGATGTTGTAGTTCTTTACGTCGCTGTTCAGAGGCCAATTGTTCTTGGTCACTCAACTTTCTACGTCCAACCCCACCCTTACAAATCTTCGTCTGTTTTTCTACAAATGTCGTTAATATGGTCTCGTTTATCGATGTAATTCTTCTATCGCTTTTCTTTATTTCTTAAATATGTCAGATGTTGTAGTTCTTTACGTCGCTGTTCAGAGGCCAATAGTTCTTGGTCACTCAACTTTCTACGTCCAACCCCACCCTTGCAAATCTTCGTCTGTTTTTCTACAAATGTCGTTAATATGGTCTCGTTTATCGATGTAATTCTTCTATCGCTTTTCTTTATTTCTTAAATATGTCAGATGTTGTAGTTCTTTACGTCGCTGTTCAGAGGCCAATTGTTCTTGGTCACTCAACTTTCTACGTCCAATCCCACCCTTGCAAATCTTCGTCTGTTTTTCTACAAATGTCGTTAATATGGTCTCGTTTATCGATGTAATTCTTCTATCGCTTTTCTTTATTTCTTAAATATGTCAGATGTTGTAGTTCTTTACGTCGCTGTTCAGAGGCCAATTGTTCTTGGTCACTCAACTTTCTACGTCCAACCCCACCCTTGCAAATCTTCGTCTGTTTTTCTACAAATGTCTTTAATATGGTCTCGTTTATCGATGTAATTCTTCTATCGCTTTTCTTTATTTCTTAAATATGTCAGATGTTGTAGTTCTTTACGTCGCTGTTCAGAGGCCAATTGTTCTTGGTCACTCAACTTTCTACGTCCAATCCCACCCTTGCAAATCTTCGTCTGGTTTTCTACGTGTGTCGTTAATATGGTCTCGTTTATCGATGTAATTCTTCTATCGCTTTTCTTTATTTCTTAAATAGTTCTGATGTTGTAGTTCTTTACGTCGCTGTTCAGAGGCCAACAGTTCTTGGTTAGTCAACTTTCTACGTCCAAACCCAACCTTGCAAGTCTTTTTTTTTTCTATTCTGTTTTTTGTGGAATAGTTCTGATGTTGTAGTTCTTTACGTCTCTGTTCAGAGGCCAATTGTTCTTGGTCACTCAACTTTCTACGTCCAACCCCACCCTTACAAATCTTCGTCTGCTTTTTTTCCCTTCTGTTCTTATTGAATACTTTTTTTCCAAGTTTATCAATGTAAGACTTCCTTCGCTTCTCTTTATTTCTTAAATATGTCTGATGTTGTAGTTTTTACGTCGTAGTACAGAGGACAACTTTTCTAGGTCAGTCAGACGTTTTAAAATCTTGAGTAAGACTCTAAACTAATTCCCCCGAATGGGGGTTAAACACTTGAACAACCCACGTTTTGGGGAGGGTTGTTCAACTGTGTTTTAAAATCTTGAGTAAGGCACTAAAGTAACCCCCTTCGGGGGGTTACTTTAGTTTCTTTTCGGTTGAATATTATTATTAGTATCAGATTACCTTTTTGGTGTTGGCAACGTCTTCTTTTACTTTCCTTCATTTCCTAAATAGTTTTATGTCGCTGTTCGGAGGCGATGTGCTGCTTCTGGAGCAGTGATAATGCGACTGGCTTGATAGTTTTTGATTTCTTTGTTGTGAAGCGTTATTTGTTTACTCGGCATTGTTGTGGAACACAACAATGCCGATTTCGTTTATAGTTGACATTGTTGATGACGTAATTTATTGACGACAACGACTAATCACAAATTTTTATAAGGAGATTAGATGCTGGTTAAAATTGAAATTTGATTTGCTACGTGGACATAATAGCCTGTGTTGTTGGAGTCAATCATCCACTGATTTGTGTACAATAACACGTTAGTAGACCGACGAGATTAATTGCAGTTGTAAAAGACTCACTCGTCCAAGCAGTCCTACCAAATGTTTGAATATATTAAGTAACCTCCAAAACATGCGGTTATGACCAACACTGGGTTGTAGAGCCACAGATGATGATGAATGCAACAGACTTATCCGGATGGTACCCGGTTTGGATCCCCGTCGAAGCACAGACTGTCCGAACACACTTTATTTTTTATGGTTTTCCCTCGCGTTCTGCAGGCGAATGCTTAGATAGTGTCATGATGTAGTTTAGAGGCGTCCCACATCAGCTCACGAGCACGAAATGCCAGTTAATAAAGTAGATCTAGAACTCAAGAAAAGTGATTTGTCGTGTGAGATTGCGTCTGCCTGCTGAAGTACGTTTTACCCGAGTTTCAACAATTTTCCATAAGTCGTTTGTACATAACGTTTATACTTGCATCCGGCCGTTTGTCACATTAAGATGCTAGTAATGTTATTTTAGCCGTAGACCCGTCTCTCTGTAAAACAGGGACATTGTTTGGAACGAGGAAGTGCATTTCCGATTTGTTAAAAGCTCTGTGTAGCCGTGGTATAACCAACACAGACATTTTACGTAGTTCCCGATGATGTGACGTAAACATCCGTACACAAACGATCTTCTAGAATAAGTATATATTAAATCTTGTCCGTCTAATCACAATAAATTCTTATTAAATATTAAATATTACATTAATTAACATTTAAAATATTTTAAAATATTTAAATTATCTTCTAGAAATAAAATTTCGCAAAAGCAAATTTTTGTCGGACTCGACTCTCTCTACAGATTGCAACTTTGTGACCATTTTATCATGCAAAAATATCCTGCCCCCCCCACACACACTGAGATCTGGAAGGGGGAAGGCAGTGAAATTCAGTTCTGTCGTAGGGGAAACCATCGGTTCGAATCCCGGCCACAAGACTGACTGTTCTGGTTGAGATGACCTCAGTCTCTCTCTCTCTCCCTCTCTCTCCCCCTCACCCCAGACAAATGGCTGGATCAATATCTTATCTTAAAAGAGACCACCACAATAGCATTGCGATTTTAATTTCCTCAGTCACATGAACGCTCTGGACCGTAATCCATTACAATTAGTTCGGAGGCAGTTCTCATGTTTGTGAGCTTACGGTGGTTCTCAACCGGTGTTCCGCGACACACTAGTGCGTCGCGAGCTTTTGCCAGGAGCGTCACGAGCCGTTTAACAGGAGAATGGTTATATAAAAATTAAACATGCAAATTAAAAATTTAAATAATCTTTAATCTCACAGTACCCGTATTTTAGCAATTAGTTAATAAATATCAACAAACTTATATTTTAAACTTGGAAGAAGAGATTAGTGAGAATGATAGTAGCTGTTACTGTTAGAGATTTGTTGCAACAGCGGCTGTGACGGTGTCTCACCTCACTCTTTGCCGCAAATTAATTCGGGTGGACTCAGTTTGTTGACGAAGTCCGGCTTTGTGTACACGAGGTTCTGTGTTTCTCAGTTCTTACAATGTTGTGTTGGAAACAATTATATAAAGTTTGGAAGGCACTGTATTTGCGTAAGCATTTTAAATTTATATTTGTATCAAAACTTCATCTTTATGTTTTACGGTAATTTTATGTGTTTATACAATAAATTACATTATTTAAAACAGGTATACTCGTTACTTTTCACATTTACATTTGATATAAATTTTAGTTTGTATGCTAATGGCAGTGTCTCGCAAAAAGTGCATGTGTGCATTGAGCGCCAGAAGGTTTAGAACCACTGGCTCGACGAAGCTCCGTTTTCTCTGCTCGCCGAGTTATTAAAAATTTGTTTATCAGCCTGTGGGCAGATTAATACTTCGAGTCTGAGTTTTAAGTTCACGTGAATGCGTCGATAGAAAATAGATTCTGTTCCGAAACTCAGTGCGATGTTTCTTAATTCTAATTTTCTCGACATCAGCCTATCAGTGACATCCCGCAAAGAACACAACTAAAGTTTTAGATGAAGGCAAGGCGAAACCCCACAGTTATACAGGGCGGCTCGTAATTAATCATCCCATTTGAAATAACTAGATTTTTATTAGTTTTTCTCTTTAATACATGAAGTAGAGGCTTGGGAAATTATTAGGGAACCGCTGTACAATTCAGCAGCATACAGCAGTTGTTGAAGTTGTAACATCAGATCGGCTGCAGCGAATCATGACGCAGGACATAACTTATTTTTCCGTGCAATACTCGGCTGATGCAAGAACTGAAGCCAAGAAATCATTGACGGCGCCTAGAATATTCCCGCGCTTTCCTACAGATGATTAATTACGCGCTCCTATACAAGTGTGACGCATTTTAAATGTCCAGAATAATGTTGTGTTCCCTTCTTATGCTGTTTAGAGTTTCCCCACTCGCATAGGTCCTTTATTTTCGTACGGTACCGTACCTCCTTCTTCAAATGATTTACTCTCAATCACAATATTCCGTTCAGCTGCCATTTCTAGGCCACGCATCAGTTAATTACTTACCAGTCCTGCTAGTAACGAGGTTCTACCATGGACACATCCTAACCGCATCCAGTTTTCTATAATAACATAAATATCAAGATGAGACTCTCTCGCAGAGGTTATAAGAACACAGTCTGCACGAAGACGCAATGCATATGTGTTAAGTAAATTGACATAAATTACACGTGATGCCATGATACGTTCGTATGTTAAGTTAGACCACGTGTAGGTCCTGTCGGTATACAATTTTTTGTTCTCGTGTTTGCTATAACAGCGCCGTAATTTGTTATTGTCAACAACGAGAACGAAGTCGGTCTGTGGCTATGACAGCCTTCACTTTCAGTTTTACAGTTTGTAGCGTAGTGAACGAAAAACGTTTATTATATGATCTGAAGCTTTCGCGGCAACTAAGTTCAGTAACATCTCGGGCATTCAGCCGCGTCAGATGGTTACACGAAGAAACCAACGTTTGGTGGAACCACCTCTATTTTGCTCTCAAGGGCTACACTACTCTGAACCGTTCCTACCTAGAATTGTTTTTCGAGACAGTGAATTCTTACGTAACTCGGTAAAATTCTGTGAAAAATATCTCAGTATGTTGAAATAGATCCGTCATTACAGTGTAAAGGAGCGAAACTAGGACATGCATTCCATGCCCCAAATAGCATTCGAACCCATGACTAACTGGATCGGCTTAGTAGTATCTTTAAACCTGTGAAAGGTGGAATATGTTCTTTCAGAAGCTGGCTGTCTTTTGGTTTGTTATGTAGTGTAGTTTAATAGAAGTTTACAGACGTTTCAGGGGGCGACTCATTGCCTCGCATCTCTGAAACATTTATAAACTTCCACCAGGCAAAACGACGCAACGCCCCATCTTAAAAGAAATCGATTTCTTTTGGGATGAAACAGCGCATCCCAATTATATTTGTTTGGGGTTCAGATTTTGCGCGCGACTCTAAGAGGATTTCTGGTGAAGTATTGCTTAGTATGGAATTCTGCTACCACTACTTCATTTTAAAACATGGGCAACTCACCCACGTTGAGGCTATAAATTTGTGGCTAGAGAATAGGGAAAGCATAATGCCACTTTAACTTCTTTCGTTCAAACTTGTCGAAAAAAAAATCCTTGTCTAATTCTGATGTATATAAGAAGATGACATCTATTTTCCGGGTATTTTATAGTGAAATTCAGTGGCGAACACGAGCGGTATGTAATATGCCTGTTTTTTATGCTTTATGTGACTTTGTGGAGAATGAAATTCACGATATACACCTAGACCAAAAATGCACACACAGTTTTGGTCGGAATCAAAGTAGTCAAAAATCGTGTGGGGGAATTTGGTGACATGAACTTCAGCGAACCGGAATTTGACAGTGTAGCTGGATTTAACTACCTTAGATTAGAAACCAGGGGGTTACGTCTTCGTAACTGCGGTAATGAACCTTCGGATATGTCGATGGTGTTCGTTTGGTTTGCAACGCCGTGTGGACTTGTACGTGGATACCAACGTTTTTTTGGAGAAACATACTGTTCCCTTCTTCAGGTCTGGAGTGAATGGTCTCCAGTCATTTGTTTTCAATACTTTTTCAGGTGTTCTCCACGCTATAGAGCGAGTGAAGAACATCTTATGGGCCCGTCCATGCCTGTTTGTAAGTTCCGTTTCTCCTAGGATCTATGCGAAATCCGTGACCCGATGTTGGATCGCATTGGGAACTGCCATAGTTTTAACACTTCTTTGTAACTAATGGGAACATATAGCATTTTTGGAACAGTCGTTGCAGTGGGAACTGAGGTCTTCGTTGGTACACGTTGTCACAACAGCGGAAGCCGACATCTTTTTGGAACACCACAGTGACCTTGAATAACATTTTTGCCTTTGTTGGATTTATTATTGTGTTCTAGAATGAGTGGTGCACCTCCATAGTTCCCCTAACCTATGGTAATCGACGGCCCTCACTGCCCTTGATGTCTCGTGAAGAATACCTTTGTAATTTCAGTATAATACACTTTTCTAATCTCTTTTTTTTCCAGTTTTTTTCGTAGAACGATAGGTGCAAGGAGATTAAAGATCTCGTTGTAGGTGGGGGCTATGCAGTCTCTTTACTTCATGTACTCAGTACAACTGTTACATATCCAAGTCGCACGTAAAGCGTTATAGTTTGCAGGTTAAGTTCTGCAGTGATAGTATCGTGTGAAATTCTGTATGGATAGTAAATTAGATGTCATTCTTGTTGTGAGGCACAGCAAATTTTGTCTATAGCCAGCGAAACACATATTACAATAATAAATTATTGAAAGGCATGCATTATAATATAAAATAGTTTTAAATAAAAAACAACACCTGAAGATGATGTATTACATCGAAACATGTTGTGAAATGAATGAAAGCGCTCAAATGTAACATCCTTATAGTGATGAATGGCGCTAATTTAAAATTTAAAATTTTAACATTTAAATTTTAAATTTTAACACACAAATATAGTTTTGTGTATTGACCTGTATTTTATTATATATTTTAATCCAAAACACAAACATGACGCATGTAAACCTTAAACCTTATGATAATGAATTTTTTTGAATCAGTCTGGCAAATTTTGAAGACGGTATTGTAATGTGTTCGGATTGATGTGTACTTTTGAACACCTAAATATGATTAGAAACTTGTTGATTGTCACTCGAAACACAGGATTATTGAGCGTTGTTGTGTGGTGTCGTTTATGAACGATAGTAAATGCTATGTTACCTTATATTTGTAATTCTGATTTGCATGAAAAATGTTAATAATTTATTTTTGTAGTAAATAATTTTATACAATGGAATTAATTTTATTACTAGACCAATTTATAACCTAGAATACAGTCTTATCCGCCCGCTCTTTATTTTCAGTTGCACTGTCAGCTGTTATTTCTGCGATTGTTACCGAACCGTCGTGTTACTCGTATCTTCGCATGCTAATGAATTAATTCTGTGCTGTTGTTTTTGCTTTCCTGTTCTGGGACAACTAACTGTTGAGCGCAGCCGCCTGTATACCAGTCCACCCACCGAACATCTGGACTGAGGGTTTTCCTCTGTCCACGCGAGCAGTTGCAGAGACTGTCGTAAATCAAGCCACGACCGCTTCCTTCCACATCCTTTCCAATTCATTATTTTCTAGTAATCCTGTCATTCGACAGATTATAATCTGAGCTTTTGAAAGCAAGACTAAAAATAAGGGAATTGCATTTTTCTGTTGTTAAATTCCAAAAAGTAATTTATAATTTACATACAATTTTAATAGTTCAGCTAATGTGTTTACTGTTTGTGTTACAGTGTGTGTACTTCTGACGAGTTTAATTGTTGCGTGTCTTGTGTTTAAAACTAAAGTAACAGTGACACTCTGGAATGAAATTGCGTACGTTTCGTTTCTTTAATGATAATGCGTGTACGACATCGGGCTTTGGTATTTTAGAAGATTCTTTAACAAACATTTTGTAGGCTAATTGCGAAGTAGTAGCCAGGTTCCCTTTATAACGCATCAGAGAATATAATTACCAATTTACAGGCCGTAGATATGTTTAAATTAAATTGTGATGGGACGAACGATAATTTACGCAGAACTCTCTTCATCTGTAAGTGATGTCTCTTCCCGTCTCCGATCCAAAATCGTCAACTTGGCCACTCATCTTTACGTGAGAACACAAATTAAACTTCCCCGAGAACAAAGTGCTAGGAGAATATTTGGATATAATTTATGCTCTTGTCATCAAATCAAGGAGGATAAGATGGGCGGGACATATGACACGTGTTATACAGAAAAAAGACTTAAACAATTTTATTTGGGAAACTTGATGGGAAGAGACCACTTTGGGATAAAATTAAAATGGGTTTTAAACATGGGTTAAACTGCTTTTAACTGTCTCGGGAAAGGGCATAATGGTTGGTGTGAGGTATGGGCCTCAGGTTTCGTGAAAGGCTGGGAACTTATCAAGTGTGTAAGGGACTTACGTACACTTCTTCGAAAGCTGTTTATTATTCTGGATGAGGGAGGCATATTTGGGGGTAGTTAATAACATGTTATTAATTTCTGATGAGATACGTACATAGTTCTGGTTCAGAAACATGTGCATGCTTAAACTTGTTTATTTTTCAGTAAATTATTATAAGAAAACTTGCATACGTTATCTGATAGACCTAGTATTTGCTTTTATTTGCCTTTGAAATTACATCGTATTATTAATACAAGACTTTTTCGAGTTTTCGAAATTCTGATGCATGGAAATTTGTTACATGAAAGCGAGAATTGGGGATTTTCAGTTGCGCACTTTTTCTCCTTTTCAGTTCAGTTGAACGAATTTTTAATTTCAGTTCTAAAATACAAACAACTGGTGTTAGCAAGTTGCGTCTCATTTGTCTTTCTGTAAAAACTGTGATTTTTGATAGGCGTGTGTTTTTCGTTGGCGTTTTCGCTTCGTTTATTCAGGGCATACTGACAATCCCGAAACGAAGCACTGACGATCTTAGTACAAATATTATATTGCATGAAGTGTTGTATAAAACTGTGTCAACAAGAGGTAAACGTTTTTAATGTTTGTGCATAATTTCATTCCCGAGATGTTTTGCTTACATCATCTCTGAAACAAATTGTATGTTACAGTCTTGTTATAACGTTTTTTTAATGTCATAATATTAATCATATGAATTATATTATTTCTGCTTTGTGCTCGTCTGACGTCAAGATTGTTCCTCTTGTCTGCAGCACTGTCTGATTCTCTCTGTTCGCCATTCTTATATCATCTTCGGACATATCTAAAAGGTAACCAAGCTAAGCGATGCTGTGCATTTTGATTTATAGAGAACAGCTTTCTTTGCAGTTCACTACTATACCTTCCTGTCTTCCTGCACATTGTAACTGCGTGGGGTGACATGAACTGAAGATCGTAATGGGAGTGGGTGAATATTGCAGTGGCAAAGATCCTCTAACAGCTCTCTCTCTCTCTCTCTCTCACACACACACACACTGTTAGTCTGTGTAAGGGATTACATTTCACAAGGTCACATGCATCGGCACTTGAATAGAAATAAACAGTATGGCGGCGAAAGTGGAAATCCACAAGCAAACAGGTGTAGGGAGTGCGATTAACTACCGTACACTCGGTGTGATACTGCGTGTTACGTGGCTGTGGTGTCTCGCATTTTTCTTACGTGCAGATATTTACCACTTTCTAGTTACTACTGCAAAAACTCCTTTGTCAAATGTGTGCGTGGATAGATGCTTTATTCTAAGGTGCAGTGAACAGCGAGTGTAAGTGCTTGGTCTTCGCTTATGTAATGACATTTGGTCAGGCGAGGGAATTGTTTAGGTTAACGAGGCTATGTTCTATTATAGGGCCAATGTCTAATGCTTTCGAAGTTGTTGTATTATGCAGTCTTGCACAGCCTATTAAAAATCTCTTGTGTTTTAACCGACTAAGAGGCAGTTCCTGGTTTGATTGCATGCAGGCTGTATAGAAATATATTGGAGTGTAGTGACGTACAGGAATAAGGGCATGGAATAAGATACAAGATGAAAGAAATAGTAATGTTAATATTAGTAATTATAACCCGAATAAGGTTACCAATTTGAACACACGCATCAGTGGTAGTACTTCCTGGTTCAAAATCGAGACTATAAGCTTACATATCTCTGAGTGCAGTGTCCTACGACCTGCATAGATTAGTTCTGCTGGAGATTTATAACGTTTTAATTTCCCAATGGCAATTTCATCTTCTTAAGGCTCAGTTCCAGGATGAAGGGCTCGCTGTATGTACTTCAGGCTCTTTAAATTGATCAACTATTTGAACGTCTAGTAACTTACTAAAGTAATCTTTCCTTCTGTCGAACCAATTACTAATCTTAATTCTAAATGAGGTTGTTAAAGTACAGTGTGTGTCAAATGTCAGGATAGGACAGGACAGGGAAGACCTCAAAAGTGAAGAAAAGAACACATGCATAGCATAATAAAAACAACAACAACAACACATAACATCCCAAAATTCAGCCTTTTCCTTGGTGCCATGGGCAGCCATTCAACTCATACACCCCTAAAACATGGGAAATACAACGAAATATTTATATTATTTTGTTCGAAAGCTGCAAGGGAAGATTTTGGCATAAGTAAGAAGGTAATATTAAAACATATCTTAATGAAACAGTTTGGATGGCGTGTATTTGAATATTCCGGTTGAGGATAGGGATTGGTGGCAGGTTCCTGTGAGCACAGTACTGAACCTTGGATTCCACAGAATGCTAAGAATATGTTTACTAGCTGGGTAACCATCAGATTCTCAAGAAAACCTCTGCTACTAGGAGTTAGTAAATTAATTCATTAGTAAGTAAGTAAAGGAATAATAATTTTGTATTTGTTATTATCAATCAAAATGTGAGTGAAGACAGTCGTCACTGCTTGCGCACGCTACCATCATTTTAGACAAAGTAGATGACAATGTTTTGTGGGTACACTTGAGTATTGATATATTCAGAATGTATGAAGTATGTCATGTTGATCTAGATCAGTCATTATAAATTGTAAGCAGGTTATTGATAATAAACTCTCTCTAACTTTGGTCTGTCAGCACGCAAACAATAACATGCTTTATACTTAAAACTTTGCATACCGTGTAGTGTATTACAATCTAAAATAAGTTAACATACAATTATTAACAGTATAAAAAAGACACTATTGCCATGTGTTTCAACCTCAAGAGGTCATCATTAGTGTTTGTTTACTTATTTTATATTAAAATATATAATAAAATACAGGTCAATACACAAACTTTATTTAGATGTTAAAATTTAAATGTTAAAATTTAAAATTTTAAATTTGCGCCATTCATCACTATAATGATGTTACAATAGAGCGCCTTCATTCACTTCACTACATGTTTCGATGCAAAGCATCATCTTCAAATTTTAAATTTTAACATTTAAATTTTAAATTTTAACATCTAAATAAAGTTTTGTGTATTGACCTGTATTTTATTATATATTTTAATCATAAAACACAAACATGACGCATGTAAACCTTAAACTTATTTTATATGCTTTATACTCTTCTAAACATCATTAATTGTTTTTAAATGTTTATAATACAAGTTTGAATATATGGTTCACATATTTTGGCCATTTTCAGGTAACTAGAGCCCATACTGGAAGTACTGAAATTAACTTATGCGTTATAAGAGGTCCTCAGTGTTAAAATAAGACTGCCAGTATGGACAGCATGTTAAATTTGTCAAAATTGAGGTATGTAATTAAAAGGTTAAAACATGCAGTGATACATAGTGTTTGAAAATTATGCTCTTTGTATCTTAATAATGCTTCATAAGACATGAAAAAAAATAATGCATGGATTTACTAATAATATGCTGGGCATTCAGCGGTAACAGTATTTATAAATTGTGTTTGGTTTGAGTTACCATGTACTGTTGTGGGTGCATTATGGAACATTACATCTGTACAACCCAGAAGCCCACAGTGCTTTTCTTTCAAGCATATAATAGGCAGATTTAGAATATTAAAATATTAAATTTTATTTTCAGCTTGAGATTTCAGTGAGATACAGATTCTGATCATCTTTCTGTGCATGTGGACCGTGTTTGAAGTAGATATTTTTTTGTAATTACTGATGTTCACGTGGTATTATAGTTGTTTAGAACTTTGTTGCCGAATGTTCTAGGTATTTTAATTTGTACACAATCATTGAAATATGTGAGACACATAATTGTGTTCAGTGTCTGAAAACAACAGCCTTAAGAACTCTCTGTAACCATCTTAAGTTATCCATTACTGTAACCAGAGTTTCTTTCTCTATTCACATTGCCCTTTCATCTTTTATTCAGACAGACAATGCCTCTTGTTCATTCAGAAATTGTGTCTCGCTGAGCTGAGTTTGATACAACTCACATTTGACTCTCACTTCTCCTTTTTCTTGATGTTATTTTTGGATGTAGGTTCTTGTATAGTGTCTAGTTCCAGATACACGAGTTCAGGTTGAGTGTACCGAACTGAATGTGTGTGTGTGGAATCTATAAATTTGTTTGTCAGTCTTTTGGGTTTTCTGGCATGTTAGAAAGATGAAAGTGTCACAGCATTTCACACGATGAACTGTGCCTTTCAAAGTCGATCCTGCAGGCACTCTGAAATATTAGTCTGCTTTTTGTCATATGAACGTGACTCGGTACGCAAAAGACTACATGAAGTGAGAACCACGGCGAATATGTCTAGCATTACATAAAGGCAAAACAATCCCATTTCTGTTCCTAATTATAATGCAGGGAAGGTGTTTGGGGGATAATCGATGAAATATTAACTGAATGTTAACAGCATTATCCTTCGAGGAAAGCTGCTTTACTCAGCGATGAACTCCCTGCACAACTTTGACCGGTCATTAGACAAGTTCCTTGCATGGCTGTCTGAAGCTGAATCTTCGATGGAGTGTGTGGAAGCGGAGACTGATCGACTTGGAGGACGGAGAGACCCTGGTCTCCTGCGACAGCCCCTTCATCAGCTCAAGGTAAGAAACAACATATGTTTAAAACTATTTTGGGTCTGTAACACTGAAGAAAGGTGTTTTTGATTTTTTTTATTGAGTGCGACACTCGTAAAACAATACATTGCATGAACAAGAAGTTCTTAAGTACCAGATGCTTCTACAATATACAGGGAAACCTTTATCACAGGGGCTGCCAGCTGGAATTTTAACTGTGGAGTTTAACATTTGTGTTACTGCAAGATACAACTTGTTAGATTGTTTGTAAGCATTCGTGCAGTCAGTAAAGTTTAAAAGAAAATCCGGGCAGATTATAATCTAACATTTAAGTAAATGGCATTTTGTTCTCGCTGAAGTAAGACTTGTAGTTTCTCCTTGGGATTTAATATTAGACATTAGACAATAATTATAAAATTTAAGTTGCAAGAAAATTTGAACTTACTCTGAAGCTCTTTGTTGCTTCTTTCCGTCATAAAATTACATGAGAGTGATATTTTATAAATTTTGATATTGGGAACTTTATTAAAATTTGTCGGTAAGTTAAGATCTGACAGCGGTAGCAGGCTCTTTCCATGAAGATCTATATGTTGGCGCACATTGTAGTTACTGGGTTAGGAATCCTCAGGCTACTTTGGTTACCATGGTTACTATTTTTATTTTGGGAAAAAGAGAAAGGTGACATTCTAGCATATATGTTAGAATTGTTACACTGTGTGTATATTTCTTAACTTGCATTAAATGTTATTGAATAATTGATAGATGCATACATTATAAAATGGATTCCATAACCGAGGTAAAGATCTACAGAAAATTAAGTATGATATAACGAAGTGTTCAGGGGAAACATGAGAACATTTGTAATCAAATAGGTTATGTTGTTATCTCATAAATCTTTTCCCATTATCCTCCCATCTTCGTTCCCTGCATTCTTTTAGAGGACTTGTACATGTAGCGCTATCTCGTTAATGTTAAAGTAATTTGGCTTTTTTTAAAGGGACATTTATAAAAAGTAACATGACTGTGTTCTATATCATTTCTGTCTATGGTCCACCCAGCACCTGCTATAGAAATTGTTGGACTGATCGTGGTGGTCTACAATCTTGGCAGTACTGTTTGCTATAAATTGCAGATGGAAGGTTATTTTATCGTTAATGAGGCTACTCTCATATAAAAGAATCGTGAAAACATGCAGAAAGTTACGAACACTGTTCTAAAACAATCTTATTTGTGCGTAGCCAATGCAGGAGGTCATTTAGAACAGGAAGTAGCTAAAGATGTATGTTATGTCACAGCACACATCAAACACAAGTAGAATACAATTCCTATGTACATTATTAATTTATTCAGTTCAATCTGCATTTTTTGACGTAAATACGTCTATAAGGAAGGGTCATTCGGCAAAAAAGTGTAACGATGGTTACCTAGGGAACGTCGTCTGTTTACTCGGCATTGTTGTTACCTATAAAACATTACATTACATTCATCTACCACAGACCCATCTTAAGCGTAACTAATTCAAGTTGAAGAAGCAATGTCTTAATCAAACTTATCTCAATTGTAAAGCATGTATAAAGGAAATATTTAGAATAAAGCCAATATATAAACTTCCTTTCCGTATAGACGTATTTACGTCAAGTTCTCCGGAACCGTCGTTCCACTGACAACTTTTTGCAAGTTTTCTTTCTTTTAATCCATCATAAATACGCACTGATTGAGATTTTGAATCATGTTGATGCAACGTTCTTCACTCACAATAAGCCAATCAGTAGCCACCTGAAGTTTGGTAGTCGTTTCACAGGGCACCTTGTATATCGATAAGAATTATTCCATTCAGTATGGATTCATAAAATTACTCGTATTTAAACGAAGTTAAGTCTGCATGATGTGGTACTTATTAAGCAGAGGGGAACTATGTCAGTTCGTGTAAATAAATGTGCAATCAACTCTGTAATGAACCTCCCCAAGATTTCTTTTAGTAATGGAACCTTTGATAATACATCGCTGTTTAAGGAATGCTGTTGTGAGCAAGTGTCTGAAATGTAGTTTAGATGGCAGCACAGACTTATCGGAGAATTTCAGTTTGGGAAATCCGCGGTAGATGGTGCACAACGTTTATTTGATGTAACGTGAGCGTCCGGCCCCTTTTTCCTTGCTATGCATCTGAGTGATTAAAGTCTTCACTGACCAGATTCAGTTCTTGTGTGCACTGAGCGGGTTTAGATGGTGTTATGCCATTGGGGCGACTCCAAACTCACGCTTAATATTCTGCAGTTGGTTGTAAGAACATGGCGGACGCGAGAACCTTTGACTAGCGCCGGTGAATATATGGACATTAAAAGGTTTGTGGGATAAATTAAGAATGTGCCTCTTTTAAGGTAATTATGTAGGACGCAAAAGAATATGCAGATTTTAAGGTGGAATGTAAAGGAACTACATGGCGACTGTGTGAAAACGTCTCGGCTTTCAGTTTGACTGGGATAACTATGTAATTTACGTGACGCCATCGCCAGATCAGAAACAGCTGTCTGGAAACTGATCGATCGCAGTGCATTACCTCAAGCTTGGCACAAGGAACAACACAACCCGTTGAAACCATAAAAACTTTTCGATCATTGTTGCAGAGATATTTCCTGATATCAAAATCACCTTGTTCCAATTTCTTACCCACTCACCAACGAACCTCGCGGAAGATAGGTTGTCTCTCAAGATCGGGAGGTTCTTGTTTCGAATTTGGGCATGGTGACCGGCAGTTGTGTCCTGGTTTACATGAATCCATCTAAGCTGTGGCCCAAAGTATTTTCAAATAGGCCACACGCACTTCATTTCACATCCTTTCTAGTCGAACATTCACAAGGCTTTCTGCCATTTCACGCTACACAAGTTTTGCACTGAACCTCACGCTTTTAAATTGAGGTTATGTATTTTCGGGATAACTGAGCTGTATTGCCATCATATATGTTCTATGTTTACCATGGCCCTTTACTTATGACTACCTCCGAATTCTACCACGCAACCTGTCAATGGAACGCGATAAGTTTGCCAGTAATATTTGTTTCTTCAACACCGTTGTGTTTTACTAAGCAGCTACTGTCAGAAGCGTTAAGGGCATTTGTCCTGTTTGTGTATTTTGATATGCCGGTACCAACCCGCTCGCCTGTTAAGGTAAAACATTCTTTTTTTCGGAAACTAAAGAAATGACGTACACCTCCATAGTCCGACATGTAATTTAATACTCGGCGCTGACATTTCGTATCCCTTGGATCCCCATTATATTCGATTGCAGAAAAGTGGTTTGTCTTGTGCTTCGTTGTGTTCTTTAAATGTACTGGTAGGTCTACGGCCTGTTCCAACATTAAGTACGTCTCTGTCTCGGTTTAAGTCCGACGATCTTCCGATCTTTTCACACTGCTTTTGAGCGTTTCCTTTTAAGTAGTCCATTATCGCCAAGGTATGTCAAGTCCTCAGGTTGTGGTGTAAGGAAGTTTGCTGCCGAAGTGGGGTTGTGGTGCAGGTTTGTACCTGGGTTAGTGGTATATCTGTAAATACGTGGTAGAAAATCTAGGACAGGAATAGGATTTGGATAAATTCTTTGGCAGGATCTGAGACAAGGGACTGGGACCTCTGGCGAAATATTGTGAATTGGGTAATGGACTTTCGGTTCCAATGAATTTATTGAACTGGTGAGCCACGATTAGTTTCTCAAGAAGACTTTTACGTAATGCAATTAGACGACCAATAGGACTTTGTTAGATAAAGTACGATTGTACTCTGATTTCTCCTTATTCCATATCGGATCCTGATTCGTTTCTTGATCGTCTAGACTAAACTGTAAATATAACACAGAATTTTTACACCGATTCATCGAAATTACTCCGCAAAGCATTTTACAGATTTTATCCACTTCTGTGTGCCGGACATTCGTCCATGTCTCATGAAAACCATGAACAGACGTTGATTTATTCGTCATAGAAATTGGCACCAACACTTTGAAACTGCTTCCATGTTAAAAATTATTACAAAAATGTCGAACCTTTGAGGTTTCGTCTGATGGACCAGCACGTGTGGTAGTTAAATATATGTACAGAAATATGTAACTGATTGTATAGGGTGTTTGTAAAAGAGTCGACTTTTAATTTTATTTGTGTACGAAAATACATGGAAGGCAATTTGTTTGGTAGCAGTCTGCAAAGAATATAGTCGTCTCCAGTCGCCTTTGGAAATTCTACAATACTCCAGCCAGTGTTCACTAATGCTGATCATATTTGAAAATTTCTGTCTTGTGGGTTGCAGCGTCGTGTAGTCTTGGTAGAAGTTTACCGAAGCTTCGGAAAGTTGGCAAGTCCGTTAAAGGGTTAAGAAAGTGAACGTACGAACCTCCCCGTAATGCTTTCAGATCTCGTGCGGAAAAGAAACATATGTAGTAGGAGTAAACAGTTGAATGCTTGCTTCGTTACACAGACTGTGACGTAGTAGAAACAAATTGAAATTTGCCTCTACTCAATGTGAAAAAAAGGTAATGTTTTGACAGAAGCGGAGCACTAGCCATCGTACAAGAGCAGTCAGCACGGCCCTTTTAATGTTTCTTTCTTGTATCGAATGATTAGTTTCAATTTTTCGTATTAAAATATCGTGAAAATTATTCTGTATTTCGTTTGTGGCTTACATTATTTAGCCACGCTGTATCAGTTGTTCAATTTACGTAAACTGAGACCCGTTTATTTCGTACCAAGATGATAAAGAATCACAGCGGTCTGTTGGTGATGTCCTAATTATTTACCACAATCTTCTATTACTCAGATGCAGGTTTTTAATGTTATAAGAGTGCTTGAGTGGGCAATATTTTGACGTGTTGCACATATTTTCACGATAATTAGCCAAAATTGTGACATCACTCAAGGGAATGGTGGTTTTTTTAACTTCCTGAAAGTGTCATCTAAATTATACATATTTAATGTGAGTGGGGGAGAGGTTGAGGAATTCGTTTGAAATGTTAATAGGATTTCTGAAAGATACAAAAGACAGATTTCGGAAGGGGTACGGATTTGGATGGAAATTGGTGTGGACACAATGCCACTTTCATCTGCCCTAAAGTCGTACTTCTCAATTTCCTACAATTGGTAATACCAACATGGCGAGCGAACAAGCATGTAGGGTGGAATCGACGCCAGTGCCCATATAAATACAATGATTTATGGTTACAGATTTCTGGAATGGTATATCTGCGCGTAGTGTAACAACATGACGGCTGTATGAAAGAAAAAGTTTTGATCTGACCAGGTTTCGAGCCTGTGACCGATGCATACGAGTCCAGCATGCTGCCACAGAGCTGACGCGCATTTTTACGTCTTTGCCTTAATTTACATTTCTCATAGAACACATTAAAGTTACGTGGTTTGTGTCGCGTAAGATAGCTGGCGCAGTCTTTAATTGACAGTTGTATAAAAACGGTTTCATCCAGAAGCATCCAAAGAATGCGCGTATGGATCGTATTTTTCCAGTCTTGTTTGTGTGTCGTCAGGATTGTCCCAAAGAAATAGTTTCATGAAGAATTCCAAGTTCGTCAGTAAGTAAATACAAGCTAGTGAATAGGCTATTGAACACTGCGCAAGTGAGTGAACATTGCAAAATTGTGGCCTTAGTGTACGAGGTGCGATCGGAAGGTTTCCAGACTGCGCCTATAAAAACCCGTACACTTATCTCAGGTATTAAATTCATCATCCGTCACCCTCGAAGTAGTTCCCCTGGGAGTGAACACAACGATCCCAGCGCCGCTGCCAAGCCTGGAAGTATCCCTGGAAATCTTTCTTTGTCAGCCTGTCAAGCATCATCTACGATTCTGCCTGAATCTCTTTTATCGTCTCAAATCTCCTTCCCTTTAGCTGAATTTTCATCTTTGGGAAGAGGAAACCTTAGAAAAAAAGTTGGGGTCGGTTCTTGCAAGATCTTTGAGCTCCTGACAAACGAGAAGTCCATTCTGCTTCTGGTACTCAGACAGGAGCCTTGGCACAAACTTGGCTGCGATGCGTCGCATGTGGAGTTCTTCCTTTAGAATCAGCTGACAGGTCCCATAGCCTATCCCAACAATGTCGCACAAGTCGTTGATGGTACGACGTCGATCTTCGTGAATGGCCTGCCGAATCTTCGTAACATTTTCGGGCGTTGTGCTCGAAGATGGTCGTCCAGAACGCTCGTCATCATCGACAGAGGTTCGGCCATTTTTAAAACGTGAATGCCACACAAAAGTTTGTGCATGACCCATTGCGGACTCCATAAAAATGCTTGCTTTAGCATTTCATAGGTTTCCGTAGCCGTTTAGGCGAGTCTTTGGCAAACTTTGATGCACACGCCATTCCGAAATCGCAGGAGGGTCGGTGTAATGCACTACCAAAACGCCCGTAACTAAGAAACAAATGCTAAGTCGATGATGCCGGCTGGCACACTGATTCACTATGAATGTAGGCCGCACCCCCTAGCGGCAGAAGCTCGTACTACATCCGGTTCGCCCTCTATTGACACAGTCTTGAAACTTTCTGATCGCACCTCGTATATACCTACTTCTGTTCAATTTCTTTAACGTGAATTTGCGGAGTCGTTACTGAAAGTTACAGAAAGAAAACGACGGGCATAGAACTGCAGAAACAATAGGAACAGTAATGTCATCCTGTGTAAGTTGTAATGTTTCTTTGCCTAGTTTTCAGGTTTCACAGATTTCTATTTTAGGCATCTTCGAATTTCCAGTTCTTTCAGACCATCTACTAATTTTCAGGTACATAAGCCACTCATGCAGGCCTCCCCATTGTCAGGCTTGTCAAGTCTCCATTTGTTTGTACTTTTTTCCGCGTCTATTTAAAATCCTCGTTCTTCCTGACTGACAGGGCATCTAAAAGTAAGCCCCTTGAACTGGCGGCGTAAAAAGTTTTTGTGTTTCTTTGTGTCATTGTCATTCGTCTTCCCTTTTGTGTTTTTGAGATAATGTTGGTGTATCAGGCGATAGAGATCTGGGGTTGTCGACACGAGACGTGCCGGATGCTGCGACGCATCTAACTGGTTTTGACGTTCTGTCATTCGTAAGTGCAGTTAGGTTTTCTTTACGCCGAATTTTCGGGGCTAAAGAGATTGCTTGTAAGGTAACTCTTGTATTTCGAGAGGTAACCAATTCGAATATCCTCAAGTCAGAATACTGGAATCATACCTTCAAATTAACCATGACAACTCTTTCCGGATCATTGCCTCATCCCCGTTCACGATTAGTCATTCATTTATTTCAGTGCTATTTTAGCTCGACAGCTGAAACGACTCCAATAAATAACCTGAGAGTCTGTCTTCAGAAAAAAAAAGTCTACCCCTGTTACCATTATTATTCTGTTGTCGACATTTAGGATAACAAGTTTCATTTCATTCTGAGAACGAAACAAAAACAAAGAATGTACTCTGATGTCTGAGTATCGACTAAATATTGCTGTATATTCAGCGAGTTTTCTTGACAGCGCAGCCGGGAATCGAACTTAAACGTCAAGGATCGGCTGGACCTAACGGGAGGTTCGTCCGCCTTCCGCCTGAGTCAGCGATAGCTTTAAGCGTCACTACCGTTGTGATTCTGAGTTTAATTGCGAAGTTATAGTTTCTTTAGGGCAGGGATTTGGCCGACTCCTTATTTTATGTAATATTTAATGGGTAATATTTTTAATTTTTGTTTTAATGTTATTGTATGCATTATCAGTGTTTGCCTGTTATTGTCTTCTTGCTGTTGGCAAACAAATAAATGAATTGAATAACTAATTACATAATACTATCATAACTACAGCAGACAAAAGGTCTTGGACTTGGAATTTGTATGTTGAAGACAAGGCATGCATTCAGAATTTTGGTTCGGAAACCTTTTCGAAACCGGTCACCTATGAGACTAAGACATAGAAGGAAGGTAATAATGTTCTAGGACGAAAGTGATTAATTGTCCTGTCCAGTGGCTGGTTTAGTATGCTTTAGTTTTAGCGTATTCTGCTCTCAGGATGTTAATTGTAGTTGGTTATCTAAAAAAAAAACAAAAAAAAACTAGTCCATAGAAGGTATAATTCGGTACAGTACAGCAGCGTGTGATGGTCTAAGAATTTTATTTGGAAAACAGGGTCTCTACGTTTGCAATGCCGTTGTAAGATATTTTGGTTTAATCACACGTCCATAGCTACTATTCTCTTTGTTTCAAATATTTTGACGTCCTTTTCGTAAATAGCTTATCTGACTTTTATTTGACAGCGTGCGTTTGAATTTGGAAATTTTAATTCCTCTTTAATACTGCGACTAAAATTATGTTCTCCGCAACGTGTACATTCCTTACTTCCTTGGCAGAGTGCAGTCTGGTTTCTTGCCGATGTTCGCCGGAATTTAACAGAGGAATCCGTATATTCGTAACTCCGATGTGGGCCAGCGTGTGACGTGCATCGGCTACGTGTCTGTGCGGCATGAAATCCGGAACTGTTTCGATCGGATGCGTAAAAGATTCGATCCCTTGTTTCCTCGCCTTGAACTGGGCCACAGAAATGTAATTTGTAATTTGTGTAGTGAAGAAAGACGAACGCTGTGCCTTAGTCTCTAGGCAGCCTGCGTTCTTTGTGACTTTCCATCCCGTATTTGTCTTGAAAGCATATTCGTTTATTGCACCCGGAGACGGGAAGTGCTTACAAAATATTAGTTGGAGTACATGAAAGGAAGCCATCACTTAGGAGACCTGGTCGTAGATGGGAGGGTATTATTAAGATGGATCTTAAATGAGATTTTATAGTAGGATCTGGATTCAACAGGATCTGATGAACAGGTTAATGAATGTTTGGGATCCATAAAACCTACGGAATTTATTGACAAGGTAAGAGTTTATTAAAGTAGAATTCGAGGATTTGAATATTAATCGCCTTCTCAATAAGGATTGTGGTTGATGGAATTAGTTTCATGTGTGGTAACGGATTAATGTTAATTAAACATGCTGTTTGGCGTACAATAAGAAATAAGTTTCTTCCCAAGTCAGTCAACGTTGTGAAGATATTACGCTCAGTGTAGACACAAAGTATATGTTTCTTATGTATGTTTAAAACGACTTTTGGAAAAATTATGCATTTTAAGTTATATATATTAATTAGATGCAGGACTTTGGCCTTTGCATTGGACCCATTTCGTGTATGATAAGAAATTTTATGTAGTTGGACCTAAGTAACCTGAGTTTTTTTCTGGACCAATGCGGACGAAACTTGAATTCGCCAGACGATTAATGTAGACCCCAATACTAGTTACGACCTAAATAGAAATTCGTAAATTGGTCTTTAATATAAGCCACTTCAAAATGCAGATGAGCAGACTGCAGACCTAACCCCGCTCTTATGCTTTTAATTTCTACACTTCATACAAATCTCACCAGGCTGTCATTGAATATGGAAGCGTGGAGATAAATATCCACACATTATTGAACTTGGCATTCCAGCAGCCGAGTGTTAAGCGACACGCTTCGACCGCTTTACCTCGTGGTAAGAGTCCCTTCTGTCCTGTGAATGGGAGGCTGTGTGCCCTGAAGGCCCGCTGTAGACATGATGGCCAAGAGGGAATTGAAACCGTGGTCATCTGTGTCGTGCAAAGAGCGTAAATTCCTGACGGATGATACAGCCTATATTTTCTGGCCCAAACCACTGTCTGCAGAAGCAAGGAATCTGGGGAATGTTGTGGCCCACCCTACTAGCTCACGGGTCGTTCCTCAGGGCTCCCAGGACGGACCCCCCCAACTGGATGAATCATTATTATAACCTACGCAGGAATATTGTATATGCGCATACCATGCCACAGCTTCAAAAATCAATGTCGTCGTTTTTTGAGTAGACTCACTTATGCAGGATTTTTCGTCTCCACAGCTTAACTGCAGTCCTACCCTTTTCTGCTCCACGAACCGCCTACGGGCTATATTTCTTTTTTGTGAAGTCAGTCACTTCTTTTTGCTGAAGCCCTGTACAGTATAGTGCGTCTCATTTTAATGATTTGGGTGTTACAGTAGTTTCAAAAGTCTTTGCTCTCTGCAGCCAGAGAAAAGGTTATCTGCAAGGATTTAAAATTACGTATGGGAAAGTGGAGGTATGGCTCCTCGCATTATTTACGTCGGTACTAGATAGAGGTGAGTGCCAGCTTCACGCTCCGGCCTCTTCACTCTCGAGAAAACAGCTCCCCGATACGCATTTGGCAGGATGCTGGGTGTTCCCATATCAGAACTGGATGCAGTTGAGAAAAATCTGTGCTTCTGCGGGAAATCTAATCCCCCCCCTCATACGTCTCAGAATTTATATATGAATATATGAATGAAGTCCAAGGGAGGTTATGTACGAATAATATTTTTGTTTTAGTGTCTCTGCTTTGAACATTGGTTATGGAGATACCCACTCATTACCAACACCAGAATCCGAATTTTAAGTGCAAGATACATTGAATTTTATGAATAACCGGTCTGTTAGTTTAATGAAACACAAAATTGGATCTATTCCATTGGCTGTGATGTAAGGCTTCCACTTAGAGCACTGAAATCCGTTCTGGGCATGTCGGTCTGTGTTTGTTGCGTTTTTCTACGTTATCTTCAGATGTCGGGAAAGTTAGATAGCCTGATAACTCATGTAAAAGGTTCTATCGCTTGGTAACCTCCTAAAAGACTACACGGTGTCATAACTCTGAATACCATAATCCACACACACACAAACCATGAAATCCTCAAATGTCGTACGCCAGGTTTGTGTCTATTACATGCCGTGCAACCATACTTACGGATTAAAGAGATTCTCATAGTCCCATGGTACCCAAGATCCTGTTGTATTCTTCGAGTTTTATGTTTGTTTTATTACGAGAACAGCATAAAATATTTTCCTGAGTACGAGTGCAAGAGGGCGCATTACATAGCTTCCAGATGCGTGGACAGAATGTATGATGAGTCTGTATGAAAGGCTGATCATGTTTGAAGACTGGAAGCAAGGTGTGGAGTCCAGTCAGTGTCGTAGGGCCGTGTTGTTTTATGTCTCGATCGACAATGTAAGGACCTCGTTTTAAAATCGGCCGGATAATGACACTTTTTACATTAGATTGGAAGATGTCGCGTTATTTTAAATCTAGGCCGGAAACCAAAACGTTGTTGCACATCTCCATCGGCAAGTGTTTTATTATTTTGAAACTCGACCGGGAAATGTCGGATTCTTACACATTCATCTGCAGGACGTTGTTTCGTAAATGTGACATTGTTTTTACATATCTGCCGGAACATATCGCATTGTTGTGCTGTGTTTCCAGAAGTCGTCTTTAATATTATTTTATCTTTCGCCCCACTGAACCACTGAACGTGACAAGTTATCCCCCGTCCGAGACTAAACTGTTACATGAAATCCTCAAGAACGTTGCAGTTTGGTGGCTGGCAATGTTGGGCTGACGTTTTTCAAGATGAGAAGAAGACCAATTCTGAAAACTCTCCCTGAAGACCGCGGACGTTTAATAAACTGGCTGTATAGCGTTCAGTTTTATACAGCTCCTAAGGAAACCTTTGAACCAACCAAGATTCTATTCTGCAACCAAAATGGCTGTGCATTTGCGGGAGACTTTTTCCCCTGTCGTTTTTTATTTTGGTTTGCTTGTTGTATATGCGCTGAGACCAATCAGATATTGATTATTGATGTCTGGGAGGTATACACATCTGAATCATTAGAAAAAAGAACTTATAAGTTACTTGTCATCGATGTTGGTGGCGCACGAAATCTGATTTACACTGCAGTGAATATAATGATGAAGTGGGGTTAATCTTTAACGTGCGATTGCAAACAAAATAATTTATTCTTAGCCTTTGGAGTGACATAAATTTAAAGCTGACGTAATTATTGAAGCCCATGTGATGATAAGGTCACGCGGTCGTAGGTTAGAGGTCTGCACGGGTCGAAATTTCGTCCGACTCGGGCCGAGGACCATTCGGCCCGACCTAGCACAAGCCCGAAGTGTACCTTCGATTATATCCCTTAACCCACCTCTCCTTTCATTCCATCACGAATGAAGCCCACGAATGAATTTTCCATACCTCATCGTATCATTAATCCATTTTTTGCAGAAATTATAGCAATTTTAATTAATTATTCGACGACGCTGTTAGAACATCTGAAGCTATTTTGGCGTATGAAGATCGTTACAGAGATGTCACGAGCATAGGATGAGCACAGCTACGAATAGAGGAGAGAAAAAAGGTAGGAAGCCCGAAATGTTCTATATAACGTTTGAACCCGGCCCGGGCCCGAACATTATCTGTGCTGCCAGGCCAAGGCCTGGGCCCTCGCAGACCCCCATCTTGGTTTCGAATCGAGCCCTGAAACGTGCCTTTCCGGCTCTGATTCTTCTGGAATTTCCGCGGTCTTTTTAAATAGTGTTGGGTTAGTAAACGTAAAATAGGTTACGCCCTTCACCTTGTTTATCCTCCCGATTTATCATTCAGACATATAGCCATCTGTTGCAGTTGGAACAACACTGTTAAATAACCTAGAATCAGACACGCCCGATTGTCGTCTTTTTTCGGCGTTTTGCAAACTCAAGACCTTCCCTTGTAAAGTAGGTTTCCTGCTTAACAAATGGTTTGTGACCGTAAGAAAGAAACCAGGAAAACACAGGCACGAAAGGAAGTGGAGTAATGGTGGACCTGCGCGTGATGTGTTCCCATCTTTCACAAGACGCGTTCAGTGACGTTCTTCTTGCGCGTTCCGGCACAGTTCAGATTTGTTTTCTTCCTCAGAAAACCCGTCGTTCCATATTTTTCTTTTTGAGTGCAGTTTCTGGGGATTGAAGCAAAGAAGATCACGTCCATTCTTATTATTTTAGGGTGTATGTAAATATTTAAAAAGAACTTGGTATATTTTTCCACTTTGCTTTTAAAACAGGGATTTACTTACATAGGATTCATAGCTCTTTCAGTTCATGAAGGTACAGCTCTCAGGATTAGGGCCATTATTTATTTTTCTTCACGTTATAACATCAAGAATTTGAATTTCGTACCACATGATCGTACACGTCATTACGATAGAAATGTTTTTGTTTATGTCAGCCATAAAAATGCACCAGAATACCAGTTTCAGAAGAGAAATAAATAATCTTGAAAACTTGGTGTTTTCTCTGCAGGTCTGTATTTAGTGAAGAAGAAATCATCAGTCCCCTGTTCCCGATTAGTTTAACGTGAAGTCCATTTCGTTTGATTTCTTCCTTGCTTCACATTTTAGTGTGAGCTTCGGGAATATTTTGTTTGAGATTCCCGATGCCTCTGCTTCAAATACGGGTGTTGTGGGCGGTCATTTTATGATAACCTTTGGACAACTTAAGGGGGAAACAGAAGGAAAATAATGGGGCCGGGGGGGGGGGGAAATTGAAACTGTAAGTTTAAATGTGGGTAGCAAGAGGAGTGACAGTGGCAAATCAGATACAGATCTGGTGGAAAATATCTTTCATCACTACCATCAGACGGCCCCGATGTAGTATTATGAAAGGTTGTTTAATTTTTTGCACTAGTTTCGGATGTCGGGCGAACTGAATATGATTAAATGTAATTTATTTAATCTTAAATGTATTCACTCGACCTGACATTTGTACATGATGTTTTATTTTCGCTAGTATCACCTGCCAAAAGTCACGAAACTGGACCTGGTCGTTTGCAGCCATCGGCAAACTGATCCATTACACCCCCTGAAAGTTACGTGTCTGTGGATAGACTCGACAAAGTTTACAGTCAACGGAAACCTAAGGACAATGGCTGAGTATAGAACAGTAGACCTAATTCAATACGGTGCTCTTGTGCTTGAGAACGCGTGTTTATATTCCCAGCCAACGAGATCGCGCATTATAAAATTGAACGTTGCACTTTATCACGTCGCGTTTAATCAGTAGGTCCAAACATGTCGAATGAAAGTCGTAGTAAAAATTGTACGTACAGAAGATAAACAAAACATTTTATGTTAACTTTACTCTCACTTGGTTTCCTTTATGTGCCAAATGGAATTGGAATCCGATACGAAATGCATTGACTGTGTTGTCGGGGTCACTTATTTTTCTTGAAACGTACGGTTTAGACCCAATCCGACATATGTTAAAATAGCAACTGTCGGATTTATAGGAAGCTCGGCTTTTCGTTCGGAAGTAAGCTTGAAGCGTTCATAAAATAAACTTCAGTTACTATGTACAGATTCAGCAGAAATCGGTATTAATAAACATTTAAGTTTTTGATTCTGTTCGGAAAGCACCTATTATGTTATTCCAGAGCACCCATCAGTTTCATCCTGCCCCTAACATCACCTAGACTCCAGGATCGATTTTGATTAAACTCTGTATGGAAGACCAAAACTAAATGTTGTCCAGTTCTCGTTTTTTCTGTCTTGTTATTTCTTGGACCGCGTAAACAGATGATTTAAATGTAATGTAATCTCTCGAATCGTTAGGCAGGTTTTGATTTGGTTTTATAAAGTTTTCGTTACTTTATAGTCCATTTTATTTTTGTTTCCCTAGTGTTCCTTAGGCCCTAAATTACAGGCATACCTCGTTTTATTGCGCTTCGCAGATATTGCGTTTCCCCCCCCCCCCAAATTGAAGGTTTGTGGCAACCCTGCGTCGAGCAAGTCTATCGGCGCCATTTTTCCAACAGCATGTACTCACTTCGTGTCTCTGTGTCACATTTTGGTAATTCGCGCAATGTTCTCGCGATGTTTTTTTTTAGACATAATGCTATTGCACACTTAATAGACTAGAATATAGTGTAAACATAACTTTTATATGCACTGGGAAACCAAAATATTCGTGTGACTCGCTTTATTGCGGTGGTCTGGAACAGGACCCGCAATATCTCCGAGGTATGCCTGTACATTTGTTGTTGGTTACTCTAGTAATGTCGGCATTTCGCCGTGTCTTAGGCACGAGATGGGTGTGCTCTGTGTTAATTTAAACCGGATTTGGGACTCCAAAGTATTTGTTAGCCATGTAGTGGTAATCTGCATTGAATTGAAAGTGTTCAGTAAAGTGATACTACAGCACATCATTGGACTCTGTAGTAGGCCTATGCTTCTAATTTTCGAAGTTTGAGAAATAACTACAGTGAGGGAAACCCTTCTGTGTATAGCCTATATTTTGTAACTTAATTTAATGTTATGGAGTACTTCCCAATACCGGTATTTCCCACAATTTGTCTCTCCTGACCTTAACCGAAGTTCCACGCAATCTACACATTTTAAAACTGTATTATAATTGTGACTGGACGATGTCTTTTCTGATGTCAGTTTTTTAATGAAGTAGGCTGTGCTTTCAGTACTTTTTAGTCCTCTGGTGTTTACAAGCAGTGCTGGAAAGACTGATGCTTCTGTAACTAAAATTTATATCACGCTCTTGGAGTATTTATATTATTAAAGCTGTTCTCCATTATTATGGAGATTGCTCGTCTTTCGTACTTTAAGATGTTGAAGGGCAACTTTTTTTTATTGCAGGCTTATGCCATGCTCTTCCTTCTCGTCTGATTTGTTCTCGAAGATCGTGGTAGAGGCTTGTCCCACTTAATCCCATCTATCTCTGCTAACTTTCCTCACTTTCTCTTTTTAGCGCTTCTCTGTTTTAAATAATAATAATAATTTTATCTTGGAGGTGTTTCAAATAGGTTTCGTTATTGCATTGCTGCTGCAGCAATTAAAGGATAAGCGAAGAGATTGTTGAACGTTCGGCTTATTTCAGAGATATTTCCCGAATAGGATTTATATCACAGATTATTCATTTACTGACATGAAGAATGAATCCATTGACGACCACGATGGTCTGTAAAATAAATAAAATTGAAAAGAAAGCCTTTTAGCTCTTGCCTAGATTTGTTTCCAGTGGCAAGAGCTGAATTTTGTTGCTACTGTAAAATTCATCGTTCGTGAAAAGATTAAACTTAATTTATCCGACAAAGGTCTGATATGTTTAGGACACAGCAAAACGTAAACTAAAGTTTACTTCAGCCTCGCACTGTCACAGTTCACACCGAGGAGTCCGCTTGCTGTCTGAAAACAAGTGGGCCAGAGTGGTTTGTGTAAATTTTAAAACGTGTTAGTTATACCCTTGGAAAGGCTGTGTGACACGTTGAAATAAAATCGATACAGCGCGGTGTGTACTAAATAAACCACGGTTTGTTGGGGATAAGGCAAAATCTGTACCACAGTCTCCGTTAGCTTCCAGAATAATGCGCGAAGCAAGTGTTCACATCGAGTCAGTTCTGAACCTTTGAAACAAAAAACTCGCGACTAAAATACAAAAGGTAATTCACTCTTCTTTTGCCTTTTTTCTTGCTTAGTTATTGAACCGCACACTTTCAAGTATTCGTAGGCCATGTGACGTCGAATAAGATATGTGGTTTTAGTTGAATTGAGAAGGCTGTGGGAGTAAGTGGTCGAAGCATATTTTATATACTATCCCATTAGTTTTCTCGAGGTACTGAGAAAGAAACTCGGATCTTGGTCACTGAGCCAGTTCCGATGATAGTTAATTTACATTTCGATTGAGTAAGTTTTTAAATGAGAACTAGAATAAAATAGCTTCAAGCTTAAACCATCAGGCTTCTTATGTTTAATCAGAGCCACCATCGTGTTGGTTTATAAGCGACCGAATTAAAACTATGGAACGGATTTCTACCAAACTTGGTGTAGAAAATGTACAATACATTTTGTGGGCCCGCTTTGATTTTGTGCTTAGTGTAACGCATTTTAAGATCCACATTATTTAAGGCTGTCAATTACGTCGATCTTTACTGTCCCATGACAGACTTTCAAGAAATTTGATATATAACACTTCTATTTTAGAGTATTTAAAGGACACATTGCGTAAGGAACCAAGTGCAGATCGTGTCTAAGTACGCACGTGAGAGAGTGTAGACTAACAGGAGTAGCCCTGCGTATGGAAACGTCACCCATACCCTCGTTATCTAGCAGATTCGCACTCAATTTACGATTTTGTGCACGTAGACAGCAGAAAGATACGCAGCGAACATCTTTGTGAAGTAAACCCTCAACCCACGCTTCATTTTCTCGTTCCTGTTCTTAAATCTCTTGAGCGCCTTACGCGTTCATTATGGTCGTCTGTGTTGCCTGCTGTAGATAATCTGCTTCTGATGGGTTCAAGTTTCTCTCCCTGGACCATCAGCAATTTTCGCCTGTTCGTCCATTCTTCCTCTGTACTATTCATTGAACATCCAGTCGACACAGAATAACGTCATTGTCTAATACAGTAGCTCACTGAGCGAAATCTTTTAGGCGTATTTCACATACTTTAAAATTGCCAGTTTCAAGACGCTGTAGGTTTTAATTACTGTAGAGGATGCAGTTATTTTCTGTCTCTGTGTCCAAATGATCGCTCCGATTTGAGTCCGGGTAGATACATTCAGCCGCTGAAATAGGAGTATTTAGTTTTCTTTACGTGTGGCCGAAGTTAGTGCAATATGAAGTCACTCAGAGCCCAAATGACTTTAAACACTTCCGGCTAAGCTACAGGACTATATGCTTTTCAATGTCACTCTAGGAAATTTCCACCTCGACCCACCTTTCATTATCATCCTGTTACTATTTGCGACACATCACACAATAACCGAATGTGATCTATTATTTCTCGAGCGAACAGAAGGTAAATGAAATTATCGATTATTATTGGTAACACGGAAAGGGGATGGAGGCAGCAAGGACCTCTAAAATGTTGGTAAACTTCTACCAGACCTCACGGCGCCACAACCCAAAAGTCAGATAAACGCTAGTTCGTTGTGACAGCTGCAGTCCCGCTCTAAAGACAATGGATTGTTTTGGCCCGTTTTAATTAATTTCATCTTCAAGAAATAGGCCATTGGCCCGTTCCCGGACAGTTGCTTAAGAAAACCTATCCTTATTAGTCGTGTATAGTGCATTTGAGTAGTGAGTGACAAGCCCTCTGCTGAATTTTGCTTACGAAAGATCTCGTTCACGCCGGCTTTACTTCCCCTCCGAAGGAAGTTTTGCTACGGATTTTCATCACCTTTAAATATTTATCGACCTTGGCCGGGTTTGAACCTTAGGGTCCAGTGGCGAGCACGCTAACCACTAGTCCGCCGATGGCGACGACTCCCTAATATTTCTAGGTCAGCGGAAGCAAGAACATTCTAGAACATGCTGTCTGTCGACAACATTGGAAGCAAGGGCGTAAAACAGGAATGCTACTCCCAAATCCCGAGCCGTTTGTATATCGAAAGTATTCAACGAATGGTAACAAAATTGCAGTGGAAAAAGAGTGCGACAGAAGGAGATAAATTCTGTGCCTGTGGCACAGAATTAGATACTGCCCACGTTTTAGCAAATTATTTAAAGCGTTTCGTGTGTATGTCAGTCGGCTGTCGACCATAAGCGTGTAATGTTTTGTACTATCCGCCGAGATTACACGTAGAAACGTGGTTCAGATTAAACGAGGTTTCAGTTGGAATGCGCTCTGATTGTGCCGCCTGAATACAAAGCTTTCTGCTGCGCCCATTCTGTTTTCATAGAATGAAAGAGGAATAAAGGCAAAGCTTTGAAAAGCTTAGTCATTTAAAGCAAATATAATAAGTAGGAGTGTATGGAAAGCGGGCGCATTTCAAACGATGTGTTTGAAGTGATGGTGGAACTATGAAACTGCAGCAACGGCTGTGCAAATAACAAGGACATGAACATTCAGAATTCCTCCCATTAGGAATCACTTTTGTGTCCCTGCGTTTCTGCTTGAATATCGTAGCTGTGGGTAGTTTTACATGATTTTCTGAGGTAGTACTGTAGAATCTTCCTGATGTAGCCTGCTTTATCGAGACAGTAAAGAATTACCCTTTCCTGAGAGGAACTTGCTGCTCCTTTCTTGAAGTTCGAAAGTCTTCCACCGCTTCTACACTTCGGTACTATTTACCACTTCAGCCGTGTGCTACACCCAAAAGACACTACAGGAAATATGGACCATCCTAAAGACCTCAGGTTTCATGTACCAAGCAAGCTCTGTGCTATGAAATGGCAGCCATAGGCGATAGATGGGGTGGTTATTCAGGCAGGAAAGAAGATGTTCGATTGTATAGGCCTACCAACACTTCGCGTACTTTATAATGTAAATTATAAAATAAGCATAAAATCTATTTGAAGTGTAAGTAGTCTTATTATTTCTGATTCAGAATAGGAATAGTTGTTTTTAACTTCACTTTAGAATAGGCTGTACTCCACCGCTAGGAAAGTCCCAAGAAAATCAGGAAGTAGGCGCCATTAGAACTCGTCGGCACACATGAGCTTTCCGCATATTATTATTGTTATTAGTAGTAGTAGTAGTAGTAGTAGCAGCAACAGCAGTACTATTTGGCGAAAACTTATATATCACAGGGCTAAGAAAAACACAGAAACTCTTATTAGATGCCAGTAAGAAAGGTTCATTTATAAAGAAAGACAAAAGGGAGTTTAAGTATAGTCAATCATCGGTGACTTTTTTGAATGTGTGTGTCTTGTGCATAAATTAATATGCTTGTCACCACTGTAACGTCGTTAAGATTTCTTTTTGACCATATGGGATGTTTTTTTTTTGACTCTGTGTGTGTTATTCGTAGATTATCATAACCGTTGCCATGGTAACGCTGTTAAGGGATTTTAGGCCTTATGGTTTGCATTGCTGACTACAGGACGACTGACCTAGTTGTTTTCATTGTGGTAGTTTGTAGTGGTTATTGTCAAAGGTGAGAAATGTTTTTTTCTTTAAAGATAAAAATGAAAAGTTCACAGCGAGAAAGGTCATTGGTAATGGAAGTTGGCTGTTTGGCTCAGCCTTACTTGTAGAAGACGACGAGAAACAATATACTGCAGTGAGAAAAAGAGCCATCGAGGGAGTACGTTGGAATTATTTGTACGAGTTTGTGAGGGCAAGGATAAAACCGCGTGGGGTCAGGCTATCCGTTGGTAGCAAAGCTTACATGGGAAGCTGTAGAACGTCTGGTACTCGCTGGCTGTAGAAATTATAGCTCTCTGCTGCGTTTGTAGAATTTCAGTTGAAATTCGCTGCACTATTATAATCAGCTATAGCTTGGACCTGCAGTTGTTTCTGGAACAATTAGTAACAGAACAGTTTTAGTGGTTTACAAATGAGAAGAAGACGATGGTCATCGCAGTGCTGTTATGCCAGCAAGTGAGAAATGAGATGTTATTTCATGCAACAGCAGTGGAAATATTAATTCACAGAGAAGCCGTAATTCAGATGAAGCTTTGGGGCAAAAGGAATGAAGAGATTAAAAGAATCGAAAAGCAAACAGGGAATCGGTTAAATTAAGCTGATGTGCGTATATTGGTAAAGGGAAAACCAGAAGATACTGTAGTGGAAATGCAGATTGGACCATGCAAAATACAGATAAAATAAACTAGAAAGAAAAGGAAGAGGTGGAGCAAACTAGACTAGAAGAAATGAGAAAGTAAGAAAGATGTTATCAAGAAGTGGAATGAAAAAAAAATATCATATGATTATCGTAGTTAAGACTTCTAAAAGCATTGTTTTCCCTTCGATGTTGTAAGGTTATTCTCACTAATTTATAGTAGAGTTCGCAATTCAGTGTCAATTTTATCTAAAAAGCCATTTCGCCCAAGGCCTACCTAAACCATTTAAAAAATGTGGCAGAAGTTTGTGTTTCGGAACGGTAGTGACAAATCAAAATTACTTTAAACAGATTAATTCTTCATAGCGTTCAGTGCAGAATCCTCATTATCTTCCCAAAAATCTTCTGAAGACGTAAATATTAATCTGTAAAAAAAGTGAAGCTACCCCGCTACACGCCATATAGGCGCTTGGAGGGGAGGAAGTGTAACTCCTACTCATTCTTGACCTCGGCACTAGATGGGGTGAGTGGTCAGATTCACGCCATGGCCGCGCTTTACCCTGGGAAAGGATCCCGGTATCCATTGGATAGGATTCTGGATGGCTCCCAGAGCCGGTCTGGACGCGGAGACTAGAGGAAAGATATGCGCTAGTCGGGGATCGAGCCCCGGTCGTCCAATCCGTGGTCAGTGACAATACTGACTGAGCTGCCTTGGCTCCCAAATATTGTGTATGTACACTCTATAAATTTGCGTCTTGAAACTTCGTCGCACCTTAAGGATAGAACACACTTTAGGAAGGTCGGGAATGGAGGACACAGAAAATTGCCTAATAAGCACTTCTTAATTTGCAGAGTACGGCAAGGATTATTGGAGCGACCAAATCAAGGAGTATAAGATGAGTAGGAAATGTGGGACGGGTTAGGGGGGGGGGAAGATGCATAATGCATGCATTTTAATCAAAGTAACTGAGGAAGCAGACCACTTGGGGCACTAAGGCGTTGATGAGAGGTTAATATTAAAGAGGGTAGTAAAGAAATGAGATTAATGTGGACTGGATTTAAGTGTCCCTGGACAGGGTGTACTGATGGACGCTTGTGATGACGTAATGAATTTTCGGGATCCATAAAATGATGAATATCAAGAAAAGCATTCAATGCGCCCCACGATTTTGGAGACATTTGTGAAAACCACTATGTTCCAAGAGTTGTTCAGACTGGAATTTGTGGTTCGGACAGACAGGAAACCCGCTATTTATTTTAGTTACGTTCTTGAAACTTCGGGAATTTGGCTGTATTTTATTCTGTTCAGAGGAAACTGCCGCATTATCGATGATTCCGCGTTGGAACAAAATATTATTATTGCTTATGAAATAGTTATTAATATAAATAATTAACTCATTCAAAATCTGGAAATACAGAATAAGTAATAAATTTAATAAACCATGATGTAAAGCCAGTGGTTTGGATTCATGCATTGAAGAAACAATTTTATGTATTATTTACTTGAGATGATTTAAGATTTTGATGGACCGAGTCACGTCGGACCCGAAACTATGGATTCCCTGATTCGATCGCATTTGTCAGAATTTTTCTTTGTTTCTTTAGACTTCATGATAGTCTCATTTTGTCTAACGAGCGTTACAGTAACTAACAGTAAACTTAGTTTTTTGAACTTACTATTGGCTTGTCCCTGTTTTTTGCGCTCGTTTCGTCTCCAGTTCAGGCTAGAAAATTAAATGCATAGACGACGGAGTGTGGTCGTACATCAGACTCGGGGTGGGAGGGAAGGAGGGGGGGTGTTTGTGTTCCTTGCCGTTTTGGAACGACGTAGCCGATAGTTCTATGGAGATGTCACGTAGAAGAGGAAGTGGCCAGAAGAAATAGGAAGGTCTGAGGAAACTCGCCAAGCGGAGAAAATGAAAAGAATTCCTTGTGACTGCAGTCGTCAGCTGTTTCGGCTTTTCTCTGGCCATCCCTCTCAGCAGCGTAGGAAGTACCTACCATTCGTTGAGCAGAGAGCGATGCTATGCACGTGATTACTATCCAGGACAAATGTTTGTGAATCAGGTGAACTGTAAAAGACATTTTAATGCCTTCGTTTGCTTATGGAAACATACGACGATGTTAATCTTGACTTTTCGCCATAATTTGACCTTTAACGATGGTAGGGGTTACAAAGGTAACCTGGAGATTCCTGACCCATTCACATTCGAGGGCAGAAACGCATATAGGTCTTCATATAATGTGTTCTCTATTGACGAATTTGAAACGGAACGTGTCGAAGACTTTCAGTAAAACTGTCGGATATATAATTTTATGAAATTGCGTTTAGCCGGTTTATGTTATTGTTTTATGCATATGGACGGACAGACCGAGCGATTTGATTACGATCCGCGCTGAAGTGAACGCTCCTAAAACTGAATTAAGCTGCTGAGAGACTGTAGTGGACTAGATATGTTGTTGTCAGGGCGACGAGTTTCCACATGGCTGTCTTCCGCTTTTAATTAACTGGACTCCACAGAGAGCGAAAAGTCAACAGACGTACAACTTCAGAACTGGAAGAGCTAGACAGTATCTGTCGTGTGTGTGTGTGAGAGACAGGAATTATCCTTCGCGCCATGTCCCTACTTGTACACTAATCCCGACTGTGATTAATAACAGGAAGTAGGATTCAAATAGGCCACCATACTCTGCTTCATTTACATTAATTTTGCTGCGTCCCATACGTTACTAAATAACGTCAGTAATAAGTGTGGTAGAACAAAATAACAAAAATACAAACTTAAGCTTGTACTCTATACGCATGGTATGTAGATACCGAACTAAATGTTCCTATGACCCAGCTGTGCAGTGGTTTTCAATGTTCATAGTGAAAAAGTACGTAACAGAATCTGTACACGGAATCCTTGCAGTTAAATCACGCTGTCTTGTGGATTGGGGACAACACGGAGTTTCTGTGTTTCTCCAGTTTTTCTTTTTTTTGTTCGCCGAACCATTTATGCATTCGCAAATACTGATTAAATCATAACTGACCAAATGCCAGAATAGTAAAAACATGGCAAGATGTTTTTGTACTCCGCACACATAGAAAGACGCGGGGAATTAAGGCAGCGGATCTGCTATTACGCACAACTGAATGATTGTCTTCTTTACTTGCAGAAGATTGTCAGAAAGTGTCCTCTGCACATTTTTACTATGAGTATCCTTCAAATTGATTGACAGGGATAATTAGACTAATTGAGCCATTGCTTTATTTTGGAATCAGAAATGATACCAAATAGTCCCCACTGTCTTATGTCGTTTTAGCCTTATTTACGTGAGTGATTGATTCATGAGCGTAATGCCACTCAGATTGGACTTATGATTGTAAGAAATATGTTTATCATTCATATTAACGAAGTCGGAAACTTCATTAACTTAATTTCATTATCATTTTCCACAGACCATCTGTAATGGTTTCTTGCCATGATTCTGTCACCAGAGCCTTGTTTGTGATAACGAGGTGTACAATGTGAAGTTATGGTTACCACTGGGGCCGGAGAGACTTTACATTTCACACCCTTACTTAATGAGACATTGGTGTCTTAAATTAAGACCATCTGTCACTTGAAATTGAAAGATATGCAACAAAAGGATCTGGTCTTACCAAAAAGCACCCACATAATTATTTTCTTCGCATTTAGACAAGGGCTTGGCTTAACATCACTCAAATACAGGATTGTCCCTCGGATGTATAATTAATTGTTGTTTCTTGGTTCTACAACTCAGTTGTGGGTCTTGGCCGACTCCTTTCCGGAGGTTTTTTGGTCTTAGATGTGTGCATTTGTAAGTAGTGAGTTACCAGCCCACTGACGGATTTGTAATTAATTACTTTGTTTAAATGTGTTAATAGTGGAATCCGTCATTAGAGGAATGTTTTCATGGGATCATTCTCTTCTCTCCCGATTCACAGCCTACAGTGAGTTAGCGTGTGTGATGAAACAGAAACGCTCAACGCGCGTGCATAATGCATTTTCTGTGAACACGATTTTAATTGAATGCTTTCACGCCTTTGCTCTCTGCTGGTCCAGAGTTTTCTTGTATCTCTGGGGGTCATGGGAGGTTAGGGGCAGGAGCGTCAGATGTATAGCTGATGAGCGGACATGGCGTCGCATAACGTATAGGACCGCAAGAGTGGCAGGTAGCGGAAATGCTGGATAAATATTTGTCGATCTTCTGGCTTGTAACGCTGTGTGGACTTCTTGTAGCTAGCAGCGTTTCGGAGAAGCATACTGCCTCCTTTTTCAGGCCTGGGCTTTTAACGAAACGGATTGTTTTAGATGTTGTCAGCCTCAGTTGACAAATATTGCTGGAATGAAGCTTTCGAAGGTCATTCAAACCATCGAGTCTCACGAGGACTTTGAGTCGGGCATATCCTTACAGAGGACGTATTCAGGATTATTTGTCGTCACATTAAATGTTTTATTATATAAAAGTGGATTGCCTATTACATAGGGTAAAAATCACTTTGTTGATGTTATGTTAAAGTTTAAAGGAAGATAAGATAGAATTCAAAAGTGTTATTTGAATATTGTTGAAATGATAAATATTGTGTCTGTGGTTGCGGTCAATGATTTCCATCTCGGAAATGGACGTCGCGTGTTGCTGAACAGATTACAGAAGTTGAGCGAAAAGTGCAATGCGAGAAGGTATCGCAGTAGTTCCACGTGGCAATATATTTTTAAAATTCAACTATTGGTGTGATTGTTTTTTTTAGATTGTAAAATAGCTGCATGGTAGTTTATAAACATATATGCACATGATTTACGAAATAAGTTAATGGGGTAATAGCGACTATGCGAAACTTGTGATACTCGACAAATTACACGTAGAATCTGTACTAAAGTAATACATTTTTACAAAAACGAAATAATTGCACTACTAACTCCAGTTGCATGTAGTAAAAAAATTCTCACTAGATTATGAATGAGTCTTGTGCTGTAAACCCCGTTTAATTATAAACTTGCATTATGTGCAGTGAATACAACATTAAAAGTTGTAGGAATAGGAAAGTAGACTTTGTGAATTCTACTCGGAACTACTTCTTTTATTCTGAGATAAAAATGCAAATAGCGTATTGCCGTGCGTTTTTATTGGTTAGTGAGCGAAAAAACATATTTATAAATACCCATAACTAAACTAAGCTGCGACAATTTGTCTTTTGGTACTTCACAAAAGTAGCCAAAATAACCACGCTGACCATTGCAACGTGGAGATTTCCCACAAAATCACTTTGACCCAGAAACGCATGTAAGAATTCATGCACAGTGATCGTTACTCTTTTTCGATATTAACCAAAATTGTATTCTATAGTTAGTAGGATATTTGGACCTAGAAGGGATTAAATAAGTGGATAATTTAGAATTTTACATAGCGATGAGTTGCGTGAATTGTACGGGTCATCTAACAGAGTGAAGATAATGCAATCTAGGGGTACATACAGGATTTTGGCAGGGAATCCCTCTGGAAAACGACCACTGGTAAAACCGAGAAGGAGATGGGAGGATAACATCAAGATTGATCTTAGGTAGGAGGGCTGTGAGGATGGTAAATAGATGGAGTTGGTTCAGGATCGTGGCCGGTGGCGGGCTTAGGTTTTGTCGGTGTTGAACTTGCGGGTTCTGCTACCAGGGAGTTGGTTAGTTAGTTAATTGTAGTGAAAGTTCCCATTATGGAATAAAATTAAAATCTCGAGTTGTTTCATACGTAACGAACAGACGATCGTATGTGTGTATGACAACTCACCACTTTGATCTGTTTGACCGTTTTGCAAAATATATTTGTCATACCCCCTGATGATAGTTCACGTACCCCAGCTTAGAATGGATGATGTATTATGTTTTAGCTCTGGAAAATATATATCCGTGCCTGCAGTAGATTAAAGAAAATACCGATATATGCGTGGCGGATGTCTTTAATCTAAGTCGGGTACGAGTTTCCACTCTTACAGATTCGCTTCTTGTACACATGTTGTATTTCCATCCGCAAAGGTAAACATCTCCTGGAAACTAGAAGCGGTTGCAAGATTCACTTCGTTGGTATCCCCCCTCTCCCTGGCCGAATCAATTTAATGCAGGCAATTTCTTCCCAGACTTCGCTCACTTACGTCCTTTACCAGTTGTCGTCGAAAACGGATAGGATTTGGGTGGGAGGGGGAGGGGAAAAACGATAAGAATTAGAATGTGTCTCCATTAAACAATTACAAAGCAGGGTTCCATTAGAGGATGTAGCACCCCGTGACATTTTTGCCTACTTCTCCACTGTTCACATCAATTGCTCTCGGAATGTGACCAGCTGCGTGCTCATTTTTAAAGCTGAAATACCGACCAACCTTGAAAGTGGCCTTCCAAGCTTATTTCTCCGAAGGGCCTCCGTTATCAATTTTTAATCGATTGAGTCTCAATCAGAATTGACTTTTATACCGTGTGTTCTCTGCTGTAGTATCCCGGTGTATTGCTATAATATTACAGTTTCTGTCGCCTGCACACACATTTTTCACTGCTTTCTACTTATTCATTTTTACTGAACTACGTGTTTCAACCAAAAACGGCCATTATTAGGTTATCATAATGTACGCAAGGTATTACACATATTAAAATATCGCATCTTTAAAGTAATAGGCAACCTCAGGGCAATGTCCACGTTTGCATCAACACAAATTCAAAAGCAAAGTTAAAAAGCAATGGTGATAAAGCATGCACAATTTTTATACCATTTTGAGTAGGAAACTTGTCAGACAAATGGTTACTTGTACGAGCTTTACTATAAGTTTCTTTTAAACACATTTTAATGAGTCAAACTAGTACATGGGTATGACAAACTCAGTGAGAATATTGTGCAATGCTTTCTTTTAAATGAATCGTATTCTTTCTTGAAGTCTATGAATAACTGATGTACTGTCTCATTGTACTCCCATTTTTTATCTAGTATCTGACGAATACAAACAATCTGGTCAATAGTTGACCTGTTACATCGAAACCCATACTTACGATCCCCAATAATTTCGCCTGTGTACGGACTTTACCTTGACAGAAAGATGTCGGTTAAAATTTTGTATCAAATTGGTGACAGTGATATGCCTCGATAATCACTACAATCAATTTCATCGCCCTTCTTGTAAATTGGTACAGTAATTGACTCAAAGTATAATTCATACTATTATAACATTTTCGTATTATAAAAAAAGGGTTGCTATAATTAGTGATATGTCACAAATACATGTACCCGTTTTATTCCGTACATAAATTATATTATCCATTTTTGTTACATGAAGACAAGAAAACTTCAGTAACATTATGACTTGCCTGTGAACATTATAAATTTATTAATAGATATAAAGAAATGTGTAACAGTATATTTTTAATGGTACTTTAAATTGTGTCACTTTATTTACAAGACTTGTGAGACGATAACAAACTTGTAACATTTTGATGTGTACATATTATGCATTCCTCTGCAAACATTGATTCTTATCCCTTGTTTTACATACGTGCACACTCACATCGTACATATATCTTTATTATATTTTTTATTATTATTTGTTTGACTACAAATGGGTTTCTACCCGGTGGTAGTGGTCCTACAATAAGACACAACAAAACATAAGACAACAAAAACAATAAGAAACAACAGAACAATGAGACAGAACAAAACAGTAAGACAAAAAGGCATGACACAACAAAAACAATAAGACACAACAAAACAGTAAGACAAAAAGACATAAGACACAACAAGAATAATAAGACACAACAAAACAACACACCACACTCAAAATAAAACAACTCATAATATTACAAAACCATATAACCTAAAGTACATAACTTAAAAATTAATACCAACTAGACATAAGACAGTAACAGTAATGAATTACATACGTCATGAACTGATGCCCTCAAATTTCATCAGGTCCTTCTCTTCACTTCACTACACTTATGAAGCCTTCCCATCCTCACCCCAATTTACCCCCCTTCACTTCACCTCATTTATCACTTTTCTAACCTTCTTTCTAAAAGTACTTGGTTTACAGGAGAGAGTCCCTAAAACCTCAGCGGGTAGCTGGTTCCAAAGTTTGATGGTCCTATTTACAAAAGAATATTTTCCGATATCTTTTCTTTGCTTTCTGCTCCTAATTTTCCGAATATGATCGACCCTGCTCAGATAGTATGGCCTTTGCCTTCCATGCCCGTTCTCCCGTGTACGCTTTGGAGAGAGCACATATTCGTGCTATCTTTCTACGCTGTGCCAGGGTTTCCCAGTTCGAATCGCTCCTGTGATATGCAAATTTACATGCTTTATTTTGCACCCGTTCTAACGCATTTATCTGCCCCTCCCTGTAAGGATCCCAGCATGCCGCCCCATATTCCAGAATCGGACGCACTAGTGATGTGTAGGCTAGACTTTTAGTGTCACTATTCCCCTTTCTGAGAACACGCTTTGTAAAATGAATTGCCTTCCAGGCTTTCTTCACCGCACAATTTACTTGATCAGCCCAGCTTAAATCGCTGCTTAAGAGTATTCCCAAATACGAGTTGCGATCGGAAAGTTTCAAGACTGCGCCTATAAAAACCCGTACACTTGTCTCAGGTATTAAATTCATCCATCACCCTCGAAGTAGTTCCCCTGGGAGTGAACACAACGATCCCAACGCCGCTGCCAAGCCTGGAAGCATCCCTGGAAATCTTTCTTTGTCAGCCTGTCAAGCACCATCTGCGATTCTGCCTGATTCTCTTCTATCGTCTCAAATCTCCTTCCCTTTAGCTGAATTTTGATCTTTGGGAAGAGGAAGAAGTCACACGGAGCTAAGGAGGGTGCTGGATGACGGCCATGGTGTTTGAGGCCAAAAACTGCCGAACGTTGAGGGCGGTGTGCGCTGGCGCGTTGTCATGATGCGTCGCATGTGGAGTTCTTCCTTTAGAATCAGCTGACAGGTCCCATAGCCTATCCCAACAATGTCGCACAAGTCGTTGATGGTACGACGTCGATCTTCGTGAATGGCCTGCTGAATCTTCGTAACATTTTCGGGCGTTGTGCTCGAAGATGGTCGTCCAGAACGCTCGTCATCATCGACAGAGGTTCGGCCATTTTTAAAACGTGAATGCCACACAAGAGTTTGTGCACGACCCATTGCGGACTCCCCAAATGCTTGCTTTAGCATTTCATAGGTTTCCGTAGCCGTTTTGGCGAGTCTTTGGCAAAATTTGATTTGTTCATGAAAATCCGCCATTACGAAATCGCAGGAGGGTCGGTGTAATGCACTACCAAAACGCCCGTAACTAAGAAACAAATGCTAATTCGATTATGCCGGCTGGCACACTGATTCACTATGAATGTAGGCCGCACCCCCTAGCGGCAGAAGCTCGTACTACATCCGGTTCGCCCTCTATTGACACAATCTGGAAACCTTCTGATCACACCTCGTATTTACTGTCAAAAATGTAAATATGGCGATGACACTTTTTTATAGAAAGAAATAACTTCTTTCAATAATAGTTTTTAACATTTCGTGGAGGTTCGATTTCAGGTTCTCATGGCTGAGATTATAAAAGTAGGTGTCTTCCGGGACATATCACCGCGTGCCTGTGGTCACGTACATATTTACCGACGTTTCAGAGGAGCTTATTGCCTGCGTAATGAGAATGATGAGTCGAGGTGTCAGTCAGTGTCTACCAGACTGCACGGTGCAACATCCTGGAAGATAGCGCGATCTCTTTCTGCGCATGTTTCTTGGTATACATTTGTTCCTCTCAAGTATCTCGTGACAGTAGGGCGAAGTTGCCCAGTTTCGTTTCCGCAACGTCTTAAAGGCTTGAAAGGAGGGAATTTTAAGCCTGGCGTGAAGCAGTGGCTTCAGGCTCCTCTTATCTTAACCTATTTTATGGATCGGTGTTTTAGCTCAAGAGCTGTCTAGAACATCAGGACTTGTCTGACACACATAAAATAACAAAAAAAATGCATTTGGCATCTTAAGCAAAGCAGTTAATTGCAAACAGTAGTTAGTTCACTGTTTGAAGAAAGTGGGAGACAGTAGTTTTGCCAGGTGATTCATGATCTTCGTGTGCATAGGCCTATACCATGACGAGGAAGGCAAAGTGGGAGGTATAATAAACAGTTCCGACCCGGAGGGCTGATATAGGCCCTTGTCACGAGGTCAGTGCTCATCAGAACAAGAAGATTCACATTGCATTTCCACCAACAGTTTAGTGAAAAGAGCTGATGGAAGAAGACCATTTGGAAGAACAAGATGTAGATGCAATTGCAATGTTAAAACATGTAAGTAGAACATCGGTGTTTGGACTGGATTAATCCGGCTCAGGAGTTGGCTTTTGTGAACACGGCGATGAATCTTCAAGTTCCACAAAACTTAGGACATATCTTGGCCAGTTGAGCCGACTATTATCCTCTGAGTGAAGACTGCGTTATGGAAATATCACTTCGCTCTTTTGTCAATAAATTATTTTTTTCGAATGTTATTTCAGGTTTTAGTTTCTCTGACAAACACGGTGCCCAGCGCTAGTATCATGGAATGGTTTAACGGTGACTGAATACAATGAATTGTGTTTTGATTTGCCTTTGACAATCCCAGACTACTGTTGATTTACGTTGGCGATATCTAGCCCTATGTTTTATACACTACAGATAGTTTCGTACAACGAACAAACAAGCAGACAGACAAACATACCCTGCAAATAGTTTGGAATAGGAATAGGTATTTCAAATTTGGTTTTCACAGTTGGTATGTCAGCCTTGTGTGGGAAGAACAGCACAGATTCCAGCTGGATAATATCCTTTTATCTGTTCGGCCTGGGAACATAGATTGCAGGGGATACGACATTAATTAGATGACGAGGCATTTGGCTATTACTAGGTGCTAGCATGCTAGCCCCAACTTCCCACTTACGGGGTGTGGTAGCCCCTTACATGAGATAGTTAATGGAGAAGGTCTTACTCATCTTTCGCCCAACTTCATAATAATAAAATTCATCTTCACTGCCCCTTGGGAACGGAGGCAGTGCTTGGAGCATCAGCGCAAGCGGGACCCCAATCTGGGGGGTGGAACTTAGCCGCACTAGTCGTGCGTTTCCAGGAAAGGCCTCGCGGAGGCGTCCACTCGACATCCGTCGACCCGCCGCCGAGGGAACCATCCTCGACTCGCACCACTCTTCATTTACAATTAAAAGATACCTAACACTAGGATATAAATACGTGTACAACATGTACTATTAAAATTGTACTGCAAGTACAAACACCAAAACAAATTTAAGGTGTGTATGAAATTCGTACATGTACACTAAGATAACAAATTTTAACAGATTTAAAAATACGGTGTAGAGGACCGCATAACAACAATTAAAATCAAATAACAGAATAAAAATAGTATAACAATGATAGAAGTTAAAATAGCGGTGTATAGGGCCGTTATAACATTAGAATTAAAATTCACATTAGCCAAATTAAAAGGTAAACATTCAATATTAATATGAAGAGTGCGCTATGCCATAGAGGGGCCGAACTCGAGACCCTCACCTACTACATAGCTGGGGAACCTACACTGGCTGGGAGAGATTACAGCCCCCAGGTATGAGCAGGTAGCCTGCCCGTGAAGCTAAAGGATTTGATGATCCTAGTCCATGAATACATGGTATAATTCAATTGAACTTCTGAGCGCCATCAGGGAAATGGACTTCTGATGGCGCTTCGCCATGCTCGAATAGCTGGATCCCTGGATTCTGTGAAGTTGAGCCCGGCACCTAGACTCACTCATGTTACCAGGTGCTCCAGCTTGGGAAAACCTAGACCACCGTCTCCCTTGCCGCAGTAGATTATTCCATCCGTAATCGACGACGGCAAGTGCATAAATTACTTAATCACTACCCGCATTTCCTGGTCCATTTCCCGCAGGGTAGTTACAGCTGGCACGGCCAACAGATGGTGGATATCCCGAAAATAAAATCAGATTAAATAAGGCGCATAGTAATTTCTGGGCCGGCCCACTGCCCAGAACATCAACCCTGATGCCATCGGGTCCGGGGGCCGTGGATATCTTCATTTTCCCCACCCTCCTGCATACCTCGTCCTGCGAGATGGCTCCGAGAAACAAGCTCGGATTAACGGTCTCTGGAGACGCAACAGGAGTTGGTAACCGCAGGTGGGGCTTGGTGCTCCACAGACTTTGGTATAACAATTTAACGTCTTCTCTGTGTAGTCAGTGCCCAGTGCACGCTTCTTATTTTTGCCCCGTCTTTCTTTTTGTTTGGGCCGACTGGGGGAAGCCTTGGAGGACGTTTTATTGCCCAAGGATTCCAGGATGGCAGAATACAAGCAGTCGATCGTATCACGGGAGCAGCACGTACTGGTCGCCCTCATGATACCATTGATCACATCCGCGATGTCCTTAGGAACATCCTTAGTTGTCAAGGGCAAGAATTGATGCCATCAGTCCCTCCTTCCACGAAACTTCAGAATCGCGGATCTGATGGCCTGCCGATGAGATGCAGTTGTCCTCGTCGTCCAAGTGGGCTGCTAATGGACAGCAGTCTTCCACCTGTACCAGATGAGCTGCTGAAAGAATGCAATCATCTTCGCAGCTTTGGTGAACTGCAGGTGGGGTGCAGCCACCCAGTGCGTGGGAAGGCTGTTGATAGACTGCAGATGAAGTGCCGTCATCTTCCTCACTATGTCTTCGAAATGCTGATAAAGTGTAGTCCCCCGATTCCTCGGTCTCCTGCTGATGGACTGCAGGTGGAATCCAGTCATCCTCTCCAAGCTGCTCAACTGCTGATGGAATGCAGTCTCGCTCATTGGTCAGCTGTTCCTGATGGTGTTGTTGAATATAAACAAGCACCTGTTAAAATACAGAAAATGTTTAAAATACTATTTAACAATAATGTACACATAAACTCAAAACTCCCAAATTAAATAAAATATGAAAAGCCATGAAGTATAACTGTCACTGACACATTTAAAATTTATTTTAATTTGTCGTCTATTATGAATCATACAGGAATCGCCTCTTATCGGCCACACAAAAACCCACAGCCAATAAACTGGCTTGCCAATTTGTAAGTAACACACACCAATCAACTGCATGGCCATAATATTTGTCATACTACTATTAACCCTTTCTCCACTACATGCAGGACATCCCATGGTAGCACAGACCTTACCTCATAGTCTTGCCCAAGATATTCCATGACGGCAATGGACCCTCCTGTGACTTTATCACCAAGATATTGTTTCAGCCATCCACTGAGTCTCTCTAATACAAAATGCTATTTTCCACGATCTTTACTTTCACCTAATAAGTCTCACAAAAGGATGTAACCTTGTGTTGTCTGCAATAGCTCAGTTGTAAGTTCCTTACCTATAGTTCAGGTGTCCAGGGTCAGATTCCCCACGAAATATCCTTCGAATCATCACGTCTATAATTGTTTTGGAAGTCATAAAAAGTCATTTATTTTTTTAATTCTTTCTTCATTCACATTTGAGAACGAGAGTGTAGTTCGTTCCTCAATGCAAGTAATAAACATATGGCTACGGTTGGGGCTGAAACATACAGAAAAAGGGAAGATATCTGAAACACAGATTGCTCCACAAGTATGAGTCATGATATGCACTGATTAAAACTGCATGCCATTTCAAGTACTGTAAAAATTAATAATCTAGTGGAACAGAAGTTTGTAAAGTGCCAAATTTTATACTACAACTGACACTGACCTACAGGTGCATAAAAATTGTACTGACACTTCTAAATTGGAATAAATGCAGCAACAGTTCTATTTAGGGTAGTTCTCCTCACGCTCTCACTACCAGGCTATGCAGAATTTAACAGGTTGTTCCTTAAAAAAATGTAGAAAATGTTGAAAATTATTGCATGGGGTTATGTCATATTTCATGTCTGAATTACATCACACGGACTGGATTCTGGGAGACCTCACTGGCAATGACAGCGTTCATGACAATAACTTTGTAGGGACTTGCACTTACATATCTGATGGTTACAGAGACTGTCTGTCATTGATTATGCTGAAATTGCATTATCAATTACAATTCTAATAAATATTCAGGAAGGACATGAGAAAAGGCAGTTCTTCAGTAACTAAATAAAATTCTGTCCTCTCGTACATATGACAAAGGTACATTAAATTATGACAAGTTTGACAGCACTGTATATCAAGATACATGCAAAACCTGATATATCTGTATAAACAACATAATGAGCATGTGCATTATATCATTCATTCCTCCATTATTTACGTGGAGAAATTCGGCATGTGACAACATTCCTTTGACACGCAAAATAATCTACGAAGAATTTAAGAGTTATATATGTTAAGCAATATGATTCTGCTTTACTCAAAATGTCAATCTGAAAACCAACGACTGTGATACACAATTCTGTAATGTACATTTCAATAAATGCAAAGATTTGTTCTTATTTTCATACGCTCATTTAATTAGATTAAAATTGTAACACAGTGACATCCTATGTAATGTTTAAGGCTCCAATCCTTGAGCAAAAAAATTTCCATTGCCATGTTCATGGAGAAAATTAATTTGTCATCAGCACGATATGAAGTTTCTTCGTGCAATGCGGAAAGAAAGGACCCCAAATGCTGGAACAGAACTTGATAACCCTTTCACATATTTCCTTATAACAACTTTCCCCATGAAAATATTAAATATTTTCTTTCGACTTGCTATTAACACAACATATTTGTCAAAGCTCTGTCTGTGTGTGAATATGTTGCACTGGGCGGAATCTTAAAAGAATCTACGTGATTAACTCAATATTTATTTATTTAAATATTTTATGACACAACGCCAGCAAGGAGAGGTATTCAACACCAGATTTAGAAAAATCTCAAATTCTAAACAATGTTTTGAATTTCTTCATGGGCCCAAAGTTAAAATCATACTTACTAAATTGATATGCAACCCCCAGCATGGGAGGGGCACAATGTCAAGTAGAGGAGTATTTACCTACTGGGGTGATGTATAGCGAAGACTTAGTCTCGGCACCTCCAAGCCAGCAATGAAGGCCCAGGAGGAATCCTGAAATTATGGCAGATTTAGATCTGGCGAAGCTGCAACAGGTCCAGCAAATCGGCAGTAGAATGAACAGGAAACTGCTTTCAACACATTAAAAACCCTAGGGAAGAGGCTTTATATGACGACCCACAACTAAGCGGACGCGTCGTAGAAAGAAGAAACTGACATGCTATGTGCTACAAAATTATTTTCTTTCCCGGCGGTGCCCGGATTTATAACTTGTGTTGGGCAAGGCTGTGGTCTAGGCAACACGGAGTTTTCCTCCGTGGCATCCCAACAATTACTCCATTCACACACAGAAGAAGGCAATGGCAAACCACTTCTGGATCATCTGCCAAGAACGTATATGAACAGGTCCCAGTCCGAGAAAAGGATGGAAGGATCCTGTTCATATGGACCTGTCGTCAGACAGAACACTAGATAAATAAAATAAAAATAAACCAAAATTTATTCAGCCTGTAAGCAAGATATAGTACTGTAATCATGTTTCATGAGACAGACCTTGAATAACTTGATAGCAATCATCAGGCAAACCATTAAATTTCTTCCTGCATTGTCTATGAGGCATGTTATGATCTGTACTGGCTAATACAAAGAGATTTCTTCTTACTGAAAACTCAAAATTATTTACACTGCTTCTGGCCAAGTGCTGGGTCAGGGGTGTAGCCCCAACTGAGGACACAGATTATAATAAAATACTGCATACTTGAGCTTGTCACACACCTGTGGTGATGGTAGACAAATAGTGATTTATGTGAAATGGTGACTGGCAAAAAAAAATGAAAAACTTGAAAAAAAAAAGCCCACACAACTACCAGGTAGACATGATTTGTCCACAATTATCTTGCGTTACATCTCGGCAAAGTGGCCTGTTTCGTGTTATTATTTTTTTTTAAAAGAATTATCAATTTTTACATAACTCCTGGCCCAACAACAATGCAAATTAATTCATTCTGGTCACTGATTTAATTGGATATCTGACAGTTATACCTCAGTAGTTTCAATTTGTTAGAACTAACCCAATCACCTCTAATTTGTTTAAAAAGCAAGGTTTCAGAAACTACATGTTTCCACCTTTGAGTATGGGGGAACCTAATCTGAAAGAGCAATAATCATTGCAGCAATCACATTAAGCATTAGTATGTGACTGTTTAGTTTAAAAAAAGTATAGCATCTGGCACATTATTATTGCAACTTGAATGTAGGTGACATGACCAAATAATTTATTTATTAATAAATCGGCAACACTCTTAGACAAATGGGAACAAAAGAGAATCTACCATATGTTTAAAATACCTAGCTACTGCATTTCCTTATGCTATGCAAAACTTCTAGGTGCTTCATTATGGCTGGATCTACACATCTGTAACTTCCAAGGAACTGTTTAACCAACAGGCTCAAAACTGATTTCCTGAAACAGTAATCAAGAGATATGCTAGTCTGGCTTGGGTTGATGCTTAATGTACTCCCACTGGAATGCAGAAATACAGATGACAAAGCAGATGCCACCCAGCAGAGCTTCGGGGATTAACTATCTAGTGCATACCTGGTCTCCGATGGACGCAAGGCAATCACACCCACATAACCTCACACATTCCGTTCACGAGTAGCTACATGGGGGGGGGGCACACAGTCTTTGCGACACAAACCTAACCTCACTGCATCAAAGTACCGAACTGCACATCCCGTCAACGAGCAGATGTCACACTTAACACAAGTTCACGTTAAATTAACATACCTTGCACATCCTAACAAATTCCCGACGTACGAACGAAATTAGTTTCATCACGTGGCTTCCAAAACACAACACACGAAGAATAGGCCATTTTCTTCTTAGACAGGCACGCCAACCTGACAAACTGGAAAGAAACCCACGTATTGTGCACGATACGGGAGTATATAAAATTCACAAGAAATCGTAAATACATCCAGACAATTGCTTGCCACATCTGTCAATAACGAAATGCATCGTGAAACACTTGCCAATCGATTTCATAACCACATATCTCGAAAAATGTAACCTATCCATTTGCGTAAAATTAGCCAAGGCTCTGAGATGTAGTTGTAATTATAAGGATTTCATTATGAAGTCAAAATTCTGTGGGTATGAATTTGTATCATATACTGAAATTATTAAGAGAAGACCTCTAAGGGACTTTCATGTACATGGCATGCTGTTTAGTCATGAGCTCGTAAACAGGATATTCCACTGTCCACCACTCGCACGGGAGAGAAGCCGTTAGAATGTAATGAGTGTGGTCACAAGTTTGCTAAAAGTTTAAAGTTACATATGTGATGACATGTACACATTCCTTCAGAACAAGTATAAAAGTGGATAGAAAAGTTTTTTTCTGTACAAAATAAAGTTATAAAAATTAAAACTAAAGGTTTATATTGTTGGGAAGGCTCCCATCTTACACGAAAACACATATACAAATTAGTGATGAATCAATGCTTTTTTTTTTGTTATCCCAATGCCACTGAAAATAGAATGTGACTGGCAGGTAATGCATAAGGAACATCCTATTATATCACCTTTAAGTCAAGCATTTAAAGGATCCTCATTGCAGTTCTGTATGTCAGTAAGAACATGCTGCATTAGGCTAGGCTAGCTTTGGTTAGCTGGTTCCAGTTTGTTATCTTATTATATTTATGCCAATGAAATATGTGTTACCATTTAGGGCTAAAGTTTCTACCTTAGAGGCTTTTAAAATTAACACATTTTTGCTTGCAAAACTTATGTGGTTAGTACATTTTATATACACAAAGATATAAAACCAAAACCTTTTATGTGTTTATTTTGATACTAGATTAATTGCAATATAAATGTGTATATACAGTATTTTGTGTACAGACACATGTCCAGTAAGGTCTTATAAATTAATTGATATTAAGAGAATCAAGATTTTGGAAAGGAGTACACTTTACAATATACTGACTTTCTAAACTTCCTTGATAATATGTTACAAGACACACCTGAAGATGTAGAATGCAAATTAACAAAACTGAATTCTACAAATTATGAGCTGGGTATCCTAACAGTTTAGGTAACAAGAATATATTTCAAGGAGTTGCTGATATCCTGGATGATGATATAAAAATAACAAAATTCCTTCAACTTTTGTCACACAATACTCCACACTATTCAAAAAATATATCGGAATGTTGTACAACATTGCTTCAAACAGTTGCTGCAAAGTCACAAAGTGCAATCTCTGGTGGACATCTTGAACCCCGTGCTATTTCCTTTATGAAGGCCGTAGCCTTTTGACAGGACTTCTCTGTACATGTGCGTACGTACAACAACGCTGCATAGCTCATTATGTATTTTTATCTGATGATATAAACACACAGAAAATAAGCTATTTTCCAAACACTGACTTGCCACATTGTAGCAAAAATCTCACGGGTAATATTTACAACATAAACAAAGTCCTTGAAGTTTAAATTATTCACTCCATCACTTCTCCACTACTTGGTATTTCTCCAGTATGCACACGAGAAAGATGACTTTTAAGTTTGACAAGTTCTGTGAAGCTTCATTCACATACAACACAACCATATGGTTTCACCCCGTGTGGATACCATAACGCCTTCTCAGTTTTTCTCGCACTGGAAACTACTTATTGCATACATCACAATTATACGGTTTCTTCCCCTGTGTGTATGCGTTTGTGCGCGTTGAGATGTCCGCCCTGAGAAAAACTTCTATTATATACTTCACAAGTGTAAGGCTTCTTACCTGTATGGATAAAACCGTGTATCACAAGATTTTCTTTCTGTGAGAAATGTTTATTGCATACTTCACATTTGTAAATCTTCACTTCAGTATGAGTGCGATAATGTTTCTTCAAATCATCATTCCTTGAAAAGTTCTTGTTGCAAACATCGCATTATCACATTTATACTGTTTCATTTCCATGTGCGTTGTACGATGCACTGCGTGAGAACTTTGCATTACACACATTGCATTCAAAAGGCTTCTCACCAGTGTGCATACGGTAATGATTTTTGAGAGGTTTGTACCACTGGTGTTACCGATCAGGCATTCGCGTTTAGTGAGCTTTGGCTGTGACGTCACAACATGGCGGATACGTTTCGTCAGAATTTAGAAGTAATATATGTATTTGCAGATAAAGTAAATTGATATATAATTGTGTTTGCATTTCAGATTTATATGCAAAATACAATTGTACTTATTGTCAGGATGATATTACAGGAAGTGGGATTAAATGTGCAGTGTGTGCAGTTATCGACCTATGTCTGCAGGTAGGCCAATAACCGGCGGGCAAGAATGGTTTTAATTGGAGAGTGGGGCGGAGACCTCAAAACTGTTTTCATGTGCTGTGGTATGTTGGAAAGCTTGAGGTCTGCGGCATATCATAATTCAAATACATGAGAAAAATGGTCACAAAACAGTTCGTAATCTTTGTAGCTGCATATCTTATGCAAAAAGGTATTTCAGGTTTGCTAATTTTTGTTGCCTTCAGGTTTGTTACGTGAACTCAAATGTATATGGTTTATCATCAGAAATGTTTTATTGGTATAGAGCTTATAAACTACTGGAGTAGAAACAGTGTTGTAAGTTGCATGAGTTAAATAACATGCTATCTAACTAACTCCCTGGTATCAGAACTTGCAGGTCCAACACCAACAACACTAAAGCCTGCCAGCAGACATGATCCTTACTTTCATGTAAACAACTTATATCTTAATTGTCATGTTTCTAATGGGAATTGTACCTTCCTCTGGAATTAGAATAAGAAATATGATTTTTTTTTTGGCTTATTATGAGTTCCCTTGTGTAAAAACAATTTTGTTTTTTTACAGTTGCATGTACTGGACAGACTGGGGAGATATTTGAAAGGCTGGAATGGATTGGCTCAGACCAATGATTCACTGGGCTGGCCAAATGCTCTGACCATCTCATATGAAGCAAATGAACTATTTTGGGCAGATGCAAGGGAAGATTATATCCCAGTCTCAGATTTATAAGGCATGAACAGGAAGCAGAGGTAACAACTGTTGCATTGTATATATATTAGTGATTCTACAAAGGTTTGTGGGAGTCGTTGATTTATGGTAGGAATGTTATGGCTGGATATTGTCCTGATGTACACCATTTTTAGTTAATTTGGTATTTTATAGTTTTCCTCCAATGAATATGTGTTTCTCCCTCATCATCTTTCAGAAATTTATGGAACTAGGATTTATTTTTTCCTTATTAAAATATAAAGGCAATTCCAATGCACAAAAGTTCAATAAAATGAATTCATTCTAAACTCTCGTCTGCACGATTACTGTGGATTTTGTTCTGGCATGTAGCAAACAGTGAAATTAAATTTTTTCTGTATTCTTTTCAGTTTGACTGTAACAAAAATTGGATTCAGACTTACTTAGAAAGTTGATTTTTATCATGAATTTATTCTGGAAAAGCTTATTGTTGTTGTTGTTGTTGTTGTAAAGTCAACATAAGAGTGAGTATGATTTTCACAGACCAGTTGCAATCCTCAAAGTATATTAGGAAGTTTTTATTACATTGAAACCTGTGGTATTTTGATATTAAACAATTAAAAATCATGTTTTGTTCAAAGTGTATTGTACTCTCAGTTGCTTCTGGGTTCTGTTTTTGTGTACACTGATTTATTGCAGATTTTGTGTTCCTAAGTTGTGTGCCTGCTGTATTTTTATTGTACTATGACTCGTTCCACATATGGGTGATTTAGATCAGTTGAATGCGTGTTATCTGTTTGACAGACGTCGTTATGGATAATGCACGTGAGTCTTAGTATCACTGTTGGTGCATCATTTTAATGTATTCTTTATAATAAAATTTGTTTCTATCTAATAACATTTCTTGTCTCTCTGTTATGAAGATGTAATACATATATGATAAGTTCAGTTTACTAATGGTTTTGACAGTAAAATTAAAGATGGAGTTATTTATATTTAGTCGGATCTTAAGAATATAGACTTCATGCTTGACCGTTTTAAGACATTTTGACTTTATGTGGATTATCTGGCTTTGGCACTACAGATTAATAATGTTATTCTTGACGGATGCATTCCTGGCAGTGTTACTATTGGAAACATGTGGACAATGTGAGAGAAATAGTGCACAGCTGGGTTGAAGAAAATGAAAATCGGTTTCTGCGTTACAGCACGGGAAATCGTATGATTTCTCATTGGCTTGGTTAAGTTTACTCGAATGCAGACTACATTTTTCTACATACATAACCTTAAGAAATTGATGGTTCCAATGATTTTGTTCACTATAATGTAGTTCTTGTTATAAGTTGTACTTGTTCTGTGCCACTTTCTTTGTGAGAGCAAGGAAAACCACAGAAAATATCCTTCATCATGGCTGGTATCCATCTTAGATTTGAAGTGGTACATTCCATCTGAATTGTAATAGGAATTTTTGTAATATCAGTTTTTATTCCTGTGGAAATAACGTGTGCATTTTAGTATGCCACAGTTATTATGTCAAATCTTTGTTAATAGAGAATGGAAATGTGATGGAGACACAGACGAAACTCGGTGTATATAAATTTTTTTTAAAATGGTGCGTTCTGTCTCGCAAACATATTTTTCAATACGTGATTCAAAAGACTGTTATGAATTAGGATATAGTATTTATTAATATCAGATATTCGAGGAAATGTCTGAAGTTCACCTACATTTCAGAGGTGTTAGCTGCCCCCATCGTCAGGACCAAGAGCAACTTGGCTTACTCCTTGCCATGATGATGGAGACATCAAGGATCTCTGAAACGCTGGTAAACTTTTTACCAAACTATGCAGTGCTACAACCCGGAAGTCAGCCATCTTCAGTATGATACGATATCCATAGCTTTTTTTTATTTTGTTGGTGCTTGGGGTGATACTGTAAAGATTGGCTATTATATTCCTCTTAGGTCACACTAGAAATTATGAAAAAATTACCATTATATTTTCTTTTTTGACAGCGACAGATAGTAGACTGTTGTCAAGACAGTAGCGAATCTTCAGCTTCCATAAAGGGTCGGAAATTTCTTGAGCATACCAATAGTTTGTCAAGAAGAGGACTCTGTTTCATGGAGTTCGGTAGTTGGTTAGTTGTTATATATATGTGTGCGCACAGAAAGAGAAAATAATGTGTAGAAACATTAATTACTTTTATAAATTTACATATGAAAATTTAAAACAGGAAAATGTATTCAGTTATTTTTATATGAGAGCTACAGATTAAGAGTATAGACTTCTTCCATTTATCAAAATGAAGCAGGTGAGACTGATTTCTACAAGGAAAAACTATGTGTAGAATAAATTCCTCTCTGGCTACCAGCTGTGTTGGGTTTCAAGAACCATCTTCATCCTAATCCAGAGGGTATGGAGTTCAGTACCCTGGGGACCTGACGTGGCCGGTAGCCTGAGAAGAATTCATTATACTTAGTTGCCATGAAAGTTTTACATCATACAAACTTATATTTGTATTTCTTGATGGAGAAAGCTTTATCACATAAGTATTTTAAGGTATTGTACGTATTTTGAACCGAATTATATTGTTTTTTTCCTCTATCTTTTGTCTGTTTTATTTATTCTCTTTTTATAGGGGGCAGGGAGACATAAGTTTGAGGAAATTTTCGTCATTTCTGTTTATGTGCCTGCTACACTTAGTAAGGATCACATACGAATTTGTGTAGAATCTTTGCAAGCTACATGGTCGTTTGTTTGCAGGTCGACAGTCTGGCCACTGTGGTACTGATCAATTCAAGTGTGCCGACAAGAACTGCGTTAGCAGCAAATTCCGCTGTGATGGATCTAATGACTCTGGAGATGGTTCTGATGAAGAAGACTGCATTCTACCACCATGTTATTTTGGAACCTGTTCACAGAGCTGTGTAGAAAAGACGGGAGGAAACTTTTCTTGCCACTGGGCTCCAGGTTTCGTAGGGGAAGGAACATCGAGGAACAGGACTTGTTTTGCGAGAGGTAACATTTAGTTCAATATCAGGTCTTCAAGACCTCACTTCTGTCGAGACAAACGCAGAAATATTTTAGGGCTGAGGGGCATCATGATTTGTCTAATAGATTGCTGATGACAGCTTATGTGCTGTCTTAACTCATCAACTTGTATTTTTTTTGTCATACCTATTTTTATTCATCAGATATAACTTTATTAAAAGAATCTTCTTTTCCATCCTATCTAAATACAAGTTAACTAAAATATGTGAAACTAACATTTTACTTGTAGTTCTGTATGGGTGTAAAACTTGGTTTCTAACTCTACCAGAGGAGGATATGTACATGTAAAAAAGATTTTGATTTTCTGCAGGTAATTCTGATGTATACGTACATGTAATTTTTCATTCTTTCCAAATGTAGGCAAATGAAGACTGACGACACATCTTACGTCAAATTCATGTTTAATGTTTGCGCTTTCCAGGAAAACCTGCCCACTTCATTGTTGTTGCTGAAATGGATCTAAGAGACTTGAATACGTACAAACCTGGTGAAAACTCTCTAATCCATGCCCTTAGCAAATCATTTAATGACCGTGGTCAAAAAGTGGAGTCAGTGGATATATTATGGGATCTAACAAAGCCAAACTACATTCTGGTCTGACCACCACGGCAAGATGATCAGGAGGTCTTATTTCTATGATTTGTCCTCAACATCGAATCAAACCCAGTCGCGGAGAGTGCAGCGAGATGAGTGTTTTAAGGATCTGATACTTTTCTGAAACTTACATGAAATTTAAACAGATGTGAAACTTTGTAGCCTGAAATTTGAATGGTACGCTGTAGCATGCTCATCCATGTCTCACATTTTTCAGCAACAATGGTCCAAGTGGTCATTGTTATGGCTATTGCTGCTATGCCTACAGACATTGTTGTTTTTGCTTTTGTTTATTTTATTGTTGTTGTTGGAGGTGGTTTTGGTGTCTGTAATCTTATCGAAACGCAGACTTTTGTCGTGGTACCATTCTTCTATTGGGTTTATTTCGCGAGCTACAGAAACCATCTTTATTTGGGACTTGAATCCAGAAGCTATCCCGACTGTAGTTTTTCATTATTTTCTGAAGTTTCTCCAGGGTTAGAATTCCGAAATTGACAGCCTTGTAATTTTGATTTACATTGCAAAGATATATCTTTGAGAGACTTTTTCCCTCTGCCTTCCCTATATTACACAACTGTATCTCAATATAATGAAGGTAATTATAAAAATATCATCTCCCAACAAACTTTAAGGAAGTTAAAAAGTTTCTCGTAAATCTAAGCACCATGCAATGAAGATGTGGGAGTTGAGAAGTAATCTAATATTTTGACACCAGGTCACTAATTGTGGTGAGTGGTTAGCTTAAGCCATTCTGCAGGTGGTTGCAAACAGGAAAGGCCTTGCCTCACTTGGGAGGATAGCCAGTAGCCAGTCACATAACCAATTTATCGTTCTTGGTTATCACATTAATGATGTTAGTTTGCATATTCATTACAACTACATTTTAAGGAAACAAGCATTTCTTGAATACATGACACCAACATTTTATAGTGACAGAAATGTAACTAAGTCCAACTTTCTTAGGTTTTGAAAAATCTGAGCAGAGGGCTCCGAATTTCTCATTGTGTCGCTCATTCTGAATTTTTGTCTCGAATATGTTTCAACAATCCAAGCAGTGGGAATTCATTTACCTGCAAATGGTATAGAATGTTTTTGAATCCGTCCGTCTCTCGATCAGCCATTTCAGAAGTGAATGTATATGGTTATTTTCAGGCATCAAACTTGGTAGACCCACAGGGGCTTTGCTTTGAACTGGGTGGGCACGCGTGTGTATTGGGTAGATGCAGGACTTGATGTGATTATGGTCTCTGAATTAACTGGAGAAAAGAAACGTACACTCATACACACCGAGCTGGATCGACCTCATGACATCGTTGTGGGCCCACAAACTGACTTGATCGGTGATTTCTACCACATAGATTAATTAGTTAATGATTCACTGTAAAGTGTGAAACTCTAGTGAAGGCAGCAGAATCTCACGCTTCTTTATAACATTCTTGAAGACTGACTTTACAGCATTACTGTTGCATAAGTTCATTAAATGCTAAACACTGAACCATCTGTTAAGGTTGTTTCCAAAAGATGCTGGACTTCTAATTGCATATATTTAGCAAAATTATGTGACAAACATAATCACGTTTCATGTTCCCGAACACAGCAGCCTCGAGAGTGGAAAGTCAAATGAAAACAATTTTGGTACGTGCACCGTCAGTTTATAAAACTGCAGTTGTCTTTGGTACTGTTGCATTACGCCAACCGAAGCTTGTTCATTGGTGCTGATAGCGGCTTCAGATCTTGAGTTGTGTTGCGGATTATTCCTGTAAACAGTATTATAAGAATAAATTGCATGGGTTGAGTATTGAAGAGTACACTGGCCAGTACCAGCCATAAGAAAAACGTGCAGGAAACTGATTATTCAGAAATTGGTCAATGGAAATGTTGATTGAAAAAAAGTAGGATTTCAGAGTCTCATGGCAGTGAGCATGAAGATGGCTGTCTTCTGGGTTGTAGTACCATGTAGTCTGGTAGATGCTGACTGATATACCAGACTACACAGTGCTACATCCCAGAAGACAGTCATCTTAATATGTCATGATGAGAACCTCAAATCCTTTATATTGATAATTGTTTTAATTTGTCGAGAAAGACTATGAACAATGTGCAATATTTTCTGGTGTTTTGGATGCCTTTGTGTTTGTGTGTGTACACACAAATCTTCTTGATAATGGTCCCAGTAATTTCAATCTAAACAACCAGCTTGTTTATAGCAGGTCTATTTGGAGTTCCCTTGCATTCTTGCACATAATTTCTTCTCTTCACTACTGAAGTTGAACGACTCTAGCAGGCTGGGAAAACCCTTTCACTACAACACACAATATCTTGTTCAAGACTGCAACTTTATTTGTTCATTTTTTAGTGGTCTGTTGTCTTCAGGATTTTCAGCTTACAGTGGCAGGATATGTGCCAACTATGAATACAGAATTTTTCTGTTATTTCTCATAGGCTTATGTTCCGGTCTGACTGGGGTGTGAACGGTCGTATTGATTCAGCTTATATGGATGGAACTGGGCGTCATTCACTTGTGGATACAATGGAACAGTGGCCAACTGGACCTGCAGTAGACTACCCACCTAGAAGACTATATTGGACCGATCCCTAAGCATGTACTATAGAAAGTGTAGATCTCGGTGGACGAGATCGTCACGTCATCAGAAGATTCCCACATAGTAAGTCTTGAGTATCGTGACAGGATTCCAAAGGATCTAATTTATGTAGGATTTGTGATTTTTATGGTAGCGAGTGTGAATATGGCTGTCTTCTGGGTTGTTGCGCCGTGTTGTCTGGTAGAAGGTTTCTGACGTTTCAGAGGTCCTTGTTGCCTCCATCATTATGGTGATCGCGTCAACCAGACTACATGGCGCGTCAACCCAGAAGACAGCCATCTTCAATCAAATTAATGGCTTAATTTACTTTACGTTAAATAGTATTAAAAATATATTAAAATTAGCCGTCAATCACAATATAAAATAATTAAAAGATTAAAATATCATTTTACGTTCCTTATCGAGTACTCGATTTACATGTGGAACATATACGACATGTTTCGACTATATATAGCCATCATTAGGTGTTATGTTATAAACTTTTCAACTGAATTACTGATTTTTACTGATTTTTAATGATTTACTGATTTATAACATAACACCTGATGATGGCTATATATAGTCGAAACATGTCGTATATGTTCCACATGTAAATCGAGTACTCGATAAGGAACGTAAAATGATATTTTAATCTTTTCTTTATTTTATATTGTGATTGACGGCTAATTTTAATATATTTTTAATACTATTTAAATAAATCACAATATGACGCATCTACAATATCTTACTTTACGTTGTTTATTGCGACAGATCTGTAGTTCCTTGGAGCTGCTTTCGATTGTTTTTTAAGTTTCTTGCTTTTGGCCATTAGTGTGAAACTAATCTGCACATTTTGCTCTGGATTTGTCGTTTTACATCTACAGAGTTCAAAAACATAAGTGTGAGCAAACTAAGATATATGAATGATTCTTCTTTAAAGACTCAGAAAGCAAGCTGGTACATTACTTTCTATTCAAAATGTTACTTCAGTGAATGTAATACTATTCTCCATAGCATAAATATACTTCTTAATTCTTACTTGTGTAGCACTCATCCTAATCCAGAGGGTACTGGAGTTCAGTACCCTGGGGACCTGACATGGCCGGTAGCCTGAGAAGAATTCATTATACTTAGTTGCCATGAAAGTTTTACATCATACAAACTTATATTTGTATTTCTTGATGGAGAAAGCTTTATCACATAAGTATTTAAAGGTATTGTACGTATTTTGAACCGAATTATATTGTTTCTTCCTTTATCTTTTGTCTGTTTTATTTATTCTCTTTTTATAGGGGGCAGGGAGACATAAGTTTGAGGAAATTTTCGTCATTTCTGTTTATGTGCCTGCTACACTTAGTAAGGATCACATACGAATTTGTGTAGAATCTTTGCAAGCTACATGGTCGTTTGTTTGCAGGTCGACAGTCTGGCCACTGTGGTACTGATCAATTCAAGTGTGCCGACAAGAACTGCGTTAGCAGCAAATTCCGCTGTGATGGATCTAATGACTCTGGAGATGGTTCTGATGAAGAAGACTGCATTCTACCACCATGTTATTTTGGAACCTGTTCACAGAGCTGTGTAGAAAAGAAGGGAGGGAGGAAACTTTTCTTGCCACTGCGCTCCAGGCTTCATAGGGGAAGGAACATCGAGGAACAGGACTTGTTTTGCGAGAGGTAACATTTAGTTCAATATCAGGTCTTCAAGACCTCATTTCTGTCGAGACAAACACAGAAATATTTTAGGGCTGAGGGGCATCATGATTTGTCTAATTGATTGCTGATGACAGCCTCTGTGCTGTCTTAACTTATCCACTTTTATTTTTATTCATCAGATATAACTTTATTAAAAAATCTTCTTTTCCATCCTATCTAAATACAAGTTAACTAAAATATGTGAAACTAACATTTTACTTGTAGTTCTGTATGGGTGTAAAACTTGGTTTCTAACTCTACCAGAGGAGGATATGTACATGTAAAAAAAGATTTTGATTTTCTGCAGGTAATTCTAATGTATACGTACATGTAATTTTTCATTCTTTCCAAATGTAGGCGAATGAAGACTGACGACACATCTTACGTCAAATTCATGTTTAATGTTTGCACTTTCCAGGAAAACCTGCCCACTTCATTGTTGCTGCTGAAATGGATCTAAGAGACTTGAATACGTACAAACCTGGTGAAAACTCTCTAATCCATGCCCTTAGCAAATCATTTAATGACCGTGGTCAAAAAGTGGAGTCAGTGGATATATTATGAGATCTAACAAAGCCAACTACATTCTGGTCTGACCACCACGGCAAGATGATCAGGAGGTCTTATTTCTATGATTTGTCCTCAACATCGAATCAAACCCAGTCGCGGAGAGTGCAGCGAGATGAGTGTTTTAAGGATCTGATACTTTTCTGAAACTTACATGAAATTTAAACAGATGTGAAACTTTGTAGCCTGAAATTTGAATGGTACGCTGTAGCATGCTCATCCATGTCTCACATTTTTCAGCAACAATGGTCCAAGTGGTCATTGTTATGGCTATTGCTTCTATGCCTACAGACATTGTTGTTTTTGCTTTTGTTTATTTTATTGTTGTTGTTGGAGGTGGTTTTGGTGTCTGTAATCTTATCGAAACGCAGACTTTTGTCGTGGTACCATTCTTCTATTGGGTTTAGTTCGCGAGCTACAGAAACCATCTTTATTTGGGACTTGAATCCAGAAGCTATCCCGACTGTAGTTTTTCATTATTTTCTGAAGTTTCTCCAGGGTTAGAATTCCGAAATTGACAGCCTTGTAATTTTGATTTACATTGCAAAGATATATCTTTGAGAGACTTTTTCCCTCTGCCTTCCCTATATTACACAACTGTATCTCAATATAATGAAGGTAATTATAAAAATATCATCTCCCAACAAACTTTAAGGAAGTTAAAAAGTTTCTCGTAAATCTAAGCACCATGCAATGAAGATGTGGGAGTTGAGAAGTAATCTAATATTTTGACACCAGGTCACTAATTGTGGTGAGTGGTTAGCTTAAGCCATTCTGCAGGTGGTTGCAAACAGGAAAGGCCTTGCCTCACTTGGGAGGATAGCCAGTAGCCAGTCACATAACCAATTTATCGTTCTTGGTTATCACATTAATGATGTTAGTTTGCATATTCATTACAACTACATTTTAAGGAAACAAGCATTTCTTGAATACATGACACCAACATTTTATAGTGACAGAAATGTAACTAAGTCCAACTTTCTTAGGTTTTGAAAAATCTGAGCAGAGGGCTCCGAATTTCTCATTGTGTCGCTCATTCTGAATTTTTGTCTCGAATATGTTTCAACAATCCAAGCAGTGGGAATTCATTTACCTGCAAATGGTATAGAATGTTTTTGAATCCGTCCGTCTCTCGATCAGCCATTTCAGAAGTGAATGTATATGGTTATTTTCAGGCATCAAACTTGGTAGACCCACAGGGGCTTTGCTTTGAACTGGGTGGGCACGCGTGTGTATTGGGTAGATGCAGGACTTGATGTGATTATGGTCTCTGAATTAACTGGAGAAAAGAAACGTACACTCATACACACCGAGCTGGATCGACCTCATGACATCGTTGTGGGCCCACAAACTGACTTGATCGGTGATTTCTACCACATAGATTAATTAGTTAATGATTCACTGTAAAGTGTGAAACTCTAGTGAAGGCAACAGAATCTCACGCTTCTTTATAACATTCTTGAAGACTGACTTTACAGCATTACTGTTGCATAAGTTCATTAAATGCTAAACACTGAACCATCTGTTAAGGTTGTTTCCAAAAGATGCTGGACTTCTAATTGCATATATTTAGCAAAATTATGTGACAAACATAATCACGTTTCATGTTCCCGAACACAGCAGCCTCGAGAGTGGAAAGTCAAATGAAAACAATTTTGGTACGTGCACCGTCAGTTTATAAAACTGCAGTTGTCTTTGGTACTGTTGCATTACGCCAACCGAAGCTTGTTCATTGGTGCTGATAGCGGCTTCAGATCTTGAGTTGTGTTGCGGATTATTCCTGTAAACAGTATTATAAGAATAAATTGCATGGGTTGAGTATTGAAGAGTACACTGGCCAGTACCAGCCATAAGAAAAACGTGCAGGAAACTGATTATTCAGAAATTGGTCAATGGAAATGTTGATTGAAAAAAAGTAGGATTTCAGAGTCTCATGGCAGTGAGCATGAAGATGGCTGTCTTCTGGGTTGTAGTACCATGTAGTCTGGTAGATGCTGACTGATATACCAGACTACACAGTGCTACATCCCAGAAGACAGTCATCTTAATATGTCATGATGAGAACCTCAAATCCTTTATATTGATAATTGTTTTAATTTGTCGAGAAAGACTATGAACAATGTGCAATATTTTCTGGTGTTTTGGATGCCTTTGTGTTTGTGTGTGTACACACAAATCTTCTTGATAATGGTCCCAGTAATTTCAATCTAAACAACCAGCTTGTTTATAGCAGGTCTATTTGGAGTTCCCTTGCATTCTTGCACATAATTTCTTCTCTTCACTACTGAAGTTGAACGACTCTAGCAGGCTGGGAAAACCCTTTCACTACAACACACAATATCTTGTTCAAGACTGCAACTTTATTTGTTCATTTTTTAGTGGTCTGTTGTCTTCAGGATTTTCAGCTTACAGTGGCAGGATATGTGCCAACTATGAATACAGAATTTTTCTGTTATTTCTCATAGGCTTATGTTCCGGTCTGACTGGGGTGTGAACGGTCGTATTGATTCAGCTTATATGGATGGAACTGGGCGTCATTCACTTGTGGATACAATGGAACAGTGGCCAACTGGACCTGCAGTAGACTACCCACCTAGAAGACTATATTGGACCGATCCCTAAGCATGTACTATAGAAAGTGTAGATCTCGGTGGACGAGATCGTCACGTCATCAGAAGATTCCCACATAGTAAGTCTTGAGTATCGTGACAGGATTCCAAAGGATCTAATTTATGTAGGATTTGTGATTTTTATGGTAGCGAGTGTGAATATGGCTGTCTTCTGGGTTGTTGCGCCGTGTTGTCTGGTAGAAGGTTTCTGACGTTTCAGAGGTCCTTGTTGCCTCCATCATTATGGTGATCGCGTCAACCAGACTACATGGCGCGTCAACCCAGAAGACAGCCATCTTCAATCAAATTAATGGCTTAATTTACTTTACGTTAAATAGTATTAAAAATATATTAAAATTAGCCGTCAATCACAATATAAAATAATTAAAAGATTAAAATATCATTTTACGTTCCTTATCGAGTACTCGATTTACATGTGGAACATATACGACATGTTTCGACTATATATAGCCATCATTAGGTGTTATGTTATAAACTTTTCAACTGAATTACTGATTTTTACTGATTTTTAATGATTTACTGATTTATAACATAACACCTGATGATGGCTATATATAGTCGAAACATGTCGTATATGTTCCACATGTAAATCGAGTACTCGATAAGGAACGTAAAATGATATTTTAATCTTTTCTTTATTTTATATTGTGATTGACGGCTAATTTTAATATATTTTTAATACTATTTAAATAAATCACAATATGACGCATCTACAATATCTTACTTTACGTTGTTTATTGCGACAGATCTGTAGTTCCTTGGAGCTGCTTTCGATTGTTTTTTAAGTTTCTTGCTTTTGGCCATTAGTGTGAAACTAATCTGCACATTTTGCTCTGGATTTGTCGTTTTACATCTACAGAGTTCAAAAACATAAGTGTGAGCAAACTAAGATATATGAATGATTCTTCTTTAAAGACTCAGAAAGCAAGCTGGTACATTACTTTCTATTCAAAATGTTACTTCAGTGAATGTAATACTATTCTCCATAGCATAAATATACTTCTTAATTCTTACTTGTGTAGCACTCATCCTAATCCAGAGGGTACTGGAGTTCAGTACCCTGGGGACCTGACATGGCCGGTAGCCTGAGAAGAATTCATTATACTTAGTTGCCATGAAAGTTTTACATCATACAAACTTATATTTGTATTTCTTGATGGAGAAAGCTTTATCACATAAGTATTTAAAGGTATTGTACGTATTTTGAACCGAATTATATTGTTTTTTTCCTCTATCTTTTGTCTGTTTTATTTATTCTCTTTTTATAGGGGGCAGGGAGACATAAGTTTGAGGAAATTTTCGTCATTTCTGTTTATGTGCCTGCTACACTTAGTAAGGATCACATACGAATTTGTGTAGAATCTTTGCAAGCTACATGGTCGTTTGTTTGCAGGTCGACAGTCTGGCCACTGTGGTACTGATCAATTCAAGTGTGCCGACAAGAACTGCGTTAGCAGCAAATTCCGCTGTGATGGATCTAATGACTCTGGAGATGGTTCTGATGAAGAAGACTGCATTCTACCACCATGTTATTTTGGAACCTGTTCACAGAGCTGTGTAGAAAAGAAGGGAGGGAGGAAACTTTTCTTGCCACTGCGCTCCAGGCTTCATAGGGGAAGGAACATCGAGGAACAGGACTTGTTTTGCGAGAGGTAACATTTAGTTCAATATCAGGTCTTCAAGACCTCATTTCTGTCGAGACAAACACAGAAATATTTTAGGGCTGAGGGGCATCATGATTTGTCTAATTGATTGCTGATGACAGCTTCTGCGCTGTCTTAACTTATCCACTTGTATTTTTATTCATCAGATATAATTTTATTAAAAGAATCTTCTTTTCCATCCTATCTAAATACAAGTTAACTAAAATATGTGAAACTAACATTTTACTTGTAGTTCTGTATGGGTGTAAAACTTGGTTTCTAACTCTACCAGAGGAGGATATGTACATGTAAAAAAAGATTTTGATTTTCTGCAGGTAATTCTAATGTATACGTACATGTAATTTTTCATTCTTTCCAAATGTAGGCGAATGAAGACTGACGACACATCTTACGTCAAATTCATGTTTAATGTTTGCACTTTCCAGGAAAACCTGCCCACTTCATTGTTGCTGCTGAAATGGATCTAAGAGACTTGAATACGTACAAACCTGGTGAAAACTCTCTAATCCATGCCCTTAGCAAATCATTTAATGACCGTGGTCAAAAAGTGGAGTCAGTGGATATATTATGAGATCTAACAAAGCCAACTACATTCTGGTCTGACCACCACGGCAAGATGATCAGGAGGTCTTATTTCTATGATTTGTCCTCAACATCGAATCAAACCCAGTCGCGGAGAGTGCAGCGAGATGAGTGTTTTAAGGATCTGATACTTTTCTGAAACTTACATGAAATTTAAACAGATGTGAAACTTTGTAGCCTGAAATTTGAATGGTACGCTGTAGCATGCTCATCCATGTCTCACATTTTTCAGCAACAATGGTCCAAGTGGTCATTGTTATGGCTATTGCTTCTATGCCTACAGACATTGTTGTTTTTGCTTTTGTTTATTTTATTGTTGTTGTTGGAGGTGGTTTTGGTGTCTGTAATCTTATCGAAACGCAGACTTTTGTCGTGGTACCATTCTTCTATTGGGTTTAGTTCGCGAGCTACAGAAACCATCTTTATTTGGGACTTGAATCCAGAAGCTATCCCGACTGTAGTTTTTCATTATTTTCTGAAGTTTCTCCAGGGTTAGAATTCCGAAATTGACAGCCTTGTAATTTTGATTTACATTGCAAAGATATATCTTTGAGAGACTTTTTCCCTCTGCCTTCCCTATATTACACAACTGTATCTCAATATAATGAAGGTAATTATAAAAATATCATCTCCCAACAAACTTTAAGGAAGTTAAAAAGTTTCTCGTAAATCTAAGCACCATGCAATGAAGATGTGGGAGTTGAGAAGTAATCTAATATTTTGACACCAGGTCACTAATTGTGGTGAGTGGTTAGCTTAAGCCATTCTGCAGGTGGTTGCAAACAGGAAAGGCCTTGCCTCACTTGGGAGGATAGCCAGTAGCCAGTCACATAACCAATTTATCGTTCTTGGTTATCACATTAATGATGTTAGTTTGCATATTCATTACAACTACATTTTAAGGAAACAAGCATTTCTTGAATACATGACACCAACATTTTATAGTGACAGAAATGTAACTAAGTCCAACTTTCTTAGGTTTTGAAAAATCTGAGCAGAGGGCTCCGAATTTCTCATTGTGTCGCTCATTCTGAATTTTTGTCTCGAATATGTTTCAACAATCCAAGCAGTGGGAATTCATTTACCTGCAAATGGTATAGAATGTTTTTGAATCCGTCCGTCTCTCGATCAGCCATTTCAGAAGTGAATGTATATGGTTATTTTCAGGCATCAAACTTGGTAGACCCACAGGGGCTTTGCTTTGAACTGGGTGGGCACGCGTGTGTATTGGGTAGATGCAGGACTTGATGTGATTATGGTCTCTGAATTAACTGGAGAAAAGAAACGTACACTCATACACACCGAGCTGGATCGACCTCATGACATCGTTGTGGGCCCACAAACTGACTTGATCGGTGATTTCTACCACATAGATTAATTAGTTAATGATTCACTGTAAAGTGTGAAACTCTAGTGAAGGCAACAGAATCTCACGCTTCTTTATAACATTCTTGAAGACTGACTTTACAGCATTACTGTTGCATAAGTTCATTAAATGCTAAACACTGAACCATCTGTTAAGGTTGTTTCCAAAAGATGCTGGACTTCTAATTGCATATATTTAGCAAAATTATGTGACAAACATAATCACGTTTCATGTTCCCGAACACAGCAGCCTCGAGAGTGGAAAGTCAAATGAAAACAATTTTGGTACGTGCACCGTCAGTTTATAAAACTGCAGTTGTCTTTGGTACTGTTGCATTACGCCAACCGAAGCTTGTTCATTGGTGCTGATAGCGGCTTCAGATCTTGAGTTGTGTTGCGGATTATTCCTGTAAACAGTATTATAAGAATAAATTGCATGGGTTGAGTATTGAAGAGTACACTGGCCAGTACCAGCCATAAGAAAAACGTGCAGGAAACTGATTATTCAGAAATTGGTCAATGGAAATGTTGATTGAAAAAAAGTAGGATTTCAGAGTCTCATGGCAGTGAGCATGAAGATGGCTGTCTTCTGGGTTGTAGTACCATGTAGTCTGGTAGATGCTGACTGATATACCAGACTACACAGTGCTACATCCCAGAAGACAGTCATCTTAATATGTCATGATGAGAACCTCAAATCCTTTATATTGATAATTGTTTTAATTTGTCGAGAAAGACTATGAACAATGTGCAATATTTTCTGGTGTTTTGGATGCCTTTGTGTTTGTGTGTGTACACACAAATCTTCTTGATAATGGTCCCAGTAATTTCAATCTAAACAACCAGCTTGTTTATAGCAGGTCTATTTGGAGTTCCCTTGCATTCTTGCACATAATTTCTTCTCTTCACTACTGAAGTTGAACGACTCTAGCAGGCTGGGAAAACCCTTTCACTACAACACACAATATCTTGTTCAAGACTGCAACTTTATTTGTTCATTTTTTAGTGGTCTGTTGTCTTCAGGATTTTCAGCTTACAGTGGCAGGATATGTGCCAACTATGAATACAGAATTTTTCTGTTATTTCTCATAGGCTTATGTTCCGGTCTGACTGGGGTGTGAACGGTCGTATTGATTCAGCTTATATGGATGGAACTGGGCGTCATTCACTTGTGGATACAATGGAACAGTGGCCAACTGGACCTGCAGTAGACTACCCACCTAGAAGACTATATTGGACCGATCCCTAAGCATGTACTATAGAAAGTGTAGATCTCGGTGGACGAGATCGTCACGTCATCAGAAGATTCCCACATAGTAAGTCTTGAGTATCGTGACAGGATTCCAAAGGATCTAATTTATGTAGGATTTGTGATTTTTATGGTAGCGAGTGTGAATATGGCTGTCTTCTGGGTTGTTGCGCCGTGTTGTCTGGTAGAAGGTTTCTGACGTTTCAGAGGTCCTTGTTGCCTCCATCATTATGGTGATCGCGTCAACCAGACTACATGGCGCGTCAACCCAGAAGACAGCCATCTTCAATCAAATTAATGGCTTAATTTACTTTACGTTAAATAGTATTAAAAATATATTAAAATTAGCCGTCAATCACAATATAAAATAATTAAAAGATTAAAATATCATTTTACGTTCCTTATCGAGTACTCGATTTACATGTGGAACATATACGACATGTTTCGACTATATATAGCCATCATTAGGTGTTATGTTATAAACTTTTCAACTGAATTACTGATTTTTACTGATTTTTAATGATTTACTGATTTATAACATAACACCTGATGATGGCTATATATAGTCGAAACATGTCGTATATGTTCCACATGTAAATCGAGTACTCGATAAGGAACGTAAAATGATATTTTAATCTTTTCTTTATTTTATATTGTGATTGACGGCTAATTTTAATATATTTTTAATACTATTTAAATAAATCACAATATGACGCATCTACAATATCTTACTTTACGTTGTTTATTGCGACAGATCTGTAGTTCCTTGGAGCTGCTTTCGATTGTTTTTTAAGTTTCTTGCTTTTGGCCATTAGTGTGAAACTAATCTGCACATTTTGCTCTGGATTTGTCGTTTTACATCTACAGAGTTCAAAAACATAAGTGTGAGCAAACTAAGATATATGAATGATTCTTCTTTAAAGACTCAGAAAGCAAGCTGGTACATTACTTTCTATTCAAAATGTTACTTCAGTGAATGTAATACTATTCTCCATAGCATAAATATACTTCTTAATTCTTACTTGTGTAGCACTCATCCTAATCCAGAGGGTACTGGAGTTCAGTACCCTGGGGACCTGACATGGCCGGTAGCCTGAGAAGAATTCATTATACTTAGTTGCCATGAAAGTTTTACATCATACAAACTTATATTTGTATTTCTTGATGGAGAAAGCTTTATCACATAAGTATTTAAAGGTATTGTACGTATTTTGAACCGAATTATATTGTTTCTTCCTTTATCTTTTGTCTGTTTTATTTATTCTCTTTTTATAGGGGGCAGGGAGACATAAGTTTGAGGAAATTTTCGTCATTTCTGTTTATGTGCCTGCTACACTTAGTAAGGATCACATACGAATTTGTGTAGAATCTTTGCAAGCTACATGGTCGTTTGTTTGCAGGTCGACAGTCTGGCCACTGTGGTACTGATCAATTCAAGTGTGCCGACAAGAACTGCGTTAGCAGCAAATTCCGCTGTGATGGATCTAATGACTCTGGAGATGGTTCTGATGAAGAAGACTGCATTCTACCACCATGTTATTTTGGAACCTGTTCACAGAGCTGTGTAGAAAAGAAGGGAGGGAGGAAACTTTTCTTGCCACTGCGCTCCAGGCTTCATAGGGGAAGGAACATCGAGGAACAGGACTTGTTTTGCGAGAGGTAACATTTAGTTCAATATCAGGTCTTCAAGACCTCATTTCTGTCGAGACAAACACAGAAATATTTTAGGGCTGAGGGGCATCATGATTTGTCTAATTGATTGCTGATGACAGCCTCTGTGCTGTCTTAACTTATCCACTTTTATTTTTATTCATCAGATATAACTTTATTAAAAAATCTTCTTTTCCATCCTATCTAAATACAAGTTAACTAAAATATGTGAAACTAACATTTTACTTGTAGTTCTGTATGGGTGTAAAACTTGGTTTCTAACTCTACCAGAGGAGGATATGTACATGTAAAAAAAGATTTTGATTTTCTGCAGGTAATTCTAATGTATACGTACATGTAATTTTTCATTCTTTCCAAATGTAGGCGAATGAAGACTGACGACACATCTTACGTCAAATTCATGTTTAATGTTTGCACTTTCCAGGAAAACCTGCCCACTTCATTGTTGCTGCTGAAATGGATCTAAGAGACTTGAATACGTACAAACCTGGTGAAAACTCTCTAATCCATGCCCTTAGCAAATCATTTAATGACCGTGGTCAAAAAGTGGAGTCAGTGGATATATTATGAGATCTAACAAAGCCAACTACATTCTGGTCTGACCACCACGGCAAGATGATCAGGAGGTCTTATTTCTATGATTTGTCCTCAACATCGAATCAAACCCAGTCGCGGAGAGTGCAGCGAGATGAGTGTTTTAAGGATCTGATACTTTTCTGAAACTTACATGAAATTTAAACAGATGTGAAACTTTGTAGCCTGAAATTTGAATGGTACGCTGTAGCATGCTCATCCATGTCTCACATTTTTCAGCAACAATGGTCCAAGTGGTCATTGTTATGGCTATTGCTTCTATGCCTACAGACATTGTTGTTTTTGCTTTTGTTTATTTTATTGTTGTTGTTGGAGGTGGTTTTGGTGTCTGTAATCTTATCGAAACGCAGACTTTTGTCGTGGTACCATTCTTCTATTGGGTTTAGTTCGCGAGCTACAGAAACCATCTTTATTTGGGACTTGAATCCAGAAGCTATCCCGACTGTAGTTTTTCATTATTTTCTGAAGTTTCTCCAGGGTTAGAATTCCGAAATTGACAGCCTTGTAATTTTGATTTACATTGCAAAGATATATCTTTGAGAGACTTTTTCCCTCTGCCTTCCCTATATTACACAACTGTATCTCAATATAATGAAGGTAATTATAAAAATATCATCTCCCAACAAACTTTAAGGAAGTTAAAAAGTTTCTCGTAAATCTAAGCACCATGCAATGAAGATGTGGGAGTTGAGAAGTAATCTAATATTTTGACACCAGGTCACTAATTGTGGTGAGTGGTTAGCTTAAGCCATTCTGCAGGTGGTTGCAAACAGGAAAGGCCTTGCCTCACTTGGGAGGATAGCCAGTAGCCAGTCACATAACCAATTTATCGTTCTTGGTTATCACATTAATGATGTTAGTTTGCATATTCATTACAACTACATTTTAAGGAAACAAGCATTTCTTGAATACATGACACCAACATTTTATAGTGACAGAAATGTAACTAAGTCCAACTTTCTTAGGTTTTGAAAAATCTGAGCAGAGGGCTCCGAATTTCTCATTGTGTCGCTCATTCTGAATTTTTGTCTCGAATATGTTTCAACAATCCAAGCAGTGGGAATTCATTTACCTGCAAATGGTATAGAATGTTTTTGAATCCGTCCGTCTCTCGATCAGCCATTTCAGAAGTGAATGTATATGGTTATTTTCAGGCATCAAACTTGGTAGACCCACAGGGGCTTTGCTTTGAACTGGGTGGGCACGCGTGTGTATTGGGTAGATGCAGGACTTGATGTGATTATGGTCTCTGAATTAACTGGAGAAAAGAAACGTACACTCATACACACCGAGCTGGATCGACCTCATGACATCGTTGTGGGCCCACAAACTGACTTGATCGGTGATTTCTACCACATAGATTAATTAGTTAATGATTCACTGTAAAGTGTGAAACTCTAGTGAAGGCAACAGAATCTCACGCTTCTTTATAACATTCTTGAAGACTGACTTTACAGCATTACTGTTGCATAAGTTCATTAAATGCTAAACACTGAACCATCTGTTAAGGTTGTTTCCAAAAGATGCTGGACTTCTAATTGCATATATTTAGCAAAATTATGTGACAAACATAATCACGTTTCATGTTCCCGAACACAGCAGCCTCGAGAGTGGAAAGTCAAATGAAAACAATTTTGGTACGTGCACCGTCAGTTTATAAAACTGCAGTTGTCTTTGGTACTGTTGCATTACGCCAACCGAAGCTTGTTCATTGGTGCTGATAGCGGCTTCAGATCTTGAGTTGTGTTGCGGATTATTCCTGTAAACAGTATTATAAGAATAAATTGCATGGGTTGAGTATTGAAGAGTACACTGGCCAGTACCAGCCATAAGAAAAACGTGCAGGAAACTGATTATTCAGAAATTGGTCAATGGAAATGTTGATTGAAAAAAAGTAGGATTTCAGAGTCTCATGGCAGTGAGCATGAAGATGGCTGTCTTCTGGGTTGTAGTACCATGTAGTCTGGTAGATGCTGACTGATATACCAGACTACACAGTGCTACATCCCAGAAGACAGTCATCTTAATATGTCATGATGAGAACCTCAAATCCTTTATATTGATAATTGTTTTAATTTGTCGAGAAAGACTATGAACAATGTGCAATATTTTCTGGTGTTTTGGATGCCTTTGTGTTTGTGTGTGTACACACAAATCTTCTTGATAATGGTCCCAGTAATTTCAATCTAAACAACCAGCTTGTTTATAGCAGGTCTATTTGGAGTTCCCTTGCATTCTTGCACATAATTTCTTCTCTTCACTACTGAAGTTGAACGACTCTAGCAGGCTGGGAAAACCCTTTCACTACAACACACAATATCTTGTTCAAGACTGCAACTTTATTTGTTCATTTTTTAGTGGTCTGTTGTCTTCAGGATTTTCAGCTTACAGTGGCAGGATATGTGCCAACTATGAATACAGAATTTTTCTGTTATTTCTCATAGGCTTATGTTCCGGTGTGAACGGTCGTATTGATTCAGCGTATATGGACGGAACTGGGCGTCATTCACTTGTGGATACAATGGAACAGTGGCCAACTGGACCTGCAGTAGACTACCCACCTAGAAGACTATATTGGACCGATCCCTAAGCATGTACTATAGAAAGTGTAGATCTCGGTGGACGAGATCGTCACGTCATCAGAAGATTCCCACATAGTAAGTCTTGAGTATCGTGACAGGATTCCAAAGGATCTAATTTATGTAGGATTTGTGATTTTTATGGTAGCGAGTGTGAATATGGCTGTCTTCTGGGTTGTTGCGCCGTGTTGTCTGGTAGAAGGTTTCTGACGTTTCAGAGGTCCTTGTTGCCTCCATCATTATGGTGATCGCGTCAACCAGACTACATGGCGCGTCAACCCAGAAGACAGCCATCTTCAATCAAATTAATGGCTTAATTTACTTTACGTTAAATAGTATTAAAAATATATTAAAATTAGCCGTCAATCACAATATAAAATAATTAAAAGATTAAAATATCATTTTACGTTCCTTATCGAGTACTCGATTTACATGTGGAACATATACGACATGTTTCGACTATATATAGCCATCATCAGGTGTTATGTTATAAACTTTTCAACTGAATTACTGATACAGGAGGGTTTGCAATTGAATGGGACACATCAGCTATTGGCATATGCTGATGATGTTAATTTATTGGGGGACGATATAAATACAATAAAGAGGAACGCAGAAGTTTTACTAGAGGCTGGTAGACAAGTGGGGCTGGAAGTAAATTCAGAAAAAAGTAAGTACATGTTAGTATCTCGTCATCAGAAGACAGGTGGGCAAAATTATCTCAGGGTGGCTAATAAATCCTTTGAAAGGGTTACAAAGTTCAAATATTTGGGAACAACAACAACAAATCAAAATGATACTCGTGAGGAAGTTAGGAGGAGACTAAATTCATGAAATGCTTGCTACGTCTCAGTCCAAAATATTTTGTCTTCCCGTCTGATTTCTAAGAATCTGAAAATTAAAGTATACAAAACAATAATCTTGCCTGTTGTTTTGTATGGGTGCGAAACATGGTCTCTCATTCAGAGGGAGTAACACAGATTGCAGGTGTTTGAGAATCGGGTGTTGAGGAGGATATTTGGGCCTAAGAGGCGTGGAGAAAACTGCATAATGACGAACTTAGAAATCTGTACTGCTCCCCCAGTATTGTGAGGGTGATTAAGTCGAGAAGAGTGAGATGGGCGGGACATGTAGCGCGCATGGATGGGACAAGAGGTGTGCACCGGGTACTGGTTGGGAAACCTGAAGGGAAGAGACCGCTGGGGAGACCTAGACGTAGATGGGAGGATAATCTCAGGCGGGATCTATGGGAGATAGGAGTTGAAGGAAACTGGATTTTGTTGGCCCAGGACAGGGTCCGGTGGAGGGCTTTGGTTAATTCGGTGATGAACCTTCGGGTTCGGTAAGCCATCTAGTTAGTTAGTTAGAAAAATCTATTAATGCTTTATTTCAGAAAATTACATCAGAACTGATAATATCATAATCTGTTTGCAGACGAAGTACTGTCATTGCAACTAGTGAAAATATCACTTTCAGTTCTGTAGAGAGGTTTGACTGGCACTTATGGATGCATTGCCAAAAATAATCAAGACCAGAAGTTTTGGCTGAAGTTTATATTAATGTTACATGGAATTAGTCTATGGCTATTGTAGAGAGTTTTGTTGAGTTAGATGCACCACATCATATCATTATCCTACATACTTTTGAATTCACCCTTCAGAGTTGAGCTTCTAACAATACAGCGTAATGAATTTACGCTGAAATATTGTGGTTACCCTGCGTTTCCTTTTGATGACAGAATAATATATGTTGAACAGTATTTTTTCCCCGTTTGTTCCCTTTGGGTGTTCATTGGTGTGACTGAAGAAGAAGAAGAAGAAGATAATGAGTTCGGGGTCAGTTGCTGTGCCCCTGGAAGTGGAAAGGCAAATCCAAGTTATAGACTTCAGTTTGTTTGAAAACTAATTTAGTATGCTTTCAGGCATAAATTTTAACTGTGAATGTTTAATATAGGTATTATGACTCATTAAATTTAATGTGAGATAGATATGTTCATTTGTAAATTTTAAATAAAGTGTATATATATATATATATATATATATATATATATGGTAGTAATAATTAAATTTCTAGACTGTTATATCCTGTTCAGTTTTAGACAGATAGAGGATTGTTACTTGGAAAGTCCACTGCTGTTTTACTAATGTTTGGGTCAAAGAAAGTTTTGAGGGCTTCTGATATACATTTTCTTGTTGTCAAAGATCTCGCTGTGCAAGGAAGTGTAATATATTTTTTGTGTGGTTCTCATTTCAGATGCTCCTGAAATTGATATTGGTGAAGAACTGGTGGCATCAGGAAAAGATTATGATACGGAATTGAAATGTGTTGTACGCGCAGAGCCCAAAGCAAATGTTTATTGGTTGAAAGATAATGGGTCTGTAACGGAGTTAGACAGTGTGAAGATAGATGGCAACAAATATCTTTATGGTATTCATAAAACCCAGGTTTCTGACTTTGGCAAGTACAAATGCGTTGCGACCAATATCAAGGGAACAACCAGCGCTAAGGAAATTGAACTCACTGGTATGTTTTTGAAGTTTTTATAAAACTGACCAACTTCAGAACTTTATCCATATTTTATATTTTGTTTTGCTTTCAATTTAGGAACATACTTTTCACTTTGTTTCATTTCCATGATACTGGTGTGTGTTAAAAGGCACCAATATGCCTTACTGATACGTAGCCCTAAAGAAATAGCTGTCATATTTTATTACTTTTGGCTGCACAGGAAACTTGGTTGAATCTGCTCTCAGTAGTGTCGCTTCGTCTGCTATTGCTGTTATTGAGACAGGTCATTTGTCAAGAGTTTTGATTATGAGACGATTGAGCATAAACACACTAGTTGTCATATGTCACCTATACTGAGTAAAATAGAAGATTACGCACAGCTAAATAACATTAAACAATTCTGTAGTGTCATCAGTATATCAATGAATCTCGTGGTAGTTTTTGATTAATTTTCTCAAACAGGCCTGTAGCAGTGATATCATTGGTTGGGTCAGGGATTTTTTATCTTTATCACAAAATTTGAAATATCTGTGGACCCAACCCAGTCTTTTATCAAATGTGTTTCTAAGTTGGGGGGGGGGGAATTTCCGCCTGGGTCAATGGTGTCGGTATATGAAGGTGGCCACTCCCAGTTAGTGCTAGGGTTAAAAATATGTTGAGCTTCACTTTCATACTATTTTAAATTTTGTTTCTACAGCAATGAAAAGATTTGACTATTCATTCCAATGATTCTTATTTGTCACACATCCAGAATGTGGCAAACGAGGGACATATTTTGATCAAGGATTAACACATCATTGTCACTGTTTCTGTAATCATATATTTGTCCATGATTGAGCTCGTGTTTGGTAATGAAGAAGAGCCATGATAAGGGTCCATTTGTGTGTATAAACTGTACACTACAATTCTGAAGTTTCCCTTAATTTTCAGGGAAACCTATGACACGAGGATTGATCAGTGCCAGTGTAGGTGCTGATGGCAGGAGCCTTGATGTAGAGTGGCACATTATCAGCTACTCTCCAATTCTTGAGTACAAAGTACAGTACAAGAACACAAAGGTAAGTACCAGCTGTTTGAGCCAACAAGAGAATCATATTACTAGCAAAACAAGTTAATTATTTTATTTTTGTTCACCTTATAGGAGTTGTGGTAGCTCAATCAGTATGTTGTTTTGACTGTAGATTGGATGGTGTGTATGATCGCAAAGGATTTTTCTTCTAGCCTCTGTGTCCAGACTGGCTCTGGACCCCGCTCGGCTTCCTATTCGGCGAATACCGGGGGCCCTTTCCCTGGTGGTAAGGCATGGCTGGGGTGTGATGTTGACCACTGACCCCTTAACCTCATCTTCCTCCTCAGTTTCCTCTTTGAACTCTCTCTCTCCTCACAGTCCTCTCATATTCTCCAACCCCATCACAGCATTTTCCAATTTTGAGATCTCAGTGGGAAATATATTTTAGAGCTCTGTCTGGAAATTTAAACTTTAGACAACTTGTGATAACTTGGGAGAATTGCAGCAAACCAACAAACAATGTGTGTAGGAAAACTTACAGAAACTTAAAATTGGAACCTTTTGGATGAGAATTCCTCTAAAAACTCTGGTTCTCTATATTGTGTTGGTTTTGCTGTGGTAAGCCTCCTGTAGTTCTTGAAACTGCTCATTTCTGTTATAGTTACATTCAGATATAGAAATATAGTAGGAGATTGGAATGATGCACAAAATGTAAGATGCAGGGAGAGGAGTCAAGCTAGTGTGATTACTAAGCATGACACATAAAATTCTCTTCTAAATCACATCTGAAAGATGGAATGCAGACATATTTTTATAACATTTTTTGTAAAATAACTTTAAATTTTATTACAGCAGATGAATTTATCCTGTGTCATAATTTTTCTGTTAACACCTATTTTTAAAGAACCTTTCTTTCCTACCCACATTTTGAATTTACTAGAATTGCTTTATTAAGGGACTTGCTATTGGGTTAATGACTGGGGTTCAATTCCTAGCAGGGGCAGAGATTTTGCTCTTTACCACCATATCCAAAACAGCTATGTCATTGTTCATTGTATGGGTATCAAGTGGTCTTAACCCAATCTGCCACAGTCATGAAGTTTAGATGCATTCAGAAGTGTAAAAATTATTATAGTCTATTGTCTCATTCACTGTGACATTATAAAGGCAGAATGACAACTTCAGGTTCTATAAAGTAAATTGTGTTTCTATGTAAAAGAATTCCAATCTGATGATATTTGACATTTATTTGCAGGAAAGTGGGAAGTGGCAGGTTTTTGCAACACCTGTGCTGGATGCAGAAGGCAATATTTATAAACTAAAGTATCAGTTAAAGGATCTTCCAGCAGGAGACTTCTTGGTGATTCTTCGAGCAAGGAACTTTTATTTCTGGACAAATCAGGCAAAGACACTTTCATTTACCATAACTACGTATTAACCAGTGTACTCTGTTTTCTAGACTGAGCAGATATGGTGCCTCTTTTTAAAATGCTGATTTTTGTTGATTCATATGTGCTTTATAAACTTTTTGTAATAAAGAATTACCACATTATGTCTATAATCATGCGTTATTTTTCTTCATATTGCAGTAAATTGTAAATCAAGATTTTTGCCACATGACGACTTATTCAAAAGCAATCTGTCCCTTGGTCCAATCTGGCCCTGTATGAGAAGTGTACTTTATAAAAAAATCTTTTGTTTCTGGTACAAAAACCAAGTTTTGTAGGAAGTAAATTTCTTTTCGTCGTCTTCCTCCTAAGATTTGAAGTTAATGGCTGAATCATTTCAGTGTCTGGGGAAAGGCTGTAAAGAAAATCATTGTTGATTGCAAGTTGTCTATGCCAATGATGATGATAATGATAATAATGTCACGGTCATCTGTCATTGTGTAGAACACATCTCCCAGTTGAAAAGTGACTACTCTCCCGTTTTGTTTGTGTGTATCCACAGCAAGCATGAAACAGATAAAAAGTTGCCATTTCTGACAAATTGTGTTGAAGGCAAAGAGATAAATTGTATTACTTCTTCAATGTTTTCTTTTATTATAAACTAATGGAAATTAGTCATTCGTGGTACCTAGATAGAATATGGGGAGGTTTTCCCCACACTCAGTGATTGATTGTTTTTAATCTTACCAGTTTTATCTTGTGTTTCTTGAGTCGGTCAGAAGTGGCAGCAGGCGTATGTGCGTCTTATTTGATTTATGTTGTACATTTTCATTTGCAGTAATGTCATAAACTTTTAATTAGGAATTCTATACAGTTTGATTGACTGAACACAAAATATGTTTAACAGACTGGGGAAGTATGTTCTGTTCATGCACTGTTACTGTGAAATATTGCGTTCATTGTCATTGTTAAAAGAGGCTTGTAGATGTTTGGGAGTGATTCAGATATTTACAAATTAATTCTAATAGGTTCTGATGATGGTGTATTATAATTAAATATGTTGTTCTGTGTGTTAAAATGAAGCCACAATATTTCAAGGGCTGGCTCAGACCCCATCTTCAGGTGATGAAAGAACTACTTTGTTGGGTCCTCCACCTTTTTCAGTACATATCTTCCTGTGATGACATTGTCAGAAAATATGTTCTTTTTGTTGCACCGCTGATTTGAGATCCTGCAGAATAGTAAAATCTCCACATCAGATGTCATTCAGATTTGTCCAGTGGCTCTTAGGTTGAATTGACTGGACAGATGGACACAGACAGTCATGATCAGAATTCTCGCTGTGCACTTCATACATAATAATGAAATGGAGGGGAAAAAGATGCCGTGTTCATAACCTAATTTAAGGTTGTACCTGAGAATTTGCCTGGAGGAGGAATTAAGGGGAAACAATCTCAGTTATGATGACTGGTCTTTGGGCCACGGTTTGAACCTGGGACTTTGCATATACAATCAGGAGTGGTAACCACTCAGCTGTGCGTTATGAAGAAAGAAAGATATGTAAGGTCTTTTCCATTGTGCAAAATAATAATTGTATTCAGGTAAGAAAAGACTGTTTTCTGAGAAGGAAACTTTTTCTCTGGTTGAATTTGAGGTGGTGTTCTCTTGTATTAAAAATGTTGCAGGTTTTGTGAGTTTGTGTAACTCGTAATGTTTATTTCAAAGCTTATCACACTTTACAGTCATATATTGTTTTCCCATTAAGCACACTGCCAGGAAGTGTGATCCGAAACCAACATGAAATTATATCATATTCAACTCATAAGTTTATCATAGATCCCGAGTGCCAAATTTAATTCGGATCTTCTCCATAATTTTGGGGATAAAACATGAGAAAAACCACGCATGCGCACACCCAGATTCTCGATGTACTGCCTGTTTAACAGTTGGTAACTTGGCATTGTATTTATGGATTGTGTATGATTTTCTGATTAAGCAGGGATTATTTCCTTACAGAATTAACCAGTCAGTCTTTTTAATGGAGCAGTGTTGTGTTTTCTTTGAGGTACGTACTTCGTTCTTAGATATTATTTAGACATAATACTACTACAGAGGGTTAATCTGTTGTATTGAATGTAACACTGCAGTCAGATTAAATAATATTTTCACTGATGTTTTTTAAAATGTCATTTGGTATGCCATACATTATATATGTATTTTGGAATATCTTTCCTTTGCATTGAACGTGCTTACATCTGTGATATAATATAGCATGCTTTATTCTTCTGTCCTTTAAAGCATGTCTATTACTGGGACGTTATCCCAGCGAGTAAAACCTTACGTCTTGCATGCAATGTTTTTGACTCCATGCCCTTTCAGGAATTACAAACTTATTAGGGGAGAAGGGTACAGTGACAGAATGGGATATATGATTTATATTCAGTGTTTCAAGAAATAAAGTACACAGGCATTTATCCCATTTTTGTTTATTAAGATTGAAAATGTATTCCAACACTATGCCATGTTAGGGATTTCAAAACTTTTCCAGGCCCTTCATGTTCTTCTTTGTTCTCGGCGGCATTTTACTCTGAAAACAAAAAGTTCTGATAATATTTCCTGGTTGGCAGCTTATATCTTAAAGTGAAATGCTATATGCAAAATTAAGAACTCCAAAGCAGAGAAAAATGCACCTCCCCCGCGCAGTTAATCATGTGGGGAATAAAACAATATAGTGAAAAGACAGGTAAGAAATTATATGATTCTAATACCTACAGCATTCATTAGTTTTTGCTGTTTGTTATAGGCCAGTTTGCATTTGTACTTATTACTTTACTGTTCACCTGGAAGCAAAGTTATCGAAGCTAAAATGTTGAAAACCAGATGTTATAACTTACGATCCTACTAACACTAACAGAAGGTCAGTAACAACAGAGAACCCAGGAAGTTGTGAAGCGTCTTGTCTGCGCAAGGCATGAATTGCCTGGAATCGAATCAGAAATGGTCACTGGTCTGTTTTATGAATCGTCAAGTGCAGGCAGTGCTTATGTAGTGGCAAATGAGATGTGTGCATAGAAAGATACATGGAAGTTGTAGTTGCCTATTTTAAATCTGAATTCTCCTGGAAATAATAACAAAAATAAAGTGCAAATAAAAGCAAACATGGCTTGTACCGAATAACTTTTAAATGTGAGCGTTACCAGATATTCATTGGGGATTAACTAGAGTACTCCAAACAGGAGATTTATAAGTTTAGAGTAGGGAAGGGATGTGACCACTTCTTTATTCAGATATATTTTAGTGACACAGAATAAACTGCAAATTTGTCTCAACATACGTTGCTGTGCATCCTGCAAGCACTTTTCGGCTTTCTGGAGGAGATATATAGCCTTATAATATCTCTCTTTCTCTGCGGCTGGTTTTGCTTCAGTCATCAGTGTTACTCCTTCCTGCAGAAAAAGAAAAATAAAGAATCTGTGGTAAACATTTTCCAACCTGGACAATGATAAGTAATACCCAATCACAGAAATTAACATGCAAGAGAGAGAATTGTTTTAGTTGTGCAAACAACGTCCCTTAATAACAGCGTTAGTTCAACATATCAGATGTACAGGTGGCTTGATTGTTCAGTTAAAATAGTAAATGGCTGAAACTCTTGTTCTTTCACTATTAAAATTTCAACACTGGCACACCCAAGCAAGTTGCGTTGTAGTTAAAAGAGCAGCAATGAGCCTTTGCTTTCAACAAAGCATAGGGAATGTTTTATCAGCTAAGTAGCCATCAGTACCTCGTGAATGTGAAACGAAAGTCACATTCACTCCAATCATTAACGTGTAACTGAATTTTATTTAAGATTTACTTAAAAACCAAACAAAATCTTACCTGTCCTGAATCTTCTCCATTTTCGGGATGTTCTAAAAATAAGCACGAAAGCAAAAATTAATTTATATTGCATGTAAAATTACCTGTTATATGGCATAATATTTCTTACTAAAAAACCCTTGGTAGTTATCAAACATGGCATCATTTGTTTGCATCAGTTGTGAGTTTTGCCTTAAAATCCTCCTAATCCCTAATCAACGTGCACAATAGTCTTATTAAAAATTACTGAGTATTTACAATGTGACATGAAGTGACCCAAAGTTCAAACACAAATCAGCTGTGCTGAAGAGGACGTTCACTCACTGCAAGACACTTTCTTTCTCACATATCTGACTGCTGATCAGTCTCAGAATTCTGATCTACATCGAGTCCCATAAATTTCTATTGGGTCTTAAAAATACTTGAACAATTTAAGACTGTCTCAAAACTTTATATTAATAAACTGAAAATTTGTCTCAACATACCTCTCACTTTTTTTTCTAGTTGCTCTATAGCGTTGCGGCAACACTGTTCCACGTCATCAATGTTTACAGTATTGCTGCTCGCCTTCATCAAGCCACTCCTGATTTGCTGGAGTGCGTTCTGCAGAAAAAAGAAAAAGAAAGAATTTTCCAACCTGGACAATGATAAGTAATACCCAATCACAGAAATTAACATGTAAGAGAGACAATTGTTTTAGTTGTGCAAACAACGTCCCTTTATAACAGCGTTAGTTCAACATATCAGATGTACAGGTGGCTTGATTGTTCAGTTAAAATAGTAAATGGCTTTTTAAAGACAGTTCTGATCCAATTATCATGTTTGTCATCTAGTAGTTAATGTTAAAGGCAAGTCACATTCAAAGTACATTCACTCCAATCATTAACGTGTAACTGAGTTTTATTTAACCTTTACTTAAAAACCAAACAAAATCTTACCTTCACTGGATCTTCTGCCATTTCGGATATTTCTAAAAATAAGCAAGAAAGCTAAAATTAATTTATATTGCATGTAAAATTACCTGTTATATAGCATAATATTTCTTACTAAACAAAATCTAGGTAGTATCAAACATGGCAGGACAGCAATACGAAATTAAAAGACATACACTATTATGAGGTCGTCTGGGGATTCCCTATCAGGAGAAAGACAGGATCATGAAAAATGACCATGTGGCATGTTAAAATATAAAAATCCACAGTGAACTCGTGTTTTCCTGCAGACACTGGAATCAGTTTTCAATATCCATTTGAACAAGAGCAGTATTACCATTAAATTACCATGTCATTAATGCATCCTTTATGTAATCGATAGAAAATGACGGAGGTAAATTTAATCTGTTTACCTTAACCACACTTTTTCTCGAATGGAAGTTATTTGTAGAAAAAATTATACTTGACTATTTCACTAATGAAATTGTATGTGCCCTTAACATTAAAATGCATGTGGGTGGAATATCTTATGACCTAGCCAAGGCATTTGATTGTGTAAACCATGAAATATTACTAATGAAACTGAAATTTTATGGAATTCGAGGTATAGCAGGACAATGGTTTAAATCCTACCTAAACAATAGAAGGCAGAAAGTAGAAATTGAAAGCCCCCATACCAATCATAATACTTATTCAGGATGGGGTATCGTAAATCACGGAGTGCCACAAGGTTCAGTTCTAGGACCCTTACTTTTCCTCATATATATAAATGACTTGCCGGCAACTATAAACTCTATATCCAAACCCATTCTTTTTGCTGATGATACAAGTATCATTATTGCACACCAAGAATTGATCTATCTTGAAAATATCATGAATGATGTCTTTAACAAATGGTTTCGAGCTAACAAACTGGCACTAAATTTTGAAAAAACAAACTTCATAAAATTTGTTACTAAGCACAAGACATATCCTAGATTAAATATAGGTTTTGAAGAAAAATTAATTGTGGAAGTTGAAACAAACAAATTCCTTGGCTTACAAGTCGATAGTGGAAGAAACACATTGAGTATATTATTCCCAAATTAAGCTCTGCATGCTTTGCCATGAGAACAGTCGTACCACTCATGACAATAGATACTTTAAAGCTAGTTTACTTTGCATACATTCACTCTGTATTGTCATATGGATTAATCTTTTGGGGAAATTCAACAGACAGTAATAAAGTCTTTTACATGCAAAAGAAAATAATTAGAATAATGGCTGGTGTCAAAAGCAGGGTATCTTGTAGAAAATTATTTCGTAAATTTAATATACTTCCACTTGCAAGTGAATTTATACTCTGCTTGCTATCATGTGTGGTGGAAAAATTGGATAATTTTAAAAGAAATACAGATGTACATAATTTAAATACAAGACGTAAACATGACCTCTATGTGCCAAATGCTAACTTTACTAAATATCAGAAAGGGGTGTACTATACAGGTATCAAGTTGTTTAATAATCTTCCACCAACAATTAAAAGTCTAAATTATGATATAAAGGTATTGAAGCCTGCATTGAAAGATTACCTCTTTACTCACCCCTTCTATTCTGTAGATGATTTCATCTCTGCTGAAAATGTTTAAGCTTTATATCCATAATCTACGTATATGTAAAGCAAGTTTTGTATTTATATTTAAAATTCTGAGGTTTATGTATATTAATTTGTAAAATTATTTTTCATACTTGTATTGCAGAATCTGAAATTTATGTACATTGATATGTGAAATACGTTCTTGTACTTATGTTAAAAGTTCTGAAGTGTATGTATATTGTATGAAATGACATGATCTACATCCTTTGGTTGAGTCCTAAGAAGGATCTATGGAATGTAAATAAACTCTACTCTACTCTTGAAATTGTGTTAAAAAGAAGACAAGTTTAATTCTCTTACACGAGTTCACAAATGCAGATGAAAACATTTAATGTGATGAACAATAATAATAAATAGGAATCCCTTACCTCAAAATTTGTTCAATTGTAAGAGACCACGACGTCCACCGTCAATGATCGATCTAATCTAAAATATAATGGAGATTATCACAGATTTCTTAATAATTCTTATATAAGATAAGAACTTATGATATTCTAAAACGTTTTTAACAGCACATAATTATCTACTCTACGACGCACTTCTCCTGCAAAGCGACTCACAGCTCAGCTCTTTCCACAATGACGAAAGCGGATTGTTGACGGGAATAATGAAGCACAACAATGCCGAGTAAACAGATGACGTAACAATCAGTTTCTTGGGTAAAGTAATGGAGTGCAATAAGGTTCATTCAGGCTATTATAATGCATGTATAAGAAACGAGAAAAAAGCCTTACGGATGCTAAGCCAACATTGTTGCAGGTGTGGGTTAAAAATTACAATCATTTTTCTTGCATTGTTATACACGCAGGTGTTCACGTAAAGGCTGACCATTGTCGGTCCATATTTACACATTGTTGGTAGTTGAAAAAAAAATCACTCTAACTTATTATTTGGTTACATTCAATAATTAATTCTAAGTACTTTCCCTATAAAAAGAAAACACGTTTAAAAATAATGAGGAGAGGCATAAGGAAGAATTGCAATTTCATTTTCGCTTATTTAAAAATAACGCCCGGTTACATTTTACTTGATTAATTTTAAAGATGATTTTTGAGGTGGCCGGGCGCTGAGTCAAAGAAGATGTTTCCTTCCTTCGAATCCCAGGGAAGATGTTTTCTGTTGTTCGAATAGCGACCATTAGGGACGAATGGCGCTAAGGCAAATTCTGTCTTTTTCCTCGGAAATGATTCGACTGACTAAAGTCACAAGCCCGAAAAGTGTCTGAGACCCAGAAGATGAATTTGTAAGAAACTGTCGTATTTCCTCCTTAGTGAATACCGCAGAGTCTACCGGCCATGGGTAGACTCGAAATTGAGGGTTGACATTTCTTTACTCGTTCGCTTGTGGCTCGTGAAGAAGAAACATGGCGCGATTATTCCATAAGACAAATGAGCGAACACAAGAAGGTCAGAATCTGGGGAAAGTGTCCTGAGTTCGATTTCCGGCTAGGGCGGTTCTATTAACTGCGAATCTAACGAGACAGAACAATGGCGCCAGGTTCAGAGTTTCTCTGCTTCGAAGAGGAGATTACGGAAACGGAGGCCTCGACTCCTGACAAGAAGAATGGTTTATGTTGACAGGAACGCAACCGCGTTAAGAGAGCGACGCCAAGGCAAAATTTTTTCGTTTCGGAGAGGAAGATACAGGATGTAAGGTCACAGACCCGAGTCTGTCTTAAGAAAACACCATTCCTGCGTAAGGAACGCTTTGCTGGAAATGGTAAATGAGCCTCATACCTGGAAGGAGGGTTTGGTCGTGGCGGAAGACTTGACGGTCTGCGAATTGAGCTAGGGGGGAGGTTCACGTCAGCTGAAGGACTCAATGATTTGGGGTTGGCGGGCCGTCCTCCTTTTGAACTATACTCTTGTACTTACCTTACAACTGAGGAAAAGCTCGGAAAACCTCACTCATCCCCAAATTTCTACTAGCGCCAAGTAAAACATCTGTGTTTTCCTTTATCAAAATAGTCGTTTTCAAATTAAATTTCAAATGTGTCTAGTCTAAATAAATCATGTCTCGGATCCATCAAAAAGTTATTCCGGCGCTTTTGATCAAACAGGATCACGAACATTGACCTTCTACGATTTTAATTACCAGAAACAGAATTTTCGTTCCCTCAATATGACGCCAGCAGTTAATAAGAAGATTTCACACTTGTCAGTTGGTTCCTCGTCGTTTAAAACTGAAATGCAACAAGCGACTATGGCTACTGTTAGCCACTGAACTCAAGGAAATTTCTTAGTTCTCACGACACTTCGTGCATGAACCATCGGCTTTAACGCTGCATTCTGTGTTTATGGGTTGCACTGCAAACAGTGGTTATTAGGAGTTCTTAAATATTTCATAGACCGTCTTCCGATTTAAAGATTTACGAAATTAATTCAAGAGATTTTTTCGTATTGATGTAAAGTTGAATTTGAACCGTTTTAAGGTTCAGGGCCTCAATGACCTCTGGCGGCCGGCACTTGAACCGTGTTTGGCTGGCCACGAGAAGGTGAAGTACCGCAAGACGATGATCCAGCTAGCATAATTCCTCTATGTTCCCTTACGTCATTAGTAGCCAATTAGCGTTTCTTCCCCCTCTCCATGTCTCAGGCTCGGGAAGACGCGTGATTAGGATTGACCTGGCTTGGGTCTTTCTCTTTTCCGGTTCGACTGTCATCATAAGCAAACGTGCGTTAGGCTTCGTTTGGCTTCAAAATTCTTGGTTCTCTATTTCGGTTCAAAATTAAGTCTGATATGCTTATTACGATGGTCGACGGAATTTGCAGCTTGTGTATATAGTTTATTTTCTGGTGTGAGTTTTTTTTTATGAGTAAATGGAAATTGTAAGTATCGTATACTTGTGATAGGGTGTGGCCCGGTTGTAACAAAGGACTTCATCTTACTGTCGTGTATGTATCGTCATATAAGTGGCTGATATTATTTTGTTTTTCTTACGTATATTACTCTTTTGTTAGTGAGTGAATGAAAGTGTAATTGTCGTGTTTTGGTGAATGTATCGCGTCTGCAGACTGTTGCATAAGGTAGTATGGGATGCCTCTGTGCGAGAGTAGCAGCGCGATAAGACGGGGGAAACACCGGTTTGATCACGAGCTACTGCGTAGTGGAACACGTGATCCAAAGCTTATGCCTGGTAGTGAGGCTAGCGGCTATCTTGGTCTCATGGGGGCGTGTGTCACGCCGAGACAAGATCGAGTCTTTGAATCCTGGTGTGATTCAAATGGATGACTGATCAATGTTTGGGATTTGATCTTTCATGATTCTTCGCGGACCATTAGGTAAATAGGTCGCGTAGAAAAGTTGAAGCTTTGGAAAGAACGTTGTTATGTACGTATCGTGTATCTGTAAATTCACTGGGTGTTGGGTGTGTGCGAGTGTTGTGTGTATATGGATGTCTGTGTATTATTTTGTGTATGATGATGTGTTGAGGCTGGTGTGACAGCTGGAGAAGGCGTGCCATGGGGCACCTGAAGATGAATTGGGAAGTGGCGTGTCAAATGTGTGAACACATTTATAGCACTTCGCCAAATAACTGTCGTATGGTGTTGTAACGTAGCGTGGCTACGAGGTGGAGGTGATGATGATGATATACTATATTTGATATCAGTGTAAAGCCGGCCTGGCGGCTAAAGGGGAGTTTGTGGGTAGCCAACTGCGCCTACAAACATTCAAATGTTTAAGGGGGGGCCTTACGTAGTATTCTGTTTTAAATGGAGAATGGTTTTTCTACGATGTTGAAGGTGTGGCTGCCATCAAGTATGGACACACTTGGGCGTATGTTTGTGTAGTTTTAATATTATCTTCCGAAAGATTAATTGTATTCTTGTTTTTGTAACACAGTTACTTTTTTTGTAATTCTTGCCTTTTTATCATTTTTTTCACATTAAATTCATTTTTTGTTTGTTTAACTTCAAAATTGATTGGGATTTAATTAATTGATTGTTATGTTCAACTGCCTTCAATATTCCTTGGTTTCCCCACGAATATCTCGGGGCGTAGAATACACGAGCAACCGAGTCAGCGAGTATTAGGTGGACCGGATGAGCTGATGGTTCATAAATGGTAGCAAATGGACAGGAGGAGGAGCAGCTATCGGTTCAAATTATTTACCATAAATGCAGAAGTTATTTGGTGTACAACAAACTCGTGTTGTAGAAAACAGTTCAATGGCAATTCTACCTCAAATTGTTTGGTATTCGTGACAGCACAAATAAAATCAGACAATCGGCCATTGCCAATAACACGACATAAAAAGAACCAGCTGCTATCCTCAATTAAGAACGAAGGTGGCTACAGAATTCCTCCGGTAGCCAACATTACAGAAGTAGAGTCCTCTAGATTCAACGAGATCTTCCATATGGCGTTGCTGGCATGTGAATGTTTAACGATTACACATCAACCCTCACGATACCACAGACAATTACAAATACAACTGCAATTAATAACAATAATAATAAATAGGAATCCCTTACCTCAAACTTTGTTCAGTTGTAAGAGACCACGACGTCCACCGTCAATGACCGATCTAATCTAAAATATAACGGAGAGAGTTGAAGGCAATTTCACAGATTTCTTAATAATTCTTATATAAGATAATAAATTGTGATATTCTAAAACGTTTTTAAAAACACAAAATTATCTACTCTACGACGCACTTCTTACAAGCGATTCACAGCTCAGCTCTTAACAGAATAACGAAAGCGGATTGTTTATGGCGATAATGAAACACAACAATGCCGAGTAAACAGATGACGTAACAATTAGTTTCTTAGGCAATATAACAATGTACGCAGGAGTTAATATAAAAGCTGACCATTGTTGGTATGGATCTTACAAATTTACCTAACGCTGTTTTGCCGAATGACCCTTCCCTATAGACGCATTTACGTAAAATAATAAGATGGATCTATTTTACGTTTCTAACGTGAAAGCAACAGAATATATTCTTATCTTTAATTTAAAATGAGGTGGCGTCTATTTGTTGCAAGAAATAAAGAACTGCTGTCCCGTTTTGTCAACAATGTAAGTCCGATCATTCTTACCCGTGATATCGCATGTCTGCAACTAGAGTGGAAAGCTGAGTAATGCCTTGCAACACGTATTTAATGTTTTTGTGAAACGTTTTCTGGGTTCGTATTAAAAGGCTGATAACTTCAAATGAACGGGCAACAGATATTAAGCACAAGATATGTTACAGAATGAACTACATTTCTGACAATTAAGTACGTAAGAAGCCAGAGAGAATCATCCACAAGCCGTTCTAATCAAGATTGTCTATTATAATTTTAAAAACGTTTCCAGTTTTATTTCAGGACACCAAGTTTTACCATCGACACAAGTACACAGTTAAAAACAAATGTACAGTAGTCGGTACCCAACCGTGCGTTTCGCCTACGTCTTACGTTGGGGGATATAAGGAAAACCACTCACGTACTACGCAAACCAAAGATATTACTGACGTACGAAGCAGAACAGTGAGCTGGGGTTAATGTTTTCAGTACTGACACTAAATACTTCCTCATTTGCTACCCTCCCCCTTCCCCCCTGATCACCATCCACAACATTAACTTCTGACGGAAGTGGAACGAACAGATTCGCCCCGACTATCGTGGTCTTTCAAACGTCTTAACGTTAATAGAGCAGATTCCGGTTAATTGGGCCAAAGGTTAACCGGGTGGGACGCTTAATATTTACCTATGAGCCCAACTTTGTTTGAGATATGTTTCTTCCCATGGTCGCTACTTATTTTTCCTTGGAAGGCAGAATTATTATTTAATAAGATTCGTTCTCAAAAGTGCGCCTTGCTGACATATATACAGTTTGGCCCGTGAGACACGCCCATATTTAAGAATAAAATCAAATATTCCGTTCCTAATATGAAAATTTATAATTTAGATTTTCAACTTGATAACACACGTCTGTCAACATAACTGCACTTTATAATGTATCAACATAACGACGTTTAGACTATTCAGACATCTGTAGGCAACACTTAAATATTAATGACATTGCATTAGAATATAACTGAGGATGAAGACAGTGTGTTCCTCTTACCTACAAGTTCACACAGCGTTGTAGCATAAAAGACTCAATACGTTTACAGCGTATTTTAATATTTTGGGTTTAATTTTTTTCAGAATCTCTGTAGAGTGCCTTGTGAGTTCGCTTTGTCCGTCTGTACGCGTATAAAAGTTAATGAACGGCAGAATGAATTTTCGTGATATTTGGTACAGACGTTTTGCTATTGGAGGGAAGTCAAAATAGATACATTTTGACATTCTGTGACTAGTAAGACCAAAATAATTCGTTTTTTGTTTCAAAGAACACGACACCACAAAAATAATGTGACTAACTGAATGGAGCCATGTCCGATTACATAATTCTGTGTTGCAGGGAAGCTGATACCGGTGGGACGTCGCTTTCTTGGTGCTACCCGACATGCTAGCTAGGTTTGTAGAAAATTTTGAAACATCGATCAACATTATTTCTTTATTAAGTCAGCTGCAATTAACTAAAACTAACTCCCTGGTGGCAGAACGATGGAAAAAAGTCCAGATAGTGAATAATTTTAAGTGTAATCCACCATCGTCACAACCCTTTATTTTTGAAATATATTTTTATCAGTAAACCAAACATATTCACCAAGACACGAATCCAGGAGTTTCCGGCTTTGACATCTTACGCCACGTAATACCTGCGCCAAAACAATCAAATACGCGTGAATGTTCTTTCATCTGACCATAAAATATGCTTCCGGATTACGTTCATGTTCAAACACAAAAGATCAAATGCGAATTTAACACAGTTTTAGTGAAAAATAAGGTTAATTTTACTTACCTCTCCTTGCTGATGTCTTCCTGCCATGGACGACGGTGCAGAGAAGCAGCTGACCGCCGGCCACTGTCCACCGTTGTATCGCGCGGAGTAATTTCGTATTACTGAGCTGTGCATCACGTCCTATAAATTTGGTCCTCCCACAGTGATTCATACACTTGTCCCATCTGACGGTCCCCTGTACACAATTCTTCCTTTCACATTTTCGTTTTGAGTTTTTCTACTTGCGTAATTTTGTAACACTCTGTATATAAGATACTGATTCGTAGTGCGTCGGCAAAGAACAAGGTACAGCCAACATGACTCAAGGACGCGTGTACCGAAGTTCTGACTGGAACGTGCGGTAAGAAGGAACGGAGCTGCCACCTCTCGGCCCACGGCAGAAACACAATGGCTACGATAAACAAAAATGTTTGCACACTGAAAAAGAAGGTCGGACAAAATAAGGTTAGAACACACGCACACATCACCTTAATTAATGAAATATATTGGACAAGAGGCAACTCTTTAGCGAACAGTACGTTTCAAATGGACGGTGTTGACTTTAATTATACATCACAGACTGTTCAGTGTGCGATGTTTATAATTTACAATGTAAAATGTCTCCTAACCTCTTGATTTTATTAAGTCTTCATAAACTAAAACATGTTATTCTACACAACTTCTAAGTTCATAAATTATTTGTTCTTTGTTATTGTTCCGTCTTTGCGCTGGTTCGTATTCTTTGACCATATAAATTTTCTTTTGTTACTGGCCCTTCTATCTCATAGTACTTGTTTCACAGAATTTATGGTTTTAACAATAGTAATACAGACGCTGTGTAGTGATACAATCTAATTGACATAACCTTCCAAAAGCTCTGCCTTGAGAAATCAATAGCATTCACTACACGTTCTATTGCAACAGAAGACAGCCAGACTGATTTGCACCGTGACCAGGTACCACTTAAAATCAACAGAGTGCACCACCATACAACATGAAAACGAGAGCGCATGGAACTAGGAGAACGGGCGATATTCGGTGACTTTACTTATAGGCTGTATATAAACAATAGAATATATTAACATGAACGGTTAATAATACGAATAACAAATACATTACACCAAAAGTCTGTCGAATCATAATTAAAAGTTGATTAGACTTTAGCACTAATAAATTTCGTGACCAATAAACGCGTCACACACACACAGTTTAATCAAAATGATCACGCATCCAAGTAACGTGTACTTAAAGCAGAATGTAATGTGTGATTGTAATACCGAATCTCTTCGAAATCTGTCATGTATTTTCGGCGCTCTTACATGAAAATGAACACATGAGGAGTTGGTAACACACTTCATCTTATTAACCCTCTGAAGCTATTTGTTTTGCGTCTTTGTCAAGATTCTGAGTGTAAACAGCGATTATTTCCTTAAACAGCGTTAACCACTTGACCTTTGTAATGGTGAAATGTAGTGTTTTCTTCGCGGTATGGACTGAATTCTTAAATATTATTCAGACGAACTATGATTCTCACTATAAACCGCGATCATTTCCTTAAACAGCGTTAACCAATTGATCTTAGTAATGGTAAAGTGTAGTGTTTTCTTCGCGGTACGGACTAAATTCTTAAATATTATTTAAACCACGTGTCGACAGAGGTTTTCTTAGTTTTCCTCTGTCTTTAAGCAAATTCTGAGATGGTTCCCAATTTCCAAGATGCCACTTCATGCTTCTTATGCGGCGATCCGGATTTAAATTCATCAAAATTTAAGCCATTATAGTGGAGGCCGGTAAATTACTTATTTAACTTTCCAAATTATAGCTTAAAAATTCATTAAGAAACAAATCAGAAGTCAGAAGTGTGTGCTATGAGGGTGTCAGCTTCGGTTGCTTTGTGGCTCTAGCCATGTTCAGATCGGTGCATCGCCGTAGCCGATACAGACGCGAGACAGAGATCTACCCTGGTGGAAACACAAACCACTAATAAAAAATATTCTATTGATCCACCCTCCCCACCGCAGTCGAAATGGGAAGGAGGTGTCGAGTTCTGTGTGTCGTAGGTTCGCTTGGCCCACGCCCCAGACAATAAGGTACTCAAACGCCCATACATCCAATAGGCAATGAATTTAATTACTTAAAACAAACGCCACATCAATACAGTACTTAATATGAATGCCATAAATATATCATCGCCCTGATGATGGAGGCAGTATGACCTCTGTAACGTTGGTTAACATCGACCAGACTACACAGCGCAATAACCCAGAAGACAGAAATCTTCATATATATATATATATTACTTGGGCCATTGATAACACAAAACAATTACCAACAAAATCTTGATTAAAAATATTTAGATACAATCAAAGCTCACACAACAGCCTCACTATTGGTAATACCCCTACGTCTCCCTCGGCTGGGACCACCCCGAGAGACCAAAAATATCAACCACACGGCAGTTGCCCCGTCAACTAACAACAAAACAACAGGATGGGCAACTACTACAATAAAATACAATACCACCTCACAGGGTGTACCCAGCCAGAGAGGGGTTGTCGACCTACCTGCAGCTACAGACCAGCTGAGAGAGAGTGTCTCACTGACTTCTTTGTGTTCTGGAGAGAAGGGTTGGTCCGCATCAGTTCCCTCTCCAACAAGCTTAACCTCCCCGCAGGCATGCGCACCATCCGCCGTCTCAAACACCAGAGCCAGCTCTAGCTTCGCTCAAATATACTCCCGTGCAGAGGTCAAAACAAGTTTTTGCCACCCTATCTTCCACCAGATATCAGGTCCACCGTTCCATTTGCAAACACCACCTCATGCACATTTCTCAGTACCAGGAACAGGCCACACCAGTGGCCCAATGGCATCCACCCGTGACTCGTCCGCAGCGACTCGCACCCTCGTCCATTCCACTCGGCACGGTCCCCTAGGCGTCCTCCTAAGAGGTCTCAGCGGATAGTTACACCGTTGATAAGGGTTCTGCCATGCATCAACCCACATGGCAGGGTCGGCAACTGCAGTCTAGCGATGATCATCAGCTTCTCCAGGGGATTGCAGTTCCACTTGGTACTGTCATATACATTTTCTCATGAGAGACCTCACAGTCTCAGTGACTTTCGCTACCTTGTAGCGGCCCACCAAACAGGGTCCGCCTCCGTGATCAGGCGAAGATAATCCTCTTCTCCACAAGATCGCCTATCGTGGAACTCCATCCACCGACGGCGCCTCCAGAAGAGATCGACGAAACAAAAGGCTGTGCTTGGCCATGCGCGAGGGGAAGGCCGGAGACAGATGCAAATATACACCTCTAAACCTGATTCTCGCCAGACACAGCTCATACAACAAGAATACATAAAAATTATGCCTTGTATCTTTTTAATTGACAAACATGGGCTTTCCTTACAATGAGCCCAGTTTCCGGATTAGCTAACAACACAAAATTTTCTTTCAAACATTTCGCAATTACCACTGGCTTCGACCATTTCAGCAGTAATTTGGCAGAAGTTTCGCGGACTCTATTACTCATTAAATTCATCCGATACACTACAGTATCTCCAAGCTCAAATGAATTTGAAATGCGTCCTTCATTGAACCTTCGTGCAACCCTGCGATTCGCTGCTTTCAAATTTTCATACGCTTGAGTCCAAAACGACTCAATGGGATGACCCTCCTCATGTAGCTCAGGGCTGAAATTCCAATTAATTTCTAAGGGTGATTTAATTTCCTGTCCCAAAAATAATTTAGCCGGGGTAAATTTGGTACTCTCATGGACGGCAGTATTAAATGAGCGAAGATCCTCGTCCCACGACTTCTGGGAGCTATGATGAAACATTTTCAATGCAGACTTAAGATTATGGTTAACTCTTTCAACCAGCGACCCCTGAGGATACTAAGGCGTCGTGTTTATTCGCTTAATTCCCCACTTAAAACACAAATCACAAAAAGCTTTAGATCGGAAATCTTTAGCATTGTCCGATACCACTGAGGCAGGGATACCATGAGCCGGAAAGTACCGACGTTCCAAAACGTCGCTAACCGTTTTCGCGTTACTATTCCGAACCGGGCAAAAGGCAACAAACTTAGAAAATCCATCAAACACGACCAAAATAGCTTGATTTCCTCGTTTGGTTCTAACCATCGCACACATAAAATCAATGAACGGCCGAGATAATGGGATTGCCGAATGAAACCCAATTTGAGTATTATGAGCGGCCTTCGCTAGCTGACACAAGTCACAAGTCTGGACAAAGCCAGACACCTCATACCTCATCTTGGGCCAATAGAAATTATACGTGATCTTCTTCAAAGTCTTAAAGGCCCCAAGATGTCCCGAAAGCGGAGAATCATATAAAATATTTGACCAGCATCGTTCGTAATGGAGGAGGGATATAATAACGCCTTCGCTTAACTCCTCTCAGTTGATAGCAAAGGAGATCTTGGTCTACACGAAAGTTCCCTCCGACCAACTCACCATTTCTCCCCCTCTCAAGGAAATCCGAACAAAAGGGATCCTCTTTCTGCTGTTCCGCAAGGGAAGAATACACTAGGGGCAACATTTGCAACAAGCCATACAACTCGCTTCCGGTTCAACGGCCTCCCATCCTTCAAACATACGCGATAACCCATCAGCCACCACATTATCAATTCCCCGAGTATGTGTGACTCTAAACTTAATGTGCGCGAGTCGCATTATCCACCGGCCTAGCTGACCTACATCTTTAACCCCTCTAAGGAGCCAAGCCAGAGCCAGATTATCACACTGTAATTCAAATTCCTTGTGTTCAAGGTTACTCCTACACTTTTCACAGTCGAATAACACTGCCAAATATTCTTTCTCATAAGTATTGTAGCGTTTTTCGGCAGAGGACAAAAGTCTACTATAAAACGAGATAGGAGCTGTGTCCATTTACTCTCTGATGTAACACCGCGGACAATCCTGAATCGTGAGGTGGAGGATGCGCAAAATCGGCCACGACCACTTACCAATAACGATATTACGCGCTTACACAATTCCCATATAACACAAATAGTGCTTATATGCGTGTAATACATCATAACACGTCTAAAATTACATAATGATAACAGAAGAATTGTTTCTTGCAAAATTGATGCAGTGTAGATGTTGACCCAAATACGTAGCAGATTCATGAGTAACGATGACCCAATCTAATACATTATAAATAAGTATCATATAACGAAGGAATCGGACTAAACATTCGTGAATGATAGTACGTCAATTATTAATATAAATCGCCACAGAAAAACACTGAATATAAATCTCTGGTACATTATTTGCAAATATTGGTGGGCGCGGAATTCGGGGCGCACGTCAAACGGCTGGTAACATATTGGTGTCCTTAGTCAAATATCAACCTGTTGTTGAATGCGTCGGTGTCTGCACAAACCGGCCTCTCCATGACTCGCTGTGTGGCCGACCGTTTTCCTGCCCCTCTTGGTCTCTGCCTTAGGTGGGGGTCGCCGCACCTCGGCTATTCAGAGACGGCACATCAGAGTGCGTGCAGGCACAGACCGCGTTCGTCACAGACAGTACATCAGAAACAGTCCGACAGAGACCGGATCTGCAAGGCATCAGATTGGGAGAATTTTGAAAACTTATCAAAATTTTTGAAAAATCAAAAAATGCTGGAAATTGTCTAAAAAGCGCACAAAACATAATTTTTTGAAAACTTTCACAAACAAAAAATTTCTCAAAAATTTCAAAAAAATCGATTTTTGTGCATTTCAGTCAGTTTCAAGGATTTTTGATTTTTTGAAAATTTTGAAAATTTTGAACTTACTTCTAAACTCTCCCCAAGAGATGTATGCCAGCCTCGGTGAATGCCATATCCTGTCTGTGCCGGACTCGGCATCTATGTCAGCCCGTTGCTGACTGCCTCGTTGTCTGCACCAGCCGGCCTCTGCACGCCACAGTGTGTTTCCGACCGTGTTCCTGCCCGTCTCGGTCTCTGCCTTACGTAGTGTTTGGCGCACCTCGTCTCTTCAGAGACGGCACGTCAGAGATCGTGACAGGCACAGACCGCATTCGTCAGGGGCAGAGTACATCAGAAACAGTCCGACAGGTACCGGTTCTGCAAGGCATTAGATGGGGAGAATTTTGAAAACTTATCAAAATTTTCGAAAAATCAAAAAATGCTGGAAATTGTCTAAAAGCGCCCAAAACATTCAAGTTTTGAAAAATTTCACATACAAAAATTTTCTCAAAAATTTCCTTCTGTGTGCATTTCAGTCAGTTTTAAGCATTTTTTCATTTTTTGAAAATTTTGAAAATTTCCAATTTTTTTCTAAACTCTCCCCAAGAGATGTATGACAGCCTCGGTGAATGCCAGAATGTGTAGAAACCGAGGCAGTCAGGAGCCGGAAAGGATCGAAGCCGAGTCCGGCAGAGACGGGGTGAGGCATTCACCGAGGCTGGCATGCATCTCTTGGTGAGAGTTTTCAAAATTTTTTCAAAATTTTCGAAAAATCAAAAAACCTGGAAATTTTCTGAAAAGTGCACAATAATAAAAAAATTGAATTTTTTCCATTTTTTTACTTTTTTGAAAAAAATTGAAAGTGGAATTTTTCAAAAAATTTGGATTTGTGTGCTTTTTGGACAATTTCCCACATTTTTTGAATTTTTGAAACTTTTAAAAAATCAATTTTTTTTCAAAATTCACCCCACCTGATGCTATGCAGAACCGATCGCCGTTGGAATGTGTCTCACGTACTGTGTCTCTGACGAACGCGGTCTGAGCCTCACACGGTCTTCTATAAGCCGATGTGCGGGATGCAACACGTAAGGCAGACAAACCTTATGTCATTTTGAGGTAACGTGTATGTCATCGTCATGTCAGAGTCACGTCAATATAAGTCCAAATGTTTGGAAGATAGAAACCTTTTAATATTTCAGGGGTATTCGAAACTAAATTTTTCAAAGGCACATATCTCCCAATCTGTAGGAATCTGAGAGACAAACCTTATGTCACTTTGAGGTAATGTGTATGTCATCGGCATGTCAGAGTCACGTCAATGTATGTCCAAGGGTTTCCAGGATAGAGACATTTTAATTTTTTAAGGTTATTCGAAAGTCAATTTCTGAAAGGCACATATCTCCCGATCTGTAGGAATCTGAGAAATAAAACTTATTTCACTTTGAGGTAACGTGTATGTCATCGTCATGTCAGAGTCAGATATCATCTCAATGAACAGTACCCTCAGCGATGGATTGGGCGTGGTGGCCCAGTAGCATGGCCAATGAGGTCACCGGATACCCAAGAAAGCATTCACATCGGAAGGATTTCTTAAGGAGAAACAGTTCTATAATCTAGTACACACGTAAAACTAAAGTCAACTCGCTACACGCCATTTAGGCTCTTGGGGAGAAGAACCCCGCATCTTGAACTCTTCGGTTTGTCCCGGGCATTTTCAGCATGACTTGGGAAATCTCCTTCTGTATTTGGCACGTTTGGCCTTGGCTCTTCGGCACAAAATAAAATTGTCCCTTTCCTACCTTATGTTGAGAGTGGTGTATGCTCCTCGTTGTTCCAGCGACCGGTAGATGGTGACGCTGTACCTGGAGCTCGTCCAACAGTGGCTCCGCCAAGCACCGCATTAGCACACTCGCTTCTCACATAATAGCTCCACTTTAATCTTGAAACACGAAGGTTGGTCACAAGATCCTACCACGGGACACTATCCTGAGCTATCCTGTACGATTCCATGTACCGAGCCAAAATATCACGCGACACTTCTCAGTATCAACACACACACACACGTCCTATTTTCTACGATTTGGTCACCGAGGTTTATGGCTAAAATTTTGTTTACGCTCCACACACGCATGGCTCTCAAATTTTGCTCAATCCTAAACGGACACCTTTTAGAATTTCAATTATTCGGCAGTTTTTCTCGTTTCCATACCACAACGAATTCATATTAATTTAAAAGTAATGTGAACAGAATCATTAGAAATTTTAAAGCATTAAAATTACAATAGTCGACGATAGACAAACATTTAATTTGAATTTAAAACGAAAACCAATTCTGTATTGGCAATGTGTACATAAACTCCAGTGAAACTTCAGGAAGTATAAAGGAAATTTTAACAGATGACATAACTATGTGAGTTTATGGTAAAATATAACAATTTTTAACTAAAACGACACGTCTACGATTTAAAAAATTCGTATAATGTTATCTAAATATTTACCCTTGAAGAGACGGCTAACACCTGTTACATGACGCCAAACGCACATTCCCAATTTGAACTTCATTTCAATCTTAGAAAATTTCGAAAGTTTTTCTTCCCCACTCTCATATTTCACGAAATTTGCATATCATTGGAGTCCAAATTCAATAGAAATCCGGCTTTTATCATTTAAAATTTTATAGGCGATTTATTTCATTCTTCGAAATCTTTTGCGTAACAAAAGAACATTCGTTCGAAAACAATTTTGGTTCCATTTTCCACAAATTACTTGTCATTAAATATACGTGACAGCCGACCAAAAAATTCCTCATTTCGTAGCCTCTCTCCATAAATACGACACTGCCTTCTTACCTTATTTTGCCTTTGATGGGGTACGAGAATTATTTACACTTCCCAATTAAACACAGATTTAAAATCCCGTAATTATAAATCAGGTAAATCGAGGTTCGAGATACACTTCAGATTTCACTGCACGACCGACAACGATCAACGTCCAACGAGGAACTGACTGGGTCTGCTCTTGCTACTGAAGGCAAGAATCAAATGGACACCTGCGTCTAGATGACGTCGTCACACATAAACTCAATGTGCCTCATTGCTTCGGACCGGGTGATACGGAATGCACACTGGTTCGAGTCTCGGGGGAGAAGAAATTTTCTCATGAGCTTTCGACCGGTGCCAACCCAGCATCGTGAGGAAACTGGGGAGCTACAATGAGTAGCGTAATCCGGTCATGAAAGCTAGCAATGGCTGTGGGTTCGTCGTGCTGACCTCACGTCACCCTGTGTCTGGTTGGGTGATCGTTCACAGACGTACACAGACAAAAAATCAGATTCTGAGGCTGGCCGTCCTGTGTTCTTCAGACGGAAGGTGACGAGGAAATATTAATTTTAATCTCGTTCTAATTCTAATTCCTGACACAATCGATACCTGAGTCACACGTTGCTTTTAAACATCAAGAAACGAGAATTAGTTAGTTTCGTATTTCATTCGAAATTCGTTGAACAGGGCACGCACATCGAAGTCCTCGTAACCGGCCGGAACTTGTTTTGACGTCCGAGCTCAGTTGTTCTTGTTTACAATTGAGTATTCTAGTTGTTCTTTTAATGAGGGTTGCGTTTCTCACGATCGGGACTGTGTGAAGTCTCTTCAAGGAAGGAGTCGTAATAAACATTCATTGATTTCGACGTGTACCTAGGTTCGGAGATAGGGATTAGCACCATATAGCCCAACAGAGTAGGTATCTGAAGAAGGAGATAGAGCCCATCTCCGAAAAGTCGGTTCAATTTTATTGTGATTTTTATTATTTTTGACGATGGAAAATATACAAAAACTTCTTGTTTGGATATCTTAAGAATGAGCGAACATTTGTTTTCGAAGGTTAAACTTCTAGAATATAGTTTCAAAATACTGCTTACCTATATTTCAATCATTATTTGCCATAATTTATTATGCATTTCGAGTGGAACGTAGTCAAACCGACGCTCAAAGACACAGAGAGCAAATTAAATTTACGTAGTAAATTTAATTATATTATCGTCTTTTCTCTAAGGTATTCTGAATTTCCGTTGTTTCTGTAAGGGTGTGGACCTGTAAATGACGAAAAGTATGCCAAATGGAGACAATTGAAGCACGAGAAACTGTGAGTGAAATATCTTATAATTATAATTGGGGTGGTTGCCATGAGTTAGAAGTTAAAATCCGTACAGAAGTGTCTGAAGCTTATGACACGAAAATCATCAAATGAATCAAGATCGGCTCCTTCCATCTCCTGCATATTTAAAAATAATTATCATATTTCATCTAATTTCACTCTTTATAGTCTCAGTGGTTTAAACGGCGTCATTAATACCCTGAGAACCAGCCACTCTGCTCTCATCAGATTTCTTCATGATATGACTGTGACCGGCACGAAGAAGCCTACGGCCAGTATTTCGATACGGCTAGGCTAAAAACCATGCCGAGAATCAAGAAAAGTGAGGAACTGTGCCTCGTTCTGGGAATGTCCACTTTGAATCCAGTCTGTGTCGAGCTAAGCGCATAGGTTGTTTCTGCATTTCGACAGAAATTTCAGGTAACACAGAATAGGGCCTTAATATTCTTCAGTTCAACAATCTCAACATCGTGACATATATTCGTCAGTTTGAACTGTTTTGTAAAATAAATACCAGAAAAAACATTTTAAAATACACACCGCCCATTTCATCTTACATCCCTCCGAACTTGTCACTCAGAAGTTACTTCATGTTAGAAAATGTTAGCTGTTTGCGCAACATTATTAAACAAATGGACTCTGCATAACAGAATTTTTATTGGACCACTACTTACTCCCTTGTCTCCCGATTTGATTTTGCATAACAATAGCAGTTGGTTCAGCGCAGTATAACTGATTAGCCACGTGTGCATGATGAGAGGTAAACATCTTTCTGGTTTACACAAAATTAATTGTTTTGTTAAAAATATTAATGCATTAAATGTCGTTCGAAAAATGTGAGGGTGTGGAATTTATGCTATGAAAGATCGAATCGTGTTAATTAACCTAAATTAACCTAACCTAAAGTAACCTAACCTAAACTATCCTAAAATAAATTAACCTAACCTAACCTAACCTAGCCTAACTTAACCTAACCTAACCTAACTTAAACTAACCTAACTTAACCTAACCTAAAATAACTTAACCTAACCTAACCTAAGTAAACAAACCTAAACAAACTAAACTAAGCTAACCTTACCTAAACTAAACTATTCTAAACTAACCTAACCTAACTTAACTTAGCCTAACCAAACCTAACCAAAGTTAGTTTAGGTACGGTTGCGTTATTTAGGTTAGGTTAGGTTAGATTAGTTTAGGTTATGTTATGTTAGCTCAGTTTAAGTTTGGTTAGGTAGGTTTAGGTTAGGGTAGGTTAGGTTAAGTTATAGTAGGTAAAGTAGGGTTGGGTTAGTTTACGTTAGGTTAGATTAGGTTAGGTTAAAATATGTTAGGATAGGATAGGTTAGGTTTGGTTAGATTGGTTTAAATTAGGTTAGATTAGGATAGGTTAGGTTGTTCGGTTAGGTTAAGTTATGTTACGTTAGGTTAGGTCAGGTTATGTCATGTCAGATTAGGTTAGGTAAGGTTAGTTTACGTTATGACTGTTTAAGTTAGGTTAGATTAGTTTAGGTTAGCTTAAGTTAGGTTAATAAGGGTGTTAGGTAGTGTTAAGTTGACTTTTCCTAACCTAACCGAACGTAACATAACCTAATCTAACCTAACCTGACATATCATAACCTAACCTAACATAACCAAACATAACATAACCTAACTTACCATAACCTAACCCAACCTAATCTAACCTAACCTAACTCAACCTTACATAACCTAACCGAACCTACCTAACCTAACCAACCGTAACCTAACCTAAACCTACCTAACCTAACCTAAACTGAACTAACATAACCTTACCTAAACCAACCTAACGTACACTAACCTAACCTAACCTAACATAACCTAACCTAACTTAAATTAAGTAAATCTAAACTAAGTTAGTTTAGGTACGGTTGTATTATTTTAGGTTAGGTTAGATTAGGTTATGTTATGTTAGGTTAGGTTAGGTTAGGTAGTTTAGGTTAGGTTAGGTTATGTACGGTTGGATTATATTAGGTTAGGTTATTTTAGGCTAGGTTCGGTTAGGTCAGGTCAGGTTCGGTTAGGTCAGGTCAGGTTCGGTTAGGTCAGGTCAGGTTCGGTTAGGTCAGGTTAGTTTAGGGCAAGTTTGATTATGTCAAGTTAGGTTATGATATGTCAGGTTAGGTTAGGTATTGTTAGGTTAAGTTCGGTTATTTTAGGTCAGGTCAGATTAGGTCAACCTAAAACTAACTAACATCATAACTAACCTAACCTAACCTAATCTAACCTAACCTAACCTAACCTAACGTAACGAAACTTAACCTAACACAACTTAACCTTACCTAACATAACCTTACCTAATTAACCTAACCTAACATAACCTTACCTAAACTAACGTAACCTAAACTAACCTAACCTAAAATAACCTAACTTAAACTAACTTAACCTAACCTAACATAACCTAAACTAAAATAACCTAACCTAACCTAAGTTAACCTAGCCTAACATAACTTAACCTATCCTAACTTAACCTAACTTAACCTAAATTAACCTAACCTAAAAAACTAAACTAAGCTAACCTTACTTAAACTAACCTAACCTAAACTAACCTAACCTAACTTAACAAAGCCTTACCTAACCTAACTTAACATAACCTAACCTAACCTAACTTAACCTAACCTAATTTAACTTAACATAACCAAACCTAAACAAAATTAGTTTAGGTACGGTTGCGTTATTTTAGGGTAGTTTAGGTTAGGTTAGGTTATGGTGGTTAAGGTAGGGTTATGTTAGGTTACGTTAGGTTAGGTTAGGTTATTATAGGAGAGGTTAGGTTGGGTTAGATTATGTTAGGTTAGTTTAGGTTATGTTAGGTTAGGTTAAGTTAGGTTAGATTATGTTAGGAGAGGTTAAGTTATGTTAGGTTAGTTTAGGTAAGGTTAGTTTAGGTAAGGTTAGGTTATGTTAGGATAATTAGGTAAGGTTATGTTAGTGAAGGTTAGGTAAGGTTTGGTTAGTTTAGGTTATGTTAGGTTACGTAAGGTTAGGATAGGTTAGATTAGGTTACATTAAGATAGGTTAGGTTAGGTTAGGTTATGAAAGGTTAGGTTAGGTTAAGTTATTTTAGGTTAGGTTAGGTTATTTAGTTCAGTTTAGGTTAGGTTCGGTAGGTTTAGGTTAGGTTAAGTTAAGTTAGGATAAGTTACGCCAGGTTATGTTATCTCAGTTTAGGTTAGGTTAGGTTATTTTAGTTTAAGTTGCGTCTGATTACGTTAGGTTAGGTTAGTATAGGTTAGTTTAAATTAGGATAGTTAGGGTGTTAGATAGTGTTAGGTTGACCTAACCTAACCAGACATAGCATAACCTAACCTGACATAACCAAACATAACTAAACCTACCTAACCTAACCTAACCTATTCTGACCTAACCTAACCTAACTTAACGTAACTTAATCTAACCCAACCTAACCTTAACTAATCTAACCTAACCTAATTACCTAAACTAACCTAACCTAAACTAACCTAACCTGAAGTAACCTAACCTAAACTAACCTAACCTAAGCTAACATAACCTAAACTAACTTAACTAACGTAAACTAAACAAACAACCTTACCTAACCTTACCTAAACTAACCTATTCTAAACTAACCTAACCTAACTTAACTTAGCCTAAACAAACCTAACCAAAGTTAGTTTAGGTACGGTTGCGTTATTTAGGTTAGGTTAGGTAAGGTTAGTTTAAGTTATGTTATGTTAGGTCAGTTTAAGTTTGGTTAGGTAGGTTTAGGTTAGGGTAGGTTAGGTTAGGTTATGGTAGGTAAAGTAGGGTTGCGTTAGTTTACGTTAGGTTAGATTAATTTAGGTTAAAATATGTTAGGATAGGATAGGTTAGGTTTGGTTAGATTGGTTTAAATTAGGTTAGATTAGGTTAGGTTAGGTTGTTCGGTTAGGTTAAGTTATGTTAGGTTAGGTTAGGTCAGGTTATGTCATGTCAGATTAGGTAACGTAAGGTTAGTTTACGTTATGTCTCTTTAGATTAGGTTAGATTAGTTTAGGTTAGCTTATGTTAGTTTATTAAGGGTGTTAGGTAGTGTTAAATTGACCTATCTTAACCTGACCTAACCTAACCGAACGTTACTAACCTAATCTAACCTAACCTGATATAACATAACCTAATCGGATATAACCAAACATAACTTAATCTACCTAACGTAACCTAACCTATTTTAACCTAACCTAACCCAACCTAACCATACCTAACCTAACCTAACATAATTAACCTAACCTAACATAAACTTACCTAAACCAACCTAATCTAAACAATCCTAAGCTAAAGTAACCTAACCTAAACTAACCTAAAGTAACCTAACCTAAACTAACCTAAAATATCCTAACATAACCTAACCTAAAATAACCTAACCTATCCTAACCTAACCTAACCTAACTTTACTTAACCTAACCTAACTTAACCTAACCTAACCTAACTTAACCTACAAAAACCTAAACTAACCTAACCTAAAGAAACAAACTAACCTAACCTTACCTAAACTAACCTAATCTAAACTAACTTAACCTAACTTAACATAACCTAACCTAACATAACTTAACCTAACCTAATGTAACTTAACCTAACCAAACCTAACAAAGTTAGTTTAGGTACGGTTGCGTTATTTTAGGGCAGGTTAGGTTAGGTTAGGTTATGTCAGGTTAGTTTAGGTTAAGTTAGATTAGTTCAGTTTAGGTTTGGTTAGGCAGCTTTAGGTTAGGGTAGGTTAGGTTATGGTAGTTAAGGTAGAGTTAGTTTAGGTTACGTTAGGTTAGGTAAGGTTATGATAGGATAGGTCAGGTTAGGCTATGTTAGGTTAGGTTAGATTAGGTTATGTTAGGTTAGGTTCAGTTAGGTTAGATTAGGTTAAGTTAGGTTAGGTTAGTTTAGGTTAGGTTAGTTTAGGTAAGGTTAAGTTAAATTAGGATAATTAAGTAATGTTATTTTAGAGAAGGTTAGGTTAGGTTGTTTAAGGTTAGGTTAAGTTAGGTTAGGCTAGGTTAGGTTATTTTAGGTTAAGTTATTTTAGGTTAGTTTACATTAGGTTGGATTACTTAATTTTAGGTTAGGTTAGGTTAGGTTAATTAAGTTAGGTTACATTACTTAATTTTAGGTTAGGTTAAGTTACGTTAAGTTAGTTTAGGTTATGTAAGGTTAGTTTAGTTTAGGTTTGGTTAGTTTACGTAAGGTTGTGGATATTTTAGTTTAGGATAGATTAAGTTAGGTTAGTTTATATTAGTTTAGGTTAGGTTATGTTAGGTTAGGTTAGGTTAGTTCAATTTAGGTTAGGTTAGGTTGATTAAGTTCGGGTAGGTTGGGTTATATTATGGTAGGTTTGGTTAGTATAGGTTAAGTTAGGTTAGGTTAGGTTAATTTAGGTCAGGTTACGTTATGTCAGGTTATGTTAGGTTAGGTTAGGTTAGTTTAGGTTAGGTTAGTTAGGGTGTTAAATACTGTTAGGTTGACCTAACGTAACCTGACCTAACCTAACACAACGTAACCAAACATGACCTAACCTAACGAGACATATCATAACCTAACCTGACATAACCAAACATAACCTAACCTAATTAACCTAACCAAACCTATTCTAACCTAACCTGACCCAACCTAACCTTACCTAACCTAATCTAACCTATTTAACCTAACCTAACATAAACTTACCTAAAGAAACCTAACCTAAACTAACCATAACCTAACCTAATATAACCTAACCTAAAGTAACCTAACCTATCCTAACCTAACTTAACCTAAACTAACCTAAAGTAATCTAACCTAAACAAACAAACTAACCTAAGCTTACCTCCAATCTAAACTAACTTAACCTAATTTAACATAACCTAACCTAAACTAAATTAACGTACACTAATTTAACTTAACCTAACCAAACCTAAACAAAGTTAGTTTAGTTACGGTTGCGTTATTTTAAGGTAGGTTAGGTTAAGTTAAGTCAGGTTAGTATAGGTTAAGGTAGGTTAGATCAAATTTAGGTTTGGTTAGGTAGGTTTAGGTTAGGGTATTTTAGATTAGGTTATGGCAGTTAAGGTATGGTTAGATTAGGTTACTTTAGGTTAGGTTAGGTTAGGATAGGATAGGTTAGGTTAAGTTAGGTTAGGTTAGCTTAGGATATATTAGGTTAGGTTAGTTAGGTTATGTTAGGTTAGGTTAAGTTAGGTTAGATTAGGTTAGATTAGGTTAAGTTAGGTTAGGTTAGTTTAGGTTAGGTTAGTTTAGGTAAGGTTAGGTTAGGTTAGGATAATTAGGTTAGGTTATGTTAGCGAAGGTTAGGTTAGGTTTGGTTAAGTTACATTAAGTTAAATTAGGATACGTAAGGTTATGTTTGTTTAGGTTAGGTTAGGTTACGTAAGGTTAGGATAGGTTTGATTAGGTTACACTAAGATCGGTTAGGTTAGGTTTGGTTAGGTTAGGTTATTTTAGGTTAGATTATGTTAGGTAGGTTTAGGTTAGAGTATGTTACGTTCTAATATGGTAGGTTTGGTTAGTTTAGGATAAATTATTTTAGGTCAGATTTGGTTATGTTAGTTCACGTTACGTCTGTTTACGTTAGGTTAGGTTAGTTTAGGTTAGGTTAGTTTAGGTTAGGTTAGTTTAGGTTAGGTTAGTTTAGGTAAGGTTAACCAAATTTAACCTAAACTATCCTAACCAAAAAAAATAACTTAACCTTACCTAAACTAATCTAACCTAAACTAACCTAACCTAAACTAACGTAACCTAACTTAACATAACCTAACCTAAACTAACTTAACCTAACCTAATTTAACTTAAAATTACCAAACCTAAACAAAGTTAGTTTATGTACGGTTGCGTTTTTTAAGGGTATGTTAGTTAAGTTTAGGTTAGGGTAGGTTATGGTAGTTAAGGTAGGGTTAGGTTAGGTTACTTAAGGATAGGTTAGGTTAGGATAGGACAGGTTAAGTTAGGTTATGTTAGGATAGGTTAGATTAAGTTAGATTAGGTTAGGTTAATTTAGGTTATGTTAGTTTAGGTAAAGTTAGGTTAGTTCAGTTTAGGTTTGGTTAGGTAGGTTTAGGTTATGGTAGGTTAGGTTAGGTTATGGTAGTTAAGGTAGGGTTAGGTTAGTTTACGTTAGGTCAAGTTAGGTTAGGATAGGGTAGGTTAGGTTAGTTTAGGTTATGTTAGGTTAGGTTAAGTTAGGTTAGATATGGTTAGATTAAGTTAGGTTAGGTTAGTTTAGGTTAGGTTAGGTTAGGATAATTAGTTTAAGTTATGTTTGTGAAGGTTAGGTTTGGTTAAGTTACGTTATTTTAGGTTAGGATAGATAAGGTTATGTTAGATAAGGTTAGGTTAGGTTACGCAAGGTTAGGATAGGTTAGATTAGGTTACATTAAGTTAGGTTAGGTTAGGTTAGGTTAGGTTAGGTTATGATAGGTTATGATAGGTTGGGTTATGTTAGGTTATTTTAGGTTCGGTTAGGTCAGGTTAGATCAGTTTAGGTTAGTTTAGGTAGGTTTAGGTCATTGTATGTTATCTAACATAAACTTACCTAAATTAACCTAATCTAAACTATCCTAACCTAAAGTAACCTAACCTAAATTAACCATAACCTAACCTAATATAACCTAACCTAAAATAACCTAACCGATCCTAACCTAACTTAACCTAAAATAACCTAAACTAACCTAACCTAAACAAACAAACTAACCTAACCTTAACCTAAACTAAACTAATCTAAACTAACTTAACCTAACTTAACATAACCTAACCTAACTTAACCTAAACTTATTTAACTTAACCTAACCAAACCTAAACAAAGTTAGTTTAGGTACGGTTGCTTTATTTTAGGATAGGTTAGGTTAGGTCAGGTTATTATAGGTTAAGGTAGGTTAGTTCAGTTTAGGTATTTTTAGTAAGGTTTAGGTTAGGGTAGTTTAGATTAGGTTATGGCAGTTAAGGTATGGTTAGATTAGGTTACTTTACTTTAGGTTAGGTTAGGATAGAAAAGGTTAGGTTAATTTAGGTTAAGTTCAGTTAGTTCAGTTTAGGTTTGGTTAGGTATTTTTAGGTTAGGGTAAGTTATGTTATGGTAGTTAAGGTAGGGTTAGGTTAGGTTACGTAATTTTAGGTTAGGATAGGTTAGGTTAGGTTATGTTAATTTAGGTTAGATTAGGTTAGAATAGTTTTGGTTAGTTAAGTTATGTTAAGTTAGGTTAAGTTAGGTTAGATTAGGTTAGATTAGGTTAAGTTAGGTTAGGTTACTTTAGGTTAGGTTAGTTTAGGTAAGGTTAGGTTAGGTTAGGTTATGTTAGCGAAGGATAGGTTAGGTTCGGTTAAGTTACATTAAGTTATGTTAGGATAGGTAAGAATATGTTTGTTTAGGTTATTTTAGGTTACGTAAGGTTAGGATAGGTTTGATTAGGTTACATTAAGATAGGTTAGGTTAGGTTTGGTTAGGTTAGGTTATGATAGGTTAGGTTATGTTAGGTTATTTTAGGTTAGGTTAGGTTAGGTTAGATCAGTTTATGTTAGTTTAGGTAGGTTTAGGTTAGGGTATGTTATATTATAAAATGGTAGGTTAGGTTAGTTTAGGTTAAGTTACGTTAGGTTAGGTTTGTTTAAATTAAGTTATTTTAGAATAAGTTAGGCCGGTTTATGCTATGTCATGTTAGGTTAGGTTAGGTTATGTTAGTTTACGTTACTTCTGTTTACGTTAGGTTAGGGTAGTTTATGTTAGTTTAGGTTAGGTTAGTTAGGGTGTTAGGTAGTGTTAGGTTAACCTAACCTAAACGGACGTAACCTAACCTCACCTAACCTAACCAGACATATCATAACCTAACCTGACATAACCAAACATAACCTAACCTACCTAACCTAACATAACCTATTCTAACCTAACTTAACCCAACCTAACCATACCTAACATAACCTAACCTAATTAACCTAACCTAAAATAAACTTACCTAAGTTAACCTAATAAAAACTATCCTAACCTAAAGTAACCTAACCTATACTAACCATAACCTAACCTAATATAACCTAACCTAAAATAACCTAACCTATCCTAAATTAACTTAACCTAAACTAACCTAAACTAACCTAAAATAAACAAACGAACTAACCTAATCTTACCTAAACTAATCTAATCTAAACTAACTTAACCTAACTTAACATAACCTAACCTAACCTAACTTAACCTAAACTAATTTAACTTAACCTAACCGAAATTAAACTAAGTTAGTTTACATAAGGTGCGTTATTTTAGAGTAGGTTAGTTTAGGTTAGATTAGGTCAGATTAGTATAGGTTAAGGTAGGTTAGTTCAGTTTAGATTTGGTTAGGTAGGTTTAGGTTAGGGTAGTTAAGTTTAGGTTATGGCAGTTAAGATATGGTTAGCTTAGATTACTTTACGTTAGGTTAGGTTAGGATAGGATAGGTTAGGTTAAGTTAGGTTAGGTTCGATTAGGTTAGATTAGGTTAGGTTAGTTTAGGTTATGTTAGGTTTAGTTAAGTTAGGTTAGGTTAGTTAAGGTTAAGTTCTGTTAAGTTAAGTTAGGTTAGGTAAGGTTAGGTTAGTTTAGGTTAGTTTATTTAAGGTGTTAATTAGTGTTAGGTTGATCTAACCTAAACTGAATTAACATAACCAGACATTTCATAACCTAACCTGACGTAACGAAACATAACCTAACCTAACCTAACCTAACTTAATCCAACCAAACCTAAACAAATTTAGTTTAGGTACGTTTGCGTTATTTTAGGGTAGGTTAGGTTGGGTTAGGTTAGGTAAGGTTAGGATAATTAGTTTAGGTTATGTTAGTAATGGTTAGGTTAGGTTTGGTTAAGTTACGTTAATTTAGGTTAGGATAGGTAAGGATATGTTAGATTAGGTTAGGTTAGGTTACGTAAGGTTAGGATAGGTTAGATTAGGTTACATTAAGATACGTTAGGTTAGGTTAGGTTATGATAGGTTAGGTTAGGTTAGGTTATTTTAGGTTAGGTTAAGTTAGGTTAGATCAGTTTAGGTTAGTTTAGCTAGGTTTAGGTTAGGGTATGTTATGTTATAATATGTTAGGTTAGGTTATTTTGGTTAGGATAGGTTAGGTTACTTTACGTAAGGTTAGTTTAGGGTACGTTGGGTTAGATTAAGTTAGGTTAGGTTAGATTAAGTTAGGTTAGGTTGGGTTAGGATAGGTTAGGTTAGGTTAGTTCATTTTAGATTAGATTAAGTAGTTTTAGGTTATTGTAGGTTAGGTTTTATTATGGCAGATTTGGTTAGTATAATTTAAGTTAGGTTAGGTTAGTTTAGGTTAATTTAAGTCAAGATATGTTGTGTCAGGTTAGGATAGGTTAGGTAAGGTTAGGTTAGTTTAGGTTAGGTAATTTAGGGTGTTAAGTAGTGTTAGGTTGATCTAACCTAAACTGAATTAACATAATCAGACATATCATAACCTAACCTGACTTAACGAATCATAACTTAACCTAAACTAACCTAACTTAACCTAACCTAACCTAGCCCACCCGTAGATAACCTAACCTAACCTAACCTAAGTAACCTAACATAACTTAACTTAACCTAGTCTAACCTAACTTAACCAAACCTAATTTAACATAACCTAACCAAACCTAAACAAAGTTAGTTAAGTACGGTTGTGTTATTTTAGGGCAGGTTACATTAGGTTAGGTTAGGTCATTTTAATTTAGGTTAAGGTAGGGTAGTTAAGTTTAGGTTTGGTTAGGTAAGTTTAGGTTATGGTAGGTTAGGTTAAGTTATGGCAGTTAGGGTAGGGTTAGTTTAGTTTATGTTAGGTTATTTTATGTTAGGTTAGGATAGGTTAGGTTAGCTTATGTTAATTTAGGTTAGATTAGATTAGATTTTGTTAGGTTAGGTTAGGTTATGTTAGGTTAAGTTAAGTTAGGTTAGGTTAGATTAGATTGGGTTAGGTTAGGTTAGGACACGTTAGGTTAGGTTAGGTTCGGTTAGTTCAATTTAGGTTAGGTTAAGTAGGTTTAGGTTAGGGTAGGTTAGGTTTTACTATGGTAGATCTATTTAGTATAGTTTAAGTTAGATTAGGTTAGGTTAAGTTAAGTCAGGTTATGTCAGGTTTGATTAGGTTAAGTTAGGTTAGGTTAGTTTAGGTTAGGTTAGTTAGGGTGTTAAGTAGTGTTAGGTTGATCTAACTTAACCTGACATAACATAACCACACATATCATAAAATAACCTGACATAACAAAACATAACCTAACCTAACCTAACCTATCTTAAACTAACCTAACTTAGCCCAACCGTAGATAACCTAACCTAACCTAAGGATAGGTTAACCTAACTAAACATAACCTCACCTAACCTAACCTAAACTAACCTCCCCTAAAATAACGCAACCGTTACTGACCTAACCTAATTAACCTAACCTAACATAACCTTACCTAAACTAACCTAACCTAACCCAACTTAACCTAAAGTAACCTAACTTAAACTAACCTAACCTAATCTAACATAAACTTACCTAACTTAACATAACCTAACCTATCCTAACCTAACCTAATCTAACCTAACCTAGCCTAACTTAACCTAACCTAAACTAACTTAACCTAACCTAACCTAAAATAACCTTAACTAAAAAAACTAAACTATCCTAACCTTATCTAAACTAACCTAACCTAAGCTAACCTAACCTAACTTAACATAACCTAACCTAACCTAACATAACGTAAAACAATTTAAGTTAATCTAATCAAACCTAAACAAAGTTAGTTTATTTACGGTTGCGTTATTTTAGGGTAGGTTAAGTTAGGTTAGGTTAGGTTATGGTAGTTACGGTAGGGTTAGCTTTGGTTGCGTTAGGTTAGGTTAGGATAGGATAGGTTAGGTTAGGTTAGGTTAGGTTAGATTTGGTTTGATTAGGTTAGGTTAGTTTAGGTTATGTTAGTTTAGGTTAAGTAAGATTAGTTCAGTTTAGGTTTGGTTAGGTAAGATAAGTTAGGGTAGGTTATGTTAGGTTATTTTAGTTAAGCAGGGTTAGGTTAGGTTATGTTATGTTACGTTAGGTTTGAATAGGATAGGTTAGGTTATATTATGTTAGGTTAGACTAGGTTAGATGTTGTTAGGTTTCTTTAGGTTATGTTAGGTTAGGTTAGGTTAGTTTAGGTAAAATTAGGTTAGGTTAGGATAATTAGGTTAGGTTCAATTACTGAAGTTTAGGTTAGGTTAGTTTAGGTTAGATTAGTTAGGGTGTTAAATAGTGTTAGGTTAACCTACCCTAACCTGACCTAACCTAACCCAACGTAACCAAACCAACCTAACCTAACGAGACATATCACAATCTAACCTGATATAAGCAAACATAACCTAACCTAACCTAACTTAACCAAATTTAACCTAAACTAACTTAACCAAAAATCTAAACTAACTTAAACTTACCTAAACTAATAAAACCTAAACCAACCTAACCTAAACTAACCTAACCTAACTTAACATAACTTAACCTAACCTAACCTAAACTTACCTAATTTAACTTAACCTAACCAAACCTAATCAAAGTTAGTTTAGGTAAGGTTGTGTTATTTTAAGGCAGGTTAGTTTAGGTTAGGTTAGGCCAGGTTAGTTTAGGTTAAGGTAGGTTAGTTAAGTTTATGTTTGGTTAGGTAGGTTTAGGTTAGGGTAGGTTAGGTTATGGCAGTTAGGGTAGGGTTAGTTTAGGTTATGTTAGGTTAAGATATGTTAGGTTAGGTTAGGTTAAATTATGTTAGATTAAGTTAGGTCAGGTTAAGTTATGTTAGGTTAAGTTAAGTTAGGTTAGGTTATGTTAGGTTAAGTTAAGTTAGGTTAGATTAGGTTAGGTTAAGTTACGTTAAGTTAGGTTAGGTTAGGTAAGGTTAGGTTAGTTTAGGTTACGTTAAGTTGGATTAAGTTAGATTAGGTTACGTTAAGTTGGATTAAGTTAGATTAGGTTAGATTAGGTTAGGTTAGGTTAGTTTAGGATAGGTTAGGTTAGCTTAGGTTAGGTTACTTCAGTTTAAGTTAGGTTAAGTTTGTTTAGGTTAGGGTAGATTAGGTTTTATTATGGTAGATTTGGTTAGTATAGTTTAAGTTAGGTTAGGTTAAGTTAAGTTAGGTCAGGTTATGTTATGTCAGGTTAGGTTAGCTTAGGTTAGGTTAGTTTAGTTTAGGTTAGGTTAAGTGGGTTTAGGTTAGGGTAGGTTAGGTTTTATTATGGTAGATTTGGTTATTATAGTTTAAGTTAGGTTAGGTTAAGTTAGTTTAGGTTAAGTTAGGTCAGGTTATGTTATGTCAGGTTAGGTTAGCTTAGGTTAGGTTAAATTAGTTTAGGTTAGGTTAGTTAGGGTGTTATTAGTGTTAGGTTGATCTAACCTAAGCTGAATTAACATTAACAGACTATCATAACCTAAGCTGATATAACGAAACATATCCTAACCTAACCTAACCCAACCTAACCTAATCTAGCCCAACCGTAGATAACCTAACCTAACCTAACCTAACCTAACCAAACATAACCTCACGTAACCTAACCACACCTAACCTTTCGTAAAATAACGCAACCGTTCCTAACTTAACATAATTAACCTAACCTAATATAACCTTACCTAAACTAAGCTAACCTAAAGTAACCTAACCTAAACTAACCTAAACTAATGTAACTTAACTTAAACTAACCTAACCTAAACTAACATAACCTTACCTAACTTAACCTAACCTAACTTTTCCTAACCTAACCTAACCTAACCTAACTTAACCTAGTCTAACTTAACCTAACCTAAGCTAACTTAACCTAACTTAACCTAAATTAACCTAACCTAATTTAAGTAAACCTACTCGATCCTAAACAAAGTTAGTTTATTTACTGTTGCGTTATTTTAGGGTAGGTTATTGTTAGGTTAGTTTAGGTTATGGTAGTTAAGTTAGGGTTAGGTTAGGTTACGTTAGGTTAGGTTAGGTTAGGATAGGTTAGTTTATGTTAGGTCTGGTTAAATTAGGTTAGATGTGGTTAGGTTAGTTTAGGTTATGTTAGTTTAGGTTAAGGTAGGTTAGTTCAGTTTAGGTTTGGTTAGGTAGGTTTAGTTTGGGGTAGGTTAGGTTAGGTTATTTTAGGTTAGATTAGAATAGGATAGGTTAGGTTAGGTTAAATTAGGTTAGATTAGGTTAGGTTAGGTTGAATTAAGTTAGGTTAGTTAAGTTAGGTTAGTTTAGGTAAAGTTAGAATAGTTAAGGATTATTAGGTTAGGTTATGTTAGTGAAGGTTAGGTTAAGTTTGGTTAAGTTACGTTAAGTTAGGTTAGGATAGCTAAGGTTATGTTAGTTTAGGTTAGGTTAATTTACGTAAGGTTAGGATAGGTTAGATTAGGTTACATTAAAATAGGTTAGGTTAGGTTAGGTTATGATAGGTTAAGTTAGGTTAGGTTATTTTAGTTAGGTTAGGTTAGGATAGTTCAGTTTAGGTTAGGTTAGGTAGGTTTAGGTTAGGGTATGTTAGATTAGAATATGGTAGTTAAGGTTAGTTTAGGTTAATTTAGATTAGGTTAGGTTTAGTTAGGTTAAGTTAGGTTAGGTTAAGTTAGGCCAGTTTATGTTATATCAGGTTAGGTTTGGTTAAGTTATGTTAGTTTACGTTACGTCTGTTTACGTTAGGTTAGATTAGTTTAGGTTAGTTTAGGTTAGGTTAGTTAGGGTGTTGGGTACTTTTAGGTTGACCTAACCTAACCGAACGTAACGTATCCTCGCCTAACCAATCCAGACGTATCATAACCAAACCTGACATAACCTAACCTACCCAAACCTTACCTAACCTAACCTAACCTAACATTAACTTATTTAAACTAACGTAACCTAAATTAACCTAACCTAAAGTAACCTAACCTAAACTAATCTAACCTAATCTAACATAACCTAACTTAAAATAACCTAACCTGTCCTAACCTAACCGAACCTAACCAAAGTTAACATGTTTTCTTAACCTAACCTAAAATAAGTTAACCTAAATAACCTAACTTAAACTAACCTAACCAAAAACTAACATAACCTTACCTAACTTAACCCAACCTAACCTATCTTAACCTAACCTAACCTAACTTAACTTAAAATAGTCCATCTTAACTTAACCTTACCTAACATAACCTGACCTAACTTAAATAACCTAACATAAACTAACTTAAATAGATCTAAACTTAACCTAACCTAACTTAACGTAACTTAAATTATCCCATCCTAATCTTACCGAACTTAACCTAATCTAATTAAGCTATACTAACCTAACCTTAACTAAACTAACCTAACCTAAACTAACCTAACTTAAAATAACCTAACCTAAACTAACCAAAAATAACCTAACCTAACCTAATTTATCCTAACCTAACTTAACTTAACCTAACCAAACCTAAACCAAATTAGTTTAGATAAGGTTTCCTTATTTTAGATTAGGTTAAGTTAGGTTAGTTTAGGTAAGTTTAGTTTAGGATAAGTTAGGTTGGTTGAGTTTAGGTTTGGTTAGTTAGGTTTAAGTTAGGGTAGGTTTGGTTAGGTTATGTTAGGTAAGGTAGATTAGGTTAGGTTACGTTAGGTTAGTTTAGGTTAGGTTAGGATAGGTTAGGTTAAGTTAGATTAGTTTAGATTAGGTTAGATTGGGTTAGGTTAGGTTATGTTAGGTTAGGTTAGTGTATGTTAGATTAGGTTATGGTAGGTAATGTAGAGTTAGGTTAGGTTACGTTAGGTTAGGTTAGGTTAGGTTAGGATAGGTTAGTTTAGGTAAGATTAGGTTAGGTTATTTAAGTTAAGTTATGTCGGGTTAGGTTAGGTTAGGTTAAGTTACGTTAAGTTAGGTTAGGTTAAATAAGGTTAAGTTAGTTTAGGTTAGGTTAGGCTACTTAAGGTTAGGTTAATGTAGGTTAGGTTACATTAATTTAGGTTTGATTAGTTCGAGTTAGGCTAGGATAGGTTAAGTTAGGTTAGGTTAATTTAGTTCAGTTTAGGTTAGGTTAGATAGGTTTAGGTTAGGGTAGGTTAGGTTATATTATGGTAGGTTTGGATAGTTTAGGTTAAGTTAGGTTAGGTTATTTTTGGTTAGGTTAGGTTAGATCATTTTACGTTAGGTCAGTTTATGTTATGTTAGGTTATTTTAGAATTGTTTACGTTACGTCTGTTTAGGTTGGGTTAGGTTAATACAGGTTAGTTTTGGTTAGATTAGTTAGGGTGTTAGGTAGTGTTAGGTTGACCTAAATTAACCTGACCTAACCTAACCGAACGTAACCTAACCTGGCCTAACCTAACCTGACATATCATAACCTAACCTGACATAAACAATCATAACCTAACCTAACCTAACCTATACTAACCTAACCTAACCTAACCTTACATAATCTAATCTAATTTAATTAATCTAAAATAATCTAACCTAACCTAAATAACCTAACCAATCCTACCCTGGCCTAACATAACATAACCTAAACTAACCTAACATAACCTAAATTAACCTGTCCTAAAATAACGCAACTTTACCTAACCTAACCTAACCTAACCTAAATTATTGTAACTTACCCTATCCTAACCTAATCTTACCTAATCTAACCTAACATATTTAACCTAAACTAACCTAACCTTACCTAATCTAACCTAACCTAACCTAACCTAATCTAAAGTAACCTAACCTAAACTAACAAAACCTAACTTAACCTAACCTAACCTAACCTAACCTATCCTAACCAAACTAACCTAACCTATCCATACCTAAACTAACCTAACCTAAACTAACCTAACCTAACCTAACATAACTTAACCTTACCTAACCTAACCTATCCTAACTTAACCTAACCAACCTAGAAATAAAATCGTTCTTCTTAAACACAAAGAGAGTTTCATCTTGTACACAGTATGACTCAACAACTTAACGCAATAACAAATTTCTTAATAATTCTTATATAAGATGAGTACCTGTGATATTGTGAAATGTTTTTACCAGCACAAAATTGTCTACTCTACGACGCACTTCTTGTACAACCAATTCACAGCTCTGCTCTTTCCGCATTGACGAAAGTCGGTTGTTGACGACAATAATGGAAAACAACAGTGCCGAGTAAACAGATGAAGTTTCCTTGGTAACAAAAATTCCGAGTAAATAGATGTTACTTAGGTAAAAATTATTGTTTATTTGTTGATAAACAGATGACGTTTCCTAGGTAACAAAATAATGAGGTTTGACGTTTCCCAGGTAACATAACAATGACGTTTCCTAGGTAACATATTAATGCATGCAAGCTGAAAATTGTTGTCAGTCCATATTTACAAATTCTTGATATTTCCTAGGTTACCATCTAACACATTTTCCTTACACTTTTTCGTTTCCCTTTTTCGTCACACTTTTTTGCGGAATGACACTGACCCTTCCATATAGACGTATTTACGTCACAAATAAAAACAAAGATAATTACTCTAACTTATAATTATGGTTAGATTCATTCATAATACTAAGTTCTTTGACTATAGGAAGAGAACACATTTAAAAAGAATGAGGAGAGACATAAGGAAGAATTGCAATTTCATTGCCCTTATTTAAAATAACGCCCGGTTTCAGTGTACTTGATTAATTTTAAAAATGATTTTTGAGGTGCCCAGGCGCTGAGCCAAAGAAAATAATTCCTTCCTTCGAACACCGGCAAAGACGTTTTCTGTTGTTCGGACAGCGACCACTAGGGACGAATGGCGCTAAGGCAAATTCTGTTCTTGTTCCTGGGAAATAATTTAATTGACTAAGGTCATAAGCCCGAAAACTGTCTGAGACCCAGAAGATGAATTTGTAAGGACCCGTCGTATTCCCTCCTTAGTAAATACCGCAGAGCCTACCGGCCATGTGTAGACTCGAAATTGAGGGTTGACATTTCTTTACTCGTTCGCTTGTGGCTCGTGAAGAAGGAACATAGCGCGATTATTCCTCAAGACAAGTGAGAGAACACAGGAAGGTCGGAACTCTGGAGAAAATATCCTGAGTTCGATTTCCTTCAAGGGCGGTTCTATTAACTCCGAAACTAAGCGAGACAGATCAATGGCGCTAGGATCAGAGTTTCTCTGCTACCAAGACGAGATTACGGAAACAGAGGTCTCGACACTGGGTTCGACTCCTGACAAGAAGAATGGTTTCTGTTGACAGGAACGCAACCGCGTTAAGAGAGCGACGCCAAGGCGAAATTCTTTTTCGGAGAGGAATTTACAGGATCTAAGGTCACAGACCCGAGTCTGTCTTAAGAAAACACCATTCCTGCGTAACGAACGCTTAGCTGGAAATGGTAAACAGAGCCTCGTAGCTGAAACGAGAGTTTTGTCGCTTCGGAAGACTTGACGGTCTGCGAATTGGACATGGGGGAGGAGGTTCACTTCAGCTGAAGGACTCAAAAATTTTGGGTTGGCGGACCGTCCTGCTTTTGAACTATACTCTTGTATTTGCCTTACAACTGAGGAAAAGCTCGGAAAACCTCACTTATCCCCAAATTTCTACTAGCGCCAGGTAAAACTTCTTTGTTTTCCTTTATCAAAATAGTCGTTTTCAAATTAAATTTCAAATGTGTCTAGTCTAAATAAATCATGTCTTGGATCTATCAAAAAAAATTTCCGGCGCTTTTGATCAAAACAGGATCACGAACACTGGCCTTCTACGATTTTAATTCCCAGAAATAGAATTTACGTTCCCTCAATATGACGCCAGCAGTTAATAAGAAGATTTCACACTTGTCAGTTGGTTGATCATCGTTTAAATCTGAAAAGCAACAAGCTACTATGGCTACTGTTACGCACTGAACTCAAGGAAATTTCTTAATTTTCACGACACTTCGTGCATGAACCATCAGCTTCAACGCTGCATTCTGTGTTTATCGGTTGCACTGCAAGCAGTGGTTATTAGGAGTTCTTAAATATTTCTCAGACCGTCTTCCGATTTAAGAGTTACGAAATTAATTCAAGAGATTTTTTCGTATTGCTGTAAAGTTGAAATATTCACCTTGAATGCAGAAGGTATTTGGAGTACAACAACCTCGTGCTGTAGAAAACAGTTCAATGCAATTCTACCTCAAATTGTTTAGTATTCGTGACAGCACAAATAAAATCAGACAATCGGCCGTTGCCAATAACATGACATAAAAAGAACCAGCTGCTATCCTCCCTTAAGGACGAAGGTGGCTACAGAATTCCTCCGGTAGCCAACATTACAGAAGTAGAGTCCTCTAGATTCAACGAGATCTTTCAAATGGCATTGCTGGCATGTGAATGTTTAACGATTACACACCAACACTCACGATACCACAGACAATTACAAATACAATTGCAAATAATAACAATAATAAAAAATTGGAATCGCTTACCTCAAACTTTGTTCAATTGTAAGAGACCTCGATGTCCACCGGCAATTATCAATTTAATCAAAACTAATGGAGTATCACAGACTTCTTATATAAGATAAGTAATTGTGATATTCTAAAAGGTTTTTAACAACACAAAAATATCTAATCTACGACAAACTTCTTCTACAAGCGATTCACAGCTCAGCTCTTTCCGCAATAACGAAAGCAACCAACCAACCAAAGAAGCTAACTGAGGGCGGAGGCCTGCGCAAGCGCAAGCATCGTCCCTACCTAGGTGAAACCATTGCTGCGCACAAGACGCAATGCTGGAAATGGTAAACGGTCTTAATATAAGAACGGAAATTTTGATAACGCTAACGGGGTTTCGTCGTGGCGGGAGCCTCGACCATTCAAACTGGGATCTGCTGATGCTGATGGGAGGTTATCCCGTCAGGCAAGTTGTCCAAAGGAATTTGGTTGGTTGGGTCTCTGGGGTTTGAACCCAGAGAGGGAGGGGCCGTTTCGGCTGAAGGCCTCTACGGCATGGGGGGAAGATCACGTCAGCTGATGGCCTCCATGATCGGGGGGGGGGGGAGGGTGGCGGGCCGTGCCCCTATTAAGTTATACCATGGCATTCGCCTTACAACTGAGGAAAGCACGGAAAACCTCAGTCAGGTTAGCCGAGTAGTCTAACCACTCGTTGTGCCGACTTAACCGTCGTTTGGGGACGGCCTCGGCTGGCCTGCTGAACATCAGTCGCCCTCGGTTGCCCTTGGGCGACCTCTGGCAGCCCTCGTTCGGCACGAGTGCCTCCCGAGTTGCCGAACTAAGGGGTTCCCCACCCCTGCTAACCTCGAGTCAAACCTCTCAATCAGTGCTCTGATGTGGTCGGCAAAGAAAGGGACCCCCAGATCCTCATGTATTTGTCTGTTACTAACGTACCAGGGCGCGTTAGTAACAATGCGAAGACACTTGGATTGCAGAACTTGCAGCTTCCAGACGTGGCTGCGGACAGCTGACCTCCAGATCGGGCATGCGTAATCCATTATGGGACGGATGAGCTGTTTATAGAGCAGCACACCGTTCCTGATGGACAGGCCACTTCTCCTATTGATGAGCTGGCCTAGCACACCTAATCGTTGCGCCGCCTTCTTTCCTTCCTGGTTGACGTGCGCCGACCAGGTAAGCCCGGCGTCAAGGGTGACCCCCAGATACTGCGCTGTTTTAACCCATTGGATCGGCTGTCCGAGAAACTGCACTGCTCTGGGCTGTTGGATGTGTCTTCTCGCGGAAATGAAGAGAACCGCGGTGCTCTTCGAGACGTTGATAGCAATCCTCCAGGCTCTGAGCCAGAGCTCAAGTCTAATGAGGTAGGTCTCCAGATACCTGACGAGAAGCGTTGGGCTACGGGACGTGACTACTAGAGCCGTGTCGTCCGCGTACTGTGCTAACTCGACGTGGCGAGACGGTGTGGGTATGTCACTGACATACAGACTGAAGAGCACAGGGGAGAGTATTCCGCCCTGCACAACTCCAGCCCGTATGGTACGACGTGTGGACGTGGCCGTCTGGAAGGATGTCTGGAATGTCCGGTCAGCGAGGTAGGAAGAGATGGTTTTTACCAAGTACGACGGGAAGTTGAGGACGGTCAGTTTGTATAGGAGGCCTTGGACCCAGACTGTGTCGAAGGCTTTGGCCACGTCCAGGAAAACCACGCCGGTTAGCCGCTTCTCATCAAGGTTTCTGTTGACCCTTCCTACGAGGCGAGCCAGCTGTAACGATGTGCTGTGTCTGGGTCGAAACCCAAACTGCTCGTCGCGCAGCAGCCCGGGTTCGCTGACCTCGTGTAGCACCCTCGTTACTAGGATTTTCTCGCAGAGTTTGCCGACCGTGTCTAGAAGACTGATGGGTCTATAGAAAAAAGGTAGCGTGGGGTCCTTCCCCGGCTTCAGTATGGACACCACGCGAGCGTGTTTCCATGCCGAGGGGAAGTGTTGCCTGCGGAGGACCGCGTTGAACACTTTCGTGAGAAAGGTTACCGCGCGTCGTGGGAGATGTCTCAGGACCCTGTTCGGTATACCGTTGGGGCCCGGAGCCTTGCCAAGCTTGAGTCCCTTGATGACCTGGGCGACCTCCGAGGGACTGGTTAATTTTGGTTCATTTGCGGGGGCATACTCGTTTGCTCGCATCGTCTTTTTAACCATGTCAATTGCAGCCAGGTCCGACGGGTTGTCTACCGGCTGAAACTGGACCTCAAGGCTGTCGGCCAGGGCTTCTGCCTTCTCGGGGTTCGAGAGAGCCAGTCCTCCCGGCACTAAGAAGGGGGGCGATGGAGTGGGGACTCGCATCACCCGCTTGGTCATTTTCCAAAGCGACTGGTCCTCGCAGTCCAAGGATTCGAGCGTGTCGCTCCACTGTTCGTTCCGCCACTCGTTGAGACGATAGGTCACCGACCTCTCGAGTCGATTGATCTGGGTCTTAAGAGTGGGGTCTCTCGTGACCTGCCATCGCCTCCTCAGCCGGTTCTTCAGGCGTATTTCATCCCGAATACTAGCGGGCAGAAGCGGTCGCCTGTCAATGCGGGGTCGAAGCTTGGGAGCGGACGCTGCTGTGGCTTCCAGGATAGCACTGGTCAACTCCTCGACGCACTTGTCGATTTCCTCCTCGTCGTTTACTACGGGGTTCACCGGGAGTCTGCTTTCGAGGCAAGCCTGGAATGCAGCCCAGTCCATTCTCGCGAAGTCCGGGCGATCAGGCAGGTTTTGAAAGGACGATCGGCACGTGGTGTCGACGAGGACGGGCAGGTGATCGGAGCTGAGTGCGGGGCAGACAGTCAGGTGCACCGGTAGGACGAAGTCCTTGATGAGGACAATATCAAGGACGTCGGGTGTGGCGTTGTTTGTGTAGGGAGCCGTGGTTGGGGAATCCGGCCCGTAGATGAAGCAGGAATTTCTGTTGACGTAATCACGCAGGAGCGAGTCCCTAGCAGAGATAAGGCTAAAATTCCAGTCAGTGTGCTTCGCGTTGAGGTCACCAGCCAAGAGGACCGGGAAACCCCCGCTCAAGCACTCGGTCAGGTCCGACTCAATCCATGGCCGGGTGGGTGCGAGGTATGCCGCCACGAGCTTGACTTTCCTGGTTGCCAGCACCAGGTGAATGGCGGTTGCTTCCAGTTGCTGCAGACCCGAGACAGGCACAGGGTAATTATCAATGCCCCTGCGGACAAGGATCTCTGTGCCGCCCCCCAGCGTCGGGCTGTCCGTACGGTGGCAAACGTAGTTCGCGAACCTCAAGGCCCGACCCGACGTGAGGTGCGTCTCGTTCAGGAGGCAAACATCGACTCCGTAGTCGCCGAGGAACTGCTTCAGCTCCAGCTTCCTGTCGCGAACACCGTCGGAGTTCCAGTAAGCCAGCCGCAAGGCCTTGCTACCGTGTCCTCTAGGCCGTGCAGTCATTGTCGGCCATGAAGAGGAGAACGGTTTGGAGGAGGGCTCGCGGACGAGACCCCCCGGGTGGGAGTGAATGGATCGCGGCGAGGAGACGGCTTGTCAACTCGATGCAGACCCGTGGCGATAGGGTTTCCAGGACATCTGAAATGTCCTGGAGCGGTGACTGACCCTTGGGTGGGGTGGGGTCAGTCTTTTTGGGAGCAGGTGCAGTGGGATTTGCCACCGGCACCACAGAACGAGCGGGCTTGGCACGGCCGCCCTTGGGGACAGTCTGCCGCTCAGTCCGTGCAATGGCGCCAGATGGTGTTGGGGCGGGGTTCTTCATAGCCGCAGCCTTGACGACGCGGCCACCACGGACCACGGGGTTCCACCCAGGGCCCAAGTTCACCTGCTCGAGGGAAGGCGTAGCTGGCGCCGATTTGGGCGCTGGCAGGCGCGTGGAGACGCCGTCCTTTCTGCCGCGATCCCCTTTCGCACGCTGTGCAGCGGCCGCCTTGGCTTCCTTTCACTTACTGCAACCTCTATAGTTCGCGGTGTGGTTGCCCCCGCAGCTGCAGCACTTAAGCTGCTGCCTGGGGGTGGCACACGACCCGGATGGGTGAGCGTCCCTGCAGGCCACGCACCTGGGTGCATAACTGGGAGCCGGGTCCCTCGGCTGCGGGCTTCACTGTCTCGCTTGGCGGTTTCAGCGCGGCGGGGTGAGCGGGGGGAGGTCCGCGGGACGACTTCACGTTCCTCACTCCTTTAACCTCTTGCGAGGCCCCGGCTTTAGTGGGGAGCGGTGCCGAGGAATCCACCCCAGCAGTCGCCCCTTTAACCGGTCGCCCGGCCACTACCCCGGTGTACGCCGCGCTGACCTCAGCATAGCTGAGTTGCCGGCCACGCGAGGTGGCTTGTTCGCTCGTGGAAGCGGTGGTGGATGATGCTGCTACCGCCGGGCCATCGGGCCGATGAACTTTTGCCGCTGCCGGCAGAGGATTGGACCCGACTCCGGACAGTGGCTCGGGCGCCTTGATGCGGGTTTCAACACGTTGGCTTTCCTCTTGCCAGCGTTGGCTCGAGTGGGCCCTCCGACTACGGCTGTTGCTGCTGTAGTTACTGCTGCTGCTGCCCGCTCTCTCTTCTTTTCCGCGGCGATGGCGTCCAGGAGCTGTTTCCGGACCTGCTGGAACAGCTCAGGGAGGTGGGCCTTCAGAAAGGCCAGCTCACCTCCTTCCATGCCTCGCCGAGCGTTGATGAACTCTCCGTGGACAACTATCCGTGAACAACTATTCGTGGACAACTATCCGTGGACAACTATCCGTGAACCATCTATCGGATCCATGCCAATAGGGTGTGAGTTGCTTGGTTTATAGGCCGTGAACCGTTCCTTGGTTCAGGGCTAAGAACGACCTCTGTGGCCCGGCATTTGAACTGTGTTTGGTCGGCCACGAGAGAGTGGTATACTGCGAGATGACGTTCCGGCTAAGAAAATCTCTATGTCCCTTTACGTCATAATTAGCCAATTAGCTGTCACTTTTCCCCTCTCCTGTCTCCTGCTCGGGAAGACGTGTGATCTGGACTGATATGACCTTCGGTCGTCCTCTTCCTGCTCGACTGTCATAGTGATTGGACGTGCGTAGAGTTTGGTCTGGCTTCATAATTATCTGGGTCGTCAATTTTGGTTCAAAATTAAGTTTAGTACGCTCACTATGGTAGCCGACGGGATCTGCACTTGTACATAAAGTTTATGTTCTGTTGTGTTCATATTTTTGTGAGAAAATGGACTTGTAAGTATGTATGATAGGGGTTGGGCCTGGCCCAGTGTAAACTGTGTGTGCCCTTCATTTTCATATTAGGTTGACTTGTATTATTGTTTTTTTTATATGCTACAGCCAAAAATTCTCGTGTATTTGAATTTGGCGTTACGTATATAGCTAATTCATTTATATTGGAACGGGTACTGATGACATCACTAGGTGCGGCTTTGAGACGGTGGAATGGGGCGCCGTTCTCAGGCTAGCACCGAGAGATCGGTCCCGGGGAAGTACAGTTTTGTGAAGGTCACTGCGTGGTGGTCGCGTGATCTACAAGCCTACGCCCTGTGAGAGGCTAGAGGCTTCTTTTGTCTCGGTTGGCGTTGGGACGCTAGACAGAAAAAGAAGTGAGTTGGTGTGGGAAGGCTGACCATAAAGGAACTTGGTCATTCTTTAAGTAAAGTGAAGTTTTTTTCTGGATTCTTGACGTGGAGGGAACCAGAACATGTGAACCGTGCTTTGGGGCAAATAGGGTTCGGTTGAAGTTTGTTGGCACGCTCATATGTGTTACCACATAGGCGGTGTATCTTCAACATTGTCGTCGCTGTTGTGTAAGAGATGGGGAGTGGACGCACTCCAACTTTAATATTTAAAATTTCGTTTATGTGATGAAGGGAAGGTGGTTGAGAGCTAATAATTGAAGTTATTAGTTGCGGCCGGACTGGCGGCTGGGGGTAAGTCGGGTAAGAAGCAAGTGCCCGCAAACCTACACATTTTGAGGGGGGCATTAATTATTAATTCTGCATCAAAGGGAAATGTTTTCCATTACAGTGTATTGGGTGTGGTAGCCACTGATGTGTGGACCCACCTCGGTTTTGTCTGTGTGTGAACTTGAATGTGTTTCTTCTGAAAGATTGGTTTGTATTCCTTGTTTAATATTACAGTTTTTGTCATTTCACCTTGTCTTTTTAAAATAATTATATTCTTGTTTCTTTTGTTTAAATTCATATTGATTTGATTGGTGAAGTGTTTATGTTCAACTGCCTAAAATTTCAATGTTCCTTGGTTTCCCAAATAATACCTCGGGGCTTAGAATACGCAGACAACCGAGTCAGCAAGTCGGTTCAGCCGGAAAGTGAAAGTTGTAGCTGCCCCGAGCCAATGGGAGCAGGCATGGGAGTGGACCAATGGTAGCACGTGGGCGAGAGTGAGAGAGGTAGGGAAAGTAGAGAGAGAAAGGTTGAGTTTGGTTGGATGAATCAGGGCCCTGAAAAGGGCCATGTTAGTGGTCTGGTTGGTTCTGGCGGCGCACACTTGCTCGCTCAAGGAGTCTTCGAAGTGTGTGAATAAGAGGCTTCCAGGACCGGCTCAGGTGAAGTCCATCTTCCCTGTAAAAGTTATGGGGATGTAGTTCGATTTCGATGGCTTCCCTTATTATCCGATTTATGTAGCCGGTTTTTGAGGAGAGGATAGAAGTGTCCTCGAGCTGTATGCGGTGTTCCATGTTGAAGCGGTGTTCAGCAACCGCAGATTTCTCGGGCTGACCGAGCCGAATGTGGCGTTCGTGCTCCTTGATCCTGGCCTCAACGGAACATCCTGTCTGGCCGATGTAGACTAAACCGCACTCGCTGGGAACGCTGTATACGCCAGGTGTCTTCAGTTCTAGGTCGTGTTTTACCGGCCGGAGAAAACTGGGAATTTTCTTTGGCGGAAGACCAACAGACTTGATGTCGTGCTTGGCCAGCAACCTGCTTATGCGTTTGAAGGTCGTCCCTACGTAGGGCAGGAAGGCAACCGAGGCTGGGTTTCCAGTAGGCGGTGACAGCCTCGCAGGCGGATTGAGATCTATCTGGATCTGACGGTTGCTGTATTCGTTTTTCCTGAAGGTGGTGGTGAGTGTCTCCAGTTCACTCTGTAGGCTCTCGTGGTCGCAAAGAGCTTTAGCCCTGTGTACCAGGGTGGAAAGCACGGACTGTTTGTTGAACGGGTGGTGATGGGAATTGTAATTGTGGTAAAGGTCGGTATGGGTAGGTTTTCGGTACACCTTGTGGCCTAATGAGCCATCAGGTTTCCGGTGGATATCTATGTCGAGGAATGGGAGATGGCCGTCATTTTCAGTCTCCATATTGAACTGGATGCTCTCGTGAATACAGGTGGTTGAGGAACTCAGCGATCTTGCCAGGGCCGTGGGGCCAGGGAACAAACGTGTCGTCCACGTAACGGAACCAGCAGAGGGGCTTGAAGGTCGCCCCGTCTACCGCCATTTCTTCAAAATGCTCCATGTAGAAATTGGCGATGACAGGTGATAGTGGGGAACCCATAGCCACCCCGTCGGTCTGTTCGTAGAACCGGCCGCCGAACTTGAAGTATGAAGATGTTAATACAAGGTGGAACAGCCTCAAGACGTCGCCATCGAAGTGCCGTTCCAGGAGACGTAGGGCTTCACCAACGGGTACCATGGTGAAGAGAGACACGACATCGAAACTGACCATGATGTCCCCAGGGCCCACGCGGAGCGACTTGATAGTATTGATGAATTCGGTGGAGTTCTTCACGTGACGTGGAGAGTGTCACACCAATCCACCGAGTAGACCCGCGAGATACTGGGCAAGCCGGTAGGTTGGAGCGCCGATGGTGCTTAAGATGGGCCTGAGGGGAGCTCCTTCCTTATGGATCTTGGGTAGCCCGTACAGTCTAGGGGGCCTCGAACCCTGGGGCCGTAGCTTTTGGATGACCTCCTCTGGGAATGATGACTTCTTGAGAAGCAGGTTGGTCTTCCTTTCAACGGCTTCCGTAGGGTCCTTGGGCAGTAACCTGTACGTCGGGGCTTCCAGAAGGGCTCGGATCTTCCCGTTGTAATCATCAGTGCTAAGGACAACCGTCACGCTGCCCTTGTCAGCTGGGAGGACTGTCAGGTCCGCGTTATTCCACAGGGCTCGAAGAGCTTTCCTCTCAGCTCCGGACAGATTGTCTTTCGGCTTCTTGGAGGCTCTCAGGATCCGAACGGTCTCTTGCCGGACCTCCTCGGCCGCTTCCACAGGTAGGGAGCGAACAGCTCTCTCAACACCGCTCAGGAAATCCTCGATGGGCAACACTGTAAGTGCCACTGCGGCGCGAGTTGGATGCGATCTCCCGGGACCTGTTGGGCATGCACCTCCGCCTCGCTGCGGAGTTGTCCACCGCGAACTGGGCTCTCATCGACCGCATCACCTTCGAGAGGATTTCACGTGCTGCAGCTGACGACAAAGTCAGGCAGTGCCAGAAGTTCCAACGACTGCATGGAGCTCAACATGCAGGCCCGCGGCCCGACACGAAGAAAACTGTGGTTAACCTGAGCTGAAGGCCATTGGAGGATGCTGCCTACGCTGCCCTGGGCAAGGCCCTGATGACGGAGGCAGTATGACCTCTGACATGTTGGTTAACATCGACCAGACTACACAGCGCAACAACCCAGAAGACGGAAATCTTCTTCTTTGTTAATCATTGATATATAGTGTTGTAAAAGTATTTGGAACATGCAGCATCCCCCCCATGTTTATGGCATTTAACCATTTTCTTAACCAGAAAATCATGTGTCCTCATTTTTTCACCTAAAATTAATTTTTTATGCATGTGTAAAATATGTTTTAAGTTTTTAAATCTTTGATGCTCAGTAATATGGGTTTAAATTAAACAGTTTGTATGCATTTAAAACCCTCCTTCCTGACTACCGATTAATAATGTAAAACATCATATAAAGCATTAGGAAACACAAGATAGTACTTTACACAAAAAGTGAACAAGCCTTATTTCAAGTAACTGGGAACCTAATATTCCAGTTTTTATACGTGCTGTAATCTGCCTGATAGGTTACAGGGAGCAGAAGGGGAGTGGCATGTTACAACTAACAGTTTTTAATGTATAACAACAGGGTGGCCCAAAGATTACATCAGAATTGCTATATAAATTCCTTCTTTACAATCAAAAAAATACTGGAAACTGCCTGAAAGCAAGGAACATGTCAGGTTTTCACAGTAGCGAGTATGAAGATAGCTGTCTTCCGGCTGCTCTATATAGTCTGGTATAAGTTTACTGATGCTTCATCTCTGAAGCATCAGTAAACTTCTACCAGACTACACAGTCCAACAAACTATAGAACAGTTATCTTCAAATGTTTAATCACTTGTGTTGTGTGTAGTGGAAATGGTATAAAAATGTATGTTATATGAACTCAGACCAGAGTTACTGATTTAAATTATACACAAGTACATTATATTTCAGCCTGCTTTTTTAATGTTGTCAGCTGTCTTCCATGCCCAAATTTCAGTTTTGTGCTCATACTGTAAAATGTACACATATATTATATAAACTGATACACTTGCATAGTGCTTGTGTAAAACTGTCATGTTTGGAAGTGGCTGAAGTACAAACGGTGGTCAATTACATATTTCACTGCTTCTTTTTAACAACTGCAGGTATGATTGAATATGGAATGGCAAAGGCAGCTGTTCACCAGCTCACAAAGTCCTTAGCTGCAGATAATAGTGGACTTCCACCAAACTCTCTGTCAGTTGCTAACCTTCCAGTGACCCTCGACACGCCAATGAATCGCAAATGGATGCCAAATGCAGACTTCTCAACCTGGACACCACTTGAATTTGTAGCAGAGTAAGTACAGAGTAGCAGCAAGAAATTAGTAAAAACAAAGGCTGCTGCAACATATAAAGTTTGTTTTTTACTTTAGAAGTTACTTAGCACTGTACAATTTAAATTCTGGCAAAGTACAGTAAGGGGTAGACTGCGAAGCTATTCACCTATAACTAATAATTTATTTTAACATTTTGCCATATTTCAAGAATGTAAGTAGCGATTTTTTTACAAATCTGTACCCTTAAAACTATGTTGTCACATATCACCATGATAACCACTTCAACAATTAATATTACTCTAGCCACATTACTGATTAAAAATGTAATGTCATATTGTGATATACATAATTAGAAGTCAGGAGAAGGACTTGAAGGTTATGTAGTTCATCCATTATCAGATTTTACACGCCCCTGTCACTGAGCATTTTTCCTAATCTTGTTGATCCTTGTGGTTGCATTGTAACTTAATAACATAATATGCCTACTAAAGCTTAAGGAATAATTCCAGATTATTTCTTCGGTAAAGCAGAGGAGAAGAACTTCCCCCAAATGGTAGCCTTGTGCATCTAGTGACAAAGAATTACACCACGGAACTATTATTGGTCTAAATGGAAACAAATGCATCCATTTATAAATGTTTCTGGTGCTGAATTTACTATGTAGGGTCCAAGAATATGAAGGAATTTCTATATATATATATTATATGTATATATAATTTGTTCATAAATGCTTCGTGTTTTTTAATTGGTGCTTTGGGAAATTATTTACTATGCAGTTATTAATTTGAATATGTTTAGCTATTAGTAAGTCTGAAAATACTCCAAAATAAAATGTCACTGTTCTTATGTATGTATGTATGTATGATGCATTAATAACCATGATGTCCAATAACTATTAGAACAGCATAGTGTGAAACCTCCATTATGTACATTCCATGACATTTTCTATCTAAGAATGTAAGTTAAGTTGAGTCATGTTTTCAGTGTTATCTGTATGTAATCCATTATATACTAGTTACATGCATTTTATTTTTGCCTTTGTTTTGAATGATATTTCAAATGAATTTTCCATTTTTATACCATTTTGTTAAGGAGAATAATATATATTTCAATTGACTTTATGTGAGACATTAAAAGCTAGTTCCTGTAATATGCCAGATTTATTCCCTGTGATGTTTGTCTTGTAACTAGAATATTGGGCATCGTTCAACACCATTTAGAGACCTCAGCCTAGAAATGTTCTAGTTGTGAAGGCCTGTGGAATGGATGCAATGTTTATTACTGTTAAAATAATGTTGGATGGTTGAGGAAGGGCCTGATGACGGAGGCAGTATGACCTCTGAAACGTTGGTTAACATCGACCAGACTACACAGCGCAATAACCCAGAAGACAGAAATCTTTATAATTTATATTGATTGCACAATTTATATTTTGAACAGCACTGAAGTAAAATAATGTATTTTGGATGGTGAACCGCATGGTGAAATATATTTTTGTGTAATTGTGTTAAGCATCAAATAGTGTTTTATTATAATCACATAACCTCAGTCTTTGTAATCAGTAGATGAAATGTTGATTATGAACCCTGGGTCACACTGGTTTCATAATATTTTACATCAGTAATGTAAAATGTTATGCATATAGTATAAAATCCAAAGTCACTTATACATATGGATTCCAGTTGCTTCCATCTTCTGGTTGTAATCCATTTGTCACTAACAATATTATATCAACAATCCACCAAATTCCAACACCACCTAAAGTGAATAGTTTTCCAACAGCTGTTCCTGTTTGCCCCAAACAAAATCTGTCCATACCTAAGAAACTTAATAAAATACTGTAGATGATGGTGTTAGCAAAGTAGTAACCACCATACTTGTAACAGTAATTATCATATTCAACAAAGGTATGATATTTGGAGGTCCTGTTAGCCCTTAGCACTGCTCAACATATGAAATGAGAAATTACTGTAATTTGATGTACAGATGATTGTAGAACTAGCAGATCTTAACATTAGCCAAACTCGCAGTGAAACATCTCAGCAGCAAGAAGAAAAAAGTGACATGATCTTCCAATGTGATAGAGGAAGAAAATGCAAAAATTGCTGAAACTGGGAGAAAGAAAACAATGTTAGGATACAACATCAAAAACATGGTGTTCAGTTTTAATTAGTATCGATATAATTATCAATTTTTGAAGATTTTCCTCCAAACCAAACTAACATTCTCTCTCAAAGTCCTGCAATACACCAAAGAGACCTAATCTCTGGCTGGAAAAGTGAATTCTGCATCATAACATGTCTTCCAAGTGAACTTTCAGAAATTCAACAGTTGGCCAAAAGCAAACACAACGTTTTCTCACATTCTACAGACTTGATTCGTCCCGCATGATTTATGTTCACAAAACCAAGGCTTCCTCAGGGAGTCTCATCTCTAAATACTTGAAGGCATTCGAGTCAATATAACAACAGTATCAAAAACATGTTTGGAAAAATATGTAAAGTAATGTTTCAGAATTGATCACGAAGTCTTGAGGTAACCTCATAAGTCCGTTCAAATGTAATTAAAGAATTGACTCATCAGTAGTACTGCTGAAAGTACATCATTTGTTGACAAATGAAGGGATCCAACTCCACAGAAACTTTTATTTTATTTTGCTTTGTATAAAAGTTACCCAACAATATAAAAACACTTACTTGAGACAGGGAAAGCCATCCCGTCCAAATGTTCTTTCACCTTCACATTCTATGTCTTGTAGTGCTGTGCAGTTTCTCTTTCCTTTTTCAACATCTTCATATCTATATCCACCAAACTAGGGTGCGAAAAGCTACTCATATATAAACATCATATTCAGAGTTATTTTGCACAGTAAATTTCAATGTTATCTCAAAAATCTGAATATAAATTTTGTGAAATGTAGTACCACACACAAGTACAAAAATTTCATAAACTAAAATTTCAATTTCTTTCTTCAAATTTCAAGAGTGATCCTGAAATGGAATCATTATTTACACTGTTGCATTTGTTACTATTGCACACAAATTCATGTACCTTTCCTCAGTTTTGCTTTATGAACATGTCATAAAATTTAGTACTATATTCAGTATTAGAGATTTTACTTTCCAATGGTTAAATTTTTCCAGTTGTTTTAGGTTGTTTGCCATTTTAATTCATTAAATTGCCTGAATTCAATAATATTACTGATTTAACAGCAATGTGGCTAATGTAATGTTAGACACACAGAAATTTGGGAAAATAAGTACAATGGAAACATGGGGAGAAAGGAATAATTATCTCCACAGAAGCTGATTCCAATGTCACCTGTTTCTGTTTGACAGTAAAGACTGAAACAGTATGAGCTATTTTACCTTAACACAGCCATAACCACCATCTTCTTCCTTTGCAGTTTTATTACCTTTATGATCTATTGGAGGGTCACAATCAATGAATTCCAACGGTCTGTGAAATAAAGAAGACATTGGTAGTTAGGTGGACTTGCTGATAACACCAAAAATAATAATAACCAAGCTAAGAATATTAATCTCATGGCTTCAGTAACAGTTGTGGAAAAGGTATTGATTTTAAACAGCAACCACAGAGTAAAGCCACTTTTGTGCTTGACATGTGGTGGTCCTCCTTGCAGTTTGTGTCAGAAATCCCAAATTATATGTAGTTTTCCTCTCCTTTGTCATTACATTACAACCCAGAAGACCACAATTGATAACCCTGCAAGAGTGAAATGCGTTTGAATCGTTGGACATTTAATTTTTGGAATGTTTCTACATTTCCTCATCTTCTAAATGGTAAATTCGAGGGGAGGGGGGCACCAGTGTGTTCAATGCAAAATGAAGTGTCGATTTTCAATACAATCGAAATTAAAATTATGACTTCTGTGCAACAAAACACTGTCTAGTCTAGTTCCTTCATACAAGTTACTTGTCGAATTTATAATAAAACAGGCTGTGCAGTGAAAGAAGATGATAAAATATTGTTACCCGCTTGATTCACTGTCCATAACCCGTTATACTCCACACCAGTATTAATCGACGCTACATATTTCTCGAAATGAATTGTCATCCTCAAATGTGTGTTTATTATACATCTAAGAACGGAACTCACAAACTTAACCTACAAAGGAAGAGAAATTGCTGACAGCCCAATTCAATATACTTACAGAAACGAACACTTTGCTAAAGGCCCATGAGGGGGATACCTAAACTCCGCCGCAGTTGTCTTACATATACAATAAAGAATAAAATATAAACAAATGAAAAGATTTTTATACATCACGGATGACCTTCCGTGTATCATATTCCACCACAGACATCACCTATGCTTACTACCATAGCATCTGCACACAGCCCCTTGCAACGCAAGGATGAAAAGGCGAAACAAACACTCGACATCTTAATTATAAAAAACTAATTTATAAGTTTATAACAAAAGAGAATCGAGAAATCAGTCAAATATTGTGCTGATATAGATTGTTCCGCACAAATAAAGTGATTTTTAAATTAAAGTGCTAATAATCTATGGCCTTCGGGTTGTTATGTTTTGGACAACTGTCCTGAATCCATAGAGAATGTATTTGCTTCAAAAACAAGAAATGCCACATTGTTTGCCATGAGCACAGATTTTGAATGTAGAATGAGTAAGAGAGTGATTTGTCAGTGAATTATGTGCTGCATAGAAGATATCATTAAATCTATACTGACTTCTTAAATCATATATTCGTGTGTATTTTAAATCATCTCTGTATAAGATTAGGATCTCATTTGCGATATGTTTGTTGGCAAAGCAAATAATTACACTTTGAAATTTCGCTCTCTTAATCACCATAATAAATTTAAAATCGACGCACATAAACAAACACAAAATCTATAAACAAATTTTGTATTTAGGCACACATTGTTTCTTAGTATTGGTATTAAAAATAATATAAATGAAAACGTACAGAGGCGCAAGAAACTTGACTTCGCTTGATTCGTGTGTATTAGGGGCTCTTTTTTTGCCTATAGGCAGTCTATATTTACTGTAAATTTGAATTATTTGTAAGTACCCTTTTTATATTTGTTGGGTGAGATGGTGGGGTATGAAGATGTGACCTGAGCCAGGCATCTGAAAATGTCACTGAATTAGTGTCAACAGAATCTAATGTATGACTCTCAGTAATTCCTTTTATATTACCCTAAATTATTTTTTGTTATTACACAAACATAATATATAAAGGGGGCATTTCTAAAATGTTCATCCCAGCATAGTAGACTACAGTGTATGTTATTTGATCAGTAGAGTAGAGTAGAGTAGAGTAGAGTTTATTTACATTCCATAGATCCTTCTTAGGACTCAACCAAAGGATGTAGAACATGTCATTTCATACAATATACATACACTTCAGAACTTTCAACACACGTACAAGAACGTATTTCATTTCATTACGACTGTTCTCATGGCAAAGCATGCAGAGCTTAATTTGGGGACAACATACTCGATGTGTTTTTTCCAATTTAAGGTATTGTCGACTTGTAAGCCAAGGAATTTGTTTGTTTCAACTTCCACAATTAATTTTTCTTCAAAACCTATATTTAATCTAGGATATGTCTTGTGCTTAGTAACAAATTTTATGAAGTGTGTCTTTTCAAAATTTAGTGACAGTTTGTTAGCTCTAAACCATTTGTTTATGTTGGCAAAGACATCATCCATGATACTTTGAAGATAGATCAACAATAATGATACTTGTATCAAGATGCAATCGGAAAGTTTCTGGACTGTGTCAATAGAGGGCGAACTGGATGTAGTACGAGCTTCTGCCGCTAGGGGGTGCGGCCTACATTCATAGTGAATCAGTGTGCCAGCTGGCATCATCGAATTAGCATTTGTTTCTTAGTTACGGGCGTTTTGGTAGTGCATTACACCGACCCTCCTGCGATTTCGGAATGGCGGATTTTCATGAACAAAGAGTGTGCATCAAATTTTGCCAAAGACTCGCCAAAACGGCTACGGAAACCTATCAAATGCTAAAGCAAGCATTTGGGGAGTCCGCAATGGGTCGTGCACAAACTTTTGTGTGGCAATCACGTTTTAAAAATGGCCGAACCTCTGTCGATGATGACGAGCGTTCTGGACGACCATCTTCGAGCATAACGCCCGAAAATGTTACGAAGATTCGGCAGGCCATTCACGAAGATCGACGTCGTACCATCAACGACTTGTGCGACATTGTTGGGATAGGCTATGGGACCTGTCAGCTGATTCTATAGGAAGAACTCCACATGTGACGCATCATGACAACGCGCCAGCGCACACCGCCCTCAAAGTTCGGCAGTTTTTGGCCTAAAACACCATGGCCGTCATCCCGCACTCTCCTTATTCGCCGGATTTAGCTCCGTGTGACTTCTTCCTCTTCCCAAAGATGAAAATTCAGCTAAAGGGAAGGAGATTTGAGACGATAGAAGAGATTCAGGCAGAATCGCAAATGGTGCTTGACAGGCTGACAAAGAAAGATTTCCAGGGTTGCTTCCAGGCTTGGCAGCGGCGCTGGGATCGTTGTTTTCACTCCCAAGGGAACTACTTCGAGGGTGATGGATGAATTTAATACCTGAAATAAGTGTACGGGTTTTTATAGGCGCAGTCTAGAAACTTTCCGATCGCACCTCGTATATGTAAGGAAAAGTAAGGGTATGATAACTGAACCTTGTGGCACTCCGTGATTTACGATACCCCATCCTGAATAGGTATTATGATTGGTATGGGGGCTTTTAATTTCTACTTTCTGCCTTCTATTATTTAGGTAGGATTTAAACCATTTTCCTGCTTTTGGCAGGAATAATTACTCATTATGTGTAGAGGCTAATTATTCAGTAATCATTTACGTGATATCTAGTGAAGTGTGTGGAAATAATTACAGAACTGTATACAAATTAATTTTGTATTTAAGCACAGATAACGTATTATTTTAAGTACCGCATATGAGGTAACGGTACAGGGATGTACAAGTCTGTGGTATAGTGCATAATGCGTACATTCGATGAAGCTAACTTCAATCAGATATAATTCTATTTGTACTTTAGGTCCTAAAATGCCTACTGTTTACATAGTTCTAGGAATTATGTTTTTTTATAAAGGATAGACCGTTAATTATTCATCATCGGTAATAATATTATTATTATTCTTATGAATCTCATGGGTACGAAGACGGCATCTATTGATACAAATATGAAAGTGGTAACGCCATATTGAGCGAATGTTGCTCGTAAAGCTTGGGGTAATTTACCTTGTGATTCTACAAGTATTTGAGGAACTATTTCTCATATAGTGTTAGCAACTAATTTAACATGGGTAATAATCACTATTTAAACATTGGGAACTAGAATGAGCTGCTCGGATTCGAAAAAATCGAAGAAAATAAAGAGCAGTTAAGTGGAAACATGGGTAACGTTCTTGGGAAAGAATGCGGGGATGGAGAGAAAGATGAAATGCCGCAGGAAATGTGCGGTGAAGATGTTAGAGAGGAGGCCGATGGGGCTCCCAGTGGAGATGAACAGTCTTCTCAATCTAGTGGAGAACTGGATAGCTACGAATTGAAACGGCCAGATGAAATCAAGGTGAGCTGTTTGTGTTTGGGTATAGGTTATCAAAAAGTAGGATAGGCTTAAATTTGCAATTGAGTTATAACAAATATTGTATTTAGGTTCATTATCCAGAGTTTTGTTAATTCGCATTTCTCAGTGTCAGTTTCTTGTTTACAGCAGTTGAGAGATGCATATTTTATAGACAAATGAAAGGTAAAGAATTGCAAAAGTTGTAGATGAAAATATTAAAACCATTGCTGAACCTAATGTTGATCATTGTTGAATTTAGTTAGCATACTGTAGCCTTTGTTAATGTGTGCTGTTAATTATATATTGTTTTTACAGCGTTTCTTAATATTTGAACCAGATCGCAAGGAAGCAACACTTTTCATTTCACTCTTCAGAGGTGCAATGCAGTAAATCCTCGATTTAATGGCCACTGTGTTATATTGCCAGATACTTTCTGGATGCAAGGCTTTAGCGGATATTCTCCATTTTAACGGACAAAGACTATTGAAATTGAAAATGTCCAATAATGACTTGGATTTAAATTTTATGTTTAATTATCTGTTCACACTAGTGGTTTAATGAACCGTATGTTATTGTAGGTGTCTGATTAATGTTCCTAATCTGTTTAATGAGATTTTTAAAGGATATTGTGGCCTAAGGCCGCATTACTGTCATAAAAAGTGCAATTTAATGGACAATTGACATTACCAGACACCAATTTCCTTGCTATTAGTGCATTAAATTGAGGGTTTTCTGTATTATGAACCATCTTTGAATATGTTATATTACCTAACTTAAACATTTTTCAAAAGCTACCTTTATTTATTTATATTATTATAAATGCATTTTATTGCTGTATCAAGTGTGTTGTAATTTTCAAATATTGCTGTACTCATTGTATTTACACTAATAATTTTATATCTAGTCTGTCATTTATTAAACACTGTGTTGTACACCGGCAAATGCCTTTAGCCACACACACACATACACACTCATACTTATAAGTATTTGTAAAACTATTAACAGTAGCATTACTACTTCTACTACTATGGCGTAACATTAATGCAGGATAATTATGAGACAGGAAGTTGAGTTATGAGGTAAGTCCGTGTTATAATATTGGCTGCAGTGCGATACAAAATGAATTGGAAAACAATGGTATTACAAGTTACAGAAATAACAAGCTCTGACTACCTGTGATGTCCTTGATGTATTCACATGAGACGTGACATTAAAGACTAAGGAAGGTGGTGTAGTAGTAATGATCTAGACTTGTATCTTTGAGGAACCTGGTTAAAAGTTTATGGCATTTGGCTGTAGTAACTAAGGTTTCTTATTGTTTTTCCCAAGACCATGCAACCTCTCTTAACCTCACCTACTGACCATTCATGATCATCTTTCAATCTAATTCAAGACATAAGCTGCAGCAAGATCGTGAAATAACCTAAGAATTGGTCATTTTTATTTTATTTTCCTTTAAAATGTTTATAGTTGGGAATGAAGGGTGTTGGTAGGGAGAGCTTGACTAGCTAATTATAAGCTTATTAAAGAAGACTGTATTATTGATTAAATTTACAGAAATCGACCTTGTAATGAACTTCTGCCTCTAGAAGCTTTGCTATGAAAAGCATGAGCTTGGTGCAGCATGAGAGTTAAAGGCTTTCTCTCTAAACACACTTAAATTTTTGAAAGATCATGGCCAACATTATTACAAACAGAACCAGAAAACAGCATCTTCACTGGAAACCATGATAACTTGAAACTGTAGTTATCACCCAAGAAATTCTACAGGGTGATCCTCTCACTAGGGGCTCCAAAATTGTGGCCGTAGAACCTCTGTTTATGAACAAATGATCAGATGTTGTAGGTACATACCTCAACCGTGAAACTGAATCTCACCACATTGGGTGCTGAAAGTGATTGCCTGTGGAATCCATGTATAATGGGATGCTGTGGTCCAAATTAGCAAAGACACATGTTCATAGCCATGGTTGTAATTTCATGTCAAATGTTTTCTTTAATGTTGTTAATCATGTGAGAATTGTTTCTGTAGACCTTTGCCTTAATAGGTCACACAGGATGAAACCTGGAGGGGTTGAACACTACCCTAGTGATGATGATGGCATTTCCAATCCAGAAGACGACTTTATTTAATATCTCACTTTTAAAATCTTATAAACAAGTGCAGAATTTACCCTTCTTACCTGAAGCTGTTCATTAAAGTTGTTTTTACAGTTCTTCAAATACTGTATCTCTCGTGAATATTATAGTGTGAAACATGTATAAATTAAATGTTTCTTTTATTTTATAATTACCAAACAAGAATAGTGAGGTTTTGTAAAACATATGAAACTATAAATGAACTTGAAAATGTGAACATAATTTACTAATGAATGTTAAAATATATATGAAAAGTATTGAAGTAACATTGATTTCATTGCTATCACTAGCAGTTACTCTGAAGTAGGAGTGATTTTAGTTTCTGTTTACATTTTACTGCTTATATCCAACTTAACAAGTAGCTGGTAACTGATTAGGCTATGGATGCGCAGCAGTGATTTTAATCACTCTCTTGTGAAGGAACTGGCAACTGCCATGTTTGGTAGTTTAATGAACAGTAAAATGGAAGACATTTTGATCTCTCTGTTTTTATTTGCTCTTATTGTAATTGTACTAGAAACTGACATTCTACCGTATGTCTTTACCGTTTAAAATTTCTGAAAATTAGAAACAAGGTGTACTATTTTTATAACTTTTTAAGTTTAAAAGTAATTTTAAGCTTATGTCCAAAACTTTCAGTGTATGAATTGTAATAAAACTCATTAATACAGCGTCATTAAACATTAAATCCTTTGTAAAATTGTATATGAATAAATATAGTACTACATAAATTTGTAAATACATTAATTTTCATTTCTCATGATAAGCAGTAAAAATGTTTTCACATTGAATTATAAAGTAGCATTTCTATTTCCCAGATTCTTATCACATCTGGCCATCCTTTCCCCAGTTTGTCAGGCCATTGGCTGGCACCAAGATCACAGTCACTGCTTAAGTGACATTTACTTACAACTAACTGAGAAGTACATAGACTTCCAAAGGTGTTTTTTGTGCTACATCACAAAGGTTGTTGTTGCACTAATACATTCTGAAGTAATTGTTGCTTCTTATGTTACTTTTACACTGATGTTACCACAGGTCGTTGTTGCACAACAGTGTGTTTCAGTGATGACCTCAGTTTTCATTGTTCAAGAAAGGTGGTATATGGACATTGATGGGCCTAAAAGGTGTTCTTTGCTCACACCAGAGCATGAACACCTAAAAATAATAAGACCCCTCATCTCAAATATACTCATACACATATATTTATATTGTTTTAGAACATGTCACGTGATTCTTTTTTCTTTTTTCCTGTTATTTATTGGACATAATTTTGAGATTGTGTACTTTTTAGATTTTCTAGTTCTAAAATGAGTAAAGTTAGCTGGCAAATGGCTTGAACGTTTACAGCTCAGAGCCTTAAATCCATATTAATCCTTTTTCCTGTCCCCTAAATTGTTAACATATGTGTCATTTTTTCTGGATCTTAATATTTGTCATGAATCCATGATTTTCTTTTAGGATGAAATTGTAAAAGCAGATGAAAGTTCAGCATTGCCAGTCATTTCTACAGTAGCTGCAGCAAGCCAGCGAGAGGAGAAGCCATGTACGTGTAAAGCCTGCAAGGACAAGCGGTATGTTCATATTGTTAGTTTTTGCAAAAGGAATTCTGCAAGGTATCCAGTTTATCATGAGACAAGGTCCCATACATTGTTATTGCAAGACTTTTACATGTCAGCTTAGGAGAAGCTGTTTATTTGCTGCCCATTCCCTCCCTGCAGTACTACCCACCTTCGTTCAGAGTAGAGTTTTGAAGTGCTAACCAGGTTCTTTGCACACAATCAATTCTTGAAAAAAATGTCTGTAGACACTTTGAAGTTGCCTTGAAATAATGAAATTTCTTGCAGATTATTTTTACACTCACTAATCAGTAGTATATTTCATTCAAACCATGTTATACAACACTTAATGATTGATTGAGAAATGCATTAACACACACAGATAAACAGTGTGATCCATAGTGGAAGTATGTTATCGCTAACTGCTACTGCTACACATGTGGTGGGTTGGGACCCAGCTGGCTGCCTGTTTGGCCACACCACATAGTCTTGCAGAAGGAAATCCACTTTGTATTATTCTATAAGGCTCAAAATCCCGTAATGGCACATGATCACCAACCAGCCAACACTTCCCTATTATGTAGATAGAACTAATGTCCCTAAACAGCATTACCATGGCAGTCATTCAGAGATTATAACAACCAACACATACACACACAAATATTATTCGAAAGACCCGTAAGTGCTTAACAGCAAGTGATCAACTAACCAACCAAGCTGCCAGTATACTGTATGTGGCTCCATATTTAAGATGTTTTCACAAGTTGAGCCTTTCTGTAATACACAGATCCCCAGCACCTAAATTTCTACCAGACTGCATAGCGCAATAGCCATATTTGCCAGAACATATTGTACATTTGTAGACGAGAGTGTAAACTCACGTTTATACCCACATTTATAGGATGCAAAAGTGTACTGAAAATTAGTGTATGTTATAACATGAGCCTCAGTCTACATGTAGGTTTCCAAAGTGGTGTCTTCTCTTTGGATTTTCTGACTAAAAGTTTGTGTTTTTTCATTGGTTTTCCTGTATTTCTATGTATTAATAAGAGGTCTTGGCAGAATTACTTTTCATGTTGAATTATTGTTTCAGAGAGTTAGCAGCAGAACAGTTGGAAGAAATGCGTCGATTACAGACTTATTGGATGGAGCTTCGTCAGTACATCCGTATGGTTTACCGTATGGCCATAGAAGGCAGAACAGTAGAGAACAATGGTGCAGAGGATTATGAGGTCAAGATGAAGGACTTGGTTCAGAAGTGAGTTTAAACTCTGTTAACCCTTTGAAACGTGAGTTACTGAAAGGGATATTCCTTATCCTAGGTTGTGTTTTCATCCATTTACTGGTGTGGGGAGACCATGATGTATCAATCATTTCCTCTGCACATGGAATATTCTTGTCTTGTTTGTGTGTGCATACACACAGGTGTGCTTGTGCATGTGTACTGGGTCTCAAAGGGAAGATTCTGTAAAATGTGTTAATTAACTTATAGCATATTCTGGTCTATAAATGTTATTCTGTTACTTAATCTTCTATTTCATTGCAGGATGTGTGCTCGTGATCCACATCAGTTTTTTCAGAGGCTTGAGTCACAAGTGCAGGAATTTGTAATTGAAGCCAAAGTCCGTCAGTTAGAACTTCTTCATCGAGAGGAGCAAACTCCTGAATTTGCTCAGATATTCCTCACAGGTAGAATCTGAACATCTGTGGATGTGGAGGAGAGATAAAAGTAACTTATTAGAATAAGAACCTTGATTAAGTCCTAGTTTGGTATGTTGCCTGATCAAAAGTATCCGGACACGTATGCGAAACTGTCCTCTAAGTGTCCCTCGGATTTACTTCCCAGTAGTTTATACTAATACGGGGTGGGCCCACCATTGGCATTTATTACAGCTCTAACTCTGTGTGGGAAGACTGTCTACTAGATGTTGGAACGTCGCCGGGGGAATGGCCGACCATTCTTCCTGCAACGCTGTAGCAAGCGTAGTTAGTGATGTGGATCGTTGGAGTCTGGCGCGCAGCTGCCTTTCTAGATCATCCCAGAGGTGTTCAATAAGATTGATATCGGGGCTCTGGGCTGGCCAGTCCATTTCTGGAACCTTATTGTCCACAAACGACTCATGAACAGACCCTGCTTTGTGGCAGGGAGCATTATCATGCTGAAACACACAGTTGTCATCTCTGAACTGGTCTTCTACCGTAGACAACACGCAGCAGGTCAAAATGTACTTATATCCTTCCCCCTTTAACGTGCTCCATTGTATTACGAGAGGACCAAGTCCCTTCCATGAAAAACACGCCCACCGAATTTCATTGTGGCACTATACAGGCCGGCATGTAGCATTCACATGGCATTCGCCACACCCAAACCCTCCCATCGGATTGCCACATGGTATAACGTAATTCATCACTCCAAATCACGTGTCTCCAATCGTCCACAGCTCAGTGGCGGCGCTCTTTACACCACTGAAAGCGGCGCTTAGCGTTCACAGGCGAAATGTGTGGTTTATGATCAGGTGCCTGGGCTTTGAACCTCAGTCCTCGTAACTCACGGTGCACAGTCATGGTGCTAGGTGCACAATTAGTGGCACTGCGGAATTCACGGGTGATGGTATCACACGATGATATGCGATTTTCCCGTACCACCTTCTTCAATTCTCGACGGTTTCTTGTCGGTCAACACACGTGGTCTACCCGACCGTGATTTTGTTGTGGTTGTGTCTTCTCATTTCCACTTCACAATCACGTCCCTGATGGTCGACTTGGGCAACTTGAGAAGGGCGGAAATGGCCCTGATGGATTGCTTACTGATGTGGCAACCAATAACCATACCACATTCGAAGTCACTGAGTTCCCTTGCTCTACCCATTCTGTCGGTATCGCATAGCACCGAACAACATCGAGCCCTCTGATTCCTTTTATAGCTGCAGCGGCGGGCGTAGTGATATCTAGACTCGAGTTTACGTTTACAGAGGAGTGTCCGGATACGTTTGATCAGGCAGTGTATATGTTCTGATGCTGTAAAATTGTTTTATTAAAAAACATTGTGGGTTAAGCCCACATTGTGTCATACCATTGTTAGAAACCTTTAAATTTAAATTTTGTTCGTTCGTTTATTTTTACTCGTCTCTTTTCACACGTCACGTATCTTTTAAACCTTTCAATGACAAATTTTAGTATACCAATTTTCTGGGCAAAGCATGTATTGTATTGTTTGGGGGGGAGGGGGATGTGCTCTTTATTCCAGTATGGCCACAAGGACTTGTGATGAAAACTCTGTTATGTTATGTTGTACAGGTCTTCTGGAGGGATATGACAAACTTTGCCTTGCTGCAAAGCAGCTAGCCCCTTTGCTACAGCAGTTGGAGACTGAACACTTGCAACGATTCAACCTTACATGGGAGGTCCTTAACAAACACTTGTATCAGAGTTGTGTCTATACTGACCCTCTTGTACAGGATAATCTTCCCCACTACATAGGACAGGTGAGCAAATATGGGTTACTTTTGATTGTTGGTTATATAATATTTGCAGGTGGTGTTTGGTTTAGATGCAACTAAAAGAAAGAAACTTATTCAGAAATACTTGGGCTTGTGTATTTGTAGACTTGCATGCAGAGATTTTTTATTCAAAAAGGAATTGACGAATTGGTATTTAAAATTAAAATTGTTCCAAAATCATGACTTTTTTCCCCTAAGTGTATTAAATAACCTTTTTTACTGTTTTGGTCTGTAAGCATTAATTGCCATGTTTTTTTTAAATTGGTGCAAACGTCCAAAATGAAATAACACCTTGTCTGTTGACTATCTGTGTTTGTCAGTTTATATCAAGTTGGCTTTCAAATTGTTCACATAAAATGTTCACAATATTAAGACTTTCTGCCAAGTTGTCGGCAAGGTTAAGCACTTCAGTCTACTTTTTAAGGAAAATAAAGGAACAAATGTTCCACAACGCTTACTATGTTTTGCCATGACATTGAATGTGCTTATGTGGAGATGTTGAGCGTCATCATGTTGCTTTTAGAAAACCTGAAGTATTTCATAGCATAAAATGTACAGCAGATTTCTTGCCATTCCAGTTACGTAACATGTTGCCAGGGAAGAATCAAGCCTACTCTGAGCTGGTGCACCGCTACTTGGTATTTGATTATGAAATGACCCTTATTGGAGCTATGTGGAGGGACACAGAGATGCTTGTTCATAAATATAAGTAAGATTTCTGTTTACTTGTGAAATTAGTTCTCTCCCAAATGTGCTCTTTGACAAAATTGGTGCTGACAGTAAGTTACTTCCTGGAACACATTCCTTGAGAAGCTGATAGTTACTCAGCTTTTTAAGTATACCCTACCTTTTGTGAGACCTAAAGATTGATTTCTGTGTTTAAAAAGACTGTCACTGACCCCTAACTACTAATATTTGGAGGTATTATTTTGTAATTGCCCTCATTCATTTTCTGTTAGGCTACGTATTGGCTGACTTCTTTGTTATTTGAACTACATTTACAATATATGCAACTCTGTATAAATATTAAGAAAAATATATATATATTAATTATACCAAAGCAGCTCTTGAGAACTGTGGTTTGGACCACATATGTGACCTTGTTTCAAATGTAAGAATGATGTGCATAGTATCTGTGAAGCAGTGTTTAATTTATTTTGGTTACAGTAGGACATTTTATTTCACTTAAAACCCTTTACTTTAAGGTTTGTCAATATCTACCTTGAACCCCCAGTTGAAGACTTTAGGGCACCGTAGCATAGAAACATACATATTCATATCAGGTACAAATTAGCTAATTATATTACTCCAGCTCATTGCTTAAGATTACTCTTATATCTTATGTTCTAGTCAAGAGCAGGCGACCCTGAGAGCTAAGCAGCGCATGCTAAGGGAGGACTGGGAGCTGTTCAAAGTACAACGAAAGCTTATTCAGCAGAAGATGTGGAATAAGGCTGCAAGGTGCATATGAAATCCTAACATGTCACATTCTAAGTAGGATTTGAGGTTCTCGTGGCGGTGAGTACAAAAATGGCTATCTTCTGTGAGTGAATCACCCTGATGATGGAGGCTTCAACAATCTCTGATATGTTGGTAAACTTCTACCAGACTACAGGGATCTACAATCCGAAAAACAGTCATCTTCATGTCACATTATATTTGAGCTGATTAATAAAACAGAGTGTCTCGTAATTATCTATTCAAAATTAAGCATTTTTTGCAAACCATTATGTATTCAGAAATAAAATTACAAAATTTAGTCATCTGTATGTCTACCTTGTCAAATCCAGCAGAAGTTATAGCTGTTTTCAAGTGGCTGGCTTGAATCTGTGAGCATCTATTCTACGTTTTTTTATAATTTTTTTAATATCATGTGCCCCTAGATAAGGCACGAACCCCATTTTTTATAGTGTTTCTAAGGGGAAAACATTTTTGATGAAAAACTAATGCATGATAAAAATGTGACTTTTCCCACTTTTAAAATCATCAGTTTCTCATGGACATTATATCATCACAATCACCAGTAAACATCAGAATTTCAAGAACAATGCAGTTAATTTCTTGTGACAACCCTCAATTACATATTCTTGATTAAGCTTTAGATTGCAAATGTTATAAGAGGCACAAATATGTTTATTGGTTATTCATCGAGAAAAGACAATAAGTTTTCCCACACAGAATACGCCATTTTTTAGACTCACTATAAAACTATATGGTATTTTTGTGCCTTTATATGGAAAATCAACTCTGATTCATGATCACAAGAATTCATCATCAGTTTAAATGGATGGCTCTTTGCACATGTCACTGTTAAATGCTTAATATAAAACACTGTGAAGTTGTGTGTAATCCTTAACGTTGTCATCATTACTTGTGTCGGTTTCACTACTGCCACACAAAATTTCAGTAATAAACTAATTCAGCACTCACGTCATTCTTGAAAAGTCAGTCATCTTTAAATGACTGATGGGAATATTGGCATTTTTTCTGCCACAAAGAACATCTTGCATTTTCTGTAAGATTTTACCGCAAAGCAAGAGAATAAAATGTCCCATGTTATCTGCTTTGTTAGTTTGGCTTGGAATTTAACAGATGGTGCTCTTGTGCATAATGCTTCAAATTTATGCATCGATTTTGCATGATTAAACACTTCTGTGTTGTGGTAACTATGAAAACTTGAAGAGGTCTCCTGTGCTTTAGTTTTCAGAATATTGAAAATCAGGCAGTGTTCTTGATATACAAGTTGTCCCAAAAACCTGTATGCGCACATTCAGTGAATAAAATACATTTTAATAAACTAAACCATTGTATACATCAGCAATGGCACTTAGTGAATCTAGTGTAGGTTTTCAAAATGAAAACCTTTTGCTTTATGGCACAGTTGACAGCAGTGAGCAGTGACTAACAGACAGCCACCGAAGTTGTTGGCTTTGTGGGCAGCATGTGTATGTATACGAATGAGAGAAAGGTGAGTATAAAATTTCGGTTGTCCTTCTTTTGCAGTGAACTCCGAGAGTATTATGAGCAGTTGATGACGCTGGCTAGTCTTGGTGGGCCTTTATCAGGTCCTGGAGCTGGTAGTCCCAGAGATAGTAGCCCTGATGATGTTGGAGGTACAGGGGGGTACTGCCCTAGCTGTAGCTCTCGCAGGGGCTGTCCATGTGATGAGTGTCATCTCATGACCTGTGGTGGCCTCATCACACCACCCGACTCCCCAGGCCCACTCTACAGGTACTAGATGGTTGTGAACAAAAATTGTTTTGCTCCTTTTTGGATTATAATAGTCTGCATTTAGTTGGTTACCAACATTACAGAGGTTCCATTTGCTACCATCTTTATTTCTGCTCAGAAGATGGAGTAGATTGTTTCTTCCAAACTTTTTGTAATTACCTATGAAACTACATGGCTTTATAATCTAGAATAGCACAGTTGGAATTTTCGCTACTGTGAAAATCTAAAAAATCTTATATTTTCTTTCTTGTTACAGTCATAAAGTGGATGTCATACAAGAGTATCGCGTCGAGGGCGAGGGCAGTGAGCAGCCCCAAGAATCTCCATTAGAACCTGATGTTTTGGGTGAAGGTGCAATTGGAGGAGGAGGAGATACAGATGGCACAGAGTTAGCTTCAGCTCAGCAGCAGAGTTGCGAGTGTCATGTGTGTACTGCCCCACTCATGACTCCTGTAAGCATTGTGTTCGAGTGCAATCGATGTGTTCAGCTCCGGAGTTATAATAGTGATGTAGAAAATATCCCCTTTCACCACATAAATTTAATATTTGATTTTATATATATAATTTTTCAGTTTAGTTTTACTATTCAGTGTATTTCATGGCATATTGTGAATATGGAGATGCTCACTGTTACTTCAGTTCTATAATTAAAAACAATTGGAAAACCGGTTTCAAACAATAAAATGCACTTTTTCTGATGCATGGTTGTGTTTCAGAATATGGTTCTGATTTCTAGACTTATTTACTTGATAACTCTCAGGCTTTTGAAATATGTTCTAGAACCCATATTCAACATTGTAAAGCTGCAAATTTTGAAGTTTGGCATGTTGAGTTACTGGGAAAAAGACACAGTTTCCCACTTTTAAAAAACTATCTATTTTGCCCCACACCCATATATGTATAAATTGTAAGTTAATGGTAATTGAGATGGTTGATCGTTACAATTCCTCATAAATGTGTGATTAAGTCTTAGTTTAAATAAATTTTGAAGTCTGAGCAGTAGTATTGCTGCTTGTTTCAGATGGATCTTATGGAAAGCTACGAATGTCATACTTGTGTTCCTGGAGGTACATCAGCTGTCAAACGTAACCTGCATGCCGGTGGTTTTCATTTGTACCCACATATCCATGGTACTGGAGAAGGTGAGTTTCGTAATGGACCTTCATATTTCTCTGTTTGTGAAGTGCCTTATGCCATACGATTGTAAGGATTCTCAGGAGAACTGAATTATTTACTTTCTTGAATGAGAGTCAATTTAACTGTTGGTTTATATAATGCTTCGAATACACTTCTTTTATTATTGCTGCTGACTCTCTGCAACCCACAGCAGCCATCACAGTGATTGTGCATCGTTTGGAAAGCAGTGCCTCGTAGCCATAAAATATTTTCCCCATACTTCCATTGGAATGTGTTGTTTTCTTCTCTCAGTGTCGTGTTAAGTAGATGAAAATGAAAGTGTTGGAGCTCCTTTTATGATTGTTTCAGTTTTTTATCCATTTGTATCCATTTAAACTATATATTGTAAAATAAGTGTGTTTCGTTTTTACAGGTGGTGATGCTGGCAGTTTATACCCACATCTATATAACATTCATCCATCTCTTCTCACACAGCTGGGACCTAAACATTCACACCTTGGTGTTTATCTTCAGGATCACCTTCAAGTAAGAATATAATATGAACCAAAGAACTACATAGAAGCATTTAAAACATTGTATAGTAGCAGATTCCAGATAGTGTTAGACCTAAGGTCTTTTTTTTGGATTTTAATGCTTTCTGTATTTTGGATCTTTATGCAGAGGAATTTTAATACAAACAGAATAAGTAATAAGAAATATATGTTTGAGTTATGCTTTATCTACAATTCACAATTTGTTATTTTGCATTCCTGTTTCACTCTGATAAATCACTGATTTCACACATATTACTTCAAACTTCGTGTGCAAGTCTAAGCACTTGTGTTTCATTGCCGTAATTGAGGTGGAACACTTTTTAATGTAACACAATTCAGAATCTTAAGAAATGAAGTCCTAATCAGTAGTCAAGCAATAGAATACACAAATAAAACAGAAATAGATTGGTAAATGTCTTTGTATTAAATAGAAGTGTCCTTTGGTGTGACATCCTGTGTGTGTGCATAATGTACATATTACATGATTATATTCAGCATAATTTTGTTGTTGCAATCATCATCATTATCATTTCATTTTTTCTATATGACAGGGCAGATTGCAGCCATAGAATGAAACGGTAGTGCTAAATGTTTACACAAATATTCACACTTTCTTATTGTGACTAAGGAGCTGTTTATACTCTAACTTAACACACTGTTTTCCATGTGGTATGTTTAAAACCACAGGGATATAATCCAGGATTCTGGCTTTCTGAAATTGTAGATTTTGTCTTTTCACACACCTGCATCTCTGATCTTTTTCCTCTGTGGGTCTCATATATAAATATTAAGTTTTCTGTTTGGCCCCTCTTCTTGGTTGAAGAAATTGTTCGTATATTTCAAGATACACATTTTATGTTATACTGCCATAGACAGGGAGATGCACAGTGCTGTGTGTTAAATGATGCTGGTATAGTTATTCATGGCAAGTTCCATGAAATTAGATTTGAAAGTTTCTGCATTGTGATAGAATTAGATCCATTATAAAAAAATTCTGTTATGAAGGCTCAGAATAGCTGTGAATCACAAGGATGTTGTGAGTTTCCAATTATTTTGTTTTAATAAGATCATGCTGGAAATTGTTATGTTAAAGTTGACAACAGTTTCTGATACTAAACCAGCTTATGTAATTTCATCTCAGCTGACAAGTCCTGCAGTGCAAGATGTAAATGATCTGCTGCCACTAGATACTCTTCCAGCACCATCAAGTCCTCCCAGTGTAACCACTGCTGCAGCAACCGCCATTCAAATTAATAATGTCATAAACACAATCTCCTCTGCTGGGAAGGCGCCTGTCGTATCGTCTTCATCAGTTGCAGCTCAAAGGTTAACATCTGAAGCCTCTTTACCAGCTTCTGGCTCGCGATCATTTACCTTAGAAAACTTTAAGTTGCCACCTGGTATAACAATTACAAATGTTGATGATCCAACTGCTGCAGCTTTAAGGAAATCTCAGTCAAAACCTTCAGAAAGTTCAAAACCCACACCCTCTGTGGCATCCACACCTTCTCCAGCATTCTCAGGCCCAGTTCTTGCAAAGCAGGTCTCAGTTGGTTCCCTTCCACAGCCCATAAAGGACCCTAGAAACCTAGAAGCATTGATGGACTTCATAGAGAGGGATCAGTCAAGTAAATGTAAAGATGCTAAGAAAGCTGCCAAGAAAGCAAGACAGAAACAGAAAAAGGTGATTACTTCTTTATTACCTTAATTTTATTGGAATTTGTGTTATTATACAGGCAGTGAATTTGTTAAGTGGCATGACTTATGAAGAGAGCTTAATCCGAAAACATCTTTGTAGTGAAATTTGAGTATCGGAGATTTTACTGAATTATGTTTCTAACACCTTTAACATTTGGAATATGTTACTTTGATGTTTTTTGCATTTTTTAATTATATCTTTTCTCTCGCCCCAGCTGGAGGATAAGGAGAAGAAAGATCAGGAAGAGTCAGAGGGACAAAGACTTGAAGAGCTTCAAAATAAGACACCAGAAGTTACAAATACTGTAGTAAATACTCCTGGTTCACATGGTGTCAATTCTAACCTCAAATCTAACAAATCTTCAAGTATCTCTGGAAATAAGAATTTAAAGAAACAAGATTCAGGGCTAGTAGAGCAGGGAAATTGTAGCAAAGCAAAGAATGTTGGTGGTCCCGGGGAGATTGCCACCTGCACACGAGTGAATTCTTCAACTTTGCAGCAGCCACCTCAGATGGTAACCATTAAGAGAGTGATGGAAGCCAACGGAAGTGAACCCACCGTAACTATCGCACTGAAGGGGGCCACACCTGACAAAGACAAAGTCCTTTTCACCTTCGTCAATGGGCAAGGTAACTACAGTACAACAAATAAGTTTATTTTCATTTTTACAATCATAATATTTATTGTTAGTTTAAAAATTGTCATTGTTGGTTATCAATATCTACTAGAAAAATTCGTGATTTTTCGCCGTCAAAAAAATTTGTCGTCAAGAAATTACGTCATCAAATAACAATAAACAAACACATTTTTGTAACCCGCATTCATTACACGTTTTGCCAAATGACCTTGATAGACGAAAGTAGCGCTTTGATCTAGTCAAATAAAAATCTCCAAGTTTTGCTAGTAATATGTCAGAGCTCTTACAATTTAAACTTCTGCTGTACTAAAAAAGTTGTTAGTGGAACCACGGTTCCGGAGAATTTGACGTAAATGCGTCTATACAAAAAGGTAGTTTTTATATTGGCTTTTTCTAAATACTTACTTTAAACATGCTTTACATTTGAGATAAGTTTGATTTAGACATTGATTATTTAACCTGAATTAGTTACGCTTAAGATTGTTCTGTGATAGCTAAATTATGTTATAAAATTTGTACATTTTAGACTACTAGAGCAGGGCGCTCCTTTCGGAGCTCCTAGGGTGGGTTGGTCAAGTTTGTAAAACGCAACCAACCTTGGTTAGTCCCGAAGGTAGTTAGTTTAGTGTCTCATTCAAGTGTTTTAACCCCTGAGTAAGAAACTTAACACTTCACCAAAACACCGAAGTGTTTTGGTTGCGTTTTAAAATCTTGAGTAAGACACTAAACTAACCCCATGTATAAACAAATATAAGGTGATGTTGTTGATGACGTCATTTTTTGACGACAACGATGGCTAATCCTTTCGGAGCGCTTCCTGTAATCTGATATTTTACTTCTTTACGTCGCTGATCGGTGGCCAATAGTTCTTGGTTAGTCAAATTTCTACGTCCAAACCCACCCTTGCAAGTCTTCTTTTTTCTATTCTGTTTTATGTTACATAGTTCTGATGTTTTAGTTCTTTACGTCGCTGTTCAGAGGCCATCTGTTCTTGATCATTCAACTTTCTACGTCCAGCAACACCATTCCTAATCTTGGTCTGTTTTATTTTGCTTTTCCTTTCTTGTTTAATACGGTTTTCTATGTTTATCAATGTAACTCTCCATTCGTTTTTCTTTATTTGTTAAATAGTTCTGATGGATTAGTTCTTTACGTCGCTTTTCAGAGGCCAGCTCTTCATGGTTAGTCAACTATCTACGTCCAACCCCACCCTTGCAAATGTTCGTTTGTTGTTCTACGTGTGTTATTAATATGGTCTCGTTTAACAATGTAAGTCTTCTTTCGCTTGTACTTATTTGTTAAATAGTCTTAGATTTCTTGCTTTTCTTTATTTCTTAAATACGTCTGATGTTGTAGTTCTTTACGTCGCTGTTCAGAGGCCAACTGTTTTTAGTCAGACAACTTTCTACGTCCAATCCCACCCTTTTAAGTCTTCGTTTGTTTTCTTCTGCTCTTCTGTTCTTGTTGAATAAGTTTTTCTGCTTTTATGAATGTAAATCTCTCTTCGCTTTTCTTTACTTGTTAAGTAGGTCTGATGTTTTAGTTCTTTACATCGCTGTTCAGGGGCCAACTGTTCTTGGTTAGTCAACTTTCTACGTCCAACAACACCCTAGCAAATCTTCGTCTGTTTTATTTTGCTCTTCCGTTCTTCTTTAATACGTTTTTCTACATTTTATCAATGTAAGTATTCCTTCGCTATTCTTTATTTGTTAAATATATCTGATGTATGAGTTTTTACGTCGTTATTCAGAGGCCAATTGTTCTTGGTCAACCCACCCTTACAAATCTTTGTCTGCTTTGTTCCCCTTCTGTTCTTATTGAATATGTTTTTCTACGTTTATCAATGTAAGTCTTCCTTCGAATTCTTTATTTCTTAAATATGTCTGATGTTGTAAATCTCTACGTCGCTGTTCTGAGGTCAACAGGTCTGGTTCAGTCAACGTTTTACGTCCAGCACCACCCCTGCAAATCTTCAACTTAAAATCGATCATAAAGAATCAGTTTTCATATTAGTTTTCGTAATCGTAATATATCAAATGAGTATCAGTTTACCTTGTTGGATTTGGTACTTCAAATACTTGATAAGGTCTTCTTTCACTTTTCTGATGTTTTATTCCAACTCTCAGTCAATATTCAAGAATGCTAAGTGCTCCTTCTAGAGCAGTGATAATACGACTGGCTTGAAATTTTTTAATTTCTTTGTTGTGAAGCGTTATTTGTTTACTCGGCATTGTTGTGTTCCACAACAAAGCCGTGTAAACAAATAATATCTATTGACATTGTTGATAACGTCATTTTTTGAAGACAAATTGGTTTACGACGACGAAACCATAAATTTTTATATTAGGTCAACATATCGTGCAAAAATTATATCTATACAAGATTTTGATCTAGTAGTATTACTTTCAGGATTTGACATCAACATTAATCCAAACGTTTCCTCCATAAATGTGATAAAGCTTTGATTTTAATCTTTCTTTAAATCAATGTTAATATCTCCTGTATATATTATCGGCATTGTATTAGGAACTTCTGTGGCCATAACTGGAAACATCTTTGTATAATTACTCAAATGACTCAAAATAAATCTCTTACAATCATCAATAGGTGTGTGGTTAGAAATATACAGGGTTACAATTAAAACTTTTTCACCATTGACCATACAATCTGCAGCACAAATATCACTTCTGTTTTCAGCTGCAGCTATTCTGTATTCTTCTCCATCCTCCTTAGGTAGTTTCATCAACAGATGTGGGGTAGCCATGGAAGTTGCTCCATATTTCTCGTACACAACCACTCCGCCTGCTCTATGTTCGTCACTCATAAAATGTGTGACGCATTTATAACCTTCCAAATGTACAGTTTCGTTGTTGTGCATCCACGTGTCGGTGAGCGCTAGGATATCGGTATCAGTTACCACTGTATCCGTTGCAATGCCTTGCACATGAGTTTTTAAACTCTGTACGTGTAGAGTAGTAATTCTTAGATCACGAATACCAGCACTCCTTATGAATGCTCTCACCGAAGCAGTCAACGTGGGCAATACAAGTGTTTCTAACCGCCTCAGTTCAGTGCGCAAGTCCTCTACCTTCGGGTTGTTTGTTCCTTGGGCATGATAAAACACGAAGTCGATGTTTCTGCTTGTGATGTACAAACCGTCCAACGATGTAACGCGAGAAAGGGCAACGTACACCAACTGATGATCTAGACTGTTGTTGTAGTTGATACAATTTGTTGAAACGTACCACACTGCGATTTATGAACCGTTAGAGCACCAGCGGGAACTTGAGCTTCGTTATTTGATAATAATTCCTTCTTGCGATTTCTAAATTCCGTCATACCTTCAGCATTAATTTTTGGTATTTCTTTTTGGAATCTCAGGTTCATTATTTGATAATTGCTCCTTCCGATTTTTGTACTTTCTTATACGTTTGGCATTAGTTTTAAGTATTTTTTAGAAACTTTAGGTTCATTATTTAATATTTCTATGTTTTTACGTTTTCTGTATTGTCTCATTATTTTGTTTTATGGAGTCTTTTAGCTTCACTGTCATCCATGTTGTACATAGTATGACGCAACCAACCAACGCAACAACAGATTACTTAATAATTATTATATAAGATAAGTACCTGTGATATTGTAAAACGTTCTTACGAGCACAAAATTATCTACTCCACGACGCAATTTTCTACAAGCAATTCACAGCTCAGCTCTTTCCGCAATAACGAAATCGGATTATTGACGGCAGTAATGTAACATAACAATGCAGAGTTAACAGATAACGTTTCCTAGGTAACCATTATAAGAGTGTAACTTCATTGTTATGTTACCAACAAAACGTCATCTGGTTATCAACAATGAAGGTACACTGTTTCGTTTCCCAGGTAACATTAAAAATGAAGTTACACTTTTTCGTTTCCCTTTTTCGTAACACTTTTTTGCCGAATGACACTGACCCTAAAATATAGAAGTATTTACGTCAAAAAACGTAGATGTGTAGTGGAAACAGTTTTAGTGTTATGTGTAAAGATTAAAATGCTGTTTAAGAAGGGAATTTTTTAATAAAGAAATAACAAAATATGTTATGTTCAAAGCCATGCACAAACGAAAGTTTGATTTGTACCTACTTTTAGTTCCATTTTGTACAGTTGCAATAATTTGTGGAGGTTGGTTAATTACACTACTTAGAATATTGATATTTCTGCTTTTATAAAATAAGATTTACTTTGATGGCACTTTCATATGTTGTTGCAAGACTCTGTGTGTGTGTGTGTGTGTGTGTTCAGAATAAATTTTTCTCCATTTCCGTTTTCTGTTTACAGTTTGTCAGTCACAGAAGGACAGTGTGGTGGGGGTGCAGAAGTTGTCCAACCAGAACTCAAAAAACAGTCAGTGTAGCACAAACAGCAGCTCAGCCAGTAATAAGAAGAAAAAGAATAAAGGAAATAACAATTGCCCTCAGCAGCAGAACAATGCATCTGTGGTAGCAGCAACTAAATCTCAACATTCCACTGCCAAAAATACTAGTATGCTGAAAGCTTCCTCAGGAACAAAGAATAGTTCTGCAGTAAATGTTGGGGGCAGGCAGCAAACATCGTCTGGTAATAATGAGTCCAGTATGTCACAGCAGCAGGAACTGTCTTCATCCGTTATTGTTAATCATGCAACAAATGAAAAGCTTTCAGTGATGTCTCCACTCAGTCATGCTCCATCACTGAATCAGTTCACCGCAGAAACCGCCACTCAAATTAATAATGTCATAAACACAATCTCCTCTGCTGGGAAGGCGCCTGTCGTATCGTCTTCATCAGTTGCAGCTCAAAGGTTAAAATCTGAAGCCTCTTTACCAGCTTCTGGCTCGCGATCATTTAGCTTAGAAAACCTTAAGTTGCCACCTGGTAAAACAACTACAAAGATTGATGGTCCAACTGCTGCAGCTTTAAGGAAATCTCAGTCAAAACCTTCAGAAAGTTCAAAACCCACATCCTCTGTGGCATCCACACCTTCTCCAGCATTCTCAGGCCCAGTTCTTGCAAAGCAGGTCTCAGTTGGTTCCCTTCCACAGCCCATAAAGGACCCTAGAAACCTAGAAGCATTGCTGGGCTTCAAAGAGAGGAATCAGTCAAGTAAATGTAAAGATGCTAAGAAAGCTGCCAAGAAAGCAAGACAGAAACAGAAAAAGGTGATTACTTCTTTATTACCTTAATTTTATTGGAATTTGTGTTATTATGCAGGCAGTGAATTTGTTAAGTGGCATGACGTATGAAGAGAACTTAATCCGAAAACAACTTTGTAGTGAAATTTGAGTATTGAAAATTTTACTCAATTATGTTTCTAACACCTTTAACATTTGGAATATGTTACTTTGATGTTTTTTACATTTTTTAATTATATCTTTTCTCTCGCCCCAGCTGGAGGAGAAGGAGAAGAAAGATCAGGAAGAGGCAGAGGGTCAAAGACTTGAAGAGCTTCAAAATAAGACACCAGAAGTTACAAATACTGTAGTAAATACTCCTGGTTCACATGGTGTCAATTCTAACTTCAAATCTAACAAATCTTCAAGTATCTCTGGAAAAGGAAATAAGAATTTAAAGAAACAAGATTCAGGGCTAGTAGACCAGGGAAATTGTAGCAAAGCAAAGAATGTTGGTGGTACCGGGGAGAATGCCACCAGCACACGAGTGAATTCTTCAACTTTGCAGCAGCCACCTCAGATGGTAACCATTAAGAGAGTGATGGAAGCCAACGGAAGTGAACCCACCGTAACTATCGCACTGAAGGGGGCCACACCTGACAAAGACAAAGTCCTTTTCACCTTCGTCAATGGGCAAGGTGACTACCGTACATCAAATAAGTTTATTTTCATTTTTACAATCATAATATTTATTGTTAGTTTAAAAATTGTCATTGTTGGTTATCAATATCTACTAGAAAAATTCGTGATTTTTCGCCGTCAAAAAAATTTGTCGACAAGAAATGACGTCATCAAATAACAATTCACAACCACATTTTTGTGACCCCCATTCATTACACGTTTTGCCAATAGACCTTGATAGACGAAAGTAGCGCTTTGCTCTAGTCAAATAAAAATCTCCAAGTTTTTCTAGTAACATGTCAGAGCTCTGACAATTTAAACTTCTGCTGTACTAATAAAGTTGTAAGTGGAACCACGGTTCCGGTGTATTCGACGTAAATGCGTCTATACGGAAAGGTAGTTTATATATTGGCTTTATTCTAAATATTTACTTTAAACATGCTTTACATTTGAGATAAGTTTGATTTAGATATTGATTATTTAACCTGAATTATTTACGCTTAAGATTGTTCTGTGAAAGCTGATATATGTTATAAAATTTGTACATTTTAGACTACTAGAGCAGGGCGCTCCATTCGGAGCTCCTAGGGTGGGTTGGTCAAGTTTGTAAAACGCAACCAACCTTGGTTAGTCCCGAAGGTAGTTAGTTTAGTGTCTCATTCAAGTGTTTTAACCCCTGAGTAAGAAACTGAACTAACTCCCCCAAATGGGGAGTTTAAACACTTGACCAAAACACAGAAGGAGGTTGATTGCGTTTTAAAATCTTGAGTAAGAGACTAAACTAATCCCAGTGTATAAACAAATATAAGGTGATATTGTTGATGACGTCATTTTTTGACGACAACGATGGCTAATCCTTTCGGAGCGCTTCCTGTAATCTGATATTTTACTTCTTTACGTCGCTGATCGGAGGACAATAGTTCGTGGTTAGTCAACTTTCTACGTCCAAACCCACCCTTGCAAGTCCTTTTTTCTATTCTGTTTTGTTACATAGTTCTGATGTTTTAGTTCTTTACGTCGCTGTTCACAGGCCATCTGTTCTTGATCATTCAACTTTATACGTCCAGCAACACCATTCCTAATCTTGGTCTGTTTTATTTTGCTCTTCCTTTCTTGTTTAATACGGTTTACTATGTTTATTAATGTAACTCTCCATTCGTTTTTCTTTATTTGTTAAATAGGTCTGATGGATTAGTTCTTTACGTCGCTTTTCAGAGGACAACTGTTCTTGGTTAGTCAGCTATCTACTTCCAACCCCACCCTTGCAAATCTTCGTTTGTTGTTCTACGTGTGTTATTAATATGGTCTCGTTTAACAATGTAAGTCTTCTTTCGCTTGTACTTCTTTGTTAAATAGTCTTAGATTTCTTGCTTTTCTTTATTTCTTAAATATGTCTAATGTTGTAGTTCTTTACGTCGCTGTACAGAGGCCAACTATTTTTAGTCAGACAACTTTCTACGTCCAATCCCACCCTTTTAAGTCTTCGTTTGTTTTCTTCTGCTCTTCCGTTCTTGTTGAATAAGTTTTTCTGCGTTTATGAATGTAAATCTACCTTCGCTTTTCTTTACTTGTTAAGTAGGTCTGATGTTTTAGTTCTTAACGTCGCTGTTCAGAGGCCAAATGTTCTAGGTTACTCAACTTTCTACGTCCAACAACACCCTAGCAAATCTTCGTCTGTTTTATTTTGCTCTTCCGTTCTTGTTTAATACGTTTTTCTACGTTTATCAATGTAAGTCTTCCTTCGCTTTTCTTTATTTCTTAAATTTGTCTGATGTTGTAGTTATTTACGTCGCTGTTCTGAGGTCAACAGGTCTGGTTCAATCAACGTCTTACAACCAGCCCCACCCCTGCAAATCTTCATCTTAAAATCGATCATAAAGTCAGTTTTCATAATAATTTTCGTAATCATTATATATCGTATGAGTATCAGTTTACCTTGTTGGGTTTGGTACTTCAAATACTTGATAAGGTCTTCTTTTACTTTTCTGATGTTTTAGGCCAACTGTCAGTCAATATTCAAGAATGCTAAGTGCTCCTTCTAGAGCAGTGATAATACGACTGGCTTGATATTTTTTAATTTCTTTGTTGTGAAGCGTTATTTGTTTACTCGGCATTGTTGTGTTCCGCAACAAAGCCGTGTAAACAAATAATATCTATTGACATTGTTGATAACGTCATTTTTTGAAGACAAATTGTTTCACGACAAATTGGTTTACGACGACGAAACCATAAATTTTTATATTAGATCTACATATCGTGCAAAAATCATATCCATACAAGATTTTGATCTAGTAGTATTACTTTCAGGATTTGACATCAACATTAATCCAAACGTTTCCTCCATAAATGTGATAAAGCTTTGATTTTCCTCTTTTTTAATTCAATGTTAATATCTCCTGTATATATTATCGGCATTGTATTAGGAACTTCTGTGGCCATAACTGGAAACATCTTTGTATAATTACTCAAATGACTCAAAATAAATCTCTTACAATCATCAATAGGTGTGTGGTTAGAAATATACGGGGTTACAATTAAAACGTTTTCACCATTGACCATACAATCTGCAGCACAAATATCACTTCTGTTTTCAGCTGCAGCTATTCTGTATTCTTCTCCATCCTCCTTAGGTAGTTTCATCAACAGATGTGGGGTAGCCATGGAAGTTGCTCCATATTTCTCGTACACAACCACTCCGCCTGCTCTTTGTTCGTCACTCATAAATTGCGTGACGCATTTATAACCTTCCAAATGTACAGTTTCGTTGTTGTGCATCCACGTGTCGGTGAGCGCTAGGATATCGGTATCAGTTACCACTGTATCCGTTGCAATGCCTTGCACATGAGTTTTTAAACTCTGTACGTGTAGAGTAGTAATTCTTAGATCACGAATACCAGCACTCCTTATGAATGCTCTCACCGAAGCAGTCAACGTGGGCAATACAAGTGTTTCTAACCGCCTCAGTTCAGTGCGCAAGTCCTCTACCTTCGGGTTGTTTGTTCCTTTGGCATGATAAAACACGAAGTCGTTGTTTCTGCTTGTGATGTACAAACCGTCCAACGATGTAACGCGAGAAAGGGCAACGTACACCAACTGATGATCTAGACTGTTGTTGTAGTTGATACAATTTGTTGAAACGTACCACCATGCGATTTATGAACCGTTAGAGCACCAGCGGGAACTTGAGCTTCATTATTTGATAATAATTAATTCTTGCGATTTCTAAATTCCGTCATACGTTCAGCATTAATTTTTGGTATTTCTTTTTGGAATCTCAGGTTCATTATTTGATAATTGCTCCTTCCGATTTTTGTACTTTCTTATACGTTTGGCATTAGTTTTATGTATTTTTTTTAGAAACTTTAGGTTCATTATTTAATATTTCTATGTTTTTACCTTTTTTGTATTGTCTCATTATTCTGTTTTATGGAGTCTTTTAGCTTCACTGTCATCCATGTTGTACATAGTATGACGCAACAAACCAACGCAACAACAGATTACTTAATAATTATTATATAAGATAAGTACCTGTGTTATTGTAAAACGATCTTACGAGGAAAAAATTATCTACTCGAAGACGCACTTTTCTACAAGCGATTCATAGATCAGCTCTTTCCGCAATAATGAAATCGTATTGTTGACGGCAGTAATGTATCACAACAATGCAGAGTAAACTGATGACGTTTCCTAGGTAACCATTATAACAGTGTATCATCATTGTTATGTAACCTGGGAAACGAAAGAGTGTAACTTCATTGTTATGTTAATTAGAAAACGTCATCTGTTTATCAACAATGAAGTTACACTTTTCCGTTTCCCTTTTTCGTAAAACTTTTTTGTAACACTTTTTTGCCGAATGACACTGACCCTAAAATATAGACTTATTTACGTCAAAAAACTAGATGTGTAGTGGAAACAGTTTTAGTGTTGTGTGTAAAGATTAAAATGGTGTTTAAAAAGGGAATTTTTTAATAAATGAATAACAAAATATGTTATGTTCAAAGCCATGCACAAACGAAAGTTTAATTTGTATATAATTTTAGTTCCATTTTGTACAGTTGCAATAATTTGTGGAGGTTGGTTAATTACACTACTTAGAATATTGATATTTCTGCTTTTATAAAATAAGATTTACTTTGATGGCACTTTCATATGTTGTTGCAAGACTCTGTGTGTGTGTGTGTGTGTGTGTGTGTTCAGAATAATTTTTTCTCCATTTCCGTTTCCTGTTTACAGTTTGTCAGTCACAGAAGGACAGTGTGGTGGCGGTGCAGACGTTGTCCAACCAGAACTCAAAAAACAGTCAGTGTAGCACAAACAGCAGCTCAGCCAGTAATAAGAAGAAAAAGAATAAAGGAAATAACAATTGCCCTCAGCAGCAGAACAATGCATCTGTGGTAGCAGCAACTAAATCTCAACATTCCACTGCCAAAAATACTAGTATGCTGAAAGCTTCCTCAGGAACAAAGAATAGTTCTGCAGTAAATGTTGGGGGCAGGCAGCAAACACCGTCTGGTAATAATGAGTCCAGTATGTCACAGCAGCAGGAACTGTCTTCATCCGTTATTGTTAATCATGCAACAAATGAAAAGCTTTCAGTGATGTCTCCTTTCAGTCATGCTCCATCACTGAATCAGTTCACCGCAGAAAACGCCATTCAAATTAATAATGTCATAAACGCAATCTCCTCTGCTGGGAAGGCGCCTGTCGTATCGTCTTCATCAGTTGCAGCTCAAAGGTTAAAATCTGAAGCCTCTTTACCAGTTTCTGGCTCGCGATCATTTAGCTTAGAAAACCTTAAGTTGCCATCTGGTATAACAACTACAAATGTTGATGATCCAACTGCTGCAGCTTTAAGGAAATCTCAGTCAAAACCTTCAGAAAGTTCAAAACCCACACCCTCTGTGGCATCCACACCTTCTCCAGCATTCTCAGGCCCAGTTCTTGCAAAGCAGGTCTCAGTTGGTTCCCTTCCACAGCCCATAAAGGACCCTAGAAACCTAGAAGCATTGCTGGGCTTCAAAGAGAGGGATCAGTCAAGTAAATGTAAAGATGCTAAGAAAGCTGCCAAGAAAGCAAGACAGAAACAGAAAAAGGTGATTACTTCTTTATTACCTTAATTTTATTGGAATTTGTGTTATTATACAGGCAGTGAATTTGTTAAGTTGCATGACTTATGAAGAGAGCTTAATCCGAAAACATCTCTGTAGTGAAATTTGAGTATCGGAGATTTTACTGAATTATGTTTCTAACACCTTTATCTGTGCAGGGTATCAGTGACCACAGTGGGGTATTATTAGAAGTGGAATGGGAAGAAAAAATCCGTGAACCGCAGGTAGAAAGATTAGTCTCCATGTTCCATAAAACAAATGTTTTAGGATTACAAAACTTTTTTCGGGAAAAGTTTAAATTATGGGCTGGAAATGGTAGTAGCGTGGAAGAGATATGGGAAAGTTATAAGGATATAGTCTTCGAGGGTATCGACCGTTTTGTACCTCAAAGAATCCTGAGGGAAAATCCGGATCCGGAATATTATACCAAGGAAGTGAAACGTCTGAAGGTAAAGGTGAGGAGGGTTTATAATAAGAGAAAATCTGGAGGGCAGTACCAAGCGGAGCTGAAACGGTTATCCAAGGAGTTGCTGATAGTAAAAAAGAAGGCTCAGGAGACATTCTTAACGTCGGTCTTTCAAAGCGAAGGGAGAAGCTGGACAGAGTTTTACAAATATGTTAAAAGACGTAAGGGTAATAGAGAAACTATTCCTGCAATCAAGGGCGTTAAAGGAAACCTCATCACAGATCAAATGGAAAAGGCCAACTCCCTCAACGCTTATTATGCGTCGGTATTCAGTTGCGAACGGATAAATCCGCTAAATAACCAGCTAATCCAATCAACAGATTCTGATGATACGTTTACCATTAGTATCAATATCATAAGGAAACGGATAGCAGCAATCGGGAAAAATAAATCCGTCGGACCAGATGGCATCCCCGGGGAAATTTTAAAGTTAGGTGGGGAAGCAATGATTCCATACCTTGCGCGTCTGCTGGAGGTAACGATGAACAACAATTCTATCCCAGGGGACTGGAAGAAGGCTATAGTGGTCCCTATTTATAAAGGGGGAGATCGATCGGTAGTTGGGAACTATAGACCGGTCAGTTTAACCTCGGTGGTTTGTAAGCAAATGGAGCACGTTATAGCAGGGTATCTAAGGCAAGTCTGGGAAAGGAGTGAGTGGTTATATGAGGGTCAACATGGGTTTAGACCAGGGTACTCATGCGAAAGTCAAGTAGTCACGGTTTGTCAAGATGTTGCTGATTCATTGTACGAGGGAATCAGGACTGATGCGGTTATAATAGATTTCTCAAAGGCATTCGATTTAGTCCCACACGATAGGCTGATTACAAAAATTGCTGCAACCGGTGTGGACTTGAGGGTAGTGTTATGGGTAAAGGAATTTCTCTTAGGACGTTCGCAAAGAGTAAGAGTGGACCGACAGCTATCTCATGAAGTCAGGGTAACGTTAGGAGTGCCGCAAGGGAGCGTATTAGGTCCCTTGCTATTCCTAGCTTATGTTAATGATATTTGGAAAAACATTGATTCAAATATACGGCTTTTCGCTGATGATTGTATAGTATACAGGAAAATAATGGATAGTAGTGACATTGATAAGTTACAGACAGATATGAATAGATTATGGGAATGGGCGGTAGAAAATGAAATGAAGATAAATCCAGGTAAAAGTAAAGCAGTCAGCTTCAATAGAGCTAGGGTGAAGGATAAGCTGAGTTACGTTTTTGGGGATCAATTAATTCCAGAGGCAAATAGCTTTAAGTACTTAGGAATACTTATTCGCAGTGATCTGAGCTGGGCAGATCTTGTGAATTATACACTAATTAAAGCATGGAAGGCTCTCCATTTCGTAATGCGTATACTAAAAAAGGGAAATAACAATACGAAACGTTTAGCTTATACGTCGCTAGTGAGACCGATACTTGAATATGGAGCTGTGTGTTGGGACCCTTACAGGGAAGGACAGGTAAGAGCCCTAAATCGGGTGCAGAAGAGAGCGGCTAAATTTGCAAATTTCACGAACGAATCTGGTTGGGAAACATTGGCACAGCGTAGATTGATAGCCCGAATGTGCGCCCTTTTCAAAGCATACACGGGGGGCCAGGCTTGGAAAATGATAGAGGATAGATTATTAAAGCCATGCTACCTGGGCAGGGACGATCATACTCTGAAAATTAGGACTAGGAAACAAAGAACGGATGTAGGCAAATATTCCTTTGTAAATAGGACCATAAGAAGCTGGAACCAATTACCTCCAGGCGTGCTAGAGTCTTTCCCCTGTAAATTAGGCACCTTTAGAAAGAGGGTCAGAAAAGTAGTTACAAGCTAAGGGTTATTAAGTTGGGAATAAATGGTGATAAGGGAAGTGAAGTGTCTTAGTCTCCAAGTGATGAAGGGCTGTAGTTCTTTGGGATAAAATTTTCATGTACTGAGAGCGGACTTTATATTCTACTCTAAGTATTGTGATTAATTAGTGGATGTGTGTTTTTTTTTATTGTGTGTCAGATGTTTTATTTTGAGTGTGGTATGTTGTATTGTTGTGTGAGTGCATCAGTTCATGACGTTTGTAATACATTGCAGTTGTTGTCTTATGTCTAGGTGGTATTAAGTTCTTTTTTTTAAGTTAAGTACTTGAGGTTGGATAGTTTTGTAATTTATGAGTTGGTTGATTTTGAGTGGGATGTGTTGATTTTGTTGTGTCCTTTTTTTATTGTTTTGTTCTGTCTCTGTGTTGATGTATCTCATTGTTGTGTCTTATTGTTTTTGTTGTGTCCTTTTGTTTATTGTTTTGTTCTGTCTTATTGTGTTGATGTATCTCATTGTTGTGTCATATTGTTTTTGTTGTGTCCTTCTTTTATTGTTTTGTTCTGTCTCTGTGTTGATGTATCTCATTGTTTATTGTGTCTTATTGTTTTTGTTGTGTCCTTTTGTTTATTGTTTTGTTCTGTCTCTGTGTTGATGTATCTCATTGTTTATTGTGTCTTATTGTTATGTTGTGTCCTTTTGTTTATTGTTTTGTTCTGTCTCTGTGTTGATGTATCTCATTGTTTGTGTGTCATATTGTTTTTGTTGTGTCCTTTTTTTTATTGTTTTGTTCTGTCTCTGTGTTGATGTATCTCATTGTTTATTGTGTCTTATTGTTTTTGTTGTGTCCTTTTGTTTATTGTTTTGTTCTGTCTCTGTGTTGATGTATCTCATTGTTTATTGTGTCTTATTGTTTTGTTGTGTCCTTTTGTTTATTGTTTTGTTCTGTCTCTGTGTTGATGTATCTCATTGTTTGTGTGTCATATTGTTTTTGTTGTGTCCTTTTTTTTATTGTTTTGTTCTGTCTATGTGTTGATGTATCTCATTGTTTATTGTGTCTTATTGTTATTGTTGTGTCCTTTTGTTTATTGTTTTGTTCTGTCTCATTGTGTTGATGAATCTCATTGTTCTGTTCTGTCTCATTGTTTTGTATGTTATTGTAGGACACTGCCACCGGGTATAAACCCATTTGCAGTCAATAATAAATAATTTGGAATATGTTACTTTGATGTTTTTTGCATTTTTTAATTATATCTTTTCTCTCGCCCCAGCTGGAGGAGAAGGAGAAGAAAGATCAGGAAGAGGCAGAGGGACAAAGACTTGAGGAGCTTCAAAATAAGACACCAGAAGTTACAAATACTGTAGTAAATACTCCTGGTTCACATGGTGTCAATTCTAACCTCAAATCTAACAAATCTTCAAATATCTCTGGAAATAAGAATTTAAAGAAACAAGATTCAGGGCTAGTAGACCAGGGAAATTGTAGCAAAGCAAAGAATGTTGGTGGTCCCGGGGAGATTGCCACCAGCACACGAGTGAATTCTTCAGTTTTGCAGCAGCCACCTCAGATGGTAACCATTAAGAGAGTGATGGAAGCCAACGGAAGTGAATCCACCGTAACTATCACACTGAAGGGGGCCACACCTGACAAAGACAAAGTCCTTTTCACCTTCGTCAATGGGCAAGGTGACTACCGTACAACAAATAAGTATATTTTCATTATTACAATCATAATATTTATTGTTAGTTTACAAATTGGCATTGTTGGTTATCAATATCTACTAGAAAAATTCGTAATTTGTCGCCGTCAAAGAAATTTGTTGTCAAGAAATTACGTCATCAAATAACAATTCACAACCACATTTTTGTGACCCCCATTCATTACACGTTTTGCCAATTGACCTTGATAGACGAAAGGAGCGCTTTGCTTTAGTCAAATAAAAATCTCCAAGTTTTGCTAGTAATATGTCAGAGCTCTTACAATTTAAACTTCTGCTGTACTAAAAAAGTTGTAAGTGGAACCACGGTTCCGGAGAATTTGACGTAAATGCGTCTATACGGAATGGTAGTTTTTATATTGGCTTTTTCTAAATATTTACTTTAAACATGCTTTACATTTGAGATAAGTTTGATTTAGACATTGATTATTTAACCTGAATTAGTTATGCTTAAGATTGTTCTGTGATAGCTAAATTATTTTATAAAATTTGTACATTTTAGACTACTAGAGCAGGGCGCTCCTTTCGGAGCTCCTAGGGTGGGTTGGTCAAGTTTGTAAAACGCAACCAACCTTGGTTAGTCCCGAAGGTAGTTAGTTTAGTGTCTCATTCAAGTGTTTTAACACCTGAGTAAGAAACTAAACACTTCACCAAAACACCGAAGTGGTTTGGTTGCGTTTTAAAATCTTGGGTAAGACGCTAAACTAACCCCCATGTATAAACAAATATAAGGTGATATTGTTGATGACGTCATTTTTTGACGACAACGATGGCTAATCCTTTCGGAGCGCTTCCTGTAATCTGATATTTTACTTCTTTACGTCGCTGATCGGAGGCCAATAGTTCTTGGTTAGTCAACTTTCTACGTCCAAACCCACCCTTGCAAGTCTTCTTTTTTCTATTCTGTTTTTTGTTACATAGTTCTGATGTTTTAGTTTTTTACGTCGCTGTTCAGAGGCCATCTGTTCTTGATCATTCAACTTTCTACGTCCAGCAACACCATTCCTAATCTTCGTCTGTTTTATTTTGCTCTTCCGTGCTTGTTTAATACGTTTTTCTATGTTTATCAATGTAACTCTCCCTTCGTTTTTCTTTATTTGTTAAATAGGTCTGATGGATTAGTTCTTTACGTCGCTTTTCAGAGGCCAGCTGTTCATGGTTAGTCAACTATCTACTTCCAACCCCACCCTTGCAAATGTTCGTTTGTTGTTCTACGTGTGTTATTAATATGGTCTCGTTTAACAATGTAAGTCTTCTTTCGCTTGTACTTATTTGTTAAATAGTCTTAGATTTCTTGCTTTTCTTTATTTCTTAAATATGTCTGATGTTGTAGTTCTTTACGTCGCTGTTCAGAGGCCAACTGTTCTTGGTTAGTCAACTTTCTACGTCCAACAACACCCTAGCAAATCTTCGTCTGTTTTATTTTGCTCTTCCGTTCTTGTTTAATACGTTTTTCTACGTTTATCAATGTAAGTCTTCCTTCGCTATTCTTTATTTGTTAAATATTTGTGATTTATGAGTTTTTACGTCGTTATTCAGAGGCCAATTGTTCTTGGTCAACCCACCCTTACAAATCTTTGTCTGCTTTGTTCCTCTTCTGTTCTTATTGAATACGTTTTTCTACGTTTATCAATGTAAGTCTTCCTTCGAATTCTTTATTTCTTAAATATGTCTGATGTTGTAGTTCTTTACGTCGCTGTTCTGAGGTCAACAGGTCTGGTTCAGTCAACGTTTTACGTCCAGCACCACCCCTGCAAATCTTCAACTTAAAATCGATCATAAAAAATCAGTTTTCATATTAGTTTTCGTAATCGTAATATATCGAATTAATATCAGTTAACCTTGTTGGATTTGGTACTTCAAATACTTGATAACGTCTTCTTTCAATTTTATGACGTCTTAGGCCAACTGTCAGTTAATATTCAAGAATGCTAAGTGCTCCTTCTAGAGCAGTGATAATACGACTGGCTGATATTTTTTAATTTTTCTGTTTTGAAGCGTTATTTGCTTACTCGGCATTGTTATGTTCCACAACAATGCCGTTGACATTGACATTCACATTGTTGATGACGTTATTTTTTGACGACAAATTGGTTGACGACGACGAAACCATAAATTTTTATAGTTAGATAGATCAACATATCGTGCAAACACCATATCTATACAAAATTTTGATCTAGTAGTACTACATTGAGGATTTGACATCAACATTAATCCAAACGTTTCCTCCATAAATGTGATAAAGCTTTGATTTTCCTCTTTTTTAATTCAATGTTAATATCTCCTGTATATATTATCGGCATTGTATTAGGAACTTCTGTGGCCATAACTGGAAACATCTTTGTATAATTACTCAAATGACTCAAAATAAATCTCTTACAATCATCAATAGGTGTGTGGTTAGAAATATACGGGGTTACAATTAAAACGTTTTCACCATTGACCATACAATCTGCAGCACAAATATCACTTCTGTTTTCAGCTGCAGCTATTCTGTATTCTTCTCCATCCTCCTTAGGTAGTTTCATCAACAGATGTGGGGTAGCCATGGAAGTTGCTCCATATTTCTCGTACACAACCACTCCGCCTGCTCTTTGTTCGTCACTCATAAATTGCGTGACGCATTTATAACCTTCCAAATGTACAGTTTCGTTGTTGTGCATCCACGTGTCGGTGAGCGCTAGGATATCGGTATCAGTTACCACTGTATCCGTTGCAATGCCTTGCACATGAGTTTTTAAACTCTGTACGTGTAGAGTAGTAATTCTTAGATCACGAATACCAGCACTCCTTATGAATGCTCTCACCGAAGCAGTCAACGTGGGCAATACAAGTGTTTCTAACCGCCTCAGTTCAGTGCGCAAGTCCTCTACCTTCGGGTTGTTTGTTCCTTGGGCATGATAAAACACGAAGTCGATGTTTCTGCTTGTGATGTACAAACCGTCCAACGATGTAACGCGAGAAAGGGCAACGTACACCAACTGATGATCTAGACTGTTGTTGTAGTTGATACAATTTGTTGAAACGTACCACACTGCGATTTATGAACCGTTAGAGCACCAGCGGGAACTTGAGCTTCGTTATTTGATAATAATTCCTTCTTGCGATTTCTAAATTCCGTCATACCTTCAGCATTAATTTTTGGTATTTCTTTTTGGAATCTCAGGTTCATTATTTGATAATTGCTCCTTCCGATTTTTGTACTTTCTTATACGTTTGGCATTAGTTTTAAGTATTTTTTAGAAACTTTAGGTTCATTATTTAATATTTCTATGTTTTTACGTTTTCTGTATTGTCTCATTATTTTGTTTTATGGAGTCTTTTAGCTTCACTGTCATCCATGTTGTACATAGTATGACGCAACCAACCAACGCAACAACAGATTACTTAATAATTATTATATAAGATAAGTACCTGTGATATTGTAAAACGTTCTTACGAGCACAAAATTATCTACTCCACGACGCAATTTTCTACAAGCAATTCACAGCTCAGCTCTTTCCGCAATAACGAAATCGGATTATTGACGGCAGTAATGTAACATAACAATGCAGAGTTAACAGATAACGTTTCCTAGGTAACCATTATAAGAGTGTAACTTCATTGTTATGTTACCAACAAAACGTCATCTGGTTATCAACAATGAAGGTACACTGTTTCGTTTCCCAGGTAACATTAAAAATGAAGTTACACTTTTTCGTTTCCCTTTTTCGTAACACTTTTTTGCCGAATGACACTGACCCTAAAATATAGAAGTATTTACGTCAAAAAACGTAGATGTGTAGTGGAAACAGTTTTAGTGTTATGTGTAAAGATTAAAATGCTGTTTAAGAAGGGAATTTTTTAATAAAGAAATAACAAAATATGTTATGTTCAAAGCCATGCACAAACGAAAGTTTGATTTGTACCTACTTTTAGTTCCATTTTGTACAGTTGCAATAATTTGTGGAGGTTGGTTAATTACACTACTTAGAATATTGATATTTCTGCTTTTATAAAATAAGATTTACTTTGATGGCACTTTCATATGTTGTTGCAAGACTCTGTGTGTGTGTGTGTGTGTGTTCAGAATAAATTTTTCTCCATTTCCGTTTTCTGTTTACAGTTTGTCAGTCACAGAAGGACAGTGTGGTGGGGGTGCAGAAGTTGTCCAACCAGAACTCAAAAAACAGTCAGTGTAGCACAAACAGCAGCTCAGCCAGTAATAAGAAGAAAAAGAACAAAGGAAATAACAATTGCCCTCAGCAGCAGAACAATGCATCTGTGGTAGCAGCAACTAAATCTCAACATTCCACTGCCAAAAATACTAGTATGCTGAAAGCTTCCTCAGGAACAAAGAATAGTTCTGCAGTAAATGTTGGGGGCAGGCAGCAAACATCGTCTGGTAATAATGAGTCCAGTATGTCACAGCAGCAGGAACTGTCTTCATCCGTTATTGTTAATCATGCAACAAATGAAAAGCTTTCAGTGATGTCTCCACTCAGTCATGCTCCATCACTGAATCAGTTCACCGCAGAAACCGCCACTCAAATTAATAATGTCATAAACACAATCTCCTCTGCTGGGAAGGCGCCTGTCGTATCGTCTTCATCAGTTGCAGCTCAAAGGTTAAAATCTGAAGCCTCTTTACCAGCTTCTGGCTCGCGATCATTTAGCTTAGAAAACCTTAAGTTGCCACCTGGTAAAACAACTACAAAGATTGATGGTCCAACTGCTGCAGCTTTAAGGAAATCTCAGTCAAAACCTTCAGAAAGTTCAAAACCCACACCCTCTGTGGCATCCACACCTTCTCCAGCATTCTCAGGCCCAGTTCTTGCAAAGCAGGTCTCAGTTGGTTCCCTTCCACAGCCCATAAAGGACCCTAGAAACCTAGAAGCATTGCTGGGCTTCAAAGAGAGGAATCAGTCAAGTAAATGTAAAGATGCTAAGAAAGCTGCCAAGAAAGCAAGACAGAAACAGAAAAAGGTGATTACTTCTTTATTACCTTAATTTTATTGGAATTTGTGTTATTATACAGGCAGTGAATTTGTTAAGTGGCATGACGTATGAAGAGAACTTAATCCGAAAACAACTTTGTAGTGAAATTTGAGTATTGAAAATTTTACTCAATTATGTTTCTAACACCTTTAACATTTGGAATATGTTATTTTGATGTTTTTTACATTTTTTAATTATATCTTTTCTCTCGCCCCAGCTGGAGGAGAAGGAGAAGAAAGATCAGGAAGAGGCAGAGGGACAAAGACTTGAAGAGCTTCAAAATAAGACACCAGAAGTTACAAATACTGTAGTAAATACTCCTGGTTCACATGGTGTCAATTCTAACCTCAAATCTAACAAATCTTCAAGTATCTCTGGAAAAGGAAATAAGAATTTAAAGAAACAAGATTCAGGGCTAGTAGACCAGGGAAATTGTAGCAAAGCAAAGAATGTTGGTGGTACCGGGGAGAATGCCACCAGCACACGAGTGAATTCTTCAACTTTGCAGCAGCCACCTCAGATGGTAACCATTAAGAGAGTGATGGAAGCCAACGGAAGTGAACCCACCGTAACTATCGCACTGAAGGGGGCCACACCTGACAAAGACAAAGTCCTTTTCACCTTCGTCAATGGGCAAGGTGACTACCGTACATCAAATAAGTTTATTTTCATTTTTACAATCATAATATTTATTGTTAGTTTAAAAATTGTCATTGTTGGTTATCAATATCTACTAGAAAAATTCGTGATTTTTCGCCGTCAAAAAAATTTGTCGTCAAGAAATGACGTCATCAAATAACAATTCACAACCACATTTTTGTGACCCCCATTCATTACACGTTTTGCCAATAGACCTTGATAGACGAAAGTAGCGCTTTGCTCTAGTCAAATAAAAATCTCCAAGTTTTTCTAGTAACATGTCAGAGCTCTGACAATTTAAACTTCTGCTGTACTAAAAAAGTTGTAAGTGGAACCACGGTTCCGGTGTATTTGACGTAAATGCGTCTATACGGAAAGGTAGTTTATATATTGGCTTTATTCTAAATATTTACTTTAAACATGCTTTACATTTGAGATAAGTTTGATTTAGATATTGATTATTTAACCTGAATTATTTACGCTTAAGATTGTTCTGTGAAAGCTGATATATGTTATAAAATTTGTACATTTTAGACTACTAGAGCAGGGCGCTCCATTCGGAGCTCCTAGGGTGGGTTGGTCAAGTTTGTAAAACGCAACCAACCTTGGTTAGTCCCGAAGGTAGTTAGTTTAGTGTCTCATTCAAGTGTTTTAACCCCTGAGTAAGAAACTGAACTAACTCCCCCAAATGGGGAGTTTAAACACTTGACCAAAACACAGAAGGAGGTTGATTGCGTTTTAAAATCTTGAGTAAGAGACTAAACTAATCCCAGTGTATAAACAAATATAAGGTGATATTGTTGATGACGTCATTTTTTGACGACAACGATGGCTGATCCTTTCGGAGCGCTTCCTGTAATCTGATATTTTACTTCTTTACGTCGCTGATCGGAGGACAATAGTTCGTGGTTAGTCAACTTTCTACGTCCAAACCCACCCTTGCAAGTCCTTTTTTCTATTCTGTTTTGTTACATAGTTCTGAAGTTTTAGTTCTTTACGTCGCTGTTCACAGGCCATCTGTTCTTGATCATTCAACTTTATACGTCCAGCAACACCATTCCTAATCTTGGTCTGTTTTATTTTGCTCTTCCTTTCTTGTTTAATACGGTTTACTATGTTTATTAATGTAACTCTCCATTCGTTTTTCTTTATTTGTTAAATAGGTCTGATGGATTAGTTCTTTACGTCGCTTTTCAGAGGACAAATGTTCTTGGTTAGTCAGCTATCTACTTCCAACCCCACCCTTGCAAATCTTCGTTTGTTGTTCTACGTGTGTTATTAATATGGTCTCGTTTAACAATGTAAGTCTTCTTTCGCTTGTACTTATTTGTTAAATAGTCTTAGATTTCTTGCTTTTCTTTATTTCTTAAATATGTCTAATGTTGTATTTCTTTACGTCGCTGTACAGAGGCCAACTATTTTTAGTCAGACAACTTTCTACGTCCAATCCCACCCTTTTAAGTCTTCGTTTGTTTTCTTCTGCTCTTCCGTTCTTGTTGAATAAGTTTTTCTGCGTTTATGAATGTAAATCTACCTTCGCTTTTCTTTACTTGTTAAGTAGGTCTGATGTTTTAGTTCTTAACGTCGCTGTTCAGAGGCCAAATGTTCTAGGTTACTCAACTTTCTACGTCCAACAACACCCTAGCAAATCTTCGTCTGTTTTACTTTGCTCTTCCGTTCTTGTTTAATACGTTTTTCTACGTTTATCAATGTAAGTCTTCCTTCGCTTTTCTTTATTTCTTAAATTTGTCTGATGTTGTAGTTATTTACGTCGCTGTTCTGAGGTCAACAGGTCTGGTTCAGTCAACGTTTTACAACCAGCCCCACCCCTGCAAATCTTCATCTTAAAATCGGTCATAAAGTCAGTTTTCATAATAATTTTCGTAATCATTATATATCGTATGAGTATCAGTTTACCTTGTTGGATTTGGTACTTCAAATACTTGATAAGGTCTTATTTTACTTTTCTGATGTTTTAGGCCAACTGTCAGTCAATATTCAAGAATGCTAAGTGCTCCTTCTAGAGCAGTGATAATACGACTGGCTTGATATTTTTTAATTTCTTTGTTGTGAAGCGTTATTTGTTTACTCGGCATTGTTGTGTTCCGCAACAAAGCCGTGTAAACAAATAATATCTATTGACATTGTTGATAACGTCATTTTTTGAAGACAAATTGGTTCACGACAAATTGGTTTACGACGACGAAACCATAAATTTTTATATTAGATCTACATATCGTGCAAAAATCATATCCATACAAGATTTTGATCTAGTAGTATTACATTCAGGATTTGACATCAACATTAAGCCAAACGTTTCCTCCATAAATGTGATAAAGCTTTGATTTTAATCTTTCTTTAAATCAATGTTAATATCTCCTGTATATATTATCGGCATTGTATTAGGAACTTCTGTGGCCATAACTGAAACCATCTTTGTATAATTACTCAAATGACTCAAAATAAATCTCTTACAATCATCAATAGGTGTGTGGTTAGAAATATACAGGGTTACAATTAAAACTTTTTCACCATTGACCATACAATCTGCAGCACAAATATCACTTCTGTTTTCAGCTGCAGCTATTCTGTATTCTTCTCCATCCTCCTTAGGTAGTTTCATCAACAGATGTGGGGTAGCCATGGAAGTTGCTCCATATTTCTCGTACACAACCACTCCGCCTGCTCTTTGTTCGTCACTCATAAATTGCGTGACGCATTTATAACCTTCCAAATGTACAGTTTCGTTGTTGTGCATCCACGTGTCGGTGAGCGCTAGGATATCGGTATCAGTTACCACTGTATCCGTTGCAATGCCTTGCACATGAGTTTTTAAACTCTGTACGTGTAGAGTAGTAATTCTTAGATCACGAATACCAGCACTCCTTATGAATGCTCTCACCGAAGCAGTCAACGTGGGCAATACAAGTGTTTCTAACCGCCTCAGTTCAGTGCGCAAGTCCTCTACCTTCGGGTTGTTTGTTCCTTGGGCATGATAAAACACGAAGTCGTTGTTTCTGCTTGTGATGTACAAACCGTCCAACGATGTAACGCGAGAAAGGGCAACGTACACCAACTGATGATCTAGACTGTTGTTGTAGTTGATACAATTTGTTGAAACGTACCACCATGCGATTTATGAACCGTTAGAGCACCAGCGGGAACTTGAGCTTCATTATTTGATAATAATTCCTTCTTGCGATTTCTAAATTCCGTCATACGTTCAGCATTAATTTTTGGTATTTCTTTTTGGAATCTCAGGTTCATTATTTGATAATTGCTCCTTCCGATTTTTGTACTTTCTTATACGTTTGGCATTAGTTTTATGTATTTTTTTTAGAAACTTTAGGTTCATTATTTAATATTTCTATGTTTTTACCTTTTTTGTATTGTCTCATTATTCTGTTTTATGGAGTCTTTTAGCTTCACTGTCATCCATGTTGTACATAGTATGACGCAACAAACTAACGCAACAACAGATTACTTAATAATTATTATATAAGATAAGTACCTGTGTTATTGTAAAACGATCTTACGAGCAAAAAATTATCTACTCGAAGACGCACTTTTCTACAAGCGATTCATAGATCAGCTCTTTCCGCAATAATGAAATCGTATTGTTGACGGCAGTAATGTATCACAACAATGCAGAGTAAACTGATGACGTTTCCTAGGTAACCATTATAACAGTGTAACATCATTGTTATGTAACCTGGGAAACGAAAGAGTGTAACTTCATTGTTATGTTAATTAGAAAACGTCATCTGTTTATCAACAATGAAGTTACACTTTTCCGTTTCCCTTTTTCGTAAAACTTTTTTGTAACACTTTTTTGCCGAATGACACTGACCCTAAAATATAGACTTATTTACGTCAAAAAACTAGATGTGTAGTGGAAACAGTTTTAGTGTTGTGTGTAAAGATTAAAATGGTGTTTAAAAAGGGAATTTTTTAATAAATGAATAACAAAATATGTTATGTTCAAAGCCATGCACAAACGAAAGTTTAATTTGTATATAATTTTAGTTCCATTTTGTACAGTTGCAATAATTTGTGGAGGTTGGTTAATTACACTACTTAGAATATTGATATTTCTGCTTTTATAAAATAAGATTTACTTTGATGGCACTTTCATATGTTGTTGCAAGACTCTGTGTGTGTGTGTGTGTGTGTGTGTTCAGAATAATTTTTTCTCCATTTCCGTTTCCTGTTTACAGTTTGTCAGTCACAGAAGGACAGTGTGGTGGCGGTGCAGACGTTGTCCAACCAGAACTCAAAAAACAGTCAGTGTAGCACAAACAGCAGCTCAGCCAGTAATAAGAAGAAAAAGAATAAAGGAAATAACAATTGCCCTCAGCAGCAGAACAATGCATCTGTGGTAGCAGCAACTAAATCTCAACATTCCACTGCCAAAAATACTAGTATGCTGAAAGCTTCCTCAGGAACAAAGAATAGTTCTGCAGTAAATGTTGGGGGCAGGCAGCAAACACCGTCTGGTAATAATGAGTCCAGTATGTCACAGCAGCAGGAACTGTCTTCATCCGTTATTGTTAATCATGCAACAAATGAAAAGCTTTCAGTGATGTCTCCACTCAGTCATGCTCCATCACTGAATCAGTTCACCGCAGAAAACGCCATTCAAATTAATAATGTCATAAACGCAATCTCCTCTGCTGGGAAGGCGCCTGTCGTATCGTCTTCATCAGTTGCAGCTCAAAGGTTAAAATCTGAAGCCTCTTTACCAGTTTCTGGCTCGCGATCATTTAGCTTAGAAAACCTTAAGTTGCCATCTGGTATAACAACTACAAATGTTGATGATCCAACTGCTGCAGCTTTAAGGAAATCTCAGTCAAAACCTTCAGAAAGTTCAAAACCCACACCCTCTGTGGCATCCACACCTTCTCCAGCATTCTCAGGCCCAGTTCTTGCAAAGCAGGTCTCAGTTGGTTCCCTTCCACAGCCCATAAAGGACCCTAGAAACCTAGAAGCATTGCTGGGCTTCAAAGAGAGGGATCAGTCAAGTAAATGTAAAGATGCTAAGAAAGCTGCCAAGAAAGCAAGACAGAAACAGAAAAAGGTGATTACTTCTTTATTACCTTAATTTTATTGGAATTTGTGTTATTATACAGGCAGTGAATTTGTTAAGTTGCATGACTTATGAAGAGAGCTTAATCCGAAAACATCTCTGTAGTGAAATTTGAGTATCGGAGATTTTACTGAATTATGTTTCTAACACCTTTATCTGTGCAGGGTATCAGTGACCACAGTGGGGTATTATTAGAAGTGGAATGGGAAGAAAAAATCCGTGAACCGCAGGTAGAAAGATTAGTCTCCATGTTCCATAAAACAAATGTTTTAGGATTACAAAACTTTTTTCGGGAAAAGTTTAAATTATGGGCTGGAAATGGTAGTAGCGTGGAAGAGATATGGGAAAGTTATAAGGATATAGTCTTCGAGGGTATCGACCGTTTTGTACCTCAAAGAATCCTGAGTAAAAATCCGGATCCGGAATATTATACCAAGGAAGTGAAACGTCTGAAGGTAAAGGTGAGGAGGGTTTATAATAAGAGAAATTCTGGAGGGCAGTACCAAGCGGAGCTGAAACGGTTATCCAAGGAGTTGCTGATAGTAAAAAATAAGGCTCAGGAGACATTCTTAACGTCGGTCTTTCAAAGCGAAGGGAGAAGCTGGACAGAGTTTTACAAATATGTTAAAAGACGTAAGGGTAATAGAGAAACTATTCCTGCAATCAAGGGCGTTAAAGGAAACCTCATCACAGATCAAATGGAAAAGGCCAACTCCCTCAACGCTTATTATGCGTCGGTATTCAGTTGCGAACGGATAAATCCGCTAAATAACCAGCTAATCCAATCAACAGATTCAGATGAAACGTTTACCATTAGTATCAATATCATAAGGAAACGGATAGCAGCAATCGGGAAAAATAAATCCGTCGGACCAGATGGCATCCCCGGGGAAATTTTAAAGTTAGGTGGGGAAGCAATGATTCCATACCTTGCGCGTCTGCTGGAGGTAACGATGAACAACAATTCTATCCCAGGGGACTGGAAGAAGGCTATAGTGGTCCCTATTTATAAAGGGGGAGATCGATCGGTAGTTGGGAACTATAGACCTGTCAGTTTAACCTCGGTGGTTTGTAAGCAAATGGAGCACGTTATAGCAGGGTATCTAAGGCAAGTCTGGGAAAGGAGTGAGTGGTTATATGAGGGTCAACATAGGTTTAGACCAGGGTACTCATGCGAAAGTCAAGTAGTCACGGTTTGTCAAGATGTTGCTGATTCATTGTACGAGGGAATCAGGACTGATGCGGTTATAATAGATTTCTCAAAGGCATTCGATTTAGTCCCACACGATAGGCTGATTACAAAAATTGCTGCAACCGGTGTGGACTTGAGGTTAGTGTTATGGGTAAAGGAATTTCTCTTAGGACGTTCGCAAAGAGTAAGAGTGGACGGACAGCTATCTCATGAAGTCAGGGTAACGTCAGGAGTGCCGCAAGGGAGCGTATTAGGTCCCTTGCTATTCCTAGCTTATGTTAATGATATTTGGAAAAACATTGATTCAAATATACGGCTTTTCGCTGATGATTGTATAGTATACAGGAAAATAATGGATAGTAGTGACATTGATAAGTTACTGACAGATATGAATAGATTATGGGAATGGGCGGTAGAAAATGAAATGAAGATAAATCCAGGTAAAAGTAAAGCAGTCAGCTTCAATAGAGCTAGGGTGAAGGATAAGCTGAGTTACTTTTTTGGGGATCAATTAATTCCAGAGGCAAATAGCTTTAAGTACTTAGGAATACTTATTCGCAGTGATCTGAGCTGGGCAGATCTTGTGAATTATACACTAATTAAAGCTTGGAAGGCTCTCCATTTCGTAATGCGTATACTAAAAAAGGGAAATAACAATACGAAACGTTTAGCTTATACGTCGCTAGTGAGACCGATACTTGAATATGGAGCTGTGTGTTGGGACCCTTACAGGGAAGGACAGGTAAGAGCCCTAAATCGGGTGCAGAAGAGAGCGGCTAAATTTGCAAATTTCACGAACGAATCTGGTTGGGAAACATTGGCAAAGCGTAGATTGATAGCCCGAATGTGCGCCCTTTTCAAAGCATACACGGGGGGCCGGGCTTGGAAAATGATAGAGGATAGATTATTAAAGCCATGCTACCTGGACAGGGACGATCATACTCTGAAAATTAGGACTAGGAAACAAAGAACGGATGTAGGCAAATATTCCTTTGTAAATAGGACCATAAGAAGCTGGAACCAATTACCTCCAGGCGTGCTAGAGTCTTTCCCCTGTAAATTAGGCACCTTTAGAAAGAGGGTCAGAAACGTAGTTACAAGCTAAGGGTTATTAAGTTTTGAATAAATGGTGATAAGGGAAGTGAAGTGTCTTAGTCTCCAAGTGATGAAGGGCTGTAGTTCTTTGGGATAAAATTTTCATGTACTGAGAGCGGACTTTATATTCTACTCTAAGTATTGTGATTAATTAGTGGATGTGTGTTTTTTTTATTGTGTGTCAGATGTTTTATTTTGAGTGTGGTATGTTGTATTGTTGTGTGAGTGCATCAGTTCATGACGTTTGTAATACATTACAGTTGTTGTCTTATGTCTAGGTGGTATTAAGTTCTTTTTTTTAAGTTAAGTACTTGAGGTTGGATGGTTTAGTAATTTATGAGTTGGTTGATTTTGAGTGGGATGTGTTGATTTTGTTGTGTCCTTTTTTTATTGTTTTGTTCTCTCTCTGTGTTGATGTATCTCATTGTTGTGTCTTATTGTTTTTGTTGTGTCCTTTTGTTTATTGTTTTGTTCTGTCTTATTGTGTTGATGTATCTCATTGTTGTGTCATATTGTTTTTGTTGTGTCCTTTTGTTTATTGTTTTGTTCTGTCTCTGTGTTGATGTATCTCATTGTTTATTGTGTCTTATTGTTTTTGTTGTGTCCTTTTGTTTATTGTTTTGTTCTGTGTCTGTGTTGATGTATCTCATTGTTTATTGTGTCTTATTGTTTTGTTGTGTCCTTTTGTTTATTGTTTTGTTCTGTCTCTGTGTTGATGTATCTCATTGTTTGTGTGTCATATTGTTTTTGTTGTGTCCTTTTTTTATTGTTTTGTTCTGTCTCTGTGTTGATATATCTCATTGTTTATTGTGTCTTATTGTTATTGTTGTGTCCTTTTGTTTATTGTTTTGTTCTGTCTCATTGTGTTGATGAATCTCATTGTTCTGTTCTGTCTCATTGTTTTGTATGTTATTGTAGGACACTTCCACCGGGTATAAACCCATTTGCAGTCAATAATAAATAATTTGGAATATGTTACTTTGATGTTTTTTGCATTTTTTAATTATATCTTTTCTCTCGCCCCAGCTGGAGGAGAAGCAGAAGAAAGATCAGGAAGAGGCAGAGGGACAAAGACTTGAAGAGCTTCAAAATAAGACACCAGAAGTTACAAATACTGTAGTAAATACTCCTGGTTCACATGGTGTCAATTCTAACCTCAAATCTAACAAATCTTCAAATATCTCAGGAAATAAGAATTTAAAGAAACAAGATTCAGGGCTAGTAGACCAGGGAAATTGTAGCAAAGCAAAGAATGTTGGTGGTCCCGGGGAGATTGCCACCAGCACACGAGTGAATTCTTCAGCTTTGCAGCAGCCACCTCAGATGGTAACCATTAAGAGAGTGATGGAAGCCAACGGAAGTGAATCCACCGTAACTATCACACTGAAGGGGGCCACACCTGACAAAGACAAAGTCCTTTTCACCTTCGTCAATGGGCAAGGTGACTACCGTACAACAAATAATTTTATTTTCATTATTACAATCATAATATTTATTGTTAGTTTAAAAATTGGTATTGTTGGTTATCAATATCTACTAGAAAAATTCGTAATTTGTCGCCGTCAAAGAAATTTGACGTCAAGAAATGACGACATCAAATAAAAATTAACAACCACATTTTTGTGACCCGCATTTATTACAATTTTGCCAAATGACCTTGATAGACGAAAGGAGCGCTTTGCTTTAGTCAAATAAAAATCTCCAAGTTTTGCTAGTAATATGTCAGAGCTCTTACAATTTAAACTTCTGCTGTACTAAAAAGGTTGTAAGTGGAACCACGGTTCCGGAGAATTTGACGTAAATGCGTCTATACGGAAAGGTAGTTTTTATATTGGCTTTTTCTAAATACTTACTTTAAACATGCTTTACATTTGAGATAAGTTTGATTTAGACATTGATTATTTAACCTGAATTAGTTATGCTTAAGATTGTTCTGTGATAGGTAAATTATTTTATAAAATTTGTACATTTTAGACTACTAGAGCAGGGCGCTCCTTTCGGAGCTCCTAGGGTGGGTTGGTCAAGTTTGTAAAACGCAACCAACCTTGGTTAGTCCCGAAGGTAGTTAGTTTAGTGTCTCATTCAAGTGTTTTAACCCCTGAGTAAGAAACTAAACACTTCTCCAAAACACCGAAGTGGTTTGGTTGCGTTTTAAAATCTTGGGTAAGACGCTAAACTAACCCCCATGTATAAACAAATATAAGGTGATATTGTTGATGACGTCATTTTTTGACGACAACGATGGCTAATCCTTTCGGAGCGCTTCCTGTAATCTGATATTTTACTTCTTTACGTCGCTGATCAGAGGCCAACAGTTCTTGGTTAGTCAACTTTCTACGTCCAAACCCACCCTTGCAAGTCTTCTTTTTTCTATTCTGTTTTTTGTTACATAGTTCTGATGTTTTAGTTCTTTACGTCGCTGTTCAGAGGCCATCTGTTCTTGATAAGTCAACATTCTACGTCCAGCAACACCATTCCTAATCTTCGTCTGTTTTATTTTGCTCTTCCGTGCTTGTTTAATACGGTTTTCTATGTTTATCAATGTAACTCTCCCTTCGCTTTTCTTTACTTGTTAAATAGGTCTGATGGATTAGTTCTTAACGTCGCTGTTCAGAGGCCAAATGTTCTAGGTTACTCAACTTTCTACGTCCAACAACACCCTAGCAAATCTTCGTCTGTTTTATTTTGCTCTTCCGTTCTTGTTTAATACGTTTTTCTACGTTTATCAATGTAAGTCTTCTTTCGCTTTTCTTTATTTCTTAAATTTGTCTGATGTAGTTCTTTACGTCGCTGTTCTGAGGTCAACAGGTCTGGTTCAGTCAACGTTTTACGTCCAGCCCCACCCCTGCAAATCTTCATCTTAAAATCGATCATAAAGTCAGTTTTCATAATAATTTTCGTAATCATTATATATCGTATGAGTACCAGTTTACCTTGTTGGGTTTGGTACTTCAAATACTTGATAAGGTCTTCTTTCACTTTTCTGATGTTTTAGGCCAACTGTCAGTCAATATTCAAGAATGCTAAGTGCTCCTTCTTGAGCAGTGATAATACGACTGGCTTGATATTTTTTAATTTCTTTGTTGTGAAGCGTTATTTGTTTACTCGGCATTGTTGTGTTCCACAACAAAGCCGTGTAAAGAAATAATATCTATTGACATTGTTGATAACGTCATTTTTTGAAGACAAATTGGTTCACGACAAATTGGTTTACGACGACGAAACCATAAATTTTTATATTAGATCAACATATCGTGCAAAAATCATATCCATACAAGATTTTGATCTAGTAGTATTACATTCAGGATTTGACATCAACATTAATCCAAACGTTTCCTCCATAAATGTGATAAAGCTTTGATTTTCCTCTTTCTTTAAATTAATGTTAATATCTCCTGTAAATATTATCGGCATTGTATTAGGAACTTCTGTGGCCATAACTGAAACCATCTTTGTATAATTACTCAAATGACTCAAAATGAATCTCTTACAATCATCAATAGGTGTGTGGTTATAAATATGCAGGGTTACAATTAAAACGTTTTCACCATTGACCATACAATCTGCAGCACAAATATCACTTCTGTTTTCAGCTTCAGCTATTCTGTATTCTTCTCCATCCTCCTTAGGTAGTTTCATCAACAGATGTGGGGTAGCCATGGAAGTTGCTGCATATTTCTCGTACACAACCACTCCGCCTGCTCTTTGTTCGTCACTCATAAATTGCGTGACGCATTTATAACCTTCCAAATGTACAGTTTCGTTGTTGTGCATCCACGTGTCGGTGAGCGCTAGGATATCGGTATCAGTTACCACTGTATCCGTTGCAATGCCTTGCACATGAGTTTTTAAACTCTGTACGTGTAGAGTAGTAATTCTTAGATCACGAATACCAGCACTCCTTATGAATGCTCTCACCGAAGCAGTCAACGTGGGCAATACAAGTGTTTCTAACCGCCTCAGTTCAGTGCGCAAGTCCTCTACCTTCGGGTTGTTTGTTCCTTGGGCATGATAAAACACGAAGTCGATGTTTCTGCTTGTGATGTACAAACCGTCCAACGATGTAACGCGAGAAAGGGCAACGTACACCAACTGATGATCTAGACTGTTGTTGTAGTTGATACAATTTGTTGAAACGTACCACCCTGCGATTTATGAACCGTTAGAGCACCAGCGTTAACTTGAGGTTCATTATTTGATAATAATTCCTTCTTGCGATTTCTAAATTCCGTCATACGTCCAGCATTAATTTTTGGTATTTCTTTTTGGAATCTCATGTTCATTATTTGATAATTGCTCCTTCCGATTTTTGTACTTTCTTATACGTTTGGCATTAGTTTTATGTATTTTTTTTAGAAACTTTAGGTTCATTATTTAATATTTCTATGTTTATACCTTTTCTGTATTGTCTCATTATTCTGTTTTATGGAGTCTTTTAGATTCACTGTCATCCATGTTGTACATAGTATGACGCAACAAACTAACGCAACAACAGATTACTTAATAATTATTATATAAGATAAGTACCTGTGTTATTGTAAAACGATCTTTCGAGCAAAAAATTATCTACTCCAAGACGCACTTTTCTACAAGCGATTCATAGATCAGCTCTTTCCGCAATAATGAAATCGTATTGTTGACGGCAGTAATGTAACACAACAATGCAGAGTAAACTGATGACGTTTCCTACGTAACCATTATAACAGTGTAACATCATTCTTATGTAACCTGGGAAACGAAAGAGTGTAACTTCATTGTTATGTTAATTAGAAAGCGTCATCTGTTTATCAACAATGAAGTTACACTTTTCCGTTTCCCTTTTTCGTAAAACTTTTTTGTAACGCTTTTTTGCCGAATGACACTGACCCTAAAATATAGACTTATTTACGTCAAAAAACTAGATGTGTAGTGGAAACAGTTTTAGTGTTGTGTGTAAAGATTAAAATGGTGTTTAAAAAGGGAATTTTTTTTTAAATGAATAACAAAATATGTTATGTTCAAAGCCATGCACAAACGAAAGTTTAATTTGTATATAATTTTAGTTCCATTTTGTACAGATGCAATAATTTGTGGAGGTTGGTTAATTACACTACTTAGAATATTGATATTTCTGCTTTTATAAAATAAGATTTACTTTGATGGCACTTTCATATGTTGTTGTAAGACTCTGTGTGTGTGTGTGTGTTCAGAATAAATTTTTCTCCATTTCCGTTTTCTGTTTACAGTTTGTCAGTCACAGAAGGACAGTGTGGTGGGGGTGCAGACGTTGTCCAACCAGAACTCAAAAAACAGTCAGTGTAGCACAAACAGCAGCTCAGCCAGTAATAAGAAGAAAAAGAATAAAGGAAATAACAATTGCCCTCAGCAGCAGAACAATGCATCTGTGGTAGCAGCAACTAATTCTCAACATTCCACTGCCAAAAATACTAGTATGCTGAAAGCTTCCTCAGGAACAAAGAATAGTTCTGCAGTAAATGTTGGGGGCAGGCAGCAAACATCGTCTGGTAATAATAAGTCCAGTATGTCACAGCAGCAGTAACTGTCTTCATCCGTTATTGTTAATCATGCAACAAATGAAAAGCTTTCAGTGATGTCTCCACTCAGTCATGCTCCATCACTGAATCAGTTCACCGCAGAAACCGCCATTCAAATTAATAATGTCATAAACACAATCTCCTCTGCTGGGAAGGCGCCTGTCGTATCGTCTTCATCAGTTGCAGCTCAAAGGTTAAAATCTGAAGCCTCTTTACCAGCTTCTGGCTCGCGATCATTTAGCTTAGAAAACCTTAAGTTGCCACCTGGTAAAACAACTACAAAGATTGATGGTCCAACTGCTGCAGCTTTAAGGAAATCTCAATCAAAACCTTCAGAAAGTTCAAAACCCACACCCTCTGTGGCATCCACACCTTCTCCAGCATTCTCAGGCCCAGTTCTTGCAAAGCAGGTCTCAGTTGGTTCCCTTCCACAGCCCATAAAGGACCCTAGAAACCTAGAAGCATTGCTGGGCTTCAAAGAGAGGGATCAGTCAAGTAAATGTAAAGATGCTAAGAAAGCTGCCAAGAAAGCAAGACAGAAACAGAAAAAGGTGATTACTTCTTTATTACCTTAATTTTATTGGAATTTGTGTTATTATACAGGCAGTGAATTTGTTAAGTGGCATGACTTATGAAGAGAGCTTAATCCGAAAACATCTTTGTAGTGAAATTTGAGTATCGGAGATTTTACTGAATTATGTTTCTAACACCTTTAACATTTGGAATATGTTACTTTGATGTTTTTTGCATTTTTTAATTATATCTTTTCTCTCGCCCCAGCTGGAGGAGAAGGAGAAGAAAGATCAGGAAGAGGCAGAGGGGCAAAGACTTGAAGAGCTTCAAAATAAGACACCAGAAGTTACAAATACTGTAGTAAATACTCCTGGTTCACATGGTGTCAATTCTAACCTCAAATCTAACAAATCTTCAAATATCTCTGGAAATAAGAATTTAAAGAAACAAGATTCAGGGCTAGTAGACCAGGGAAATTGTAGCAAAGCAAAGAATGTTGGTGGTCCCGGGGAGATTGCCACCAGCACACGAGTGAATTCTTCAGCTTTGCAGCAGCCACCTCAGATGGTAACCATTAAGAGAGTGATGGAAGCCAACGGAAGTGAACCCACCGTAACTATCACACTGAAGGGGGCCACACCTGACAAAGACAAAGTCCTTTTCACCTTCGTCAATGGGCAAGGTGACTACCGTACAACAAATAAGTATATTTTCATTATTACAATCATAATATTTATTCTTAGTTTACAAATTGGTATTGTTGGTTATCAATATCTACTAGAAAAATTCGTAATTTGTCGCCGTCAAAGAAATTTGACGTCAAGAAATGACGTCATCAAATAAAAAATAACAACCACATTTTTGTGACCCGCATTTATTACAATTTTGCCAAATGACCTTGATAGGCGAAAGGAGCGCTTTGCTTTAGTCAAATAAACATCTCCAAGTTTTGCTAGTAATATGTCAGAGCTCTGGCAATTTAAACTTCTGCTGTACTAAAAAAGTTGTAAGTGGAACCACGTTTCCGGAGAATTTGACGTAAATGCGTCTATACGGAAAGGTAGTTTTTATATTGGCTTTTTCTAAATACTTACTTTAAACATGCTTTACATTTGAGATAAGTTTGATTTAGACATTGATTATTTAACCTGAATTAGTAATGCTTAAGTTTGTTCTGTGATAGCTAAATTATGTTATAAAATTTGTACATTTTAGACTACTAGAGCAGGGCGCTCCTTTCGGAGCTCCTAGGGTGGGTTGGTCAAGTTTGTAAAACGCAACCAACCTTGGTTAGTCCCGAAGGTAGTTAGTTTAGTGTCTCATTCAAGTGTTTTAACCCCTGAGTAAGAAACTTAACACTTCACCAAAACACCGAAAGTGGTTTGGTTGCGTTTTAAATTCTTGGGTAAGACGCTAAACTAACCCCCATGTATAAACAAATATAAGGTGATATTGTTGATGACGTCATTTTTTGACGACAACGATGGCTAATCCTTTCGGAGCGCTTCCTGTAATCTGATATTTTACTTCTTTACGTCGCTGATCGGAGGCCAATAGTTCTTGGTTAGTCAACTTTCTACGTCCAAACCCACCCTTGCAAGTCTTCTTTTTTCTATTCTGTTTTTTGTTACATAGTTCTGATGTTTTAGTTCTTTACGTCGCTGATCGGAGGCCAATTGTTCTTGGTCACTCAACTTTCTACGTCCAACCCCACCCTTACAAATCTTCGTCTGCTTTTTTCCCTTCTGTTCTTATTGAATACGTTTTTCTACGTTTATCAATTTAAGACTTCCTTCACTTTTCTTTATTTCTTAAATATGTCAGTTGTTGTAGTTCTTTACGTCGCTGTTCAGAGGCCAATTGATCTTGGTCACTCAACTTTCTACGTCCAACCCCACCCTTACAAATCTTCGTCTGCTTTTTTCCCCTTCTGTTCTTATTGAATACGTTTTTCTACGTTTATCAATTTAAGACTTCCTTCACTTTTCTTTATTTCTTAAATATGTCAGATGTTGTAGTTCTTTACGTCGCTGTTCAGAGGCCAATTGATCTTGGTCACTCAACTTTCTACGTCCAACCCCACCCTTACAAATCTTCGTCTGCTTTTTTCCCCTTCTGTTCTTATTGAATACGTTTTTCTACGTTTATCAATTTAAGACTTCCTTCACTTCTCTTTATTTCTTAAATATGTCTGATGTTTTAGTTTTTACGTCGTAGTACAGAGGACAACTTTTCTAGGTCAGTCAGACGTTTTAAAATCTTGAGTAATACTCTAAACTAAGTCCCCCGAATGCGGGCTAAACACTTGAACAACCTACGTTTTGGGGAGGGTTGGTTGCGTTTTAAAATCTTGAGTAAGGCACTAAAGTAAACCCCTTCGGGGGGTTAGTTTAGTTTCTTTTTGGTTGAATATTATTATTAGTATCAGATTACCTTTTGGTGTTGGCAACGTCCTCTTTCACTTTCCTTCATTTCTTAAATAGTTTTATGTCGCTGTTCGGAGGCGATGTGCTGCTTCTGGAGCATTGATAATGCGACTGGCTTGATAGTTTTTGATTTCTTTGTTGTGAAGCGTTATTTGTTTACTCGGCATTGTTGTGTTCCACAACAATGCCGAGTTTGTTTATAGTTGACATTGTTGATGACGTAATTTATTGACGACAACGAGTAATCACAAATTTTTATAAGGGGAGAAGATTCCTTTTCGCGAGTAGCGATTCTATAGCGAGCGAACATTCCTCGTGTTAGACGATCACGAACTTTAGCATCTTTCAGTTTCAGGTCTTTATGCCATTGCATTGTGCCGTAAGGAAACAGAAGGGGATAGACGAAGGGTTCAACGAATGGATTCATTGTCGAAAGACGTCTGAGTCTTTGCTCCTTGGTACTGTAAACAACAACATACGAATCAGGAATGTCACCGTCGTCGGTTTTAGGACACACAACAGCGACGTCATTGCTCCATTTCGGATTGTACCTGTTTTTGTCGTCACCAGGAAGCATCGACATAACCAAGTTTAGCTCCGGTTCAGACTCGCTGTTATGCTCAGCGTTTTCTTTTTCAAGCTTGCATTGGTAGTTCATCATGCGATAGGATTCTGCGTGGACGTTAATGCGCGAAATTATATTAGTTAATTTCGTGACAATTTCTTCTTTGATGTCATCTTTGGTGTCGCCTTTCGAATTCTGACGTGCATTTTCGATTCTTTGTTTGACGGCTTCTTCTTCGTCGATCATAAACAGTTGACCAAAAGTTGCATTCTCATTATCTTTCGGAAAAGATGCCGCATTCATGTTATAATAAATTTGGCCATGCAATTTAAAACAATATGGCCCTGGTCGATTAATTCCGAAGTCCATGAGATTCGCTTGAAATGATGCGAATGCAAGCATGTTGTTGTAAACACGACATTTGTTGCGAAAATGTCGAAGAGAAAAGAGTTTTCTAAGTTCATCAGGATATTCAGGCAACGAATCAAGCACAACCTTTCCATGTGCACAACAATAATAAAACGATTTACTGGAACGTTGAGTCGATTCATCGAGCCAGTGAAGCGCTTTGCAATGAATACATTCATAGTTCATAGGTCCGAGATAATGTTGTTGATGTTCGTCGTTCATAAAATGTGCTGCTATTAGCAGTCATCCTCGGTTCTTCATTACTAATTTACTTTGATATCTAATAATTTCCTTTTCAGCGTCTTGTTTTATTTTCTCCTCTGTTCTTACCGAATAAATCTTTCTACGTGTGTCGTTAATATGGTCTCGTCTATCAATGTAAGTTTTACTTCGCTCTTCTTTATTTCTTAAATAGGTCTGATGTTTTAGTTCTTTACGTCGCAGTTCAGAGGCCAACTGTTCTTGTTCAGTCAACTTTTTACGTCCAGCCCCACCCTTGCAAATCTTCGTCTCAAAATCGATCATAATCATAATATATCGAATGAGTATCAGTTTACCTTGTTGGAGTAGGTACTTCAAATACTTGATAACGTCTTCTTTCACTTTCCTGATGTTTTAGGACAACTATCAGAAAATTATCAATAATGCGATTCCACGTGCTTCTTCTGGAACAGTGATAATGCGACTGGCTCGGTAGTGAAGCGTTATTTGTTTACTCGGCATTGTTGTGTTGTACTCGGCATTGTTGTGTTCCACAACAATGCCGAGTTTGTTTATAGTTGACATTGTTGATGACGTAATTTATTGACGACAACGACTAATCACAAATTTTTATGAGGAGAAAAAAAAATATAATAATAGTAAGAATAAAAAAAATTATATAGAGCAGGGCGCTCCTTTCGGAGCTCCTAGGGGGGGTTAAAAGATACAGGAATACTAAAAAAATTACTCCAAGTTATAATTTGGTTACATTCCATCATAATTGTAAAAAGTCAATAATTTATATTAAATATTTTCTCTGTAAGAAGGAAATCGATTTAAAACTACTGAAAAGAGGCTTGGGGTATATTTTTAAATTTGATTTGCCCTATTTTAAAAACAACGTCGTGTTTTAAAGACGATTTTTAGGGTCCTGGGCGCTGTTGAGCCCATCGCCCCTTGGCGAGAGAAAAATGTTTCCTTCCTTCGAATCCCGGCTGAGATGTTTTCTGTTGTTGTTTGTTCCTGGGAAGGGATCTCATTGGCTAAGATCACAAACCCGAAAACTGTCCTCAGATCGAGAAGATGAATTTGTATTTGCCGTTAGTAAATACCGCAGAGTCTGGTGGTCACGTGTAAACTCGAGATTGGGGGTTGACGTGTTCCTTCACTCGTTCGCTTTCGGCCCGTTGAGGAAAAACGTGGCGTGATTGTTCGTCTTGACCAATGAGCGAACACAGGAAGGTCGGAACTCTGGGCAAAGTGTCCTGAGTTCGATTTCCTTCAAGGGCGGTTCCTTTATCTCCGAAACTAAGCGAGACAGAACAACGGAGCCAGGATCAGAGTTTTTATTTGATTAGAAGTGGAGACTACGGAAACTAAGGCCTCGACACTGAGTTCGACTCCCGACGAGGACGGTTTCTCTTGACGGGAACTCAACCGAGACAGACGAACGACGTCAAAGCAAAATTCTTTCGTTTCGGAGAGGAAATTACGGGGTCTAAGGTCACAGACACGAATACAGTCCTCGGTTCGAGCCTTTCTCTTAAGGCGTTGGTTTCTGAGGTAATTTTTTCGGGCGTATTAAACGATACTCGTTTACTGATTAGGTCTATAAGCTACCAGATGTCTCAAAATTAAGGTGCTGATATTTTGTTGTTATAATAAAGCATGTTTCTAACATCGCGTCTCACATCTCAGTTGCTGCGATAATCCCCGACGAACTCCGTGGTCGCTGCACGCCTATGATCGTTGATAGAGAATTTTGCTTCTCAAGAAATGAAAACGCGAAATATGACAACACATTAATTCTGCTCGTAAATTGAATAATATTAATCGGACAAAATTGCTACTTTAAACCATTCAGAGGAGAAGCAGGGAACGGGAATCGAACTGTGGGACAATCAGCAGAGGACAGGAGCTCGCCACTGAGCTACTATCCGCCTTGAAAATATTAGTTTTAATAATTCGGTGTAGCAGTGTGCATTCTTCTACCTGGTAATTACTTTATTGGCAAATTCTTTCTTTCTCTGTAGTTACAGGCGCCCCCCACCAAAATTTCTTCATTCCTTCTGAGGATTCTGACCCGCGAGTGTTGTGTTGTTGTCAGTTGTGGTTTGGCTGTTTATAGTCGTGTAAGGATTCGATCCGTCCCTCGCTGTGAATCGGCTGTTCGTTGAAGTGTTTTGTTTTAATTGTCTTCTTATCAAGAACGAATTAATGATTCTGCTTCTTTCGATCTGGGGTAAGTAATTGTTTGCTTTGAATTGAATTGATAAGAAGATGTTTACAGGGAAGTCAGCTGAGTTTATCCAAACAAAATTCTTCTTAACTTACTGGGAAATACAATTACTAAACCAGCGATCAGAATAAACATCCAAGTTGACAAGGCGAATAATTCTGTTCATTGGGTGCAGTAATTTATCTGTCGTGAATTTAAATGTAGTGTGAAATATTAACTTCTGGAATGGACGTTGCAGAAATTTATTTTTGTGTCTGTGTTCAGTGTATTAAGTTTTTTAATGAAGACACCTTTAATTATTAATTGTTTATTTATTATAAATTTAGTTGGGATTTTATGAGAATGTACTTGAATCAGATTTATAATGTTATTGTCAGTTTTATGCGATAAGAAGGTGGGAGGGCACGACTGCACTGACCAAAAGTCGACAAACCCAAAAGCTGCCGTTCTTATGGAGACTCCACTCCAGGCGGAGAAGTTATTTAATTAACAATACTGCCACTCTAAAGGGTACACGTTGCACCAGTGCGTCATGCTGTCAGTTCCCCGTTACCTGAAGACGGTCACTGACGCCAAAATTTTTTATAAAAATCCAATGAGAACAATAATAACAAAGAGAAATGAGGTCCATGACGAAATTAGGAGTAGAATTCATTCGGAAAACGCTCGATTGTATTCACTACCCAAAATACTGAAGGTTAGGATATATAAAACAGTGATTTTGTATGGTTGTAAAACATGGTCTCTTACCTTGAAGGAAGAACGTAGATTACAAGCGTTTGAAAACTGGCTCCGATGGACTGGTCGTGTAGCGCGCATGGGAGGGGGGTTGTAGGCAAGGTGTGCATGCAGATTTATGGTAAGGAATCCTTATGGAAAAGACCACCGGACAGACCAAGAAGGAGATGGGAGGGTAACGTCGAGACGGATCTTTGGGAGTTGGGCTGTGACGATGGCTAATGGATGGAGCTGGCTCAGGATCGTGGCCGGTGGCGGTCTTTGGTGTTGTCGGTGTTGGACCTATGGGTTCTGCTACCAGGGAGGGAGTTAGTTGGTTAGTTAGCTTTACTTACAAGGTTTTTACGAGGCATGCGTTGAATGTAGTACACAAGGGAAAAATGGAGAAATGAGTATAGAATTTTAGTCGGAAGACCTAAAGTAAAATACCACCAGGGTGGATAATATTAAAAAGCATCTTAAAGGACGTAGAATGCCAGGGTGTGGACTGCATATATCTGGGCACGTTGTGTGAGTGGGAGGAGCTGTTATAAACAGGGAAATTAATCTACGTATCCATAAAAGACGTTTAATTTATTTCCCGGATTAATTATTATTAATTGTCAAAAAAGGCTCTTCTTACTTCTTTTTTTTAAGTGTTCTGTCTGACGACAGGTCCATATGAACAAGATCCTTCGATCCTTTTCTCGGACTGGGACCTGTTCATATACGTTCTTGGCAGATGATCCAGAAGTGGTTTGCCATTGCCTTCTTCTGTGTGTGAATGGAGAAATTGTTGGGATGCCACGGAGGAAAACTCCGTGTTGCCCAGACCACGGCCTTGCCCAACACAAGTTATAAATTCGTGCACCGCCGGGAATCGAACCCGAGACCCCAGGATTACAAGGCCAGCGTTCTAACCGCTAGACCACCTCATCTTATTATTATTTAGTGTTCTGTCTGACGACAGGTCCATATGAACAGGATCCTTCCTTCCCTGGGGTTGGGCCGCCCTGGGGTTGGGCCGCACAGATCGCCGTCGGACTGTCTGAAGTACTGCGTCTCTGACGAAAGCCGTCTCCGACGAAAGCGGTCTGTGCCTCACACTGTGAGGCATTCGCCGAGGTTGGCATGCATCCCTTGGTGAGAGTGTTGAATTTTTTTTTAAAATTTTCAAAATTTTTGAAAAATCAAAAAACGATGGAAATTGTCTGAAAAGCGCACGAAACCTAAAAATTTTGAAATTTCTTTACAAATTTTTAAATTGGAGTTTTTCAAATTTTTTTGGTTTTATGCGCTTTTTGGACAATTTCCGTCGTTTTTTGATTTTTCGAAAATTTTGAAATAATTTCAAAATTTTCGAAAAATCAAAAAACGCTGCAAATTGTCTGAAACGCGGACAAATCCCAAAAATTTGAAATTTGTGAAAAAATTTGGAAGTGGAATTTTTCAAAAATTTCTGTTTTTTTAGCTTTTTGGACAATTTACGTTTTTTGATTTTTCTCAAATTTTGAAAAGATTTCAAAATTTCTTTCAAAATTCACCCTACCTGATGCCATGCAGGACAGATCGCCGTCGGAATGTGTCTCTGACGAACGTGGTCTGTGCCTCACACGGACTTCTAAAAGCCGAGGTGCTGGATGCAACACGTAAGACAGATACCGAGACGGGCAGGGACAGGGTCGGCCCGACATCGAGCCCTGCATAGGCCGGTTGTGCAGGAACCGAGGCAGTCAGCAATCGGAAAGGATTGAGGTTGAGTCCGGCAGAGACAGTGTGAGGCATTCGCCGAGGTTGGCATGCATCTCTTGGTAAGAGTTTTGAATTTTTTTCTAAATTTGAAAAATTTTCGAAATATCAAAAAACGCTGGAAATTGTCTGAAAAGTGCACAAAACCCAAAAATTTTGAAATTTTCGAAAAAAATTTGAAAGTGGAATGTTTAAAAAATTTGGTTTTGTGCGCTTTTTGGACAATTTCCAGCGGTTTTTGATTTTTCGAAATTTTTGAAAAAATTCCGAAATTTCGAAATTTTCAAAATTTTCGAAAATGAAAAAACGCTGAAAATTGTTTGAAAAGCGCACAAAAACCAAAAATTTTGAATTTTTTTAAAACATTTTGAAAGTGGAATTTTTCACAATTTTTTGTTTTGTGCGTTCTTTGGACAATTTCCAGCGTTTTTTGATTTTCCGAAAATTTTGAAAAAACTTCAAATTTTCTTTCAAATTTCACCCCACCTGATGCCATGCAGGACATATCGCCGTCGGACTGTGTCTGATGTACTGTCTCTGACGTACGCGGTCTGTGCCTCACACGGTCTCTTATGTGCCGTCTCCTATAAGCCGAGGTTCGGGATGCAACACGTAAGGCAGATTTCGAGACGGGCAGGGACACGGTCGGCAACACATCGAATCCTGCATAGGCCGGTTGTGCAGAAACCGAGGCAGTCAGCAATCGGAGAGAATCGAGGCCGAGTCCGGCACAGACATAGTGAGGCATTCGCCGAGGTTGGCATGCATCCCTTGGTGAGAGTTTTGAAGAAATTTTCAAAATTTTCGAAAAATCAAAAAACGCTGAAAATTGTCTGAAACGCGGACAAAACCCAAAAATCTTGAAATTTTTGAAAAAAATTTGGAAGTGGAATTTTTAAAACAAAATTTTGTTTTGTGCGCTTCTTGGACAATTTCCAGCGTTTTTTTATTTTTTGAAAATTTTGAAAAGATTTCAAAATTTCTTTCAAATTTCACCCCACCTGTTCCCATGCAGGACAGATCGCCTTCGGACTGTGTCTCTGACGAACGCGGTCTGTGCCTCACACGGTCTCTTACTGCCGTCTTCTATAAGCCGAGGTTCTCGATGCAACACGTAAGACAGATACCGAGACGGGCAGGGACACGGTCGGCCACACATCGAGCCCTGTGCATAGGCCGGTTGTGTAGAAACCGAGGCAGTCAGCAATCGGAAAGGATCGAGGCCGAGTCCGGCAGAGACAGGGTGAGGCAATCGCCGAGGTTGCCATGCATCTCTTGGTGAGAGTTTTGAAAAATTTTCAAAATGTTCGAAATTATCTGAAAAGCGCACAAAACCAAAAATTTTGAATTTTTTTTAAATTTTTGAAAAGAAAATTGAAAGTGGGATTTTTTTAAAAAAAATGGTTTTTGCTCTTTTTGGACAATTTCCAGCGTTTTTTGATTTTTCTTAAATTTTGAAAAGATTTCAAAATTTCTTTCAAATTTCACCCCACCTGATGCCTGGGTAAGGATTTGTCCCTGGGGTACAGGGTGTGGCCCTAGGTTGGCTGGCCTTGGGTATGCTGGCACTGGCTGTTGTGTTTCTCCCTGGAGTCAGACGCCCGGACCTCCATAGACTTTGCCACATAGCCATTATAATAGTCTTGGAAGGAAGCTGCTATGTTCACAATCTCAACATAGAGCAGGCAAAAATGGCTGTATGTACCCCTTATGGCAGGATTTCTGTAGAGTCGCAAATCTAACCAATCGATAGTCGAGAGTAGGAATGGTAGTACAGTATATTGAAATGCAAGCCAAATTAATTATTACTTTTTCCGTAAAAATCAATCGTGACATAGTCAGATAAGTATGTATACTCTTAAATGGCGATAGTCTATCAATACTGTACCGATTTCTCCGATGCACTTCCGTGATAACGCGAGATTACCCGTCCCCCGCGACCCGCATTATAGCGAGGTTATGCTGTATTAAGTTGGTATCTCGTTCAGGTAATAGTGCCTAATCATTTTATAGCCCCGTGTTCGCTGAGGTGTTTGGTGTTAGTATTTACAGGAATCTGTCATGATAATCCGACTGATTATGGAGAGGAATTTTGGGCCCTCAAGGTATTAAAAGTCTTTTCTACAGTTAAACAGAACTACGTGGGTTACCAGAACAGGGAAATTGTATCTTCCTTTCTACTAATACAAACATTGAAAATTAAGATCTATGAGGTGTATTTATCATTTAAATCAGTGTTTCTGAATTGCCTTCAGTCAGACGAAATTTTATTCAAGCTACGATTAGTCGTGAATTACAAATATTGTAGCGCACATATACAGAGACATTTCTACTTAAATAAATATTATTATTACATTCCATTATATATTTACATCATTTATTCAACGGTTTTATTTTGAAATATTAATTAGTTGAAGTTATTCCTCGAGACATGTTTAGATATCAAATATGTCATTTTCGAACCAAATTTATTTTACTCAACTATAATACAGAGTTCCAGCTTTCAGAACATATAAAATGTTTCAATTTGCACCTGGATTTTTGTGCGGTTGTACTATTCAGGCTTCTGTAGACGTCATATTATACATTTTACTTTATACATAAATAACATATTTAAGCCTAATAATTAAAATCATTATCTCAGTAATGTAAGTATGCTTAAAGTCGAAATATATTACCTAACATGCCACAAACTAACCCCCCCTCACCCCGAAGGGGGGTTTGGTCAAGTGTTCTAACCCCCTTCCTTTCATTGCATGCCGAGTAAACAGATGACGTTTCCTAGGTAACCATTGCTGTCGATTTGTTGATATTGACCTTACAAATTCTTCTGACCCGTCTTCCGAATGACCTTGATAGACGATTTGCTCTACTTGTTTAAAAATCCGACTGACATCAGTAATCAAAACATTATCTTTGCTAAAGACGTCGATGCTCCTACAGACTGCATTGGCACCAGAAACGCATCTGTCAGATGGACCGGCCTTGAAATTGCGTTTTTCAATAAAGGTAGAGTAGCCCCTGATAGACCTACTGGGTATGCAGAAATCTAACTACATCAAAAACAGATGAACAACTAATTTTCCCTTTAAAAACATTAACGAGGATCATAAATATTTTGTTTCTGCAGAAATGCTGGTAATGTCTCGTGTCCGCCGATCGACAAAGGGATTTGTTCCATTGGAATCAGTAAGTCAGTCTGACGCTGCTGGTCGTGCGAGAGGTATGCAGCCACGTATATACTTTATACAGCACTCCAATGAATTAAATTGTTCTAATCCATCAGGATCTCATAACGCACCAAACTAATGGCGTCTGGCTCAATGTGAATTCAAATTTAGATCAGACAAGTAGTGAAATCGTTCCCGCATTTTATCAGTCTCCTTCTGCAATTCCATGGCCGTCATTTGGGAGGTCGACCTCCGACGTTGGTGATCGTGGTCTCTTCACTGGCCTCCCGTCGTCTTCCGAGCTGCTCATCCTCCTCTTTTTTGACGGAGTCTTCCCGACAACCGCAGGTGTTGTTTGCCCTGCAGGAACCTCTGTCGTTCGTGTATCGCTCATAATCTCTTCTGAAGAGGATTCCGTCGTTTGTAAATCGGTCAAAACCTCTGCTGAAGAGAAATACACGACATATTCAGTCTGTGTTCGCGTAAGGGACACAGCGATTCTCGATACTTGAACACGTCTGCTCCAGTATATTTTCTGCTGATAAATACTCTCACATTCTCTGGAGACTGCAACTACTATTCAATGTTTTAAAAATTAAAGCTGTGCATAATTCTCCCCATAAAGTCGCCTTTCTTGTTACTTCTGAGCAGTTTTATAACCTGAGTCGAGTGAATGTGGGGCAGAAGGCAATTCCTGGACCACATTTTAACTAATTATGTGACCTGGGACAACAGTTTCTGCAAGCAGCTGGAGCAATTGGGTGGAAAAGGAATTTCACATCATCAGAGTTGCCTCTGTACCAAAGTTTCGGAAGAATGTACTGATACCATCTTCAGCGATGGCGATGGAGGCAGTATGTTCCTCCGGAACGCAGAAATGTATTTACGTGTGCACATGGCATTAAAACGCAGGGGACCAACGTCAACATGTCGTGTCACTTTCTGGGCACATTGAAATCAAACTCGTTTAGAGAAACACGAGGTACAAAAAGTAGGTTTCTTCTGAAATTATGTCAAGTATCTCACCTGAGGATGAAATGTCACTATCCTGGGATGACGGATTTTGATTATCCTTGTCCGGATTTTGATTATCCTTGTCCAAGTCCGGCACAAACGGAGCTATCGCGGCTTTTCGTTCTGTATCAGCCCAGTTGATGTCCTGTGGGATGAAACACGAGCATTAACCGTGATTGCAGAGCGAACGTCTGGCTGGCAAGGCACAACTGGGAACATCTCATATGAACAGACACTTCAGTTATATGGAAATCTAAGGCTTGCGGTGAGAGGTTTTTTTCTCTAAAACGTCATCTGTCAATGATTTATGCATTCTCTTCCTAACTTGTTACTCTAAACTGAGACAGAACTCACGTTGAAGAATCGGTGCCCCTTCATGTCAACGACTCCGTTCCCGCCTGCACCTAGACGGTTCTTTGGTCTTTTAGCTAATAATCGTAGGACGAAATCTCTCGCCTCAGCGGAAAACTCTTTTGGGATCTTCGGCTCCCGCCTCAGAATTCGTCTGCAATGGGAGAAAGGAACGCCATTCTTGTACTTGTATACAGAAAACTTCATATTAAATACGCATCCATAATTAGTGTGTTTAAAGTCTCTTGCTTCTATTATAAGAAACCTCATCAGTGGCTCTTTGACACGGAAATCTCTGGAGCGGGTAACACCACAGACGTTTAAGATGGATCATCTATAAGGACGCACTCAGCTTCTCAACATTTCAAACCCTTTACTTCCCTGTCCCTCACAGTCAATTTGAGCCCTGTAAAATCGTCAGATTTTAAATGGTTTTGGTCAACAGGAATTTTTTCCTGACTACAATTCGTTCCCTGCCCTAAGGTTTATTTAGCGACAAACGTCTTTCGAGAGAAACGTGTTTAAAGGAGCTTGTACGTCACAAACTGAACTCACTTGAAAAGGTTCTTGTATTTGTCACTCTCATCACCCTCTTTTTCAAATGGGGTGGTTCCTTTTAGCATCTGAAACACCATGATGCCTAGACTCCACCAATCAACCACCTGCAACAAAATCAGGTGAAATCAGTCACTTTTCATTTCTAAAGACTTCTACATGTCCACAAGAATTTAAGGGCGACAAAATTTTTGCGGGATCTATAAGGTGTTGTTAATTTATTGCGTTAAGGTTTTATATATTAATTCTCAATTCTTCTGGCAAATGTGTGTCAGTCGGCGCAAAGTTAACTGCCCCAAATACAGACGAAAGATTCTGACGCCTGTAACGTGCGCCAACTATTTGTCTTTAAATGATGTTATGAGCAGTTGGAAAACACACGCAGATTTTAAAATATTTCTTCGTCGTTGACCCCTCCTGGAGGTAGAAGACCATCTCATCCCGCATGAAATTTGTACATATGCATCCGTACCCTCACATTGCGACGGCTGATTTGTTTACGTTAATATAACTGTTGGTTCAGTCACAGGAAACAGTGAAATCCTCGTTGTCAGATTGCCATTACGTAAGAAATTACCTTGGTATGTCCTTTGCATTTGATCACCTCAGGAGACGTGTACTTGGGAGTGCCACAGCAGTTGGTACGTGCAATTTTAGGCTGTTGATAGAAACAACATTTTACATAAGTGTGAGAGTATTATGACACACAAAGCAACTAGTGACTAACTTTCTGGTAGTGAGGCTAAGAACTCTTAATATCGCTAATTCCAAAGACCACCACTGGACGCAGCGCCCTTTTCCTCCTGCTCTCAATATCAATTCTTTTTCTTATATTCCTCTTAACTCTGTCCCTCGATGTTCTTCCTGGTCTTCTGAATTGGCCCTTTCGAAGGGGTTTGTCCCACGAAGACTTATCCACAAAGTTTCTCATAAAATAACATCTAAATTAGTCCTCTCTGTACCTCATACAGCTTTGTTTCCATTAGAGTTTATCTTCTAACACCGGTAATTTCTGTTTGTATTTCTTTATGGTAAAAATCCCGAAGGAATTGCAAACAGTCGCGCTACAGTTGAAATGGTTCTGTGCTTCTGAGTTCAGCTCCTCAACTTCGGAGTGCATCCGATGCATGTTAGTCGCACATTCCGTTAAATATTGATACAAGACACAAAATCTGATCACGGATGAAGCGATTTTAACAACTGAGAGACGTACAACCTTTACGATTCTTGTATTCTGGCGCCCGTCAGACAAAGCGTACTGACAGTGATCCACGCAGCTCCTGCATTGACGGCCTACGTTTCCCTGTAGCTGAACTAAGCAACAAATGGGCCTCAGGTGGAGATTAAATTTACCTTCTGATCAGAGTGGAACATTTTACAGAGGCCGTAGTCAGTGATTCTCAAGTGGCCACTGGAGTCTCTGAGGATGTTTGCGGGTTTGAGGTCTCGGTGGATGACATCTATCTGTAAAAAACAAAACAAAAATTAACAAATTCCTTCTGTTCTGTTTTGTTTCCGTACTTATTGTGGCTGGGAGATGCACAACCCAGCAGTTTGCTTTTGTGCTCCATAACTCTTGTTATTTATTAAGTTATGACTAAGCTCATGAGTCAGGAAGTTTCAAGTCACTGGGTCTGAAAGCGGCGGAGGGGGAGGATTAGGGACAGGAACCCTGTGACCTTAACAAATGACCTTTTTCTAACACAACTCATAAAAAATAATTATTTCTTTACTCAATGAAAACAATCATGATTTTCGAAACTGTTGGCTGTCATTTTCGACCCGACACAGAAATGGGCTATCTGAACGTGCAAACAAACAAACAAATACTGTATTTGTTAGGCAGTTCATTGGCAAGGGCTGAAGTGCGCCTACCTTGTGCAGGTGATCGATACCGAGGACTATCTCCGATGTGTAGAATTTGACATCGCCCTCAGGAAGTTTCTGTTTCTTGTCCAGAAGGACTTGTAAGTCTCCACCTTCCAGATAATCTGTGAACACATTAAAAACAATAATTTCCAGACCTCGTTATTTTAAGGACCATCAGCGAATAGTAGTGTATTGCATATTAATTTCGACAAAATGTAATTGTAAAGTGTAGCTCTAAACGTAGTTACAGACTTCAGTTCGTTGACTTTCAGGAACCAAACACCCAGTCGCGGGTCTGTCCCAAACATGAGAGCAGTTCTTTATGTACTCACCCATCACCAAGTGCAGATGAGATTGCGTGATGAAGGTGTAGTGCGACTTAACCAAGAACGGGCTGTCGCCTACCTCCGCTAACACGCGGCACTCCATCATCGTCAGCCACAAAGAATTTCTGTCGGCAGTGACTTTCTTCATTTTCATTGATTTCATCGCGTAGAGTTTTCCCTCGTTGAAGCCTCTAATCTGCTCGACCAAGCGAACTTTCCCGAAACCTGTAAAATTTCATCTGTGTTACTAATTCATGCCCTTTCAACAAAAGGTTCTCACGTAGAAAACAATCTCCTCATACAGCTTAGGAGTCAGTACAATTTCTATGCAGCGTCTAAACTTCTTGAGTGAAAAAGAATCTTTCAGTATATTCTGTAGTCAGTTTAGAAAAAACACTAGAATCACTTGCAGTAAGCGCGAAAGTTTTCGTAGTTTCTAATTATTGGAGCACATAATTTCAAGTAAGGGGTATGAATAGACCTACTAATTGAGAGTAACATAATAAAACTTTATTTGATCTTATTACAGGTGTTCCATAATTAAACTTTTCCTGTTATAATACTTCTTCGAAGGGTTGATTGACCAAGTCACACGAGCTCAATGCCCGAATTCATTACTCGCCATCTTGCTTTGAATCTACCCACAAATAAACTTTTATAGGCCATAGGTTGAAAATTATCTACGTCAGAACAGGCTCTACATAATTCTCAGTTTGAAAATAACTAGATATATCACTCATGCATTAAAACGGTCGTGGCGGGACAGTCAGCAGTGTTAAACTCAGCAAAACAGTGTAAATTGGCGAGAAACTACACTTCAGAATGTTGTCCTGTCAGCCTCCACCCGCAAATTTCACCCTCGACTAAGTTGCAGTGCCCGGAGGCAGCGGTCAGATGCTCGTCTCCTCATTGTCTGCTGCTTAAGAATTGCGTTACAAAAAGTCCACGGACATGGAAAAAGATTCAGTGCGGTTCCGTCGATGTTAAGAAGTCTTCTACCCTGTTAGGAACTGGACCTAGCGTCACACAGAGGATCAGTAAGGAGATGTGACGACAACGAGGCAGCATTAGTAACAGCTCCGATTTGCCGATGTACTTTGCTCGGAAGGCGTTCAATAACTTGTCAGCCATCAGAGAAAAACGTAAAAAGAAATCAGTTTTGTTGCTGATACATTTTCGTTGTCTTACAGAAGGGATAAATAAATCCTGAGTTATTTTAAATTATCTTCCACTTCTAGATACAAGGAAATATCGCAAGATGATTAAGATGCGTTAATTCCGTGGTCCTCGGAACTTTGATAGCGACGGGGATCTGAGTTGTGCTCAGACAGTTGTTACTAATTGCAATTCTTATACAGCGAAATAATTTATAACTGATGTTCAGTATCTTAAATTTTTCTGTAATCACGTGCCTATAAAAATTGTGACTGATTCAAAACTGGGGATGGGATCCACTTTCCTTGCTTCTGCTGATACTACTACTACTACTAATAATAATAACAATAATAACTTTACTTCTATTCTGCTGTAAAAGCTGTCCATGAAGGTTCGAGTAATCAGGGTCGCATTCTATAAGAAGAAAAATCGTCTCAGAATTAAGAGAAACCTCCACTTACCTCCTTTTCCTAGAACCCTCCCGCGTTTAAAATGGTCTAGCCTGAGGCCGCGACTAAGGCAAATGGTTGGATTTGCCTCAGGATTCTGTCCGGTGGCACGCTGTGGTGTTGATGGACCTGCAGATTCTGATACAAGGAGTTAGTTAGTTAGTTAGTAAAATAAACCATGAAATTCCCCATCGTGCTTTGTTATAGTTATGGAAGAACCAGTGAGTGCCAGTTCGCATGGCGGGCTGTTTCCTGATATGCAAAGTTATCGTCTTCAAAAGAAACATGTCGGCTGATTCAAATATTGCCAACAAACATAGCACATTGTCTAATGTTATTGTTGTCTCCAGCCCGCAGAGCATCTACGTTACGCTACAATCCTAAAATATAAACCTAACAAATTTCCAATATATTATAGTTAGAACTTTTGATTTAGAAAGGTCACATCGAAGGCAAAACCTAACTTTGAATACTAACCGGATTGACTGCCGGAAGTCACGTTCCTGTCCATCTCTGGTTGCTTGTCAGTCATCGAACTCAGAACAGGTTCCGCAATGTCTCTGACTCAATTTCTTCGTCTGCTGACAAAAAAAATCGGGATTCTCCTCAGGCACCTGTAGTCAAAAAAGGTATATCCTGTTACCTTCCAACATTATAATAGCATCGGCGCTCTTTTAAATCCAACACGAAATTCGGAACACACGAAATACAAATTTATACTACGTACTCTACATTGTTCGAAATAACGGCACTGAGGCATTCTTTACATGCGCCATTTTTCGGCGAAGGAAGCTTTATGGCCAACCCTGTGCCCCATATTTTGTAGCATATACGAGAAGGTAATGATTTCTCCTGGGTTGTCTCTCCAGGAATAAGATATTTTTATGTATTACTCATCCTTGGACGCAGTAGCGTATTTGAATTTTGGACAATCCTGAGCGCACGACCAACCTGACCATTCCCTCGTTAGTGCGAGTAAGAGTGTAATAAATTACTTGATTAAGATAAGTAATTTTGACAACAAACCCTCTTTCAGACCACATACCAATCGTTCAGTTCACTGCTGTTTAACTGGATGGTGTATTCGGACGCCTGAACATTTTTAAAATGCACAGTCAGACTTGTGAGCCTTTACTTTGAACCTTTCGTAAGGTCGTAAGATACTCTTTTTCCCACGTAGATCCACTAAACGATTATTAATATTGAATGAAAAACAAATCGAAAACATTAGTATTCAATGACAAATGTGTAATGAATACATATTTAGTGTTAGAGACTACAATCTAATCTTATGGTAACCGCGGTTAAGAAACCTCGAAACTTTTCAGTGACATTTCGGGAACCAGGGGACAAGAAACATTTTGAGAGGCGTTGCATTACAGATCTCTGTTCCACCGATCGATTTGGTTTGCGTAGGTAATATTTCCCCAACCTGTAGCTCGCGGGCAACGCCTAAGCAATCCCACGCGTTTCCTGGTAAACTACGAAAGACACTTAAGACACTTATTTATTCCCAAGTGACTCTGACTTAAGTCACTATCAGGCGTTTAACTTAGCCGGAACTCAAATAACTTTGTTGATGATAGCCGACGTGTGTGGATGCTTAAAAATTACACACAAACTCTCAAAATACCACAGACAATCACAAATGCAAAATCAAATAATAATATTAAAAATAAATAGGAAACCTTTGTCTCACCCTTTCTAAAGAAGAACAGAACTCGATGTCCACAGGAGCAAAAGTTTAATCAGAAATTGAATAGAAAGAGTGCAGTACACTGTCACGAAATTGTTAATGATTCACAGAAGATGAATACACGAGTTATTTTCAAAGGTTTTCACAAAATTATCTAGACCACGATAAACTTCATCAACAACCGATTCACAAGGCAATCCTTTCCAAAGTAACGAATCCCGATTGTAGACCGCAATTTATACCAGTACTGGGGGGTTGGTTGCGTTTTGAAATCTTGAGTAAGAAACTAAACTAACTCTCACCCCCCAATGGGCTGGTTAAAATACTTGACTAACTCCCCCTTCGGGGGGGGGGGGGGTTTGGATACGTTTAAAAATCTTGAGTAAGACACCAAACTAACCCCCCTTCGGGGTGTTAATTTAGTGTTGGGAGTTGTGGCGTACTCCTGTAATCCAGCTACTTGGAGGCTAGGTGTTGTTCCACAATTCCGTGTATAAACAAATATAAGGTGATTATGTTGATGACGTCATTTTTTGACGAAAACGACGACTAATCCTTTCGGAGCGCTTCTTGTAATCTGATATTCTACTTCTTTACGTCGCTAATCAGAGGACAACTGTTCTTGATCAGTCAACTTTCTACGTCCAACCCTACTCTTGAAAATCTTAGTTTGTTTGTTTTTTGCTCTTCTGATTTGTTGAATAAGTTTTCTACATGTGTTCTTAATATGGTCTCGTTTATCAATGTAAGTCTTCTTTCGCTTTAATAGGTCTGATGTTGTAGTCCTTTACGTCGCTGTTTAGAGGCCAACAGTTCTTGTTCAGTCAACTTTTTACGTCCAGCCCCACACTAGAAAATCTTCGTCTTAATATCGATCAAAAGTCAGTTTTCATAATACTTTCTTAATCATAACATATCTAATGAGTATCAGTTTACCTTCTTGGAGTTGTTAGAGTTGATACTTCATATAGTTGATAACGTCTTCTTTCACTTTCCTGATGTTTTAGGCCAACTGTCAGTTAATATTCAAGAATGCGACGTGCTGCATGCGACTGGCTTGGTACTATGCGTTATTAGTTTTTTCGGCATTGTTGTGTTGTACTCGGCATTGTTGTGTTCCACAACAATGCCGAGTTTGTTTATAGTTGACATTGTTGATGACGTAATTTATTGACGACAACAAGGAATCACAAATTTTTATAGTAAAAAAAATAATATAGAGCAGGGCACTCCTTTCGGAGCTCCTAGGGGGGGGTTGGTCAAGTTTGTAAAACGCCATCAACCTTGTGTAACAAAGGGGGGGTTGGTCAAGTTTGTAAAACGCCATCAACCTTGTGTAAGAAACTAAACTAACCGCGCCGAATAGAGGGTTAAAACAACTGACCAACAATTAGGTAATACGCTAAACTAACTTCCGTTCGGGTGGTTAGTTTAGTGACTCATTCAAGTGTTTTAACTCCTGAGTAAGAAACTAAACTAAACCCCCGAATTTGGGGGTTTAAACATTGCGTTGCGTTTTAAAATCTTGAGTAAGACACTAAAATAAACCCCTTCGGAAGGGTTAGTTGAGTGTGTCATTCAATTGTTTTAACCCTTGAGTAAGAAACTAAACATCCCCCCGAATGGTGGTTAAAATACTTGACAACCCCCCATCGGAGGGGTTGGTTGCGTTTTAAATTCTTGAGTAAGAAACTAAACTAACCCACCCGAATGGGGGGTTAAAACACTTGACAACCCCCCATCGGAGGGGTTATTTGCGTTTTAAAATCTTTAGTAAGACACTAAACTACCCTCCCCTTCGGGGGGCAGTTTAATGTCTCATTCAATTGTTTTAGCCCTTGAGTAAGAAATTAAACTATCTCTCACCCCCAATAGGCGGGTTAAAACACTTGACTAACTCCCACTTCGGGGAGTTGGATGCGTTTTAAAATCTTGAGTAAGACACTAAATTATCCCCCTTAGGGGAGTTAATTTAGTGTCTTATTCGGAGCAGTTTCTCTAATCTGATTTTTTACTTCATTATGTCGCTGCTCAGAGGCCAACTGTTCTTGGTCAGTCAGCTTTCTACGTAAAACCCCACCCTTGAAAATTTTCGTCTGATTTCTTTCTCTTCTGTTTTTGGTGAATAAGTTTTTCTACGTTCATCAATGTATGTCTTCCTTAGCTTTTCTTTATTTGTTAAATAGTTCTGATGTTTTAGTTCTTTACGTCGCTGTTCAGAGGTCAACAGTTCTTGGTCAGTCAACTCTACGTCAAACCCCACCCTTTCAAATCTTCGGAGCTCCTAGGGGGGGGGTTGGTCAAGTTTGTAAAATGCAACCAACCTTGTGTAAGAAACTAAATTAACCCCCCGAATGGAGGGTTAAAACACTTGACCAACTTCGGGGGGGATTGCGTTTTAAAATCTTAAGTAATACACTAATCTACCCCCCCGAATTGAGTTGTGTTTTAATGTTTTAAAATCTTAAGTAACACACTAAACTAACCCCCCCTTCGAGGGGGGTTAGTTTAGTGTCTCATTCAAGTGTTTTAACCCTTGAGTAAGAAATTAAACTACCCCCCGGATGGGGGTTAAGACACTTGACCAACCACCCTCCGGGGTGGTGGAAAATTGTTTAAAACGCAACCAACCCCCCTTCGGAGGGGTTGGTTGCGTTTCAAAATCTTAAGGAAGACACTAAACTATCCCTCCTCATTCATGTGTTTTAACCCTTGAGTAAGAAACTAAACTAACCCCCCGAATGGGGTTTAAAACACTTGACGAACCCCCTCTCCGGGGGGTTTGGTTGCGTTTTAAATTCTAAACTAACCCCCCTTCGGAAGGGTTAGTTTATGTCTCATTCAAGTTTACGTCGCTATTCAGAGGCCAACTGTTCTTGTTCAGTCAACGTTTTACTTCCAGCCCCACCCTTGCAAATATTCGTCTCAAAATCGATCATAATCATAATATATCGAATGAGTATCACTTTACCTTGTTGGAGTAGGTACTTCAAATACTTGATAACGTCTTCTTTCACTTTCCTGATGTTTTAGGACAACTGTCAGAAAATTATCAATAATGCGATTCCACGTGCTTCATCTGGAGCAGTGATAATTCGACTGGAACGGTAGTGAAGCGTTATTTGTTTACTCGGCATTGTTGTGTTCCACAACAATGCCGAGTTTGTTTATAGTTGACATTGTTGATGACGTCATTTTTTGAAGACAAATTGGTTGAAGACAACGACTAATCACAAATTTTATAAGGAGGTCAAGTTTGTGAAACGCAACCAACCTTGGTTAGTCCCGAAGGGGAGTTAGTTTAGTGTCTCATTCAAGTGTTGGTTGCGTTTTAAAATCTTGAGGAAGACACTAAACTAACCCCCGTGTATAAACAAATATAAGGTGATATTGTTGATGACGTCATTTTTTGACGACAACGATGGCTAAACCTTTCGGAGCGCTTCCTGTAATCTGATATTCTACTTCTTTACGTCGCTGTTCAGTGGCCATCTGTTCTTGGTTAGTCAACTTTCTACGTCCAACAACACCCTAGCAAATCTTCGTCTGTTTTCTACGTGTGTTCTTAATATGGTCTCGTTTAACAATGTAAGTCTTCTTTCGCTTATCCTTATTTGTTAAATAGATCTGATGTCTTAGTTCTTTACGTCGCTGTTCAGAGGCCAAAAGTTCTTGTTCAGTCAACCTTTTACGTCCAGCCCCATCCTTGCAAATCTTCGTCTCAAAATCGATCATAAAGTCAGTCTTCATAATAGTTTTCATAATCATAATATATCGAATGAGTATCACTTTACCTTGTTGGAGTTGGCACTTCAAATACTTGATAACGTCTTCTTTCACTTTCCTGATGTTTTAGGACAACTGTTAGGCAATTCTTAAGAATGCGACTTGCTGTTTCTGGAGCAGTGATAATGCGACTGACTTGATATTCTTTGATTTCTTTTGTTGTGAAGCGTTATTTGTTTACTCGGCATTGTTGTGTCGACTTCAACAATGCCAACATATATTTGTTTACACGGCATTGTTGTGTTCCACAACAATGCCGAGTAAACAAATATCTGTTGGCATTGTTGATGACGTCATTTTTTGAAGACAAATTGGTTGAAGATAACGACTAATCACAAATTTTTATAAGGAGACTAGGGCAGGGCGCTCCTTTCGGAGCACCTACGGGCGGTTTGGTCATGTTTGTAAAACGCAACCAACCTTGTGTAAGAAACTAAACTAACCGCCCCGAATAGAGGGTTAAAACAATTGACCAACCCCCCTACTGGGGGGTTGTTGAGTTTTGAAATCTTAGGTAATACGCTAAACTAACTTCCCTTCGGGAGGTTAGTTTAGTGACTCATTCAAGTGTTTTAACTCCTGAGTAAGAAACTAAACTAAACCCCCGAATGGGGGGGTTTAAATATTGCGTTGCGTTTTAAAATCTTGAGTAAGACACTAAGGGTTAGTTCAGTGTGTCATTCAATTGTTTCAACCCTTGAGTAAGTAACTAAACAACCCCTCGAATGGTGGTTAAAATACTTGACAACCCCCAATCGTAGGGGTTAGTTGCGTTTTAAAATCTTTAGTAAGACACTAAACTACCCTCCCCTTCGGGGGGGTTTAATGTCTCTTTCAATTGTTTTAGCGTGTAACTGCGTGTGTTAATCCAGTGAAACCTCGTGTAACCGGACTAAATGGGGGGAACCTCGGGTCGGATAAGCGAGGGAAAGGGGAACGTGGACATGGAATTGAACAAATAAGTAGAGACTCAATACATATTTTAGTCGCCAGCGAATGATGCGGGCGAGTCGCACGCACAAGCCGACAGGCAAAAGTCACTCGTGAGTGCCGTTCGAGGTAGTCCCTGTTTTAAAATAGTGAATTTATCAGTAATTCTGTCCATCGCTTGAACTGGAGGTTCTGGTGTGATTCTGCCGATGTCAGTTGATTTGATTCCTATGTTGTCCTGAACAAGGAGTCAGAGTTCAGTTTCTACAGGAACCACAGTGTAGGTCTTTGTCTTTGCCGCATAATAACCAATTCTCTAAATATCTTGAAGTGTTCATAATAATCAGCAAAACCTGGGGTGAGGTTAGATCAATGAACTGTACCGCGTGGACATCGATTTAAACACTCTCCCCGGTGGAATCCAATCGCAACCGATCTGGTTGAAATTCGGTCGCTTAATGCGGGAATCGGATAATCGAGGCTCGGTTAACGGAGATTTTGCTGTACGCAGAAGGATGTGGGGCTGAATGTTGATTTTGATATTGGGAGGATTATGTAAGAAGCAAGGAATTCCGCAGAGAAAGAAACAGAAAAGTATTTCGAGAGGAAGACATTATGACCCTGCAATAGGTCGTGATTAATGTTCTACGTGGTGAAATTATTCATCTGCTGGTCATAATGACGATCAAAACATACGCAGTTAAATCAGAACATTTAAATTACAGGGTCATTAATAACAAAATGCCAACGTTTTATAATTTACACGGCACTCGGCTGCTTGTCTTGAGTAAAGTTGATTCGCTCCAGCGACGAAGGCTGGCGTCACAGCAAATGACAAATGAACATGAATTACCTTGCGAACTGCATGATGCCGATAGAGTTGCCGGCGTCCATCGCGTCCATGAGGAAGTCGCAGCAGAGGCCAGTAACGCCTGGTACCCACAAGTACTCAGCCGTCTCGAGCAGCTGACACGCGTTGTCGGAGTTGATTTCCACCTCGCGAAAATAAACATAATCCAGTATCTGGGTCATCATGTCTGAGCTGACTTCGTGGAGGAGAACATCAGTCACCTCACTGGTGTGCAGTGATGTCGTGAAGAGGGTCCTGAAACGTCGATTTGGAGAAACGGCGAGCAGAAAATTACAAGTCATGCGCATAAAGTTTAAGTTTTTATGACTTACGTAGCCAAATAAAATAATCTTTTTTTAACGTGATGAATGAATTTTTGTTACCTGAATAATTAAAAAACTCTCAGAATGAGTACGAATGGGACCGGATTAACTGCGAGAGGTTCAAAAGCGGGCGAAGACTTAAAAGAATTTAAACTAATAATCGGAAAGCAAGCAGCGAGAATTTGTACTATGGAATAGCCACCCTCGTTTTGTTAAGTACCCTTGAATCCTTCAAGAGATGTCTGAGGTTATAACAACTCCTACAGAAATTTTAAAGCCAACGCAAATATTTCAACATTCATCGCGGGCTGTACATTCCACTGATTGATCAGTTCGTAATATGAAATTATTTGTTCTGTCAAAATGTTTTTCGACAATAAACAACTTAAAAGAAAAGCCGATGATTCTACGAGGCCTTCAAGAGGTGATCACCAACCAGCAAACAGTTTCCTACTACAAATTAAGGGATTTTCAGTGCAAGCCAAACAGAAAGATTTGATTGTCGGAAACTGAAAAAGGGGCACAGCGTCTGTTGGAAAACAGAAGCAATGGCTCGTGGTTAAAATTCATTTCTCATTTCGAGAACTCGCCGCATCTTTATTTAAAACACAAGCAAATTAATTTATGCACAAATTCTCGAACGATTCTCTCGTAACAATGAAACATTTCTCGCGAAGATCTTTATTATAGTTTATTATACTTCAGATAGAGCAACACACAGCAGCTTTCAATGTTCCGGGCATTACCAAATTTCTTCTGGACTTTGTAGGTCGTCTTTTTGTATTAAAACCAAGACGATTTGGAAATGGATTCTAATTCTCCCTCCAGATCGATTGACTGTCACCTTGGTACAACCGCACTTAAAAATTAGTACAAAAGACCACCTACGTCTTCTGGGATGTTGCTTCGTGTTGTCTCTTAGAAATTATCGGACGTTTCAGAGGTGCTTACTGCCTCCATCTTGAAGGAAAGAAGGCAGTAAGTACGTCTGAAATGCCACTCAGTTTCTACGGCGCCGTGAGATTTCATGACAACGAACAAATAGCCGTATAAAAATACATGTTTCTGCATCAGAGGGGGTAAAACATTTCACACACGAATCGACGTCTGTTTTGTCCTTATTTCACGTGTTAATCAATTAGATCAGTTCATAAACACACCTGAAATATGCGCTACACATCGAGAGGATTTCTCTGTGGACTGGAAAGACGCCGCCGTCCTCCAACCTCAACATCGCGTCACACAAGATGTTCTTCTCTCTCAGCTCGTTCAGGCGGACAAATGCTTTGGCGCGACTTTGGTTTGACTCCATCTCCTGAAAAGACAGTCGATCGCTGTTACGGGTTTTTCTTCATACTGAGAGTGACTGAGAGGAAACACGGTACTGAGAAGAATATCTGGTCCTGCGAGAGAGTTACTGATAAGGGAATGGCGAAAATTGCGTAATATGGAGCTTAATAGATCTCTTCACTAATTAATAAATTGTAGGCTGTCAGATCAGGGGTGATGAGATGGGCGGGGCTTGTAGAACACATGACAGAGACAGGAAGTGCAACTTTTTAATCGGAAGACCTGAAGAGAAAATGTCACTTTAAAGTCCTATACGTTGCTGGGATAATATTAAAATCGATCTTAGAGACATGTGGTATGAAAGTGTGGCTTAGAGGCGGGGTCTTGTAAACACGGGCACAAAACTTCATGTTTCATAAAAGGAGAGACATTTGATCACCTGGGCTACTGTTAGATTCTCAAGTACGACTTCGGTTCGATGGACTCAGTTTGTTTCTGTGTTACAGAATGCCTGTTGAGATTCAATACAAAATGACAAAGATCTAAATGTGACTAATCGAACTAACTACCTAGACGGCCCTCCACTGATCAATGACCTGGCCTAACAAAATCCAATCTCCTTCAACTCCCATCTCCCATAGATCCCGCTTGTCATTATCCTCCCATCTATGTCTAGGTCTCCCCAGTGGTCTCTTTCCCTCAGGCTTCCCAACCAATACCCGGTGCACACCTCTCGCCCCATCCATGCACTCCACATGCCCCGCCAATCTCACTCTTCTTGGCTTAATCTCCCTGAAGATGTGACTGATATAGGGAATATTAAGTCATGCCGCGTGTTTGTCATTACTCGCATAATTTAAATCTTCTTTTATGTAATCTACGTAGACATTGCTTATAAAATATCAATGTAATCTATAAAGTCTTAGATGCCTCTACTCTGGTAAATCGATTTTAAAAAAATACGAAAAAATATGCCATTGAAATTGCGTGACCTTCGATGCAGAACCAGGCAGTTAAGAAATAAATTTTGCAAAAATAAGGTTACGCCTTTTCATAAGCATAAAATTTTCGCGTTCTTCTCTCTCTGTAGAACTAAAAGTGCGTAAGAGCTTACATGATTAAGGACTTTCCTGCCTAAGTTACAAATTTATATAAACCACGAACACAATGTGTCATTTAAATTTATGAAATGAACGCGACATTTACAGTTGGGAACAGTCACGAAAGCTCTAATTTGTTCTAACGCATGCGTAGATCAGGCCTAGATCACTACTCACACACTGCAATGTGCAAGATATTCTACGGAAAGTCGACTGGTACTCGGCACTTCGTTTACTGAACCAGAAGGTTCATCATCGTGTTCAGAAAGACCGCCACCAGGGTCTATCCTGAGTCAGTTCGCTCCATAGAGTCCCATCTCCCTAAGATCCATCTTAATGTTATCCTCCCACTGACGCCAAGGTCTTCCCAAAGGTCTCCTCCCTTCAGGCCTTGTAAACACTCAACTCACCCTAACAACATCGGGTGAGGAGCTCGTCAAGCATTTTCTCTATTATCTGCCCCACTCCCGTTTTGGGTCCAAACATCTTCCTCAACACTCTGTTCTCAGAGACCCTCAGTCTCTGTTCCTCCCTCAAAGTGAAAGACCGTGTTTTGCACCCATAAATACTTTGCACTCAATAACAGCAAACATACCCCGGATTTAATCTGCTGTTGTAGGGAGATAATGAGAGGGAGATTCATCGATAATTAGACTTCTAAATCCGAAATAAAATTTCTTCAGAGTTCCCTAAAACGTTTTAATAATGTCGATGTATCAAGAGATGTAAAGTGTTAGAATTATTGTTCAGAATATACACCCCACTTCTTAAGATCCACATATTTTTATTAAGATTCTGGGATACGAAAAACATTTTATTCCTTTAAAAAGTTAATTGCCTACTGGAATATTCTTTTATTATCAGTGATGCCGTGAACAAATAGAAGTCATTACTTGAAATTGTGTTAAAAAAGTTTAATTCTCTTACACGAGTTCACAAATGCAGATGAAAACATTAAATGTGATGAACAATAATAATAAATAGGAAACCCTTACCTCAAACTTTGTTCAAGTGTACGAGACCACGACGTCCACCGACAATGATCGATCTAATCAAAACTAAAATGGAGTATCACAGACTTCTTAATAATTCTTATATAAGAAAAGAACTTGTGATATTCTAAAAGGATTTAACAGCACAGAATTGTCTACTCTACGACGCACTTCTTCTACAAGCGATTCACAGCAAAGCTCTTTCCGCACTAACGAAAGCCAACCAACCAACCAACCAAAGAAGCTAACTGAGGGCAGAGGCCTGCGCAAGCGCAAGCATCGTCCCTACCTAGGTGAAACCATTCCTGCGCACAAGACGCATTGCTGGAAATGGTAAACGGTCGTAATAGAAGAACGGAAATTTTGCTAACGCTAAAGGGGTTTCGTCGTGGCGGGAGCCTCGACCATTCAAACTGGGATTTGTTGCTGCTGATGGGAGGTTATCCTGTCAGGCAAGTTGTCGAAGGAATTTGGTTGGTTGGGTCTCTGGGGTATGAACCCAGAGAGGGAGGGGCCTTTTCGGCTGAAGGCCTCTGCGGCATGGGGGGAAGATCACTTCAGCTGATGGCCTCCATGATCGAGGGGAAGGGTGGCGGGCCGTGCCCCTATTAAGTTATACCCTGGCATTCGCCTTACAACTGAGGAAAGCACGGAAAACCTCAGTCAGGGTAGCCGAGTAGTCTAACCACTCGTTGTGCTGACTTGGCCGTCTTTTGGGGATGGCTTCGGCTGGCCTGCTGAACATCAGTCGCCCTCGGTTGCCCTTGGGTGAACTCTGGCAGCCCTCATTCGGCACGAGTGTCTTCCGAGTTGCCGAACTAAGGGGTTCCCCACACCAGCTAACCTTGAGTCAAACCTCTCAGTTAGTGCTCTGATGTGGTCGGCAAAGAAAGGGACCCCCATATCCTCATGTATTTGCCTGTTACTAACGTACCAGGGCGCGTTAGTAACAATTCGAAGACACTTGGATTGCAGAACTTGCAGCTTCTGGACGTGGCTGTGGGCAGCTGACCTCCAGATCGGGCATGCGTAATCCATTATGGGACGGATGAGCTGCTTATAGAGTAGTACACCGTTCCTGATTGACAGGCCACTTCTCCTATTGATAAGCGGGCCTAGCACACCTAATCGTTGCGCTGCCTTCTTTCCCACTTGGTTGACGTGCGCCGACCAAGTAAGCCCGGCGTCAAGGGTGACCCCCAGATACTGCGCTGTTTTGACCCATTGGATCGGCTGTCCGAGGAACTGCACTGCTCGGGGCTGTTGGATGTGTCTTCTCGCGGAAATGAAGAGAACCGCGGTGCTCTTCGAGACGTTGATAGCAATCCTCCAGGCCCTGAGCCAGAGCTCAAGTCTACTGAGGTAGGTCTCCAGATACCTGACGAGAAGCGTTGGGCTACGGGACGTGACTATTAGAGCCGTGTCGTCCGCGTATTGTGCTAACTCGACGTGGCGGGACGGTGTGGGTATGTCGTTGACATACAGACTGAAGAGCACAGGGGAGAGAATTCCGCCTTGCACAACTCCAGCATGCATGGTACGACGTGTGGACGTGGAAGACTGGAAGGATGTCTGGAATGTCCGGTCAGCGAGGTAGGAAGAGATGGTTTTCACCAAGTACGACGGGAAGTTGAGGACGGTCAGTTTGTATAGGAGGCCTTGGACCCAGACTGTGTCGAAGGCTTTGGCCACGTCCAGGAAAACCGCGCCGGTTAGCCGCTTCTCATCAAGGTTTCTGTTGACCCTTTCGACGAGGCGAACCAGCTGTAACGATGTGCTGTGTCTGGGTCGAAACCCAAACTGCTCGTCGCGCAGCAGCCCGCGTTCACTGACCTCGTGTAGGACCCTCGTTAGAAGGATTTTCTCGCAGAGTTTGCCGACCGTGTCGAGAAGACTGATGGGTCTATAGGAAGAAGGTAGCGTGGGGTCCTTCCCCGGCTTCAGTATGGACACCACTCGAGCGTGTTTCCATGCCGAGGGGAAGTGTTGCCTGCGAAGGACCGCGTTGAACACTTTCGTGAGAAAGGTTACCGCGCGTCGTGGAAGATGTTTCAGGACCCTGTTCGGTATACCGTTGGGGCCCGGAGCCTTGCCAAGCTTGAGTCCCTTGATGGCCTGGGCGACCTCCGATGGACTGGTTAATTTTGGTTCATTTACAGGGGCATACTCCTATGCTCGCATCGCCTCGTTAACCATGTCAATTGTAGTCAGGTCCGACGGGTAGTCTACCGGCTGGAACTGGACCTCAAGGCTGTCGGCTAGGGCTTCTGCCTTCTCGGGGTTCGAGAGAGCCAGTCCTCCCATCACTAAGAAGGGGGGCGACGGAGTGGGGACTCGCATCACACGCTTGGTCATTTTCCAAAGTGACTGGTCCTCGCAGTCCAAGGATTCGAGCGTGTCGCTCCACTGTTCGTTCCGCCACTCGTTGAGACGATAGGTCACCGACCTCTGGAGTCGATTGACCTGGGTCTTAAGAGCGGGGTCTCTTGTGACCTGCCATCGCCTCCTCAGCCGGTTCTTCAGGCGTATTTCATCTCGAATATTAGCGGGTAGAAGCGGTCGCCTGTCAATGCGGGGTCGAAGCTTGGGAGCGGACGCTGCTGTGGCTTCCAGGATAGCACTGGTCAGCTCCTCGACGCACTTGTCAATTTCTTCCTCGTCGTTTACCACGGGGTTCCCCGGTAGTCTGCTTTCGAGGCAAGCCTGGAATGCAGCCCAGTCCATTCTCGCGAAGTCCGGGCGATCAGGCAGGTTTTGAAAGGACGATCGGCACGTGGTGTCGACGAGGACGGGCAGGTGATCTGAGCTGAGTGCGGGGCAGACAGTCAGGTGCACCGGTAGGACGAAGTCCTTGATGAGGACAATATCAAGGACGTCAGGTGTGGACTAACGAAAGCGGATTGTTGACGGCAATACATACGAATACAACAATGCCGAGTAAACAGATGACGTAACAATTAGTTTCTTGGGTAAAGGAATGGAGTGCAATACGGTTCATTCAGGCTATTATACTGCATGCATAGGAAAGGAGAAAAGAGACTTACGGCATGCTCAACCAAGATTGTTGCAGTCGTTGATTATAAATTCCAATCATTTTTCTTGCATTGTTATACACGAAGGTGTTCACGTAAAGGCTGATCATTGTCGGTCCACATTTACACATTGTTGGTAGTTGAAAAAATACAAAGAGAATCACTCTAACTTATAATTTGGTTACATTCAGTCATAAATTTAAAGAGTCAATAATTAATATTGAATGTGTTCTTTATCAGAAGGAAGTAAATTTAAAAATAATGAGAATTTACATAAGAAAGAATTGCAATTTTATTTTCGCTTATTTAAAAATAACGTCGGGTTTTATTTTACTTGACTAGAGCAGGGCGCTCCTTTCGGAGCTCCTACGGGGGGTTTGGTCATGTTTGTAAAACGCAACCAACCTTGTGTAAGAAACTAAACTAACCGCCTCGAATTGACGGTTAAAACATTAGGGGTTAGGTTGCGTAATGAAATCTTAAGTAACATGCTAAATTAACTGGCTTTCGGGGGGTTATTTAAGTGTCTCATTCAAGTGTTTTATCACTTGAGTAAGAAACTAAACTAACCCCTCCCCCGAATTTTGATTAAAATACTTGACGAACCTCCCTCCGGGGGGTTGATTGCGTTTTAAATTCTTGAGTAAGACACTAAAATATCCCCCCTTCGGAAGGGTTAGTTTATGTCTCATTCAAGTGTTTCAACCCTTGATTAAGAAACTAAACTAACCCTCACCCGCGAATGGGGGTTTTAAACAATTGACTAACTCCCCATTGGTTGCGTTTTAAAATCTTGAATAAGACACTAAACTAACCCCCTTCGGGGTGTTAATTTAGTGTCTTATTCAAGTGTTTTAACCCTTGAAGAACAGTATGACTTGGATGAATATTATTATTATTATTATCAGATTACCTTTTTGGTGTTGGTAACGTCTTCTTTCACTTTTCTTCATTTCTTAAATAGTCTAATGTCGCTGTTCGGAGACGATATAGAGCAGTGATAATGCGACTGGCTTGGTACTAAGCGTTATTTGTTTATTCTGCATTGTTGTTCCACAACAATTCCGTGTATAAACAAATATAAGGTGATTATGTTGATGACGTCATTTTTGACGAAAACGACGACTAATCCTTTCGGAGCGCTTCTTGTAATCTGATATTTTACTTCTTTACGTCGCTGTTCAGAGTCCAACTGTTCTTCGTTAGTCAACTATCTACGTCCAACCCCAACCTTATCCTTGCAAGTAATTCCCCCTTCGCTTTTATTTATTTGTTAAGTAGGTCTTATGTTTTAGTTATTTACGTCGCTGTTCAGAGGCCAACTGTTCTTGGTTAGTCAACTATCTACTTCCAAACCCACCCTTGCAAGTTTTCGTTTGTTTTCTTCTGCTCTTATGTTCTTGTTAAATAAGTTTTTCTACGTTTATCAATGTAAATCTCCCTTCGTTTTTCTTTACTTGTTAAGTAGGTCTGATGTTTTAGTTCTTTACGTCGCTGTTCAGAGTCCAACTGTTCTTCGTTAGTCAACTATCTACGTCCAACCCCAACCTTAACCTTGCAAGTAATTCCCCCTTCGCTTTTCTTTATTTGTTAAGTAGGTCTTATGTTTTAGTTCTTTACGTCGCTGTTCAGAGGCCAACTGTTCTTGGTTAGTCAACTAACTACTTCCAAACCCACCCTTGCAAGTTTTCGTTTGTTTTCTTCTGCTCTTATGTTCTTGTTAAATAAGTTTTTCTATGTTTATCAATGTAACTCTCCCTTCGTTTTTCTTTATTTGTTAAATAGGTCTGATGTTTTAGTTCTTTACGTCGCTGTTCAGAGGCCAACTGTTCTTGGTTAGTCAACTAACTACTTCCAAACCCACCCTTGCAAGTTTTCGTTTGTTTTCTTCTGCTCTTATGTTCTTGTTAAATAAGTTTTTCTACGTTTATCAATGTAAATCTCCCTTCGCTTTTCTTTATTTGTTAAGTAGGTCTTATGTTTTAGTTCTTTACGTCGCTGTTCAGAGGCCAACTGTTCTTGATCAGTCAACTTTCTACCCTACCTTGCAAAACTTCGTTTGTTTGTTTTTTGCTCTTCTGTTTTGTTGAATAAGTTTTCTGCGTTTATCAATGTAAGTCTCTCTTCGCTTTTATTTATTTATTAAATAGGTCTGATGTTTTAGTTCTTTACCTCGCTGATAAGAGGCCAACAATTTTTGATCAGTCAACTTTCTACGTCCAACCCTACTCTTGAAAATCTTAGTTTGTTTGTTTTTTGCTCTTCTGATTTGTTGAATAAGTTTTCTACATGTGTTCTTAATATGGTCTCGTTTATCAATGTAAGTCTTCTTTCGCTTTAATAGGTCTGATGTAGTAGTTCTTTACGTCGCTGTTTAGAGGCCAACAGTTCTTGTTCAGTCAACTTTTTACGTCCAGCCCCACCCTAGCAAATCTTCGTCTTAATATCGATCAAAAGTCAGTTTTCATAATACTTTCTTAATCATAACATATCTAATGAGTATCAGTTGATCTTCTTGGAGTTGTTAAAGTTGATACTTCAAATAGTTGATAACGTCTTCTTTCACTTTCCTGATGTTTTATGCCAACTGTCAATCAATATTCAAGAATGTGACGTGCTGCTTGTAGAGCAGTGATAATGCGACTGGCTTGGTACTAAGCGTTATTAGTTTTTTCGGCATTGTTGTGTTGTACTCGGCATTGTTGTGGAACACAACAATGCCGAGTTTGTTAATAGTTGACATTGTTGATGACGTAATTTATTGATGACAACGAGGAATCACAAATTTTTATAGTTAATATATAATATATATAGTATAATATATATATATAAATATATAGTATAATATAGTATAAAAAAAATAATATAGAGCAGGGCGCTCCTTTCGGAGTTCCTAGGGGGGGTTGGTCAAGTTTGTAAAACGCCATCAACCTTGTGTAAGAAACTAAACTAACCGCCCCGAATAGAGGGTTAAAACAACTGACCAACCCTTAGGTAATACGCTAAACTAACTTCCCTTCGAGAGGTTAGTTTAGTGACTCATTCAAGTGTTTTAACTCCTGAGTAAGAAACTAAACTAAACCCCCGAATTTGGGGGTTTAAACATTGCGTTGCGTTTTAAAATCTTGAGTATGACACTAAAATAAACCCCTTCGGAAGGGTTAGTTGAGTGTGTCATTCAATTGTTTTAACCCTTGAGTAAGAAACTAAACAATCCCCCGAATGGTGGTTAAAATACTTGACAACCCGCCATCGGAGGGGTTGGTTGCGTTTTAGATTCTTGAGTAAGAAACTAAACTAACCCACCCGAATGGGGGGTTAAAACACTTGACAACCCCCCATCGGAGGGGTTATTTGCGTTTTAAAATCTTTAGTAAGACACTAAACTACCCTCCCCTTCGGGGGGGAGTTTAATGTCTCATTCAATTGTTTTAGCCCTTGAGTAAGAAACTAAACTAACTCTCACCTCCAATAGGCGGGTTAAAACACTTGACTAACTCCCACTTCGGGGAGTTGGATGCGTTTTAAAATCTTGAGTAAGACACTAAATTATCCCCCTTAGGGGTGTTAATTTAGTGTCTCATTCGGAGCAGTTTCTCTAATCTGATTTTTTACTTCATTATGTCGCTGTTCAGAGGACAACTGTTCTTAGTCAGTCAGCTTACTACGTCCAACCCCACCCTTGAAAATTTTCGTCTGATTTCTTTCTCTTCTGTTTTTGTTGAATACGTTTTTCAACTTTTATCAATGTAAGTCTTACTTATCTTTCCTTCATTTTTAAATAGTTCTGGTGTTTTTGTTCTTTACCTCGCTGCTCAGAGGCCAACTGTTCTTGGTCAGCCAAATTTTTACGTCTAACCCATTCCATACATATCTGCGTTTTTTCTTTTCTACTCTTGGTGAATAAGTTTTTCTACGTTTATCAATGTATGTCTTCCTTAGCTTTTCTTTATTTGTTAAATAGTTCTGATGTTTTAGTTCTTTACGTCGCTGTTCAGAGGTCAACAGTTCTTGGTCAGTCAACTCTACGTCAAACCCCACCCTTTCAAATCTTCGGAGCTCCTAGGGGGGGGTTGGTCAAGCTTGTAAAATGCAACCAACCTTGTGTAAGAAACTAAATTAACCCCCCGAATGGAGGGTTAAAACACTTGACCAACTTCGGGGGGGATTGCGTTTTAAAATCTTAAGTAATACACTAATCTACCCCCCCGAATTGAGTTGTGTTTTAATGTTTTAAAATCTTAAGTAACACACTAAACTAACCCCCCCTTCGAGGGGGGTTAGTTTAGTGTCTCATTCAAGTGTTTTAACCCTTGAGTAAGAAATTAAACTACCCCCCGGATGGGGGTTAAGACACTTGACCAACCACCCTCCGGGGTGGTGGAAAATTGTTTAAAACGCAACCAACCCCCCTTCGGAGGGGTTGGTTGCGTTTCAAAATCTTAAGGAAGACACTAAACTATCCCTCCTCATTCATGTGTTTTAACCCTTGAGTAAGAAACTAAACTAACCCCCCGAATGGGGGTTAAAACACTTGACGAACCCCCTCCCCGGGGGGTTTGGTTGCGTTTTAAATTCTAAACTAACCCCCCTTCGGAAGGGTTAGTTTATGTCTCATTCAAGTTTACGTCGCTGTTCAGAGGCCAACTTTTCTTGTTCAGTCAACTTTTTACGTCCAGCCCCACCCTTGCAAATCTTCGTCTCAAAATCGATCATAATCATAATATATCGAATGAGTATCACTTTACCTTGTTGGAGTAGGTACTTCAAATATTTGATAACGTCTTCTTTCACTTTCCTGATGTTTTAGGACAACTGTCAGAAAATTATCAATAATGCGATTCCACGTGCTTCTTCTGGATATAATGGATACAAAAATTGCAGCCAAGTGATTAGCAATCGTGCTTCAAATTTGGGAGTTCCAAGGTCCAGATCTTGGTCTGAGACTGGTTATCCTAACTGAGACTTGCATACCTCATCCATCTGTCCAATTCATTATTCATTAGTACTGAATTGTCATTAAAGCCTTGAAATATTCTACTTTCAACATAAAATTATAGAACTGTAATTTTAAAGGAGTGGCCCCTTGCATGACCAAACAATGTACTTGTAATAGCAACTCAAATTAACCCACAATGAAAATTCTATCTCTATATTGAAGTCACACAGCTTCTGCTACAGACTTAGCATATAAATCCCTGAGGCAGTAACGAAATATATTAAATTCTTATGCTACAGAACAAATTTAAATAATTTAAAGGAAGAGAAATTACCTTCCCCCTTGAATTCATTCGTCTTCTTTGATTTGGATACATTTTCTGGGACAATCCCAGACTCTTCGGTTGATTTTCCTTTCGGAGCTCCTAGGGGGGATTGGTCAAGTTTGTAAAACGCAACCAACCTTTGTTAGTCCCGAAGGGGATTTAGTTTAAAGTCTCATTCAAGTGTTTTAACCCCTGAGTAAGAAACTAAACTAACCCCCCCGAATGGGTGGTTTAAACACTTGACCAAAACACCGAAGTGGTTTGTTTTCGATTTAAAATCTTGAGTGAGACGCTAAACTAACCCCCGTGTATAAACAAATATAAGGTGTTATTGTTGATGACGTCATTTTTTGACGACAACGAATGCTAATCCTTTCGGAGCGCTTCCTGTAATCTGATATTTTACTTCTTTACGTCGCTGATCAGAGGCCAACAGTTCTTGGTTAGTCAACTTTCTACGTCCAAACCCACCCTTGCAAGTCTTACTTTTTTCTATTCTGTTTTTTGTTGTATACGTTTTTCTATATTTATCAATGTAACTCTCCCTTCGTCTTTCTTTATTTGTTAAATAGGTCTAATGGATTAGTTCTTTACGTCGCTTTTCAGAGGTCAACTGTTCTTGGTTAGTCAACTTTCTACGTCCAATAAAACCCTAGCAAATCTTCGTCTGTTTTTCTACGTGTGTTGTTAATATGGTCTCGTTTAACAATGTAAGTCTTCTTTCGCTTATCCTTATTTGTTAAATAGATCTGATGTTGTAGTTCTTTACGTCGCTGTTCAGAGACTAACAGTTCTTGTTCAATCAACTATCTACTTCCAAACCCACCCTTGCAAGTCTTCGTTTGTTTTCTTCTGCTCTTCTGTTTTTGTTGAATAAGTTTTTCTGCGTTTATCAATGTAAATCTCCCTTCGCTTTTCTTTACTCGTTAAGTAGTTCTGATGTTTTAATTCTTTACATCGATGTTCAGAGGCCAACTGTTTTTGGTCAGACAACGTTTTACGTCCAACCCCACCCTTGCAAGTCTTCGTTTGTTTTCTTCTGCTCTTCTGTTTTTGTTGAATAAGTTTTTCTGCGTTTATCAATGTAAATCTCCCTTCTCTTTTCTTTACTCGTTAAGTAGGTCTGATGTTTTAATTCTTTACGTCGTTATTCAGAGGTCAACTGTTCTTGGTCAGTCAACTTTCTACGCCCAATCCCACCCTTGCAAGAATTCTTTTGTTTTCTTCTGCTCTTCTGTTCTTATTGAATACGTTTTTCTACGTTTATCAATGTAAATCTTCCTTCGCTTTTCTTTATTTGTTAAATTTGTTATATATGTCTGATGTTTGAGTTTTTACGTCGCTGTTCTGAGGCAAACTGTTTTTGGTCAGACAACTTTCTACGTCCAATCCCACCCTTGCAAGTCTTCGTTTGTTTTTCTCCCCTGTTCTTACCGAATAAGTCTTTCTACGTGTGTCGTTAATATGGTCTCGTCTATCAATGTAAGTTTTCTTTCGCTCTTCTTTATTTCTTAAATAGGTCTGATGTAGTTGTTCTTTACGTCGCTGTTCAGAGGCCAACTGTTCTAGGTTAGTCAACTTTCTACATTTATCAATGTAAGTCTTTTTTCGCTTTTCTTTATTTCTTAAATATGTCTGATGTTGTAGTTCTTTACGTCGCTGTTCAGAAGTCAACAGTTCTTGTTCAGTCCACTTTTTATGTCCAGCCCCACCCTAGCAAATCTTCGTCTTAAAAGCGATCATAAAGTCAGTTTTCATAATAGTTTTCGTAATCGTAATATATCGAATGCGTATCAGTTTACCTTGTTGAAGTTGTTGGAGTTTGTACTTCAAATACTTGATAACGTCTTCTTTCAATTTTCTGATGTTTTAGGCCAACTGTCAGTCAATATTCAAGAATGCGAAGTGCTCCTTCTGGAGCAGTGATAGTGCGACTGGCTTGATATTTTTTTATTTCTTTGTTGTGAAGCGTTATATTTGTTTACTCGGCATTGTTGTGTTCCACAACAATGCCGAGTAAACAAACATAAGTTGGCATTGTTGATGACGTAATTTATTGATGACAACGACTAATCACAAATTTTTATAAGGAGAATAATATAAGAGTATTTACTGGGGATTGAGACGAGCTGTATCCAGTGAGTTTTTCTAGTGTTACAGAATAATTTAAGCAGAGCCAGCGTATGAAATGTTGTTTTCTCAACAAAAACAAACAAAAATATATTTGTTTCGAAAGTGCAATTAGCCTCTTCACCGTCCAATAAAATATAAATAACTTTGTCCAGTGTTCCTTTGAACCACTGACACACTCGTGGTACTACAAACCTTGAGATTTTTTAATCCTAGGAGTTTCAGAATGCAGGCCTCAGACACTCCTACTGAAATCAACATTCCAGGAAGTGCACTTCGGTTTATTAACGCCATCATAAATATCTGCATATTTGGTATTCGACATTGCTTTAAAATGTGGCTACCGTATCAGGAGATTCACATGCGATGGAGTCAGAGCGTTTATAGCAACCGTTATCAGTTGGCTAGATTCCGGATCATCTTCAGGTCCGTCTTTCTGTAACACGTTTATATCAGTTCCCAGCGTAGTGTGGCCCGTCTATCTTGACGGGAATTAATCTTCATTTTGTTCGACAGTAAAACAATTTATTCCAGCAGTATCAATACAAATCACATTAAAATTACGCAATTTATAATATTTCTCTTTAGAGTAAATTAAATGTAAAAATACCTTCACGGCGACTACCAAAAACACGTAAATAAAACCGAGCGCCTTACTCCAGACTCCTCCCAGTTCCACAAGAGGCGCCACCATCACCTCGTTTTCATCTCGTGCTACCAAGGTCTCCTACGTCGCACTCGCTTAGCAAATTATGATGAGCATTGACTATTGTATTAGGAGCAAACCTTCGTGTGTTTTTAAACATAATTCACATGTGTTCTAAAGGTGGTGCAATATGTTCAGTACTGCTGTTTCTCTGTCGTTCAATATCCTAGAAACAGAGCCAGCTCCTGAAACGTAGTGGCTTCATTTTTGGAATACTCAGCGATGGATGACGTCCAGATAAACACAAAACTTAGGACTTAGCAGCTCGTATTTGATTCTGTGTAAAAATATTGTTTTGAAATTGATGTTGCTAAAACTTCTGTCATTATTTACGAGATAAATTATTAGTATTAACTGAAATTATGAGTTGTAAAATAGTATCAAAGATACTGGACTGAGAACTGTGTTTTAAGACCACCTGACATCATATTTTCAGGGGCTTAAAATGTCGCGTTTGATACATTTCATTGCCTCTTCTTTCTCAATTCCTCGTGGCGTCTGTTTCGATTCTGTCTCTGAGAGTTTGTTTTTGTTTTGTGCGGTCGAAATTCGAACTCCATTACGACAACGGAATCATCCAAATTCGAAAGATTGGATTGGAAGAGAGTAGCGACAATCAGTCGCTTCAATGTCTTTCCTCGAGACCTTCCGTGACACTCACAAAGCTTTCGCCTCGTAAAAGTTGTTTACGAGGCGAAAACTTAAGCCTTTCCAGATATAGAATGACGGTTGCCCTAGAACAGACGCCTCACTGCGACTGGGACCAATGAAATTCCAATGTGACTTTTCGGCGCGTTTCCGACGTCGTGGGGTGATTTTGGGGGACTTATCCGATCGCCGCATTCAATTCAAAATTTAAGAACAGTTAAGGTGATAACGCGCTTGTGTTGTGTTGGACTTCAACTCGTACATAAACAGCCGATTCATTGCACTGCCTGAATATCAACATAATTGTGTCTTTGCATCAGTGTCTCAATTCGTGAATAAACTGGGTGATTTCACCACCAACAACAACAACAACTGTGTCGTCAAAAATTGCACCAGCTCAGCGACTTCGCTGCCCTCCCGCGAACGCCGCTCCAATTAAGGCATCTCCGTATTTTCCCTGAGAGTCGGAGATCCTCGCCCACCGACTGACCCTATGTCAAGGTATCCTGAGAAAACCTTTAAACTTCTCCGCGCACCGAAGTAACAAACGTTTTAACCGCACCAGCGCCGGCCTAGCTAATGGGTTCGAACCCGTGGCTACATCAGCAGAAGGACGAGTGTGTGTTTGTGGAAGGACAGTTACATTTCCAAAAAAACATTTTCTTGCATTTCTCCTCCATCATTTTCTCTCTGTATTTTTTAGGTGTAGTCGCCTGCATTCGGTAGGTTCTTGATGACACAAGTCGACAGACAGTCTCTACGAACATTCATGTTTGTCATTTTGTCCCTGCAATTTGAAATATTAAAAGTGGAAACAAACAATCTTTCATCATCTATCAATGTTATCGATACTCAAGACAATTTTTATCACATTTCGCGGACACAATTACAGTATATATATATATATATATATATATGTACTTCTGCGGTTCTAAAATATCAGAGATTTCGATGTAGTAAAAATAATTATCTTTGTGAGTAGTAAATTGTTTTGCCCTAAAAATATCCATGTCTGATGGGTTGGCTCTGCTTTTATGTATAATGGGAAACTGCTTTAAGCTAAGGGCACAGCTTCCACCGAAATGCCGTTGCTTATAATTTGTTTCCTGACAACCTTAACAAAAATTCCCCCAATCGGAATTCAATGCACGATTACCTCACCATATTTCAGAACAGTTCCCACGTGATCGTTCTTTCACTCATGCACATAAAATCCCGGCCATATTCCTATTATAAGGTAAAACATTTTATTACATCAAAATGGAGGGAAAGGTTATGACTATTTTAAAACCCTGTCAAATGACTTGTGTTCTGGCTAGCGACGTTTGATAAACTTCATTAAGCCATTAGCTTAGGTCAGAAAAATAAATTTAATCATAAATTTTATTTGGAGAGATAAGCACGTCTTGTTTGAGACACGCGCCCATGACAATATTTCCCTCTTTTAGCAATACATTTTAAAAAATATTTTGTCCCACCAAAAATAGTTCCGGAGAGGTTCTGCTAGACGTAAAACAGACAAAAAACAAAATTAAATGAATTTCCGAGGGATTTCTGGCTCTTGCACAAACAAGTATGAAGAAATATGGCTCCTGGGATGTTTTTGGAGCTCCTGATTTAAATCCGTCAACAGATTTCAGGAGACTGCGTGGTCAAACACGCCAAAAAGACAGCCATTTCGAAAACTTCCATCAGGAATGGAAACATGAGACGACAGGCGTCGTTAAACCTGAAACTGGCCTAACGCTTTGATGAAAGCCGAAGATGATGTTCTGAATGCCAGAAAGTTCCTGCCCGAGAGAGTGCCACTGATCAAGGAAACTTAGTCAAAATCTTCTTATTAATGCATTTACAGCTTACGTGTGATTAGCATTTCCTATTCATTCGCCCTCTGCTTTAACCAATCAGCTTGACCGCTACATCGCCCTGCCTTCTTTCATTCCTCCCATCCATTTTTAGCGCGCTTCTTCGCGGTTCTGAGTAAGCAGTAAGAACCTCCGAAACGTCGGTCACTTTCTACGTCACTACAAGGCGCAGAAACCGCAAGATCGCGGATACATTGACCGGAAATGATTCACTTCCTAGAGCTTTTCGAAAGTAACAGTTTGTGATTATACAGCCCTGAACAATCATACAAAGAAACAAAGAAACAAACCATCGATTTTCCTTGTCATTGAAACATGCGACACGGGGGAAGATGCCATATTCATAATAATCAAAGATGACGAAGATCATATCGTCGATGACTTCTGCGTTAAAAAAAAGTTCATACACGTTCATGGCAGGGATCTCGGTCCACGTGTCTTCTGCAGGGTCGTACTTTTCGGTACTGGGATTGTATGTATCGTTGTGTCCTCCTGCACACACAAATTCCGTAATAGGTCACAGGATATAAAAATCTGCCAAAGGGAACTTATTCTAACCCCATTAAGCGGTTCCCTTCTTCATATGTATTACTTTGAGACCTGGCCACGAAATTTGTGGCTTTTATGGAGCCACAAGATGCATTACCTTATTCACAAAAGTCTGTTGTTGACCTCATCTCACAAAATCTAGGTGCTTTAAAACATTTTAATATTATCCTCCCTTTTAAAACTATGTATCACAAGTGGTATCTTCTCTTCAAGATTACCAATTACAAATTTATAGATGTTTGTATTTCCCGTAAATTCAATGCTCACAATCCGACCGTCTTTACGCTCTTAAAATTTGTTATTCCGTAAACGGAACGAATGAATGAAATACAACAAAGAAAATTCATTCCCTCTTGCATTGTCAGTATTAGCACCAGGAACAGCTACACTTTTATTTTCGTACTTGAAGCAAAGACTGCGAAGGGACTGCTTTAAACCATCGGCTTTTTGGGGATAACAGCGGCAAACTGGAATTTCCTTGCTAAAAGAACAAAATACTTACCTTTAAAACTGGGTCTGTGTGACAAATGGGGCTTACGTTACTTTGGATACCACAAGAGATTGTGCGATGTTAGTTAGTTAGTTAAGTGCTCTTTGTGAAGAATTTAATCGAAACCACGAATCGGGGTTAAAATTACTGACAAACTAACTCTGTTATGACGGGAGAAAAATTCTGTTCATAAAATCTGAGTCACTCAAAAATACCAGGAAAACATTTCACAATAGAAAGTTCTGTAAAAAGGACAGAGGAGCTTCACTCGGAATGTCCAGAGTTCTCACCTAGGGCGTATAGACAGCCGTGGAACTCGACACAAGAAAAATCCTTACGTTCAGAATGCATTCGTGCAACGAACGTCCATTCGTCGGTGTCCGGGTCATAAACTTCCACCGAGTTTAGATAATTGAAATTATAATGTCCACCAGCGACGTATATTTTGTCTGTAAAACCAAATTAACCATATGACACAAACTGTACACATATTTGATGTAGGGAGAGGAATTAAACTGGTCCTTGCAGAGCACAGACATGGGACAATCCGTACTTAAAGTTGTAAATCTATTAAGTCCCCCTTCGAGTCACAGAAACTACACAGACACGGCCGTCTCTGTTCATCTGTTTCTTTGTTTCGAATGCAGACCATCGGCGTGTCAAAGAAAATGAATTTAACTGATAAAATTTAACATAAACAGCATAAAGTGCTTAAATTAATGCATAATGGAAATGACGGTAAGTTACATCTTCCGTGAAATGATTTTTATTAAATTTGGTACCAGAGATGTACGGAAAGAGCTGCTAAAAGGTGCTCTACATTTATAATATAATGTGCTAATTACGTGAGATTATTAGCTGTTTCAAAAACATTACATCTGTATTTTATGATAGCCAGTTTAATAGTTTGATGGTTTGCATTCACTCCTAGTGCACACTAAAAAGGCAGAAGACGACGCACAGGGACAGCTTACGAGAGCAGAAGAAACCATCACGCACTCAGAACTTCAAGCCGTTGCAGTCTGTGAAATAACGAAGTACGTAGCACGGATAAAAGAAAGAGATAATAAAAGAATGTGGGACAATGGAGTGAGGGAAAATAAGATCAAGAGCGAAGAGGAATTCCCTGATGATGAAGGCATAAAGTTCGTCTGAAACGTCGGCAGAAGTCAAACGACAGCCATCTTCGTACTCCCCGCCGTGAGATCCTCAAATCCTGCGATTCCTTCAACCGTTCTTGCGTTATTACACGCGGACAGACAGACAGACACTAATTCACAAATTTCTGTTTCACAGGATTTACGTACCATTCAGTGCAGCCGCACTTCCATCGGATCGCTCTGTGTTCATGGGAGCGATCCACGACCACTTGTTCGTCTTGCAGTCGTATCTTTCCGCCGTTCTGTGATACAATTCAGAATGAGAACCGCCCATGGCGTACACTGCACCTCAGCAGAACTGCCACCATAAATCTGTATCTGAAACGAAAAAAAGTATACTCTCTCCTATGGTCATTTATTACGATTCAGATGCATTTCCTCTCGCAGAAGGCAATTGTTCGCTCGTCATTGTTAAATCTTAACTCAAATGAATTAACAAGCAAATCGCATTCTTAAAACCAACTTTGTCGCAAAAGTCCTCCGACCTATTCACACTTTGCACGATGCTCGTCTATGTGAGTGTTTCAATTTTACATCCCCTGCCCACATTTATATCTTGACTAAGACAGCGACTATCAGCTTTTGAAGAAGGACTCTGTTCCAAGGAGTTCCTTAGTTACCTGCGTTCATGCATAGGCGCCACCTCGCGGCATGTCTTCGTAACAGCGTTGAAGCAGCGACATGAGTTAAAGGTTTCAACGCCGTTCTCACCTCCGATGACGTAAATGTCGACACCGACCACTGCCGTGCGATGGCAGGCTCGCGGACCGATCGAGTCGACCCCCTCCACCTGCAGGAATGACAGGTTATGGCTTTATGTTTCTTTGGGTCATTACGTCTACTGATGTGAAGTCATTACATTAGAGTTCAAGCGACCAACCATCCGAGCAGAGGTGCACTCCCAAACAGTGGACCAAAATTGCTACACCGTGGAGGGTGGCACTCGACAAAGACCGTGAGAAATTAACTTGGAGCAAAGGTGGAAACAGGAAGACCCGAAGAGAAACTCTCGTCAAGTTCGACAGACAAATGAAGAATTAATTCTGATCAACAGCTGACATTTCACGTTCGTGCGATGGCAAAGACAGATGTTGGTGTTTTGGGTTTTATCGACGAAACGCTGGAGGTAGTACGTCCCCCACCCCACCCCAGGCGTTACCACGCAGATGACCGACATCGAGACTGATCAGTGCTTCATTTGTTACGTTGGAATCCACTGACGATCGACGATGACTTCGTTTCATGTCTAAAATCAGAACACAGGTTGCCATGACAGTTGAAGTAGGACGCTTATTGTAAACGGTATTTAAGTCAAACTTCTCATCCTTCGTCGATTCCTATTAGAACTTACATTGTACACAAGACTCAGCATTTGAGTAATTTATTTATTTACTAGAGCAGGGCGCTCCTTTCGGAGCTCCTAGGGGCCGTTGGTCAAGTTTGTAAAACGCAACCAATCTTGTGTAAGAACCTAAACTAAACCCCCCAAATTGAGGGTTAAAACAATTGACAAACCCCCCTTCTAGGGGGTTGGTTGCGTTTTGAAATCTTAAGTAACACGCAAAATTAAATCCCATTCGGTGGTCAAGTTTTTAAAACGCAACCAACCCCCCCTTCGGAAGGGTTAGTTTAGTGTCGCATTCAAGTATTTTAACCCTTGAGTAAGAAACTAAACTAAGCCCCCCGAATGGTGGTTAAAACAACTGACCAATCCCTCTTCGAGGGGTTGGTCATTTGTTTAATACGTAACCAACCCCTCCTTCGGGGGGTTGGTTGCGTTTTAAAATCTTAAGTAAGACACTAAACTACCCCCCTTCGGGGGGTTAGTTTAGTTTCTTATTGGATGAATATTATTATTAGTATCAGATTACATTTTTGGTGTTGGCAACGTCTTCTTTCACGTTTCTTCATTTCTTAAATAGTTTTATGTCGCTGTTCGGAGGCGATGTGCTGCTTCTGGAGCAGTGACAATGCGACTGGCTTGATAGTTTTTGATTTCTTTCTTGTGAAGCGTTATTTGTTTACTCAGCATTGATGTGTTCCACAACAATGCCTAGTAAACAAATATAAGGTGGCATTGTTGATGACGTCATGTTTTGACGACAACTACTAATCACAAATTTTTATAGTAGATCTCTTTAATTCATGACTTTTTAGGTTATCTTAAAAAGGGTTCACTGCAATGGAAATAAACGAATTCGAAATAAAGAGGCTAAGGGGTCCTTGTAATTAAGTTTAGCAAGAAAGAGGAAAAGTACTTTTTCTCGTAGGCGTCATTTAACAACCCACGGTAATAGTAGAAATTTTACGCAACTCACCACAGTCCAACGGTCTGCTCGTGCGTCGTACGCTTCAATCACATCTGTCATTGTTCCGTCGCGATACCCACCAATAGCAAACAGAATGTCCCGTCGGTTTCGCGGGCGGGCAATCCTTGGTGGCACGAATTCCTTGTCGTCCTTCGACAACCTTTTCACGTCGTCCAGGAATGTGAGCGTCTCCGAGATCACGGGTTTGCACTCCTCATTTTCCTTCACGTACGGATTATTTGACACCTGTTGAACAGTTCAATGTGGACCTTATGAACTTTTAGGAAGTGATGCCATGTTCCATTGCAGAGGACACAAGAAATTCACACTTAATTTGGTTGGGAACTCACCGAAATATAATTGTATATACAGGAAAAAATGTTTTTTTGGTTTATTTAACGACGCTCTTAACAAAAGCACAGGTTGTGGAGAGAAACGAAAACAAGGTTAATTCGATCTTAGAAAAATCTATTGAAATGTGTGTCAACCGAAATTTAAATACTTCAGTAAGGGTTGCGTTTTGAGTTACATTAAAAAATTGAAATTTAATTCTCGTCTCTTCCGTGCGAGATGCACTGTGCGACCATCACATTTTTTTGATTCAACAACCTTAATTAATCGCCAAAATTACGTAACATCGAAAGAAAATTATGACAATTAGTTGCTTCGAGTGTCATTGAGGCAACCTGCTACATGTTGATGGTTGGGTGGAAGGCCCGTCAACACAACACCGTGTGATTGTGCTCGATGTCTATTATGAGGCATTGCATGTTTCTACCTTATTTGGTCATCAGGTGGTTCTCCTTAAGTTATCGAAACTACAATATACGAATGATTATTTGTAAAGACATTTGACGCAGATAACATTTTCATGAATCCGTGGGATTGTTTCACACGTATTAGTAAGGGGTGAGTGGCTGAAATCACAGGGCATTTGACTTAGGTAGAAACTTTTTTCCTCTCGGGTTAAAGCGTATGGTGGAATGGAAGAAAGAATATGGCTACTACCTGAGATGTCGGTTAAAATATTAGAATGTTAGAGCTGTCTATGAGTTTGAAGTCATTCGGGTAATTTACTCTTGGAAGTAGAACGAAGGCTTCTTGCTGAAATTTTCGGATATCTGTTGTCCCTATGTGGTCAATCAGCTACAGATTATCATGCTAAGTTTTTATCGTCTGAGATGCGTGAAATTTTTATATCAGCTAAGACCCGCTTCTTATGGCAGTAGGATCTTTGGTTAAGTTGAACGCTGCGCCATAAGACGTGATTTATCAGTTGGAGGATTTTCCTGTTCGAGCTGAGTGGACGTTTGAATGTAGTTGACGGTGGAATGCTGTAGTTGAACTAAAACACGTAATTGATCTTAATATAAGCTGAGACTCTAATAAAAGTTTGTAGCGCAGACGATGAATAAAAGACGATCATTAACTCCAACCACATTTCTCCATAAAAGGAAGAATCGAATATTTGTTTTGCACATACACACACATGCGAGCGTGTTACCGGCGGCATCCCACAGGTTGTTATTGTAACCATGGCAACTAAGTTAATCTGGAGATTTCTTACGCAGCAAATTTTGCGCGGAATAAGACATTCAAATCATTGTGCACAGTCCGCAGACCACGAGAAAAGCCCTGCAAGCAATGCGATATACGCGCATGCGCAAGATTTCGCGGTGAGTGACGTCCCATCCTAATAGCATTCGTTCCACAACCACTGAACGAACAACAGACGACAGGCTTTCATGTGTTCTAATGGGTACAGCTTTAAGATTACCTCACAGCGGCACAGCGATTTAATCCAGAATATTATCAGAACACATTAGAGGTGCACTCACTACTCGCTACTCTTAATTGCTTGATGTTTTCAGTCTGTGTGTAGTAGTGTTAAACTCTGACGTATCGCACTTCCCACCAATAGCAGCCCTCTAGTCCACCAGGCAGTAAACATTCCCCCCGAAACCGACCAGAACGACTTCCCAAAGCAGGGATTTTCTCCTGGTCTGCGGACAGTAGTTTTCACGTTGTTATTGAAAGATTTTAACCAGAATCTGAATGTGTCAACAGATTCTGTTAAAGCTCATCAGTATTGAATCTAATGAATATCCGTTTAGATGTTCTCGAGCTGGAACTGCGGACAGACAGACGGGCTTACACGTGACGAAGAAAAAAGCTCACGATTTGCATAAATTGGTTACGAACACGTGTGAATATGGAATTTAAAATGCGGACTTCACTTCCGATAAACATCCACGATTTCAGGGGCATACTGACCTTCTCTTTGAAAAATGTTTCGTCAAGTAATCCCAGTCTGACGCCCTTCAAAAGGTCCGCGATGTGGCCTTTTCTGTTGTCCGACTCGTGGTAGATCCACCGGAGAATGCACTCCCACACAACTCCCTCGTCCTTCACGTTCAGTTCCTCGGACTCGATTATCGCCTGCAGCTCCTCTACAGGCAGTTCCAGCAGTTCATCGCTCTGCTGAGACACATCCACGAATTGGCGCAGAACGAAGCGACGAACGTGAGTATCAAGGTCGGCGCAGGAGTTAGACCTGCGACAGCGAGGTTAAGAGCCGACTCAGAATCGTTCTCCTTCGGATTTGACACATTGAAATACTGAAGCAAGAACTGGATTCTCAAGCATTTCCACACCACAGTATTTCGCCTGCAGTTTTTATCTTAGCCATTTGAAGCCCGAAATAGCGAGACTGAGAGCAGACACGTGGAGAGGCAACGATGATGGGTGCTCCATTTAACCGGTGCAAAATAGACAGTTTTCGGCTCTGAAGGTTTCCAGGCAATGCCTGCTCGTCCTCGTGATAAGATTATAGATTGAAACAAGGGCATGGCGTACGCAAGTGAAGAAGTCTGTGAGATGACAAGTTTAGAATTTTGAATTCTGGCCTTAACCTTGGCGAAACGACGTTTTGGTAACTGTGTGTGTTAATCCAGTGAAACCTCGTGTAACCGGACTAAATGGGGGAACCACGACCAATGAGCGGGTGAAAGTGGTCATGGATATGTACAATAGTAGAGACTCAATACAGATTTTTCTCGTCGGCGGATGATGCGGGCGAGTGGCATGCAAAATCCGACGGGAAAAGTCACTCGTGAGCGCTTTTCGAGGGAGTCCCTGTACTGAAAGAGTGAATTTATATTAGTAATTCTGTCCATCGCATGAAGTGGAGGTTCTGGTGTGATTCTGCCTATGTCAGTTGATTTGATTCCTATGTTGTCCTGAACAAGAAGGAGTAAGAGTTCAGCGTCCACGGGACCCAGCGTCTTTGACTTTGCTCGATAATAACCAATTCTCTAAATGTTCTGAAGTGTTCATAATAATCACCAAATCTGGAGTGAGGTTAGATCAATGAACTGTACCGCGTGGACATCACTTTATGCACTTTCGTCGGTGGAATCCAATCACAACCGATCTGGTTGAAATTCGGTCGCTTAATGTGGGAATCGGATAATCGAGTCTCGGTTGACAGAGGTTTTGCTGTATGCAGAAAGATATGGGGCTGAATGTTGATTTTGGTGTTGGGAGGATTATGTAAGAAGCAAGGAATTCCGTAGGTGAAAAAAGAAAGAAAGAAAACGAAGAAAAGGAATTCGAGAGGAAGACAGATTTAATTATGACTGCAATAGATCGCCATTAACGTTCCATATGGTGAAATTAGTCATCTTCTGGTCATAATGACGAACAAAACATATGCAGTTAAATCAGAAAACTTAAATTACAGGGACGTTACAATTATTCCACCAAACAGCCCTGACCTACGAGGCTTTATAATTTGCACAGTCCTCAGTCAGAGGTTTAATCTCCGACCCGGCATTCGCCTCATCTCTTGAGTAAAGCTAATTCGCTCCAGCGACGAAGGCTGGCGTCACAGCAAATTTCAAATGAACATCAATTACCTTGCGAACTGCATTATGCCGACACAGTTGTCGACGTCCATCGAGTCCATGAGGAAGTCCCAGCAGAGTTCAGTAACGTCCGGTATACACAAGTACTCAGCCGTCACGAGCAGTTGACGCGCGTTGTCGGAGCGAATGTCCACCTCGCGAGAATAAACATAATCCAGTATCTGGGTCATCATGTCTGAGCTGACTTCGTGCAGGAGAATATCAGTCTCCTCACTGGTGTGCAGTTTTGTCGTGAAGAGGGCCCTGAAACGTCGATTTCGAAACACGGTGAGCAGAAAATTACAAGTCATGCGCATAAATTTTAAGTTTAAATGACTCACGTAGCCAAATAAAAGTATCTTTTGTCAATGTGGTGGATGAATTTTTGTTACCTGAATAATTAAAAATTCCCAGAATGTGTACGAATGGGACCGGATTAACTGCGAGAGGTTCAAAAGCGGGCGAAGGCTTAAAAGAATTTACCCTAAAAATCGGAAAGCAAGCAGCGAACATTTGAACAATAGAAAGGTCACCTCGTTTCTTACATAACCTTGACTCCTTCAAGAGATGTCTGAGCTTATAACATATATTACAGAAATTTTGAAGACAACGCAAATATTTCAACACACATCGCAGGCTGTACATTCCACTGATTGATCAGTTCGTAATATGAAATTATTTGTTCTGTCAAAAGAATTTCCCGACAATAAACAACTTAAAAGAAAAGCCGATGTCTCTACGAGGCCTTTAAGAAGTGATCACCAACCAGCAAAGAATTTCCTATTACAAATTAAGGGATTTGCAGTGCAAGACAAACGGAAAGATTTGATAGTCTAAAAACTGAAAGAGGGCACAGCTCGTAACAAGACGTGAGACACGTCTCTTGGAAAACAGAAGCAATGGCTCGTGGTTAAAATTCATTTCTCATTTCGAGAACTCGCCGCAACTTTTTTTAAAACACAAGCAAATTAACGTATGCACAAATTCTCGAACGATTCTCCCTAAGAATGAAACAATTATCCCGAAGGTCTTTGTTACAGTTTATTATATTTCAGACAGAGCAACACACACCAGCTTTCCATGTTCCGGGCATTACCAACTTTCTTCTGGACTTTGTCGGTCGTCTTTATGTATAAAACCAAGACGTTTTGGAAATGGATTCTAATTCTCCCTCCAGATCGATTCACTGTCACATTGGTACAACCGCACTTAAAAATTAGTACAAAAACCACGTACGTCTTCTGGGATGTTGCGTCGTAGAAATTATCGGACGTTTCAGAGGTGCTTACTGCCTCCATCATCAAGGAAAGAAGGCAGTAAGTACGTCTGAAATGCCACTCAGTTTCTACGACGCAACGCCCAGAAGATATTCTTCTTCTTCTTTCTAAACGCCGTGAGATTTCATGACAACGAACAAATAACAAAAGACATTCAGCCGTATAACAATGCAGGTTTCTGCAACAAAGGGGATAAACTGGGATACTGGGAACGACCCGTTTTTCAAGTGCCTGAGCACTGCGGGTCCCAACTTTTCGTTGGCTTCATATATAGACATTCGGTAGAACTCCTTGGACGAGGGATCGGCCCGTCCCATGTACTCTACCTGTACACAGGACAGCACAACACAGAAAAACGCGGACAAACATCCACGCCTTGAGTGGGATTCGAACCCACGGTCCCAGTGTCCGAGCGGCACAAGGCCCACGCCTCAGACCGCGCGGCCACTGCGGACCCAAGGGGATAAAACATTTCACACACGAATCGACGTCTGTTGTGTCCTTACTTCACGTGTTAATGAACCACGTCAGTAAATGAACAAACCTGAAATATTCGCTGTCCATCGACAGAATAAATCTATGGACTGGAAAGACACCGCCGTCGTCCAACCTCAACACCGCGTCACAAAAGAGGTTCCTCTCTCTCAGCTCGTTCAGAGGGACCAATGTTTCGGTGCACTTGCACCTGCCGCCGACTTGAGAACAGCTGAGACTTTGGTTTGACTCCATCTCCTGAAAATTAGTCGATCGCTGTTACAGGTTTTTCTTCATACTGACTCGTGTGCACATCAACTGAGAGTGACTGAGTAGAAACACGATACTGAGAAGAATATCTGGTCCTGCGAGAGAGTTACTGACAAGGGAATGGTGAAAATTGCGTAATATGGAACTTTATACATCTCTTCACTAATTAATAAATTGTAGGCTGTCAGATCAAGGGTGATACATTCCACATGCCCCGCCAATCTCACTCTTCTTGGCTTAATCATCCTGAAGACGTGGCTGATTCAGGCAATAAGGCATGCCAAGTGTTTGTCATTACGCGCATAAATTGAAAACTTCTTATATGTAAACTACGTACACATTACGTATAAAAACATCAATGTAATCCATAAAGTCTTAGATGCCTCTGCTCTGGCGAACCGATTTTAAAAAATTACGACAAAAATATGCCATAGAAATTGCGTGACCTTTGATGCAGAACCAGGAAGTTAAGAAATAAATTTTGGAAAAAGAAGGCTACACCTTTTCATAAGCATAACATTTTCGAGTTCTACTCTCTGTACAACTAAAAGTGCTTAAGAGCTTACATGATTAAGGACTTTCCTGCCTAAGTTACACATTTATGTAAACCACGAGCGCAATACGTCACTTAAATTTATCAAACGAACGCGAGAATTACAGTTGGGAACAGTCACTAAAGCTCTAAGTTGTTCCAACGCATGCGCAGATCAGGCCTAGATCACGCCACTCACACACTACAATGAGCAAGATATTCTGTGAAAAGTCGATTAGTACTCGGCTCTTCAAAGAAAATAGCCCACTTCCTTTTCTGAACCAGAAGGTTCATCATCGTGTTCACAGAATCCCGCCACCGGGTTCTATCCTGAGCCAGTTCGCTACATCGAGACCCATCTCCCTAAGATCCATCTTAATGTTATCCTCCCACTGACGCCGAGATCTTCCCAGAGGTCTCCTCCCTTCAGGCCTTGTAAACACTCAACTCACCCTAACAACATCGGGTGATGAGCTCGTCATTCACTTTTCTCAATATCTGTCCCACTCCCGTTTTGGGTCCAAACATCTTCCTCAACACTTTTTTCTCAAAGCCCCTCAATCTCTGTTCCTCCTTCAATGTCAAAGACCACGTTTTGCACCCATAAATACTTTACACTCAATAATAGCAAGCATTCCCCGGATTTAATCTGCTGATGTAGGGAGATAATGGGAGGGAGATTCATCGATAATTGGGCTTGTGAAACCGAAATAAAAAATTTTCTCAGTTCCCTAAAACGTCGATGTATCAAGAGATGCAAAGTTTTAAAATTATTATTCAGAATATAAACCCCACTTCTTAGCATCGACATATTTTTATTAAGATTCTGGGCTACGAAACGCGTTTTATTCCTTTAAGATGTTAATTGCCTACTGGAATATTCTTTTATTATCAATGATGCCGTGAACAAACATAAGTCAATCTAATGTTACTTGAAATTGTGTTAAAAAAGTTTAATTCTCTTACACGAGTTCACAAATGCAGATGAAAACGTTAAATGTGATGAACAATAATAATAATTAGGAATCCCTTACCTCAAACTTTGTTCAATTGTAAGAGACCACGACGTCCATCGACAAAGACCGATCTAATCAAAACTAAAATGGAGAGGTTGGAGGGCAGGAGCACAGATTTCTCAATAATTCTTATATAAGATAAGAAATTGTGATATTCTAAAGGGATTTTAACAGCACAAAATTATCTTCTCTACGACGCACTTCTTCTACAAGCGAATCACAGCTCAGCTCTTTCCGCAAATGATGAAAGCCGATTGTTGACGACAATAATGAATCACAACAATGCCGACTAACAGATGACGTAACAATTAGATTCTTAGGTAAAGGAATGGAGTGCAATAATGTTCATTCAGGCTATTATACTTCATGTATAATAAACGAGAAAACAGCCTTATGGCATGCTCAGCCAAGATTGTTGCAGGTGTGGTTAGGAAATTACAATGCTTTTTCTTGCATTGTTGTGTGCACAGGTGTTCACGTAAAGGCTGACCATTGTCGGTCCATATTTCCACATTGTTTGGAGTTGAGAAAATGTTTCCTTCGTTCGAACCTCGGCAAAGATGTTTTCTGTCGTTCGGACAGCAACCAGTAGGGACGAATGGCGCTAAGGCAAATTCTGTTCTTGATCCTGGGAAATGATTTGACTGACTAAGGTCACAAGCCCGAAAACTGTCTGAGACCCAGAAGATGAATTTGTAAGAAACTGTCGTATTTCCCCTTAGTAAATACCGCAGAGTCTACTGGCCATGTGTAGACTCGAATTTGAGAGTTGACATTTCTTTACTCGTTCGCATGTGGCTCGCGAAGAAGAAACGTGGCGCGATTATTCCTTAAGACAAATGAGAGAACACAGGAAGGTCGGAACTCTGGAGAAAATGTCCTGAGTTCGATTTCCTTCAAGGGCGGTTCTATTAACCCCGAAAGTAAGCGAGACAGAACAATGGCGTCAGGATCAGAGTTTCTTTGCTTCGAAGAGGAGATTACGGAAACGGAGGCCTCGACACTGGGTTCGGCTCCTGACAAGAAGAATGGTTTCTGTTCACAGGAACGCAACTGCGTTAAGAGAAAGACGCCAAGGCAAAATTCATTCTTTTCAAAGGAAATTACAGGATCTAAGGTCACAGACCCGAGTCTCTCTTAAGAAAACACCATTCCTGCGTAGGCAAAGCATTGCTGGAAATGGTAAATGAGCCTCATAACTGGAAGGAGGGTTTTGTCGCGTCGGAAGCCTTGACGGTCTGCGAATTGGGCGTGGGGGGTAGGTTCACTTCAGCTGAAGGACTCAATGATTTGGGGTTGGCGGGCCGTCCTCCTTTTGAACTATACTCTTGTATTTGCCTTACAACTGAGGAAAAGGTTGGAAAACCTCACTCATCCCCAAATTTCTACTAGCGCCAAATAAGATTTCTGTGTTTTTCTTTATCGAAATAGTCGTTACCAAATTAAATTTCAAATCTTTCGAGTCTAAATAAATCATGTCTCGGATCTATCAAAAGTTTTTTCCGGCTCTTTTGATCAAAGCAGGTTCACGAACATTGACCTCCTATGATTTTAATTCCGAGAAACAGAGTTTACGTTCCCTCAATGTGACGCCAGCAGTTAATAAGAAGATTTCACACTTGTCAGTTGGTTCATCATCGTTTAAAACCGTAAAGCAACAAGCGACTTTGGCTCCTGTTACGCACTGAACTCAAGGAAAACATCTTAGTTTTCACGACACTTCGAACAGTGGTAGTCCGTCAAGCTTTAGCAACTTTTAACGCTACATTCTGTGTTTATGGGTTGCGCTGTAAGCAGTGATTATTAGGAGTTATTAAATTTTTTTAGACCGTCTTCGGATTAAAAGAGTTACGAAATTAATTCACGAGATTTTTTGACGTAAATACGTCTATGAGGAAGGGTCATCCGACAAAAAAGTGTTACGAAAAAGGGAAACGAAAAAGTGTAACTTCATTGTTATGTTACCTAGGAAACGTCAACCTTCATTGTTATGTTACCACGTCATCTGTTTACTAGGTAACATAACAATGGTTACCTAGGGAACGTCGTGTTTACTCGGCATTGTTGTTACATAGGAAACGTATTCTGTTTATCAACAAATAAACAACAATGGTTACCTAGGAAACGTCATCTGTTTATCAACAAATAAACAACAATGGTTACCTAGGAAACTTCATCTGTTTATCAACAAATCGACAATAATGATTACCTAAGGAACATCTATTTACTCGGAAATTTTGTTACCTAGGTAACGACATCTGTTTACTCGGCATTGTTGTTACCTATAAAACATTTCTTTACCTTACATTACATTCATCTACCACAGACCCATCTTAAGCGTAACTAATTCAAGTTGAATAAGCAATGTCTTAATCAAACTTATCTCAATTGTAAAGCATGTATAAAGGAAATATTTAGAATAAGGCCAATATATAAACTTCCTTTCCGTATAGACGTATTTACGTCAAATTCTCCGGAAGAGTGGTTTCACTGTCAACTTTTCGTATTGCTGTAAAGTTGAAATATTCACCATGAATGCAGAAGGTATTTGGAGTACAACAAACTCGTGCTGTAGAAAAGAGTTCAATGTCAATTCTACCTCAAATTGTTTAGTATTCGTGACAGCACAAATAAAATCAGACAATCGGGCGTTGCCAATAACATGACATAAAAGAACCAGCTGCTATCCTCCCTTAAGGACGAAGGTGGCTACAGAATTATTCAGGTAGCCAACAATACAGAAGTAGAGTCCTCTAGATTCAACGAGATTTTCCATATAGCGTTGCTGGCATGTGAATGTTTGACGATTACACACCAACACTCACGATACCACAGACAATTACAAATACAACTGCAAATAACAATAATAATAATTAGGAATTCCTTACCTCAAAATTTGTTCAATTGTACGAGACCACGACGTCCACCGTCAATGATTGATCTAATCTAAAATATAATGGAGGGAGTTGAGGGCAGTTTCACAGATTTCTTATTAATTCTTATATAAGAAAAGAACTTGTGATACTCTAAAACTTTTTAACAGCACAAATTATCTACTCTACGACGCACTTTTTCTACAAGCGATTCACAGCAAAGCTCGTAACGCAGTAACGAAAGCGGATTGTTGACGGCAATAATGAAACACAACAATGCCGAGTAAACAGATGACGTAGCAATTAGTTTCTTCGGTGAAAGAGTGGAGTGCAATATGGTTCATTCAGGCAATTATACTGCATGCATAGGAAACGAGAAAATAGCCTTACGGCATGCTCAGCCAAGATTGTTGCAGGCGTGGGTTAGAAATTATTTCTTGCATTGTTATACACGCAGGTGTTCATAGTATAAAAGCTGACCATTGTCCATTGAGAGTAGAGTCAGTTGGTTGGCAGTGCCGCAACCGAGGGAGTAGAGTGGAGACCCCCACCGGCACAGCCTGGAGAGAGGTAGGGACGATGCTTGCGCTTGCGCAGGCCTCCGCCCTCAGTTAGCTTTTTGGTTGTGTCCAGTGGGACTCGTGTCGAACGAGGGCTGCCAGAGGTCGCCCAAGGCCAACCGAGGGCGACCGATGTTCAGCAGGCCAGCCGAGGCCGTCCCCAAAAGACGGCCAAGTCGGCACAACGAGTGGTTAGACTACTCGGCTACCCTGACTGAGGTTTTCCGTGCTTTTCCTCAGTTGTAAGGCGAATGCCAGGGTATAACTTAATAGGGGCACGGCCCGCCACCCTCCCCCCGATCATGGTGGCCATCAGCTGAAGTGATCTTCCCCCCATGCCGCAGAGGCCTTCAGCCGAAACGGCCCCTCCCTCTCTGGGTTCAAACCCCGGAGATCCAACCAACCAAATTTCTTTGGACAACTTGCCTGACGGGATGACCTCCCATCAGCAGCAACGGATCCCAGTTTGAATGGTCGAGGCTCCCGCCACGACGTAACCCTGTTAGCGATAGCAAAATTTCCGTTTCTTATATTAAGACTTGTTTACCATTTCCAGCAATGCGCCTTGTGCGCAGGAATGGTTTCACCTAGGTAGGGACGATGCTTGCGCTTGCGCAGGCCTCCGCCCTCAGTTAGCTTTTTGGTTGGTTCCATATTTACAGACCCCCACCGGCACAGCCTGGAGAGAGGTAGGGACGATGCTTGCGCTTGCGCAGGCCTCCGCCCTCAGTTAGCTTTTTGGTTGTGTCCAGTGGGACTCGTGTCGAACGAGGGCTGCCAGAGGTCGCCCAAGGGCAACCGAGGGCGACCGATGTTCAGCAGGCCAGCCGAGGCCGTCCCCAAAAGACGGCCAAGTCGGCACAACGAGTGGTTAGACTACTCGGCTACCCTGACTGACGTTTTCCGTGCTTTTCCTCAGTTGTAAGGCGAATGCCAGGGTATAACTTAATAGGGGCACGGCCCGCCACCCCCACCCCGATCACGGAGGCCATCAGCTGAAGTGATCTTCCCCCCATGCCGCAGAGGCCTTCAGCCGAAACGGCCCCTCCCTCTCTGGGTTCAAACCCCGGAGATCCAACCAACCAAATTCCTTTGGACAACTTGCCTGACGGGATGACCTCCCATCAGCAGCAACGGATCCCAGTTTGAATGGTCGAGGCTCCCGCCACGACGTAACCCTGTTAGCGACAGCAAAATTTCCGTTTCTTATATTAAGACTGTTTACCATTTCCAGCAATGCGCCTTGTGCGCAGGAATGGTTTCACCTAGGTAGGGACGATGCTTGCGCTTGCGCAGGCCTCCGCCCTCAGTTAGCTTTTTGGTTGGTTGGTTCCATATTTACACATTGTTGGTATTTAAAAAAACACAAAGAAAATTACTCTAACTTATAATTTGGTTGGAAATATTTAGAATAAAGCCAATATATAAACTTCCTTTCCGTATAGACGTATTTACGTCAAATTCTCCGGAACCGTGGTTCCACTGTCAATTTTTTACTATAAAAATTTCTGATTCCCCGTCGTCAAAGAAATTTGTAGCCAACAAATGACGTCATCAAACAATGTTACGTTATGGTTGTTTACTCGGCATTGTTGTACCAACACAACAATGCCGAGTAAACAAACGACTTGAGTAAGACACTAAACTAACCCCCCTTCGGGAAGGTTGGTTTAGTTTCTTACTCAAGATTTTAAAACGCAACCCCCCCCCCGAGGAGCTTAGTTGCATAATTTCTGTTAGTACAGGTTATATTGCCTCTGTTAGTTTAGAAGTGCTGCTCTGAAAATGGACGCAGTACATTTTTCCAAAATGTTGGTAACAACAAGACCAGTGGAATCACAACCTAGGAAAGGACAATTGACATTTTTACTGCTGTAACAACCTCAACATGTGCTCTTTCCTTATTGGGAAACCAAGTTTCACACCCACATATATAATATAGTTTTCTCTAATTGAGCCTTTATTTTTTAATGTAGCAGATGGGAAGACAAAATGTTCTGAATTGTTTTGTAACCTGCATTTCTTATGTTTAATCTATTTTCAATGTTAGGGATACTGTCTTACTGTGTGGTAGCTCTCTGGCCTTGCATTATAAATAAATAAAATATAAGTATTTGAGTGCATGGAACGAACTTTCTTGAAGATGACATCTGCAGTATTTGTTGTTTGGAAAGCTGGCAGCTAAGGACATGAATTTGTTTTGTTAAGTTACGTTAACTTAGCTAAGGGTAAGAGTTATCAAACCTTTCCAAACATGGGACCACATTTATCCTTTCTTATGGACTCACTGGTTGCAAGGTTATAAAGGACAATTTGTTGAAACTTCATAATTATTTATTAAAAGGCAACAAACTTACTCATTACTGCTCAACAGTTTCTTTAACAAAATTAGTCATTAGTGACATGTTTGTCCTTCCTTGTGCTTGATTAATCTTTCCTGTAGTACAGACAACGCAAGTACAGCTCGCCGAGACCAGCAACGGCCACCGTACAACGGAATCAACAGCTAAGTGCGAGTTTTACTCCTGTGAATAACAGCATCTAGTGCAGTCATCTTGTCAATTACCTTTAATTTTAATTATGAAATTTGCTCGAACCATTTGACTATATGTATTAATTTCCCTGATGCCACTGATGATGACCTCTTGAGGTCGAAACGCGTATGGCAATGGTGTCCATTATAGTGTTAATAGTTGTTGGTATGCTTACTCTATATTTCCTGTAGTTGTCGATCGAGTCTCATGGGTTGTGACACTGCATAGTTTTTTGTAGGTTATTACTCACATTTTGAATGAATGTATTGTCTGCATGTCTAAGGTCAAAGTTACATTTGCTACTAATGACTCCATAAAGTCAAACTATACAAACATTGCCAAAATGTTGGTGATGTTTATACTGATCATTTTCATTTGTAGTTCAGGCAGTTGCTGTTCTATTTAGTGCTCTTAAATAGTCAGTGTCTACTTTGTCTTGTGTGCACACACAAGAACAGTATGTAAGCTTTTACATATTCAAGGGGTACCAAGTTCACATCTCAGCCTGGAGACTAGCTGCTCTAACTGAGGTTTTCTGCGCATTTCTGTATTCTCCTGAGAAAAGTAATGGGGCAGAAACTTAAAATGGCCATTTCTATCCAGATTCTTACCAATTAATTGATGAACCATCTACCATTTGATATTGGTGCATAATACTTTTTTTAACTCCAACATTTTGTGTGAGAAAAGGATGGAAGGATCCTGTTCATATGGACCTGTCGTCAGAAAGAACACTAATAAAAAAAATTCTGTTAATGTGACTTGTTCAGCGAACTTGATGGAATGCGGTACCGTGAGGTGCATAAGGTTGACATGTGTTTGAACAAGATATCACAGCGTTATCCTGGAATGCAGAGATAGTACACATGTGATAATCTTGTAATTTTTAAGCAATTGATGTATCAGAAAAACTATTTCGCTGTGATATTTAACTTGTTACAGCCATAGTATATTATTATAAGCTTTTAGATTGAAAATAAAGGTTAGGTTTACTCAAATTAAAATATAGTATTGGTATTTTTGGTTGCAGTCTCATTTTTATTCTTCTCATATGTGTGCCTAAATTGTATTGAAATTGGTATTTATTAACCTTCTTGCCAGTCACTTATATTAGTACACACAGAGGGACACTGAGTTCATAAATCTGTGACCCTGATTCATTACTGTAAGGTTTTGATCTCATTCTTTTAATTATTTTTCTCCTTGCTGATGAAAAGGACTCATAAAACTATGGTTCTCAGATTTATAAGAAGATGAGCTAACAAGTAATATACCAGCCAAAATTATTACCACTTTATGTAAAATGATTTATAATGCAGTGAAGCCAATGCTTTTATTATAACAACATATAAGAACAGCAGCTGACATTAGGTGGCTTAAATTAAGGATTGTAGAATGATTGGGAGCCAGGGTAGCTCAGTCAGAATAGTGAGCAGCTACAGACTGGATGATCAGGGTTTGATCCCTGACTGGGGCACAGTTTTCTTTTCTAGCCTCTATGTCCAGACTGTCTCTGGGGCCCACCCAGCGTTTTATTCAGTGGGTATCATGGTCCTTTCCTAGGGGTAAAGCTCAGCCAGGGCGTGATGCTGACTAGTGCTGATGTTGAGAAAGAATGAGTAGGAGGTTTATTTACTGTAACGTTCGACTTTGTATAGATTCGTTCGGGTCTAGTCTTGCTGATGTGGTAGAGTGGCTTGGCATGGAGCAAGGCAAGTTCCCAAGGATGCTGGTGTCAGCTTAGACATGCTCAGTTAAAATGATAGATAACACGCCCATGAGGCTACAACTTGTTTCATAATACTATCACATTTATTTCTAACACTAAGTTCTACATAAATTTCACATGTAATTTAAAACATTACCTTCTTAATTTAGTCTAAATCACTTTATCACTTAGTATACTCTAATTCCGTAGTTTTGAATATTTAGTCATCCACCCGTACTAAACTTGAATTCATTTCCTCAGCTCTCACCTGTTAGAAGTAGCCCGATCAGCTGCACGTTGCCTCTCGTAACCTCCTGCTATCTTCGAAGTTTCGGCCCATCTGTCTAGATCTCTCTTCAACTTCCTTTCACAACATTTCCGTTAGCGTTTTCCCATATTTCTGCTGACTCCTAATGGCTACGTCTGCATTTCCGTCTAATGTTTTTCTCATCCCCTGAGAATAAGGTGAACTAGCCTTGCTACTTTACTCTAGACAGGAAATGAATCAACACATTCCTACATGCAAAGGTCTACTATACTTACTTCTAACTACATTCAATTCTCTACATTCCTAATTTACAATATGTTAACTAAAAATAATTCACTACAATTCTATTAAGCCAATACAGTGAATCAAGATTAAACAATAGAGAAATATTCGAAACTAAAATATGTTATTTTCAATGTAAAAGTTTCGTCTGCGACGAGAAGAAATTTAGGACCCATCAGGAACACTTATTACTGGGTAATTTTGTACGTAAAAAATAAGCGCGTCTCGAACTGCGCTGCCACTCGAATCTTACACAACCTTGAAGTGTGCGAAGCTGTACCTCTGTGATACCTTAACTTGGAAGAAACCACTGAAACCTCACCTGTTCGACCTGGCATGAATTCACTGAACCAAGAAAAATAATTGCCTTTGCTATCGCGAGTAATTGTGAGGTGGTGAGAAGAAACAGATTGTTTCCTACAAGTTTCCAACAAATTTGGTATCTTCACCCATGCCCTCCACTGCCATTGAAACGTGTTCGTAAGGCAGTAGCAATACTGCATGTGTACTACACACTCCAGGTTGTCAGGTCTTGTCTGACATCTGACGGCGGAAAGACGGAACATTTAGGCGCTTCAAGCGGGGAATGTAGGTATGTGGATAAAGCTTCACTTTCTACTTATCTGTTGAACTGTACGGGTCGGAAAAACAACTTCATTCAAATTTAACGTGTAATGAGAGTAGACAGTTTCAGATGTTGGCTTACGACCCCATGTAGTCTTATAAACACATTACCCTGTCTTTTTGAAGTTCATTAGCACGACATTAATTAAGGTACCAATGATGTTTAAAGGAAAATGTGTTTATTATGTTTAAACTACACGGGTGCTGTAACATGTGTGCAAAGTGATAATTGCTTTTAATTATAAAGTTTATTAACTTTTTGTGGTTCAACGACTTATAATTTTGTACAGCTTCTATACAGCTCAGGCTGTCGGCTTTATCTCTGATAGATACAGTTCCCACTTGAAAGGGCGAAACTCCTCCCATTCGAGGTTTTGATTGGTCGAGAGCTCGCTACGTAGAGATGTGTGCGACTATCGGTTGGTAGGTATGCATTACGCGGACACGCGGAGCCTGCAGTCGTCGTTTTACATTGAGAGGAAGAATATGTAGTTTAAATGGATATGCAAGAAAGATTGACGGGAGTTGCCCCGCAAATCTGTGGAAGTGTCTGAAATTTGTAATATTACTAAAAATATTTGGCTAAAGTAAAGGGAGTTTTCACTGTACTGCTACGAATTATCTCCGTGAAATATAATTTAGACGCATTCAAATTAAATTAAAAGTCTGTAGTATTTGTTGGTGTTCTTAGTGAAAGTTCTTATAACGAAAATAATGGTGCCGCAACAGAACGATACCAGTCGGTCTAGCAGCCCCACCTCCAGTGGAATATCAATGTTTGGATCTCAGCTGATCAACAAAAATTCTTCCACAAATTATACGGATGCTACCCAGGTGAGTTTCAATTCATTTGTAGTCCCCAGAAACTAATGTGAGGTGAAATGTACTAAACGATCGATTGTTTTATCGTCAATGCAAATTTAAGATGGGTGTTTGAATTTGTGTTTCAAAGTGTATTTAACACCATCGTCTTTTACTTTTTTAAAATTTGTCGTGTGGAAGGTGAACAATTTGGGTTTTCCAATTTTGTGTTTAAGGTTAAAATTGCTACATTAAATGAAAGAATCTTTTGAGAAATATTGAAAATGAGTTCGAATATCTTAAGGTTTTCGCGATTGTGTTCTAGTGCGATATATCGATATTACTTCCACTTACGGTATATTATTATTCAGTAGTGAACATTTGGGAGAACGGTGTGATCAGTCTTTCACCAGGATGTTATGTTTTATCTTACACGGTATTATTAATCTGATTTCATTTCGTGATATTAAGGAAACGGTGTAGAAGAAAAACGTTTGCCTGTCACGATGATTGACGGTGAGGATATTGATTTTTACGCGTGCACTCTTGAATATTCTGCTTAATTTTATTCAAGTGAAAAGTGAATTGTAATCCATAGCCAGGTTTCGTCAAGCCGTCGATGAGCGAGTATTGAGCAAGAGAAAGTGGCCGATTATTGCCAAGTCCCATGCTTTGTGCTCCTGAAGTTCGCACGACGATTTGACGGTTATGATGTGTAATGCAGGTGTTGTCTGTTTTGTCAAGGTTTGTTAGATCCGTGAGTGATATTCTCGAATCTTCCGCATTTTCTTTAGGAATTATTTCTCAATTTCCTAAGTTCATACAACTGGCAAGGCACCAGTTTTCATTTATTTACAGAAGCGGCTCGTCTATTTTGTTGATATTGTCATCGTTAAGTCAGTTTTGATAAACCGCACTTAGGCATTATCTCGCTATTTAAACGCTAGTTCCTAATCAGAACTCGAAGTAGAATGCCTGAACCAATTAGGGATTGAATTACGCCACTCAGTATGTTGGGGGCAGTTTGTGGTGATCAGAGCCACAGACAAGGAAATGTAAGAAGCGATGTACTTCTGAGTATTTTCATAATAGATGACGTTGTTACGGATAAAATAAATAAGAAAATACAAGTTTCGTGTGTTGTGGCATTGTATGAAAATGGAATTCAAGAAATGTTTCGATTTTGACAATTCTCGTCTGTAGTCTCCAAACATCAAGAAGTCTCGTGATTGTTGTGAAGCTAACATTTGTTGAGCTAGTCAGATTTCTGTAGTTTACGGGACCTGAAGTTTCACTACCGCGTTAACAAGAGTTCGCCACTGGACTGAAACCGAAGGACAGAAGAATCTAACCCTGATCTTTTCCTTTCAGTTTGTTCCCATTTCTGAGCGTCCGGAACAAAGTATCGATCGGTTTACAGAACGAAGTTTCCGTGTTTCCCATTACTCGTGATGAATTTCGTAGGTAATTGATTCGCGCTGTGGTTGTGTTCTGTTTTGTGCTCATAAGGTATCGTTAATGTCCCGTCTCAACTAGACAGAATGATTGTGAGTGTTAAAAACAGAGGAGTGTGCATAAATGTAGTAAGTAAATATTAAAAGCAGGTTTCGTTATAACGTACGCTCTCGCCTACAGAGATATGAGAAGGAAACTTTGATGTTGATGAAGTTTGGATATTGCTTACCCTCAATTTCCTTACGTTTTTGGTTCTAGAATGAAGTGATTTCAAGACTGTTGGTGTTCAGGTAGATATGTGCGGTTAAAATAATTACGAAAGTACATCGCTGTTGCATTACTATTTGTGTAGATTTGATATGTGGTTTCTTTATACGTCTTTATAATTGCCAATTAACACTGTGCTGCATCGTGAGATAACAATTTAGTTTTGTGTTACGTAAGCTCTTTACATTGTTATGACAAAGATAAGGACGTTTGAGAAGAACTTTTGGGCCGTGAAATTCCACCAGCCTGAAACATACGGTGATTTATGTTCTTACTATAGAAACCCTATGAAAATATCGGTTGTTTTGCCTTGGAACTCTTTTGGGTTCTGTGTTATCATTCCTAATTTCTCGTATGGCGCGTCTGTAATGAAAAGATTGCGTGGTGAACATGAAGTCAATATCGTAACAACCGTGTAGGACGTGAGCTAGACTTCATTATCGACGGAATTTTATTCATTTCCTAGTGTCCTATTTGTCGTCAGCGTTTAATTTATCACAGAAGTTCGCGGGTAGAAGGATATACATTTTACGTAATGAAGGAAATTAGTCAGGGGTCATCTTATCATCCGTCTGATACTTCTTGGAACGTTGAGTGTAACTGGCTATGAGTGCTGTTGCCGTGCAGACGTGCTGTCAGGGTTTTGGAGATGCATAATGTCACCATCTTCAGGACTGAAGTGACTGTGGGGCCACGAAACTGGTAGTGAAGTTTTGTCAGTTGTGAAAATAATGGACAGGGCTGTGTATTTTGTTTGGTGCGACGTAGGGATCCTGTGATTTAGGACGAAAATTTGAATCCGATGCGTCTGTAAAAAGAGAATAGCTGAGCTAGAGCGAAATTATATGAATTGAAATCCCCTAAAATTGCCTTGCATCTCTTTCTAAGGTCCTCGTTAATCTGTCTCGCGAGGGCAATTGTCTCAGCAACGTAATCCAAAGGTCTTCTTCCTACACTGCAGTGTCGTGTGTTCTCGCAGGCGTGTGATTTACCTGTTGGGATGTAGAAGTTTCGAGAAATTGTTAAAAGAAAACAGTGCATCCATCATTTATACGGAAATGACCGTTGTTGACCGAAACAATCGTACAGATTTTATAGACCTGTTTAATAAACAAAATTGAATGGATACGTTTTTACGAAGTTAACATATTCCGAACTTATTTTCGCTACGATTACAGTGTTGTGTGTCGTGTTCCTAGTCTTTTGTTTCTGCAAGGTCAGTGAGTGAAGAGTGTGATTTCTGTATCTCATCCGCATCCTGGCAGGATGTGGCCTTGTCGTGGTATTGACGTAGCTCTCAGAATTGGCTTTACCAGTCACTGTACTCTTGTGTGTATTTCAGGACGAGATTTTTCAATTTTCTGTCATTTATCCAGCCAAGGGTTTTGGAGACCAGAAGTGTTTGGCTAGGAAATTTGCCCTGCCGAATAGAAATGATTTCTCGTTAATGCGACAGCTGTTGGACTTACTTCAAACGTTACGAACAGCTGCGTTTTGTGTTGGTGTGCACGTGGGGCCTGTTATGGAACCGTGCATGGCTATCTTGTTCTGATCCACCTGGAATGTGGATCATCACAATTTATCTAGTACAGGGGTATATGATTTCAACACCCCGTCCGTCCGCCCGCCTGTAAAATGCGTACGACATTTTTATAAGAAAAGATTAAATCGTAACGAAGGATTGATTTTATGTTGAAGGAACCAGCATTTATAACGACTGCTGTTTTATTTTTGCGTGTATGTAAATGGATGTTTGTTGTTCGTTTTTGATGGTATATAATCAATTGCGCTAAATATTGAGGTGTTTTGTTTTCTTTGAGGTGAGAAGTGAATGTTTATATGATGTTTAGGCCAGCTGAGGTCTGAAAGGTTTTAGCTAGCTTCGGGTATTGATTGGCTGAGTGGTTTACGCGAGAAAAGAGGATTTTGCAGCAGCTGGAGTCGTCATACCGGTTTATCGGGACCTAGTTATGTACAATATCTGTCTGTTTACTTACATAGGTTCCTCATACTTGTCTCTATGCTAATATTTGTTATTTCCTCGAGTCTGTTTGTTATCAGAGCCTATTGAAGGGTTAAAACTGCACTTTCTCGAGATTTCCAAATAGATATTTGAATTTTTTTACGCATACATTTGTACCACGCGTGGACAATACTTAGAATTGTAACACGTCTCTCTTCCCGAATATGTTTTCTCGAAACACAGGGTCTCCAAGAAAATTGTTTTAATTGGTGATGGCCCCGGGAATCTGAACTTTCCCTTCTTCGATGTCTTAATTAATCTACGCCGTTGCCATCACAAAACAAAAGGTTTTTAAAAAGAACTAGATTAATCGAGCTGATGATATGATAATTATTGTTCTGGAGCAGGAGGTGGGACGTGGGGTCAGGTTTATCTGTGATAGGGAAGAAGACAATGGTCAAACATCTTGATTTTGATAACCATTGTATTTTTGTTTTTAGATCGTTGGCCCTGATGGTAAGTGTACCATCTAGACAGCTAGGCGACTTGATAAGGGCTGCCTTCGTAACAAACTTTGTCTGATTAGAACAACGGTTTTAAACAAACTTTTTGCGAAGTGAACTTATTCTTAAGAAAGAAAGTTATTGAAGATGGGTTGTTGCGCAGTTTAATCTGGTAGAAGTTTCCCGACGTTTCAGGGATCCTTGGCAGCGCAACAACCCACAAGACAGCCATCTTCAGACTCACCGCCGTGAAAACCTCAAATCCGACATAGAAAGTTCTTGATTGCGGATACTGAAACATTGACCTCGTTTGTTTCCTTATTTTTTTCGTAGTTCCTTCCAGGGATGGCAGAAGTGTGGCCTTACTGGGTTAAAAGTTAGTAACTAACTCTTGTAGTTCCTGCAAGCCAGAAACGTATCTCATACAATAACGGGTGTTCCAAATGTGTAATGTCATGGGACAGTAATCGGGCATTAGTGTTTCTGTGGGACTCTTCTTCGTCTTATATTTATGCAAATTTGTAGATACGCACTTTTAGGGGTGCGTATGAGAAGTACGGCATGACCAAACATTTGCCACAATGACACCTAAGGCGAAGTTGATATGGGGCACGCGGTATAAAAATTAATGAAATCGTGACTTCGTTGTGCGCGACGGAAAACGAAAATAGTTCTTATCTTGCTTGGGATACTGCGCATTTCTCTGCATTCTGATTTCTCCTCAACCGCATTGTAGACCCGTAGTGTTATCTACCTCCCTCGTATTTTATCCTAACACGTGTGTTTTAGTAAGAGAAATTTTAAGATTGATTTTTGACGTGAAAAAGTCTTTAAAATCGATGCCGGGTGTGGGGAGGCAATCGCGCCCAAACGCTCGACAGTTTCTGTCGAAGTAATTTCAAACTTCAATAACTCGGCTAAAAATAGACATAGCGCCGCCATCTTAGTCTCGTTTTAAAGAGGAAGGATATACGTTTGTGCTAGTACCGCTCCGACATTCGTGACGGCCGGACGTCGCGAACTGCACACGCGCAAAATGAACCCACGATTTTCGACTTTCCGGATTCGACACGTGTCCATAAACGGGATCATATCTCAGAGACTAATTATCCGATCCGAGTGAACCAAGTGTTGTTTTGAAGAGGGGTGTATATGTTACAACTCATCCTGGCCTCCAAGTGTGTATCTCAAAAACTCAAAAAGATACGAGGCTGTGAATTTAAAAAAGTTTGGAAATGTCCCGATTTTCTTAAAATGTCGCGATATATGAGGGCAAAGTAAAACCAGAATTACAAAAATCGGGCACGAATGCGTAGAGCACAAAATTCCAAAGAGAATGACACCGAAAACGCCGGACCCGGATCCAAAACCAACGCGCAGTACTGCCGCGAATATAGGCAACGTAAGCGCGCGCTCGGACAACTCAGGCGGCATCTGACGAGCTTGAGTGACATATCGCTCGTATTGATGGGCGATTTCAATACAAGTGACGAAAATTTATAACTCTTACGTGCATACCTTCAGAAATTCTTTAAACTTGAACTAGTGAATGATTTGGACAAACCAACCACGCAAGGGAAAACTTGTATAGATTTGACATTTGCAAGAGGTATTCAAATAATTTCAAAGTCATATGTATCCTACTTCTCATACCACTACCCTGTATTCAATAAATGTAAGTTGCAAATGAATTAGACGATTCAAAACTAAAATTTTCTTTAATTTCAATATACTATACGCTATTGAAGTTTACACGAAAATAACTGCGGCAGTGTCCGACACTGCCTATCAATTTTTTTTGTTCTCAACTAAATTTCCCTTGTCAGGATTGCGACATGTGTGATTTCACAGAGGTGTAATAGCTTGGAGAAGGAACGGGACCTTTGTATTAATTAGCCAATGGATGACCCTGACTTTCCCGTATAACTGTGTGACTGTACGAGGTGCGATCGGAAAGTTTCAAGACTGTGTCAATAGCGGGCGAACCGGATGTAGTACGAGCTTCCGCCGCTAGGGGGTGCGGCCTACATTCATAGTGAATCAGTGTGCCAGCCGGCATCATCGAATTAGCATTTGTTTCTTAGTTACGGGCGTTTTGGTATTGCATTACACCGACCCTCCTGCGATTTCGGAATGGCGTGTGCATCAAATTTTGCCAAAGACTCGCCAAAACGGCTACGGAAACCTATGAAATGCTAAAGCAAGCATTTGGGAGTCCGCAATGGGTCGTGCACAAACGTTTTTGTGGCATTCACGTTTTAAAAATGGCCGAACCTCTGTCGATGATGACGAGCGTTCTGGACGACCATCGTCGAGCACAACGCCCGAAAATGTTACGAAGATTCGGCAGGCCATCCCGCACCCTCCTTATTCGCCGGATTTAGCTCCGTGTGACTTCTTCCTCTTGCCAAAGATGAAAATTCAGCTAAAGGGAAGGAGATTTGAGACGATAGAAGAGATTCAAGCAGAATCGCAGATGGTGCTTGACAGGCTGACAAAGAAAGATTTCCAGGGATGCTTTCAGGTTTATCAGCGACGCTGGGATCGTTGTGTTCACTCCCAAGGGAACTACTTCGAGGGTGATGGATGAATTTAATACCTGAGATAAGTGTACGGGTTTTTATAGGCGCAGTCTGGAAACTTTCCGATCGCTCCTCGTAATGCAAAACTCAAGGAGGAAAAAACTATTAATGCTTACTTCATGAACTTACACCAAGGTTCTGCGGCGAGGTATTGATGTTTGAAGACAAATTCTTTTTCAGAAATAAAATTATGAAATGAAATTGAGGTTGTAATATCCAGCTCGGGCGTTGTACATTTTAGTGTTGCAATTAGTTTCGCTGCTTTTATCATGGTTAACAACGGAGTATAAATATCGCGTTGTGGTTTTCATGGAGTATTTTGAGTAGTTAAAGCCAGACCTACATTTTTTTTTAAAAAAAAGGATGTCGGATCATGATGTCTGAATACCTTCATTACAGAACTGATAACTTCTTGTAATGCGGAAGGCATTTGATGAATTGTCGATATTTTCAACACTGTCACAAGTTATTGAGTAATCTGTTAGGGCCTACACGTATATAGATTTGTGTCCCAGTGGTTGTTATCCCACTTTTAATGAAGACGCTCAATTTTGCCAAGTCCTTAAAAATCGATCCCTTCCTGAATGTCTGTACATTTTCGACGTGTTATCAACACCAGCAGAATCCCCCAGGTTTGCTGATTTGACCCATTTTGAAAGGAAGGTTGCGGAATTGAAATTATTTCCGCCTGGAACGTTAGTTCTTTCTTCGACAGCGCTCCCTGTCACAGACATACAGACGCTGGAAGTGCTTCTACGTCGTAATTACTAAACAGAAAATATATATTATATATTAAATCTTGTCCGTCTAATCACAATAAATTCTTATTAAACATTAAAATATTACAATAATTAACATTTAAAATATTTAAAATATCAAATGATGTTCTTTATCGAAATACAAAAACAACAAAAACGTTCACCCACACTAAAGTCATATTGAGCATGATGTACATATACAGAACAACATCGAGTATGTTATTAAAATGGAATAAAATCTGGAAAAGAACATCGTTTGATATCTGATAAAAATCTGATAAAAAATGTACGCTAAAATAATATATAGAAATTGTATTTAAGTTATTATTGATTTGGATCTTTATATAGTTATGTGCACCTGAAGATAGTTCTTTTAGGAACTGAAACATGTCGTGAAAAATGATGGTCTAATGTAAATCGAATATTTCGATAAAGAACATCATTTAATATTTTAAATATTCTAAATGTTAATTATTGTAATATTTTAATATTTAATAAGAATTTATTGTGATTAGACGGACAAGCTTTAATATATATTTATTATATCACAATATGACGCAACTTTACCATCTCATAAACAGAAAATACTGAAAAGTAGGCGCATTTTATTTGTAGCTTGTTTGGCGATCTGGCAAAAGCTCAAATTGTCTGCTGAGAGAATGATTATGAATTGGGAAGGATGTGGAAGGAAGCGACGTAGCCTAATTGAATGTACCACCTGGCGTGCCCCTGGAGGACCTAGGGAAACGACGAAAATGTCAGGATAGTAGGTTTCTAGACCGATATTCGAACTCGGGACATGCCGCATGCATAGCAAGAATGCCCAACACTCGACCGCGACGTTGTATTGAAGGTTGTTAAGTTTATGATGCTAGAAATGTATCAGACTATTCCAAATTCACCAGTTTAAGTTCTGTGAGCGTCCGTTGACTCGAAAATTTCTGGCGTTAGACAGGTTTCAAGAAATGATGGTCATATATTTTTCTTGTTGGCGATCCCACATCCGGGGTTAGCTAAATGATAAACATCTTGATTTATCCTCTTCCCGATGCGACCGGAAGTGTAATTTCCCGATTTTAAGCTTTTAGTATCTCGCAATTGGAAAAGTACTAGGCACTTCCTACGCTGTACTTAAAACTTGTCAAGAATTTTTGTTTGAATTGCTTCGCCCGTAGGAGAAACTTTTGTCTTAAAAATTTAATAACCCTTCCGTCGGGATTAAAAAAGAAACTGCCTCCGGATGAAGTGGGAGTTGGTATCGTGTGTTGTAGACCGACAGCTTGGCTGACTCTCTCGTTGATTGAGGTTAAGTCAAGGAGTCAAGATCATCGTATCTTGCCAGTTATTACTGAGTTCACCGGCCGATTAGTATCTCTCACCTCTAATAGGCTGATAACTTATCACATAACTCACTTCTTGAAAAACTAATAGTCAATATCTCGTCAGATTCCCCATTCTGTGTGGTTAATGCTGATAGTATTTTCTTCCTGCAGAACGAAAAATTTTCCATATAGATCGTTGGTTGTTAATATACAATTAGCTTATATTTTACTCAACAGAATAAAATATATAATATATGCTGGAAGGCTGAAAGCCCCCGTACACAATACGAAGTGCCTGGAATTGAAGGGCCTCATTACTGTTCGTCGCTAGCACACTGCAGACTGCGGCGTGCGCCGTCCACATGTCTTCTCGTTCATCAGACGTCGATCATTATTTCCCTTAATGTGGATATAAATTTTAAAGCAGAGTACTCCACCGATCACCTGAGGACAGAAGTTTTAAAAATACATAAATTTAAATAAATTCCAGCAAAATAAGTGAAATTTTCCTATTCAATTTACTCGGAACTTTATTATAATTACGATACTTTAATAAATGAATTGAGTTGAATTATTAAAGTAATTTAAGCTTAAATTATTCTAGTTGTTTACTGATAAAGGAATCCTAAGTGTCATACAATTCGAGTAAAGAGCTGTTGTTGAAATAAAACCAAGATATCTGCAGCCTATTTAAAGAGTGCATGCCGGTATATAAAAAAATGAAATGCACTTATATGAAGACCACACTTTTGTCTGCGTTAATAGCATTCCTCTTTCGTAATTCGGGTTCTTGAGGTTCTTCGTTCACTGTCCTGAGTTATTCTAGGCAAACACAGAAATAATATCTTGGATTGGGCTACGGACGTTTCTTTTCACATCTTTTCTAATTCACTGTTCATTAAAAGTCCCATTATTCGACACTGCGAAATAGTAGCTATTTGCAGGGTCCTTAAAGAAACATTAGCCCGTTTGAAGAACATGAACATTTAAGAGATGATAATGTTGCGTCATATTGTGATAAATATATATTTGTTTTGATTTTATCAGTCTAATCACAATAAATTTTTTATTAAATATTAAAATATTATTACAATTAACATTTAATATTTAAAATATATTAAAATGATGTTCTCTATCGAAATGTTCGATTATGGGAAAAAGTGATGTTCTAATGTAACGCTTCCGAATGGAATCTATTGTTTCCCCTTTCTTGAAATTACAGACTTGAATCGAAATTAATTTTCGCTGTTCTAGACAGCTGACACTTATTATTTGTGTCTTGATTAAATAAGATGTATGGTGGTCATATAGGAACAAAAACGGAGTCATGATTACTAATTACTGGGGAGCGTTGTGGATGCCAGTGCATTTGTAAATAATATTGTTACTTCGTCCGAGCAGCGTCAGTGAATACACGATTCCAACTGCAAGTATTAAAAGCAGCACAAATGAGATGGTTTCTGGTGCTCTACGGTGTACAAACAAATCCCTGCGTATACTTGGCTAGGGCTTCTGTTGCTGATTTGTACGCCAGTCCAACGCGTTTACAAAAGAGGACTAGCATTTGTCTTCGCCAACCTCCTCCGCGTCACAGGAGCATACTGCCTTTTTCTTCTATGTGTATATCTCTCGCTCTGTCATGAATTGTCCCCGGGAACATTAACGCGATTCGTCTTTTTATTGTGTTTTAACCTCCTATTTATTTTTGTAGGAAGTAGTGGGTGCAGTTGTACAGTCTGGTTGTAAAAAACGTGTACATAGGACGAATAGTATAATTTCTCTCTCAGTCTAGTCTATTTAAAGCTTAATTTGGTTATAAGTTTGTTATTCTAAATATGCACCAAATGTAAGATATTAATTGCCTTCTGATTTGTTTCGATTCGTAATTAATTGAGAAACTATGGAATTTGAGACATTTTTAGGAATTCTTGGCCGTAGTCCGAGAATTGACTTTTACATAGCGCGATCACAAATCTGAATTATTATTGGATAATATTAATGCCAGTGGCTTTAATATTATAAGTGTGAATTGAATGACTTGAGGAAGTGTTACAATTTTATGTACTGTAATAGTAAGGGATACCGAATGACTTTTCTCCCACTCGTGCTTTGTTACGTTAACTATCAGGAAAGTTTTAGCATTTATTGATGATACTAGAAGAGAATAAAATATTTAAAATTTGGATTGGGCATTATATCTGGGAAAATCACATTCAAGTGAATGCAATTTACACAACGTTTCAGGATTCGTTACTACTCGCGTGTTGAGGTGAGTGATTGATTGGCAACTGTTGCTACTTTTTATGACGTCAGTGGTAATGGTTAGAATTGAACCTGGGTCATTTCAAACGCTAGTAAGCATATCAGCAGACACAAAATTCCGACAGCATAACCCAAGTGTAAGAACAAATATTATAGAATAAGGTTGTTCTAGGCAACAAATTAAAGTAGGTTTTATACATCATTGATTTAATTACACTTAGAGTACTTGGGCTAAAGTACTGTTCCTTATTATTCCTCAGAGCGGGCCTGCCTACTGCTGCGTTGCGAAAGATTCATCTTACGTAATATTTATGAACTTACGTAAACAGCAGCGCACAGACCTACGTCCGACATCAATATTCACAGAATCTTCTGTAAAAACTTTCTCGCCTTCGAGCAGTGCCTTCGGTTTGTTTCTTGCAGTAAATTATGTTAAATTAACAGTAAAATGCTTACCCACTGTCATGAAAGTACAGGCTCAGTAATAATTTAATTCACCACAATGCTTGTCCACAGGTTGTGGTGCATGACAATAGCGTACGGTCAGTTCCATTTTTAATTCACAGAATCGACCGAAATTATTCAGAATTACTAAAAGTTTCCCACACACTTATGTCCCTTTAATGACTCTGCAGACAGCTTCTTGTTGATTAATTAATACATACTTTATTTAAAGACACGGTAAGCAGCGAAGATTATGTTATAGTTATGAGGGTGAGAACAAAATTGGAAAGGACATGTAAGGAAGCTGTCGTAGCCTTATTTATGAACTATCCCAAATAAAAACTAAGGCTGCTAACCACTCGGCAATGACGTTCAGTCTACGATCATTTGTCAGTGGGATAACACATTCGGCATCAGAATGATAGCTCTTAGTTAATTATAGTCGAACAAGAAGCGAATAGGTGATAAACAAACAAACGAAGATAAAACAGGGTAGAGCTGATACTAAACTGTTAACTGTATTGAAAGACTTCAGTTTCTTGTAACCAGGACTGATAAAATTACTTCCAGAGACTTCCTGATATAATATTAGCGATGAAAGATTCGGAAAAATGTTGACTGAAAATGATTAAGTTAAAATATCACGTAGAAGGCGAAGGTATAGATTTCAGTTCAGGTGTCATCGAGTCGGGGCCTACCCCTAGTGACATTATGAACAAAATCTCTCCATCCTCTTCTGTCTTTAGTAACTGTCCTCAGTTCTTCCATGGTCTTTCCACAGAGTTCCCGGATTCCATCATAGTCATCATTCGGGTTCCATAAAAGGGAGGAATTATATTGACTGGCTAAGTACTATAGCTTCTGAAGAACTTTGCTACATATTCCTAATTATTTATAGATGGAAAGACAACCACGTAAAGAATTATAAAAAACCCAAACAAACAAAACAGCCGACCGGGGGCAGTGCTGTATGCATAATTTGTTATGGAAGATAAATAAAAACGAAAGGTGCCTTTACATAGTAAACACTTGTAATCCAAGAGCATGTAAGAGGTCTGTATTGCATGTTATTCTGAACATTATAACCATTACACAATTAATTTTAGACTGATTTAAAATGTTGTTTCCCTGGTACTTGAGCATATTATGTTAGTTGTATTACACCGGTGGCTACAAAATATGTAACATGAGACAATGTTCGTGCGTTCTGACGCGAATTTAATTTCCACATGTTTCAGATTTACGCAATCAGATACTTGGAAGAATAATCTTAATTTCTTTAAAATTTCTGTGCCTTAAAAGTTCTCTGACGCAGTACGTTATTGGTTTAAGGCTCTAACTTGTGTATGACGAATTCTAAATCAATAAATTACTATCAACGAAACAATCCCCGTTTGCTAAACGAGGATAAAGTGTACTCTTAAGTTCCATTTACGTTATTTGTTATTTAGTATGGATCGGAATGACGTTCATCTTGATTCTTGATGGAAGAAAGAAAGTTGGATAATGGACAACATTTCTTGTCCCTGTGCTGAAATCTGGCACCATGTTTCGTACTGTGAAAGAGGTCATTAAAAGCAACACGACCCTGCACTTTGAACACAAACTGTTCACTTTTGTTGACACTCCAAATGAAGTAAATTTTTCGAAAACCTATAGCTGATATTTAAAACAACACCACCGTCGTATGCAATAGTCGACATTCATGAAGGCTTATACGGTTGAAATCATAGAAATATTTAAACAAGAATTGTTTTGCTACATTTAAATAAATTCAGTAAAGACGACAATCACGAGAATGTTTTATAAGGTTTATTGGTTAAAATTCGTAAAATGCTAAACTATGCCGAAGTAATGTAATTGTGAAATAAAATGTGAGCTTTCATTGAAAGCAAGCTAGTCAAGGCATCGATACGAATAAATTTAAAATACTTCAAATCCACATCTTAAGAATGTTAGCACGCCCATTACATCTCTTTGATCTATGCGGGGTTTATTCTTAGGTAAACACAACATTTGATAATTGAATATGTTTTAAACTTTTCCACATAATTGTCCAGTGACTTCGTGTCCATCCACCAGGTTATTTTCGCCGCGGGGCGCGATCCCACTGACTGGAACTCAATCCGATCTGCTGAGAGAGATTGGTTACTGCTCAAGAAGGACGCACTCAAAGGTTTTACTGAAAATAAAAGAACAACGTGATCAGTTTTTATCAGATATTATTTATAGGAGGCTAATTCAGTAATATCTAATGACAGGGGTGTTTTAAGTATTAATTACTACTGCAAAAAAATCACAAATATTTTTACTTTATATACTTATTATATACTTTATTGATCTAACTTCGTATTCAAATTAAACATAAATTTCTATTAGCTTAAGTACACAGAACTGAACTTAAATGTCGTAGTTGGTGTCACGGTGAGAATTTTTGACACGAACACAAAAGGGCACTAACATGTTTTATACACTAAATGTGGCCATGGATTTAGTCTTCTTGGATATACATTGAAGAGTGATGTGTTGATTGACTTATACAGCAAATAATTTGAAAACGATAGTTTGATTCTTTGTTGTTGAAAGGCAGATAAGCAAAGTTGTGGTCCTTGATTTCGATATTCTTAGATTTCCCACACTCTAGATTACTTGTTTGGAGACTCAGACATTTTGTTTCTGTGCGGTACTGAGAGAAAACATTTCATTGACTATCAATTTTTTTTCTAAATGGCCCAGTTCTTGCAGCGGTCTTATCAAAATACCCGGGAGAATTTCTGGTTTATTCATGTTTTTGGCAAACGAAATGCAGAGTGGATAAAGAACCTGCTGCTATTATAAACAAGGCAAAATCTACAGCGTTGCCAATCAAAATAAAAAATGAATCCGGTTATCAGATGGGGATACCTCGTGCATACACACCGCACAACTATAAATGTTTTATTTCCGATTAATGGTTCCAAGGGCAAAATAAATTCAATTTGATTTGTGAACAGTGCGTGATATTAGTGTGCCAACAAGGCAAATAAGAGAATTTTATACTTTTAACTGCGTTAAGACATATTCTTTCAGCCACGTGTGTCGTTGCTGCGAATAACACGTGCAGATTCCTGGTCATGTCCCCTGTGAGGACATTTTTTTCGATAAGTGTAAGTGTTTAGACGGATTATACGCACAAGTACTTATTCTTGTTTTGTTGTCACCTATTTGTTTTCCATTCTTTGTATTTATCTTCTTCTACTTCATAAGATGATAAAGTTGCGTCATATTGTGATAAATATATATTTAAATCTTGTCCGTCTAATCACAATTTAAAATTTAAAGTTTAAGATATTTAAAATACCATGTGATGTTCAAACTGTAGCGAGATTGAAGTACAGAGTTAATTTAGAAGGGGCAACGCAGATATGGACTACACAGTAGTTAGTATTGTAAGGGACTATTGCGGTATTCGTCTAGAGGGACTGAGGAAAACAATTAAATTCCTCCACTAAATTTCCGATAATTGTTTTTCGCTTGTAAAACTAATCGACACATACTCATAACCCTTATTTTAAAGATGACTGTCTTCTGTGTTCTAGCGCCGTTTAATCTGGAATAAGTTTACCTTCTACTACACGCCGTTACAAGCAAGAAGACATCTGTCTTCGGACTCACCGCAGTGAAAACTTCAAAGAGTCAATCAAGGCTAATTTCATGGCATGGCATGTATGGCTTTAATAAATCTGTGTCTCCTAACATTCATAATTAAAATCACCTACATATTAAACAAAAATAAATTATAGATGTACTTACATAATGTACGAGGTCGTAGGTTTTGTGGATGACATTTACAAAGCTGCAGAAATTGCCATTAAAACTACCAATATACAGAACTGCATTACCGAGCACATCAAATCTAAACAAAAATTTGATATCATGAAATCAGAAAATATGTTCCTCTTCCTGTTTTTATTCATTTTCTGTATAATACGAGGAAGCAAAACCAGGAACCGTTGATGTAATGCAGCTCTTAAAGGCAACGTAAACTAGCTGATATTCCAAGCACCGTATTCGCAGCGAATGTATACTTAAGACGTGCTTGCCATTCCGAAACTCAAAGCCGTCCGGAGATAGGGATTAGCTCTATCTAGTGGGCCCAACTGTGTAGGAACCTGAAGACGGAGATAGAGTCCCATCTCCGAAACGTCTTTTTTACGTTTTATATTTACTAGACGATGGATAATATCCAAGAAAATTTTTATTCAACAGTCTGGAGACGTTCTTGTCAATATAGCCCACAAGCAACAGCTTTCTTGAGAACGGAGCACACCAACCATCGTGGAACTGACTGATACGAAGTAAACAAGTGAACGCACTCACAGGTTCAACTGCAAATACCAACTGCATTAATAAAATAATCCCACATATAAAAGACGCTGCGCAGTATTACAATGTACCTTAAACTATTTTAATTTTTAACTAAAAGTTCAGGTGTGAAAAGGATGTGATTTCACAAACATCTGAAAAAGTTGTCAGTGGAACCAGGGTTCCGGAGAATTTGACGTAAATACGTCTATACGGAAAGGAAGTTTATATATTGACTTTATTCTAAATATTTCCTTTATACATGCTTTAAAATTGAGATAACTTTGATTAAGACTTTGCTTATTTAACTTGAATTAGTTACGCTTAAGATGGGTCTGTGGTAGATGAATGTAATGTAATGTAATGTAATGAAATGTTTTATAGGTAACAACAATGCCGAGTAAACAGATGACGTTTCTTAGGTAACAAAAATGCCGAGTAAATAGATGTTCCTTAGGTAACCATTATTGTCGATTTGTTGATAAAAAGATGAAGTTTCCTAGGTAACCATTGTTGTTTATTTGATGATAAACCATTGTTACACTTTTTCGTTTCACTTTTTGCCGAATGACACTGATCCTAAAATATATACGTATTTACGTCAAAAAAAGTGTTTTCCATTAACTTGTATTTGTTTCTGTCCTTCACTGTATGTACTCCTGACCGAGGAATCTGTCACTCGTTCAGTGACATTTTAAATAATACAAATAAAAAAAGGCTTTGGTGTTGCCTCACTGTAGCAGTGAACCCTCAGAATTTCCATATCTTTTAAACTGATGTCGCTAAGTATTTTTCTGTAAACAAAGTGTAAAATATGTTTATTTGTAATATTATTATTATTTTTATTACGCAACGTACATTTTATCGGAAATGTTACAAAGACTTACCTAATGTCGCCAACACAGACAAAGTGCAATTTAGCTGGTTTTATCACATTTTTAAACGGATATGGATTATTACCATAAAAGCGACTATACTAATAAATGGACCAGTTTTCTAACTGGCGAATTAAAACATCATTTTGTATTTAATGCTAATTTAATATCGTCAATTACATTCGTGGTAACCTAATGGAAAAAAGAAAATAGAAATATGTGGTGAGTAACTGGGGTGGTGGTGTACTTGAATTTTCTCAGTGTGGCTTCCTCAGTTTTAGTCCATAAAAAAAACATTGCCATCCACAACCTCTTTTCAGGGACGTAGCGTCTTTCGTCCACGAAACCAGTTATTTTTAGCTGGTATAAATTCTGTAAAGCAGTGCCTACGGGCACATTTAAGAGTTTATGAGATCGTGGCGGGCACAAACTAATTAACACAAACAAATTTTCTTTTCTCTGGACAAATAAGATATGGACACAAAACAATACGATGTTTAATGATACAAGAAACCACACAATCAAAAATACGTACTTTTATAAGTACAATTATTATATCTTAAGTGGGAAGTTAGTGTGATGTTTGGCGCACATTTCATCGGTCATTTTTCAAATTTGGGAGTGTAGGATGATGTTGCTGCTCGCAAACAATTGTCAAGATGGGCGTCAGTAAGTAGAGATCTGCGCTTTGATTTTATAATGTTCATGGTTAAACGGCCTTCATTATTCAGTATAACTTCTTTCCGCGGGCACCCAAAAAAGCCTTGGCGGGCTCCCGCGGGTACCGCGTTGGAGACCACTGTTACGTTTCGAGGTTCCTCCAGGTGATCAGTGTGGCAGTGTTATATAGCGAAATATCTACATGTTTGTTATGGATGTTCTTTAAATATTCTGAAATTACCGTAATAAGTTTCAGTCTAATTAGTGATAATTCAGTTCAGTTCAACTGTTTAAATAAATCAACGGCTACAGGTGTCAATTAATGAATCAGCAAACGTAGTTGTAATAAATGTATATATAATTAATCTAAACACTTTATAGCTCGGAGAAAGTGTCATGAAATGTGACTTTGCCAAAAATGTCGAGAAATCTGCACCTGTAATTTTCTTTAATGTTGCATCAGGCTCAACTGTCGTATATTAATGCATTACTCAACATGAAAGTTGAACATTATATAATATTCCGCTCACATGACACCAATAGCAATATTGTTTTTATTTTCACACAAACGCTGTGTCTAAGAGTTCATTACACAGCATTAAAAAAGTTTATCACCAAGGAAATGCAACATCAGCAACCTCTCTAAGGTACGTACCATTTCTGTAGTCGCACGCTGGCATGTTTACATCCCGAAGGTCAATCGATTTTGTAGCAGAGCGCTCGTAAATATTTACACCGCATGATGACTCCAGAGGATCACAGACCATCACATTCAAATGACTTCAGTTGCTGTCGGAAGTGCCTCGGTGAATTATCAGCCTCTGAAACGATTCTTGCCTCAACAGTACATCTAAATGTCTCTTAAATCCTTTGCAAACTCCATACCCGTCTTCACCCTTCAGCGGGCAACGAGAACTGAACATCTGACTCTGAAATGCACATCTGAGCTTCGAAATCAAATCCTATAATCCCCGAATAATTGTCCTCCTCCCCCCACACGGCATAATAAGTAGGACTCCAGCTCCCTTGCTCACCGAGGGCACCCGAAATTCATCCCTGGGGACTAGAACGCGAAACGCGGTCCTACGGACGCATCTGAAGTGTTAATCCTTTCGTCATGCCCACAAACCCACGGCGATATTAGGAGTGCCTCGTGTGAACAAAGAGATACATACAAGCACTCCAACACTTTAATATATTTTTAAAAAAAGCCTTTATATTCTTTTTGAAAAATGTCGACTTTTTCACAGCTTCTCCACGAAGAGCAAACGATTATCATGTCCAAATTGGTCTATCAGTATAGTGCATTAAATTACATAACAACTGTCTCCTTCCAAACATTTACTTGCTTTCCACTGCTTCAATCCCATTTTATTCTGCACTGCAATTTATTTGTTAAAAGGGATTTGTCAAACACATTGAAGAGATTGATTCTCCATTCTTACACTCCCTTCCACGTAACACAAATGCAGCTCATGACAATAAATAAAGAAATCAGTTACATTTAAATCTTCTCTGAGAGAAGTTAAAACCACTCGTTACCAAGGCATTTACTTCTCTCTATTAATGTTTATTACAGATTAATGCATTGGCGTCACAATTCGCAACGGACAGAGCACAGCACTACAATCAGTGTAGTATCATTTCTTGCACAGTTTGGCGAAAAATAAGCCACTTTTTATTTATTTCTTTCGTCAGAAACGTCGGCTGTTGCCACGTCCACACTATTTGCGCATAAAATTAGCTCGTTGTACGCTACGATATCCATAAGAAATTTAGTCTACGGATCGTACGCTGAACTCTTTACAAGCCACTTTCTTTACAAAATACGACTCCAGTCAATATCAACACAAGGATAAAAATTTAAAAATGTTATGCAATCTTCGAAACTCGGCTACTTAAACCAAACTTTATACAAAAATCAGATAGTGACGAAGGATGAAAGTTGTGATATAAATGGTATCTTAGTAATATTTCAGTATTTCATTAAAAATAGTAATACTTAGAACTACGTGAAGACGAAATTAGAAGAAGGAGTGAACAATAAATTAAGCTGTCATTGTCTTCAATTTAGACGTATCATAAGATTATCGAAAACCACGTGTAAGAAATCACTTCTGCTTAAATAACAATTCTGATCACCGTGGTCAGTCAATCTAGCAGAGAAGGCGGTCATATAGGTTTATAATGGTAATAATGATGATGAAGAAATATTAGTGGCTATATTCATAAAATAAAGTAACTGTAAGTATTTATAATAACATTTGTTTATTACAAAATTTAATATTCTCTAACCATTGAATTTTGCCAAAAAAATGTAGATAAATGTACTCAGAATCCACTGGTGCAAGTTTAAATTATAAATGAAGACACAAACTTTCATTGAAATTGTGTTTATGGTCGAAACTGTGAAGATAATGTGACTGCCAACAGAGTGCATGCTAGACAGAGACGGAGAGACTTCTATTGGAAAACAATGAAGTGTTTTTTATGTGGTTTCCATTCCATTATATTGATAACAAATGAGGCATTCTGTTACTGGAATTTCTGGTGGAAACATACGGAATATGCACATGAGATTAATCCAAATTAAGCATAATTAATGCTTATTGTAATACGTATATCCAACACCCTGTTTCGCCATTCATCTTCGGTGGGACTTGACTAGTCAGAATCTCGGGAAATCCGGATTGAAGTCACATAGACCTGCGTAATATTGCAAAATTTTATTCTTTACAATTTTTATATAAATTTCGATGTTAATTAGATTGACATTATCGTTTTCAGCTAAGTTTGTGTGTATATTCGTAGGTTTAAAATTATTTTTGTTCTTAATTGTATTAGATATTCAAGCTTTAGGTTCCGTCTATTTTTTTCATTTTCTGTATATTTACGCTTATTATTTGGTATGTTGTATGATACAATAACTATTCTGTCATTTTTTCTGTTAACCAGAAGAACTAGAACTTTCCAAGATAATTTATAAGAGCGATATTAAATTTTAACTGGCTCCTATGACTTATTTTCCTTCTTTTTTACTTGAGGCTTGATCGTCCTTCATAACTGTCATTCTTTCAATTTTTTTCTTTTGTTACCGTTTTATAAATTCGTTTAAATTGTGTTTGGTGTGTTCATGGTTTCCAGTTGGTGCTCTGTGAAATGTTTTATTGCTTTCTCAATATTTTCTTGGACCAAATGACGCATATTCCTTAAAATACGAACACCAAGCCACCAGAACCCACTTTCTTTTTAATTTCCTGTGATCAGTAATACCAACATGACGATCGTGCGAACTTCGGAGGTGAGCGGGACACGTAAGTTTAAGTATGACCCGTGGTAATCCATCTTGGAAAATAAAGTAACCTTTTCATTTTATTTTATGGTTTAAGAATCAAAAGGTCTTGCAAAGTATATATTGTATATTTACAGCCTCTGTTTCGCCGCTGTTTTATGTGGGCTTTATAAAGTCATCACCCGAATCACTTGCTCTGACTCTGTGAGACGAAATGAATTACTCGAGTCCAATCTCGCCAGTCGTAAAAGAGCTCCGCCCTTTCCAGGCAGCTAATGCACTTCGCCCAACGCGGACCTGCTTGTTTGAATCTTCCTGGCAATTTTCAGTGTCTTCTGTTTTCCCGATCTCAAAGCAAGACAGGCTTATGTACCCACGTTCGTGTCTCTTCCCCACTTTGCTACGTAAAGACCCCAGTCACGTAGCAGTCGCCCCGCGTAATTCCGCTCGCCTCTAAAATTACAAATTTGTCAACATAATAGCAATCCTTACACGACGACGGCGGTCCCGAAACGTAGTGTGGACTATATCAACTATACTTATGACAATGCGCAACGTTCATCACAGTTTAGTAGGATTTGCGGTTTTGACGGCGACTAGACCGAAGATGACTTTTTTCTGGGTTATACCTCCAAAACGTCGGGAAACTTCTACCAGACTACACGACACTACAACCCAGAAGACAGTCGTTTTAATAATAATAATAATAATAATATCCAACTGAAAGTTCTCACGAGGCGAAAGGAAGTGCGAGATCAGGTTCTGACTTGTCGTGGGACGACCGTGCATTGAGTGAACTCTGGCAGCAGGTGAAGACTGGGGAGGGGGGAGCTTTATTTCCACTTACGGAAACGTCTCGCATGCATTGCAGGGTTAGGTCATTAATGTTTGTCACTTTGTTAATGTATTACACGGTATGAGAGTGTCACACACCGACTTGTCCCATAAACATGATCTGGTGTATCGGCGTACAGTCTCAGCACTTCGAAGGAGAACCGTAAAGAACGACGCAGTAGCGTTCTGTTCACGATCGCTTCTTTCCCTGTCATCTGTAGAAACTGCTTTTTAACCATCAGTGTTTTGCACGGATGTGAAGAGAATACTTGGACGTGGGAGGGGCGAAGTGACCGAGCTCCATCACGGCGATCATATGCAAGGGAATGTGATGGGCGGGGCATGTGCGTCGACTTCAAAGGATTAATTAACCTTTATGTTATTATATTTCTCTCTGAGTTTATCAGGTAAAGTAGGACATGCTCTTTTTTTAAAAAAAAACCTTATCAAATCCCAAGTCAAATCAGCATCTGTCAAGTTTCATTTAAGACTATGTAACTTACGCAATTAATGCAGCGTCATTAAATAAAGTATACACAGAGGACAGGCTTGTTACCCAGAAAAATAACAGAATTTTGAAACTGGTAGCTTGTAACTTGTAAAATATGGAGCAGTCGACAAAGAACGGAAATTAAAATAATTCAAATCCCCTTTAAAATAAAAATGCTCTACCGAAATCTATTATAATACTCCAACATACTAAGACCCAAAATAATTGTTCTTAAGCCAAATGTTCTGAAACAGTACAGAAGTGTAGAAGGCGTTTCATCGTTTAATACACGTTTTAGTTCATTCTGCAACGTTCATTTAACTTCGTATTACGCAATAAAAACTATAGAAATGTCTGCTTTAATCTGGAATTATAACATAGACATGAAAATTAAAGTAGACAACTTAAACACAATTCACAACTTCATTAAGGTATAAAAATGTGTTTTTATAGCATCATTTACTCTTTGAATTTTAACTGGTATCATAAAAAATGAGGCCAATTAACAATTTTAAAGGACAGCATTCACCGCTTCGAAACTACGACACTTTTTTTAATTTTCGCGATTTTCCTGCTTGTATATGCAAGGAATACATCCGAGACCCCGTACCTGGAGGAATCATATAAACCACGCAACATTAGATTTGAAGACGGCTGTCTTCTGTGTTGTTGCACCGTGTAGTATGGTAGAAGTTTACCGACGTTTCAGAGGTGCCTGCTGCCTCCATGATCAGGGCGGTGTGCAAGGCTTCCTTTGCATCGGATTTCACTGTGCGTGTTCCCATGTTAACCGGACTGCCATATATGTAGTAGCAGGTGACTAATTCGGAATTAACCCCATTGAAGGGAGCCCGTGGTAAGAGGACTTCGCGTGATGTCATTGGTTTTTGGGCCTTGCAAGGGTGGATAAGGTGTGCAGCTACGTATATCCTATAGCAGAAAATTTAATTATTTCGAGTTCAGCCCCCGGAACGCCAAGTTATTCCCCAGGGTCTAGCGGGTCCAGACTTTGATCGCGAGGGTTTCAGAAAACAACAGTGGGGAGATTGACGTCTCTTAAGGTTATATACAGAAGTCCTTAACTAACAAACAGCATGAACATTCAGGTATTCGTTTAAGCTCTGTCCAAGCTATGACGTCTTCGCTTGCTGATTACAAGTTTCTAGCGTCGTTGTACGTCTGCGCTGTGTATTACGGGTATCCGGGCTTACGTGATGTCAAAGGTCGGACTGCAGTTCCAATAAACGTAGGCAACATCTAATGCAATTTGAGGTGCTCTAATGTGTTAGCTGAGGTCTCACCTTGGGGCTAGAGAGCGGATGATATTGGGAGGACCCAGGGTGAGGGTCGTTGTGGATTGCTTGGCCCTCGTGTTTCGTATTCGGGAGTTCTAGGATTCAAATCTCGGTGCCGGAAACCGGCTGTCCTGACTGACGTCAAACATCGGATAATACCTTATATCAGATGACGACCGTTTACTTTCACATTCCTTCCAATTTATTGTTCATACTTTTAAGAACCGGTGATGTCGTTAAATGAACTACAGGAAAATTACATTAAGTGACGCTTCCAAATCTTGAGTCCGCTCGACCGCCATTTTGGTATTATTTCCGCTATGGTGTTTAGTCGTATGACTTTATATAAAGTTTCATTGAAATCCTGCAGTTGATCTGGGTAGGCGGATGGACACACATTTGTGATATCAGACGCCAGCACTCGTTTAGGTAAGTAAAAGTACTGGTTTAACTTTCATGTACTTAAAAAGTAGAACGGTGTTTGCAGAATTATGTGAATATATCTGATGCATACAAACAGTCACAGAGGACCGGGGCGCGTCGGGCGTGGTCGGGAAGCGGGCCTGTGCCAACGAGCCGGGCCTGGGCGAGGCGATGCCGCCCGGCAACGGGCGCGCGGATCCGAGCTCGGTCCCGTGCCTTGGCCTCCAGCGGATCTTCCACGCTGCGAGGGGCCGCGCTAGCTCGCGGCGTACTCTTCGGCCGCCACTCAACGGTCGACTCAGAACTGGCACGGACTTGGGGAATCCGACTGTCTAATTAAAACAAAGCATTGCGAGGGCCCTAGCGGG